>NC_142316.1:23293321-24579988 GCF_054855325.1 Carica papaya
TAAATAAGAAAGTCTTCCTTAAGTTTCTTACCCCATGTTCTTGTGCTTGGCCTACTTTTCATTAGAATACTCTTTTCATATGTTCCAAGTCCATCGAATGATATGTCCAAGCTTTGTTTTCCTCCATGTGGGCGTTGTTCATGACCCAAACCACTTTGACCTTTAACAAAACAACCTAATCCATGACTTCTTAAGCTTGATTGGTTTCTTGAATATTCCAAGTCGTCTGTGCTCGCATCACAGAGCCTCTTAATTAAGAAAGGAAATAAAAGCATCTTTTGTAGCTTTCTCTCTCTAATAAAGTTTCCCTTGAAAGTGTACATTTGGGAACCAAGAAAAACAACAAAAGATGCTGGAAACCGATGATTGAAACGTTCAACAACAAATTAGCCACTTGGAAGAAGAAATTTATGTCTAAAGGAGGTCGATTAACACTCATAAAGAGCACTCTCTCAAATCTGCCTATCTACTATCTATCTGTTATTAATATTGCCTTAAATGTTGCCAAAAAATTGGAAGTCATCCAACGCAATTTTCTATGGTGGGACAGTGAAAAGAAGAAGAAATATCATCTGCTTAAGTGGTCGGATATTAAAAAATCCTTGAGGGAAGGGGAATTGGGGCTAAGATCCTTGACTAAATTAAACAAGGCCTTACTTGGGAAATGGATTTGGAGATTTTGGAACAACAACAGTTCATGAAAATTAGTTAGCAACTGCAAATGGTTTAAAGGCAATCCTCATGATCTTTCACACATTCAGAACAGCAACTATGGTATTAGGATGTGGAAGAACATAATTAATTTGAATGATACTGTTTTTCATTGTTCTAAGTGGTCTATTGGGAATGGACAAAAAATCCATTTTTAGGATGACATTTGGTGCATAATTGAAAAATGCAAAGACACATTTCCTCATAGCTACGCTATCGCTAAGAACAAGCATACATCTGTTTGGGACGTTGCGAGTTCAGCCTGCCAAGCTTCTTCGAATGTCCCAGTCACGAGAAATCTTAATGATTGGGAGCTAAGAGATTATGAATCTCTGCTTCTTACATTGGCCAGCATTACTCTTATTAATAGAAATGACATATTAATTTGGAACCTAAAAAGAATGGATTATTTTCTGTCAATTTGTTGTATTGCTTTCTGGACGGTCAAAAACAGAATATCCAAAGAACTTTTCTATCCAAGATAATATGGAAATCTGGTGATCCTCCAAGGATATCATTCTTTGCTTGGGAAGCTGCAAATGAGAAGATACTCACAGTTGATAATATGATGAAAAGAGGCCACACTATTGTTAAAAGATGCTTCCTTTGTAAGGAAGACTTGGAAACTTGTAATCATCTCTTTTTGAAATGTCTCACTACTCAGAATCTTTGGAACATGATCCTAGGACTGTTGGGGGTTTCTTGGGTAATGTCTGAAAATGTTAACTCGTAATTGATGGCTTGGAAGGGTCTAGGCAGCAGCAATAAGTTCACCAGACTCATTTCTCTTACTATTTTTGGGTTATCTGGGAGGAAAGAAACTACCGGGCTTTCGAAGGAGTCGAATCTGATTTTAACATCATCAAGGATAACTGGTTTAACTATTTTGTCTCATATGTTTTAATGCATAATCTTGATTGTTTTGACGATTTAGGTGATACTATAGATATACTAATTGAGATGTAAATTTTGTACATGGAGGATGCTCCCTTAGCACCTTTTCATATTAACACTACTCTTATTTTTATTTCAAAAAAAAATAAAGTTTCTCTCAAAAGAAAGTATAGTAGTGAAGCATATGACTTCTTTGAAATAGAGCCTAAAGAAATGAACAAAAACATACTCTGTTCTTCTGTTCTTTCAATCATAATTCTGTTTCTCTCCCAGTACAAAAGAAAATTTATAGATTCCACCATGTCTTACAAGTCCATGTACAACTTCATTCGCACACTAATCACCTAATAATAAAACTTATAGTGGAGAATTCATAAGTAGACAAGAGAACAGCAAGTACACATGCAGGCCCCACTATATCCAGCACAGACAATTAATTAATGAATCACAAAATCACAAGAAAACCAATAAACTGATCATACAAATTAACAAAATTGATCACACACCTATTAATAAGAACAATGATCACTGAGCTACCAAGAGATTTCACTGTTGGGAACCTAAGCTGATCAACTAGTAAACCCAATCTTTGGCTTGCCTCAACTGACAAATCTCCAATGTTTAGTACAGGATGGCCTCCACGAAGACTAGATATATTAAACCCTACAGGATTTCCTGCAAAACAGAAGTCTAAGCTGTATGACCAGATACAAATGATTCAACAATAAAATAGCACCCTTTGTTTCTCCATGAATGCATAAACCGGAAGGGAAATCTAAATTATATTACCTTCATAAGGGGGCTCTAAAGAGCCATTTGGATCAGGTGTATATACAAGAATAACTGCTTCAACAAATTTCAGCGCCAGCAGTCTTACGCCACCACTCCCGGGCTTGTTAACAGGTTAAAAGGAATTAGACTGCAGATGGTATCCAACTATATCTAATCATATAAATAACTTCTTACCTGAAAAGCTATGGAGAATATTTCGTCCTTGAACTTTAACATCCACGCCCATGATGATTCAAGAGAATTGTCCAACTCGCTGGAGTGCAGACCCTGGCATATTAGTAAAATAAGCATGGGCCTCAGGTATGACTTAATAAAACTCGCACTTGTTTAACATATTCTGCAGTCAAACATCTTTTTCATTTTGTGGAGTATAAGCAAGAAAACAGTTTTCTAGCAAGTTTAAACTATTTGTGGCCACTGCAAGTCCACCAACCAACTTGTAAGCTCCAGAAGCCTATTCTAATCATGTGATATGGGAATAACTCAAGTTTGAACCATCAAGTTTTAAGAGGTCAAGTTGGCAACATGAGACACATTTAGATCTACGAATATGTCTAAAATAGGGATTTAAAAGGACGAGGAGACACTAGTAGTAACTACGGAAGACCAGCACAAAAGATAGCACAAATATCAGAAAAAACTGATAACTTTTCAACTTCAGAAGAGACATCGCAATAAATTAATAAAGATCTGCAGGTGAAGATTAAGACTTCATTTGTTATATGAAAATATTTTATACTTTTCATTTTCAGAATTTACAACGTGCTTATGCATGCAATTATTTCATGAATTTATGTAACAATTACGAATTTGTACAATAATCAAAACACAGAAAAAATAATTTTTCTAGAAAACATTAAAAACAACATTTTAAAATTTTAACTCCATTATCATTTTTGCTGTCACTCTCTTCATTATTAAATAAATTGGATGGCTTTGGTAATGAAATAAATATAAATTTAGAAAATGAAATTAAAAACATGCATGTACTGAAAGAGTCTATGATTCTTGCTGACAAGAATCACAAAAGGGAAATAACATGGATAAAGAAGTATTATTCATGAAATGGTTCCATCTCATTGCTCCAAAAGAAAACACATCATTGCAAGAATTAAAAAATAATAATAATAACTCTACAAAAGTTCTCACACTCGATAACAAAATATTCTTCAACCAAGTTAACTAAAAATAAAATTGGAAGACCATTTTTGCTCTAAATCATAGTGAATGACATATTTATGGAAACTACACAATGCCTACTTCTAAATCCGAAAGCAAAAAGACCAACCTGAATCGCAACTTTTTCTAGAGTGCAGTGAAATAAATCAGCTCCACAAGTGATGGCCTGCCGAGCAACAGCTGGTGTATCATCTTTAAGGACATTTATCAAAACAGGCACTATTTCAGGTAAATATTCAAGGTGCTTCACTCCAACTTCACCAATTATCCTGCATTGGAACACAAAACAATTGAATGAGAACCAAGCAAATGCAAGTGATCTTGCAAGATCAATACAGACTATAAGGCATCACTTCCACAAGCCTAAGACAGACTACAAATGGTACAATAAAAACCATATTAAAAAAAAGGAATATTTGACGTTTTCTTTCTCTCCATTTTCAATTAAGATTTAAATAAATAAATAATGAAAAGATAAGTGAACTCAACAAACAACAAAATAAGAGCCTGGCTGTAGCAAGGCCAAGTTTAAAAGAGTGTAAACCTGCAAGCAGATCCATTACACAATGAACAATAAAGTCGGTTGTTTCTCTGTGTCTCCATTTCCCCTATCAGTCTGGTCAGAAAGAAGAGTCCAGAATCATCCTCAACCACAACATTTTCTAGATTTTCTGGACAAACACCTTCAGATCTCCTTCCATAGTTTCTCTCATGGTTTCAAAACACTAGATTGTTCCAGAGATAATTTCCTCTAAAGAACTAGCCAAATGTTTATTTATGGCTGTAATTTCTTCTTGGATTTTCTTGCAATTTTCCTTCATTAAATTTCTTGACACTCTACTTTCACATCTCCTTCTATAGTTTCTGTCATGATTTCAGAACACAACACTGTTTCAGAGATGATTTCTTTTAAAGAATTAACCAAAACTTTGTTCGTGGCTTTAATTTGCTTTTGGATTTTCTTGTGTTGTTTCTTCAGAAGATACCACTGTTTCAAAGATGATTTCTTCAAAAGAATTAACCAAAACTTTGTTCATGGCTTTAATTGCTCTTGGATTTTCTTGTATTGTTTCTTCATCACAATCTGCCTCTTCCAGAAACATAATTTGAAGATTTTGGTCTTCACTTTGCTGTGTTACTCTTGTCGAGCATTCACAACATTGTGATGTTTCTTAACTGAATAGAGATGTTTGTTAAAGAGGTAGTCTGTACTTACAAACGGAGATATCTGAAAAATTCTCATGGGCCTTTGCCCATCCATAGGGAGGCCAAACGCGACATCTTCTCCCATTGAAAATCCATTGAGAGGGATCTATTGTGGAAATCTGATGATTTCTTGCTAACTAAATATTGTCCATAAGCCTGTAAACAGAACACTTGAAGTTATAGCTCTTTTTCATTACCTAGGAGCCTTAAATATTAGAGTTCAGAAAACATTTCAGGGACTAAGGTTTTATCCAGTTCAAACCAAATGTATAAATTCCCTTATTCACAATTCCAGACCACAGTCTAATCCTAGTTTTCAAAGAAGGGGTTGAATTCCTGCTCCAAAGAATTCAAGATGAATGGGGATAATTCAAACTAAAATAATGTTGTTTATTTTTTGGAAAAAAAAAACATTCATTCGATTCTTAACCTCCGGACATCTCCCATGACATGCAAGAAATCTAATCTCCATTCTAAAATAAAGAAGAAAAATAATCTACATCATAGCAAAATTGGTTATAGAAAGGGATAAGAACCAGTACAGCATCGGTAGGAATCCCACAAAATGCTGAAATTTTTTCTTTAAATCAACTGTCCTTTCTGTGGGTTACACTGGTTTTCTGTACTTTATGGGCTGAGGCTCATTTCTTTTTAATGGATGCTCCTTTATCTACCATTTTTTAAAATAAATATGCTCCTTTATCTACCTTGCAAATGGATTGGAATTCTTTGCTATTTTGATGTAATTTTTCTTTTTTTTGCTTTTCCGATGTTTCTTTTGAGAATGATCTCTTGTCCTCTGGTTGTGTAATTTCCTTTCTTTCTTTAGTCTCTTAGGTCAAAACAATATATGGATTATTATCTCTCTTTCTAAATATGCCTTAAGTAGCCAAGGGGATACAAGAAAAACGATCTCTCATTTTCTTATCACCCCTGATACCCTGTCAAGCTCAAATCTCATCCACAAAGAATTTATTGTCACCCCAACTCAACCCCAAGAACTCAAACTCGATGCAATAATGCAATAAGAGAATGAACACCACCAAAGGAGGTTATCAGGAAATTCTGCAGCCCTTTTATACTGGTAGTACCTATTTACCATTATATTTTTCCTCTTCCTTAGATTACAAGCATTAAAAATTATTGTGATACCCCTAAACATTTTAATACTTAATGTTGTAATTTGCTCTGTTTTTTATTTTATTTTATTTTAAATTTTGTGTTAAAAATATTGTAAACATATTTTAAATAGTTATTTTATCAAAAAGAATGTTTAAAATTTTTTAAATCAAAAAGAAAAATTAAAGCGAAACGGAGAAGGAACCCGCGGGCAAGCCTTGTAGGAAATGACAGCAGGCATGCGCACGGACACGCGAGCCCGCATGCCCGCAAGCCCACAAGCCCATGCGCCACAATGCGCACGCCTGCAGTGCACATCCCATCACCGCGCACCTACAGCGCACGCTGAACAGTGCGCGCGCCTGCAGCACACGTCCACCTACTGTCTACTGACATCCGCCTGTTGCAAGCCCCGCCTGCCCGGCCACCACATTGCATGCATGCACACCATGAGGCGATGGCCGATCGGCCAAGGGGCCGATCAATGGCCCTCGGCCGTTGCATGTGATCCAACAGATCAAATGCACACCACTTGGCTATTTAAAGTCCATTTTCCTCTCCTCTCCTCTCCTCTCCTCCATTTCTTCATTTTCCTTCTTCTTCACTTGGCCGAGAGAGAGAGAGAGAGAGAGAGAGAGAAGCTTGAAAGAGAAACGAAACCAAGGAGACCTGAGAGCTTTCCTCCTTCACCCGGTAAGCTTTCTTCTTTTCTTCTTGATTTTCTTTCTTCGCTAAGACTTCCAAGAACTCACCCTTAAGCTCTTCCTTTCCTTAAATTTCAAGAAATCCTTCCAAAATTCTACGAGTTGTTGAGCAACTTTCTTTCTCCTTCAAACCACAAGCAACTTTATTTTGGAAACCCGAAATCTTGAAAGTTTAAGGGTCTTGGTATTTTCACTTACTCATCTATTGTGTTTTCTAAACTTTGAAAACATTTAAAGGTAATGAAATTCATGATTGTTTGGTTTGGTTTCATGCATGCAATGAGTATTGTTTTAAAGATCGTATTTTGTCAAGTGTTTGATGGAATTTAAGTGTTTTGTCTTTATACCATGTGTGGATATGTGCATGTTTAAATTGAGTTGTGAAAATGGAAAAGAATTGTTTTGAACATAAAAATGAGTTCGGAAATGGTTTGGGGCACTAAGGTTCGAAGGGGTTACGGGTTGCTGCTATGCAGCTCGCACGGTACGTCGTGTGTGCGGGCTAGGCCCTCCGTGTTGCCTTTGGGCGATGGCCGAGAGAGTTACTCGATTGGGCCTTGGCCCAAGAAGATAACTCGATGGCCCAGTCCATGTATGTGAGCGCTTGTCGGGTCGGGTTGAGGTATGGATCCCCACTGGGTCTGGGTTAGTTTTAGTGGCCATCCGGTCGGCTCCGGTTTGGTTCAACAGACCCCCATCAGGTCTGGGTCAGGTTGATGCGCCCAAATGGGTCGGGTTTGGCTAGTAGACCCCACTAGGTCTGGCTTAAGCATGTTGGGCAACTATCAAACCGAGTAAGTTAATGGACCCCCTTCTGGACTGGGTTTTGGTTAATGGGCCCTTGTGGGATCTAGGTTGTTTAGCGGACCCCAATTGGTCCCGATCCAATGATAGGATTTAGTAGATCAGCATGATTAGGGAACGGCCAGGTATTAGGACCAATGATGGACCCAATGGGTCAAATTGAATGTTCAAAACTGTGAATTTGACTGTGACTTTAGAACCGTTAAGAAAAGTGAAAAGATTAAAATCTGTTTGACTATTTTCATTGAGGGGTAACTGAATATGACTGAAATCAACTATTAGTGAACCGCTCCCTGTGAGTGGCACCAGCGTTCCCTCTTACGAGAGTGGTTTGCGACTAATTATAAAGGTCATAGTCATAGTTTCTAACTGTTTTACCGTATATCGAACTGAACTATTTCTCATTCACAGTAGTAGTCATGGATCTCTTCTGCCTTCTACTAATATAAGTTAAAACGGTTTCGCACGAACATCTATAAAATTCATAATTGAATCGAATCGTTTGACTATCTAGCTAGGACTGTTGATTGGTTACTCATACTTAGATTGTCTATTGAATTGAATATGTTTCTCACTATTTCGTCTTCTCATGGCATGCTATTATTGATTTTACTAGTTTCTACTATGTTTCTCATTGTTCCGTGTTTATTGCTTATATTTGAGACTGGTATTTCAAAAAGTATTTTGATTAATTAAAAGTATAGTATTTTTGAAAATATTGTAAATGAACCTATTTTGAGATGGTCCCCCCAACGGTAAGTTCACTTATTTCAAAGTTAACAACACGTTTTGAAAATGAATAACTTTTGAAACTTTAGTAACGTAGTTTAAATACTATTTCTTTTACTAAATTTTATGAAACTCATCCCAATCCATTTACCCCCAAACGATGTAAAAAGTGAAGAATCGCTCCCCGAGCTGCCCCTTAAAGCTTGTTTGGATCTGTGATTTAGTGACATTTAAGTGCATATGAATGATTGTACTCTAATGAATAATTAATTTGTAATAAAAGAAGTGGCTAGAACAAGCGTTGTATATATTTTACTTAGCTAACTTCTTGGCCTCAGGTGTATTTGAACATCAAATTTTTGTAAGGGATGACCTTTCTTCTGCTGTATAATTCTTTTATGCACTCATATATTTTCAGCTATCGGACACCTTTATCCCAACGGATATCGGAATGTCACAATTATCCCTCTAACTACCTCCCAAGAAAAATAAATAAATAAAGCAATTTTAGGATACATATTTATGTTCCAAACAAGCCTCCAAAGAAAAACTCCATGGGAAATAATTGGTGGAAGGTTATTGAGGTGAGAATAAAAGGATTTAACTGAAAAAGAACCATTTGAACTCAGGTTCCAAGTAGACTATCATCCCTAATAAGAGGAACGCCACACCTTGAAAGATAATGAAGGAATCTAACATTTTCATCGACTCCCCACCATTAAGCATAATGAGCTCCACATACCAAACCACATGTGCAAATAAGATTGAAGCAAGATCACTCAGTGTAACCTCCTGTCTTCTAGCTAGAGAAAATAAAACAGGCAAGAGATGATTCTGGGAACCACCATGACTGATGTATTGGGTGTATAACAAATTTCATCCATATAATCTTCAAGTGACGGCTCAAACTCAACAGCTAGAGAATTGGATGGAGCACTGCAAGTAAACAGCAATTAACTGGTGATAAGGAATATTTGCATTTGGAAATACCAGGTATACAGCAACAGGCAGGGGAAAGATCATCTAATACATGTTTGAAAAGTTTACTCCTTACAAACCAGCTTGGCACAGCCTATAAACTGGTACTTCTATAACCTCCAAAAACAATTTCAAGGGTCTTTAAAAGGGGTGAAGAGGAGTATAAACAGGCTTAACTAAGCCAATATGAAGAATCTAGACCAGCAAGCGGATCCATTATCGAATGAAGAATAAAGCCATATGTTTCTCTCTATTCTGTTCAACTCACTGTTTTCTATTATCCACCATGGAAGAGCAACCACGTGAATTCCTAGACGCAATAAACAGTAATGCCCGTAATTTCTATCTTCTAATTCCAAAGTGGCCCTTCTTTAATCAAACTGCATCAACATTAAATATGACAAATCAAACATGAAGAAGACTAAAGTTGTCAAGAAAATAAAATAACAAGAATAAAACCCAGGAGCTGCCATTCAAAATTAAAGGAGATCAAACACTCCATTTATCCCCGCAAAGTTGTCAACAAAACCGTATTAGCAATAGAAATAAAAAAGATCACCACAAGAAAAAGAAAGTGAAATCATAGCTATGCCCATTAGGGTTTTCCGAGAAGCGTACTCAGTGACAAACTTGCGAACCGGAGCGAATTCGTCGGCGAGGAGGTTGAAGAGAAGAGGTAGAAACTCAGAAGGAAAAATGGTTCCCTCATGCGGCAAACCTTGCTTCAATAGACGCAAATATTCAAGCTTCGAATGCAAGTCCATGGCCCTCTTAACCGAGTTCACCAGACTCGCCAGCTTTTCCCTCGAATTCGAATTCATGATTCCCACCATTGTTTTTTGAGAAAGAAAAAGGCTTTCACAGTTCAACTAAGAAAGCATGATAGCAATATGTTAGCGAACGCGTGTAGGGTCGGGATTTGAATAGAGAATGAAACTGGGAGGGAGAAAGCTGGAAGCTTTGTGAGAAGGCACAGTCGTGAATAGGGTTCGGTTCTGGTAATTAACATGAGAAAATGTTTTCCATTTCATTTAAATTTATACATGGAAAATCAGAAAAATAGGTAATTTTATTTAGATGACAGAAAAATATTTAGTTATATAAAATAATGTTTGAATTTTATTAAAATTGATGTGATTTAATAAAATATTTTACATAATATTCTATAAATACTTAATATTTAACTGTATATATTTTTTTATCATTTTCTTCTTAAAATAAAATAAATTTACAAGTAAATTTGATAAAAATTTTAGAAAATTTTTATGAACACTAACTTTGGAAAAAAAATGAAATTATACTTCTTTGTCATAATAAAATTTAAAAACTATATGTAAACGAATAAATCTCTATAATATTTTATTTTTAAAATTTAAAAAAAATAAAGATAAATTAGAATATAAAGTTTGAATGTAACTAAAGTTTTGTTAATACTTTTTAAAATATAATAATGTAATCTATATAAAAGAAAGACATTGTCTTATATACATTAAATAATAGTTGGTGTGCATTACATAAGTCACATAACATCATATAATAAAAAAATAATTATCCAATAAACAACTTTATTTGATAAATTACAAAAAAAAATAACTAATATAGTAAGAGAAAGCATCAAGAATGTAAATAACATAAACTTATGTTTGGTACATCAATTAACGTATGATAAATGAAGTTTTTTATCCTGTAGTATTTTATGGTTATTTTTATAAAATATAGAGATACTTTATAAATATTAGGATGAATAGTCTTATTCACCTTATTATAACTAAATAAATATTGTTCTCATAGTTAATACTTCAAAAATGTTAAAATTACCGTTTCTAGTTATTATCTTTTAAATATATCTCTTCATAAATATACGAAATCAACTATCGTAATGTCGTTGTCATTGTCACTCTCACTTATGTTACAACAACTCATATTATTATTATTTTTTGTTTATTTTTTTTGCTTGCCACTATCATCATCATTGGTACCAATATTATTATTGTTCATACTACCAACACCATCATTATACCAACATTGTTTTATTGAATTTTAAATTTACCATATGAGCTTATATGTATAAATTATTATACATAAAAAATTATCAAATTACGTGGGTTCGATTAAAAGTAATCTAATATGATTAATGGTATATTGAGTATTAATGAATCAAATTAAAGTGTGAACTTTCTTTTTATGTGTATAAAGTGTGAGTTTTTTTTATGTGTAGAGATAAAATTTATAATTTTTAATTTTGTAATTGGTCAAATTAGAAATAAAAAAAAATTAACAGACATGTTTATCTATTACTATAGTCCCTAAATTACAAGTAAAATTTTGTATTCTATGTCTCATCACTAGAAATAGAGATAATAAGAGAATTTCAAATGACTGCGTGCTAAATTGGAAGATTTACTATAGGACGTGCAGTTTTCTTCTGTTATAGATTCAGGTATGCTTCTATTTTAGTTTTAGATCCCTTTGATTTGATATGAGAATGTTGATTTTATTCAAAATCATTTTAGATATGTTTTATTATCTACAAATAATATTAGAGCCACCTCATATTAGATAATTGGGATTGAATTTTTTTTTCGAATTTGGTACACGAATTTTTATGGTAAATTTTTTGGATTCAGTGTATGGAAATATATGGCTTTTTTGTTTTTATTTTTGGATTTTTTTAAAACAAAACTAAAAAAAATTATGGATTTAGGATTCAAAAAACAATTTTTTTAATCTAGGTTTTTGCTTTAAAAATTTTTGGGGCATGGCCTCACAGCCGCAAGGTCGCACGGTTCGCGATTGGTCGGGTAGTGAGGTGCAGCCTCATGGTTACGTCGGTTGTCCTGTCACAACCTAGTGGTTGCGAGGAGAAAAAGGAAAGCGGCAACCAAAAGTCTTTATATAAAGAGAAAGAGGATAACAAGCCGATCGTCTTTCGGCTCCGTTTCAGACGCAAAAGGCATCATAACACTCGTTATTTTCAGACTAAAACAAATGTTAGAGTCAATTGGCTGCAACACTAAAAAAAAAAGCCTCGAAAATAGTGTCTAAACGTGGGTTTTTTGTCTGGGCTCAGATCCTAGTTGGAACCAAGCGACCAGCACGGGCCCAACGAACCAATGCTAGGTTGAGCTTCGGATTCAAGCTCGAGGCTGAAGTAGAAAGAAAAAAAAATAGGGAAGGGAAAGGGGAGGCTTGCATCCGCATGAGCCCATGGACGGATAGAGGAGGCTTGCATCTAAGTGGGCCCAAATATGGACTCAGTCACTCGACCCAAGTACCCGACTTGATTCAGACTCGAGTTGGTCCAGACCAGACTCGTCAATGTTGACTTTAACCGGTCAATAGTCAACGTTAACTTTAATCGATCAATTGTGAACATTGACCAGACATAAAAAAATAACAATTAAGAGCTTAATTTTTTATTATAATTTTGAGGATAATTTTTGATATATTTTAAGGATATTTTAGACTTTTGTCTTTCTTGTAAGGAATTATTTTAGTGTAATTTGAATTTAAAGATTGACGTATCTCTATACATTCTGAAATAAATCAATTTATCCAACATGTCACCAAAGTGACATCTCTTGTGTTAAATTGATTTATTTTATAATGTAAATAGTCATATGAGTGCAATTTATTTTAATGTTAATTGGTTCAAAGAAAAGTTAATATTTAACATAATTACATTTCTACTTGTGGTAATAAATATGTGATAGTTATTCGATTTTATATGTGAACTATAAATCAACCTAAAAAGAGATTTATTATTTGGCACCTTCTTAGTATCAGTATATAATTACTACGTCAAGATATCACTTCTAAATTCATTTTGTGTCCAAAGCTAAAAAATTAATAGAATGTTCGGTATCTTGAAATAAGATTTACCATTATTTGAATTCATTATTATTGTTTATGGTTTAAAAATTTATGTGAGTATTGGTTGTTTTGTTTATTGTTTGTTCTTTATTCAGTTTCTAATTCTACTGTAAATATCTTTATGAATGTGAATTCAATCCCTATGTTGAATGACATAAATTTCAAGGCGTGACAAGAGAATGTTTTAATTGTTCTCAGAGTCATGGACTTTGACCTTTCTTTACGAGCCGATGAATCTGCTGGACTTACTGATGGGAGTACTTCTAAGGCCAAGAGGGAGTTTGATAGGCGCGAACGATCAAACCATATAAGTTTGATGATTATGAAACGTGTCATTCTAAAATTTTTTCGGAGCATTATGTCTTATAAGATCACCATGACTAAGGGTCTCTTTAAGGACCTAGAGAAATGATTTGCTAAGAATGAGAAGGCTAAAACTAGTATAGTATTAGCAAACCTTTTCTCGATGAGGTACAAAGGGAGAGGAAATATCATGAAGTACATTATGGAAATGTATCACACTGCTTCAAAATTAAAAGCGTTCAAGTTAGAATTATTTGAAGACTTGTTAATGCATTTGGTTCTAATATCTCTTATGCCACAGTTCAGTAAATTTAAGGTGAGTTAGAGCTATCAAAATGACTATTGGTCCCTTAATGAACTTATCTTTCACTAGTTTAAAAAGATGAAAGGTTGAAGCATGAGAAGGTAGAAAGTGTTCACTTAGCCACTATCTCAAAGGACAACAGGAACAAGAAGAGAAAAAAAAGATCAGAATGTTGTCGTTCCAGCACCATATAAGAAACAACAAAATGTAAAAAATGAGTGTGTTTGTTTTTTTTATAAAGCTCTAGGACATCAGAAGAAATATTGCACTAGCTATTAAACATGGCATGTAAAGAATTTATGCTTCTTAACTTTATTTTTAGGTTAATTTAACTTTGATACCTAGACACACGTGGTGGATAAATTTTTGTGCAATAACTCATATCAGTGTTTCTATGCAGAGCTATTTGAATTACTAAAAACTAAGTGATGGTGTCAACTATATCTATGCTGGGGACGAGAAGTCAATCAAAGTTAAAATGCTTATAACGTTTAGATTATTATTAAGAATTGGTATTTATTTAGATTTAAATGAGACTTTTATTGTGCTATAATTTGACGGAATTTGATTTATTTCTCTACTTTTGACAAATTTTGATATTGTTGTTCATCTAGAAATAGAAAGTTTAGCCTTTTTCATAATTCAAAATTGGTTGGTACTGGTTATTTATCATGTTATGATAATCAATATTAGCTTGATACAATTGTTTTTTTAGTGAATTCTTGCATGTGAGTACACAAATGCGAAGTATAAATCAACTCATGAGAATTTTACCTTATTATGACACAAGAGATTATGACATATCTCCAAAAAGAGAATTGAGATACTTGTATCAGATGAAATTCTCAATCTTCTTGATTTTGTAGATTTTGACATGTGTGTTAATTACATAAAAGAGAAACATGCAAACATCAAGAGATTAAGTGCCAACAGGACTATAGATGTAATTAGAACTTATACATATAAACATTTGTGGACCGTTTCCTACGATTTTTTGAAATAGTCAATAATATTTTATAACATTCATAGATGACTTTTCTCGATATAGCTACTTTTATCTCATTTATGAGAGTCACAATCACTGATATGTTAAAAAATTATAAACCTAAAGTTGATAACCAACTCAATAAAAGAATTAAAGTTGTCAAATCTGATTGTAATGGTAAATATTATGATAAATATGATGGATTAAGTGAACAATGTTCATGATCGTTTGCTAAATTCCTAGAGGAATGCGATATTGTCCCATAGTACACTATGCTAAATTTGCCTAGTATGAATGGTGTTACTGAAAAGAGAAACAAAATGCTTAAGGATATGGTGATGAGCATGATTAATTATTCTACCTTGTCTGAATCTCTCTAGGAGAAGCATTAAAGACTATAACATATATACTCAATAGAGTTCCAACTAAAATGACTGCAAAGGCTTTTTTTGAGTTTTGGACGGGTAAGAAACCTAGTTTAAAATATTTATACATTTGGGGATGTTCAGCTGATGCAAGACCTTATAGACAGAATAAAAAGAAATTGGACTCAAAAACTGTTAGTTGGTATTTTATTAGATATTCTGAAAAATTCGAGGGTTATAAGTTTTATGATCTCACAACTAAGTCAATTTTTAAGATAAAAAATGTTTGGTTCTTTGAGGATGTTGAGTTTACGGGGGGAGAAAGATTTTAGGACTTTTTATTTGAAGATGAATACATTGATATTCCCTCAACTACTATTGACAATGTGATGCGGAATCCGGGATCAATAATGGAATCCTAAATCATGCATATATATCATTAATTAGAAACTGAAAACCCTAAACAAACCCTCCATACTTGACCCACACTCAACAGGGGAGTGAAAAACTAAGGTAATTGAGAAAGAAATAAAGAATTAGAATTGAAAAGACACCACGAGATTTACTTCGATAAGTGATTCCAATTCTTAGCACAAGAAGTTGGTCAAAGACCCACTCACTCACTCTTGCAAGCTTGAAAGCTTAAAACAAGAATACCTCAATTTTATTAAGTTAAAAATTCTGAATTGAATTAAAACTTTGAATTGAAAGTCTACTTCTAGTGTAGTCACGTGAATAATAAAAAAAATAATCTTTTAATTAACGGTAGAAATTACATTAAAAAAAATTAAATCTAAACTAGAATGAAAAACTATCAAAAAGTAAAAAAATTACAACTAAAATAAAATAAATATGATTTTTCTATGAGGAAAACTTTTTAAATAGGGAATATCTTAATTAATTATGACTGATTTAGGGGAATAGATTCTGCCAAGATATTTTTCTCTTTTTCAAGTATTTTCTTTTTCAGCGAGATTTGGTAGTTAAGGAGTTTCCTCTTTTTTTAGATAACTTGAAATTTATGAGCAATTTCACCTATTGGCTGATCTTTAATTGTGAAAATTTCTCACATGATTAGGAAATAAACTTCCATGAGAATTTTTCTTTTTCATGTCTTGCAGAATTTTTCCTTTTTTACTTATTTCCCTATTGCACTTGGGATAAATAGTATATATTATTATATCATTAGGTTAATGGTTATGTTGTCTTCTTTTCTTAGGCTTCTTTAATTGGTCCAACCTATCTTTCTCATTAGTCCACGTTTGGGTAAAAAGTTAAAAGGCTTGTGGTAATATTTTAGCTCTCCCCCTTGTAATGGGCCTAGTTAGCATTGAGATATATTTTCCACTAACTTGATCTATGTCCATGCTCGCATCATCCCCTCCCTCTTCAAAAAGATTCGTCCTCGAATTTGGACCTATCTCAAAAAAAGAAAGGTAAAAAATATTAAATATAGTAGACACACCGTACTCATCTAGGAGATCAATTTGTTACGCATTGTCATTGATATGCTCTAGAACTTAAAAAGGTTCGTCTCATTCGAGGTCCAACCTAGATTTTTTCTAATTGAAAAATCTTTCCTTTCGCATATGAACCATACCCAATTGTCGGGTTGAAACACTACTCGTTTTCTTCCTTTATTGATGTGTCATGCCTAAGATTCATTATTCTTCTGGATACGCTGTCTGGCCCTCTCATGTATGGCTTTATAAATTTTATTTTCAGTTGATCATCGACATCCTGAATTTCGTGCAAAAATAAAGGTGTGAGATACAAAGGAGTTAAAGGATTAAAACCATAAACAATCTCAAAAGGTGAAAATAATTTAGATGTATGAATGCTCCTATTATATTCAAATTCTACCATAGGCAGACAATCCTCTCATGTTTTCAAGTTTCGATCAACTATAACTCTCAATAAGGATCCTAAAGTCCTATTACCGACCTCTATCTGACCATCAGTCTGAGGGTGACATGTAGTAGAGAATAACAACTTAGTTCCTAGTTTACCCCACAGAACTTTTCAAAAGTGACTAAGGAATTTCACATCTCTATCACTTACAATTGTCTTACGAATGCCATGAAGTCTCACAACATCCTTGAAAAATAAATTTGCAATATTTGTCGCATCATCAGTCTTATGACATGCAATGAAGTGTGTCATCTAACTAAATCTATGAACGACGACAAATATGTTATCACTACCTCTCCTACTCCTAGGCAATCCTAATACAAAATCGATAAATATATCTATACAAGGTGTTGTAGGCACAGGTAAAAGTGTGTACAATCCATGAGGTAGAACTCTAAATTTGGTTTGCTTATATGCAACGCACCTTCTACAAATGCACTCAACATCTTTCCTTATGTTATGGCAATAAAAATGTTCATCAATATATATAGAGTTTTAGATACCCCTAAGTGCCCCATTAATCCCTTACTATGAGCCTTACGCACCAGTAATTCCCTGAGTGAATAGTTAGACACACATAACTTACCATCCCTAATGAGAAAACTATCATGCTTATAAAGTTTCTGGAATGCAGAATGCTCACATATATGATAAATAATGAAAAAATAATTATTATTAGCATATATCTCTTTAATATGTTTAAATCCTAACAACTTAGAGGTAAGTGTAGAATCAAAGCATACCTGCGAGATAATGCATCAACAACAATATTATCATTACTTTATTTATACTTGATTATATAGGGCAAATATTCTATGAACTCAACCTACTTATCGTGATGATGGTTGAGTTTACTTTGACCTTTAAGATATTTTAGGGATTTATAGTCTGCAAGGATCACGAACTCCTTTAGCAATAAATAGTGTTACCATACCTCTAATGCTCTCACTAAGGTATACAACTTCTTATCCTATGTTGAGTAGTTCAACAGTGCACCACTAAGTTTCTCACTGAAATAAGTCATGGGACTTCCTTTCTACATCAGAACTGCTCTTATATTAATACTTGAAGCATCACATTCAAGCTTAAAGTTTTGTTAAAGTCAGATAAAGCTAAAATAGGTGCATAACATAATTTATCTTTCAATGAAGTAAAAACATACTCTTGTTTTTCAGTTCATACAAATTTTATATTTTTTTTTACCAGTTCATTCAATGGTGTTGCTATAGAACTAAAATCTCTAACAAACTTACGATAGAAGCTCGCCAAACTATGGAAACTCATTACTTCGCTGGCTGATAGAGTAAGCCATTCTCTAATTGCTTTCACATTATCTTCTTCTACCTCAAAGCCCTGTGCACTAACTACAAATCCTAAAATTAATTTTTCACTGTAGAAGGTACACTTCTTGGCATTTGCATACAAGTGTTCTTTTCTAAGGACCTCAAAGATATATTTGATATATTGAAGGTGATCCTTTAAAGAATTGCTGTAAATCAGGATGTTATCAAAGTAAACTACCACAAATTTACCTAGAAAAGATTGTAAAACATGTTTTATAAGTCTCATGAAGGTGCTAGGGGCATTTGATAACCCAAAAGACATTACTAACCACTCATAAAACTCATACTTGGTTTTAAAGGTAGTTTTCCACTCATCTCCATGTTTCAACCTAATTTGGTGGTATCTACTCTTAAGATCTATCTTAATGAAAATAGTATATCTAATCAGATCATCCAATATATCATCTAACCTAGAGATAAGGTGTCTATACTTTATTGTAATTTTGTTGACGGCTCGGTAATCCACACACATCCTCCAAGAGCCATATTTCGTAGGCACAAGTAACATTGGAACAGTACAAAGACTCAAGCTTTCTTTTACATGTCCCTTACCTAACAACTCCTCCACTTGCCACTGAAGTTCCTTTGTCTTCTTAGCATTACTTTGATAAGCTTGACGGTTGGGAATTGAAGCTCTAAAGATAAAGTCAATCTTATGTTCAATCCTTCATAGTGGTGGTAGACCATCCAGAATCTCCTCTGGGAACACATCTTCATATTCCCACAAAAGAGAAAAAATAGAACTAAGTAAAGAAGTGTCAAGGTCAGAAAAGTTAGATAGGCTTCCTTATACTGAAGTATAATTAAGCTTTATTTCTCACAAATCACTCTCCTCACTTCTATTTCCCTCACATATAAACATTCTTTTCTTTTCTCTCTATCACTTTCTTTCATTGGGCCTTTTTTTTGTCCTTTTAGGCATCTTTTACACTAACTGAGCTTTCTTTATTTTTTTCAGCCTCTTTTTCTCTTAGTGGGCCATTTTTTTTCTTTTCGGTCTCTTTTCTTTCTTTTTCTTATTTTTTTTTCTTTTTTTGAATATTCCTCAAAAGATTTCTTGATTTTGATTTGATCAACATAGAACTCTTTTGGAGATTGAAGTGTCAAAATATATTTTAGGCCATCTAGGCGTGAAGAGTATTGATTCTTGAACCCGTCGTGATGTACCTGTCTATCATACTACCATGGTAGTCTAAGTAGGATACGATTGGTGTACATTAGAACGACATCACAACATACATCATCTTTGTACTTATCTATGGAGAAGGGAATCTTGACTTGCTTGTGTACAATGACTTTTCCACACTCATTGAGCCATTGTAGTATATAAGGGTTAGGGTGTTTAGTATAAGATAACCCTAACTTATCAACTAGCAAAGTACTAGTGATATTGGTACAACTGTCTCCGTCTATGATCAGACTGCATACCTTTTCATTTACATGACATCTAGTGTGGAAAATATTCTCTCTTTGATCGTTGTCTGTCTCTTTGGATTGTATATTTAAGATTCTCTGAATAAACAATATCTCATCCTATACTGGGGCTACTAAATTGTTTTCACAATCATTTAGTAATGTTTTACTATTATCATCACTGTTGTACTCACTGACAGTCTTTATCTCACTGCATCTTGCAATAATGTGAGATTTTTGTTGGAACATTGTGATGTGATGTGTTCAACTCCAAGGCACCTAAAATATTTAATAGAACTTGGTCTTTGAGTAGTAGTAGCTGGTTTAAAGTTACCTTTAAATTCAATAGAGTTGAGTAAGTCCTTCATTTTTTTAAGTTTCTTTGTTTATTCCTTTTTATGTCATCTGGAACTAAACTGAGGGGTAGACTAAGAATTACTTATGAAGTAACCTTTATACTCTAGATGTTTCTCAAATTTCATAACCATGTGTACCATCTCATCCAGATTTATGTAGTGATGCAGTTCCACAACATTGGCAATTTTCATGTTTAGAACACTCAGAAATCTAGCCAGTGGCTTCTAAACTCTTATAAACTTTAGCCTTAGCCATTGCCATCTCCATCTTCTTATGATAATCTTCTATTGAAAGGGATCCCTGGATCAATCTTTAGAGCTTCTGGTGCAATTTTCTATCATAATAAGATGGAACAAATCTATTTATCATAATATACTTTATTTCTCTCTAGGTGGATGCAGGATGGTCTCTATCTCTTTTCCTAAGGATGGTCATTTAATCCCACAAAATAAGTACATAATCTGTGAACTCGATTGCTCTAGCTTTATTTTCTTGGCTTCACTATAGTTATGGCAGTAAAAAATCAACTCTATCTTCCATTCTCACTCAAGATAGGTCTTTGCATCATTCCTTCCTCTGAACGGGGGTATATGCATTTTGATGGATTTGATGTCATCATCTTCCCTCCCGATTTCTTTTCTACCGACATCACTATTATCACCATGTGACTCATCATCATCCTAGCATCTGTGTCTAGGATTACTACAGTTCCTTCTTCCATCTCTCTCATTCATTCTTGTTGTAATACCTTCAATGGCTAAGCTCAGTCTATTGTATATGTCATCCATCCTAGTCTCCATAAATTCTTCTAAGCTCATAGGTCGGTTAGTTTCACTAAATAATGATATATGTGCAAAAAGATGTTAATCAAAAAAAGAAAAAATCACTCCCTCTCAATCACTCGTGTTTACCTCTCATATTTTCTTCCGTTAAGTTGAGTGTTAGAATTGGATCTCTTGAATTAAGACAAGCAAGGTTATCTTTTAAGACTCTGCAATGAATCCTAAAAAATGATATTGTTCTCTAAAAGTTCAGAAGTAAACACACAAAAGAAAAATATGTGATGCTCTTATGCTTATAGCTAAGTAGTTAGGATGCAAATAACTACTTAGATGTATAATGGAACTAAAGCACTTAAGAAAGAATGAAACTAGGTGTAGAAAAAGACAATTATAAACTTAAAGTGTTAAGGATCTGATTAATCTCTATGGATATAACCGAAATGTTGTGCCTAATTATTCTACCTTAATGACAGCTGCACTCTATGACTTACTTGAGTTTCTATAATATAGATGCTAATATAAAATATTGAATGTAATGTTGTAAAAAGAAAACCAGGGAGTCACACACCTCTCTCTTCTTTTTGCTCTCTATTTTTTTTCATAGATTTTTTTTTTCAAAATCTCTTTTTTTTTAATTATAATAACAACATAAAAAAATTATTGAATACAAACTAAATGAGTTAGTACTTTATGTAACGAGTCATAATTTTATATAAGAGAATAAATGTAAATAGCTACAAGAAAGATAATAGATTTACCAGAGTTTAAGCTCTGATATCAAGTGATGCAGAACCCAGGATCAACAATAGAATCCAAAATCCCGCATATACATCAGAAATCAGAAACTCAAAACCCTAGGCAAACCCTCCCTAGTTGACCCCCACTCAATATAGGAGTGAAAACTAAGGTAACTGGGAAAGAAATAAAGAATTATAATTGAAAAGATACTATAAGACTTACCTCAATAAGTAATCCTGATTCCTAGCACAACAAGTCAGTCAAAAACACACTCACTCACTCTTGTAAGCTTGAAAGCTTAAAAAAAATAGTTGAATTTTATTAATATGTTAAAAATTATGAATTGAATCACAACTCTAAATTAAAAGTCTATTTATAGTGCAGTCCAGATGAATAATAAGGAAAAAATAATCTCATAATTAATGGTAAAAATTAAATAAGAAATTAAATCTAGAATAGAATGAAAAACTAGCAAAAATTAAGAAAATTACAACTAAAATATGATAGATATTATTTTTCTTTGAGGAAAACTTTTTAAATATGGAATATCTTAATTAATTGTGGTTGATTTAGGGGAATAGATTTAGTCAGGATATTTTTTTCTTTCTCAAGTATATTTTTTTTTCTATGAAATTTGATATTTAAGGAGTTTCATCTTTCTCAAGATAGCTTGCAATTTAAGAGCACTTTCTCTTAGTGGCTGATCTTTAATTGTGAAAATTTCCCACATGATTAGGAAATAAAATTCCATGGAATTTTTTTTTTCTTCATGTCTTGCAGAATTTTTTCAATTTCTTACTTGTTTTTCTCTTGCACTTCTGGTAAATAGTATATGCTATTATATCTTTAGGTTAACGACCATGTTGTCTTCTTTTTTGGGCTTTTTTAATTGGTCCAAACCCATCTTCCTCATTGGTTCACGTTTTGATAAAAAATTAGAAGACTTGTTGTAATCTTTTAGCTCTTTCCTTTGTAATGGGTCCACTTGGTATTAAGATATCATTTTCACCAACTTGATCCATGTCTATGCTCACATTACAATGATTAGAATCAGACTCTTATACTTGACATTACTCAAGAAGCAATTTCAAATTTAGACAATGTGGATATACCTCATGTTCATGCTCAAGAAGTTGTTTTAGAAGAACAAACTGCACAACCTCAAGAATCGATATCATTAAGAAGATCTAGTAAATAGTTAATGAAAAGGTGAGCTACACTAACCTAGTAAGAATATCATATTAATCACAGATACAAAAAACCAAAAATTTGTAAAAATAAGAAAAATAACTAATTGAGCCATTAATTTAATGTAAATTTATTTACTATAAAGAAAGTCATTTATTCCGTATTTACGTAACAAGTTTTTTCAAAAATAATCTATGAAGACCAATATCCATACACTTTTTATTTTCACTTATAAGATAATAAGAGACGATCACTTTTCATTTTTACCTGCTTACGGATACCCTTGAGGGTCCCTATGAATGTCCTCTTACTCTTGAACCCAATATCTAATTAACAATTAACTGGTCATTCTCATACCCCGTCGGGTAATGGGCGTCAAACATTTCACTAACTGGATATCTCGTCTGGTATGAAGGTGAACCATATCTTTAAAACCTTACTGGTAAGGGACTTCTCAGCCCCGTGTGACTGAGGTAACGTTCACGGTCGGGTTCCCTATGTACTAGGTCCATCCACCATTTCTAGGGTACCCAGTGAGTCTTTCACATACAGATTTTTATCAACATAATACTCAATCACACAAATACCAATAACTCATTTTATATTCACATATTAATTAAACTACATTCATGCTGATAATGTACAACCAAATAAACTAGATCAATCGATAAGGCTATAGAAAATATAAATTTAAAACATGCACCATATAATAACAAGCCAATAGAGCAGTATAAGAAAATAAACAAGAAATCGGAATAATAATAAACTAGTCGATTCCAACTCCATTAGTTACCTGTAATTATTTTTAAGATTCTCTAATTTTTTATAAAAAAGCATAATTATCGATTATTAAGCTTCAATTTACCGTAACAGAGAATTGGGTGATGGATCTTTACCCGGATCGGTATTTCGGGGCGTTGCACTATCTACTACGCTTCCTAATGGGTACCGAATTTTTAAAATTTTTCATGCGGAATCCAAAACACTTGTCACGTACCTAAAAATACCCTAGAAATCCAAATTTGCTGTCCAAAACTCATTCTAACAAATTTTGGGGATCCGGCACGACGCCACCGTCGTGCTTCGACGTCGGCTCCGTCGCCCACAATGGTGGTTCACCTCGGCCAAGCCTATTTTGATTGGTTTTAGCCAGTTTTTGGGCGATTTTAGCCATAACCTTGTAGAAAAACATGTTAGGGACCTCGGTTGGCCAAAAAACCGAACCTACCAGTGAGGGGACCTTTGGGTGCAGTGGCTTTACTGGTTCTCCTTCACAATTGAGATTCTTTCTTTAACTAACCTGTACAGAAAAGGACAATGAATACAATGATCGAAAAATCACGTAAAAAGAGAATTGGAAAGGGGCTCATCGGAGAGGTTTTGGAGTTTTGACTGCAGTGGCTCCGTTGGGCTTCGCCCGCGGTTTCTAGCTCACCTGCCGTCTATTTTGCTCCGATTTAGCTAGAAGGGTTGCTCAAAATCGAATTCCGAGCGAGTATGGGGAATTTTTACCTTTTATAGAGGTCGACAGTGGGGTGCAATGGCGGTTGGCGGTCAACCTCATTATCCGGCGTCTGGATTTTATTCTCTAGCAGGGGCTGGTGGCTAGAGTTTGGATTCCCGTGTTGTGCGAGATATTTATATCCATCATGCGTTGATCTAGACTGTCTATCGTAATCGATCTCGTCCATTCGATCGAGCCTAAGGAGAAAATGAATCCGGACCGTCCATCGCAATTTGATCTCGACCATCCTATCGCACTTAAAGAGAAAATAAATCTGGACCGTCCATTATAATTTGACGTCAGCCGTCCGATCGTATTTAAGGGGGGAACAAATCCGGGATGTCCACGTGCGTCGGATTAATCCTGGGCTATCCGATCAGGGGGCATGCAGATCACTTGCGTGGCACCAATATCAGCGTGCCTCACCACACGGCGTGCTCCAGTTCGTCAGGGCTGTTAACTGGGCGGTCCTACGTGACACAATTTTTTTTATTTATATTATGACCTCCTATTTCTATTTTTTTTTTCAAAAATACTTTCCGACCCCAAATTTTCACCCATTTTTTTCAAAATTATTTTCGATTTCATCTCTAACCTTTCAAAAATTAAAATAAATTAATTTAAAAATAAATTTTTATATATTTAGAAATGTTAAAATTGATTTCGGACCAAATTTTGGGTTTGGGTATCACAACGGGTGGGGACGTTAATTAAATAAAAATGAATGCAATCACTCAATCTATTCAGTTGTCATACATGAATCCAATAGGTCAGTTCTCCATTCCTGAAACACTACACACCAGTTCCAACTTGAAACCCAAATACTAGCTTTTGCACTCTGATCGAGTCGTAAAATAATACAATTAGGCACTCCAAAAAAATTAGGTGAATTGGATTTATCAGACTGCTTGGTTGAGTATGTATTATTGGACTCTTGACTTGCCTATATTTTTAGAAACAACTCCTAGCTACCCTAGACCTGATCAATGCTAACTCTACTTTGGTTCCCCTATTTCCATTATCTTGTTCTTTTTACCATTACCTGTCTTTCACCGGATCACAACCTAACCCTTATATCATTTTCCATTTATAACTCGTGCATTCCAATATAATCCATTTTAATTCCTTTAGCAATAATAACACTTTATAATTCAATCAGAAGACAATATACATACAACATATATAAAGAACATAACTATAACGGCCCCGGAAATTTAGAATGAAATGTGTGTATTAAAAATGTCAAATGCAGAAGCGTAACAAAAATTTTGTTTAACATCCCTTACACAAAACCAAAAACGTGCTCAAAATATAAAAGAACAAACTAACTAAAAGATATACCCGAAAATAAGAACTACAAATATAACTACGGAATCTTTAGGCGTCCCCTTCGCCGTCTTCCTGCGGAACGGGCTCGGGAACAATGTCTTCCTGATCTGAAATAGTTAAATAAGGAGTGAGCTACACCAGCCCAGTAAAGACATCACACTATCTCATTGTCACGGAGGTAAAGGTGGGTAGAAAATACAAAAAGACCAATGGAGCATAATTTATAACAAATTTTTTTATCAGTAATAAAATTCTTTACTGTCCACTTACCTCGGTAAGATCCATAAAATAACATATGAAAGCAATAACATTATCATCATCATGAAATCATATAAACTGCATAACATAATACTTACCACGCCTTTGCATTTCAATCATTAAACAACACATTTTCCTTATTTACCAGCCTACTAGTATCCATGGGGATCTATAGGGGTCCCGCTACCCGTGAACCCTTAACATTTATAACCTGATTCCAGAGTCGTCCCCATACCCCGTCCGGTATGGGCACCAAAACTATGAACCTCAATACCCCATCCGGTATGAGGGTGAAACGGGCCGTCCCCATACCCAGTCCGGTATGGGCGCCAAAATACAGAAGGTCTCCATACCCCGTTCGGTATGAGAGACCACGTTCCCAGTAGGGTTCCCCACGGACCCGGTCCGTCCACAATCTCCCAAGATATCTAGTCAGACTGTCCACATATCCATTTACCAATTCACGTAACCTTTTATTCTTTTTTTTCCTCAGTCACCATCATCAAATCACACACAAACATGCAAACCAGTAGATTATGCCAACAAGACAACACACAACATCGGGTTCTCAGTCATTCAACCCATAATAAATAAAACAGTAATATATGCACACGAAACTATGAAATGAAAACATCAAATATCATACTGCATTTAAAATTGTAAAATAGAACAAATAACAACTGACCGACAAATACACCAGACTCGGACTCCATTAGCGACCTTAAACAATTTCACACATCTATTGATTCATGAAATACCGTTTTATCATTTATTAAACTTTAATACCGTGATAGGAAATAGGGTGAGGGGTCCTTACTTGTTTCGGGATCTGAATACGGCTCTACAGTGCGCCTACAGGCTGTCCCTAATTTTTTCTGAATTTTTTCCGGGGATCTGAAACGCACTACTAGTACCTGCACGTGTCCCAAAAAATTCCAAATTAGACCTAGGGCCCCTTTCGGACAATATCGCAATTCCGCCTCTGGCGACGCGACGGCGATTCGCCTCGAGTTGGCCGTTTTCGGCCACGCTTGCATCGGTCCCTGCGATAGAACAACCCTAAGACCCTCGGTGGGCCGAAATATCACGAAAAACCGAAACTTACCGGCGGCAGTGCTCTCGGGTGTGGCGGCTCCTCCGGTGTGAGTCGCGTTTTGATGTTTGGCTCCGATCAACCTGTAGAGAAAAGAACGGTGATCACAGTGGTATAAAATTTGCATCAAACGGAGGCCGCGAAAGGCCTCATCGAAGGCAAAAATCGAGGAGGGGTGCGGCGGCGCCGCTGGGTTTCGGCTGAGTTTTCTGGCCGTTTGGCTGGTGGTTTGGCTCCAGTTTGGCCATAGACAGACTCAGCATCGAAAAACGAGCAAGGAGGAGAAAAATTACCTCGATCGGCGGTCGAAAACTTCTCCGGTGCGGCGGTGGGTGGCGGCGGCCGGCTCCTCCGGCGTCTGGTTCTTCTTCTCCGGCGAGCACTGGCGGCTAGGGTTTCTTTGGTCAGGTGTGGGTGGGGGTATTTATATCCTTTGCCTTTTAATCTTGACCGTCCATCAAGATTGAATCTGGATCGTTCGATTGCGATTTAGCTGGGATTAAATCTAGGCCGTTCATTGCGATGCAATCTGGGCTGTCCGTGCCTGATTGAATCTGGGCCGTCCGTGCGCGTGAATCTGGGCCGTCCCTGCGCGTGAATCTGGGCCGTCCATGCGCGCGGGAACGGATCTGGGCCGTCCGATCGCACGCACGCGGATCGCCCCTATGGCCCGTCCCCTGGTCAGCGTGTCCTTACCACGCGGCGCGTCCTGGTTGGCCGGGGCTGCTGACCGGGCCGCTGATGTGGTTGCTGACGTGGTGCTGACGTGACACAACTTTTCTAAATTACTTTTTGACCCCCGGTTTCTGATTTTCTTTTAAAAAATAACCCTAGAATCCAAATTTTCACCCATTTTTCCCAAAATCAATTTCAATTAAATTCAAATAATATTTTTACCCAATTTTATCATTATAATTATTTTTATTTTCATTAAATTAAATTAAAATAAATTAAATAAAAATTCAAATAAATAAATAAATAAATAAATAAAATATTTATTTTCATTTGGATGTTACAATAACTACAAACATACCCTTTTTAATTAAATCCTAATGTTATCTAGTTGATTTAATCTATTTACATAATTTTCCATCTTATTATATTTTCAACCTATTTATATTCTATTCTAATTTTCCCTATTTAATAGTATTAATATAAATTATTTTGATTTCCTTATTTATTCCTTCTATTTTCTATTAACTTATTTTCTTTTAATTTCCATTATTTTAAATTAGATTATTTAAATTAAATTAATTCTCAATTTACTAAATATTTATTTTAGGCTATTCCTTTTCAATTAATTACATTTCTATATTTAATTATTTATAATAAATAAATTATGAACAATTTATTAATTATAATCTTCTTTGTTTTTATTTTTGTACCAAATTCCATTTTTGTTTCCTAATTTCTATTAAATTATTTATCCAATTTTATTTTAATTTCATCTTTTTATAATTTCTCATCTAGGTGCTCTCATCTTAATTATTCCTTTTACTCTTTTTATTTTCTATTCCTTTTTATTTATTTCTTAATTTTAATTAATACTTATTTAATTTATATTTTAGGTGAATTTACCAAATTCTCTAATTAAATAAATTAATAATAATTAATTATTTATAATCCTAAATTAAAAACAATTAATTATGTATTATTTTTCTTTTTATTTTTAATTCCCCATATTATTTTTATTTATTTTCCCAAATTATCAATTTCTTCTCTCAAGATTCCCAAGGTTAGGAAGTAGGCCGTGAATGGGGAAGAATCCCGCAATTCCACACCCGCCGCTCAAGCTCGTTTGCTCGTGTAGAGGGCCTGTCCCAACGGTTTTGTGTGCCCAGGTAGTGTCCCTTGCACGCCTGCACGCACGGTAGACCATGTCTTCCCTGCACTTTGGTGCCCAGGACACAATGCGGACAGAAGCACAGTGACCCCTTCTGACCTCTATGCCATTTTCTTTCATTTTTTAGCCTCTAGATTGATTCTACCCTACCTTACTACATCTACACATATTAGCAAATAGCAATAAACAATAAACACTCCAGAAAACATCAATTTAATTCATCAAAACTTATTAACACACAAACACCCATCTACATTAACTTAAACCCATTTTTGTTTTCTGTTTTCATCGAAAATACACCCTCTAAATGCATATAAAAAATCATTAAAAGCATGCAAGAGAGTACTGCAATACTTACCTCAATGGAGACCAAATTTAGGACCAAGCGCACGAGTGGATCGCCCCCAATTGTCCATGAACTCTCTGTAACCCATTCTACAACGCGTGCAGAGCTGAGTTGGTTTACAGCGACTTCTACGACGTTCAGGAAATAATCAGCTGCATGAAATCAGTTGGCAATCATCCTAACTCATAAATGAGTCCCTAAACACTTTCTAAATGAAAGAAAACAACAACAGAAAGTCGGGAAAGGCAGAAGAAGACGGCTTACCTGCAGCAGCCGCTCAAGTTAATAACAATAGAAGGAATAACTTTGTTTTAAAGCTTGCTCCGTGTTTTGGGCAGGTGAACTTAGCTAAAGAAGGCCATGAGAAGTAAGGGGAAGGGCAGAATAATGTAACAGAAGGAAAGGAGCTCACCTTTCTCGCGAAGGAAGTTGTATTCCTCACGGTAGAGGCATATGTGACGCATGCTCTGTTTTCCGTTTATTCTCCTCTCTCTATGTTTTCTAATTTTCTCTCCCTACTCTCTCCAATTCTCTCTCTCTCTCTCTCCCTCGGGCAGAATGAAGAACAAAAGACACTATGGAGAGCATTTAAACAACAATGCTGCCAACTGGGAGTCACTACCTGGAGAGGAGGAAAAGGTGGACTTGCCAGTTGGCTGGCAAGTTAGCAGCACCACGACTGCCTAGAATTTCCACCAAGTGATGGAATAGCAAGCTGCCACCTCACGCCTAAGCGCGAACAACTTGCTGTGCAGTTTGCGGTTTGACCACCTGCGAGCTATTTTGCAGTTTTGCCCACGTTTGCAGATGAGGAAAAAACTCGTCTTTCCTTTTGCCTAGTCATGCACAAGAGGTGCAGACTGAAAGAAGAAGATTTGCCCCTGTTAGTGGGGTGTTACAATATTTCCCCCTTAAAAAATTTGGTCCTCCAAATTTCATACTACGGACCCCAACGATTATCATCCAAATCCATCTTCAGATGATGGTTTTCTTGTTGAATATACAAATATTACTATATAAGAGGTTCGATGGGGCTCATAGTGGATAGATGGTGAAATTCCATCTCTAAGTTATCATATCAAAGCCAGGTTGTACTATGAACCTGTTTGTCTAAGTTTCACATTTCCTTCCCAATCCCAGTTAGACTTAAGAAGTACTAATGCATAACACCATGGATTAAAGAAAATTAAATTATTTCCCACTTGAGAAAACATATTTTCCAATGATTTCTCTTAGTATTCACTGAGCAGAGTAATAATTATCAAGTATTTAGCAAGGCTAGTTGGCTTCACAACGAAATACAACCACTTTGATAACAAACTTATCATATTTACTCTATGCGATAGGGATTACATGGTGTTAGAGTTGAAACAAAAGCTTAGGTTTTCACTCTCCTATGTAATCTAGGAAGACAACCTTAAACATCAGTAGGCTGGTACCCTCAATTCCCTAAAATCCGATAGATCACTTAGGTGAGTATCCTAAATTTTTCAAAATCTTTGACATCCTAAAGAGTCTAAATCTCATGTATAAGGATGTTTCTAACTTTAATACTCTAATACCAATTGTGACATCCCATTTACAGATTTTAAAAACATTCCCCAACCAATCGAATCACAACATGCAGCTATAAAATTTTATTCAAATGTAGCGGATGACATAAAAATAAATATCCGTTAAATTAAAATTTTAAATATAAAATTCTATTATATGAGACAGTTGAGTCACACAAATTTAAATATATAAATTTATAATAACTCCTACTGAATAATTTTAAACCCAAAGTTATGAGACTCTTCTCACAATGTTACTGGCTATTGACCCTATCAGGATTTTATAGCCTGAAAAGACAATCTAGATTTGGGTGAGTTATAGATAATTAGTAAGAAATGCAATATAAGCAAATCACCAATAAGGTTTGAAAACATCTTTTACATATTTTCAGTAAAAATCCTTTACAAAATGCAATCCTTTAGAAAATATTTTTATTAATAAAATAAAAACAGTCAATTAATTAATGTCATACAATCAATTTATCATTCTTAATCCCATAAATCCATACCCTGCAATTCATTACTCTATAATCGATACATACAATCCCCATTACCATACTTGCACCCATCTTTCAACCCCCAATATCTCATACAATTTTATACCAATCAAACACATGCAAACCTCTACACACGCACTTGGGACTGACTCTGACACTAGACTAATTCACTAACTCTTTTTTTTATTAAATCTTTTGCATTCATTTATATCTTTACTTAGGTTCACATTGTCCACACGCATGACTGTTCACACCTATTTCTAAAGAGACAATCTGAATATCGACCAAAGTCACAAGTGGAAACTTCAATCAAATAATAATGAATGCAACCACTCAATCTTTCTGATCACCATACATGAATCCAATAGTTCAGTTCTCCATCACAAAAATACTAAACACCGGTTCCAACCTAAAACCCAAATACCAATACCCGTATTTAATCAAGTTCCAAGATAATACAATCAAGTGCTCCAAGAAAATGAGACGAATTAGAGTTTACCAGACTGGTTAGTTGAGTACGTTTTATTAGACTCTTGACTTGCCTGTCTTTTTAGATAGCTGTCCTAGCTACCCTAGATCTGATTAATCCTAACTCTACTTTAGTTTCCCTATTTCCCTTCTCTTGTTATTTCCACCCTTACTTATCTTTCACCAGATCACAATATAACTCTTCTACATTTTCCATTTACAACTTATGCATTCCACTACAATCCATTTTAATTTCTTTAGCAATAATAACACTTTACAATTCAATTAGAAAATAATATAGATACAACATATATAAAGAAACATAACTACAACCATACCCTTTTTAATTAAATCCTAATTTTATCTAGTTGATTTAATCTACTTACTTAATTTTCCATCTTATTATATTTTCAACCTATTTATATTCTATTCTAATTTTCCTTATTTAATAGTATTAATATCAATTATTTTAATTTCCTAGTTTATTCCTTTTGTTTTTTATTACCTTATTTTCTTTTAATTTTCATTATTCTAAATATTATTTAAATTAAGTTTATTTCTTAATTTACTAAATATATATTTTAGGCTATTTTGCTAAATCCCCCTTTTTAATTAATTACTTTTCTTAATTTAGTTGTTTATAATTAATAAAAATGAAAATTTTATTAATTATAATTTTTTTTGGTTTTTATTTTTTCACCAAATTCCATTTTGGTTTCCTAATTTATAATAAATTATTTATCCCAATTTTATTTTAATTTCATCTGTTTATAATTTCTCATCAAGGTGATCTCATCTTAATTATTCCTTTTACTGTTTTTATTTTCTGTTTCTTTTTATTTATTTCTTAATTTTAATTAATTCTTATTTAATTTCTATTTTAGGTGAATTGATCAAATTCTCTAATTAAATAAAATACTGATAATTATTTATTTATAATCCTAAATTATAAATAATTAATTATGTAAACTTTTTCTTTTTATTTCTATGTCCCCCTATTTTTTTATTTATTTTCCAACCCCATTTATTTTTCCAAATTATCAATTTCTTCTCTCAAAATTCTAAAGGTTACAAAGTAGCCCGCAAATAGCGAAGAATCTTGCGAGTCCGCACCCGTGGCTCAAGCCTGCATGCCCACATATAGGGCCTGTCCCAACAGTTTTATGCCCCATGCAATGTCCCTTGCATGCATGCATGCATGCATGGCAGACCATATCTGTGAGCTATCCCTACATTTTGGTGCCCAGGACACCATGCCCCCCTCTGACCTCTACACCCTTTTCTTCCATTTGTTTTGGCTCTAGATTGACCTCTACACCCTTTTAGTTAGAGATCATTGATTATTCTGATTTAGATTTTGCTAGATGCCAAGATAATAGGAGATCCATAGTAGGCTATATTTACTTACATGTTGGGGGAGCTATTTCTTGTAAGAGTGCTAAGCAAACACTCATAGTCTCTTCCGCAATGGTAGGATAGTTTATAACATGTTATGAGGTATCCAATCATGAATATGGCTACAAAATTTTATCACTAAGTTGCTCATTGTATATGGAATAAAAAAATTATTAAAATTATTTTGTGACAATAAGTCTGCAGTTATGTATTTCAACAACAATAAGATCTTAAATGAACTCAAAATATATAGGTATCAAATTTTTAGTTATTAAAGGAAGAGTTCATAGTGGACATATATCAATAAAGTACATCAGGACAAACTCCATGGTTACAACTTCTCTCACTAAGGGATTACCACCTAAGGTCTTTCATGAGCACTTGCTATATGAGTGTTGTATCTCTTAAGGATGTATAGTTTCAATGTGAGTTTTGTACTATAGCTACTTTTATGATTTAGACATGTCTTATGGTTATTTTTCAGTTATAGTGAATGTGATTTATTTTATCTTTGAACTTGCTTAAAGTTAATCTCATTAAGGTTTAAGGTAGGACCAGTTGGAATAAGCATGCTTGGGTCATATTGCATGTAATTTCCATGCTACACATTCATGCTTGATCAATATCATTTAGTTGTATTGGTATATGTAACTATTGATGAGTTTAGTTATAATAGATGTACCGAAACTGCCTTCACCTATGTTGATATGGCGATGGATCGAATTATTTAAGGATGGATTCAGGTAGTAATAGCAAAATTCTAAGTACTCATAAAGTTGTTTAATGCACAATTATGAGGTGATACATATTGTCCAAGTGGGAGATTGTTGGGTTTTAAATTTACCATATGGATTTATATCTGTAAATTATTGTGTATAAAAATTATTAAATTAATTAGGTCTAGTTAAAAGTGATCTAATATAGTTAAGAGAATATTGGCCTTAATGCATCAAATTAAAGTGTGTATTTTCTTTTGATGTGTGGAGATCAAATATGTAATTTTTAATTTTATAATATGTCAAATTAAAAATAAAAAAAAATTAACTTACAGGTTTGCCTGTAAATATGCAGTTATGGTATCCAAATTACACATAAATTTTTCTATTATGACATCTCATCATTAGAAATAGAGAGAGTGAGATAACTCCAAAGGACTATGTACTAATTTAGAATATCTACCGCATGACGTACAATTTTCTTCCGATATAGGTTTAGACACGCTTCCATTTCAGTTCTAGATCCCTTTAGTTTGATATGAGAATGTTGGTTTTATTCAGATTTATTTTAGATATGTTTTATTCCCTAAATGTTTCACTATCACCAGCATAAACATTGTCATTGTTGTTATTGCTATTAACTAATATTATCACTCCTTGTCGTTGTCGCCTATGTTGTTGCTGCACACATTGCCACCTCCTCTAATGTTGTTGCTTTTAACTTATACCATGTAACTATATCATCTATTAACTTATATCATCATCATTATCATCGTTATATTATTATTGCCAACATTGTCATTACTATTCTCACTATTGTCACTATTATTATTGCCAACATTAATGACACCATTACTATTATTATTAATATAATCACTATCAACCGTCGCTATAACTATTATTTATTTTATATTTTTTTAAAGAAGTGCATTGTAAAAGTTCATTTTGTTATGTGATTGGTTGTTGATTTTAAAGAGTAACTATAAACATCTTTTCTCTATTTTTTTTTTACATTTTAAAAAGTTTCATTATTAAGTCAATACTCTATTTATTTGTTGGTTACGTTAAAAAAATGTTCATTTTTATGTTAATTAGTTTTTCCCAAATAAATATTGCCTTCCTTGGAAGCCATCTTCATTTACTACAAATAAAAAATTTCACTAGAAAATAGTGAACATGCATAGGGAAAAAAATGCATGTTAATTTCTTATCTTCAATCTAGAAAAAAAAAATTATTCTCAAAATAGTGAAAATATGTAAAGAAAATGAAATAAAGACATTACTCATTTTCTCATATTATGAAAATAGGTAAAATGCAAAAAAAATGGATACACATTCATTTGTTTTCTAATATTATCAAAATAGTGTAAATGTATGAAATAAAATAAAAATAAAGGTATATTAGTTTCTTATACTCACTTCAAACCAAGTTTGGATTATCAAAAATACTAATGAAGCACGTAAATAAAAAATAATAATAAAACTGGAAGCTTATTAATTTTTTTTCTAATCTTAACCTATTGTTTATTAAGACTCTAGCTTCTTCGAATAGTCTAATCTTTCCTCCATGATGATAAGGGGCTAAAAGATCTATTACTTTAATTCCTGTTTCAAAAATAGATCATTTTGTATCTAATTATATAAAGGTAGACACAATTTTATGAACATAAGATATTGTGCAAGTATCTATAGGCCTAAATTATCAACTGGCTGTCCAAGCACGTTAAAAATTCATCCTAGAGTTGCTCCGCCGACTGGAACACTTAAAGAAGCTCCCGTATCAATTAGGTCTATTCCTCTTGTTAGACCATCTGTAGCTGTAACATCCGGGCCCAAAACTTTGGCCATGGATAATTTCATATTAAAAAAGTAATGTATTAAAGTAATTTAATTTTTTATTTCATTTTATTTTTATGAAATAGTTGAGACAAAAATGGATTTAGGGATGAAATTGAAAATAATTTTGGAAAAAGTGGTGAAACTGTGAATATGGGGTATTTTTGAAAGAAAAATTTAAAACATGGGGTGAAATCATAAAAAGAAAAAATACAGCCACGTGGGACGACCACGTTAGCAACGTTGGCGAGTCAGAACATGCTGCGTGGCGGACACGCTAACATCAATTCCACGCGAGAGGCCATGTAAGCGATCCGCGTACCAACGAATCCAACGATCTAAATCGCATCCAGCGTGCGAAATCGCATCCAGCGTGCGCAGACGGGCCAAATGCATTTCCTCTTTAGATGTGATCGAATATATGAGATTGATCATGATGGATGACCCAGATTCGCACAGGTGATTGGCCTAAATAGGCAATAATCGGACGGTTCACCTTGCTCCATGTCGACACTAACGAATGGCTAGGATCAGAGGGAAGAGAGGTATTTAAACCTCTTTTCAGTCGGCCCCAAAACCCTAGCCGACGATCCTGGCCAAAGAAGAAGAAGGAGGACGGTCGGATGGAAGACCAACTGCCGGAGGGACACCATTGCTGCTGCACTAGAGCCACCACTGATGCCGAAAGAGGTAAAAATTTTCCCTTCCACTCGAAATTGAATTCTGAGCCACCCTACACTCATATCGAAGCAAAAAGGGCAGTCGATGAGTAGAAAAACATGAGTAGAGCTCAGCTGAGCCGCCGCGGTCGTAACTTGAAAACCTCTTTGATGACCCCCTTCTTGTTTCCTGTTCCCCTCGATTTTTTTACCATTTTATTCTTCGTCCTTTTTTGGTGCAAGTGAGCATAAGGAAAACCCCGACCGCGAAGGAGGAATGGCGAAGCTACCACACCCGAAAACCCTTCCACCGGTAGGCTTTCGGTTTTCCCATTTTTTAATCAACAGAAGCCCCTTAACTTGGTTTTTTGCGGGTTTTCATGCAAAACCGGCCAAAACTAGCTAGTTGAGAAGAACCGTTGCTGTGGGCGGCGGAGCCAACGCCGGAGCACGGTGGGACTGCCATGCCGGAGCCTTAAATTTGCCGGAAAAGTTTAAAAACACCTATTTTGGCTTTTGAGATATTTTTGAATACGTGACACATATTTTTAATTTTCACATGAAAAATTCAGGAAATCTGTGGATTGCCAGGAAACACAGTGAAAAGTACAATATTTCGAACACCGATCCGGGATAAGAATCCTTTGCCATTTTTCTTATTATGGTAAATTGAAGCTTAATAATTAATAACATTGTGTTTTGTAAAAATTAGAAAAATCTTAAAAATTATTACAGGTCACCAGTAGAGCTAGAACTGGTTGGTATATAGTTTATCTATGTTGTCTATTGGTTTTTATATTGTCTTAATCGCTTATTGTTGTATCGGGTGCTTTTATTTATTGATTGAAGTTGTCTTTTCAATTATTAGTTTACATAACCGTTATATCCCTATTTATTGATTGGTCTAGAATAAATGTCATTATCATATTTTTTTGATTTACATGTTGTCTATTTGCATGACTTACTGTTGATTGGTAAAAAAATGAGATGTTGGTATATGATTGGTAATTGGTTGACGATGTAGATTTATGTATGAAAGACTTACTAGGTACCCTAGGAAAGGATGGACGGACTAAGTACATAAGAAAAACCTTACCGTAGACATTATCTTAGTCGAACGGGGCTGAGAAGTTTTATACCGGAAGAGGTTGGGAGGTATAGTTCACCCTCGTACCGGATAGGGTATTGAGGCGGTGGCACGTTTGGCGCCCATTGTCGGACAGAGTATGGGAACGATCTATTGATTAATAAATTGGATATAGGGTTCACGTGTAAGGGGATATCCCTATGTACTCTCAGGGATACTGGTAAATGGGTAAGTTTTTTGTTATTACATATTTGAATATGAAATCACAATATTATTTGGGTTATTGTCTTCATAAGTTAGTTTAGAAACTCATAAAGGTAAGTATGACATAATACTTTTTGAGTTAAATGAATTTATAAAAAAATAATGGCTGCATTGGTTGTTTTATGATTTTTTTACCAACATTTGATTTTCCGTATCGGTGTTAAATGTGATATTTTTACTAGATTAGTATAATTTATTTCCCTATTTAACAATTTCATATCAGAAAGATCAAGATCCAGATCCTAAATAGTAAGAGAGTTGTGAATAAATATACTTCCTGAACTACATCAGAGTTACCCAGATGTTAACCTTATAGGACTTTTATTCTGTTACTTTGAACTTATATAAAGGGACATTGTCGTATTCTTTTTAAGTATTCTAATTTACTGTGTAAGAAATGTAAATCCTAAATTTTAAATTGTTTTCGCTTATAGTTGGTATAATTCAATATTTCTATTTTCTTAAATTTTGAGTCTTTACAGTAACACTCATAGCTACAGCTCTAACTTGATTATTTTCTAATATAATAATAATATGCCAAAATTTGTTATAAAATTTCTCAAATATAAAAGAATCTTCATTAGTAAGTTAATCGGTTAATTCAATAAGAAATAAGAGTTAGCAGTTGATTTCGTTGGTACCATCCAACTGAATTGTCTAATCGTTACTCTTCAATTCATAATTTATTCATACTAATTTTTATGAATATTTATTCAAAATAAATCGAATCGGATCATATTAGACCAAATAAAAAAATTAAAATATAAAATTTTCAAATTGAGAATAAAAACAATATAAAAGAAAATCAAATTATGCTATCAAGTATGAACTAAAAGTCTAAAAAAAATCATCAAAATTAACACTTCAACTAATATTAAAAATAATAAAAACTAGATGAATCTGAAATTTAAATTTTCAAAGAGTTTATATTGCAAAATATAATTCTTGTTCAATGCATTATGGTTTGTCTTTTTGTTTTTTGATTATATCAATTCAACTTTTTTTGGTAAGGATCAAATAATAAGCATTCATATTATTCTTGATTATGGATTAAAACATACATCATGATGCTCTGAAATTCTGAGTTGAAATATTGTTGTCATCTTTAATTATGTTTTTAAGAAAACTTGGGTAATAAATAACACTTATTGTATCATCATTTATACAAATAAAAAAAAGAGAAGAAGAAATCTAAGAAGCACCATTTTTTCCAAGGGAAGAGAGAAGGAGATCTTGTTGCGTTTTTTTTTTTTTTTTTTTTTTTTTTTTTTTTTTTTTTGAAGAATCTATTGATTAGTTATTTACGTGTATGTATATGTGTGTAGTTAAGTGAGATCTTGTTGCGTTTTTGAAGAATCTATTGTTAAGGGAAGAGAGATTAAATGAAAATCTAAAGAAAACAAAATCATCTTCTTTCTCTTATTTTAATCTTAATCTTAATTTATTTTTAATTTTAATTAATTATTTTCTTTAGTTTTTAATTTTTGGTGTATATATATATATATATATATATATATATATATGTGTGTGTGTGTAGTTGAGGAGTTGTCGCGTAGTTTTTTATTTTTACCACCGAGGAAATCAACTAATTTGAATAATATCATGGATTACAAAAAATAAAATAAAATGTAAAATGAAATTTACCATCACATTATTATTATTATTATTATTTTTCTTCTCAAGTACCATGAATCAACTTTTTAGCATAAAGTTAATTTATGTCAGCAATAAAAATATGGGTGTTATAGGTTTGGAAGCTTAAATTCATTCACAATGTACGCACTTTAAAATTTTGATTTACTTGTTCTTTTGAGATTGCATACTGTCTTATTGAATTTCTTTTGGCAGATAAAAGTATTTAATATTTTATTTTATTTTTAAAAAATCATGTATGTATATACATTTGTGAAACAATCTAAAGTAATAGAAGAAGAAGATTATGCAAATGACAATTGAGGTTTATCAATTTTACAGATTTAACTCCGAAATAATAAAGAGAATCCAACTCACTCGTTTTCACCCCCCAAAAATATAGTTAACTAGCAGGTGATGTCTGTAGTCTTAAAACACATGCCACTCTTTGTCAACCAACTCTTCCATGCGGATGGTAATTTTTTTAGAGGTTGAAGAGAAATTAAAAGCTACAATCTGCTACTACTGGAGGCTCTCTCATACTACTTACTACCTTCGCTCGCTCATCTTGCTACGAGGTGTTTATAACAAAGCTAGTTAACTATTCTGTCGGCTCCCATAAAATTTTGAACCAATTTGGGGTTTGAAAATTTTGTCTAGAATTTCCGAGTGTATAATTACAAATTTTGCATTTTCTTTGTGTACAATTTTGTCTATTTGGGTTACTATATTTCAATTCCAGGTTTTGATCAAATGCAATCATCTTCTGGCATCACCCAAGAAGTATGAAGTCTAACATACTGAAAAAATCATTACAGTGTTAAAGACTTCCATCAAGAAAGCCCATCACTGTTTTTGCGCAAATAAAACCTGCAAAAACTACTTGACTTGATTCACCAATTCTGCAACTGAATCATTTTATCAGAATAATATATTTTTCTACCTTTTATTTCCAGGCAAATTTCAGAAACGAATCCAATATCTCAAACATATATAACTAGTGGCAGTTACTCCACAAATGGCCTTTCATATCTGAAGATCATAGAGTTTCTAGTGTGGATCAAGAAGAAAAAAGAACAGTGATAATGTTACTCATCATGTTGAATGATTGCTATTTATGCTTGAAGGCGGCTGAATCTTGTAATCATATTCTCCTTTCATGTTTATAATATTTTGTCCGTAGTATATAGTCTACTGGGCATATGTTGGGTGATTGCTGGTTCAGTTAAGGATGAACCATGGGTGTGGGGTGTGATTTGTAAGAAGCCAAAAATAATACAGTTTATTCATCTTACTACTTTTTGGGTGGTCTGAAAAGAAAGGAACAATAGAACATTTGATGAGTGTGTTGTGGATATGGACAGAATTAGAGATAGGTGGGTTAATGTTTTTGGATCTCTAATTTTGAGTCATGACCTTAATGGCTGGGATGATTTTGGGAAGATCTGCGATGTATTAATCAAAATGTAAATATTTGTACACGAGTGGCGCCGTATACTTAATACACTTTTTACCTAAAAAAAAAAAAAAATGTTACTCCGTACGCCAAGCAAAATAAACAATGCATTCTAACAACATTACAAATTCCAGTTACTCCATCACCCACCCCATGGGATCTTTCAGGAAGCAAGAATAATATCTCTAAGAAGATCAAATCCTACATCAACACCTAACTCATAAGCATTTCATTCCTTCTAGTAGCTGTTACTCCAGAAATGGCCTTTGATATTTCTCAATCTCCCTTACCTGGAGATTACAGAGGTTCTAGTGCGGACCAAGAACAAAAAACAACACTAGCAATGTTACTCCGTCAGCCATCATTAAAAATTTCACTTCATCAACTTCATACCACATAACATTTCACCTTACAAAGGAAACTTTGCCCAAGTCATGGGATCTAAGATGATCAAATCCTACATTAACACCTAACTCATGAACATTTCATTCCTTCTAATCATAGTATTAATAACAGATCAACACTGTCCAACCTCTTCTAACAGAGGCTATTCTCTAATCTATAAATCAATTATCAGAGATCAATCATCAGATACCAATTTCTTTCAACTGCAACAAGCATGAAGGCAACCCATTGAGCCATTGCAGTATTACAATAAACAAGATACTGAAACACAACAAAATTACCCATCTTGACAAAGAGCAACATATTCTTCATACTAATATAGAAGAAAAAATTTATTTCATTTTATTTTATTTTTGGTGGTAAGCAACGAGTTTTATATTACACAGGACAAGGGTGTATAATTGAATTCCTTTCACATCCTAAAAGACCACCACTACCATCATCACTACTAAAACAAAAAACCCAAAACTACAAAAACAAATCAGAAAACAGACACCAACACCAGACAAAATAAAATGCCCTTATTAATCCGATCGACTCGCAAACCTCTCTACCTTCTCGTCCTTCAAATTAAGACCCACCATGGCCTCGCCCAATCCGCAGCTCACTTCCGCTAGCATGTCCGGGTCGCTGTAATGAGTCACCGCTTGCACGATGGCTCGGGCTCGCCTCTCTGGGTCTCCGCTTTTGAACACCCCGGAACCAACGAAGACGCCGTCGCAGCCCAGCTGCATCATCAGCGCCGCATCGGCAGGAGTAGCCACCCCTCCGGCTGCGAACTGCACGACGGGCAACCTCCCCAGCTGCTTGGTCTGCATCACGAGGTCGTACGGGGCAGCGATCTTCTTCGCGAAGGAGAACACCTCGTCATCGTCCATGTTCCTCAGAACCCTAATGTCCCCCATGACGGACCTCACGTGCCTCACGGCCTCGATGACGTTGCCGGTACCAGCCTCCCCCTTGGTCCTAATCATGGCGGCGCCCTCCCGGATCCTCCGGAGTGCCTCGCCGAGGTTGCGGCAGCCACAAACGAAGGGGATTCGGAAGTTATGCTTGTTGATGTGGTTCTCCTCGTCGGCGGGAGTGAGGACCTCGCTCTCGTCGACGTAGTCGATGCCGATGGCCTCGAGGATTTGAGCCTCAACGAAGTGGCCAATACGAGCCTTGGCCATTACAGGGATTGTAACGGCTTGTTTGATCTCCTTGATTAGCTGAGGATCGCTCATACGAGCCACTCCCCCCTGAGCTCGGATATCCGCAGGGACCCGCTCGAGCGCCATGACGGCACAGGCACCAGCCTCCTCGGCGATGCGAGCCTGCTCCGGCGTGACGACGTCCATTATGACACCGCCACGGAGCATCTGAGCGAGGCCGACCTTGACGGAGAAGGGGGACTTCTTGGTCTCGGTTATGGCTCCATTTCCGTAGACTGCTACTACTCCAGTTCCTGCCATTTGCTAGTATCGAGAGAAAGAGAGAGAAGGAGAGAGGAATAGGCAAAACGTGAGAGATGCGAGGTTGAAGAGATAGAGGAAGAAGGAGGAGTGGTGGCGAGAGAGAGGCGGCGAGGAGGGGATTTAAGTAGAGGAAAGTGGTTGAAACCCTCGGAATTGCAGGGTGTGGATCTGGTTGTGATTGGCTCATGTCTGAATCTGGTAAGTTGATCCAACGGTCGAGAAAAGAGTCTGGGTTGATTAGTGTAGATTCAGTTACAGACTAGCTTTATTGAGCATTGATTTGCGGGGAGTTGGCTACGTGGCAACACAGGATTCCAGCGGTCTGCGTCAGAGGAAAGTTTGTGGACTGTGCCATGGCCTTTAGGGTTTTTAGAGATTAAAATAATCCCACTAATCAGTAAAAGTACAAACCGAGTGATACCGAACAATCAGCAGATTGAGGTTGTGATCAAGAGCAAAAAAAAACAATAGTTAGTTTATTTATTATTATTATTATTTTTAAAAAAATATATTGAATTATAGCAGCTGAGTGAGTGATAGTAAATTAAGATAAATTCCGAATACTAAAAAAAAAAAAAAAGACAATCACCATTTATGCAAAGAGATAATAATGGGATTTGACTAATTCCAATGTTTTACAAATATTTTGTTAGGGTAATTGAATTTAAATTTTTATATTTGTTCAATCATATTAATTAAAATATAATTTCTTTTTTTATAAAATGCAAATTATGCGGTGCATGATGAGAGTGGTAGGATTTATGTGTAATAATTATGTTATTAAAAAATCAATTAAAAAGATATAATATAATATAAGAGGCTGAAATGAAGGAAGAAAAGAGCACCTCTCATTCCCAATCTGAATAAATAATAATTTTCATTTCCGGTGGTGAAGGAAAACCGTGTTGGAATTGGACTTCTCTTCTTTTGATCGATCGGCTTTGCTGGCGGATGTGCTTCAGAAGTGTAAAGTTTATTATACTCCCTTCACTTTCCTTAATCCAGACAAATCTTTCTTCTCTTCTCTACTTGAATATTTATATATATATATATATATATATATATATGCTCGTTGCCTTTGACCCGACTAAAGTTTTGTTGACTCAAGTTTGAATCACACAGGGAGGAGGGTGTAGCATCTTCCTTGTCCTTGTTCACCATCTTCTATTTCTTAATGTAATACCCAATAATTAATTTTAATATACTTAAAATTAATATATAATATATAATTTTTAAATTTTTATTTAATAAAAACATATGAATGATGAAATTAAAAATAATTTTTTTTTTAAAAAAATGAAAATTTAGATTCTGAAGATATTTTTTTTTTAAAAATCAGAAAATAAAGATCAAAACGCAATTTAAAAAAAATGTACCACGTAGGACTGCTCAGTCAACAGTCCCGACGAAGCAGAATCCGCCGCGTGGCAAGACATGTTGGCGCAGTGTCTTGCAAGAGGCCACACTGGCAATCCGCATGCTTGCAATCGGACGGTCCGGATTGATTCTTGCACGTGTGGACAGTCCGGATTCGTTCCCTCTTTAAACGTGATCGTACGGTCCATACCAAATCGTGATGAACAGTTCAAATTCATTTCCTATTTAAACGCGATAGAACGGTTCAGATCGAACGCGATAAACAATCCAGATTAAAAGAGACGGATATAAATGTCTTACTTCACACCAAACCCTAACCCTAGCCGCCAGACCCCCTCAGCTAGAGAAGAAGAACCAGTTGCCGGAAGGTAGCTGACTGCCGCCCGCCGCCGTGCCGAAGCCACCTCTAACCGCCAAAAGAGGTAAAAAAAAATTTATTCGCTCGAAATTCAATTTTGAACACCACCATAGCCAAATTGGCGCAAAAGGACCGGCGGATGAGCCGAAAATCGCAGGTAAAGTCCAACGGCACCGCCACAAGAAAAAAAAAATGTTTCCGATGAGACCATTTCTGATTCCCGTTTTATGCAAATTTTCCACCATTGTATTCACAATTTTGTTTTCCATAGGTTGACCGAAGAAAAATATCCAACTGTGAAGGTGAGTCAGCAGAGCCGTCGCACCGGAAAACCTGCAGTCGATAAACTTTTGTTTTTTGATTTTTTTGACTAACCGAGGCCCCTTAACGTGTTTTCTCGCAGGGATGAGTGTAAAACCAGATGAGATTGGGCAAAACTGGCTGAAAACAGCCAGCCTGAGGCAAACCACCGCCTGCGGCGACGGTGCCATCCCTGGAGCATGGTGGCGCTGCCATGCCAGAATCTCAAAATTGGTTAGAAAGTGTTTATAACATCGATTTTAGATTTTTGAGGTATTTCTAGGTACTTAGAACGTACTTTAAGCTCTGAAGAAAAATTCAGGGAACTCGGGGACTGCTAGTAGGCGCAGCTAAAAGTTTAACATTTGGACACCAATTTGGGTAAGAATCACTCACCCTATTTTTTATTATAGAATTGAAGTTTAATTATAAATAATTTAGTATTTTATACAATTTAGAAAATCTCGATAATTAATCATAGTTTACTAATGGAGGCAAAACTAGTTATTATTCACTGTTTATCCTGTTTGATTGATTTTACAGTTTTTAATGCATGATAATACACTGGAGTTGATAAGATAATTTAGTTGTATTTCTTTGATGCATGTATTGCTTGTTTTGCGTAATTTACAGTTAAATTATGAAACTAGAAATTAAATGTAAACGAAAAAATTGTTTGATTAAGTAAGTGAATGAATGGTAGTCTTACTGGATATCCTACGAGATAGTGGATGGACAAAGTACATAAGGAACCCTACCATAGGAGATAGTGGATTGACAAAGTACATAAGGAACCCTACCATGAACGCTGCCTCATACCGGACGGGGTATGGAGGATTGGTATTTGACACTCATACTGGACGGGGTATAGGGACGACCCGTTTCACCCTCATACCAAACGGGATATTGAAGGATGAAATTTTTGGTGCTCATACTAAACGAAGTATGAAGACGGGCAGTTAATTGAAAATGTTGAATAAGGGTTCACGCGTAGTAGAAACATCCTTATGGACCCCCATAGATACCAATAGGCAAATAAAAAGCAAAGTTTGTTGTTTTGGTTTATTGTACATGAGATTATGAGATTGTTTGTGCCATTACCTCTATAAGTCAGTTTTAGAAATTTCACTATGGTAAGTATATAATAAATAATTTTACTTATGATAAATGAATTCATTTAAAATAAGAGGTCCATTAGTTATTTTTATGACTTTTACCAACCTTCATTTCTGTATCGGTGAGTAGTGTGACATTCTTACTGGGTTAGTGTAGCTCACTCTTTCATTAATCATTTCAGATCAAAAGGACCAAGGTCCAGATCCCAATCTACAAGAGGGTTGCGAATAGAATATTCAGTTTGTTTACTTTTCATTATTTCTTTAATTATTAGTTATTCTTTTAGAATGGTCATTCCCATAAACCTATTGGATATTCTGAATTATTGTGTAAGAAATATAAACCTTAACGCTGTTATTTCGCTTCTGCACTTAATTTATAATTTATTTCCTTTTAAGTTTCGGACTATTACATCTACATCTTAAGTTTGACCTAGTTGATTCATCCTTTAATTTTCATTCTTAGTTTTCGAGAAAATCAACTTTGATTTTCTAAACAAGTAATTTAATAATAATTTTAAGAAGGAATCACATTAAAACTTCTATTGGTTAATGTTAAAAGTTGGGTTGCTCAACCCAAATAACCCAACACCCTATCCTACCAAAATTTATGATCCTAAACAATAAATTCTCCACTAGATGAACTATTAGAGCCCATAACATACTTATACTTATGTGAGCAAGGAAAGGGAAAAAAATTATTCTTAAAGGGAGAATCAGCTAAGGAACAAATTTTCTTCCTAAACTGCATGAGAAATCGAGAGAAAGAAGAAAAAAATCTCATGCTTTAATGGGAGATTGAATCTCATGAATTTTGGTAGATTATGGGATTAATTAATCCTTCCCAAACTATCATGATCTTCCTTAATTCTTCCCTCAATCATCTTCACAATTAATTAAAATTTTCTCTAATTGAAAAAAAAGATCATATTTATCATATTTTAGAAAATAATTCTTTTAATTGTTGCAACTTTCTTATTCTATTTTAAATTTATTTTCTTATGTAATTTTGCCATTAATTTAGGATATTATTTTTCTTTATTATTCACATGGCCTACACTATAAATAGGTCATCAATTTCTAGTTGTAATAATAAAAAATTGATATCAATAAAAATTAAGCTTTTAGTTTTGATTAGCCGTTGGTTAAGTTGCTCTTAGGGAGGTGTCTTCAACTTTCTTATTGAGTGGGGAATTGATATTTACTTATCAAGTTAACTAGTGACGTTTTCATCAATCTCTTTCTTGAGTTAATTTTAACTTATCAAGGTTTTCTTTGTGGCGTTTTAATTAATTCAATTATCCATACTAGTTTCTTTTTACTTCCTTGTTGAGTATGGGTCAAATAGAGATGATTCATTTAGGGATAAATTTCTACATGCTAATATTATATGTGAGATTTTGAATTACATATTTTGATCTCGGGTTCCACATCATTATAGACAAGATTTTTTATCATGTTAATTGATCACGAGTTCTGCATAATTTGGTATCAAAACTTAGACTCAAAATAAATTTTACTATCTTGTATATTTTTTTATTCTTCATATTAAAAAAAACATACATTGTATCATTTTTTACAAAAAAAAAAACAAAAAAAAAATCATATATGTATTGTCTTTTTTATCCTTTAAGTTTCTTTCTTTTATTGTGTTTTTGTTCCATTACATCTTTAAGTAGCTAATTTGCATTCTACTTACTTAGTGTCATGTATTTTACATAAAATACACATTATCTTCATTTATGTATTTGAACTCGCTACTTCTAGAATTGGTTCACCACTGTCTTTCCTAGGATTATTTAAAGTTCATAAACAAAGCTTGATTACCTTGATTCGAGAAAAATTCAATTCTGACATTCAACTTGTAATAATAAAAAAATTGAGATCAATAAAAATTAAGCTTTTAATTTTGATTAGTCGTTGGCTAAGTTGCTCCTTAGGGAGGTTGATGTGAGCAAGAAAAAGGAAAATAATTTCTTCTTAAAGGGAGAATTAGGTAAAGAGTAAATTTCCTCCCTAAATTGCCTGAGAAATAAGAGAAAGAGAAAAAAAAAATCTCATGGCTTAATAGGAGATTGAATCTCGTGGATTTTGGGAGAGGATAGGAGCAATTGATCATTTCTAAACTTATCATAATCTTCCTTAATTCTTCCCTCAATTATCTCCATAATTAATTAAGATATTCTCTAATTAAAAAGCAATATCATATCTATCACATTTTAAAAGCAATTCTTTTAATTGTTGCAAGTTTCTTATTTTATTTTCTTATGTTATTTTGCCATTAATTTAGAAGATTATTTTTTCTTATTATTCACATTGCCTACATTATAAATATGTCATCAATTCCTAGTTATAATAATGAAATTTGAGATTAATAAAAATTAAACTTTTAGTTTTAGTTAGTCGTCGGCTAATTACTCTTTAGGGAAGTATCTTCAACTTTTTTATTGAGTGAGTAATTGATGTCTACTTATTAAAGTAATTTATGATATTTTCATCAATCTCTTCATTGAATTTATTTTAACTTATTAAAGTTTTCCTTGTGGTGTTCTAATTAATTCAATTATTTTTATTATCTTGGTTTTCACTCTTCTGTTGAATGCAGGTCAAGTAGGAAGAATTTATTTAGGGATAAGTTTCTGCATACTAATATTATATGTAGGATTTTGGATTGCATATTTTGATCTCGAATTCTACATCATTATATGCAGAATTTTTTATCACATTAGTTGATCATGGGTTTTGCATCATATACCTTGCAAGTCCTCTTCCAAGAACAAAGGAGCTCATTCTCAATTCACTCTTCTAGGAACGGTGGAGTCATTGAGAAAACTCAGCTAATTTATCACGCTATCATCAGCTGTCAAATTCACTGAATCCTCAATGCAACAGCAGATTATCAATAATGCAGAAGGCAAGAAGCGTGAAGGGAATTAACATACTACTATCCTATGAATTCATATGCTGCATTCTACCAAAATGGGCCACGGAATATCAATATCAACAAATAATCTATTGAAGGGAGTTAAACAAATTAAGAGTCCAAATACTCGTCTTAAAGAAGATAAACTCAGAAAAATATTACCCTTAAACCTTTATAGTACAGCCCTGTGAGTCCTACTCTGTGAGTATATGGCATGGCAGACGGCCAAATGCAAAAAGACTACGGTTTTGATTCTTCTACTTTTAACAACTATGCTGATATATGTTCTCCCAAAAAAGTAAGTAAACCGATGCTCATTATTGATCTGCAATTTACATGATTAACTATCCATGGGCACCAAAGCAATGATGCAGACAAAATCTACATCCCGCACTATAAACCAAAGGTGCACAAAGCTGTTATTCTCAAACTGTGAAAATCTTCCTAACCTTCTTCATCTTCCTACGACAAATAGGACAAGTACCAGCAGCCTCTGCTATCCTGCACAGATTATATCAAAACATGCATCGTATTAGTACAAATTTTGAATAGTTTCCTATGGGTCAAGTTGACAAAAATGCCGAACTAGGACCAAGAATGCTGGGGTCATTAAGGTAGAATAAGAGCTTTTGTTTATGTACAAACTAAGAGGATTTAGCCAGGAGAAAGGTTGAGTTGGTTCAAATTTCAAGTCCATAAAATAGGAATGGTAAATACAATATAAATGAAATACAAACTTGCAAGAAAATAGAAAATTTAAATCCAAGGCAATTTCGTGTCCAAATCGAGTTAGATGCTTTTGTTATTCTTTCCTTAACAAGCACGAACACAGAATTTATGGTTGTAGAACTGAAAATATTTAAAAACTTTATTCATTTATATAATGTATAAATTGTAATTAACTTTACGCAATGGAAGAACCAACACACAAGAACGAATGTGAACAAGCAATCTCACAAACCATGATTCATAAGAATATGTTATTTTTAAAAAAGTGATTCATAAGAATAAGATGTTGGAGATTAGTTACTTTACCTTGTTCCACATTTAAAACAAGCCACACAATGCCCACAAGGAAGAAAGAAGCAATCTCTGGGAGCATCAAAGCATATTGCACAGAGAGGTCGAGTATTATTGCTATTTTCACAATCTTGTACCAACTTTCCATCAATGGAACCTGCTACCAGATGATTGTCTAGATCGTTGTCGTCATTCGAGGCACAATCATAAGATGAACCTTGACTTGCGCTATCATCATCTTTGTTTGAAAGCAGGGGAGCTCTTTCAGGTCCCATTTCCCCATGTTGAGCTGCAGCTTCATCTTCATGGTTAGATCGGAACTGTTTTATCAAGTGGAAGGCCACCAACATGAGAATAGTCAATCCACCTACAAGCAAAGAAAGTAAAGCATAAATATCTTTTATTAAGGTTGCAGGACAAAAAATAAGAGGAAGAAGGTTACCTATGCCAATGATATATGTGGTCCACCTTGGCTCATATGACAATCTGATATACCACTCACTGGACATATTCTGAAATCATAAGGATCAAAAGCCATTTGACTGAGAAGGGAAAGTTAGGTTCTATATTTAACCAAGTTTGTGGTCAGCAACAATCGGTTTAGAAACAATGAGCAGAGTAATCCATGATGGTTTCTTTGAATGAAAATATGCAGCTATTATTTTTTATCTAACTTGCCTCTTGCAAAGCTTTGGGGATACTGGCTATCTAGACAGATAAGTAGAGTAGATTTTAGTGGCTTAAAGTTCTTCCTCTCTTGGTTATTCTCATTAGGGAACATGGTAAAATTTCAGATACTTGAGGTGAGAATAGCTGTCAAGAAAAAGCAAATACTTGCCTTTTCTGGAGCAGATGAGGCTAAGACAACTGGATTTCCCTTGGGTAACAAAACACCCAAACCACAACGGCCATTAATGAATGTACACTTGTAGTAAGCTTCCGAAGTATTATACAAGATACCCCTAATTCTGATATTCAGTTTCACCTGTACAGCGAACAGTAAACAAAAGAAACGGTATAATAAATGGTGATGAAAAAAATAATAATAATAATTTTAATTCATTCAGCTTCTACAAGTGTCATCATCATCATCATCATCATCATCATCATCATCATCATCAATCTTTCAATTTTCAGAGACATTAAACATCAGCCTTAAATACTTTGGAATAATGCATGTTATCAAGTGAACGGGCATTTGAACCTTCTTTTCACAAAATAATTACCTCAATAGAAGAAAGAAGAAAGAAACAAATGCAGAAAGATGTGTACAAACGTTCATTAAATTACTAGCTGTTGAGTTCTGTTGATAACTGGTTGAATTGTTGAGTTCTGTTGATAACTGGTTGAATTGTCAATTATCCCAAAGAAATATACTAGAATATAAACTATAAAAGTAGGTTCTTTCTTATTAGCTTCAAGTTTTTGAGACAACCAATCATCTAAAAATTGTACTTAGTATCGTAGCCAGAAATTAAGAGTTTTAATCTTGACTATCCTATTTAAATTTCACCTCAAGGTATAGTATCTTATGCTTTCCAATCCTTTCAGCCAGAGTGGATTTACGCACGAGGAATTGAACCTTTTTTTATCAATTAAAATCTTCTTATATTATAGTTCGTCCAACTTAATTCTCAGTTGTTTAGTAAACTTATTATGAAAAGGTTAAACTGTTAAAAAGAGCACAACTTCACTTTTTATATTCTAAATTCTCCCCCATATACAAGCAGAATAAGGAATTTAAATATGTGAGAACAAAAACCATCTTTGTAAAGGAGCTACTTCAGTGCCATGCTAATAATTGATTGCAAAACCTATTACCCAAAAAACTTGAAACCAATATGAAATAACCCAGTTTTTCCATTTATTTTTTCTTTTGAGATAACCAGTTTTTCCATTTATACTCTTAACAGGTTCTATTTCATGTCTATGTGTGAAAGTGATTCTTTATATTACCAAAAGAATGAGAAACCCTTCGTGCAAATGTAGCACGTGTCTGTGTGTGTCCATGTGCATGCATACATGCATGCATGTACACGTCATTTGAGCGTTTAGAGTGATAACTTTATACACGCAACATAATAAGAAACTATTTGTACTACATGGCATGTGCCTGTGTGCATGTTCGGTTCAATATGGTAACTTATATTTGCAAAATACTAAAGCCCTTCTCGCCTAGTGGGGTATCCTAAAGTAATTTACATAAAGATAACCCAAGAACAATCTTTGCCAAATAACCATGACAAAGTATTACTGTTTTCAGGTGTATGCCAAAAGATTTTGTTAAATCAGTTTAAAAGAATACTCCAGCAAACAAAACATGGTAACAAAAGCTGAAAGTATCAAAACAACCAAACCTAGTCTTCAAAATCTCCTAAGCTAACTAACTACTCACACACCTTAATGAGAGAGAACGAGAGATGCAAATATTACCAAATTAAATGCAAGAACAAATAATTTGGTGCTAGTCCTCTGTTATCTTGCTATCATCTTCAACAGGCTAAAGACAAAGTTGATACGAAAAGAAAAAGTGGAGTTTCGGATAATTATCTTAGAAGTTTCGCTAAGATCCTATGAAAAAACCTAAGAAACAAGTTAAACAAGAAGACATTAAATGTTCACAATTACCTCAACTTCTTTTGAGTTCAGGTTACCCACTGCAATATAGTAAGTTGAAGATTTATATAGTTCTTGCTCGATCACGCCATTTCCTGTCAAGAAGATGTTGTTACTATCCTATCATTTTATACAATCAAAATGTTAATTGTGCACTTCCATTTTACCATAAATGACATTCCATGACAAAGTGGTGTTAGGATATTTAGGGTCCAGAAGCCATCGGGCAAGGTCATCATCCCCTGCAATGTGCCATCATAACTTCCTAATATGAGCAGCGAAGTATGATGAAAAGAACACGCTACAGATAGAGCAAATAAAGGTCAAACTGCAACTGATCAAGCAATGATAAGAACCTATGTTTCCTTTCTGTTCTCTTTTGAATTTTTCTTGGCTAATGGTCTAAGGCACATACCAGAAAAATCATCAGATAATTACAAATTTAGTACAATCTTTTATATTGAGGTTGCTTTTAACTGATGGAATAAACACATTCTTAATACAGTTGCCCCTTCATTGAGCAACTATTTAGCTTTACAAAATGTTGCTACATTAAGCAAGTTGCTCCCAAGGATCCTTCCTTAATGTCTTCCTGTTCTGCAATGTAGCATTTATGACATGAATCCCTTAATCACAGAAAAAGCTACTATATGGAAGGTAATATAATGCTATGAGGTCCGTATAAATTCTTTTTTTTAAGGTGCAAAAGGATTCCACTTATATAATTGTTGGGTCTGACTCATATTTCAAAGTACTTAATACAAAGAGCGCCAGGCAGTGCAGTTTTTATTATGGATGGTTTTATACTCTTACTATCAAAGAAAAAGAAAAAAACCCTAGTTGTCGTAAGCCTTTGGAAAAGAGAACATGCAGGTGGTTCCCTGGCTGTAGTTAAACAGACATGCTGTGAACCTACATGAATAACATTTCTTCCCTTTTCTGTGTCTTGCTTTTACTTTAAAATGGTTATGTTGCATGAAACTACATTTTTTTGAAAGGTATTGCGTGAAACTAGACAACAATACAATCAACTGTCCTGAAGGCCTATATGGGTTTTTCATAGAGATGATTTTATGCTGCCCATACAATTGACATATTCAGTTTTCATGAATTCACTACTGTTTGGAAGCACCTCAACAGCCTCTCCATAAAAAGAGATTCTGATGAAAGAAAAGAGGATGATGAGATAACTACAATAAACATTATCTACATTGAACAAGGATTTGAGTGTACCTTGGGCGATAGCGAGGACAATAGAGGAGTTTGCAGATTTGAGTCTGTATGAAATGTTAATTACAGACCCCTTATTGAGATATTTCAGCCATTCCTGGATATAAAATGAAACACAGCAAATGCCACCTGAGTGATGAGAACAAAAGAACAACAAGCAACTTCCAAAACAAAAAAGTAACAAGAAAAATAAAGGAAAATATTTTGAAAATGAAAAAAAAAATCTACTTGCCTTGTGAGAGTCTGGCGGGATAGAGAGACGATGTGTTTCAGACCAGGTAGAAACAACATTAAGAGATGGAGATTTATAAAACCCATACAGTACGAGCCCAGGCTTTGCATCGCCTAACTCTTGAACCTACCATAAAGCATCAACACAATTCGAGAGGTTTGAAATGACATAATAGTCAATACAAAGTCAAGATTACAAGGAAGGTTATCATCACCTGTAGACTCTCCACAAAGAGGGGATTAGGTTGAAGGAGAATCGAAGTATTTGGTGCCAGCCGCAAATTCATAGAACCATAAAACCCCAACATCAGAATCATCGAAACTGTGACATTCAAATACAGATACGATCAATGTATATACATAAAACAATATAATTAACAAGAATTATCCAAAATCCGATCTAATTCCCAATCCTCTAGACTCTCGTTCAAATTAATGATCTCAGATACGTAGAAAAACGTACACCATTTAACCAGAAATGCTCATTCATTTTTTTTTAAAGGAGAGGAAATAAAGGGTACTAAAAAGAGCACAAACCGAAGAACCAGAAAGTAATGACGCCGGTGACGCAAGACCAGGAGTCATCGGACGCATCACCCAACGCCGCGAAGTTCCCTCCATAAGAAACACCAATTGGTCGGTACGGGGTCGGAGGCTGATAATCACGATCATAACCATCATTAGCATGCTGTTGATGATCGAACCGTTGGTAGCCATCCTGCTCGCAAACCTGCGGAGAAGAAGAAGAGGAAGACACCATTGAGGATGATGGTGAGGCAGCATTGGGTGAAGAATCCCTATCCATGGGCGGAGGTGAAGAGGATGAACCTAGTTGTGCGGTTATTGACAGAGAAAGTGAAGATCGAAGCAAAAGAACACAAATTATATACGAAAAAAAAAGAACCCTTAATAGTGAGCGAGGGTTACGATGAGATTAAATCATCCACCTCGAGGTCCATGAAGAGGGTTTGTGGGGACGAGTACCTGAAGAAATGATACGATCTTTCTTCTTTAGTTTTTGAATGGCAGTTGACACTTGTCCATCCTGCACAAGCTTCGAAGTCTTTCCGTTTCGTTCATCTGGCAAAATTATTCCAACTATATTTAAATAAAATTAAAATTTAAAAATTAAAAATTAAAAATAAGATATTTGTCTGTATGTTTCTATATAGTGGGGGCCACCACAATTTTAGTTTGAACTTTGACGGTGACGGTTACAATTGGTGATGACAATGGTCTTCGTTCTGTTTCATTTTAATTTTGACGGGTATTTTGTGTTTATTTCCTTTGGTTATCTTTTTAGTTTACTAACAATTTTATTTATAAATTAATATATATTTAATTTATAAATTTTACATAATTAAATAATTTTAAAAATTACAAGTTAAAAAGTCGAGAAAATAAATAAATAACACAAATAAAATTTGATTACTTTTGACATGAATATATATATATTTTTTTCAAAATGTATTCTTACATTTTAGTATTACAAAATTCATAATTTAATTACAACTTTCTTGTATTTAGCATTTGTAATATTTTAAAATTGTAATTTTTTTATTTCTATTTATATACTCTCATCTATAAATATTTTAAATATCTTGAGGATAAAATATTATTAAAAAAATCAAGATATATATTCATTACATGTTGGTCAAGTTAGAAAATACGAAAAATTATATTAAATCTTTAAATAAATTTTTAAGACTAATAGAGAAACACAACTTATGATAAATTCCCAAAAATATATATTTGAGACAAGTTTAAAAAAGTTTTAAGTCATATAATCACTATTTGCATGAGAGAAAGAAAAGATATATGTGTATATCTATATAAGATTACGATGTTTAAAGAATAACTATAAACCAAAATGAAAAAAAAAAAAAAAAACTAGAGTTTCTAGGTAAACTTTAATATATTAGCCAATTCATAACTTAGTTTAATTAGTTTATTCACTTATTTTTAAGTTATTAATAAAACATTAACTAATCATTTGAAACGAGCAGTGCTAAAAGTTCTTGAAAAGATTAAAACATATTTGGTGAATCCAATATTATTAAGATGCTCAAAACTTGAGAACCCTTTGGTCCTATACCTAACAATTAAAGAGGAAGCCAGAGGAGTTACACATACAAAACACATCATCTATTGCTTTAATAAAAAGTTATAAGAATATGAGTTAAAATACAATAAAATGTGGAACACTTATTTGATAATGACATGGTTACAAAAAATCATGATATTACTTTTAGTCTTATTATATCATATAAGTATATGCAATGGATTAACATAAGTATCTATGTGAAGTATTATTAGATAATTAATATTATGCATTGAATTTGGATATTATCAAAAGGAAAACCATAGTAAACTTATTGGTACCAAATCTAGTCAATGATAATGTTTAATTGAGGTGAAGTTCTCATAAGAGAATTTAAGAGCAATCTAAGTATAATGATGAAAAATATATTTTAACATAATAACCAATAATAAAATGAGAATAGTTAGGACTATCATTGTTGCATCTTTTCATAAAGCTATACCTATAATAAAAAGAAACAAAAATTTTACTTTTTAAAATTTCAAATAAAGAACCGATTGTGAACATGTCTATTTTGGTTAAAAAAATTTTAAACTATTTATACTAATTTTATTTGTGCTAATTTCACTATAGCTTTAAATAAATTCTAAAAATAAAAGTTGCAAAAACAAAATATATATTTAGAGATTGTTAGAAATTTTGATAGAAGATAAAAGAAAGAGAGAGATATGAAAAAAAAATTATAAGTAAGCATTTTATATGCGAGAAACTCGAAGATATGAATTAAGGAGACTTGATATACGAACAAAAGATAAGAAAACAAATAATTAAATGAGAAAAAAGAGACAAAAGAGTCATAATAAAGACAATATGTATCACCATACTATTACACCTGCAAACACAAAAGAGGTGTACATAAGCTAGCCAAAAACATACAAAGAATTGATTATAAATGGACGGATTTTTCTCTTCTAAAGAATGAATATATAACTGTTTAAGTTTTAAAATAATAATTTTTTTTTTAATTTTTTAAGGTTCATGATGAATTTACTATAAAATTATTAACATTTTAGTATTTTTTTCTTTAATTACAACTATTCTTTTCAATAAATATAACAATTAGTGTATATTTTTTGTTAGGATAAATAATCGATTAGTTATTATGTTATTGCAAAATATTTTAACTATTATTTCACAATATAACATAGATTTTTATCTCATATAAATTATTCTTTATAATTTTAAACAAATAATACTTAAAACTATGCTATCAGTACGATTCACAATATATATAGACTAAAATATTTATTAATTTTATTAAAAATTATTTCCATAATACCTTTAACTAGTAAAAAAGGTGATAATTATAATTGAATAAAGACAATTGCGTTAATTTTTAACATGTATTATGATATAGACATGTTGTGTTTGCTTCAAATATGTTTTGTTTTCATTTAATTTTTTAAAATTCAATTATTTAATATACATATATATATATAAGATAGTCATAATATACATATATATATTAATGCATGATTATATTAAAATAAAGGGTTTCCCTTCTTTTTCTTGTGGTGAATATATCTCTACTAAATTTGGAACTTTGCTAATCACATTAAAAAAGTCCAATATCTAACATAAAGTTTACTCTTTCCAAATAGCTTACAAGTAGAAGATGTGGACTACTCACTTGATTTAATATAGCCACAACACTTTTGTATCTAAAAAGAATGTAGTTAAATGAAAGGATCCATTATGTTGTGGGTAGAGGGAGAATTGTTCTACGAAGTTGAAGGTTCAATGTGATTTTAGAAGATCCATAGATAAGATGGAACAAAAACTGTGCCCGTGTAGCTCAGGTTTTTTTAAAGTTCGTCTTCTTTTATTTTGAGTAATTTCATCTATATCTTCAATTATATGATTATAAATTTTGTATTATCATATTTTAAAAAAAATGAATCAGAAAAATATATAAATTTTATTTGGTATAATTAATTTGAAATTGGAGTAATATTTCTACTCAAAATTTTAATTTATTTGTATTGCATTCTCTTTTCATCTTATATAGAACTAGAAAGTGAAGTATTCAATTTTTTGTTTTATTTTTTACTTATTTTTTCATCTTTACTTTTTATATATTACTATTAGTATTTAGAATTAGACTAAATCATACATTTCCTCTCTTCCATTGCTTTCAACTTAAAATTTTTAGGCATAGAAATTAACTTCCTACCCTTGAATGCATTCATAAGAATTTAAAAAAGAATTGGGATAAGGTTAAATGTATATACAATAATATGAAAAAACTGATGTATAATTTATATTGAAAATGAAATAGAAACTAAACCAAAAATGATTTTGACATAAGCCAAAATATACACACTAATGTTATTGTAAAAGCACACTCTACATCCCTCATCCTTAGAGCCAACTATTCACTTGCTATTTGTTCCTAAGGAGTAACTACTTATTGGCGTCTTTTATATATATATATATATATATATATATTAATGTTATTGTAAAAGCACATTCTATAATCTCTACCCTGAGAATTAGTTAGTTATTTACTATTTGTTACCAATGAATAATTATTTATTGATTTTTTGTTTATTATTAACTAATAACTAATAGTTGTTTAACCGGCTAAATTTTGGTTAGTTATTTTATTTGAAAACCAAAAAACAAAATTTCTAAAATTTTAAGCATCAATATTCAAACTACAAATTTATTAGCATCTTTCCAACAAAGTAGTAATTGATGTAACAACTCTATAACTAAATGTATTTTAGGAGAGTCTTACTCTATTAATAGAAAATCTACCAAATACCGTGACTTTACAGGTAGAATTAATGGAGCAATGAACTTGACAATGTTAATTTTATATATGTATATATACATATATAAAAAAAAGCTCAAAGACACCAATGATCAATGGAGTTGCTACGTTGATTTAGCATCTATTTTACAATCTCAATTTCTCAATGGGAGAAGTAGAGGAACTATATAATTCTAGAAATAATGATAATCACAATCACACTAATCAGCATAAGAATGACAATAAAAAAGTTGCCAGAGCTCTCTCAAAACGTGGATGGAAATTCGTCGGATTCTTTAAGAAGGGATGGTATGATCTACGGAGAACATTCCAAGTATGATGTTAGTTTATTGATGAAAAAGTATGTAGTCTAGTTATTATGAATTAATCAAATTGCAAGATTTATATTTCGTTTATTGTTTATAATTAGATCATCAAATACTTCAAAGTTTGGAGTTTTATTACAACATTGAGCCATTTTAGTAATTGTCGTTTAGGTAGGGATTAATGGAAATTATAAGGTGTTTCAATGTAATGTAAAAAATCCATATCAATCTTCATGTAACATTTAAGATTGAATGTTTTTTACATTTTACTTTTTAAGAAATGCATATGCCATATGCACACCCAACTATATTTGGTTGTCTTCTTTTTCTGGTCTTGTTATTAATAATAGTAACAATATACACATATGTATGTGGTATTCGATAATCAATATTTACTATAGACATATATGTATATGTATACATATAATGGCAATAATAAAAATGAGAAAAATTACAAAGACATGATTGAAGTTCATTAACAATTAGAAAATCATTATTTCTTTATGAACACCCACATGTACATAGGCAATGCTCATATTTTATATTTTGCCCATGAATTTTCTTTTTAGGTTCTTATGTTTTCCTTTATGAGACTCACCCTTGTGTTTTCTCAATTCTTATCATCCAACGCCTTCTCCTTCTTACTTTATAAGTATCATTTTTTTTTAGATTTTTTGGGCAATAGTGAGATGAAACAAGACAGTTTGAGTGGAAGAAATTATTAAGAAATTGTGAGTTAAAGGAAGAATGTCCTGGTTAGACAAAAAAACAAAAAAGACAAAGTAGAGAAGTAAAATTCGAATACAAAAAAGTAATTACTCCTTATTAGTGTTGTTGATATACTCAATAGAAAAGTACGAAAATATTAATTTGAGGCTTTGCTTTATTTTATTTTTAAATTTAAGAATGATATAAATTGGATTTTTAAAAGTAGCGAAGGAAACGAGTGGATAAGAATGTAAATATAAAAAATGATAATTGGTAAATATCCTTCTTGTTTTCTTCTTTATTCCTTTAGTATGTCTGTTTAGGGATCCTAAGCTAAGAAAATATGAATCTCAACTCCCTATAAGGAAAATAATTTCTTCCAAAATTTACTAACACTATAAAATGATCAAATATAGTGATATTGGATTTCTTTAGAGGTTGTACACTCTTGTAAGAAATGTTTAGGCTATTGCTTGTGACTGAGACTATAAGGTGTGTTTATTTTTTTTAACTTACCCATCGCCATAAGAATAACTAATTTCACTTTGAGATAGAGGGGGGCCTTTTATGAAATACATTAACATATGAACTTAAAAAAAACAAATATTGTGGTGTTGGCATAGGCCTTAATAAACGTATTCTCTTCAAGACAATTATAATAAGTTTAATGAAGTTTCTAATATCTTTTAAAACTTTTTACGACATAAAATTGGTAACCTTTTTGATAATTCTTTACACACTTAAATATCTACTAACTTGATTAGTTTGGCACTAAAAGAAGACATCTCTTTTGAGGGAAGTGTCATTACCTACCATCAATTTGTCCTTACACTTAAAGAATTTATGTTAGGAATAATAGAAGTGGGTGGAAACATCTATTTATATATGAAACAGTAAGCTATACATATGAATCACAATCCAAAATATCATGGATCCTTTTAACCATTATGTGTTCTTTAAAGATATTAAGAGAGTGAACAATTCAACTTCTTAAATCATTGAAAGTACATCTGTTAAATGGTTTTTTTTTTCTTTTTTTCATATACTATATCATAGTCTTATCTTAGTAATTTAAAGATCTGTATATGTTGACTAAATTTAAACACTTTACGCTCTCGAACATGTCTCAGTTTTGGTGTTCATTATTTAAGATTTTTGGCAAGATAAGTATTAATGCCTTTTTCACTATAAAAAAATGACAAAAACTTCTTTTTTATATTAAAACATTCAGTCTTTTCATCTTGTTTGGTTCGTATTATGAACATCTCTAGTTATTAAATGATAGTTAAGAATTTAACCATGATTACTAGAAAAATTCCTTCATGTCTTTCATCAAGCATGTAGTCACCAACAAGTCATTGAATAATTTTTAATAAATGAAAGTACCATCTCGTTCATTTATTAATCTTCAATATGAATTTCTCCCAATTTAGCCTATATAAAGAATTTAAAATCTTTCAACCATCAATTATTATATGATATTAAAATTTTTTATTTAAATTTATATCCTAACTTTTAATTATAGAGTTATCAGACAAATATCTCTCAAGGAGTATAGTGAAAATATTATGAGAATAAGTGTATATAATATAAGTAAATAACTACTTTACATAAAAATGATTGATTTAAGCTTGAGGGTGGATAGAAGTATAAAAAGTGAACAATACCTTTTATGCCTCTTATTAAAAATTTGGTAAGCCAAAAACAAATAGCGATGATTTAAAACAAATCAATCTTAAAATGTAACAAAGACCATTAAACATATTACATGTATTGAACAACGACTAGTTAGTTGATTGACGTATTAATTTAGTAAAAGAACTATAATATGAACATTTATGAGAAGAGATGACTTTTTTTTTTTTTTTTTTTTTTTTTTGGAAATAAAGAAGAGAGGACTAATTAGCATCATGGAAATAAGAAGATTATCATCCATAATATTAAAAAAGTTCATAATTACATGAATGAAAAAATTAGTAGGTATATTTTTTCACTAATTGGAGAATGGATCGTAAGGCAATAATCGAAGTCTTTCTCATAGTATTTTTCACAATCTCTGCCTGTTTTCCATAAGATCACAAATATCTCACTATTTTTTCACTATTAAATTTTCTTCATGATGAACCAAAAAGGAAAATGTAAACCTTATTCTTAAAATCTATTTACTTCTCTCTTTTCAAGTGTCTTCTTTCTTTTACTCCCTAACAATGATTCTCCAGAGAAGAAAATTAACTCAAAAGAAAAGTTCCCATTTCTCCTTTGATTTTGATTTTTTTTTGAAAGCTTTGTTTTTACCCAAAATTATTAAATGCTCTTCGGATAAAATTGATTGACTCATCGGTCTGATCATAATCATATATTTACGATATCGTGCACTCGAAGCGGATGAACATCTCTCCTCTTTTTTCTTCTTCTACAATAATTTCTCCTTCTAACGTTGCTCTTATATATGATCTGTTAGGTGTCGTTAGCGATGGCAAAACCAGAAGGAAATATGGTGGACTCAACATAATCCACCAAAGCCCACATAATTTATTGCCACAGAAAAACTAGAGGCATCCAATCAGATCAAATTATTATTATTTTTTTCAACTGCATGTAGTTAGGTTCAAGTTTGACATTAAGTTTAATTAGAATAATAACAGTGTTTAATTTGATTTATTATATTATGTTTAAATGTATAATATGGGTTCCAAAATCAATTTCAGTTTTTGTGAAATCTGCTCTAAACTCAACTTATCATCTTTAAGTGTTATTTTACCATCTATAGTCTGTGTATTTCTCTTTTTCAATATGCAGGTTCACCCTTTCAATGAGATGTTTATATTCCATTCGGAATAATAATAATTTGATAATAATAAAAGTAATGATGAGAGAATATATTAAGAATAATTAATATATTTAATTGTAACCGTTTTTATTATTATTATTATTTTTTGTCCATTACCCAGGTACGTTTTTCTGCTTCGGTATGTTTTCCTGCATTTTTGTTTTCTTCTGTTATGGTACCTCTATGCCCTGCATTCTGTTTTATTTTTGTTTCTTCTGTTATGGTGCCATTGCTGATGGCTATATATATTGTGTAAGCTGCAAACGTATGAATTGAATAAAAACATTTTTCTCACTCTTAGGTTCATTTTGCTCTGCTTCCTTTCTGTCAATTTTTCTATTAGAATACGAACAGTCATAATAATAAAATAATAATGATTGTAATAAAGGTAATAACATAGTCTAATATTTAAAAATTAACCCAAATTCAATTTAACAGTAATTTCATTTCTCACAATTATTATTATTATTTCTATAATTATTATTATTGGGAGATGTACATCTTAAATTGAAGCGCTTAAAATGATTTCAGTGTATGTTTAATTTACACTGTTCAGCAAGTTTTTGGCATCTTACAAATCAATTAGTTCGCTGTTGATGTTTGGATAACATTTTTTTAGGTTAATTATTTTCATATTCCTTTGACACATTCATGGGTAATGCCTGTATAACACTTGTGGAAAATTGATTAAGTCTGTTTTATAGTTATTCTCTAATTTCAACATTCATGTTATTAACCCATTAACTTCTAGCTTTAGCTTTAAATTAAAATATTTTGTTCATTAATTTCTTTTTCTCTTGTTCTCTAGCTTCACACTTTCCTCTTCTTTTACATTGCTTAGGAGATTATTTTCCTGCTATATTTTTTATGTTTGTGTCTTGTGCTTAAGATTGATTTGATATTCAACATACACTTCTAATAAACCAAAATAACTAAAGCAAAAAAATAATAATATTAAAAAAATACGCAACAAAACTGTAGAAGCAGAGAAATTAATGGACTGCAAAACCCTCAAAATTAAAACCAAACTATAAGTTGTGTATACGATGTGGAACCCAGGATCAACTAATCCGATAAAAAACCCACATAATATTTAGCATACAAAATTTAATTTCTAAATACATCCACCATACTTAACCCACGATCAACATATAATTGACAACTAAGGTAATTAAAATAAAAAATAAAAAATAGTAAAATGTTACAAGAGTTACCATGATAAGTATAATCAATTCTTCACTCAATAAGACGGTTGAAGCAACCTTTCAAAAGAGTACTCAAAAACCAAAAGCTAAAAGTTTGAGGAGTTGAATTTTGTTGATGAAAACTTAAGTTGATTACAACCAAAGGAAGGTGTGTGAACTTTTTACAGTCACAGAACTTAGAATTAAAATAGGGATAGAAAACTAAATTCTAGTAATACTCATTTTAAAAATCTTATTTAGAACTCTAATAAAATAAAGACTTATAATTTAACATAAACGTAATTCTTCTCTATTGGAGTGGTGGCTTTATCCTTCAAGTGTTGTGGCCGAATTTGCTTTACTTATCTTGATCAGACTTGACTTCCTTTAATTAATAAAATAAACACTTTAGAAACTTTCTGATGCAAATGAAATTTGTTAAACAGATGAGGGCAAACAAGAGAAGGACACAACAAAACGAGGCTTTAAATATGCTATGTTTAGTTTTTCAATTTAATAGATGATAACATGCTTGTTCTATTGAGGAAGAGATAGATGGTGGGAATATAATGACTCAATATATATATATATATATATATATATATATAGGTAAATGAATGAATGTAGCTTTAAATATTCCATTTTGGCATGCATAAATTAAATTTTAGCTCATGATTAATATTTCAGCCATTTAAATCTTAAATTGAAGTGCTAAAAATATTTTTGTATATGTTTGATTTATAATCTTAATCAAGTTTTTTGCATCTTATGAATCAATTAGTTTGCTGTTGATGTTCAGATAACTCCTGCTAACATTTTTTTTTAGGTTACTTATTTTCATATTCATTTGACTTATTTATGGTAATGGTTGTATGACACTTTTAAAAGATTGATTAAGTATGTTTTATATTTATTGTCTAATTTCAACATTCATATTATGAACTCATTAACTTATAGCTGTAGCTTTAAATTAAAATATGATGGAAATTTAGTTCATCAAATTCTTTTTCTCTTGCTCTCTAGCTTTGGACATGAATTTCACACTTTTCTATTCTTTTACATTGTCTGAGGAGAGTATTATTGTGCTATATTTTTTTATGCTTGTGTCTTGTGCTTAAGATTGATTTAATATCCAACATATACTTCTAACAAACCAAAACAAATAAAGCAAATAATAATAATATACAACACTAAAAAAGAAGAGAAATTAATGGACCACGCAACCCTCAAAATTAAAACCAAACTACAAGTTGCATAACCTCTTTGCTTTTTCAATGTCTAATAATTTGAGATTGATCCATGATAAGTTCATCCTAATGTAACAATCATCAAGATAGCAAACACAAATAAAGCTAAATAGCCATAAAAAAAATGTAATCAAAGCTCAAAATCCTTTTCAAAACAGATAAATTAACAAAGTTGCAATCAATGAGCCTCCTAACAACAACAAAACAAATAACCCAAAATTAGATCAAAATTATAGATAATTAAAATAAATCTAATATTCAGACGAGTAGCCATGAATCCACAATGAACATTACCACAAAAACATAGAATCATATGTATTTTGAATCCATCCTTTTCGGTTTATATATTTTGAAGAATAACATGGTCTCTTTAAGTTTGCCATACGGTAATAAAAATAAAATCTTTATAAAAATATTAATTTAAAAAATTTAGAGTTGTCACCATTCTTATTAGAAGAGAGATTAAACATTAAGATCCACTTATTTAATTCTAGATACTCTAAGTCAAAGAATGACAATAGATAGGAAAGTGTGGGGCACCAACCCCGTGATGCACCTAAATAATTGACCCATTTCTTTTGATCTAGTCTCAGTCCCAACTAAAGTAGACTGAAACTAAAAAATATTAATTATTTAAAAAAATTTAAAAATTAAAATTAAAATTCAAAATTAAGAAAAATAAATTCAATTCATTTTGGTTTGATCTTCGATTTGAAAGTTTTCCTTTATTTGGTTATTTTTTCAGTTCAGTTTAATTTTGGACCAACAAACACTCAAACCTTGTTGCCTCTCTTAACTTTTATAGGAATTACTACTTGAGCTATGCCTCCCTTTTTGTCTCTTATACAACATTCTTTTCCTATTTGATTTTATTTTTTTATTCTATTTTTTCTTTTTACCCGTATTCTCTCTCTCTCTCTCTCTTTCTCTATCACTATTTCTCTTTTTCCGATGTCAGCATGGATAACTGAAAAAATATTTTCAAAAAACACAAGATTCCCGTAAGAATTAGGAATCCCATAGATAGTTGAGAACCTGCAGGAAAGGTACCTGTGGATATTCACTCAAACATGAAGGGCATGTAACCTGCACAACACATGCGCACGTAGTATGAAAGCCATACGCGTATACACTAGCATCCAGACATAGTCACACTCAGACACAGGTGCATTAGGAGAGAACACGCTCCTGCGAGAAGGTGACTTTTCCCGCAAGAAGAAGGAATCCTTTTGCCACAAGGACTCATGCGAGTCTAACTCGAAGGTTGATTTGGTTTATGACCTAAGGAGGCTTCCTAACCCATCCCAACTACAAGAGAGGTTCAAGATTATTCAAAAGCCCAAAAGTTTTCAAGGGAAGGGGCTTAGGAGACATGTGCGAACCCATAGGCTTGTGAGATTACTTGGCAAGAAGGAAGGCTTTGACTTAGCTGAAAAACTAGTAAGAGAAGGCCCAAAGTCCATGTGAGGATGCAAAGGCATGTCGAGCATGTGAGCATCCTACCTAAAATGTGCGGGCAATGACGAGAGAGAAAAGGATCCCGCATATACGGGATACTCCCACTTATGAGGAAGAGTCCTAACTCGTCACTCCTCATTTGGATTAGTTCCAAAAGTCGTTTAGGACTTGAAGACGTGAAAAAAAAGATAAGGCTAAACAAAATTTGAAGAAGAATTCTATAGTAAGAAGAACTTGCAGGAGAGCAAATCCAAAGGGAATAAGTCTCGCTTGTACGAGAGAATCCTACTCGAAGGGGATTCTGATTCCCTCCATTTTTCACATATTTTTCTTATTTTTTCTATAAATTTTTTAGGTGGATTTTTCTGCCAAAAGAGTTTTACACTTATTTGAAGTCTCACTTCTGAAAGGATATAAATTCAAGAAAGAAATGTAGATAAAGAACAAATGTTGAATACGGCTAAGAATTTCTCTCTTAGCTGAATTCTCCTTCATGATTCCTACCCAAAGACTGCACTTTATTTATTTTTCTTCAACTCAAATTCTATTACTTAGTTAATTGGTTAATAAGAAGAACAAGTCGAGAAGATGAAGGACATTTATGGCCGAATAGGACTCGAGAATCAACCAAGAGAGAGGATAAACTATCTAATTTAGTTTTGCTTTCTTTTAATTAATATTAAAAGTTTAATTAGGATTTTAGATTTCAAGTTCTATTTAAATATGTAAGATGAATGCCATAAAGGTACCACCCTTCAGTTATATTCACTTTAATTTTTAGATAAATAGAATATCCTTTTATTTGTTTTTAGCTTATACTAATCGTGAGTGAGTGTTAAATTTAAGTGAGGCTCTTTGACCATCTTGTTGAACTAAGGAATTGGATTGATTTATAGAGGTAAGCTCGTGGCGTCTTTTCTATTCCATCTTGATTCATGGTTACCTTAGTTTGCATTCATAGGTTGAATATGGGTTAAGTAGGAATGGTTTATTAGGTATTTAAATTTTTTGCATGCCAATGTTATATGTGAGATTTTTGATTGCAATGTTGATTATGAGTTCCGGATTATTTGGTATTAGAGTTTGGACTCTAAATAAATCTACTATCTTTTTATTTTCTGTCTTACATCTTTATTTTGCATAATTAGCACTCGTTACATAAAGTGTTAATCTGTTTGTTTGCATATCACTTAAAATTTCATTCATCCTTATTATTCAAGTGATTTTGTGTTTATTCTCGTAAAAAATAAAAAATTAATTACTCAAAGAAAGCATAAAAATCGAAAAAACTTGTTTGTGTTATTGCTTGATACGTCATTCACCATAAAATCGAGCAATTGCCTATCAGATTGAATTTGCCCATCCACTACAAAAAAATAATAAGGTGCGCGATTCCCCTTATTATATTCTTTTACCATTGGATTCATTATTTTGCATATGCATTTGCATAGGGAACTTAAATCATTTGTAGAGCATAACCATCATCGGGTATGATAACTATGAATAGCATTCCGGTCATATCAATTGGGCTTAATCAAATCCATTACACTTTAAGTCTAGATTTGTTTCCTTATAGTCCAAGTTTTATTCCTTCAATTGTTCTTTTGTTTTATAACACATTCTAAATAACTTATGGCATTCTAGTTACTTAGTATAGTAATAATAAAAACACATCACATCTTCTTCATCTATGTGTTTTATTTCTGAGCTTCTATAAACAAGATCCCCTTTAAGATTCTTTTTAGAGTCTTAAGACTAACGTGCATATCTTGATTCAATATGATCTAGTTCTAAACACTCAAATAAAGAAAAAAAGATTAAGTGTCAAGAGATTTTGATGTAAACCTGAGTGAATGGCAATGGAGAGAATTTTTTTCACTAACCTTTTTCTTTATATATATCTCACTATGTCTCAACTAAGTGAGAACAGTAGACTCGCCACCTTGGAGGAAAAAATAGAGGATATGTTCACCCAGCTTAGTCTAGCCATTTGAGACCTAGCCGCCAAGATGGATGAACGAGACTAAAGAAGGAACAATAGCCCAACCAAGTGTCGACCAGCCTAGAAAGATACTGAATCTTGTGGTGATAATCAAGGTGATAAGAGAGATTACCGAAAAGAAGATGGAGACATCAATTCCATCAAGATGCATATGCCACCATTCCAAGAGAGGAATGATGCTGAGGCCTACCTCAAATGGGAATGGAAGGTAGAGCACATCTTCGAGTGAAGAAAAAAAGATAAAGTTTGCAGCTCTTGAGTTCACAGACTATGCACTTGTATGGTGGGATCAGTTGACTGTTATCATAAACGTGATAAAGATGAATCCATTTCAACTTGGAGAGAGATGGATCATCATGAGAAAATATTTGTACTCTTTTATTATAACAGGGATATGCACTAAAAGTTACAATGCTTGACTAAGGTATTCAAGTGAGTGGAAGATTACCACAAAAAAATAGAGGTAACTATGATTAGGGCAGGTATATATGAGAATCCTAAAGCCACCGTGGCTTGATTCTTGAGTGGCCTGAATAGAGATATTGCCAACATCGTTGAATTACAACACTACATCGACTTAGAAAATATGGTGCATATGGCCACAAAGATTGAGAAATAGTTAAAGTTCAAGGGGGCTCCTAAGGGAACGACCAATTCCACCCATTAGTTCAATTCTAGATGGTCAAAGAATGATGGGGGTAAGAAGTTTGAAGAAAAAAAAGACATACCACTCTTCACTGACTAGAAAGGTAATTCTAAAACACCTTATTCTACTCAAACACATAGTACTATTAAATGCTTTAAGTGTTGTAGGATTACACATATTGTATATCAGTGTCCTAATCAGAAAGCCATGTTGATGTGAGATAATGGTGAGGTGGTGAGCGAAAGTGATTGTGCTAGTGACCATAATGGCATGCCACTATTAGAAGATTGTAAATAAAACATTGCTCCACTAGTATAACGAGATGTATTTATTATCTAAAAAACCCTGAACATATAAATCAAAGCAGAAGACAATGACCAAAGGGAAAACATCTTCTATACTAGATGTCTTGTTAATGGGAAGGTATGTAACATGATTATTAATGGAGGAAGTTGCAATAATGTTATAAGTATATTACTTGTGGACATGTTAGGGTTAATTTACACATAACACCCTAATTCCTATAAGTTACACTGATTGAATGACTGTGAGACACTAAAGTTACAAAATAAGCTAAAATACCATTCTCCATCGATAAGTACGAATATGCGGTATGCTATGATGTTGTGCTTATGCATGCAGGTCATATACTACTTGGGCGACCATGAGAGTACGACATGAAGGTCAGTCATGATGGACGGAACAATCAATACTCCTTATATCTAAATAGATTGAATTATGTTCTTACACTGTTATCCCGAAAAGAGGTATTCGAAGACTAGATCAAAATTAAAAAGTCTTTTGATGAATTTGTAAGAAAAGAAAAAAAAAAGAAAAAGAAAAAAAAATGGCTAAAAAGAAAAGGAATTACCTAATGAGTGAAAAAAAGGCCGAAAAGAAAAAGAATAGTCCACTGAGTGGAAAAGATGCCAAAAATAAAAATAATTATGGCCTAAAGAGAGACTTTGAGATAAAAGAGTGTTTTCATAAGAAGAAAGGCTTAATTTCACCTTAGTACAAGGAGGTTTTTCTTAACCTTTATTTGTCTTTTTTTGTAGGAAATTATTAACCAAGATGGGCTGATTCAGAATACAAACTTAGCAGGTAAATATGATGTGTCTTCTACTATTAATATTGCTAATCTTAATCTTTTTGATACAAGTAAAGATTCAAAGACAAAATAAAGAAGGGGGGATGATGTGAGTAAGGATAGTTGAAGGAAACATTTTTAGAAGATACAAGTTTTCCATAAGAAGCTAGAATCCTGTGGAAAGTCGGGAACCTACATGAAAGCTACTCGCAGATACTCACCCATACGGGAAGGACATAAAACACGCATAGTTCATGCGCAGCACAAACACCCCACATGCATACAATAGTACGGAGGTCGCACGTGCACATGCCAACACGTAGACATAGCTGCACGTACACATATGCACAATATGAGAGAATGTGGGCCTGTGGGAAGGGGGATCTTTCCTGCCAGAAAATAAAATTGTAGGGATTTCAAAAGTAAATATGAAATCTAAATAACCAAACTCATATCAAATCAAAAAATTAGATATGTAATGAAAATGTACTTGAATTTATAGCGGAAGAAATCTGCACGTCCTATAGTAGATCTTTCAAATAAGCACATAACCTTTTGAGTTCTTACACTCTCTATTTTTGGTGATAGGATATTAGAAGAGAAAAATTCTATGTGATATTTGGGGACCATAACTGCTTATTTATAGGCAATCCTGTATGTAAATTTTCTATATTATTTATTTGACCTATCACAAAATTAAGAATTATATATTTGATCTCTACACATAAAAAAAGTTCATACTTTAATTTGATGTATTAAGACCTAATACACCCTTAATCGTATCATATCACTTCTAACTAGGCCCAATTAACCTGATAGTCTTTTATGCACAGTAATTTACACATATAAGCTCACATTGTAAATTTAAAACCCAACAGGAATCCTCTTCTCGCCGTGAGTCCAACTCCAAGGTTGACTTGGTTTTTGACCTAAGGGGGCTTCTTAACTCAGCCTAATTGTAATGGAGGTCTAAAATTGTTCAAAATCCCAAAAGTGATTCAAGGGAGTGACCTTGGGACACGTGCTAACTCGCGAGCTTGGAGATTACTTAGCGAGAAGGGAGGTTTCGAGTTAGCCCAAGAACTAGCAAGAGAAAGCCCAAAAACTATGGGAAGGTTGTAACAAAGGCATGTGGCACATATAAGTGTCCTACCTCACATGTCTAGAAAAGGACAAATGAAGGAAAATGATCCTCACACACAGGATTCTCCCACTAGTGAGGAAGAGTCCTCATCCGTCACTTCTCCTCTTTTGGATCAGTTACAGGATTAGGACTTAAAGACACGGCAAGAAGAAGATACAATTAAGAGGAATCTGAAGAAGAATTTTAAAGCAAGAATAATTCACGCGAGAACAAATCCTAAGGGAATAAGACTCTTGTCTGCGTAAGAGAGTCCTACCCGAGAGGGATTCCGACTCCTTGCCCTTTTTCACATATTTTTCTTATTTTTTTATTCTTTTCTAGGTGGAGTTATCTACACTGATTTGAATTTTCACTTTTAAAATGATACAAATTCAAGAAAGAGAGATAAAGAACACATGTTGAATTCGACTAAGAATTTCTCTCCTAGTTGAATTCTCTTTCATGATTCATACTCAAAGACCGCACTTTGTTCATTCTTCTTAACTCAAGTTCTGCTATTTGATGAGTTAATTAATGAGAAGAACAAGTCGAGAAGATGAAGGACATTCGTAGCCAATTAAGACTTAATAATCAACTAAGAGAGAAGAGAAATTATCCAGTTTAGTTTTGCTTTCTCTTAATTAATATTTTAATACAATTTTGGTTGTAATTAAATTAAGAGTTTAATTAGGATTTGAGTTTTGAAGTTCTTTCGAATATGTAAGGTGAATGCCTATATAAAGGCACCACTCTTCAATTATAATCACTTTAACTTTCAGATAAATAAAATATTAGTTTATTTATTTTTAGCTTTTGTTAATTGTGAGTGAGTATTCAATTAAGTGAGATCCTTTGACCGTCTTGTTGAACCAAGGTATTTGATTAAGTTATCAAGGTATGCTCGTGGCGTCTTTTCTATTTCATCTTAATTCTCAATTACCTTAGGTTGAATGTGGGTTAAATAGGGATGGTTTATTAAAAGTTTAAGTTTTCTATATGCTAATATTATATGTGGAGTTTTTTATTGCAATGTTAACCCTAAGCTCCACATCACTCACTCTCTCTCTCTCTCTCTCTCTCTCTCTCTCACACACACACACACACACACACACATTTGCTCATGGTGTATTTGAGATGTAAAAAAAACATAAGTCAAAATATTGCCCTTGGTAAAAAGCATAAGAGAGAAAGTTAAAAGAGAGATTTTGAGGAATTGTTTGTTTTTGTTTTTGTTTTGTTTTGGAAGAGATGGAAATAACTAAAAAAAAAAACTTTTTGGATGAAATTAATGTTTCTTTAGTATGAATTAAAGAGAAAGCATAGAAATTTTATAATTTTTTTTGCTGGATTAAGAGGAAAGGAGCAAACAAACAAACTAAGGTGGAAAAACTTAAAGCATTTTCCCCTATTGCCTTTTTATTGGATGAGAAAAGTAATTTACTTCTTTTTGAGTAATAAACTAGGAAAGTTTATTCATTAGTTGATTTTATTTTTAATGAATTTAAAAAACTAATTTTGAAAAAATAAAATGGCGACCATGGTTTAAAAAATTTGGTTTTTTTTTTGTTTTTATCATTGAAAAAATAGTTCTCTAAAAATTAAAAATGAAAATATGTTTTCTTTATTCATTTCCACACATGGGTCATTAACAAAAAAAAGGAAGGAAAATAATGTTTTTCTCCAAAGTAGATTTTTCAAAGGAGGGAGAAAGCAAAATTATTTTTGTCAATAAAAAAATAAAATAGCATTTAGGAAATCCAAAATTGTTGTGTTTGAAAAATAAAAAATAAAAAATTGAATTTTAATTCATGCATGAGTACTTAGTATATAAGTTAATTCATCATAGTAATTGTGAAATCTTATTTTGTTTGTTATTGAAAAATTTTAGTCATTTTTTACCAAGGATTTTATCTCCATTAAGGGAAGCAAATTCTTTACAATGAGACTTGGTTGCATCTCATTAACCAAAAAAAAAAAGAAAAAGTAAAAAAGACAATCTTGGTTAATGAAAAAAAAAACATTTATTGATGAAACATCTTTTAATGGTTATAGTTGCAACATGATGATATATTTAGGCATTTGGAAAAGAAAGGAAGGAAAAAAGAAATTGATGTGATCCCAATTAGGCCAAAAATAATCTTGAAAGTCAAAGCCGAGTCTACCCTTGAATAGGGCTAGAATCTAGGCCTACGAAGTAGTTTAGTAGCGGCTCAGGTCCTAAATTCATCTAAGGAAGGACTTGAAATGTAATCAAAGTGCCCAAAAGAGAAGAACTTAAAGCTCTTGTGCATGGGGTCAAGTACCCGACCCAATGAGCGCCCAAAGATCCAAATCTTGTGACCAAATGTGCGTAAAAAAGGGGACAACCTTGGAGGCCCAATAGTTGCTAAAAAAAAGGTCCAAGTTAAATCCAACTAGGCTTGAAGACCCAAAGCAAGGGAAAAGAATGGGCTTGAGGCCCATGAGAGAACCTGTGGGCTCAATGAATTGCCAAGAGAAACAAAAAATCGACCTTTGGCCAGAGAAGAGACAGGTTCAAGGCCTTCTTAACTAAGGCAACATTTAGCCCAAGAGAAGGCCCAAGAAAGGCCAATAAGCCTTGAGGAGAATGACAGACACCAAGTGCCACATATGTGACACCCCTTCGGCACATGTGCGGGCAGCCACATGTGTAGGAAGGATCACCTGCTGGTGCAGGAGGGTATGGGAAGGATTGTTTTGACTCTCGAAACCTCAACCCAGTACATACAATATTGAAACTTAACCACGTAATTAAACTCCTCCCTCTAATTGAATATACAATTCCTAACGGGAATGCAAAAACAAAAACTAGGAAAATAAAAAAAAAGGAAAAGAAAGACGTTACGGACTTACCCAATAAGCCGATCCCAACCTCTCGGCTCAATTAAGACTTCAGAAGGCTCACCTAGCTTCGAAGAACTTGAAGAGAAAAATTAGTACAAAGCTAATTTAAAAAAAGCTAAAAGCTTTAATTTATTAATTCTTAAATTGTTATCTTTATAATGCTTGAGTTAAAGCCTTTATATAGGCTTTTAATTTACTACTTCTACTTGGAATAAAATTTAGGATTCCTATCCAAACTTTAGAATTTATTCTAACTAGGGAACAAATATATAAATATTAAAATAATTAAATATTATCCTAAATTTAATTTAAATAATTAAATCTTCATCCTAATTTTAGACTAATAATTAGTTAATCATATGGATAAAGCTTAGCATTAAAATATTAATAAAAATATTAATTAAATAATATTAGATAAATCTTTTCGTTGTCTCCATATTTTCCATTTGCCTTTAATCTCCATGTGGATTTTAAGTTGACGAATAATTTTTCTTGAAAATTTTGTCATAAAATTACATGTTGAATTAGGAAAAAGAAGACTCCTTTTCGGATTAAATTTGCTGCTAGCATGCTTCTTTTGTCCTTGAATTTGAGTAGGAATCTGCATGTGAATCAGATTGTAAAAAGAAGAAGAAATAAGAGTCCAAAACAAACTTAATAGGTGTTGTTTGCATGAGGTAGGCACGACAGCTTCTAGGTGCGCACGTGGCAATGCACGGGCGTGATAGAATCAATCTGCATGGGTGTGCCCCAACCATACAGTTTACTTCTGTGCGTGTGTGACAATTTTGCACATTTGTTGCCTGTTGCGCACAACTTAAGCTTTCCCACGCGCATAGCCTGCTCCAAGCGGGATCATGTAGGATCATGTCACTGGCACATGCGGGAATGTTTCCTGCATAAGGCAAATGTGTGCGGTGTGTGTGCAGCAACACCCATATGCCACTCCGCGCGTGCACAAGCTCGCAATTGCAGCAATAACCCTTTTCCTAAGTTTACAAGGTTTGCTAAGCTTCTACAATCATCCCATGAGATTAATATTTAAAAATTAGAGGAGGATTTCTACTCAAAATTGAAGACCAAAGAAGATAAAGATCCTTGAAGATTTGGATGAGTTGAAAATATTATTTTAATTATTTTATGTATTTAAATTAGGATTAGGATAAGAATTAATTATTTTATTAATTATGCATTTGATTTCTAGTTAAATTAAATCATAGAGTTTAAATAGGAATCTTAAATCCTATTCTAAATAGAAATAGAAAATAAAAGGCGATATAAAGGATTAAGTTCAAGTTTTGTAATAACTTTGGAATTAAATTAATTAATATAAGTTTTGTAACAAGTTTTGAACTTTTCTTTAGATTTAGCTTTGTGTTAGTTTTTTTTCTTCAATTTCTTCAAAGTTAGGAAGCTTTCCAAAATCTTGTTGAGCTGAAGAGTTGGGATCGACTTACCGAATAAGTCTGTGGCCTCTTTCTTCTCCTCATTTTTATTCCCTACTTCTTGTTTTTGCATGTCATATTTTTTGTTGTAGATTCAAGTAGAGGGAGGGGTTAAAAAATATAGTTAAGTTTTTATATTGCGTAAATTGGGTTGAGTTTCCGAGAGTCAAAATAATCACTTCCATATCTTCCCACATCAAGTGGTATCCGAGCTTAGGGTTTTAGTGAACCTATTTATCATAATTGCTTTAGCATTCTTATGAATTAATTAGCATTAAAATTTATTTGAACTGTTAATTTGTATTGCATCCTGCTTGAATTCATAACTATTCGTTTAATTCAAGTGGTTTTGTTCTTATCATAGTAAAATAAAAATACAAAATAAAAAAATCTAAAAGAATATCCCAATTATACCCCATAAGGCAGTTGACACGTTGTTTGCATTTTGCATACAGATGGAAAATTAGCCGCCTGATAATTGTGACAGTCACCTTTAAAATTTCATGGAAAGACTGCATAATCCACTAGGTGTGAGTGAAAAACCTTTGCCTTTGCATAAAGTAAAAGGAAGATTAACTCACCCACTATGAGCGAAAGCCTTTTGCTTCACGTTTAACTTTTGTTTTGCATCCTAGAATTTTAGCTAAACATTGCATAAAAAAACTTGATCATTTGTAAAGTATAGCTAACATTGGTTAGTATAATTAGGATACACCTTTCGGTTAGATCTATCGGGGTTGATCGAATCCCTACGCTGTGCGTCCATCATATCTTTTTTATGATCTAAGTTTCTAATATTCATTGTGCTTTTGTTCCATTATATATCTAAGTGATTAACCATTCTTAGTTTCTTCGCATATAAGAAAAAACACACCACTTCTTTTGTGTGCTTGTTTTTGAGCTTTTGTAGTAATAAGATTTTCTTAGAATTCTTTGTGTGTCAGAAAGACTAAGTTGTAGATCCTGATATAAACAAATCAAATTATGATTTCTCAAATCTATTGAAGAACCTATAGTTTGAGGTATTGTGAGGTAAACACGAGCGAAGGTGAGGGAGAGTTAAATAACTTTCACTAACCTTTTCTTTCAGGAATATTTCACAATGAATTTTTGTGGAGAGCTTGCCGAACTCTAGCACAATATGTAAAAACTCAAATGTCTATTTGATGAATGGAAAAACTTAGTGTGAGAAACATTAAAGAAAGAGAAGGCTCGAGCATGTAATGATGTGATAGAGAACCTTCCTATTCAAGAAAAGATACATGCTTCTGCAATGGTCGAACACCCTATCACTGAAGATATAAAGAAAGGAAGAGAAGCTGACCCCTATCCCTGAGGATATAAAGGAAGTGAGAGAAGCCAACCCTTAACATGAACCGTCTTTATTTTTTTGATTTTCTCATTTGTAGTGATGATATTTTGCAGGACTCCAAAGAAAAGGCTTTACTTCAAGAAAAACAAGATTCAAAGATTAATCTTTTTTAAAAAAGGTGGGATGATGTGATCCCAATTAGGCCAAAAATAATCCAGGAAGTCCAAACCAAGTCTACCCTTGAAGGGGCCAAGAATCCTAACCTAAGAGGCAGTCCAATAGTAGCTCAGGTCCTAAATTCATCTAAGGAGGGACTTGAAATGCAATCCAAGTGCCCAAGAGAGAAGAACTCAAAGTTTTAATGCATGGGACTAAGTACCAGACTCAATGAGCACCCACAGAGGTCTCAATCTTGTGACCAATTTGGGTTAAAAAGGGAATAGCCTTGCAAGCTGAAAAGTTACCAAAAGAAACGTTTAAATTAGATCCAATTGGGCCTAGAGATCCAAGGAAAGACAAAAGATTGGGCTTGAGGCCTAATAAAGAGTCTGTGGGCTCAAAGAATTACCAAGAGAAATGGAAGATCAACCTTTCCCCCAAAAAGAGATGGATTCAAGGCCTTTTCGACCAAGGTGGCATTTGGCCCAAGAAAGGCCAATCAGCCTTGAGGAGAATGACGGACAACATGTGTCACACATGTGACACCCCTTTGGCACATGTGCAGGCAAACACGTGTGTGGGAAGGATCACTTGCACATGTGGGACTGTTTCTCGCATGAGGCAAGCATGTAAGGGGTTCAGCAGTAGCACTAGCACACCACTCTGCATGCGTACAAGTGTGCAATAGTAGCACGTGCGCATATGCCTTATACACACGAGGACATGCACATATACGCGGAAGGCAAGGTGTATGCCTAGCACCCCGCATGCACACGCCCCAGCTCCACGTAGCATAAGTGTGCGACTCACATGCTCGCCTGTGCGACCTACCTTCACACCCTCGCACTTGTAGGGCATGACACGCACAGTGTCAACACGCCACCCGTGTGCGGCTAGCTTGACATCCTCTTTTTGAGTCCTTTTTGGACTAATTTTCATTTTTCCTAAGTCTACAAGGTTTCCTAAAATTCTACAATTATCACATATGATTAATATTAAAAAATTGGAGCAGGATTTCTACTCAAAATTGAAGACTAAAGAATATAAAGATCATTGAAGATTTAGACGAGGAGAAAATATTATTTTAATTATTTTATATATTTAAATTAGGATTATGATAAGAATTAATTATTTTATTAATTATGTATTTGATTTCTAGTTAAATTAAATCCTAGAGTTTGGATAGGAATCCTAAATCTTATTCTAAGTCGAAATAAAAAGTAAAAACCTGTATAAAGGCTTAAGTTCAAGCTTCATAACAACAACTTTGAGAATTAATAAATCTGGATTTTTGAGCTTATCTTTAGAATTAGCTTTGTGCTAATTTTTTTTTCTTGTTTTTTGAAGGTAGAAAATTTTTTGAAGTCTTGTTGAGTCAAGAAGTTGTGATCAACTTATCAAAAAAATCCATGGAGTCTTTCTTTTTCTTGTTTTTGTCCCCTAGTTCTTGTTTTTGTATTCCATTTTATTTGTAAATTTAATTAGAGAGAGGGATTTAGTAGGCAATTAAGTTTCTATATTGCATATGTTAAGTTGAGGTTCTGGGTGTCAAAACGATCCTTCCCATATTCTCTGACGTAAAAAATGTTATGTTGTCCATTTTTGTGAAAGATGAAATTTGAGGTTTTAAAAATCATAATGAATCCTTATAAAAGTGATGTTTTTTTTAAAAGAAAAACAAACTTAAAAATTGAGACTAATTTTTTTTCTTTTTATTTCTTATTGTGTATTTTATGATGTTCTCAGGGATAAAGTAATCTAAAAAAAGATGGAAAATTTTTCGTTTGTTTTGTAAAATCTTATACTACACTAATTTTAACTCAAAACTATGAAAAATTAAAATGAAACTGTTCGACTTAAAGAACTCAATTATTTTTTTAATATTCATTAATCTTAAACTTGAAGATGATGATTGTCAGAAAACTTGTTATGTGTTTAAATGTTGCATTTAACTTATCATCTCAAGTCATAATCAATTAAATGTATAAATACATGTGATGTTGATATTAGCTATTAATATAAAGATAAATGGGTTTTTCCTACTCCTCTTACCTTAGCTCTACTAGACTAGCAAATTTCTTAATCACTCAACAATTTTCCAAATAATCCTTATTTAACTGAAGCCCTTAAACCATTTCAATAGAGATCGTCTTCCTAGTAAACCACCTAATAGTCTTACAATCCAAATAACAAAGACTGTTTCATTCAACTAATCGAGTTTTATTTTTATTGCTTTGTAAGAAAAAAGATATATGAAATTTGCAAAGTTCTTAATCTCACAGTCTAAGCTATATCATTTGTTATGAGGATCTTAGGGTAAGTGATGGGATTGGGTGTAATGCATTTTAGTTCTAATCCATCACCATAAAAAAGAACATGAGAGTAAATTGTACATGCAATTAGAAACCAATTTGTCTATGACTTCTTGTGGATTTTCAACGGCATGGTAAAAATTAATTCATACAATATTTGGAAGATTTTTCGGGCGAGAAAATTGATCTTCACAGCTTCTCTCGCCTGTAAAAAGAGAAGCCTTGAAGTAGAGAATCACAAGCCAAAAAGAGAAGAAGTAGAAAGAAAAAAAAAGAGAGAAATTGTGTGTGTATGAAAGAAAAGAAAAGAAAAAAAGAGAAGAGAGAGAAAGAGAAAGGTTCCATATAATATATACACACACATACACACACATAAACACACACACACACATATATATATGAAGATTGATGGCCACCTCCTGTAAAGAAAACCTAAGGGCCACCATTTATTTTAATATTTTTATCCTCTCTCATCATCATCATCACAACCCACCCCATTTTTTTATTAATTTCCTCTCTCTCTCACACATACAAAAAGGGAAAGAATTAATTAATTTTTCTTTTTTTCTAATTTATTCTCAATGGATCACCGTATACTCATTTCCATATATAGTAGATTTGACTTGGAGTTTGACCTGTGGTTTTTCTCTTTAAACTGGAGGGTTTTTTTACATAAAATCTTGTGTTCATTTTCTTTTGGGTTCATATTCTTCGCTAATTCTTATTACTATTTTTTCAGCAATTATTTTAATTTACACAATTAATTATTCTTTAATTAGGACCCAACAAGTAATATTAGATCTTAGTTAATTTGTGGTATGGAATTAATTATATAAATTAAAATGAAAAAATTCACAGGTATAATGATTAAATTGACGATTTCAAATTATTTTATTTAGAAGTGGAAGATGGAAGATATTCTTTATTGCAAAGATCTATATGATCTTATTAAATTAGGAACTATTAAGCTAGCGAGAGATTAGAAGAAGATTGGGAGAAAATGCACAAAAAAGTTGTCGGAACTATCCGAAAATGTGTAAATATTAGTGTCTACCGTCACATAAACAAAGAAGTTAATGGATAAGACTTTTGGAAGATATTGGAGATTATATACGAGAGGAAAAATTCTCAAAATAAAACTTTTGTTATCAAAAAGCTAATGAACCTAAAGCTATAAGATGGGCGGTCAATAGTAAAACACTTGAGTGAGTTCTAAGACTTGGTAAATCAATTGAACGCCATTAAAAAAAACTATAGAGGATAAAATGCAGTCATTATTGCTCTCGTGTTCATTGCTTGACAGTTGGGAGACATTGGTGGTGTCTCATAATAATTTAACTCTAAATAGTATTTTGTCATTATCTTTGTAAAAGATGGTCTCTATAATAAAGAAATTAAAAGAAAAGATATGGGCATTGATAACCCACAGGCTCTTATCATAGAGAGTAGAGGTAGAAGTAATAGCATATATCATAAGGGGTGCAATAAGTGAAAGTTCAACTATTATCATTGCAGCAAATAAAGGTATATGAAACGAAAATGTAGAGCCTAGAAAAAAGGGACATAATAATGAGAAAAATCAGAGAAAGGCAAATGATCAAAATACCATGGCAACTGTAGCTAATGATAAAGAACTGGTTGTACTTTCTTTTATTAAGGATCATGGTCATGTTACTGATCATGATACTGGTGGGATGTTGATCTAGCAACATCCTATCATGCTAAACCTAGGAAAGACATATTTATTATGTATCAAAATAAAGATTGATAACACCAACTATGGTGAAATAATTGGCATTTGCGATGTCTATATACATACAATTGTTGATTGCACGTTGACTTTGAAAAATATGCGACATATGCCTTATTTGTGTCTAAATCTGATTTCTATTCATGCCTTAGATCTAGATGGTTATTACAACTTATTTGGTGATAGAAAATAAAAACTCACTAAGGGTTCAATTGTGGTTGCTAGAGGTAGATTGTGCCGCACATTCTGCAAGACTCAAGTGAAAACAATTAAGGGTAATATAAATGTAGTTAAAGATGATGCTTTGCCAGATTTATGGCATAGGGGATTGACTGATATGGGTGAGAAAGGGCTGCAAATTCTAGTAAAAAAGTATCTCATTTCTTTTGCCAAAAGTACAAGTTTAGATCCTTTTGATAATTGTTTATATCGCATATAACACAAAATTTCTTTTAATAGTTCTTCTAAAAGAAAAATTAATACACTTGAGTTAATATATTATGATGTATGAGGTCCCATTGATGTGGAACCATTAAGCATTAGTGAATATTTTGTTATCTTTATTAATTCTCATGAAATATTTGAGTATTTATTTTGAAAAGAAAATATCAGGTTCTACAGTACTTTAAGTAGTTTCAAGCTATGGGGGAAAGAGAAAAATAAACATCCTTAAAGTATCTTCGCAGTGACAATAGTGGCAAATACATTTCAAAGAAATTTGAGACTACTATTTACAACATGGAATCAAACATGAGAGGACCTTTTTTATATTCCTCAACATAATAGTGTTGCTGAAAGGACAAATACAACCATTATAGAGAAGGTGAAATGCATGCTTAAAATAGCTAATCTACCAAAGCCATTTTAGGGTAAAGGACTTTACACCGCTTGCTATCTAATGAATTGCTCTCTATTAGTTACTTTGGATTTTGATATTCTTGAGAGAGTATGGTATTGAAAAGATAGTACCTATTGTCACTTGAAGGTATTCGGGTGCAAGGAATTTATGCATGTGCCTAAGGAGTAGAGATAGAAATTTGATGACAGAACTATTCCATGGAGATCTGAATTTTGGGTACAAGTTATCGGATCCATTGAAGAAGAAATTCATCAGGTCAAGAGATGTGATCTTTCATGAACACAAGACCCTGTTGGACTTTAAAAGTTAGAAAAGACTATAAAAAATGAAGAAATTCCTCTTCCTATATTGATTTCTTGTGACATCCCAGGCGCTAGTTAAGACAATTGGGTGTCAGATAGAGATTTAAAATAACGAGTGCATGATAATATTTATGCAGCGAAATCAAGACCTTAAAAAATCCCTTACAGATACATATATTGTTCCAAATACATACATCACTATGGCCAAAAGTGGCTATAAAATACAAAATATAAGCACCACTTTTTTCACTATGCTACTAGAATTCATCAGAGTGCGGGAACAGACATGCACTCAGACTCGTGGATCCACGGGATCCTCATAGACTTCTAAGGGTAGGTCTGCCTGTGGTTCCTCATTTTCTTTCTCATCTTGGGGGGAGGGGAATAGAAAGAGTAAGTTCCATATGCTCATTAAGGAAAATAGTATTAAATTAACATCATAAGATTTCAAAAGTTTATTATTTTATCTTATCGTTTAGCTTCCTCGTTTACCTAACTCATCATTATGAAAAACATTTATTTGAATATCAAAATAGTATGTTAGCACAAAAAATCAAATATACATACATCATGCAAAATAATTAAGAAAATTAAATAAATTATGAAATGCTCAGATATTTCATGTCATGTTTTGCGAAGTCGTTACAAACTTCCATCTATGAGAGCAAATACAGATACAAATTTCTAACAGTCCAAGTAGAATGAGCAAATCAGATACAGATACGACAATTTGCTCAAGCCTACTTCCGGCTGGCAAATCTATGACTATGGTCGTACCAACCATAGTGGTCCTAACAGATAATTTATAGTCATAACATTACGTAGTCACAGGTGACCCCTACAGATAGTGCGATACCACTATCATCAGAGGGCACGTTGTCATCCACTGGGAACGATCCTCTTATATTTTTCCAGACCAGATAGGGGAGGGGGAAACATATATCCCGAAGGATAAGGAGAACAGATACCCCTCAGAGATAAAAAGCCTAACGAGACACTAGATACAACATGCATATCAATACAGACACACTTCGAACCATATAAGCTTTATTCCACTTTTTTTTTTCTTTTTTTTCCTTTTATCATCATGAACTACATATTATATTTGTTATACGCAAATTCATCAAGTGTCAGTAAATCACACAGCATGCTTGAAAATCAGAACAATTCGACTCATTCGAATACAGAGGGACACAAAACAGATAAAATAACTATTATATTAAATTTTCTTATCTAAAAATACTCTTTAGGACTTAAAAAATAATATTAGATTCCTTACTGAAACCTCAATGTTTTCTCCTTCACTGTTTTTCTTTCTTTTTCTTCTTCTCTCACTATTTTACTATCACTCACTCTCTCTCTAAATCTTTAAAAAATAGAAGAAATGGAAGTGTGGAGAGGAAGGGAAGGTGAAGGACAATTTATAGAACTTTAGAATCGTTAGATTTGTGCCAAATGGTAAAATTTGATGAAGAGAGAGGAGGAAATTATTCTTGGAATAAAAAACGAAGGAGGAAAATTTCCTCCACTGACAATGGTAGCGCACCTCCCAAGGCAGCAACAGAGTTGCAGACTAGTCTGCAGGCGTACAGGCCTGTTGCCGTACGCGTATGTCCTGACCCTGTGTCGTGTGCACGTCTCGTTCGTGCATGCATGCAGAAGGGATGTGTGCGCTGTACGCACGTCTTCTGTGTGCTGACATGCGGATGGGATGTGAACGCTGTGCGCACACCCTATGGCTACTATGCATACATGTGCACGTGCACAGTGCCCAACATCTGTGCGGGAAAACCTGTTTTCCCCCAGGATTTTTCCCCGCGAGCTGGTTTTCTCCCATTTTGCTATTTTATGATTTTTTTTTTCTAATTCTTCTTTTTTGAAATAAAACAAAGTAATGTAAAATAAATTAAAATTATGAATCTCGAGAATAACGTAAGTTAATTTAAATTTAGGACGGCCAAAGGCCCGAATAAATAAAGTTTTCAAATCATTTCAGCATAGTGATGGACAGGGTGTTACATCCCTCCCACCTAAAAAAATTTGGTCCCTAAATTTGTCTCGAATAAGTTTGGATACTTCTTTCGCATTTTGTCCTCTAACTCCCACGTCGCTTCTTCCGAGGTGTGACGTTGCCATTGTACCCTTACCATAGGAATCATCTTGTTACATAAGACCTTATCAGTTCACCCGAGAATTTATACAGAAACCTCCTCATAGGACATATCGACCTGTACTTGTACCTCATCATGAAGAATAACATGAGAAGGATCAGGGTGGTATTTCTTCAGCATCGAGACATGAAAGACATCATATAAACCCGCGAATTCCCAAGATAGAGTGAGGCGATAAGTCACGGGTCCAATGTGCTCGATGATAGGAAAAGGTCCCACATATCGAGGGCTCAACTTCCTTCTCTTTCCAAACCGCATCTTGCCTTTGTAGGGATAGACTTTTAGGAAGACTTGATCTCTTACAGAAAACTCCAAGGGTCGCCTACGATTATCGGCGTAACTCTTTTGGCAGCTTTGGACAGTTACCAAATTCTTGCAGATGATTGCGACTTTCTCAATGGTTTACTGAATGAGGTATAGTCTTAAATGGCGCTGGTTCCCGACTTCACTCCAGCAAGTAGGGGAACGACAAGGCCTTTCATACAAAGCTTCATACGGAGCCATATCGATACAGAAATGGTAACTGTTATTATAAGCAAATTCACAACGAGAAATATGCTTATATCAGTTATCACCAAAGTCGCTAACGCGAGCACGTAGCATGTCTTCCAATGTCTTAATCGTACGCTCAGACTGACCATCCGTATGGGAATGATAAGCAGTGATGAAGTACAACCCAGACCCCAAAGCTTCTTGAAAGCTGTCCCAAAAGTGAGAAGTGAATTGAGGGTCGCAGTCGGATATAATAGATGTGGGAACTCCATGGAGTCGAATAATCTAATCCACATATAGGCAGGCTAACTTACTCGTTGAGTCCATGGTTAGAATAGGCAGGAAATAGGCAGTCTTGGTCAGCCTATCTATAATGACCCAAATGGAATTTCGACAAGAATAAGTCCTGGGCAATCCGATGATAAAATCCATAGTCATGTGCTCCCATTTCCATTCGGGAATTGGAAGACCCTGTAGCAATCTACCGAGTCTTTGATGTTCTGCCTCTATCCGTTGATAAGTAAGGCAGCGGGAGACGTAGTCGACTATATCCTTCTTCATTCATGACCACCAATATTGTCGCTTCAAGTTCCAGTATATCTTGGTACTCCTGGGATGAATGGATAACTTTGAAGCACAGGCGGTCTTGAGTACATTTGTGCGTACTGTATGGGTGACCCAAATTCAGTTCCAAAATCTAAATAATCCATCATTAGAGCCGTTGAAATAATGAGATTCATTCGAAGTGAACTTACACAGGCTCTTAATAAGTTTCGGGTCAGTGGTCTATGCTTTTTAGATTTTCATAAAAAAATCCGATAGGGCTAAGATCTCGGTGAGGTAGGTGCCTTTGCCGTAATAGCTAAGGCGGAGCGATTGCACGGTGTCCATTATCTTCCAATTGGAGGCCATAGTTTGGGCTAGCACAGTAGGCTCTCGTTAACTTAGGGCATCGGCGACTACATTCCCTCTCCTAGGGTGATAAATGATCTAACAATAATAATCTTTCAGAAGATCCATCCAATGTCTTTATCTCATGTTTAACTCCCGTTGTGAAAAGATATATTTAAGACTCTTATAGTTAGTGTAGATTTTGAAAGTCTGGCATACAGGTAATGTCGTCATAACTTCAAGGAAAAGATAATGGCTATCAGCTCCAGGTTGTGGGTAAGGTAATTCTACTTATGGAATTTGAGCTATCAGGATCCAAAGACGACTACTCTACCATACCGCATCAGTACACACCCCAAATCGATATGAGATACATCACAGTAAACTTAGAATCTCCCCTCATTGTCCGAGAGAATCAACAAATGCGCAGAGGTGAGACGGCATTTCAGCTCCATAGAACTTTCACCGCATGCATAATTCCAAATAAAGGGTACACCCTTTTTGGTGAGTCAAGTCATGAGGGCAGCAATCTTGGCAAATTCGTCAATGAATCATCAATAGTAGCCTGTTAAGCCAAGAAAACTACGTATCTCAGCCACATTGGTGGGTGGGCTCCAGCTGGTCATTGATTCCACCTTAGACGAGTCTACAGAAACTTCTTCAGTTAAGATTACATGACTGAGAAAAGAAACTTGATCTAACCAAAAGGAAACTTGCTTAGTTTTGCATATAGTTTGTTTTGGCAAAGGGTGTCTAGCACTTCAGCCAAATGTACATTATATTCCCCATGGCTTTTGAAATACACCAGAATGTCATTAATAAAGATGATGACGTATCGATCTAGTGCGTGCCGAAAAACTCAATTCAGTAGGTCCATGAAAGCTGTTGGGGCATTGGTCAATCCAAACGACATCACCCTGAACTTGTACAATTCGTATCTATACCAAAAAATAGTTTTTAGAAGATCTTTTTCCTTCACTCTCAACTGGTGGTACCCGATTCTGAGATTGATCTTAGAGAAGACCATGGCTCCTTACAATTGATTAAAGATATCGTCGATCTGGGGTAAGGGGTACTTGCTTTTTGACGGTCACTCGGTTGAGTTTTCTATAGCCCATGCAGAGTTAGAGGGTACCATCCTTTTCTTTACGAATAACACTAGAGCGCCCCAAGGAGAATGGCTAGGGCAAATGAATTTTTGGGTGATAATATCAGAAAGTTGATGTTCCAACTCGGTTAGTTCAGTTCCACTCATGCGATACGCAAGCTTCGAGATTAGTTGGGTTCCAAGTGATCATTCAATTAGGAACTCTACCTCACATGGAGGAGGTAGACTAGTGAGTTTAATGGCAAAGACGTCAGGAAAATTGCAAACAATGTGTATTGAACACACAGCAGGATCACCATCCATATTCATGTTCAATTGTAAGGAAAATGATAACAACTTTTATTTCGAGGATCATAAAGTTACAATTTTATTTTCATAGTCTATTATACCTCTATACTTTTCCAACCAATCCATTCTTAATATTACATCAAATCTTACAAAATCTAATAGTATCAAGTTTACACATACTTTTATCCCTGAAGTCTTTATCTTACAGTCCTTATATACACATTGAGCCTCTTGTAGTCCCTTAGAGGGAGTTCCCACTACTAGCATTTTTCCTAAAGCTTTTGGTTTCAATTCTAGATTATTAACAAGTGCACAGGAAATAAAAGAGTGAGTTACACTAGTATCGATTAAAGCCTTGGCAGGAGTATTATGAATAGAAAGCATACCCTGGATGAGAACAGGAGCAGGAAGGACTTTAGTTTCATCTAAGTGGTACACTCGAACTTGTGCGATGGGTCTAGGTACATCCTTCAGTCGCTGAGGGCAGTCTTTTATAAGGTGTTGGGTGTTTTCGCACAAATAGTAGGTGTGATTGATATGTCGAAAAGGTAGGTCATCATACAAATGACCACAATGTTAACAAGGTGGGTTAGTTCGGGCAGGTGAGGCTGTAGATGGGGGCAAGGCAGGAGGAAGGGAAATTATGGTTCGTTTATCTGGGGTGTTACTTACTGGGTCAGGCAATCTCTTTATAAGTTGTTGGGGCAATTTTTGGGCTTAAATTCGAGCAAAACGTTGGTGCTTACTCGAGATAAGATCTTCGACCAACTGGGTATGCTCAAGTACCTCTGCATACGAGCTGGGTCTTAGCATCGCGACTCAGTCATAAATGTTGGCACGAAGGCTCTTGACAAACTTCCTAATCTTTTGACTTTTGGGGGTGACCATCAAAGGGGCAAACCTAGACAGCTGAACAAATTTGGCTATATATTGGGCTACATACAAGCTTACTTGGTATAGGTCCTGGAATTCTTCCTCTTTCTTTTTCTGAACATAAGCAAGGAAGAAATTATCAAAGAAGGCATCCATGAAAACTTCCCAGGTAGTAGGGGTAGGCAGTACTTCTTTTTTAAGTCGCCACCAATGTTTGACTTCATCGTTTAACATAAAGGCTGTAAGAGGGATCTTTTGTTCTTCAGTTAGGTCTAGTACAGAGAAGAACTTTTCTATTTGTAGGATCCAGGCTTTGGTTACTAATGGATCAGGGCCACCTTCAAAGTGTGGGGGTTTAAGTTTCCTAAACTCCTCTATATTATAGGAGATAGACCAATTTGGGTTTCAGAATTCAAGGGCAGGGGGTGGACAAAGGTTGGCTTTATTTTTTCCTACGGTTATAGTTAATCCTTGAACGGCTTGGAAAAGTTCTACAAATTTAGCCCTGGTTCGATGATTAGGGGCTTCAGGTTATTCAACATGCTCTACAGATGATCTTCCTCGCATCATTCCTATAAAAAAAAAAAGACATGAGTTGGAGGTTTAAGTTTTGAAAGGAGGACATTTATCTTTTCTAGGTACTCTAAATGGTTTATCTATCCTAGACCTCAGTGTAAGGGATTTGTTCCGTGATAATCTGCTCTAATACGACTTGTGACATCCTAGGTTCCAGTTAAGGCGATTGGGTGTCAGATACAAATTCAGAATAATGAGTGCATTATAATATTTATGCAGTGGAATCAAGACCTTAACAAATCCCTTATAGCATGCTTGAAAATTAGAACAGTTCGACTCATTTGAATATAGAGGCACACAAAACAGACAAAATAACTATCATATTAAATTTTCTTATCTAAAAATACTCCTTAGGACTCGAAAGTAATACTATATTCCTTACCAAAACCTCGATGTTTTCTCCTTCACTGTTTTCTTTTTTTTTTCTTCTTCTATCATGATCTTACTATCTTTCTCTCTCTCTAAATCTTTGAAAAATGGAAGAAATGGAAGTGTGGAGAGGAAAGAAAGGGGAATGGCACAGTGTGTGCCACCAGTCCGTTGCACGAAGTGACGCATGGACGGCCTGCCTGCGCACGACAGGACGCACTTGTAGGTCCCGACCCCACACCGTTTTCGTGGATGGGACATGCATGCTGTGCGCATGTCCTGTGCATGCTTGCGTACAGAAGGGACGTTCGCGCTTTGCGCATGTCCCATGCGTGCTGGCGTGCAGATGGGACATGCGTGTTATGCGCACATACCGTGTGTGCTGGCATGCGGATGGGTCGTGCGCACTGTGTGTACGCCCCACGACCACTGTGCGCGCACACACAGTGCCCAGCACCCGCGCGGACAAACTTATTTTCCCATGAGATTTTTCCCCGCGGTCAGTTTTCTCTCGTTTCGCCATTTTCTGATTTTTTTCTAATTTTTTCTTTTTGAAATAAAATAAAATAATGTAAAATAAATTAAAATAAAAATAATATTAAAATTAATAAAATAAATAAAAATAAAAATAGATTAAAATCACGGATCTCAAGAATGGAGTAAATTAATTTAAATTTAGGGCCGCCAAAGGCCTGAATAAATAAAGTTTCCAAATCATTTTAGCATAGTAATGGGTGGGGTGTTACATTTCTTCTTTGATAAGATATGTCATTAGTGAAAGAGAAGGGATTGATGATGTGTCAACACTAATAGATCTTAGTGATAATGTTGGGCAGGAGGAGCAACCTCTTTTCCATCAGAGTAAAGAAGAACCTCAAGTGATAAGGTCAACTAGAACACATCACCAATCTACTAGATATTCGAGTTTTGAGTATGTCATAATTACTGAAGAGAGCGAGTCACAGAGTTTCCAAGAAATTTAGAATCACAAAGAGGGAGCTCAATGGATAAATGCAATGCAAGAGGAGATGAGTTCTTTAGAAAAGATTTATGATGATGAGAATCAAGCTAACATGTTGACTAAGGTGGTGATTCGTGTCAAACATCAATTTTGCACTAAAATGGTGGTATTGAGTGACAAATGAACAATTGATATGTGGGCATTCCCTCACGGACTTGAGGGGGAGATTATTAGTTTTATCCCATCAATATCAAGAAGAAGATAAGAGTAAGCCATACACATAATTGAAAAAGAATTGCCTCTAACCTCTTGCAAATTTTTAGTGGCATAGTAAAAATAAATTCACAGGGTTTTTATAAGATTTTTTGAGTGGAAAAATTGATCTTCACGACTTCCCTCGCCTATAAAAGGAGAAGCTTTGAAGTGGAGAATCATAATTCGAGAAAAGAAAAAAGCAAAAAGAAAAAACGAGAGACAATGTGTGTGTGAAAGAACAGAGAAGAAAGAAAGGGAAGAGAGAGAAAAAGAGAAATAGAAAGGCTCCATATATGTATATATACATACACACACACCCCCACACCCACACATAAGTATATATATATATAAAGATTTATGGCCGCTCCTAAAAAGAAAAACAAGGGGCCACCATTTATTTTAATATTTATTTTCCTCTCTCTCATCATCATCATCATCACACCCCACCCCATTATTTTTATTGGTTCTCTCTCTCTCTCTCTCTCTTTCTCTCTCTCACACATACACACACACACACACTCACACACGTACACAAAAAAGGGAAGTAAATAATTGATCTTTCTTCTTTTATGATTTATTCTTAGTGGATTAACTTGTACTCATTTCTAGATGTAGTGGATTTGACTCAAAGTTTGATTCGTAGTTTTTTCCTCCATATTAGAGGGTTTTTCACGTAAAATCTTATGTTAATTTTCTTTATTAATTATTATTATTGTTTTTTCCAACAATTATTTTAATTTACACAATTAATTATTCTCTAATTGAGACCCAACAATGCACATAGAAAAAACTTCATACTAACATTAATTTGAGCATTTAGTCATGCCAGATTTGATTTTCCCATTCGTTTCTCATTCTTCCTACGAAGATATAATAGTATACTAGTAAAATAACATGATTAATATCATGTATTTGGCATGGTGAAATAGTGAGCAATTACTGAAAAAAGTTTAATATTGATGAGAGTTCAAAATCATGGAAAGGATGGTATCTGTGATATTGGAAAATATGTAATGGTTATTCAGTATATGTTTAAGTGGTGTTAAGATAATAACAAGATATATTGAGTACCTCTATCTATATTATCTTCCTCTAATTCATCTGAATTCTCTATTGCTCCACATGGTGTTGGAAACAATTTTTTATTTTAGAAAATAATTTTGAACTTTCACATGGAAATAAAGTGTCTCATCATGTATGATATTTTTTTGAATGACTTCTTAACTTATAATTTGTCTTATGCTTCTCTATATGTTGATTGTTTCAGTGGCTTGGGTTGCTCATATTATCATTTATCTATTGATCAATCCTCCTTTTTCTCTTTTCTTGAATGAGGTTTTCATCAAGTTGGATGGTGTCAAGGGTAATATTTTGAATTCTTCTGTATGGTTTAATGTTTTTATATTTCTTTTTTTTCTATTAAATTTTTTAATCTAATTTGGCTTGCATAGTTTGGAACGAATACTAGGTCTTCTAGGTACAATAACAATTGCTTTTTTTCTTTTACCTTTTGCTTGTAGTGAAAGCTGGTGATGACGCTTCGTCTCATATTAATTTTCATTACAATTCATCTAATCTAATGGAGTAATTATCTTTGTGGTGGTAGTATTTTTGTTCTTATTGATATATGTTTTCTTATTGATTCAATATCTTTATTTATAAGTGAGGAGCTATTTTAATGAACTCTTTTCTTTTCAATGGGGATTTATTCTCCTATGCTCCATCAAGTGGGTTTGATTTTACTTTTCCTCATCCTCTTAGTAACTAGCATATTATCTCTAAATTTAAGATATGTAACATTTTGGTTATATTCTTTGATTGGATAGGTAAGTTGTGAAGATCTTGGCTAAAAGGTCTAGTTATGGGTTGATTAACATGAAAATCTGCATAAAATTTTGAGTGGTTGAGTTTTCCTTCTCTTACCTATTTTGAATAATTATAAGGGCTTGTTAGAGAGATCAAAATTCAATAAGATTTCTATATGTACTCTTCGTTTATAGCCATGGGATATAGTATAATCGAGGAAGTAGATATTGATAGTTATTCTGTAATTTTATTCGAATTCCCATATTTAAGTAACTACCTCTTCTTAACCTCTTCTATGTTATCATTCAATTAAATCATGCACATAATACAACCTATCATTATTAATACCTAATCACACATAATACATGTAATTTTATTTTTTATTTCTTCTTTGATATACCCTTTCAAAAAGAAGTATTTAGTGTTCTTGACATAAGTTAGATAACAATTATTTATGACTCGAAGTAATGAATAATTAAAATGAGAATGTCTGACTTAAAGAACTCAAGGGTTCCTTTAACATTCTCTTTGAATTTGGAGGTGATGATTGACATAAAACTCATTATGTGCTCAAATTCTACACTTATTACCCCAAGTCATGAATCAATTAGATGTTATAAGTAGCTATGATGTTGATGATAGCTCTTAACATAGAGATAAAAGGATTCTCCCTACTTCTCATAGCTTATCTCCTCTAGACCAGCAAATCCTTAATCACTCAACACATATTTTCTAAGTAATCCTTATTTAATTGAAAACTGTAAACCATTTCATCCATCTTAAGCCAACTTTTTACTAGAGAGTATCATCCTAGTAAACCACCCAATAATCTTATAATCAAAAGTATAAGACAAGTTCCATTCAACTAATCGAGTTTCACTTTTATTGCTTTGAAAGAAAAAAAAAACATGAAGTTTGCAAAGCACTTAATCTCATGGTATGAACTGTAGTATTTTTTAATTGCATTAGGAAAATTATCACCAATTCATTCATAACACATATAAAAAAACTACTAATACAGAACCTAGGATTAACATGTCAATATGAATATACACATGCATAGTTAACATAGAAACTTAATATAAAATAAACTCTCAATATTTAACTCATAATCAACTTGTAATTGAAATTAAGGTAGTTGGGATAAAAAAGAATCGATTAAAACACCGTAAGAGTTTTCTTGATAAGTTAAACCAATTAGCTATGCAATAAGGAGGTTGAGGAAACCTCCCAAGTAACCTCATCGATACACTTGTTCTTGAAGAATTGATGTGAGCATGGACATGGACCATAAAGAGAAAGCAAAATCAAATGGAAGAGTAAAAAAAGCCCAACAATCTAATGACATAATGGTACTTATATCTCAATCCAAATTAAAAAGAGAATCAAACAAGAAAAGGCAAGGAAATTTGGCCATAAAGAGAGAGATCTTCTAAACTGTAAAAAAGAAAAATTGCCATGGGATTTTCTTTTCTAATCCTATGGGAAATCTTCCTCTTTAAGAGGGGGGATGGGCCAAATGAGGGAAAATATCTTTTAAAACCACAAAATATCTTTAAAAAAGGGAAGAATCTTCAAGAAACCAAATTCAATAGAAAATGAAAGATTTGGGTGGCCATAATGCTCCTTTAATGGCCTACTTTAAACTTCCATTCATTTTCCCCTAAATTTTTCTACAATTAATTAAAATCTTCTCTATTTAAAAAAAGAGATCATATATATCATATTTTAGAAAGTAATTTTTTTAATTACTGTAATTTTTCTATTCTATTCTAGATTTATTTTGCTATGTAATTTTGTCACTAATGTAAGAGATTGTTTTCTTTTTTATTCACATGGCTTACACTATAAATAAGACATCATTTTCAAGTTCTATTCGTTCAATTTTCAATCAATAAAATTACAAAATTTATTTCAACTAGTAAAATGTCTTCAACCTTTTTATTGATTAAGGAGTTGGATCAATTTATCAAGGTATCCCTTATGGCATTTTTTCCGATTTATATTCTTTCAATTTCTCAATGATCTTAGTTTTTATCACTTTTTTAATAGTAGGTTAAGTAGGGAGGGTTTTTATAGGATTTAAGTCTTTGATGCTTTATGAGGATTGTCTAAGTTTTAGATCGCATTGTTGATCTTGGATTCTGTATCATTTGATATCAGAGCTTAGACTCCATATAGACCTCACTATCCTTTACATTTATTCTTTACTTTCTTGCACTATTATCATCATCCATAAAAAAAAAATCCATTCTTAAATTGATCCCAACAAGAAGAAACAACTTGAAGCTTTCTTTGCTAGTTACTTTTTTGTTGAGCATAAATATTATTATCACCATCATTTAAATTTATTTCCTTTTTTATTACATTTCCTATTTAGTGAAAGAAAAAAAAAAGAGAAAATAAGAGAAAGAAAGAAAATAAAGGAAAGAAATTTTAATCACTTAATACCGTAATTAGGAAAATTCTTGCCCCATGTGCTCAGCTATCATTCTTTATAATGGCCTAAGGTCGATCTCCTCAAAGGAAACTCTTCTTTTATTTTCACAGAAAAAATCAATATACATCCATACTTACACATCTCATTAGCACAACACTTTATTTTCATTATAGAATGAAGTGTATGACGCGAGAGGGAATTGGAATGATCGTAATACTCCTGAAACCTCACACAACGTATGATCAGAAGATCTTAACCCCCTAATTCACCCTTCCTACTTGATAATTTCACACACTAATATGGAATGCAATAACCAAGATAATTGGAAAAATAAAAAAGAAAAAAAAAAGACATCACAGCTTATCCGATAACTCAATCTTAATTCCTTAGCTTTGAAAAAATTGAAGACTACTCACTAAATTAGTAAAAGCTATAATTTTTTTTTATAAAAAAAGCCAAAGCTTTAATTTTATTAATCTCTTAAAATTGTTGAATTGTGATTACAACCTGAGGATAAAGGTCCTTATATAGACCTTTATTTTTTAATCATAATTGAAAGTAAAAACATAATGCAATCCTAATTCTTAATAAGACTTAGACTAGTCAACTTAAATAAATAATTAAAATAACTCTAATCCTAATTCAAATAAGATAATTAAAACATAAAATAAAGAAAACTTAGATCTTCCTCTCATGGCCGAATTCATGTTCCTTCTTGGGTTTGGTTCCATTCAGCTTCTTATTCTTCTTTCTTTGATGATTCTTGAGAGGTATTCTTGCTGTGAATTAGAGGACTTTATGTCAGAAAGTGAATAGAAGAATCAGCTTTGAAGTCTCCTTCTTGGCCAATGGCATGATGGCTTTAGACTCCTCTTTTAGCTTGAATTCTTTCATCTTTCCTTCGAGTATTCATCTCCTTTTTGAAGTCTCCAGTCTTTGGCGAAGAATCTTTCATAGAGAAAGTGTTTTCAACTTGTCTTTGGACTTGTAAAGGAAGTAAGAAAACCTCTTCTTTTTTGGTGTTAGATTCCCATAAATGCTCTCATTCTCTCCCTTATTTTTTGCCCTTTTAAGGCCAAAAGCTTTTTTGGCCATTTGCTCTTCAAGTCGGTCTTCTTGATCCATGTTCTTGTTAGTTTCAGAATTTGGTTCTTCCTCCTCTAAATCGGATTCATCAACCACAAGGCGCCTCATGCACACAGGTCACCTTTTTTCTTCTCCTTTTCTGCTGTGAGGGCCATAACTTAAGCTTAGGTAACCTAAGCTTAGGTTTGGTTGAGCCTTGATTCTTTTCTTGGGTCGTGACTAGGATTCTTTTTGGTTCTCCAAAGCTGAAGTTGGGCTTATATTCATTGGCTTTCTTCAGTTTGGACTATGTAAGCCTTTTTTTAGACCGCATATTGGAGTCATGGCCCATGGGCTTTTGGTCATTCGATTTTTGTTCCTTGGACTAGTTTTCTAAGCCTCCCTTGGATGAGTCTTGGGCCTACAATAGTTGCTGGACTTTGGTGAGCCCATATTAGTGGTAATTCGACCCACAAGCTCGTAGGAATCCTTCCACAGATGGAAAACCTTTTTCCCATGGGAAAGGGATTCTGTATGGGCGGGGGTGTGCGCGACATGTGCGCACTTATTATTCATGCTTGTGCCTTCATCCTGCATGCGTGTATGTTTTCTCATTTGCATGTGAGCTATTGGGTGTGCAGGGCACTCATGCTTCCTTTTCTATGTTCCCATGGGTTTGCGATTAACATTCCTGTGGGTGCTCAAAATCATGCAGACATCCTACTTACTTTGGGACTCTTCTTCGAATGTTGTTTCAAGGCTGTTGGATATCACATCATCCCTTCCTTCAAAAGGATTCATCCCTGAATGCAAGTCCTCAAACCTAGTATAACATGTTGCTTTGAATGAAGCTAGAAAATATATGAAAATAGTTCGACTGATACCTAGGGATGTTGTAGCCCATTCTCATGTGAAATTGTTTTAGTGTCTTTGCCTTTAGTGTCATGATCACTCTTATCCTTTCAAGTTAAGCATTTGGAATCTAGATTTCCTTTTTCAGGACCTGCACATTAGTCTCAATGACACAAATAAGGCTTCATAGAATATTGGATAAACCTAAAGCTCAAATTTGGACACGCGGATAAAAAGTTAAGATGCTCGAACAATATAGATGCAGTATTAGAAAATAAACATGAAGCAAATGGTTTTAGCTCACTGAATGTGAGTTAATCTTCCTTTGCTTATGCAATAGAATGAAATAAAAGTTTTTGTGCATACTTGGTAGGTGATGTAATCTTCCTTTGACGAATCAAATGTTTTCATCACACTGGTAGATAATTAATCTTCTTTTATTTTGGGTTTTGATGGTGGAGGGTATAGGAAGGATCATTTTGGCTCCCGAAACCTCAACCTAATACATGCTATGTAGAAAATTAACCTCTTAATTAACTCCTTCCTTTACTTGAATCTACAACCAAGAATATAACATGCAAAAAAAAAAATAGGGAACAAAAACAAAGAAAAGAATGGTGTCGAAGACTTATCCGATAAGTCGATCCTAACTCTTCGGCTCAACAAGACTTCAGAAAACTTCCTAGTTTTGAAGAACTTGAAAAAGAAAAATTAGTACAAAGCTAATTCTAAAGGAAAGCTCATAGCTTAATTTTTATTGATAATCTAAATTGTGTCTATAATGCTTGAACTTAATCCTTTATATAGCCTTTTATTTTCTATTTCTACATGGAATAGAATTTAGTATTCCTATCCAAACTCTAGAATTTACTTTAACTAGAAAATAATTATTTAAATAATAAAATAATATAATCTTATCTTAAACTTAATTTGAATACATAAAACAATTAGGATAAATATTAAAATAATATTATCCCCTCATTCAAATATTCAAGGATCTTTATCTTATTTGATCTTTAATTTTAAGTAGAAATCCTCCTCCTATTTAGAACTTTAATCACAAGGAATAATTATAGGAGCTTAATAAACCTTGTAGACTTAGAAAAAGGGAGAAAATAAGTCCAAAAGGACTTAGGAAAGTCCAACCGCATGGATGAACTACTAGGTGCATGGGACAGACTATAAATCATGCGAGCACGTTGTATAGACCGTGCAGTTCTGCTGTATGGGCTTGAGTCTTGTGCGTGGGGGGTAGCGAGCCTGCGACTAGCCTCCTGCACACATGTACATTGTTGTGTGCATACTAGGCGTGCACTAGGCGAGTGAAGTTGCCTGTCCACATGCCTCATATGCTGTTTCATGTGGGCGATGGACCCATATGTGCTGGAGGACTCTCCTGCACGTGTAATGGCGAGCGCACATGCTGAAAAGCACGTCACGTGCATGACATGCACCATCCCCTGTCTTCCCAAATCGAATTGCTTCTTATGGGCTCTCTCTTGGGCTTCCACGATGAGCTCATTATTTACCCATTCTTGAACCAAAAGGTTGAAAATACTCTAAATTTACTTGGTTCAACTTTTAATAATCGGTCCTAGAGGCAATTGGATCGGACTTTCTATCAGCCTTAGCTCATCATGGACTTTGTGAGATGGCTTGTCTTCTGCTTAAGTGTCTAATATCACATTAGGTTTTGAATTCAAAGAGAGTGTCAATTGCCTTATGATCTGCAACTGGGATATTTTTGTGATTTTGATATTTTTTTACTGATGAAGATAACAACGATCACTTGAATTAGGTCGGATATGATGAATTCAAGTGATGTAAACAAAAAAAAAATAGCAATAAACTGATTTAATTGCTAATGCAAAAACAAGAATGCTAAAGCAATTTTAACATAGCAAGCTCACTAAGAGTTTAGCTCTAATACTAACTAACGCGAGAGGGATTTGGAAAGATCATAATACCCGTAGAAGCTCACACCATGTATGATCAGAAGACTTTAATCGTCTACTTCACCTTCCCTACTTGATAATTTCACCCACCAATATGGAATGCAACAGTCAAGATAATAGGAAAAAGAAAAAGAAAAAGGGAGGATGCCACAGCTTACCTGATAAGTCAATCCTGATTTCCTAGTTCAAAAAGACTTCTGAAAGCTCTCTAGCTTTGAAGAACTTGAAGAACACTCATTAAAATTAGAAAAAGCTAATTTTTTTTAAAAAAGTCAAACCTTTAATTTTATTAATCTCTTAAAATTGTTGAATTGTGATTACTATATAAGGATCAAGGTCCTTGTATAGACCTTTATTTTCTAATCTTAATTGAAATAGAAAGCATAATGCAATCATACTTCTTAATAAGACTTAGACTATTAAACTTGAAGAAATAACTAAAATAACTCTAATCCTAATTCAAATAGGATAATTAAAATAATAAAATAAAAAAATTTTGGATCTTCCTCACATGGCTGAATTAATTTTCCTTCTCGAGTTTGGTTTCATTCGGTTTTTTATCCTTCTTTCTTTCTTGATTCTTGAGAGGTCTTCTTGTTGTGAACTAGAAGACTTTATGTTGGAAAATGAATGGAAGAATCAGCTTTGAAGTCTATATATTGGTCAATTGCATGATAGTTTTGGACTCCTCATTTGGCTTGAAATCTTTCATAATTCCTTTAAGTATTAATCTCTTTTTTGAAGTTTGCAATATTTGGCAAAGAATTTTCCATGAAAAAGGTGTTTGTAACTTGTCTTTGGACTTGTGAAAAAAGTAGGAAAACCTCTACCTTTTTGGTGTCAGATTCCCGTGAATGTTATTTTTCTTTCTCAACTTCTTGCTCTTTTAAGGCCAAAAGCTCCTTGGCCATTTCCTTTTCAAGTTGGTCTTCTCGATCCTCCTTCCCATTGGTATTGGAAGGTGATTCTTCCTATTATGAGTCAGATTCATCAACCAGAAGGCACCTCATGCACGTTGGTCACCTTCTTTCTTCCCGTTCTCAGCCGTGAAGGCCATAGCTTAGACTCAGGTTTGGCCGATCCTTGATTCTTTTCTTGGATCGTGACCAGGTTTCTTCTTGGTTCTCCAAGACTAAAGTCAGGCTTTCATTTCTTGGCTCACTTTAGTTTGTGTGAATCCCAAATGCATATTGAGGCAAATGAGCGCCAGATATAGATTTAGAATAACGAGTTCATGATAAAAATTTATGCAGCGAAACAATTAATACAAATCCCTTACAAATATATATATGAGTTCAAATTACATACATATAATTGAGGCCTGAAATGGCTACAAAATACAAAAACAAAACACAAAAGAATGCTATTTCTTTCACTATGCTATTGGACTCATCAGAATGCGAAAACAATCATGCACTCAAATTTTGTTGATCCACAGAATCCTCATATACTTCTGAGGGTAAGTCAGCCTACAGTTTCTCATTTTTTTCCTCATCTGGGGGGGGATGAAAAAGTGAGTTTCATATGCTCAATAAGGAAAATAGTATTAAATCAATATTGTAAGGTTTTAAAGGTGAATTATTTAACTTAAAAGCTTACCATTTGGCCACCTTGTAGGCCGATCTTACATTATGAAAATAATTTATTAATTAAAAAAAATAGTACCTTAATATGAACAATAAAATATACATCATGCTAGATAATAGAGAAAATCAAATAAATCATAAAATACTCATATTTTTGTATCATGTTTCGCAAAGTCGTTACAACTTCCATCTCTGAAGGTAGATACTGATTTCCAACTACCCAAGTGGAATGACCAGATCATATACAAATATAGCAATTTGCTCAAGTCCGTTTTCACCAGGCCAAACCATGGTACGATCTATGACCATGGTCATACCAACCATATCGGGCCTACGATCTATGACCACGGTCATACCAACCATATTGGGCCTATCAGATATCAACAGTCACGACAGTACTTTGCCAAGGGTAATCCCTAATAGATATTCGCGTTGCCACTCTCGTCAGAGGGTACACTATCATCCACTGGGAGCGATCTTCTTACGTCTTTTCAAACCAGATGGGGGAGGAAAAAATAAATACCCCGAAGGGCTAGGGAACAGATACCCCTCAGAGATAAGAAGCCTAATGAGATACTTGATGCAATATACATGTCAATACATATATATATTTCGAACCATTCATGCTTCATTCCACTTTTCTCTTTTCCTTTTTCTTTTTACTCTTTATTTTTTTTACCAAGCAATAATATTGACTTCATATTATATTATATTTTATTACATGCAACTCATCAAGTGTCTATAATTCACATAACATACTTAAAAACAAGAACAATTCGACTTATCTGAATTATAAACGCAAAGACGTACAAGCAAGCAAAATCACAATCAGCATGTTTAATAATTTTATTTTATCTAAAAATATCCCTTAATACATTGAAAAAAATACTAAATTTCTTACCAAAACCTTGATGTTTTCTCCTTCACTGTTCCTCTTTTTTTTTCTTCCTTCTCTCCTTAGATTACTTTGTCTTCTTTTCTCTCTCTAAATCTAGAAAAATGGAAGAATGGAAGTGTGTGAAAGAATGGGGTGGGAAGGCCTACTTATAAAATTTTAGAACCGTCGGATTTACATTAAGTGGCAAAATTTGGTGAAGAGAGAGGAAAAAAAGATGTTTGCCATAAAAAACGAAAGAGGAGGCCCTCCTCCATCGGCGGTAGTGGCGTGTCGCCTGAGGTGACAAAGGTGCACTACTCAAGGTGGCAGTGCCCCGACTAGTGTACTATAGGCTAGCCTGCACAAAGGACCTAAGTGCGTAGGGCCTATCCTTACGTGAGGTGACGCGCGCAGGACCTGTCCCCGCGTCGTGCATACTGTGCACACGTCCCGTGCATACGTGCATGCGTGCAGATAGGACGTGTGCGTTGTGCGCACATCCTACGTCTATTGTGCGCATGTGCGCACGGGCACAGTGTGTGGCATCTACGCAGGCAGCTCTGCTTCCCTACATAATTTCTTCTCGTTTCACCGTTTTTTCAAAATTTTCCAATTTTTTAAAATTAATTTAAATAAAATTAATTGCAAATTAAAGAATAAAAATAAAAATTAAATAAAATTAAATAAAAGAAGAATAATTAAAAATCAATCAGATTTACGAATTATAATAAATGATACGTATCGTAATTTAAACGTTTAATGTGGCCAAAGGCCCGAATAAATAGGGTTTTCCAAATTAATTAACCACAACGATGGGGTGTTACATTCCCCCCACCTTCAAAAAATTTGGTCCCCAAATTTATCTCGAACAAGTCCGGATACTTCTCCCTCATCTCACTCTCCAACTCTCACGTGGCTTCCTCCGGGGTATGATGCTGCTATTCCACCTTCATCATGGGAATCATCTTGTTACAAAAGACCTTATCGGTCCCCCCAAGAATCTCCATTGGAACCTCCTTATAAGTCATGTTAGCTTGTACCTGCAACTCATCGCGAGGAATAATATGAGAATGATCAAGGTGGTATCTCTTAAACATCAAGATGTGAAAGATATCATGTAAAAAAACGTCATGTAGACCCATAAACTCTCAGGATAAAGTGAGGCGGTATGCCACGAGTCCAATGCACTCGATGATCCAAAAAAATCCCACATAACAAGGGCTCAACTTCCCTCTCTTCCCGAATTGCATCTTTTCCTTATAGGAGAAAACCTTAAGGAATACCTAATATCCCTTGGCAAACTCCAAGGGTCACCTACGATTGTTGGTGTAACTCTTCTGACGGCTTTGGGCAGTTGTCAAGTTCTTGCAGATGATTGCGACCTTCTCAATGTTCTCCTGAACGAAGTCTGGTCCTAAATAGCATTAATTTCTGACTTACTCCAACAAATAGGAGAACACAAGGCCTTTCATACAGTGCTTCATACAGGGCTGTGCCTAGGCTGAAATGATAACTATTATTATAAGCAAATTCATAAAGGGAAAAATACTCATACTAGTTATCACTAAAATCAAGGGCACAAGCACGCAACATGTCTTCTAATGTATGGATCGTACGTTCTGATTGATCATCCGTTTGAGAATGATAAGCGGTACTGAAATACGATCCAGACCCCAGAGCTTCCTAAAAGCTTTTCCAGAAGTGGGAGGTAAACCTGGGATCGCGGTCGGACACAATGGATGAGGGAAAACCATAAAATCAAACAATCTCATCAAGATATAGGCAGGCTAAGTTGCCGATGGAGTCAGTGATTCTAATAGGCAGAAAATGGGCGGTCTTGGTTAGTCTATCCATGATGACCCAGATAGTGTTTCAACCAGAATAGGTCTTGGGTAATCTAATAACAAAATCCATAATTACATGCTCCTATTTCTATTCAGGAATCGGAAGACCTTGTAATAAATCACTGGGTCTCTGATGTTCTACGTTAATCCATTGATAAGGTATCGGGAGACATAATCAACTATATCCCTCTTCATTCCTTACCATCAGTACTAACGCTTCAAGTCCCGATATATTTTGGTACTTCTGGAATGGGTGGATAGCTTGGAAGCATGGGCAGTCTTAAGAACATCCGTCCTTACAGCAACGGGGACCCAAATTCGGTTCTAGAATCTGAACAGTCCATCATCTGAAATCCTGAAATCAGGAGATTCGTCAGAAGTGAACTTACCTAGGTTTTTGGTGAGTTCTGGGTCTGTGGATTGAATTTTTTAGATTTTCATAAAGAGATCCAGTATGGCTCGGATCTGGGTAAGATAGATGCCTTTGCCATAATAGCTAAGGTGGAGAGACTGTATAGCGTCCATCAATTTCCAACTAGAGGCTATAGTTTGAGTCAACACAGTAGACTCCTTTCGACTCAGTGCATCAGCTACAACATTTTCTCTTCTAGGGTGATAGATGATCTTGCAGTCATAGTCCTTCAGAAAATCCATCCAGTATCTCTGTCTCAAGTTTAACTCTTTCTGCGAAAAGATGTACTTTAAATTCTTATGGTTAGTATAAATTTCAAAGGTTTGACCATACAGGTAATGATGCCATATCTTCAAGGCAAAGATAATGGTTGCTAGCTCCAGGTCATAGGTAGGGTAGTTCTACTCATGAGGTTTCAATTGTCTGGACCCATAAGTTACTACTTTACCATGCTATATCAAGACAGTGTTAGGCCAATATGAGATACATCACAGTAGACCTGAAATCTTCCCCTATTGTCGAGGAGGATCAACACAGGATTAAAGGTGAGATGATGCTTCAATTCCATGAAGCTTTCACTACACTCATAATTACAAATGAATGGTACGCCCTTTCGGGTAAGTCAGGTAGTGGGGTGACAATATTAACGAATCCATTGAACCGTCAGTAATAACCTACCAAGCCAAGAAAACTACGTACCTCGGCCACATTGGTGGGTGGATTCTAGTTGACTACTATTTCTAACTTGGACAGATCTATGAAAACTCCTTTACTCGAAATTACATGACCGAGAAAGGAAACTCAATCCAACCAGAAAGAGCATTTGCTCAGTTTAGCATACAGTTAGTTCTGGCGAAGAGTCTCCAACACTTCAGTCAAGTGCACTGCATGTTCTTCAAGGCTCTTGGAATACACTAGGATATAATCAATAAAAAAGACGATGTGTTAATCTAGTGCGTGCCAGAAAACTTTGTTAATTAAGTCCATAAAGGTTGCAGGGGCATTGGTTAATCAAAAGGGCATTACGCTAAACTCGTATAAACCATACATGCATTGGAAGGCAATCTCTGAAATATCTTCTTCTTTGACTCTTAACTAACTGGTGGTATCCTGTCCCAAGATCAATCTTACAGAAGATCGTGGCTTCTTGCAGTTGATCAAAGAGGTCATTGATCTGAGGTAAGAGGTACTTACTTTTAACGGTAACTCGATTGAGTTCCCGATAGTCCACATAGAGTCTGAGGAAACTATTCTTTTTCTTTATGATCAAACACAGGAGCGCCCCAAAGAGAATGGCTAGGGCGTATAAACTTTCAAGTAATAAGGTCAGAAAGCTGAGGTTCCAGCTTTGTTAGCTCAGCACGACTCATACGATAGGTAGGCTTTGAGATTGGTTGGGTTCTAGGCAATAATTCAATTAAGAACTCTACTTCTCGCAAGGGAGGTAGAACAGGAAGTTCAATGGAAAAAACATCCGAAAAGTTGCAAACAATTGGTATGGCACACACAGCAGGATCAGCATCCAGATTCTTGTTCATTTAATGCTTATATAGAACAATAACAAAAATTTTATTCCTTTTACGGGGACCGTAAATTTATAATTTTACTTTTACAATTGATTATAGCTCTATACTTTTCCAACTAATCTATTCGTAATATCACATCAAATCTTACAAAATCTAACAGTATCAAATTTACAAATACCTATATTCTTGAAGCTTTTATCCTATAGTTTTATATACACAATGAGCCTCTAATAGTCCCCTAGAGGGAGTTTCTATCGTTAATATTTCGACCAAAAGTTCTGGTTTAAAATCAAGATTACAAGCAAATATACGAAAAATAAAAGAGTGAGTAGCACATATATCAATCAGAGCCTCAGCAGAAGTGTCATGAATAAAAAGCATACCCTGGATAAGAGCAGGAGTAGGAAGAGCATCGGGTTCATCCAAGTGGTACACACGACCTTGTGCTATAGGTCGGGTGACGTCCTTTGGTCATTGGGAGCAGTCCTTTATAAGGTGATGGGTGCTTCCATATCGATAACACGCATTATTGATACATCGACAAGGTAGGTCACCATGTGAGTGACCACAATGTTGATAGGGTTAGTTAAGTTGGGCAGGTTGAACTGTAGGTGGAGGTAAAGCAGGGGGAAGGGCAACTCTAGTTCATTTATAAGGGTGGCTACTTACTAGGTCAGGTAATCTTCTCTTAAGCTACTGAGGTTGTTGTTGGGTATGGACTCAGGCAATGTATTGGTGTTTAGCCGAGATGAGATCTTCAGCCAACTGGGCATATTCAAGCACCTCCTCATACGAGCTAGATCTTAGCATCGCGACTCGGTCATAGATGTCAGCATGAAGGCCCTTGAAAAACTTTCTAGTTTTTCGACTCTTGGGGGTAACCATTAGAGGGGCAAACTTAGATAATTGAACAAAATAGGCTACATACAGGGCAATCGTCAGACTCCCTTGGTGAAGGTCCTGAAATTCCTCTTCCTTCTTTTTTTCGGACATAGTAGGAAAAAAGTTATCAAAGAATGCATACATGAAAACTTTTCAAGTGGTAGGGATAGTCAAGACTTCCTTTTTAAGTCGCCACTAGTATTTTGCTTCACCGTTTAGTATAAAGGTTGTAAGGGGAACTTTCTATTCCTTAATCAGGTCTAGGATAGAGAAGAGATTCTCTATCTGTAGGATCCAAACTTCGACTACTAAGGGATCAGGACCACTTTTAAAGTGTGAAGGATTAAGTTTCCTAAACTCCGCTATGTTATGGGAAATATATCTCTCGGTGTTTCAGGGGCAAGCGGTGGACAAGTGTGGTTGGCTTGATTTTGTCCTACAGTTGTAGTTGATCCTTGGATAGCTTAGAAGAGTTCGACAAATGCAACTCTAATCGGGTGATCCGGGGCTTCAGGTCACTCAGTATGCTTTACGAATGGTCTTTCTCGCGTCATTCTTATAAAAGAAAGGAAGACACAAGTTGGTGGTCTAGTTCTGAAAAGAGGACCTTTTTTTTTCCTAGGTACGCTAAAGGGCTTTTTCTACCTGAGGCCTCAGGGTAAGAGATTTGATCCGCAATTATTCTACTCTGATACCATCTGTGAGATCCCAGATGCTAATTAAGGCAAATAAGTGTCAGATACAAATTCAAAATAACGAGTGCATGATAAAATTTTATGCAGTAGAACAATTAATACAAATCTCTTACAAATATATATGAGTTCCAATTACATACATATAACTAAGGCCTGAAGTGGCTACAAAATACAAAAATAAAACACAAAAGAATGTCACATCTTTCACTATGTTATTGGACTCATCAGATTATGGAAACAATTATGCACTCAAATTTTGTGGATCCACGGGATCCTCATAGACTTCTAAGGGTAGGTCAGTCTGCGGTTCCTCATTTTCTTCCACATATGGGGGGAATAGAAAAAGTGTGTTCCATATGCTCAATAAGGAAAACAGTATTAAATTAACATCATAAGATTTTAAAGGTGAATTATTTAACTTAAAAGCTTACCATTTGGCCACCTCGTAGACAGATAATATATTATGAAAATAATTTATTGATTAAGAAAATAGTACATTAATGTGAACAATCAAACATATATCATGCCAGATAATAGAGAAAATTAAATAAATCATGAAATGCTCATATTTTCGTGTCATACTTCGCGAAATTGTTACAACTTGCATCTCTAAAGGCAGATATAGATTTTCAACTACTCAAGCGGAATGACCAGATAAAATAAAAATACGACAGTCGTACCAACCATAATGACCCTGTCAGGTATCAACAGTCATGACAATACTTAGCCAAAGGTGACCCCTAACAAATATTCGCATTATCACTCTCCTCAGAGGGTCCACCATCATATATTGGGAGCGATTCTCTTACGTCTTTCCAGACGAAATGGGGGAGGGGGAAACAGATACCACGATGGGCTAGGAGAACAGATTGCCCTCAGAGATAAAAAGGCTAACGAGACACTTGATGCAATATGCATGTCAATGCATATATATATTTCGGACCATTCATGCTTCATCCCACTTTTCTCTTTCCTTTTTGTTTTACTTTTTATTTTTTTTACCAGGTAATAATACCGGCTTAATATTATATTTTATTATATAAAAATTATCAAGTGTCCATAATTCACATAGCATGCTTGAAAACAAAAAGAATTCGACTTATCTAAATTATAAACGCAAAGGCATACAAGCAGGCAAAATCACAATCATCATGTCTAATGATTTTATTTTATCTAAAAATATCTCTTAAGACGTCGAAAGAAATATTAAATTTCTTACTAAAACCTTCATGCTTTTTCCTTCACCTTTCCTCTTTTCTTTTCCTTATTTTCTCACTGGATTACTCTCTCTCTCTCTCCTTTTCTCTCTTTAAGTCTAGAAAAATAGAAGAATGGAAGTGTGGGAAAGAATGGGGTGGGAAGGCCTATTTATAGAATTTTAGAACCATCATATTCACACCAAGAGCTTAAATCCGGTGAAGAGAGAGGAGAAAAAGGTGCCCGGCATAAAAAACGAGGGAGGAGGGCCTCCTCCACCGGCAGTAGCGGTATGTCACCCGAGGTGACGGCGATGCACTACTCGATGTAGTAGTACCTCGACCGACGCGCTGTAGGCTAGCCTGTAGGTGCATAGGTATCCTGCCACGTGTGTAGTGGGTTGTTTTTTGTACGCGCAAGGCCTTGGCGCGCTGGGCGTTGGGGGCGCAGGCCCCAGGCGCAAAGGGTCTATCCACATGGGCCTACTGCACGAATGACGCGCACACAGAGTGCAATGCTAGTCTACATGCGAGATGACATGCGGACGACCCGTGTGTGCACGACAACACGCGCGCTATGCACTCGTCCAGCATTTTCTATGCACGTGTTCGCACACGCACAATGCATTGCATCTGCATGGGCAGCTTTGCTTCCCTACGAGATTTCTTTCTATTTCGCCATTTTTCTGATTTTTTTCAGTTTTCTAAAATTAATTTAAAGAAAGTTATTATAAATTAAAAAAATTAAATAAAAGCAAAATGCAAAAAAATTTATCAAATTTACGAATTACGATAAATGATATGCATTGTAATTTAAATGAGTTTAATGTGGCCAAAGGCCCGAATAAATAGGGTTTTTCAAATTAATTAAGTACAACGATCAGTGGGGTGTTACAGTTTGGACCAAGCAAGCCTTCTTTGGACTGTATATTGGAGTCATGGCCTATGGGCCTTTGGTTTTTTGGGTTTAGTTCTTTGGACCAGTTGTCTTAGCCTTTCTTTGACGGGCCTTTATTTTAGAATAGTTGATGGGCTTCGGTGAGGCCTAGATCAACAATAATTCGATCCATAAGCTCACAAAAATCCTTTTGCGAATGGGAAACCTTTTTCATCCGGGAAGGGGATCCCGCATGGATGAGGGCATGTATAGAATGAATGCTCATTAGTCATGCACGACTTTTATCTAATGCACGCGCATGCTTCGTTATGTGTGGGCAAGTTGTCGGGCGTGCAAGGCATGTATGCTTGTTTATCTTTATTACCACAGGTTCGCAGATAACATTCCCATGGGTGTTTAGAATCCCGCGGGCATCTTGTTCATTTCGGGACTCTTCTTATATGTTGTTTCAAGGCTACTGGATATGACATCAACCTACATTAGGATTAGAAATTTAGGGACACCTTTGGTTTTTTTCCTAATGGGTACAACCGAATCAATACATAATTCTCCATAATTATCTTTTTCCATTCTCAATTTATTTTCTTCTTTAAGCTTTAGTTCCAAGACGCATCTAAGAATATAATTTGCACTAGTGCTTAGATAACATATCTAACACACTTACTTTTTCATCTATGTGTTAAAAACCCTTCTTCGTAGTATTTACGCAATATCCTTCTTCAATAGGGCTCTTTGTAGTGTCTTAAATCAATACTTGAATACCTTGATTCAAGAGGACCCTATCTGGCACTCAATTTACAGGCAGAAGACTGAGTGGTAAAAGGCAAGAGTGGGTGAGCTCATCATAGGGTAAAAGCCAAGTGAGTGAGACACGAGAGACTTGGTAAAGGAGTGATTATTTCTTTCCACAAGCCTTTTTTTTCTTACAAGAAAAGTTTTAAGAATGTCTAGTTAAAATCAAAGTCCCAACAGTATGAAATTATTCGTGGAGGCAATGCAAGGTGAACTAACATGGCTTAGTCAAGTAATGGAAGACATGAGGAGTAGTCAAAGTGAAGTGAGACACAGGACTACTAACACTAAACAACCTAGAACCCAAATCTCCAATGATGAGGTCGAGTCTTATAACAATTATGAAAAGGAATATCAGGTTAGATGGAGAGAAGATAAGAGGGACAATATGTTGCGACCCACTCCCTCTTCTTTTAGAGTGCGTCTGGAGTATACTTACACTTTACTCTCAATTAAATAACAAAAATTAACTTTCATTAATATACATAGTACACAGTAGGGTTACATCCCTTGAAACATGTACATCAAGTACATATATGCGAGACTCTAAATTTTTTTTCTTACAATACAAAAGTACAAACTAGTAACCTGATCTTAGAGTCTAACTTCTTAACTTCTTTTTCATATCATATACTATTCTGCAACAGAATCTTTATTATTTAAAAATGATGGGAGAGTGAGATACACTATCCCAATAAGCAGATATTATGATAACACAATTAATACATGCAATATATATAGCTTTCCCACACATCAAAACATATATATCTGATATACTTTTCTCGAAAATATATTCACTTTCAGTTAAAACATATGCACAATTGAAAATTAAAATCATAATCACGATTTAGAAAAAGACATTGTTGCATTATATAATACGCTAAACTCTCGTATGTACCAGATCACTTAGCAGGTACAATGTGCCATATTATACAACAAGCCATATGTCCTAGAATTAAAAAAAATAGATGCACTTTGGTACATTATACAATGAGCTCTACTACATCACTATTATGGAGGGCCATTCACATCTTTCTATTGTCGTGCATGCATAGGCACAAACTTAACACTTAACACTTCCTCATACGCCCGAAAACATAATAGTCATGTATGGGTTCACATTTATCAATTTTTCATTACACCCAAAAATAGAATGGTTATGTAGGGGCATTCTAAAGTCTAGCATCATGCATGTCCTTATGGAAAGGATCACCTTGGTAATGAGTGATGCACACTTATCAAAATTACTTTTCAAAATACGTGAAAAAAATAACACTCAAAATATAAGAGCACTATCAAAAAATAGTTACACTTTATATATGAAAGTATGTATAAAACAATGATGAAATACTTGAAAACTACTTGGGCCATGTAATCACAATATCCACTTACTATACTGGAAATACTTTGAAAACACTTCAAAAACTACATAGGCTATGCAATCACAATACCCACTTATCTCGAGTTTGATGCAATCAACTTAAGCTCTCTCTATTTTAGTAGTCTCCCCCTATATTTTTCTCAATTTTCTCTAGTCATTCCGGCAGAGTCTTTCCTTATAAATACTTCAATTTTATCTTTTCCCATGGACAAAGTCTCCCCATATATTTTTTCACATTCCTACTTAAGTCTGCGGATTCTCCCTTGGTTAGTTATGAGCTTTCACTCTCCTTTTCTCTTCTTTCTTTATTTTTTTTCTTTTCTTTCTTCCTTTCTCTCTCTTCCTCTCACAATTTAGGTAGATTTCCTTAAGGAAAAACTCTAAAAATCCATTAATTTCCTTAACTTTTATTGGGTTTCTTCTATTTCCTCTCTTTTTTCTTATTTTCTTTCTCTCAATTTTTTCTCTCTCTCTAGCCTTGCTTTCTCTCAACTCTAGAATGCTTTTCTTTTCTTCCCACACTCCTATTTATAGGGGAGGGACGTCCATGTAAGTTGATCAACATGGGAGAGGTGGTAAAATGTGATTGGCCACTTAAACCTCCTTAAGCTTCATCCTTATCCTTATCTCATTCTTTCCCTAGTCTTTAAGTAATTCTAGATGGTTCCAATCTTATCCAGAATCCTCCCACATCTTATCCATCTTCTAGGAGCTTCTATACTAAATTTGGGCTCCACTTGATATATTTTGGGCTGCCTTAGGCCCATCTAAACCCATAAGGCCCAAAACTACACTCCATGCACATGCCTTCACTTCAAACAGCCATAAATCCCTCGATTTTTATGAGTTCCCAACTCATTTTACCTTTCCTTGATCATCGTGATTTCACCTACTACGGTCCACCTAAAGCCCACAAGGTCTAAACTGCACTCAAAGTTAGGCCCATGCCCATACTCTTAGTTCAAAACTCATTAACTTGCTCAATTCTTAATCATTTTAGGCACACTTATGCTTCACATATTCTTCAAGAAGGTAGCTATCACATGGTTTAGGTTTGGGCTTTGTCCAATCCATTTGGCCCACTTATGGCCTAAAACTTCCTAAAAGGTCAAAACTATCCTTCATATGCATATCTCTTGCATTTGGCCTCATTTCTCCCGATTTTTCTTCTAGACATTTTTCTCTTTCTACAACTTCTTTCTTAATATCTTGGCTAGTTCTCAGCCAAATTGGAGTCTCAAATTCCAAGTATTTTAGTCTCGAGACCCAAATCAAGCTAAAAGAGTCAAAAAGAGCTCCCTAAGGGATCTTCTCTCTCACTCAAGAGATTTTCTCCCGATTCTTCATCCAATTATTTCCTCACATTTTGAAAGAAATTTTCTTACCTTCTATGAGGTCTTTATAGCCTAGAAAAGCATTCTCAGGCCTAAAAACTTAGTTTTCCCTTATGAGGGAGAAACTCTTTTAAAGGGAATATGGTTATCTAAATCTGATTGTTTTTATTCCGCTTGACTTAAAACTTAGTCTTTAACCTTATTACATCCCTCTGTATACATATACATGCTTAAATAGTCATACAAAATACAAGAAATTTATCTAGAGAAAATCTGGGTCATTGCACAATCATATCAGCTCCATTAAAATAAAGTTATAACCTTTCAAAGGTAGAATGATATAGAAGTCTACCTAGAGTGGGAAAGGAAAGTAGAGCTAGTCTTCAACTACCACAATTACAACGAAGAAAAGAAGATCAAGCTAGCAACTGTGAATTCACTAGTTATGCCCAAGTGTGGTGGGATAAACTAATCCTCACTAAACAGCATAACAAGGAACGACTAGTCTCCACCTACAGAGAGATGAAGGCCATCATGCAAAAAATGTTCATACCCTCTTATTACTGTAGAAAAATGCACCAAATTTTACAAAGTTTAACGCAGGATCTATGTCAATTGAGGAATATCATACCGAGATAAAGATGACTATGATTAGGGTAAATATTGAAGAAGATTTTGAAACAACAATGATAAGATTTTTGGGAGGTCTTAAAAGGAGATTGCTAACATTGTGGAGTTGCAACACTACATGGAGTTGGAGGACATGGCTGTTTCTTTTTAAAGTAAAAGCTTACCTAATAAGTTAATCCTTGATTCCCTACTCAACGAAGTAGTCTGAAGCTCTTAGCTTAAAGATGCCTAAAGAAGTTGGAAATTATTATAGTTAATTTAAAGTAAAAGCTTTTATTGATCTTCAAAATTGATTCTTGTGCTATAACCTATGGTGAGGCCTTTATATAGGCTTTCACCCAAGTATTTTAAACAATCACAAACTCCTGAAAAATAATAAAATAAAACTCAATCCCAATCTCTATCTTAAAAATATTAATTAAATATTCTTAAGGGAGATTTATATTAAAATAATAATAAATAAACTATTAAAATAAGTCCAACTTTAATCCCATGTGATTTTTGGATAAAACACATGGAAAATATGAAGAAAATGATAGAATTTTTGGATAGACTTGCTGCAAAATTAAGCTAAGCATACGGCATATGCAACTAGCATGCCCACATGCGCACCCGACAGAGCGCAAGTATTTGCGATTGTGCGCGGCCTGCTCGCGTGCACGACATTCCTGCGCACTCACTGTATGCATGCCTATTTCTTTTTTAATGTGTCGCATGTGCCCTCGACCTGCTTCATGAACGCTCTTCTCGTGCGCGTGTGTGACAAGTTATCCAACACATGCTTGCTGCCAACATGTGAGGAAAGGCCTTCCCATATGTGGGCCTAAACTTCTCAAAGGCATGGGTTTGGCTGAATCGCTCTCGTTTAGTGCATCTTGTTTGGGCTGTAGGCTTCATGTCCATAAGGCATTGACTCTCCTTCATATTGGACCTCAACTTGGCCCATTTTCTTTTAGACGAGCTTTCAAGTCCACGAGTTCCTTCTTGGGCCTTAAGTCTTATTGCTTGAACAAATTTAGCTCACTCTTTAGAATAATCTCAATTAAGAAAGTATTTAGTGATGTAGTTACTTTCCTTTTCAGGTTATTCCACTTTAGAAAATTTGGATTCACTTTTTTGTTTGAGACAATCCTATTTAGGAAACATAAATATTTGATAACTACTTATATGTTTGGCCCGGGTCCTGGGGGATGGCATCCTTGGACCTAACTTTGGGCCATCTAAGATCACATCATCTTCCCTTTCTTTGAAAATATTCATCATCAAATCTTGGCTTTCATCACAAGGGAATTGATTAGTGACAACAATAGAAAACACATTACACTTACCCAACTTGTTGCCTTAATCGTTGACGTGGCTTATAATTTAGGTCACGATATCGTCGAGATCTAGATCAGGTTCTAGTGACCCATCCACCATATTTGTTTCGTGAGGGCTTGAATCTCTTCTTGACTATGGAGGTTCTCTGGCACATCCTTTCATGATCGGGCTACCTCTTCCCTTAATGCCCTTTGCACTACAACCTTCCATTCATAAAAGAGATATCAGAATTTTCGCATATCGTACTGGAGTGCAGCAAGCTCTTCAAGAAAGCTCATTGTAAAAAGACTCTATAAGAAAGGGATATTGTATTATCATCATATAAGTTTACCTCACAGTCGCTCACACTATAGCTTCTTCCACCAAATTGAGCGTCAAGAATCAAGTTCGCATTATCAAGACTTGCACGTTAGCCTTAAAGACACAAAAAAGAATCCAAAAAGGGATATTGTATTCTATAAGCTCTAATGAAGCAGTTAAAAGAAGAACTTGATGTGTTTTAAATAAATGTTAAGTAAATAAGATGAATAGATACTCAGAGATATATATATATATATATATTACAACAAAAACACAATAAAGATTATAAACTTGTACAAAAAGAAGCAATTCGAACTTATAGTGTAAGGGATTCGACAATCCTGAGGAATATAACAAAAATGTTTTCCTAGTTATACTAGCCCGATGACGGCTACAGTCTTTGAACAGTTAAGTTTATGCCAAATATATGGAAACTCAATAATAGATGCTTTCAAATTAAAACATGGAGCATCGATTTTCGCGCTTCTATAAAGATGGTTAATCTTCCTTACTAGTATAAATGCAAAACAAAAGTTTTTGTGTACACCTAGTGAGTGAGGTAATCTTTTTTCAACGAATCGAAAGTTTTTATCACATCGGTAAGCAACTATTCCTCTTCTGTTATATGCAACAAAATGACTCAGAATGCCTTATGGGGTGCAATTAGTTTTCTTGATTTTTTTATATGTGATTTTTTTTTTTACTTAATAACACAAACAAACTTCCACTTAAAAGAACGAACAGGGTAAGAACAAGTGGGATGCAATTTCAAAAGCAAAACATATTAGCAACGAGGTGTTTTTGTTGCTAATTATGCAAACACAATGTAAAAGACCATAACAGAATAGGTTCAAAGCAAGTGCCTACGCTCTAATACCAAATAATGCAGGGTGGAGTGCGTTTATTCCATGGATCGAAAATACCTCGATCTTGAGCCCACTATATTTAAAAATTCAAAAATTAATTACCTAAAATAAACCCCCCTATTAGAATCACAATCAACTAACTAAAAGCTTCTTTAAGTAATTAAAAAAATAAAAAGAATAGAAAATGACACCATGGCTTACTTGATAAGTTAATCCCTGATTTCTCGCTCAACGAAGTAGTTTGAAGCTCCTAACTTGAAAACGCATAAAAAACTTAACAATTATCGGAGCTAATTTAAAGCAAAAGCTTTTATTGATTTTCAAAATTGATTGTCGTGTTACAACTTATGGTGAGACCTTTATATAGGCTTTCACCCAAGTGATTCTAAACAATGACAAACTCTTGAAAAATAATGAAATTAAAATATATCCTAATGTAATTTTTGGATAAAACACATGGAAAAATGAAGAAAATGATAGAATTTTTGGATAGGCTTGCTACAAAATTAAGCTAAACTTACAGTATTTGCGGCTGGCATGCCCACATGTGCGCCTAACAGCGCACAGGCAGGCTCGAGCGTGCATAGTTCACCCGCGTGTGCCACATCCTTGTGCAGGCATTGTGCACGTGCTTATTTCCTGTTGTATTTGCTGCATGTGCATGCTGCCTGCTTCATAAGCATGCCTCTCCTACGCATTTGTGACAAGTTATCTCACACATGCTTGCTGCCCAGCGTACGAGGTAAGTGATTCCCACATATGGGCCTAAACTTCCCAAGGGAATTGGTTAGGCTGATTCACTCTCCTTTGGCGCATCATGCTTTGGTCATGGGCTTCATGGCCGAAGGTATTGACTCTTCTTCGGATTAGGCCTCAAGTTGGCCCATCTTCTTCCAGACAAGCTTATAAGTTCACGAAGTCCTTTATGGGCCTCAAGTCTTCTTGGTTAAACAAATTTAGCCAACTCTTTAGAATAATCCCAATTAGGAAAGTAGGTAGAGGCGTAGTTACTTTCTTTTCTAGGCTATTCCACCTTAGGAAATTTAGATTTACTTTTCCGTTTGAGACGATCCTATTTAAGAAATAGAAAGATTTGACAATTGTTTGCCTGTTTGGGCTGGGTCCAACTTGATTGCAATTTTGGGGCTAACTTTGGGCCATCTAGGATCACATCATATGTAGTCTCATTATAGATAGGGATAGTTGCACCAACATTGCCAGTACTACCCTAGTTGATAAATTTTGATTGACATGCATGCATCATCCTCACCCTTACAAGTTGTAGTAGTTGATTGATTATGTAAAGATGAAGGTGACTAAGCATGTAATAGCCTAGAATTTCTTTTATCTGAACTCTTATGTTCAGTATGTTTAATTAAAGTATGTATATGTATGCAGGGATATATAATAAGGGTATGAACTAAGTTCCAAGTCAAACAGGGCAAAAATTGTGAAGCAAGGGTAAAAGGAATCCCTCAGAAAGAAAACATTCTCTCAAGGAGGAAACCGAGTTTTCAAGCCTGGGAATGCTTCTCAAGGCTAAAAGCAACATCATAGAAGGTAAGGAAATGCTTCAAAAACATGAGGGAGTAATCAGACTAAGAATCAGGAGAGAAATTCCCCGAGAGAAGGAGAAAAATCCCCTGACTAATACAAAGCGAGCTTTAGTGCTTGAAACATTTTATGAACCCATGATCAATGGAATTTGAGGATGTGGTTTGAAGAGACATTAGATAACATATGTTGAAAGAAATTTGTAGGAAATGAAAGACATGTGTAGAAGAAAAATTGAGAGAAAAAAAGGCAAGGAGTCGAAGCCTTAGTGCAATAGCTCCCAAGAAAGCTCTAATTTATCCCTTTTAGCTTGATTTGTGCCTCGAAAAAAAATACTTGAAATTAGTGACAATATGTAGTTTTTTACTGAGAAACTATGCTGCCAAACACAACTGTATTAGATAAATACAATACAAAATTGAATTAAAATACAACAGAAGCCTTTTATCTCTTGTACAGAACGTAACATTAAATTACATTCAAGAGATAACAAAATCCTATAGATTCAAAACTAAATACATACACTACCTGTATAAAGCAGAATATGGAAATTCTTATTTGGGCACTATTATCGATCTTCATGATATGAAAAAGATTAAAATTTGAATGGGGTGAGCAATTTTAACGTGCTCAATAAGTATAAAAAGTAACTACGCCTTAGGCATGTGGCATACAAATCATACAGACATTCATAGATGTAAAACTTTTCTTTTCCTTTTTATTTGAAAACTATGAAGACAAGTCTAATTTCATAAATTCCCAAGTTTCCCCTTTTATTTTCTTTCTCATCTAAATCTCTTAAGCTTCCTCTTTTCCTTACTTTTACCTTATTACTAAGTTACTCTTACATTTCCATTTTATCATATTTTATCCCTCATTATCCTCATCTCAAATTATCCCTTATTATCCTCTTAATTTCAACCTATCAGTTTATCTAAAATACCTCTTTCAATGTATCTCTCAATGTCCCCTTAGGTTCATTTTATCCCTCAGATTCCTCCCAAGTTAAACAATTCCCTTAAATCCACATACCAGAATTTTTCATAAATTTATGGCCAAATTGAGACATCCGTAACTCTTTAGTGGGCATCCTCGTTTCTCGATTTTTCCTAACAATTACTAGATTAAAGTTATTTAAGTTTTAGAGTTTTCTTTGAGATTGAATGGATGTATCCGTTATCCAATTGGTACCATTATAGGATCAGGATTCCCACTATCACAAAAGGATACTCACAGACAACACATGCACATTGGTCATTACAGTCCATCGCCAGGTGATCCAGAATAGAACACACATCCCAACCACCTCTAGAAGGGCTTCCATCCACCCAAGAATAAGGTTCACCACACCATTGAATTTCAGTCATACCAATATTAAACGGGTTATCTCTAAATTTTTTATTCTTCTAAGTTTTTGTTTTGTTTTCTTCGTTCTTCCTATTTTAGTTAAGATTGATATTTTATTTGTTTTCTTTCATATTTTGAAATTCTACTCGTCCTTCTCAGCCTTCTATGACTAAATCATTCTTCCCTTATTCTCTAACTAATTCTTCCTAAATCAATCTTGATATTTTATTTTAGTATTTGAGTTTTTACTTATTAATATTAATTTATTTTGTGTGTCTCTTTGTGATTAAAGGATTAAATGAGTTAGTACTATTATTACTATTATGTATTATCTATTATTATTGTTTTAGTTTATTTTTATCAACCTGAAGTATTCTATTTTTATTTTGTACTTCTTTTAAGTTTTATTCGTCAATTATTTTGCCTAATTCCCACTTCACTCCCTAATTTTCTCAAAATGACATTCTACTTCAAATTTTATTTCCTTTTAACTTAAATCATATCTATTTAACCCTCATAACACGCTCAGAGATATATAAAATATGTAACCAAGCAATCATAATCATCAATAAGCAAATGAGTATGAAAACTATAAAAATCACTAAAATTCCATTTTCAGACCACATCACTCCTACCTATATATGTGCTCTTAATTTCATAAAATTATAATAAAAATATATTTTAAAAAAATAATGACATAAAGGTTTCGGGTTAGTTACTGATTATACTTACATATTTTGATGCGAAAGGGTTCCAATTTGAACTCCAAAAATCGTCCCAAATTAGCAAAAAACGTACATAGTAACTAAACCTTCTTGGGTTGGCAATGAACCCGAGAGTTTCATGCAACCCTATTGCATGTACATCTCGTTTGTATAACTATTCTAGTTACTAAGACATTCAACTAATTTAATTTTTCTTATTTTGTTTATTTGATTAGTTACGTAGTTTCTCAAACGTTATTTTTTTCTCATTTTATATTAATTTTACACATAAATCCTTTTATTTAATTTACGTATAATCTTAATTCTTTTGATCAAATAGTTTATGATTATTTTTAAAGTACTAGTCCGACTAAAATTTTTTCTTTAGTATTTTTTCAATTCTAAAAATCATTTACAGAATATTTATTTCCTATTACTTCACAATTATTTTGTTATAATATCTACTCCATTCAAAACAAAATTTAATAACTTGTTTATATATTTATTAAATCAAAATTATTTCTAAAAATTATTCATTTTAATATTTTAAATTAAATTTTCCTAATTATTATAAATCATGACTAAATTAATCTGCCCATTAGTTACTTCTCCAATCAAATTAAATTTCCATTAATTACTTAACAAATCAATTTTAATTCTTATTAATTATTTATTCAACCAAATCCAATTCTCATTAATTACGTATTTAATCAAATTCAATTCTCATAACTATCACCATTTATTAAATTTCTCATTTCAATTTTAATTTACTTATTCTTCTCTCATATATTTATATATACACAAACTGTTATATAAATTTTCCTAATATGCGCAATTTACACCTTAAATTAAAGATATTCGTACACTTACATATATATATATATAGATTTTGTTTAATTTTTTTTTCTTACGCTTATTTATATTATATATATACATATATTTACATATCAAGTATATATATTTAACCTAATTTTAATCCTAATTCTTTTATTTCTTTTAAATTTACTAATTCAAAATTTAAATTTAATTTTAATTTTTTTGTATCACTTGTATTTATTAATCTTCCATCTTGTTTTCTTCTAGTCCAATATTTGATTTCTCCATCATTTAATCACCACATTTTGCTCAACCATTTTACAAGATTTTAAGAAAATATGAACGGATCTACATACACCAAAGACTCAAGAAAACTAATGAAAACATAAATCATTTTTAATCTTAAATAGTTAACATATCTATGTTTAAGTCGACACCATAAGCCAATTTAATTTTTTCAAATCTAATTTGCATCCCGAAACTCTAACTCTCGAAAACATGAATTGCGAAAAATGAAATTTGATTTGAACTAAGGCGTTTAAAAATTTTGAGAAAAAACGAAATCCATGAATTAAGAACTATAACATTCTTACCTAGGTGCAGGATTGAGAATGCCTCGGCTTCATGACAGTGAAATCTAGTACTTCTCCATCTACAAACACACATGTAAGCATTTCATGATCTACAAAAATGGTAATGAAATTTGTTTAGGCATATGGAAGACTTACTGAGAAAAAAAGGAGTTTTAGCTGTAAGCCCCTGAACCTTTGCACTTAAATATATAGTAAAACTCTATTTTAAATTGAAAATTAATTTCCTGATATTTAATTATTAACTTTTCCGTATTTTAAATTTCATCATATCTTATTTAAAATTTGTAATTTGTCTGAATTGAATTTGTTTTAATAATTATTCTAATATTTTTAAAAATAGAAGAAAAAGGAAAAAGGGAAGAAATATGAGAAAAAGGGGGAAACTCCCAAAAATTCCGCGGAAGTGATACCGTCACTACATGCAGTCACTACGCATGGGCAAACCCATGTGCGTGCATGTCACGCACTCTGCGAGCAACTGTGTGCGTAAAGCATGACAAGACATGCTTGTGCACGCACAACGCACGCTGTCAACTGCTCACGGATGTGACAACCACTGTCACATCCCGTCTATCAAGCTTGACTATGTCGTGCAAGCCCCACCACTGGACACCCACTTAACCTACTCGCTACGTGTCTTCTTGGATGCTCGCCACTTGTCCCGCATCTATAAATCTTCCAAAATCTATTTAAAGTCCCTTCTTCTTGACATTTACACACACACCCCTTTTTTCTTTCTTTTCCATCATTTTTATTCTCATATTTGTAGAATTTTTGAGGAAAAGGGAGTGAAGGTTAAAGACAGAGAGAAAGGCAAGGAAGAATAAAAGAATATAGGAATTTTAAGAGCTTGTTTGAGGATTTCTAGAAGCCATTTTCTCCTTTCTCTAAAAGACTTATTTGGCTTCAGTTTCGGTAAGGGATTCTTTAATATTTTCTCTTATATTTCTAAGTGAATTTTTTATAAATAATAATTTAACTATTGAATGATATTTTGTTGCATGAATTTATATGATGATTTGTTTATTTAGTTATGGAATTATTAAACATGATGATTTTGGATGCATAAACTTTTATGTTGATTGGCTATTGCTCATTTGAACATAAAATATGAGAAGGTTAAGCATGTTGCATGAAAAACACGATGATTGAAAATGCATGCGGGTTAACCTGCCTTACCGTTTGGCATGGTGAAGAGGGTTGTTCTAGGAGCCCCAGCTCTAAAGAATATCTCGATGGTCAAATATGATAATATAGACCTCGCGTTGATGATATTAATAGACCCCATTGGGTTTAAGATATGTGATCATGAATGTGAGCCTTAAGTCGAATATGTCATTAAACCCTACTAGTTCAGAACATATGATTGATGTGAATACTAAATAAACAAGTGAAATGAATGAAAATTTATTTGACTGTTATCTCTGAGAGGTTTTTGTCTGTCCCTACTCTATGATCTTAAAAGATTGGTGACCCACTTCTTGTGAATGACAGCATTCCCTCTTACGATAGTGGATTCATAATTTGCACGTGTAGGAGCCATAGTGGCGACGTAATGCCATGGCAATTAGATTATACCTAGAATGGATATGGAAATGGAATTAGTGTTCCCTCTTATGAGAGTGGGTTTGCGATGGTATATAGCGCCACAATGGTAACGTATGGTTGTGGTCATTAGTTCATACTGATATAAAATGGAAGAATTAATTGTGATTCATAGTGGTAGTTGGGGATGGTTCTACCCTCAGTAGATATACATGTTGAACAATTTTGTGTGGAGGTTGGTAAAAGACTTACATAAAACATGACCAAGATATTTAGTTGGTATTCTAGGATGATTTTGTATTATGGTTCTTCTGTTTTTTCTTAGAATATTAAATATTCTGCTTATTTGGTTTCTGTTAAATACTTGACATGTTCTAATATGCCTGATATGACTTAATACTCTTGCTTATGATATTGACTATTTGTCCTCTCTGCTTGGTTCTAAATTCTATTCACTGGATTTTTAAGAAAACAAAAGGGTTTTCTAAATACTTGAATATGTTCATCTTATGACAGTCCTCTGAGGTAAGAGGTTTACATGAAAATGTTGTCCAAGATAATTACTTTTTAAACCTTAGCCGTGTGGTTTAAATATTGTTCCACTTACTGAGTTTACATAGAACTCAACCCTAATTCATGGCCCCTAGATGATATGAAAGTTGAGGAATTATTCCCAAGATTGCCTTTGAAAGCTTGTTTGACCCGTTTATGAATCTTAGTGAATCTCTGAAATATAATTCGAGCGCAATAGTTTAATCCGCACTCTAAGGTAGTTATTTTGTAAGAATTCTATTTTGTATTTTAATATCTAGATTTGACAATGTATGACTTGATGTAAATATTGAACCTAGAGCACCTTATAAGGGATTTTTATCTCCTACTTAAATAATAAACTTATTATTTGTACTTGTAACTACTTGATAATTGACTCTTTTTCACCCTTTGGTATTTAGGATGTTACAATTGGCATTGGAGTCCAATTCTAAGAAAATTCCTTACACGTAAGTTTGTAGTTTAGAATTAAAATAATCTTTAAAAAATTCTTAAAATGAGAACTACCCTCTCTGTCTAGCCATCCTCTCTGTTGTCTCCCTTTTGTAGGATTCAATGACTCGAGGTAAACCTTACATCGAAAGACTTAATGCCCAGGATGCTCCAACCCAGGCCAAGTTTGTCAAACTATTCCGAGCCATTTTGGGACTGACCCTCTGCTGTAGGTCAAAACCAACACCAACCACCCCTGGTCCTAAATTTCGTCCAATAGACATATCTATTTCTTACAATACCTCTAAGTTTAAAAGATTGAACCCTCCTTCATTCAATGGTAGACCTGATCCTTTAATTGTAGAAGTCTAGATTCAGCAAATAGAAAAACATCTCTATATCTTGGACTTGATTGAGGAACAAAAGATCCCTCTAGTTGCTTTTATGTTTACAAGTGAAGCTGAGAACTTGTGGTGGCTTAAGAAGGATATTTTGCCAACACTCACCACCTGGGATATTTTTATAGATGTTTTTCTAGATAACTTATTCCCAGCCTATGTTCAAGAGAAAAAGGAGAAGAGTTCCTAGAACTCCGTCAAGGAAGTATCTCTATCAACCAATACACTGCCCATTTTATCTAACTGTCCTATTTTGCCCCTATCTTAGTGGCCACTAAGAGTCAAAAGACTCAAAAGCTTTTAAAAGGCCTCAGGGCTGACATCTTTGATCATATTGCTATTCTAAAACCTATCTCTTATGTTGAGCCTCTTGAACATGCCCAGGTGGCCAAGGATATCATTTTAGCTCTATATTAACATTTTACCCATATTCGTGCCCAACAACAACAAACAAGGAGAATTACTGACCCTGGCCTCAACCTTATTGAGAAGAGACCCCATGTTGAACCTACTCTTGCTCTGCCTCCACCTTCTGGTAAACCCTTTTTGCCTGGCCTATCATGTAGATATTGTGGGCAAAACCATGGTGACCGACCTTGCCCCCGTTTGAACAATGACTGCTACAAGTGCAGAAGCACTCAGCATTTTGTGAGGGATTGCCCTCAGTAGCCTCGTGATGTTGTGAAGCCCATCACACAAGGAAGTGTTTTTCATATTGACGAGCCTGGTGCGAGAGCTACCCCGACCATCATCCAGGGTACAGTTTCTATTAACAATTCTATTGTCTGTGCTTTGATTGATACTAGTGTCACTCATTCTTTTATGTCCTGCGAATTTATAAAAAATTTAAAAGTTAAACCAAATCCTTTAAGGCAAGTAATAGAAGTAGAAACACCTTCTAGATGACTTTTGAAAGCACATGTTGTACATAGGAACTGTAAAGTAAGTGTTTCAAGTAGGGAGTTAATTATAGATCTTATCCTTCTAAACTTTTCAGGATTCGATATAATCTTAGGGATGGATTGGTTAGAGAATTATCAAGCAATTAACGACTGTGACGATAAAAGTATAACTTTACGGTGGCTTAAAAGAAAACACTTTGAATAATTAAAATAAAACTTTATTTTGTAAATAAATATTTCTTAAATAATTTTTAAGATTGTATAACAAGGAGGTTATTTTGAAATTGTTTGTTTGTTTTCCCTCTAACATTTGTGATGAATAGGAGGGTGGATCTTGACCCATCAATTCTTATGATCCTTATCGTTTGTGACTTTTCAGATGTCTTTTCAGTAGAACTATAAGGTCTACCACCTAGGCAAGAGGTCGAGTTCTCTATTGACCTAGCCCCTGGCACCAAGCCCATTGATATTCCTATGCACAAAATGGATTGAGTAGAACTCTGGGAATTATATCGCCAGTTAATAGCATTATGTGAGAAAAAGTTCATCCTTCCTAGCTCTTTTCCTTGGGATGCTCTAATGTAGTTTGCAAGGGAGAATGAAGGAGTCATATATCTTAGCGTCGACTATAGGGGAGCTCAACCAAGCAACCATCAAGAACAAGTACCCATTACCTCGCATTAATGATCTATTTAATAAGTTTCAGGGCACTTTAGTTTTCTCCAAGATTAATCTAAAGACTAGATATCATCCAGTGCGAGTCAGTGATGAGAATGTACCAAAAATAGCATTCCACTATCGGTATGGCCACTTTGAGTTTTGAGGTCGAGTTCTCTATTGACCTAGCCCCTGGCACCAAGCCCATTGATATTCCTATGCACAAAATGGATTGAGTAGAACTCTGGGAATTATATCGCCAGTTAATAGCATTATGTGAGAAAAAGTTCATCCTTCCTAGCTCTTTTCCTTGGGATGCTCTAATGTAGTTTGCAAGGGAGAATGAAGGAGTCATATATCTTAGCGTCGACTATAGGGGAGCTCAACCAAGCAATCATCAAGAACAAGTACCCATTACCTCGCATTAATGATCTATTTAATAAGTTTCAGGGCACTTCAGTTTTCTCCAAGATTAATCTAAAGACTAGATATCATCCAGTGCGAGTCAGTGATGAGGATGTACCAAAAACAGCATTCCACTATCGGTATGGCCACTTTGAGTTTCGAGGTCAAGTTCTCTATTGACCTAGCCCCTCGCACCAAGCCCATTGATATTCCTATGCACAAAATGGATTGAGTAGAACTCTGGGAATTATATCGCCAGTTAATAGCATTATGTGAGAAAAATTCATCCTTCCTAGCTCTTTTCCTTGGGATGCTCTAATGTAGTTTGCAAGGGAGAATGAAGGAGTCATATATCTTAGCGTCGACTATAGGGGAGCTCAACCAAGCAACCATCAAGAACAAGTACCCATTACCTCGCATTAATGATCTATTTAATAAGTTTCAGGGCACTTCAGTTTTCTCCAAGATAAATCTAAAGACTAGATATCATCCAGTGCGAGTCAGTGATGAGGATGTACCAAAAACAGCATTCCACTATCGGTATGGCCACTTTGAGTTTTGAGTTATGTCCTTCAGTCTGACGAATGGCCCAATGGTTTTTATGAACCAAATTTTAGGTCTATCTTGAATCAGTACATTATCATCTACCTTGATGACATCGTAGTATATTTGAAGGATTCTGAGGACCATGCCGTCAACCTCTCTTATCTATTGGAGATTCTTTGTTAGCACTGCCTCTATGCAATGATCAGTAAAAGTTATTTCTAGTCCGACTTGATTTTCCTTTGCTACATGATTTCTAACGAGGGAATTTTCATTAACCTTACCACAGTTGAGGATATTATCAGTTGGGACCAACCGACCAATACTAAGGGAGTTCACAAATTCTTGAAATAGATGAGATATTATCGGTAATACGTAAGGAACTTATCTCGCATTGCTGCTCCCTTGACGAATCTCCTCAAGAAGGGGTCAACTTTAATTGGGATCCTACATGCGATGAAAGTTTAATGAGCTCAAATGTTAACTTGCCACTTCTCTGGTGTTGGTCTTCCTTAATAGTACTGAACGCTTTCAGATTTATTATGAAGTGTCTCATGCTAGTATGGGAATTGTGCTCATACAACAAGGTCGGGTAATGCCTTATGGTTCCAGAAAACTAAAACTACATGAGCGTGACTATCCCACACACGACCTTGAGCTTGCCGTCATTATTTTTTTCTTGAAGATTTGGCACCACTACTTACACGGGTAGACTTTTGAGATCCATATTGATCACAAAAGTCTGAGGAGCTTGTTTTCCTAAGAAGAGTCAAGCATTAGACACAAATGATGGATGAACCTCTTAAAGGATCATGATTGTATGACCCTTTACCACCCTAGTAGGGTAGTGTAGTTGATAGTGTCCTTATTCGGAAGAAAAAAACCATTTTAAGACAGTTGATGGTTTCTAACTAGAGAATGCTCGAGATAATCCAAGGACTCTGGTTGAGCCTCCACGAGGACAGTACCTACCTTGCCTAGATTCGAAATAAGCCTATTCTTCACAAACCTTAGGAGGCCCAAATAATGGATCTAGAGATTATGGAGGACATGAACCAGTTTATCCCCCATGGATACGACGATGGTGACTTCAAGATGACTAATGGGGGGTTATGTTGATTCCATAACCAAATCTAGGTACCTAGGAGCCCTAAGCTCCAATCAGACGTTCTAAATGAAGCGGATGCACAAAAACTATCCATTCACATTGATAGTATCCAAATATATCATAATTTAAAATGCTAGTATTGGTGGCCTAGTATGAAAATAGATATCGTCAACTATGTCTTCTGGTGTCCCACGTTCTAGAAAATCAAGGCCATACATCGGAAGCCTAATCATCTATTACAAGGTCTCCTCATCCCTATGTGGAAGTGAGAGCATGTGCCATGAACCTGAGCGAACTGAGATACTATTTGGGTCATTATGGACCGGCTAACCAAATGCGCCCATTTTCTTCCGACCAAGACCACTGACTCGACTAGCAAACTAATCCAACTATATGTTGAGGAAATGGTCTGGCTCCATGACATTCCTACTTCCATGGTTGTTGAAAGAAATCTTCATTTCACCTCCATTTCTGGAATAATTTTCAAGAAGCCCTTGTCTCTACCATGTATCTTAGTACTGTTTGTCATTCTCAAACTGACAGATAGACTGAATGAATTTTTCAGACATTGAAGGACGTGCTACATGCCTGTGTACTGAAGTTTGGTGATAGTTGGGACCAACATCTCCCCCTCTGTGAGTTTGTCTATAATAATTTTCATTACCTCAATATCGATATGACTCTATTTGAAGCTATCTATGGTAGGCCTTGTCAAGGCCCAATTAGTTAAAATGAGGTTAGGAATAGGTGTCATCCCATAGTGGACTTTGACAAGGTTATTGTCATTCAGAGGCACCTTGTCACTGTTTAGAGTTAGAAGAAGAGTTATGCCAACAATCAAAGAAAAAATTTAGAATGTACCATCGGTGATCATGTTTTCCTTAAAGTCTTCCCTTTTAAAGCATGAATGCAGTTCAACAAGAGAGGAAAGCTATGTCCTCGATTCACCAAACTTTTTGAGATTGTGGAGCGTATAGGCCACACGGTGTACTGTAACACCCCGAAAACCTTCACACTAATTTATTGTGCAAAACCTCTAATTATTTGAGCCCTATGGCCATTTGAACTCTTTAAATTTCATGCTCTGATCTTTGAATGAATTGGGTTTAAATCTAATTATTTAAATTTTTACAAACTAACATATTTGTTGTTTATTTAATTATTTTAAATTATTTAATTGTTTAATTTATTTTAAAAAGATTTCAGCAAAAACAAAAAAAAAGGAAAAAAATCTCGCGAAAAAGTTTGCGAGTAAGCCTCCCCGTCTGCGCAAACCTCACACTCTGCATGTGCGCAGATGAGTGCGTAGTAGGCCTACGCGCGCGGTAGGCTTGGGCACCACGCACTGCCCTCGGGCAGTGGGAATCACCCTTTGGGGGCCGTGCGCCGTCGGGTGGGTGGTGGTTAAGCAGTGTGCCATGGCGTGCCTCTAATTTTTGCACTATTGTCGCGTCATCATCGTCGCATTGGCCATCCATCAGTTGCGTTCGTTAGTCATTGCATCGCATCAAGTCACCTTTTCCTTTTTTCTCTCCTCATAAGATTTTGCCACTTGACACAAATTCAATGGTCCCCATTTTCTATAAATAAGGATCCCTTTTCATCATTTCTTCACTACTACAACTTCATTCTTCCCTCCACCAAAGAAATTTTAGAGAGAGAGAGAGAGCTAGAGATGAAGGAATAGAATAAGGGAAGATGTAGAAAAAACTTCAAGGTTTTGGTAAAAAATTTAGTATTTATTTTTATATCCTAAAGAGTATTTCTATATTAATTTAATGCAATCTTAATCGGTTGGTTGCATGTTTAATTTTATATGATTTAACAAAATTAATATATGCTAGTGCATATTTATATGAATGAATATAAATCGATTATTTGCATGTTTAACTATAATAATTATTTATGCATATGATAAATGTTAAGTCATGTTATATTGTATGGTGACAAGATAAAGTAATGAAGCATGATGTTTTATCTTAAACATGAGAAATAGTTATCGATATTGCTATGCATAGTTTATAAATGACATGATTCATTAGGTTTTTTTATCTTCAAGGAGTTTCTATTTCTCCCTCATCTAGTCTAAAAAGACGTGAAATGACCGCTCCTCTGTGGATGACAGTATACCCTCTTATGAGAGTGGTGATGCAATATGATTGAATGAGTCATATTTGGGAAAGTACGGTCGTGACTAAGTTTACATATATGACCACTATGGTTGGCACGGCCATAGTCATAATCGTGTCATGGTTTGGCAAGTTGTAAATGTGTTGATAGTTTAGTAAGCCGCAAATTGCTGATATGATATGAAATGAATTGGGTAGTTGAGAATTCGTATTGTCCCCAATAAATGCAAGTCAGAACGACTTTGTGCGAAGAACAAAATAAGACAAAAGCATGACATGATTTGTTTGATTTTCTCTATTTAATTTTCAGCATGATTGATATGATTGACATGATATGACTAATAGGATTTGATATGATTATGACATGAATTGACATGACTATTTTGATGTTTTCTTTAAATAAAGTAAATTGTTTTCATAACTATTGAAATGGACCTTTGACATAATTCCCAATAATGAGTAAATAAGATACCCTTATTTAAGTTTAATTATCTTTAAAATCTTAGTGATGTTATTTAAATACTATTTTTTTAGTGTGCATATAGAACTCACCCTTTTCTATGCCCCCTCAGATGAGGACGATAGTGAGAATCCGATCGTTGACCTACCTATTGAAGCTTTTGAGGATCCCATGGATCCGTGAACTGTTATGAGTGCATGTTTTATTCTGCACTCTTATGAGTCTATCTTTTGTAGAGGCTTGTACTTAATTTTGTTTCACCTCAGTATTGTAAGATTTAGAACTCTATTACTATTTATAAGAGATTGTAATATTTTATTCTGCTGCATATAATTATCTTAAATGCACTTGTATTTATTTTTGTATTTGGCACCCTTATGCTTTAATTAATATTTGGGATGTCACACATCGTCTTGCATTACCCCCAGAATATGGCACATTACATGACATCTTTCACATCTCTAGGCTCCAAAGGTATCTCTTTGACCTTTCTCATGTTATTCTATGTTTTAACTATTTTGTCTGCTTAGACATGGTATATCCTGAGTATCTTATGGAGATTTTCAACTGGTCAGAGAAGGTTCTGCGCAATAAGAGAATTCCAATCATCAAGGTGTTATGGAAATACCATACTCCAGAAGAGGCCACATGGGAGATCAAAGAAGAAATGCAGTATTTGTATCCCAACATATTTTAGAAAAAAAATTCAAATTTAGGGGATAAAACTTATTGAAATTGGAGAGGATGTAACAACCTGAACCCTTGTGCTTAAATGTATGGTTAAACTTTATTTTAAATTGAAAATTAATTTTTTAGTATTTTAATTATTAACTTTTTTGCATTTTAAATTTCATCATATTCTATTTAAAATTTAAAATTTGTTTGAATTAAATTTGTTTTATTAATTATCAAATATTCTCAGAAAATAAAAGAAAAAGGAAAAAGGAAAAAAAAAAGGAAAAAAGGGGAAAATCCCCAAAATCCCAAAGAAGTGACTGCAACACTGCGCACGATCACCTCGTGCGGGCAAACCTACATGCACACACAACACAGAATGACATGCTTGCGCGCACATGTTGTCAGCCGCCTGAGGACACGATAGCCGCTATCGTGTCCCGTCTGACAAGCTTGACCACATTGTACAGACCCTATCGATGACCACCCACTCTACCTACTCACCACACTTCTTCTTAGATGCTTGCCACTTTTCACACATCTGTAAATCCTTTAAAATCTATTTAAAGTCCCCTTTTCTCCTTCTTTCTTTTCCTTCATTTTTATTCTCATATTTTTAGCATTTCTTAGGAAAACAGGAGTGAAGGTTATAGAGAGAGAGAGAGGGAAAGCGAGAGACAAGGAAGAAGAAAAGAATGTAGGAATTTTAAGAGCCTGTTCGAGGAATTCTAGAAGCCCTTTTCTCCTTTCTCTAAAAGACTTATTTGGCTTCGGTTTCCATAAGGGATTTTTTAGTATTTTCTCTTATATTTCTAAGTGCATTTTTTAGAAATAATAATTTAATTATTGAATGATATTTTGTTGCAAGAATTTATATGATGATTTATTTATTTATTTACGAAATTATTAAACATGATGATTTTGGGTGCATAAACTTTTATGTTGATTGGCTATTGCTCATTTGAACATGAAATATGAGAAGATATTTCATTGGTATTCTAGGATGATTTTTATGATGGTTCTTATGTTTGTTATGAGACTATTAAATATTCTGCTTATTTGGTTTTTGTTAAATACTTGTCATGTTTTGATATGCCTAATGTGACTTAATACGTGTAACACCCTGAATCTTTGGGCTTTAGCATATGATTAAAACTCTATTAATTTAGGCTTAATGGCCATTTTAAATTTATATCAGTAATTAATTTCTCTATATTTTAAATTATTATTATTTTTGTATTTTAATTTTTACCATATTTTATTTTATTAAATTTAGTATTTATTTATTTAAAATTGATTTTATCTTTAATTTATAATTATGATTTTTTTAAAAGATAAATAAAATAAAATAGGAGATAAAAAAGAGAGAAATGAAAGAAAAGAAAGGAAAACCAAAAAGAGAAAAAGATCTTCCCCATACCCGCCCCACGTCCTTCCATGTCTTGCGGGTCCCACGATCACCCACCACTACTTACCTTTCTTGGATGCTTGCCATGTGGCACACATCTAAGCTTCCTCCATACCTATTTAAAGGCCTTTTTTTCCTCACTTTCATAAACTTCCTTCTTCCATTTTCACTTTCTAGAGAGAGATTTTAGAGTGAGAAAGATAAAATTTTAGAGAGAGAAAGAAGCAAGTAAGAAAGATAAAAAGTAGGAGTTTAAGGAGCTTGACCAAGGAGCGTTAGAAGTTCTTTTCTCCCCTTCCAAAAGACTAAATCGACTCAATTTCGGTAAGAGATTCTTTAGTATTTTAATCTATATTTCTAAGTGCTCTTTTTAGTTAATTAATTTAGTGAAATTGGAGATTTATTGAAATAGATTTCTATGCTTATTTTGGTGGTTAAATTTTGGTATTTACTCATGATGAATGTATTATAATGATGATTTGGGATATTTATGATTTCGACGCATAGACTTATGTGGTTGTTTGGTGTTTATTTGCTTAAATAGGATTACGTGAGGTATGATATAAATAGTTGTACCATATGACTATGATGCATGAACTTCTACAAGATTGATGTTGTTTATGTAAATGTGAGACATGGTATTATTGAACATGATAGTTTATGCATAAGTCTCTACGATGATTGATCATTGTTTAATCATGGAAATATTCAACATGATGCACGAATATATGATGATTGGAAATTACATATGGGTTTGACCCTTCGTTTTACCTTATTAATGGCAAAGAGGGTTATTCAAATGGGCCTTGGCTCAAGAGGATGACCCAAAGATCAAGTTCGGATATGAGCCTTTTGGCCAGACATGAGCCTTCCGGTCGGATATGAGCCTTCAACCTGGATATGAGCCCTTGGGCCGATAAGTTGTGGAATCCTTATTGGGTTCAGAAACGGTTCCATTGAATATGTAATCTACATATGAAAAGAATATAGAATTTACTATGAACATGGAACAAATAAGTGAAAAAAATGGAAAATTCATTCGACTATTATCTTTGAGGGGTTTTTGTTTATCCCTCATTTGAATAAATGTTGATGATTCGCTTCCTGTGATGATCTGCGTTTCCTCCTATGAGAGTTGATACGCGTTAGGTACATGTAAGGCTATAGTGGCGAAGTATAGATGTAGTCATATTTTACATGGGAAAATGATAATGGCCCGAGAATGGGTCAGTGATTCACAACGATAGTCGAGGATCTCCTCTGCCCTCAGTAGATATATGTTGTAACAGTTTCGTGCAAAGGTCGGTAAAACACTTAATAAACATACATATAGTTAAGGATACTATTTGAAACACTATGATGACTTGTATGATGGTTCTTCAATTTACTGAGTATGCTACTTGCACTAGTTATATATCTATGATGATTTGTATGATGGTTCTTCTATTTATTGAGTATGTTGCTTGTATTAATTGTATCTCTATAATGATTTATATGATGGTTCTGCGTATTACTGAGTATGTTGTTTGTACTAATTGTATCTTTATGATGATTTGTATAATGCTACTTTTGTTTATTAAGCATGATATTTGTTTGATTTTCATTATATATTTGATACATTTGGGTGTGCCAAATGCGATATAACATGCCTACTTAAATGTTGAATAATGGTAATCTTAACTTGGTTATATATCTATTTCACCGAATTTTTTTAATAAAGATAAAGGATTTTTCTGAGTAATTAAATGTCTTATATAAAGTGTTGTTCAAGTTGTTTACCTTTTAAACCTTAACCGTGTAGTTTTAAATATTATTTTCCTTACTAAGTTTACATGGAACTCACCCATAATCTATATCCCATATATGCCGTAAAAGGTGAGGAATCAACTTCCCCCGTTATCTTGAAGTTTGATTAGAACCTTTCATGGATCCATGGAAATTATTTAGGATATAATTTGAATACAATAGCTATTCTACACTCTAATCTAAAATTTTGTAAGGACATCACTTTCGTATTCAATTATTTAAGATTGTCAAATGATAACCTTTGATGTAAGTTCTTAAAAATTAGTTTGTTATGTAAGGGATTTTTATTTTCCTCTTCAATGTTGAATAATGTTTTTAGCGCTTGTAACTACTTAGGTAGTTGGTTCCTTTTTATAAATATCAGGTATTTGGGATGTTATAATACGCCTGCTTATGACATCGACTATTTATCCTCTCTGTTTAGTTTTAAATTATGTTCACTAGATTTTTAAGAAAGATAAAAATGTTTTCTAAATACTTGAATATGCTCATCTTGTGATAGTTCTCCGAGGTAAGAGGTTTATATGGAAATGTTGTTCATGTTAATTACTTTTTAAACATTAAACGTGTGGTTTAAATATTGTTTCCCTTACTGAGTTTATATGGAACTCACCTCTAGATCGTTCCCCCCATATCATATGAAAGTTGAGGAATTATTCTCCAGATTGCCTCTAGAAGCTTATTCAGACTCGTTTGGATCCTTAATGAATCTCTGGAATATAATTCAAGTGCAACAATTTAATTCACACTCTGATGTAGTTACTTTGTAAGAACTCTATTATGTATTTTGATATCTAGGTTTGCAAAATTATGGCTTGATGTAAATATTGAACCTAGAGCGCTTTATAAGGGATTTCTATCTTTCACTTAAATAATAAACTTATTATATGCACTTGTAACTACTTGTAGGTGGGTCCCTCTTACCCTTTGGTAATTGGGATGTTACACTAGCCGTGATAGGCATTCAGAGGACTAGCAGGGCTCTCGGTTTTACATTTCCTAACTAAAATGAAATATTATACTTATACTTAGGAAAACAAAAGAGAAACAATGGAGAAAGGAATAAAAAAAATGTTTACTGGAATGGCTTTCGTTCTCTGGCACAGTAACACAACCGTGCCCCTCCACCTCCTTACTTTCTTCGGCGTCCCACTCTCTCCCCCTTTCCTCTCTTTTGGCGGCTAGGGTTAAGGGTCACAAAAAGAGGACCCTTAAATACCTACCCCCAAATAATTTTTAGCTGTCAAATTACATCTGATCTGGCCTCCCATGGGCCATTTGATCGCCTTTTATTAAGGGTAAATTAGTCATTTTCCTTATTGAGTAGATTTGCACCGTTCATTTCAATTTTCCACTAATCTAGATTGTCCGCATGTGTAGCCGTTCGATCACTTTTCTATGGATCAAAGTCATCTATTTACATGACCGTTGGATCCGTGAGAATGCATGTAGGCCGTTCAATCGACATCTCGCTTGTGAGATGTCAAATGGCCATTTGTTAGAATAAAAGTTCTTTTTAAATACATAGATCTGTAAAAATTAAACATACATTCTCATACTGAATTAAAGAGAAATGTAAGCGGAAATGCACCATAATCTATCGCAGAAGATTTGTTCACGTCCGACAATAGGATCTTTCAAATCAACACGGCGCCTTGAAACTAGTTTTTTCTGGTGACAGGATTTCAGAAAAATAAAATGACAATCTTGTGATTCAGGGACCATAACTGCCTTTTATATCAACTAACTTTTGTAATTACCAATTTGTCCATCATAAAATGAGAATATTACAAAAATAGTTTCTGCACATTACAAAGTCATACTTAAATCTGATGCATTGAAACCCAATATTGTTTAACCATATTTGATCACTTCTAAATGTGCCCATTAAATTGATAGTCTGATACCCATACCAAAAGTTCACATTAAGCCCACACGTTAGAAAAAATCCAACACCATATTTTTCTCTGCATGCCTGCACACTATTGGACCTGTCTCCCCCAATCCCAACTGTTAGATCGACATTAAACATGCATGGCAATTCGATCTTACATCACGCAGTTTGCCACATGGGTAGCCATACGTGCATGTACACGCCCGTGTGTCCACCACATAGCACAAGGTTGTTGGCTGCAAGGCCACATCACATGCTGACGTCGCTGGACTTTCTGAAATTACATAAAGCCCCTCATTTTAAATTTTAATTTAATTAGGCCCCTAGACCCTATTTTAGTGCCCAAAAGGCTCCCAAAAATTTTGATTTTACTCATTTAAGTCCCTAAATTCCAATTTAATTTAAGTTTGAGTTTGAATATTATTTTTAAATTGTTTAAATATTTATTTTACAGTAGTTAATTTAATTAATTTTCTATTTCTTGATAAATTAATTTTTTTTCAAATTTTTTAAATAAATTAATTTTATTAGTTTACGAATAATTTTTTAATTTCCTAAATATCTTAGTTTTATTAAGTTATGCATTCTAATATTTCCTAAACAATTTTAGTTTAATTAATTTCATTATTTAATAGGTTTTAATTCTTTTTAAATTAAGTTCTAAATTTATTTTAAAATTTCAATTTTCTTCCCAAATTTCAATAATGAAATTAGGGAGTCCTAGGTCGAGCTATTACATAATTTGAGGTTCAAATTTTGCTGGGAACTAGCCATGACATTAAGGAAGTGTGTAGAAAAATAAAAATATCCATAGAAGAAAATTTGGGAGAAATGAAGCCAAACCCGAGAAGCATACACATGAAGGAAATTTTTGACCTTTTAGATTTTTTGGGCCATAAGTGGGCAAAATGGACCCGGATGAACACCAACCCAAAACCATGTAATAGCCGCCTACTTGAAAAATATGTAAAGTACAAGTTTTCCTAAAAAGATTAAGAATTGAACAAGTTATGGAGTTTTAAAGTAAGGGTATGAGCATGGGTCTAACTTTGCTTGTAGTTTAGACCTTTTGAGACTTAGGAGAACCGTAAATAGCATAAATATGACTATTTTAAGCCCAATTATGGTAAGTAGTTGAAACTGGGAAGAGAAAGTGAAGGTAAAATGGGCCAAAAATGCATAAGAATCAAGGGAGTTATGGCTCTTTGAAATGAAGGCATATGTATGAAGTGCAATTTTGGGCCTTATGGGTTTAGGTGGGTTTAAGATTGCCCCAAAGGAGCTTTAATGGAACACAATTTCGGTATGGAAATTCCTAGGAAGAGAATGAGGCGGTGGGAAGAGTTTGGATAAAAATAGAATTTCCTAGAATTACTTCAGGGTTAAGGAAAAGAAGAGTTTGGATAAGGATGAAGCTTAATAAGGTTTAAGTGGCCAATCACGGTTTACCACAACTCCCTTACGTATCCACTCGCATGGACAAGGGAAAAAGCATTCTAAAGTTGAGAAAAAGTAAGAATAGAGAGAGAAAAGAAGAAAAAGAAGAGAGAGAAAAGAGAAGAAACAGAAAGAATTATGAATAACCCGTGAGAAAAGTTAGGGATTTTAAGAGAATTGAGAGTCTTTCTTTAAAAAAAACTCTACCTAATAGTGAGAGTAAGAGAGAGCAAGGAAGATTGAGGAAAGAAAACCAAAGAAAGAAGAGAAAATGAGAGGGATAGCTCACAGCCAATAAAGAGAGAACTCGCATGCTTAAGGTAAATTTTCTCCTTCATTTTAATTTTATTTTTCTTGAAATTTTGAGGATGATGTTTAAGTGATGTAAGGGATATTTTTAATATTACAAGTTTCTCAAAAAAAACATCATGAGAAACTACCGAATTTTAAGAGAAAAGCCTAGAGATTAAGTAGGGACTCTGTTGGAGTTGAAGTAACGTGTTTTGTAAGGTATGTAGGTTCGAGTTTCTTTTCTTCAAGGGAATTAATTTGCCTATAATAGGATTTTTTACTGTAAAATTATGATAATTCTAAAGGGAGATACTGTCAAAATTTTGGTAGGAAATTAAAGAAATCTTAGTAGAGACTCAACTAGATTGATTATAGAAAATTGAGAAATATAAAGGGAGATTTCGCCCAAGTAAAAAAAAAATTTAAAGTACTTATTAGGGGAGACTCGACCACAGTAACTAGAGAAAATTGAGAAAAATATAAGGGAAGACTCTTTCAAAATAGAGAGAGGTTAAATTGATACATCGAACCTGAGATAAGTGGATGTTATGGCATATAGCACTAATATGTTTTGACACATGTCTTATCAAAAGTGTTGATGGTTTTATGAAATGAAAAACATTATACAATGTAGTGATTGGTGTGTGTTGTGTTATCTTACACGTATGAGATCTGGGTACACCATATTTTCTATGTGATTTAATGAAGATATATGGTACATTGTACTTATCATGTGATCTGGTATAGATGTACGATCCACTGTACTTATTGTGTGAGTTGGTATAGTTGTGCAAGAAATTTGTATACCATGTACTTTTTGTGTGCTTCAGTATAGGTGTACAATATCTTTTGTTTACCATGTGATTTGGTACAAGATAGTTTTTGATATAGTTTTGAAAAAGTGGTAAATGTGTTTCACTAATGTGTGTGATGATACTATATATTGCGCGTATTTAGCCGTGTCATAATATTTCCTTACTAGAATAGCATATCTCACTCTCTTCAAATAATAAGGATTCCATTGCAGAATAATATGTGATACAGAAGAGAAGTGAGAAGCTAGAGATCAGGTAACTAATTTGTACTTTTATATTATAAGAAATGAAAAATTTTAGAAACTCATATTGTATTATATCTTATGTATATTATTCAATGGATGTAATGCTTCTGTGCACTTTATATATTAATGAAAGTTAGTTTTTATTATTTAATTAAGTGTAAAGTATAAGTGTGCTCTAAACATGCCTTATAAGAGAGGGGTGACCGCGACAGAGGTCGTATTAGAGCACGATTCTAGGAACATTTATTAAGTACGAGGCTTAGGGTCACACAAAACTTAGAATGGTGTAATGGAACTTAGAATGGGTACAACAAAACATCGTAGGAACTCTCTCCTAACCATATAATGTTCATATGAAGGAAATAATAGGACTAAGGTGAGAGCCAACATATGAAGGTCCAAAAAACAGGACTAAATGGAATCTCAAGAGACTCATATATATAATGAGATGCTTGGACTAGATATTCTAAGGATTTAAGGAGTGACAAAGCTAGGAAAAGTGTTATGTGGTGAAGCAAAGAGGAGTTTCATCAAGCACTTAGGTTTAAACAGTCGTCCTTACAAATGAGATTACTAAGTGAGACAAATATATGCCTTTGTGATTAGAGTTGGAATAAAACGTGATATATTGGTAGGCTAAGATGAAGATAAACATATTAATGATATTCTTGAGGTTGAACATCGTTGTGTTTTAAAAGAAAGAATATCGGGAATTCTGATATTGTAAAGCATAATGCAAGTGTATTAGAGGATATATATTATTATATTGATCAAAAACAACTCTAGCCATTAGGAAAAATGGTTGTTAACTCCTTACTAAGGACTATTTAACCACAGAAATGTACAACACCACTGTAAGGATTGCCTTCCCATTCAAGGAGGGAATATATCAATAACCAAATAGGAGGTATATTATCACCCACTTGAGGATTATAACCAAACCATATTCCTAAAATAGTCTCCTTGAATCTTTAGGATAAGAATAGATAAGTATTATTAGAGAACATGTATAAACCTGTCAAGCACTAACCCAACATAAATTAATGTATGCCAAATGAGAGTTAGTTGGATATAAGAGCATCCCTAAGACTAGTAGAAGGAATTTTTGCCATTATGTTAACCCCCTCAAAAAGATCAACCCTTGGACATATTTTGGGATAGTGGAAATAAACATAATTGTTAAGTGTTATTGCCCTACCCTAGGATTATATAGAACTTAAGAGACTTTTGGAACTTTTTCTAAAACGTCTATGGAAACAAAGGAAACAATAGAAGGAAAAGATATAAGCATCCTAAAGTCATGAAAAAAGAAACCATGATGAACGAACTTCAATAAATCAAAACCAAGAAAGATTATGGTTTCATTTTAAAGCCAACAAAAGATAGTAAATAAATCTCAACCTTAGTCAATCATAGAAGATGTTAATAAGAGAAGAATCTTAGATGTACTAGTCTCCACCTTGAGAATGGAATAAAAATAACCTGAAAGTGAAAATAAAGTCACAAAAAAGACTAAAGAATGGCCTAAAAGCAAAACAAAACCCTAGTTAAACTCCTTAAACACAAATAAATCTAAAAAATGACATTTTAATAAGTCCATGGGAGCTCAAAAAAAGGTAAAAATTCAAGAATTAAATAAAGAATATGGTGGAATATGCCATAGAGGTGTTGAAACTAAACATTATCTCCACCATACATGACAGCCGCCACTAAGCAGGATAACCATAAGAACCAATCTCCCATTTCTTATTTCAACGAGAAGTTAAGCGGCGCGCTCTTGAACTACTTGACCTATGAGAAGGAGTTGTATGCCTTGGTAAAATCATTAGAAGTATGGGAACACTATCTACTACAAAAGAAGTTTGTGATTTACACTGATCATGAATCTCTAAAGCATCTAAAGGGTCAAGGTAAACTCAACTGTCGACATAGTAAATGGGTAGAGTTCATCAGGCCCTATTCATCAAGTGTAATTAGGTAAGGATAATGTTGTTATTGATGCATTATCTTGAAGGTATCTTTTAATTACTACTTTAAGTTCTAAATTCTTAAGGAAATGTATGCAAATATCACAAACCTATTTTTCAAGGATGTTGTGAGACTCCATGACATTCCTAAGACAATTTATGAGTGATAGGGATGTGAAATTCCTTAGTCACTTTTGGAGAGTTCTGTGGGGTAAATTAGGAACAAAGTTGTTATTCTCTACTGCATATCACCCCTAAACTGATGATAAGGCCGAGGTCGTTAATAGGACCTTATTGTTGAGAGCTCTAGTTGGCCAAAATTTAAAAACATGGGAAGATTGTTTGCCTATGGTAGAATTTGCATATAATAGGAGCATTCATACCTCTACAGGATTTTCACCTTTTGAGATTATTTATAGTTTTAATCCTTTAACTCCATTGGACCTCACACTTTTACCTTTATAGGAAATTTAGGATACAGATGGCCAGCGGAGAGCAAAACTTGTTAAAGTCATATGTTAGAAGGCCAAACAACATATCTAGAAGAAAATCCTATGCATGACACTCTGATAAAGGAAGGAAATGAGTAGTTTCCAATCCAGTGATTGGGTATGGGTTCATATGCGAAAGAAAAAAAATTTCAATCAGTAAAAATTTAAGTTGGACCCTTGAGGAAACGGATCTTTTCAAGTTCTAGAGCGTATCAATGACAATACCTAAAAAATTGATCTCCTAAGTGAGTACGGTGTGTCTACTACCTTTAATGTTTCTAATCTTTCCTTTTTTGATACAGGTCCAAATTCGAGGATAAATCATTTTGAAGAGGGAGGGGATGATGTGAGCATGGACATAGACCAAGTCAGCAGAAATGATATGTCAATGCCAAGTGGGCCCATTACAAGTGGAGAGCTAAAAGATTATAATAAACCTTTTAACTTTTTATCAAAGCATGGATCAATGAAGAAGATGGGCTTGGACCCATTAACGAAACAAAAAAAAAAAAGACAACAAGGCCATTAACTTAAGGGTATAATAGTGCATACTATTCACCCTAAATGCAAGAGAAAAATAAACAAGAAAAGGGAAAAATTCTACGAGACATGAAAAAAAATTTCTCATGGGATTTTATTTTCTAATCATGTGGGAAATCTTCGCAATTACATATCAGCCAAAAGGGGGAATTGATCGTAAATTGCAAGTTATCTTGAGAAAGAGGAAAACTCCTTAAATATCAAATCTCATGGAAAAAAAATACTTGAGAAAGAGAAAAATATCTTGATAAAATTTCTTCCCCTAAATCAGTCATAATTAATTAAGATATTCCCTATTCAAAAAGTTTTCTTCATAAGAAAATCATATCTATCCTATTTCAGTTGTAATCTTCTTAATTTTTGTTAGTTTTTTATTCTAGTTTAGATTTAATTTCCTATGTAATTTCTACCATTAATTAGGAGATTATTTTTTTCTCTTATTATTCACATGGCCTACACTATACGTAGATTTTTAATTCAGAGTTACAATTCGATTATAATTTTTGAACTTACTAATAAAATTTAGGTATTCTTATTCTAAGCTTCCAAGCTTGCAAGAGTGAGTGAGTGGGTCTTCGACGATTTGTTGTACTAGGAATTGAGATCACTTATCGAGGTAAATCTGGTGACTTTTTTAAATTATAGTTCTTTATCTTTTTTCCGGTTACCTTGGTTTTTACTCTTCTGTTGAGTATGGGCCAAATAGAGAAGATTTATTTAGGATTTTGAGTTTCTGATTATTAATATATATGTGAGGTTTTAGATTGTGTTGTTGATCCCAAGTTCCACATCAGAAAGGGAAGAGAAAAAAAAAGAGAAAAAAAAAAGAGAAGGGTGAGTAACCCATGAGAAAAGTGAGGGATTTTAAGAGAATTTGGGAGTCTTCCCTTATGGAAAATCTAGCCAAATTGTGAGAGTAAGAGAGAGAATGGAGATAGAAGAAAGAAAACCAAATAAAGAAGAGAAAATGAGAGGCAAAGCTCATGGCCAACAAAGAGAGAACCTGTATGTAACACCCTGGAACCTTTGTGCTTAAACGTGGTGTTAGAACTCTATTATTTTAGGTATCATGACTATCTAAATTTCTATCCATATTTACATTTGTCGGTATTTTTGCTTTATACTAATTTTTTATTATTTTTAAATTATCTTTATTTTACATATTTTTAATTATTTTTAAATTTATTTTTGATAAAAAAAGTATTTTCAAGAAAAAAACAATGAGAGAAATTGGAAGAAAATTAGAAAATGAAAAAACGAGGAAAAAATCCTCTAGGCCTGGAAAAAAACAGCCCACGAGCCCGTAGCACTGTGCCTAGGAGCCCACGTGTCTGCACGCGTGCACGCAAGGGCACTATGTGTGCCCCTACGCGCACTGGTGCGTCCACAACCTCCGCACGACCACATTGCACAAGTTACGTGTGTCAACTACCTGCGCATGCACTATGCGTACACTATACGCACTGGTACCTAGTCACACGTTGTGCGCGCAGGCACGCCCATACCACGCAGACAGTCCCCCTTGCCATAAGGTCATGTCACGTTCATCCACCTACCGCACGGCTTATCTCCTCAATCAGCGTGTAACCAGCCACCCATTCCTGCCATGTATCCCCCGTGGATTATTGCCACGTGGTGAGCATTCGAGACACCTCCCAAGCCTATTTAATGAGCTTTTTTCGTCATTTCTCCCCCACTTTCAATTCTTCTCTTTTCTTCTATTTTCTAGAAAACATTAAGAGAGAAAGAGAAGTCTAGAGAGACAAAGAGAAGTTTAAAGAAAAAAAAATAAGAAAGAGGAGTAGGAGTTCTAAAAAAGATCACTAAAAGCTTTTTTTCCCCTTTTAAAAGATAAATCAAACTACGATTATGATAAGGGATTCTTTTTTATTTTCTCTTACATTTCTAAGTGAGTTTTTCTATAAAAGTTAAATTGAATGTTGAATGCTTATAATGCATGAATTTCTATTATGGATGATTATTGTTTTATTTGAATATAAAAATGTGGAATGCTAAGCATGATGGAAATAGATCATGATGATTCAAAATGCATGCGAGTTGGCCCTTTGCCATACCTTTGGTAATAGTGAAGAGGGTCATTCTAATAGGCCTTGGCTCAAAAGGATGTCTCGAAGGTCAAGTTTGGGTGAAATGGACCTTGTGCCAAATATGTGATTAGATCCCCAACCAGGTTCTAGACATGTGATTCTTATGAATGAACACGGAATAAGAAAGAGAAAAGAATGAAAATTTTGATTAACTGTTATCTCTAAGGGGTTTCTATCTCTCCCTATTCTATATCTAAAAATGTTGGTGAACACCCTATGAATGAGATTGGTGTTCCCTCTAACGAGAATGGATTCATAATGTGATATATAGGACCAAAATGGCCAAGTAAGACCGTGGTCATAGATTATACCCAATATGAAAATTAAACTAATTGGCCATTCATAGTGGTAGTTGGGAATTCCCTAAGCCCTTAGTAGATATATGTTGGAACAGTTTTGCGCGGAGGTCGATAAAAGACATAAATAAAACACAAACATGACTAGAACAGTTGTTGATACTCTATGGTGATCTTTTATGATTATTTTTTTATTTTATCCTAATCTTATTGTACTCTTGGTTGGTTCAACTAGTTTATTTTCAATGTCTGATTATGACTTAATTATCTTTCCCTTTTGCCTTTATTGTTTATTATGTTAATGATGTTTAAATATTTTTTTTAAGAAAACATAAAAGTCCTTTTTAAACATTTGAAATAAGCTCATCATACAATGAACCTCTTAGATAAGTTATTCAATTAAGAAAAGACATTTTAATTTAATGTACTTTATAAACCTTAGCTATGTAGTTTTAATATTATTTTTCTTATCGAGTTATATGGAATTCACCCTAATCTATGACCGCTTCAAATGATGGAAGTGATGATTCGATCGTTAGGTTGCCCCTTGAAGCTTGTTTGGATCCCTTCATGGATATCTATGACCGCTTCAAATGATGGAAGTGATGATTCGATCGTTAGGTTGCCCCTTGAAGCTTGTTTGGATCCCTTCATGGATCCTTAGGATGATTACGAGTGTTTTATTTTGTTAGCGCCCTGATGAGACATTTTGTAATGATTGAAGTAAATTTTATACTTTTGTATATTCATATTTTGATAGCAAAATTCTTGACCTCAAGTGTAAAATAAACTGTTGATTTTGTTATAAAGGATTCTATTTTTCGCTGCACAAATATTTTATTACTTACACTCGTATCTGTTTCTGTTATCAGACTCCCTTTTACCCCACTAGGTATTGAGATGTTACATCGCGAGCTTAAGTTAAGTTTTTCTCCTTTATTTTATTTTCGTTTCTATTAAAATTTTAAGGATGATGTTTGAGTGATGCAAGAGATATTTTTTAGGTTAGAAGTTTCTCAAAAAACATCATGAGACATTGTTGAATTTTTGAGAAAAAAAAGCTTGGAAATTAAGTCGGGACTCTGCCGGAGTTAAAGTAGCGTGTTTTGCAAGATATGTAGTTTCGAGTTTCTTTTCAAGGGAATTACTTTACCTATAATAAAGATATTTTTGAGTGTGTTCTAAGGGGAAATGTTATTGAAAGTTTGGTAGGAAATTGACGAAATCTATATGGAGACTCTATTGGATTGATTAGAGAAAATTAAAAAAATATAAGGGGGGACTTTGCCCAAGTAAAAAGAGATAATTAAAGTATTTATAATGGGAGGCTCTATCACAGTGACTAGAGAAAATATAGGGGGAGATTATGTCATAATAAAGAGAATTTTAATTAATTACATCAGACTCGAGGTAAGTATATGTTATGGCATATGACACTAGTATATTTTGACACTTATTTTATGAAAAACAATTATGGTTTTATGAAATGAAAAACATTGTATAATGTAGTGATGGGTGTTTATTGTGTGATCTAGCATGTATGAGATCTAGATACACTATACTTATTGTGTAATCAAGTGTAAATGTATGATACATTGTACTTGTTGTGTGATTTGGTACAAATGTACGATGGAATATACTTTTTGTGTGATCTGGTACAATTGTACAAGAGATTTGTGTATCTTGTATTTGTTGTGTGATCTAGTACAGGTATACAGTATCCTGTGTTTCCTGTGTGATCTGGTACAAGATAGTTCTTGATATGATTTTAAAAATGTGGTAAATGTGTTTCATTGATGTGTGTGATGGTATTATATATTACATATATTTAGTTGTGTCATAATATCTGTTTACTTGGGATAGTGTATCTTATCCCTCATCATTTTTTAACTAGTGAGGATTTCATTGCAGAATAGTATGTGACAGAAGAGAAGTGAGAAGTCAGAGATTAGGTTAACAGTTTATACTTTTGTATTGTAAGAAAAGAAAACTTTTAGAGCCTCGTATTGTACTATATCTTATGTACATTATTTAAGGGGTGTAAGGGCTTCTGTGCACTCTACATATTAATAAAAATTAATTTTTATTATTTAATTAAGTGTAAAGTGTAAATGTGCTCTAAACATGCCATATAAGAAAAGGGTGACCATGATAAAACATGATTAGTTTTCTTTTTTATTGAGTGATATACTAATAAAGTACGTTGTGATGTTATGTCTATACATGCTAGTCACATCATATTAGGAAGAGTCTAGCAGTATGATAAGTGTGTAACTTATGATGGCTATAGGAATTGTTATTCTTTTAAGTTGTCAGAATTTTACACTTTGAAATGTTATCACCTGAATAGGTATTCAAAGATCAACAGCAACTCAAAACTCCATAAAGTCCGAAAGAAATGAAGGATTGAACAATATGAAAAGAGAATGTTACTATACAGAAATGCTTAGTTTTAGATCTCATGTATTACACTTGAAAATTGATCGCTCTCCATGGAAGATTTTTAACCTATCATCCTCAATCTAATAAAAAATAAGAATTCTTCTACTACAACAGCTTGGTTGGAGTTTAACTTATCTACAAAAACCAAAATTCCTATCAAGTTAAAAGTCATTACTGAGGCACTCTTCTATAAGATAGACAACTTCACATCACTTAATAGTCCTTACAATTTATCCTTCTTTCGTCCAAGAGTAAAGAGTATTTAAAATGTATTTAGTCATGTGTAAATTATGGTCTTATCACCTAGTAATAGTTGTTATCAAGAAGTCTTTGTTATTAGCTAAGAGTCATACTTTAAAGTAATCTTTTTCTATTAAAACTCTCGTTGATTTTGCCTATAAATAAGCCCTTTTATAAATGTTACATTTATTAAATAATCAATCAAATAAAGTTCATGATGCAAAACCCAAGATCAATGGTGTGATATAAAACTCACACAATTCCCATAAAGCATCAAAGACTTAAAATCCTATGAAAACTCTCATTACTTAACTCACTATCAATAAAGTGGTAGGAACTTAGATCTTTGGGAAATTAAAAGAATATGAATAGGAAAAACCATCACAAGGCATACCTTAATAGGTTGATCCAACTCCTTCCTCAACAAAAAGGTTGAAGATATCTTACTAGTTGAAATAAACTTTGTAATATATTGATTGAATTTGAATCTGTCAATTGATGACCTATTTATAGCGTAAGCCATATGAATAAAAAAAAACAATCTCCTAAATTAATGACAAAATTATATAGGAAAATAAATGTAGAATATAATAAAAAAATTACAACAATTAAAAAGATTATTTTTTAAAATATGATAGATATGATCTCTTTTTTAAAATAGAGATGATCTTAATTAATTGTAGAAGAATTAGGGGAAGAATGAATTGAAGTTTAGAGCTGGCCATTAAAAGAGCATTATAGCCACCTAAATCTTTCTTTTTCCGCCCGATTTGGTTCTTTGAAGAGTCTTCCTTTCTTAACATATTTTGTGGTTTTAAAAGATATTTTTCCCCTTTGGTCGATCACTCCTCTTAAAGAGGAAGATTTTCGTGAGATTAGAAAGGAAAATCTCATGGGAATTTTTCATTTTCATGGTTTGGAAGATCTCTCTCTTTATGACCATACGCTCTTACATTTTTTGCTTGATTCCCTCTTCCACTTGGATTAAGATGTAAGAACCATTATTGTTGGGCTTGTTTTTCTCTTCCTTTGGATTGAGTCTTCTCTTTATGGTCCAAATCCATGTTCACATCATCTCTTTCCTTTTAAAAATGATTTGTCCCTAAGTTGGATACTTCTTATGTAGGAGTTTCACTAATCCTACTTTCTTTGATAAAATGCTTAGCAAAACAATACCATTAAAAAACAAAAGTTTGAGATTAGTTAATAATTTTTTTCTTGAGAGAGGGCCTCCTAAGGATAATAATGGTTGATTGTTTGTAGAAGGTTTGAACGAACATCATGAGTTATAGGACTTCTTGTTGGCTGACTATGATGAATTGAAAAACATTAAGAATCCTTATGGATCAATTTGGTCGAGAGTTCATGATTTGTAAGGGAGTGGTTGGTTGCCTTTCCCGTTGGTTTAATAGATTCGACCTCCATCTTTTAAGGCCCTCTAAATTTGTTCCATGAATTCTTTTTTAATGGATCCATCATTGAACATACATTTGAATGTCTTGCTTGAGTTTCTTAACCCATGATCTTATGATAGGTCCACTTGACATAATGATATTTTATCTATACAGCCCAAGTGCTTCTTGAGTTTGGTCCATCTATGGTCACCCCCATGTGGATAGGCTTCCTCACGAGTTGTGGCTTGACGAGCTTCTTTATGAGTTGTATCTTGATCTCTTTTCATGTAATTGTGATCTCTGAAGCTCATGTAGTCATGATTTCCCTTGTGGCCTTATGCTATTATGTGGTGGTGAGCTCCTATATGGCAGTGAGCTCTCATGCGGCGTATTATGATTTGTGCTACCTTGATCTCTATCAACTATCTTGCTAATAAGACCAAATGCCAACTATGACTTCAATGGAGGAATAATGGGTCATTATACACCATTTATTAATAGCAAAGTACAAAATCTAAGACATGAATGATATGGGGTTACTTAATTCTTTAGATAAGATGAGAAAAAAAAACACCTATACTATTAAAAACCCACTTTTGAGTCATGATCTGAGGGATCCTAACAACTTAAGTGCTTTGTGGTTTACTAAGACAAATATCTTCAAGATCTTGTATAAAAATGGCTTAATGAACTTGATTCATATCAAGTGAAATTTCTTGATATTTTGATAAATAAGTAGTTTTGTAGTTCTTATCACTTATGGATTATGGGTTAGTTAAAAAAATTGTTCATATTTTGAGAAATAATTAAGCCAATTGCATGATAAAAGTTAAATTGTAATTAAAAAGAAAAAGAAGATAATGGAAAAGAAAAAAAAGATGATAAATTTAAATGTGATATGACTTGACAACAATGTGGAGCCTATTTTTGTCAAACTGCCTTTAAAATCTAACCAACTCAGTCTTGTTTCTTTCATTTAAGTTATTTTTAACCCCAAGCTCAAAGTGCAATTGATTTCATTGATCTATATCAAACGGACTCAATGAACTGTGGAATGTTCCTAAGAAGATGTCTAATTTTTTGTTTGGAACTTTATATACCTTGTATGCAGATAATCATTGAAAAAAAAATTAATTGATGTCGATGTACGGATACTTAATGAATGATCATCTAGTGTTTAGACCTTAAATCTTTCTCAATTTCTATAATCATTCCTTTGATTGACCCGTACACCTACAACATCAAAAATTAAAGACGAACTCTTTACTTACATTAATGTATTTGATAAGACATTTTCAATTATTTTACAATGTATTATGAAGTATTATACATTTATTCCTTTTATATCATATTTTCCTAATCCTCCTATGTTTTTGTTCAGGAATTTGATGCCTTGTTGAAGTTTTAAGAATCAACTGACTTATTTGTGAGAGACAAATTTGACCAGACAAAATAAAGTGAATCACTGGTTAGATAAATTTGATAATATATAATATAATAAAAGCTCTCGGTGCTTATAAGAAACAATCATGAAATAAAATCACCTACTGAGCGACAAATGAATGTCTTTTATCATTTTAAATATTTCTAAAAAAATGATATTAATTGTCAACAATCACATGAAAGAATAAAGACCGTACCCATCAAGGAAATAAGATAAAAAAATAGGAAAAATAAAATTAAAAATAAAAAGATATCCAAGAAACAAAATGAGAAAAAAGAAATGAATAAGAGAATGATGCTTATGATTTATGAACTCCATGAGAAATAAATATTAAATAAGATGTTAAGAATATCATTAGACAACAATGACACATCACAAAGATTAATAAAGAGATTAGAGAATGTACAGTTAGAGTGAGAGCATTTTGATTGTCGTCATAATAAGTTAAAGATGTTTTCAAATCAAGAATAAAGTTAAAGACACACAATGAATTTGATTATTCATTGTGTGTCTCGCTTTGATTTTTTTCTTGATTATTTTACTATTAATACTCTCATGTAGTTCATCAATAAATTTGATTCCATCATTGACTATTGTCTCGCTTTAATTGTTTTTTCGATTATCTAGCTGTTAATAGTCTCATATAATTCATTATTTATAGATAATCTTTCAGCTTTTCAAATACTTTATTTTTGTAGAAATTTATTTTTTTTATAATGCGTCTATACTAAATACTTATATAAGTTTTAGAAATTGGGTGGTAATTTAATGATAATATAAGAATTTATGTGGTAATTTTTTATAACATGACCTACCACGTAACAAAAGAAATAATTATGTTTAATAAACACTTAACAAAATTTATCAACTAAAAATTATTAAAAACATTAGTTACTTAATTGAACATAATAAATAAGTGTTATTAGTTGCTAGAGATGCTCAAATATGTATTCACATTATATATAGTAAAAAAAATTAGTGAAATAATATAGAGACAAAAAAATAAAAGGCAATAATAGTTTCTATAAGAAAGAAAAAAATATTCGGATTGATTGGATAGCTAAAATCTTTTTTAAAAAAATTATTATAATTTTATTTAGTTTAACTTTATAAAATGAAAAAAATAATTTGTTACCAGAAATAGTCAATAATGCAATTAAGTAATAGAATATCAAATTAACTTTTAAGGATAGAATAACTTTTCTTTAAGTCATTTATTTTCTCTTAATTTTTATACACCTTAAAATCATAATTTAGATGCTCACAATTCATTATTTTTTACTTAAACAAGTGAAAAAAGTGAACATCTCACCATTTTATCTATTTTTCTTTATTTTTCCCAATCTAATAAAAAATTAATTTTATCAAAATAAAAAAAAAAAGTAAATATGAATGCAACAATTAAATAATAAAATATAAGTTAACTAAAATCTCAAATATAAATTTTCAACAAAAATTAAAAAAAGAAAACCCTGAGAACAAGTCATACGCCGCCGTTTCAACCATTCCATTTTTCTTTATGAATCCCGCTTCGACGACGCGGAGAATACGAGCTATTCTCTAATTCTTACAATCCAACTCTGGGACAGGCTGTTCATACTTGCAAGGATCAATATCAAATTACACTTAAACCTCTTAGGCAACTGATCTCCATCGTTAACTTCACCCATCAATAAATTAATTAATAAGGGTAATATAGTCATTTCATCCATCAACACTCCATTCGACCCCTCACCGGAGCCAAAACTCTCTCTCTTTCTCTCTCTCTCTCTCTCTCCTCCTTTTCTTCTCTGGTTTTCGAAAATCAACAAGGGCAGATCTATCAGATTTTAACCAAAGAACCCTATTTTCCCACTTACTCCTTCTTTATCTCTCGATCGGTTCGAGTCGAGAGCTTATACGATGGGCGATTTTAATCTCGCTCTCGTGATTGTCGCTATAGTTGTGTGCGTTATTGTATTTCTTTTCAATGTCTACCTCCTCGTCAATTTCCAGCACCCAGATGATGCCAACCAGGCGTACTTTCCCAAAATCGTTGTGGTTTTGGGGCTGTCAATCGCTGCAATTTCCATCCTGATGTTACCAGCTGACGTAGCGAATCGGCAGGCTTGTAGGCATGCGATATACAATGGCGCTTGTAATCTCACCTTGCCAATGAAAGATCTGTGGCTCGCTGTCTACATAGTTGACGCTGTGCTTGTTTTCTTCATTATTCCCTTCGCTATGTTTTACTACGAAGGCGACCAGGACAAGTACGTATTACTAGGGTTTTATTACCATTTTTCTCGTATTCATATATGCGCGCTTGCATCGACGTACACGTGCACTGTTATAATGCGTGTATTTATACTTTTATACGTATTTTGTTGTTACATGAGAATCGAAGTGTAGTAATTGATGTGAGGTTTTGGGTTGCAGGAGCGTGGGAAAGAGAATAAAGAGCGCCTTGTTGTGGGTGGTGACGACGGCAATTGTTTGCGCGCTTGTCCTTGGCATTTTATATGGTTAGTTCATCTTGTTATTAATTTCTGTTCTCTCTCTCTCTCTCTCTCTCTCTCTCTCTCTAGTACTAAGTCCCAAAATTTTTACTTTTGAAAGAATTTTAGCTGCAAGGTGATACGGCTAGGAGTAGCTACGGTATTTTGTTGACATGCCATATGAAGGTCATTAAGCTTTTTATGATCTGAGACAAGAAAGTTAATTACCTTGATCAGTACCATGTCGTGAACTTAATTGTTTGAAGGGTGGTGACTAACTACTGACTGAGCTGTTGTGATTATGATTGCAAGAATGCATTATATCAATCCTTAAGTGGCATTTAGTGGTCTTTATCATTGTTGAGTGAAGAGCTTCGATTTTGTTGTTCATTTCTTCGATAGTCCTTTAGTAGGAAATTTTTTCTAGCTTTTCTCATTTTCTGTTTTTTCATAATTGATAGTCTTCATAGTTTTGTGTAAGAACTTAAAAAAGGTTCACTATAGAGTTTTTAGAAAATGGAACAAAGAACAATTTGATTTCGTTGAGCTTTCTTCAGTATAATAAAACAAGGTTTTCTGATTTGAAAAACTTTAATAAAGAAGCTGCACTTCCTATGTAGCATTTAGGCTTACCCCTGGTGCCAAATTCAAAGACTTGTAGAATAAAGAAGCTGCAGTTCCTATGCTACTTTTGGGCTTCCTCCTGAGTGCCAAATTCAAAGACTTGTGGAATAAAGAAGCTGCAGTTCCTATGTAGTATTTGGACTTACCCGTGGGTGCCAAATTCAAAGACTTGTAGGACGGAAGAGGAATTTATATCCAAAAGGGGGAGATTGACACTCATAAAGAATACACTTGCAAACATCTCTATTTACTACCTATCGATCCTAACCATTCCAATAAGTTTGGTCAAAGAGGTTACAAGCTATCTAATGTAGCTTTCTATGAGGTGGCTCAAATGAGAAGAGGAGTTATCACTTATGGCATGAAGTTTAGTTAAAGTCCTATATGAGAGGGGTGGCCTAGGTATTAGGTCAATGTTAGAGTTTAACAAAGCCTTGTAAGGAAAGTGGCTCTAAAGATTCATGACTGAGTAGGGTGACCTTCGAAGGAGTGTGATTAGAGCGAAGTTTGGCATTGACAACTTGGGGCGGCTCCCAAAAATTTTGAGACTTATGGTGTCAGATTATGGAAGAAGATTGGAATTGAAAAATAAGAGTTTCAGGATTTATTGCATGGAGGTTGACTTGAAATTACATCAAAAGACAGAGCATTTTTAATAAGCTTAGCAGGGAACCTTCAAAGAGCAGGGGTTTGGTTAAAATGTGAGGTTTTGGTCGGATGAATGGATGGAAAGGGGCAAAGTTAGAGCATCATAGTGGCATATTCCTTCTCTTTTGCAAGGGTTAATGGGGGTTGGTTGGTGCATTTGACGAGGAAACTCAATGATTCGGAGGTAAGTGAGTATGCCAGTTTAATCCAATGTCTATCACAAAGAGGAAGCCTTTCTGAAGCTGCGGATGAGCCAATGTGGAAACTTAGCTTGAAAGGACCTTTTCAGCCTCCCATTTGGCCACATGCGAAAAGGACCTTAGGAGAGTTCTCACTGAAACTGATACAGAAATCAAAGCATCTCCCAAGGTTGCTTTTTTTGCTTGGGATGAGCCAAGAGATTGCATCCTAACCATAGACAACTTGATCAAGAGGGTGAAGACCATTGTGAATGAATGTCTCTTTTGTACGAGAGAAGCAAAGTTATCATACCTCCTTCTTTCGTGCCATGTTTCCTATAGGCTTTGGGTTTTGGCTTATAATTCTACGGGGTGAATAAAAGAATGACCAAAGAGCATGAAAACTGGGGAGTTTCCATAGCTTGGGCCAACGATCTAGTTTGACCAGTGGTATCGTATATAAGATCACGACTTACTTTAGTGTTCTTAAACATCTTTCGTAAAGGATGTTTTTGATTAAGTTATTTGTCTTTCTCTTTCTTTGTCGAGATTGGGTTGGTCTTCCGCTATGCCCCTCCTTGCCTATAAGCCAGAACTCTTTTGGGATCCAAGAAACTGTAGGGCTTAGATTAGATAAGAGCAAGGGAGGGAAGAGATAGGTTTTTCAAAAAAATAGATATATGACACATAGAATCTCTCTAAAGAGCTACTATTGAGCACTCCCAGAACCATTAAACCGACATGACTGATGTTCTTTCAAGCCCCCTGGGGTTCAAGCTAGAACAGCGTTAAGAAACTGTGCTTAAAAGCATGGCATTGAAGTAAATGGGGGATGCTGGAAATAGAATGTATGGAGGCATCCATAGGGATAAAAGATATAACAAGACTTTAGGAATTATCACTCTGGTCATCCTATGATTTTTTGGAAATAAAGAAATAGAAGAGTTTTTGAGGGCATTGACTGTTCTTTTGTTAGCATTAAGGATTCTTGATCCCGAACTCTTATTATTTATTTTTTTTGGTAAAGAACCATCCTCTTTACAGCAGGGAGGACTTAGAGTACTTGGTTGATATGTTGATAGACTCATAAAACTTGTGTATACAGTTACATTTTCTTTGTTCTTGTTAATACTATGCTTTTTCTTTGGAAAAGAAAACTTGAATTACTTCGATGTTTTAACTAGAAAATATAGTAAACAATGAAAACAATGAAAGATCAAAGATGTCTTCCATATCCAATAAGATATCTGTTACCAAATTCTTTTGCTTGAAAACATGTGTATTCTCTACAATAGATATAAAGCTCTTATGTTTTCCATCTCACTGGATCTTTTATGGTGTTTTAGGTCTAATTGGGAAGGTGGACTTTACTGTTAGGCACCTCTCTTCAGCCACAACTTCCTTTCCTACTACTTGGGAGTTTTCTAGTACTCGACCATGTATTAGCAGTGGTAGTGGCCAGGTTATGATTCCATTTATCTATTTTCTACTTTTTATCAATGCTTACTTCTATGATGTCAGCTTATCATCTGGTTTGTCATAAGTAGCCATCCTTGAGCTGATCCATTTGGTGTCTGTTATCTTTTCTTCCTTTTTTGCTTACAGTGCTCTGCCTTTGCTGCTTCTCCTTCATCAGAGAAAACATGGACAATGCGCACTACTTTTCCTGAATATGTTGTTGCTCTTGCTACTATTGTTGGATCCGTGCTTTTCTCAGTATGACCATTTCCTTCTTTTTTTCTTTTTTTTCCTTTTGGGAGAAATGTTATGGCCATTTATTGGAAACCTTAATTTCGGTTTTTGAATCTATATATTGTATTGGATGTACTTGCACTTTTTAAAGGTAAGATGTTATTGTTATTACTTTGGCATTGCCTGTAACAATCGTTTAAAATGTTGGCTATGGTGTTGAAGTCCAGTAGCAACTATTTGGGGTTGGTTGAGGTTGGGGGAGACATATCTCACTTACATTTTCTAGGAAAAAGCATAAGGTAGTTTGTAATTGTCTCAACCTTTTTTATCTTTGGAGAAACTACTCACTATTCTCTAGATATCTTGCAGATTTTTGGTGGTGTTGGTATTGCTTGCCTGCCACTCGGACTTATATTTTCATTTATCAGGCGTCCAAAAGCTGTTATAACTCGTTCCCAATATATTAAGGTGCTTGGTCATTGCCTTGTCCTGTGCCATATGAAATTATGTGTTAGATAGTCATGGGAAATGTCCTTCGATATTTTTGTAGGAAGCAACTGAGTTGGGGAAAAAAGCTAGAGAATTGAAGAAAGCAGCTGATGCTCTTCATCAGGAAGAAAGAGGTGGTGCTAAGGGCAGAAAATGGCGCAAAAATGTGAAATCAGTGGAAAAGGTAGTGTGAAATTGTAAAATTTTGCTAATTGCATTTGGAGTTTCTTTTGTATTCCGAGAATGGATTTGTTGTACATATTATTTATGTCACTTCTTGTAAGGATCTTGAGAGGTCCTGGTTTAAGTTGTGAGTTTCAGAAATTTATCATGTTTCTGCAAGGTCTTACTTCGATTGCCGCTTTTGCACTTGATCAGATAATATTCACTCTATTATATTTTAATCTAAACAGTTTAAGTTTGGGCGAGAGGATGGGGTAAATTCATGGAATTTCGTCCCTTTTTTTTTATCCTGTTGCATGTATGCGTGCACCTGCCCTTTATATTATACAAATACAGGATTGTTGACTCATATTCCTCTTTGGTTAATGGGTTTATTTTGAGACACTTTCTCAGCTCAGACTCTAGAATATAGCTTTTAGAATTAATAACTAATTCCTCATTAGTAACTGATACCTTACTTCATGGTGGAGATCTGGTTGGTATGCTTATTGATTTCCATTATGATGATTGAACTTGTTTCCTTAATTTTTTACCTACAGGAGTTGCTTCAGTTGGAGGAAGATGTAAAACTTTTAGAAGAGATGTACCCTCAAGGAGAAAAGGTAATGATAAAAACGAGTCAACAGTTTTAAGTACAATGAATTGCAGCTTTACATTTTTGGTCTTGTTCAATTACTGATATTCTTTTCTTCCTCTCCTTTTAGGCAGAGACTGCCTGGGCTTTGACTGTTCTTGGGTATTTGGCAAAGCTTGTTCTGGGAATCTTAGGGTAAGTGCTGGGTTTTGGGTATAATGACACAGAGAAAACTTCATATTAACATAAATTTGAGAATTTAGTCAGGCCATATCTGGTTTTTCAATCCATTTCTCACTCTTCCTGTGGAGATATAGTATTTTATATTAGTAAAATAACATGATTAACATTATGCATTTGTCTTGGTGGAACAATGAGCAGCTACTGAAAAAAGTTTGATATCAATGAGAGTTCAAAATCATGGAAAGGATGATGACTGTGATATTGGAAAATATGAAATGGTTATTCAGTATATGTTTAAGTGGTCTAAGATAAGATCCATGTGTAGTGAGCACTTCTACTTCTATTATCTTCCTCTAATTCATCGGAATTCTCTGTTGCTGCACATGGCATTGGAAACAATTGTTTATTCTAGAAGATGATTTTAAACTTTCACATGGAAATAAAGTGTGAATCATGCGTGGTACTTTTTTGAACAACTTCTTGACTTACAATCTGCGCCCTGCTTCTTTACAGGTTGATTGTTTCAGTGGCTTGGGTTGCTCATATTATCATTTATCTATTGGTTGATCCTCCTCTTTCTCCTTTGTTGAATGAGGTTTTCATCAAGCTGGATGATGTCTGGGGTAATATTTTGAATTCTGCTGTATGGTTTAATGTTTTTATATTTCCTCTTTTTTCTATTAAATTTTTTAATCTAATTTGGCTTGCATATTTTGGAACCACCCTAGGTCTTCTGGGTACTGCAGCATTTGCTTTTTTCTGCTTCTACCTTCTACTTGCAGTCATAGCTGGGGCGATGATGCTTGGGCTCAGATTAGTTTTCATTACAATTCATCCAATGAAGTAATTATCTTTGTGGTGGCAGTCTTTTGGTTCTTATTGATATATGCTTGCTCATTCATTCAATATATTCACTTACAGGTGGGGAGCCACTCTAATGAACTCTTTTCTTTTCAATGTGGGACTTATTCTCCTATGCTCCATCAGGTGAGAGTGATTTTTATTTAAATTTAAATTTAAGAAATAAAACTTTTGATTGTTTTGTTCAATTGGGATAGGTGAGTTGTGAAGATCCTTGCTGAAGGGTCTAACTATGGGGCGATTAACATGAAAATCTGCAGAAACTTTTGAGTGTTTTTAGTTTTCCTTCCCTTACCTATTTTGAATAATTGTAGGGGCTTGTTAGAGAGAACTCCATGGTCTCTTGATTAAGAAAGTATTCAAAGTTCGATAAGATTTCCATATATACTCTTCCATTTACAGCCATGGGATTTAGTACAAATCGAGGAAGTAGCTATTGGTAGTTATTCTGGAATTTTATCCTAATTTCCGGATTTAAGTAACTATCTTTCTTATCCTCATCCATCTTATCCTTCAATTAAATCATCTGCATAATATTTTGCACATAATACAGCTTACAATTATTAATACCTAATTAGACATAATTGCACATAATTGTATTTTTTATTTCTTCTTTGATCTATCCTTTCAAAAGGAAGTATTTGTTGTTCCTGACATAAGTTATATAACAATCAGTTACGATCTTGTCATCTACCATAGTTCTTTGAAGCTTCCAGATTTTGCTTCTTCAACAGTTTGTTTGAACACCTGTTAATAGTTCTGCCAACTGCATCTGTGGGATTAAGGCTTTGTTTATGATCTTAGTTTTGGACTCGTTGATTTTTTCTTTTTAGATTGTACGCAATGATAGATATAATTAGAATGATTTATTGTGTTTTATATTTTCGCAGAAAGAATTGCTTCTTTCATGCAGCTGTGTGCAAACTATGCAGTCACCTTGAACTGTAGAATATGGTCACCCTTTAATTGCCATCAGCCACACTTTTTAGAGTCATTTTCTTCTCATAATACTGCCATTAGTTCTTCATCCTTTGCTACTTCTAAACAACTTCAACTACTTGGTGTTATTTCAACTCAAGAAAAATTAATAAATAAAACTTGGTGGTTGGTCTGAAGTAGCTAATGGAGTTTTTTAAAAGAAGAAAATGATCGTATTTACAAGTTACCAAGGGGGTACACCCATGTAAAAAATCTACAATTACATATTAACTAAGATGTCAACAATGTCCCCTTAATCTTCAAAAAAACAAAAGGGTTGCCCCTCAACAAAATTTTCTGGGTTTGGGGACCATAAGTCTTTCATCCTACCAAAAGGGGTGAGATCATTGAAAGCTCTATTAGTCCTTTCCTAATCACCCTCATGGTAGCCAAGGGGATTAAAGAAACTAACTTCCTTCTCTTAGCACCACAAATACCTTGACAAGCCCAAAATTCATAGACCATTGAGCCTGCCATAACCCAACTCAGCCCCGAGAACCCAATGGTAGTATACCACAGGCGATAGGAAAACTGACAATGTAGCAAAAGGTGAAGTGGGGATTCTTCATCACGATTGCATAAGTGATAACTGTTAACCAAAAGCTTCTCTTCTTTCTGAGATTGTTGATCCTGAATATTCTATCATTGGCTACCTCCCACATGAAAGAGGCAATCCTGGGCTGAAACTTCAACTTCCATATAGCCTTCAAGGGAAACTAGATGAGTCCAAGTGAGGAGTTTAGGAAGAGAGATAAATTATAGAATGCCACGAAGGACCCCTTGGGAGTCAAGTTGCAAAGAGGCACATCATCTTTTGAAGATGAGAGACTGCACTTCAAAAGATGGTAGAGGAGACTATCCAGTTCCTCCACATTGCAAATCATTGAGTTTCTGCTGTTACCACGTTCAAAATCTCTTGCCTTGAAGACATCAAAAATAGATTCCCTGCTTGCTGCATCTTTATTCCGAGCCTAAGATAAAATTGTGAGAAAGGATTGCTTGAGAAACCCTCATCACATCAATTCATGCCGAAATTACACTCTCTTCCCAAAAGACCCCTCACCTTAAAGGAGGGACAGTGTCTCCCAACTAGTAGTGATATTCTTCCAAAGGCTTGCACTGTGTGGATCTGTAGAAGTCTTGACTGTCTGCCCAAAATTTCAACACCAAACTTAGACCTAATGATGTACAAAGAATTCCCTTCCACCTTTATGAATCTCCGATAACACTGAATTAAATATCTGATGCACAAACTAATGCAATCAATGGGATGTCTAATTTTCCGTTCAACATTTTCATTTTGTTCAGTATGTGGGTGAACAATCCCTACGCAGTGAAGGTAGGATTTCAAGATTTGAAATTCAGCACCACCATCAGTTTGAACCTTAAGAAGTTTATTATGAAATTGTCTCTCAAGCTTTGAAATAGAACCATCTGTAACTGAAGCCACCTCACTTTTAAATTTAAGGCAGAAAAATCCACGTAAATTTAGAAAAATCATCGACACATAAAAGGAAATGTTTACAAACATGACTGGAACTTAGAAGAGATAGTCCCCATACATCTAAGTGAACCAGTTCTAATTCTTCTGATGATATATTTTGAGTAGCAGAAAGATGACCTTGACTCTGTTCGCTGAATGTACATGATGAACATACATGTGGCAGAGAGGATATTTTCCTAGATGGTAATTGAAACTTGGACATGATCAACTTAAGGATAGGTGAAAAGTGACCAAGTCAAATATGCCATTTTGCCATATAGTCTCTTTCACTAATGAGGGCATGAGGAGAGTCTTGCTAGTGAGTTTGTTCAAGTCTTCTTTAGTCAAACCTTGAGGTAGAATTCTGCTGGTGGCTTGATCACGAATATGAAACTAGTTTGAATGAAACTCCCATAACGTACCATTATTATTGGCAAATTATTTACTAGACATAAAAGTTTTTATAAGCTGTGAACATGGATAATATTGTTTAGCTTTAGAGATCTACGCGGGCAAGGAATAAAGGAAAAACCAAAGTGAGAAACTTGCAAACCTGTACTATTACCAATATAAAGTTGATGAGAAACATGATGAGAAACACCAGCATTAGGGTACCTGAAGGTTTGAAGAATGGAAAATCCTCTTCTACTTGTCTTAATTTCATTCTTGGTGGTGCTACAATTTATAAAAAATAAAGCAATAAAAATAACAACTTCCTAACAAATTTACAGGGAGAAGGAATTGCAGAAATGGTTATAACCATTCTGAGATTCTCTCCACTAGGCAAAACAGAAAAGAAACAAATTTATTTTCTTATATTTTCTACACTTTCCCTCAATCTAGTTTACATAGATGTTAAGTAAATCTAGATTGGATCTAATGTTATCAAAAACTCCTCTTGGTAGAGCTTTTGTTAGAATGTCTGCAACCTGTTGATTTGTTGAGATATGCATAAGGGTAATAGTTCCATCTTCTAATTTTTCCTTGATAAAGTGTCGATCGATTTCTACATACTTAGTTCGGTCATGATGAATTGGATTCTTGGCCATGCTAATGATTGATTGGTTATCACACCAAACTTTCATAGAGGTACCATCATAAATTTTCGGTTCACATATTCCATGAGTAAGTGTTCGGAATTCAGATTCTGCACTGCTACGAGATACAACAGACCCTTTTTTACTGTGCCAAGTTACTAGATTACCCCAGACATAGGTACAGTATCCTGATGTAAATCTTATGTCAGTTACTAATCCTACCCAATCAGCATCAGTGAAGATTTTAATATCCATTTTTTCTGTTTTCTAAAAGAACAATCCTTAACCTGGAGTCATTTTTAAGTACCCCAGAATTCGATATACAGCCGTCATGTGCTTCTCAGTTGGTTGATTCATGAATTGATTCACTGTACTAACTGCAAAACTGATGTCAAGTTTGGTGTGTGCTAAATAGATGAGTTTGCCCACCAGTCTTTGGTACCTTTCTTTATCAATCTTTTAATCACCGATGTTGAATCCAAGTTTTACGGTTGGATCCATAGATGTGTCAGCAGGTTTACTTCCGATCATTCCGGTCTCTTATATTTTCGTTGTGATACTGAAATTCTCCTTTTTGACCGGGCTACTTCCGTACTAAGAAAGTATTTCATCATTCCAAGATCTTTAATTTCAAACTCTTTAGTTAGGAATTCTTTAAGTCTTTGAATTTTCTCGATGTGATCTCCTATCAAAATAATGTCATCTACATAGACAATCAAGATAGTTTTTTTACCTGAGATGTAGTGTTTAACAAAAAGTGTATGATCTGATTGACATTTTCCATATCCTTCTTGTTTTACTGCTTTTGTGAACTTGTCAAACCAAGCTTTTGGAGATTGTTTCAGACCATATAGTGACTTTTTGAGCCTGTATACTTTTTAAGGACCATCAATTAGTTCAAATTCTGGTGGGATATCCATGTATACTTCTTCTTCTAGGTCACCATTCAGATATGCATTCTTTACATCTAGCTGAAAAGAGTGGCCAATCAAGGTTAGAAGCAAGTGACAGTAATACCCGGATTGTATTATGCTTGGCTACTGGAGCAAATGTTTCTTGATAGTTTATCGCATAAGATTGAGTAAAGACTTTTGCTACTAGGCGAGCCTTATATCGATATATACTCCCATTAGGATTGTATTTTGTTGTAAAAACCCACTTGCATCCAACTTGACGCTTTCCTATGGGCAGATCAGTTTAATTCCCATGTCCCATTTTTCTCAAGTGCTCTAATCTCTTCTTGGATGGTAGCTTTCCATTCCAGTATTTCCAGAGCTTCATGAATAGACTTTGGCTCTGGTAAATTACTGTCTAGCCTGTACACAAAGGCATGATGTTATGAAGACAACTTACCAAATGAGATATAGTCCTGTATCAGATGTTTGGTGCATGTTCGAGTCCCTTTTCTCAAAGTTATAGATAATTCATTGTAAATATCAGTACCAGGGATAGATGTCTCATTACCTGTAAATTTCTAAGTACCTAGAGCCGAGACAAATTCATGGCAAGCCTTCTCTTATTCAGGTGCCTTACCTCCTTGGTTTTTGTTCCTTCTAATGTAGACACATAACTCATTATTTGTAGGAAATGTGTTTTCTGTTCCTGACACTAGCTCAAGTTCTTTCTGTATGGTTTTTGGTGAAGTATTGGTGATAGGTTCAGGTTCCAAGGGGGATGAATAGAGAGGAGGTATGCTAACATCCCACAACTGATAACAAATTACAGTCTAATTTTGGCACATAAAAGACTGAATGAAGTGTCAAATTTGGAGAAAAATTACGGAGCCACATCCAGCCACTTTGGAGACAGACCCATCAACAATTTTAATCGAAATATTTTCTTCAGATTTGTTGTAATTTTGGAGCTGTGACACATCTCCAGTCATATGATTCGACGCTTCAGAATCAACCACCCAAATCTGCTTTGCTGAACACACAGATAAACTATGAATTTTATCTTTATGTGCCACTGATGCGTTGATGGGAGGTTGATAATTTTTTTGGGTCAAAATTTTCTAAAGTTCTCCCAACTGCTCGGGGCTAAAGGGGTTACTCTCCACAGAACTCAGAGAGGCTTTTCCAGCGGACGCGTGATTGCCATGGTGGTCGATTTCTGGTCTGGGCGACTTGTCGGCTGGTTTCCGCGTGATTGCCATGGTGGTCGATTTCTGGTCTGGGCGACTTGTCGGCTGGTTTTCCATGGAGTTTCCAGCATTTGTCGCGGACATGGCTAGGTTTTTTGCAGTGGTCGCATCAAGGCCGACCTTTTTCCCCCTCAGGTCCTGAGTTCTCGTTGAGAGTGTGGAAGCGTTTTCGACAGATTGAGTGAGTTGTGCATCGCCCATCATTATTCTCCTTCGGCTTTCTTCTCGTCAAATCTCGGAGAAGACTTCCCGGATGCTAGGTAATGGTTTGATGCTAAGCACCTGTCCTTAGACTTCATCAAGGTTGCTGTTCAAACCTAGTAGAAATTTGAAAATACGTTTCTCCTCCACAAATGAACCAAAATTTCTAACGTCCTCAGGACAGTTCCATCTTCTTTCTTCGAAGGCGTCCAGTTGCTGCCAGCTTTGAGATAGAAGATTATAATACTAAGTTACATTTAGCTCACCTTGTCTCAGTTTGTGAAGGGTGGACTCGATTTCGAAGATAGCTGATGTATTTTCCTTGCTGAAGTAGAGTTCCCGAGCTATCTCCCAAATTTCCTGCACAGTATCATAGAGAAGGAAATTTTCAGCGATGTCGGGCGTCATCGAGCTTACGAGCCACGACATCACCATACTGTTGTCAATATTCAATGTTCGAGCATTCGGGTCATTCGCCAGTGGAGGTAAGAGTTCACTAGTGAGATACTCTTTACGACCTTTGCCTCGGATGAAGAGTAATATTGACGATGACCACTGAAGGTAATTGCTACCATTTAGCTTATGCTTAGTGAGGAGTGATGAGGATGGTTCAATCAAGCCATGACTGGTAGGAGAAGGATGGTAAGAGCCCGATGAAATTTCGGGTGGAGAAGACGGTAGTTCTCCTGAGGCCATTTTTGACTGCGGCTCAATCGAGATGATTCTCCTGGATCAGAGTCGTTCTGCTACCATGAAGGTTTGAAGAATGGAAAATCCTCTTCTACTTGTCTTAATTTCATTCTTAGTGGTGCAACAATTTATAGAAAATAAAGCAACAAAAATAACAACTTCCTAACAAATCTTCCTAACAAATTTATGGGAAGAAGAAATTGCAGAAATGATTATAACCATTCCGAAATTCTCTCCACTAAGCAAAACAAAAAAGAAACAAATTTATTTTCCTATATTTTCTACAGTACCATGTCTATTGCTTAGGATAGGATCCTAAAATTGATGAGCCATTGAGGTAGACAACATTGACTTACTGTTTGAAGGTATTACCTAAAAGTTTGATTAGAAATGCTAGGTTATGGATTGTACATTCTCTAACATTATAAGCTGTGTGATTGACAGACGACAAATTTGACAGGCTTTGTTCTTTTTCTTAGAATAATTCTAAGCTTTAGGGGTAGAAGAATTGGAATACTTGCTTGGCCCCTCAAAAGAAGACTTAATAGTCACATTGCTTGAATGAGGGGGCTCTGGAGAAGATTTAGGAAGAATTTCAAGAGCCAAGCAGTAGCAATGTAATTCATGAAAGGAAACTGGTTTTAGACTTATCTTGAGGGGTTGCCCTCGAGGAATGATGTTCTTGTCCTAGATTATGAAAGATGGGAACATTGAACTTGATGGGGGAAAGGGGGCAGCGTACAGCAGCAAGCTCATCAGCAATCATTTTGGCCTTTTGCAAGTATCAAGTATGTGAAGACTGACTTATCTTCCTTCTGAAGCTCTTGAAGTGTCAGATGAAATTGTAATTGCATCATTTGGTAGCTAGAACCAAAAATTTATCTAAGCCATTCCATACTTGATAGGAAGTATCCATCTCAATGACATAGTAAAAGGACATCTTCGGTGCCAGAGAAGATAAGCCAATCAAAAAGCATCTGATCCTTTCGATGCCAAGTAGAAGGGTCAGATAAAAATTGAGAGGGAGGGGAAGATGTACCATTTAATTTTAAATATTTTGATATTTGGGATGAGTATGAATTGACCTTTTCACATGAGGTACTTTGAGCTAGTAAGCTTAATAGAAAATGTGCAGTCAGAGGAAGTTTGAGGTGTAGGAGCTGATTGCGTTGTTGCAACAGCTGATTGAGGACGGAGAAAGGAGATGAAATTACCAAGCTACTATGGCTGATACCATAAGGAAATAAGAGAGGAAAATTGGAAATTTCGAGTTTACTTTCTGATTATTTTGGTGTCAATACATGCACCTTTTTAGAGATAAAAGTGTTAAAGTATGAATAAGATATATATTCTATAGTCTTAAATTAATTAGAATACAAAATTAGAGTCCAAGTTATATCATGCACATAGCCTATAATTAATCTTGATCCAAGTCCGAGATAATATTAGAAATAGAGTTTGAATAAATGGGGAATTAATGTTTAAATTAGGCAAGCAAAATAGATCTAGAAGCGGAATAAATCACTGAGGCAGAGTAAGGAAGAGAATTCCAATTGGAATAGTTCACTGCTTTTGGGCTTAGGTCTATGTAGTTATGCCACGGGAGCTTTCCTGATGCTTTCTGGCACCATTCAACTGCAGCTGGGTGGGCATGATGATTCTGTCTTGGCAGTTCAGTGTGCGCATTGTAAATGCACAGGAGACACGTTAGCTGCATGACGTGGAAACACATGGTTACGCATTTCCATTTCAATGCCTGTCCTAGCGCTCTCATGGCCTTTCCCAGTGCTTTGGAGTGGGGTTCTTCTTTGCTTTGATTTCTGAATCTTGTCTTGGTTGTTTTATGCGCCGTTATGCTCCTTTAGTTTATTTTATTAATTTCTTTCTTTGTTTCTTTGTTTCCTGGACCTCTTTATTATTCTTTTAGCTGCCAATACTTCCGAGCCACAATATGGAATCTTCCCTGATCAAATAGAGTCCTCACACAAGAAATGACATGGATATCCTAAAACTTTTTTAGCTACATTGACTAGAAGCACTTATTTTTTTTTTAAAAAAAACCTAGACTAGAATCAGAAGCAAAGGAACAGAGAATTAGAGGGTGTGCTTGCAATGGCCAAACTAATTTAGGACAATGGATTATTTGCCTATATAGAGATTTAGGAATGAAAACCTAGACAACCTTTGGACATCATATATAAGAAGTCCTAACCATCATACGAACGGATTTGATTGCATTTCACAACTTAAAAATTGATAAACTCTCAAATTGTTTTATTGAAAAACTAAAGTCTGTCTCAAAAGTGAAATTATAAAGATATTTAGAATGCTTCCTAAGTAACTTGTCCTAAGTAGGATTAGAGTAAAGATAAAAATTCTTTTTCACCTTTGCACTCAGTAGGGCTTCCCAAATTTCATCCTCAGAAAAAGGTCTTTTGATATTTTGGGCCAATCTCTATCCCTTCCATACAAGGCATAAAATACCAATCTATGTCGATCTCCAAGATGAAGAATCACTGTATAAATCATCGAAATTCTTTTGAGGCCTCCCTAATCGCATTATCACCCTAGACCACACTGCCCTTAAATTTCTATCCTCTCAGCTAACTTGCATCTTCTATGGTGAATTGCTAGACCATAGAAAAATCTAATGTTCTTATCCACTTAGGCATAGATCTTTGTTTCCGTGCTATTTCCTCGAGCGAAGAAGCTTAGCAAGATCAATTGTGGGCATTGTACAAATCCGTTGCAGCCTCCATGTTCCCACCACCTTTTGCACTCCACAGTTTGGCATTTGGTTTAATGTTTCAAGCCATTAGGCAATTCTCAAGCTAACATAGTCTCCCCACTGCCCTTAAATTTCCATCCTCTCAGCTAACTTGCATCTTCTATGGTGAATTGCTAGACCATAGAAGAATCTAATGTTCTTATCCTCTTCCTTGATCCACTTAGGCATAGATCTTTGTTTCCGTGCTATTTCCTCGAGCGAAGACGCTTAGCGAAATCAATTGTGGGCATTGTACAAATTCGTTGTAGCCTCCATGTTCCCGCCACCATTTGTACTCCACAGTTTGACATTTGGTTTAATTTTTCAAGCCGTTAGGCAATTCTCAAGCTAACAGTCTCTACCCTCAAATTTTTCTCATCACTTTTTGATCAGATCTGAACAATTAGGCACTCTCAGCCATTTGTTTTCAATTCCTATCCAACAGGATTCTCACTAAATGCCACCCACCTCTAAACAGAGAGGAAAATGATTAGAGACAAAGAGAGAATATTTTTTGTGCAAAATCTGGAACCTGTGAATCAAAACAAGGAGACACAAGAAAGTGGTCAATTCTGGAAGTTTAGGGCTCAGTTTAGTGCATGAAAACAATTTTTTAGTTTCATTTTCTAAATTTGTGTTTATTCATAGAAGTATGTGAAACTTGTATATTTATGGAATGGTTATTCTATAAAAAATAGTTTTTTAGAATACCAAGTATAACTTTTTAAAATTATTTGATTCCATCATTTTCATTATTACTTGCATCATTATTAACTACTTGCTATGGTTTTGTGAATGAGATACATATACTTCTAGGATTAAAAACTAAAAATCACTTTCATGTACCAAATGGAGCCTACTTCTTTTGAATTGGACCAAATCCATCTGGCTCAGATAAAGGAAGATCAACGAGAGAAAATAGCTAGTGAAATCATGTTGGCAGTTCTATAGAATTCAACTGTATTTGGTACAAGAAAACACCTTTTTCTATTTTTAAATTTTGTAAAACCTATTTGTTTGGTTGTTAACTTCTGAAAAGGGAAAATAACTTTTTTATGTGAAAATTTCAGTTATTTTCATTTCTTGAAATAAGTTCTTTTCTTCCTTTTCAAAAACCAATATAGGATAAATTAAATTAACTTAACTATTTAAGAGTTTTAAGATTAATTTAACTATCATGCTTAAAAACATTAATTTAACTTAAGGATTTTGATGAACTATTGCACTTGAATTTTTTAATCATGTTTAATAATTTTTAAGGATCATACCAATTTGATGGCAGTTAAGAATATGAAGAAAGTTCTCAAAGTAGTTTACTGATAACCGGAATGATCTCAAAAGTGAAATTGCAAAATATTTATAGTGCTTCAATTTAAAATGCTAATCTAATAGCAACTTGTAACTTAAAAGATTGTAAATTATAAAAAATATTGAAGCCACGAACAATATAATATTTATCCATACTCTGATAAATTGTAGATTATATAGAAATATCAGTCCTATTCTATTTGGAAATCTGTTTCATGTCGTTTCTGGATCATCTGCTCCTGGTGGGAGAGAATTCAACTTCGAGTTTTGAAGTGTTGAACATCGAGAAACACGATCTTGGGACATCCTAAAAGATTTTTGGCAAACTTCCAGATCTGTGGATCTCATCAGAAGAAAAAATAATCGAAACATAAAAGCGGTTAGGTGTATGAAACCCTCCTAGTAGAACAGTCAATAAATTGATGAACTGATGTGTCAAGTTCTTGGAAGTTACAACTAGGAATATTGAGGAAATTCTCGACGTGTAATTTACTGATAACTGAACTGATTTTAGAAGTGAAATTACAAAATATTTACAATGCTTTAATTTAAAACCCTATTTAACTATTGGCAATACAATTGGAAACTTAAAACTTAAAAAGATTTAAACTATAAACGAAATACTAAAGCTACTAAACACCTACTTTTTTTAAAACAAAAATTATTTACCTTATATCTATATTCTTACATAAATTGTAGGTTTGATGATAATCCAGTTCCTACTCTATTTAGGGAATATAGTTAATACCTATTCTGCATCAACAGCCTAACACAATTTTACTCACATTTTGATGTTATTTAGAAAAGAAAAGAGAAACGTGTTTATTTTTGACTGCCCAAGACACATTTCTTTCTTTGCCTGATGGTATTCTGTGTTGCATTCTCAGTGTAATTCAGTTTTGTGCCACTGCATTCGGGTACTATGCTCAAGCAACTGCTGCACAGGAAATATTTGGCCACACATTGCAGTCTCTTCGTGGAATAAGATATTTGTACAAGTGAGTCATAATTTTATAGGGGAACTTTTTCTAATCAAGCATATACGTATACATATTGTCATGTTAAATATTTGCCACTGTATTACAGGTATAATGTCTTCCAAATTGCATTTGTTGTTCTCGCGGGATTGACCTTTGTGTATTATGCTGCCTTTGTGAGTTATTTGTTTCTTTTCCCTGCTTATTTCTTTCTGTTACCATCCTCTGCATATGTACTTGACATGGATATTGTGTTTATGTTTGAAATATTTCAGGGATGGAGGAGAAAACCCAGTGGCAGGTTCCAACTTTCCACTTAAATTGATAAATTTTCCAGGAGTGCATGCATCACCTTAGAGCTGTTGGGAATCTGACTTCTATCTTCTCTTTGAAACTGTGTGCTCGGAAGCGGATGTCCTGTTATTGTTACTTTGGAGTTTTAGAGGCAGGCAGACTCATCTATATAAACCTTGGCTTCCTGTAGTATTAGCATGGTGACTGCTGCCACACTGTGATGGTGTCTACTTGTTTCTCGCTGCTGTATGTATTATTCTTTGTTTGATTAATATTATACCTTCGGTTTTAGCATGTAATTGAGATATTTTCAGCATACGTGGGAACTGGGTCCGCAGAACTGACCTTGATGTAACCTATCCATATGAGAACAAAAATTTTATGTGCAGCCATTTCACTTTTGCTTTTGTGCATTATATGGTATCCTACTTCTGAGTTTGTTAAACCGTCAGGTAAAGGTCGTAGTTTCTGGGTTATTGGTAGCTGGTTAGGTGCCCTTTGGGTACGGCTTGTGTTTGTGTTTTGAGTGATACAGTGCTATTAAAACAGTTTGATTTAAAACTCTTTTAATTGGTTAAATGGTGTTTGGTGAAAGAACTGGAAAAATGTTGATTTGAAAAAATAGTCATATTTAGTGAACACAGTTAAATATTGAAATGATCGGACCAAAAATGATATAGAACAGATTTAGCTTTTATACGGACATGTATTTTCTTATGTACATACATTTTTATGGATATATTTGTGATACAAGCAACGTACATATAGTGTATATGTATATGTATATATTTTTTATATGTATTCTCAGTTGTTTGTATAAGCTTTAGAGGAAGAACTTAAAGAACAGGAAAGAAAGCGTGGCTATTGGCTGCTTTTTTGGGGGTTGTGGGGCTGGGCTGGAGTTCCATCATTTGTGGCGTTATTGGCAGGATGCTTTTATATGTGTGTGTGTATATATATCTATGTGAAAGAAAAATATATATACACAAGTAACTGTAGATATATACACACAGACAGTTGCTTGTATATACGTGAGAGGAACAAGGAAAAAGAACGACGAAAAACCGCGGGTGCAAGTGAGGGAGTGGGAGTTCCATTGGCAGCGGCAATGTTCAGCGCTTGGGTTTGATTTTTTAATGGATAGATTTGTAATTTATCAATTTAATTAAGGGCAATTTTGAAAATAAAATGTTAAGATAGAAGCATATTTTCATTTTATCCTTATGTTCTACATAGTTTAGTTCCATTTGTACTTAAATATAAAAAATTATATAACTTTCCTAATTTTGAGTGTATTAAAAAACAGAGAATGATTTCAGAGAATAAATAATCTACTAATTTTCTCATTGATGAATGATGAAATGAAAAATATAAATAGCTGTACAAAAGAGTAAAAAGACAAAAATTTATAACAGAATGTACAACCAAAGATATCACAAATTCTAATTCTGATCTTAATACATATTGATTGTACCCATCTTGCTTAGAAGATTATGAAACCGTGTAGAAGGAAGAGCTTTTGTCATTAAATTCGCCAACTGATTATGTGAGGAAATGTGCATGGTCCTCAATGGTCCATCTTGAATTTTCTCCCTGACAAAGTGACAGTCCAGTTCAATATATTTTGTTCGCTCGTGATATACTGGATTGACAGTTATGTGCAGTGCAGCTTAATTATCACAATATAACAGTAATCTTTGGTGTCTCACTTTCAGATCCCATAACAGATTTAAGATCCGTACTATTTCACATGAAGTATTGGCCATTGACCGATATTCTGCCTCTGCGGATGATCTAGACACAATCTGTTATTTCTTTGATTTCCACGAAATGAGGGATGATCCAAGAAAAATGCAGTAACTGTCAAGGATCTTCTTGTGTCAAGACAAGTACCCCAATCGGCATCCGAGAACGCTTTAACTTGAATGACTGATGATGAAGGAAAATGAAGACCTTGTCTAGGTGTTTTCTTAACATACTATAAGATGCGTAGCGTAGCTTGAAGATGATTTGTCCGAGGAGCAGCCAAAACCTGACTTAACTTATTGATAGAGTAGCAAATATCAGGACGAGTGATAGTCAAATACAGTAATTTACCAATTAATCTAATGTAACTTGTGACATCTTCAAGAATTTCTCTATCATCTTTTGACATTTTAAGATTGGGTTCTATAAGAATCGAAGAAGGTCTGCATCCCAAATATCCAGTCTCAGTTAACAAATCGAGAGCATATTTTCTTTGATAGAGTGTGATACCATCATTGTTTCTTGTAACTTCCAGTCCAAGGAAATATCTTAGAGGCCCTAAATCTTTCAATTTGAATTTTTGTCTCAATGTGGATTTTAAATTATTTACGGCTCCTTCATTATTGCTAGCTATCACAATGTCGTCAACATATACCAGAAGAGCCAGAAAAGTACCTTCTTGATTTTTAATGAATAGTGAATGATCACATTGTGGCTGATGAAATCTTTCTTAACTCAGAACGGTGGAGAACTTGTGGAACCATTGTCGTGAAGCTTGTCTTAAACCGTAGATGGATTTATGCAATCGACAAACAGCATGTTGTGGAAAAATCTCCCCCTCTCGAGGAGAATATCCTGGAGGAATGGACATGTAAACTTCTTCGTCGAGATCTCCATGAAGAAAAGCATTAGCAACATCAAGCTGAGTAAGACTCCAATTAAATACAGTAGCAAGAGACAGCAAAATTTTCACAATAATCAATTTTGCAACAGGAGAAAAAGTTTCAGTAAAGTCTATTCCAAACTGTTATGTAAAACCTTTGGCAACGAGGCGTGTCTTGTGCCGTTTAATGGATCCATCGGCCTTATATTTGATCTTGTACACCCATTTACAGTCAATTGATTTATTGCCTGGCGGAAGAGAAACAACAGTCTAGGTATGATTGCTCTCTAAAGCACGTAACTCCATGTTCATGACATCTCGCCATTCTAATGTCCGGAGTGCCTCGGTAAAGGTTTCTGGCTTAATGTGGGAAGAAAGAGCAAATATGTAATTAAGGTAATGAGGCTTGATTTTACTATAGGTGAGGAAGGAAGATAAGGGATGATGGGTTTTGGTGGTCGTCGTGTGGTAGCAGTGATAGTTAGACAAGTGGGACAGTGGTCTAGTGACACGCTGAGGACGAGAAGTAGTAATGGGAAGAGTGGGGGGTAGTGGTGTATCAATGGGCGGTGAAATCCCACTGTCAAAAAGAGTAGGAAGAACTCTATCATGAAAGATGTCATTGTGGGTGTCAGTATGTGGTAGGGAAGAAAAATGGAAGATATCTTCATGAAATGTGACGTGCTGTGAGATCTGGTTTATTTAGCGGACCCCAGTTTGGTCTTAGTTCAATAAGAAAATTTAGTGGGTTAGTGTGATTAGAAAACTGGTAGGTATTTGTTTAACTGTTATCGTTGAGGGGTAATTGAATATGACTAAAATCAACTGTTGGGGAATCACTCTATGTGAATGGTAATGACATTCCCTATGACGAGAATGATTTACAGATTGTAGGGGTTACAGCGGCGAAGTACAACTATAGTCATAGTTTCCAACTGCTTTGCCGTATATTGAACTGAATTATTTTTCATTTACAGTGGTAGTCGAAAATTTCCTCTGTTTTTATTGATATTAGTTAAAACAATTTCGCATGAAAATTTGTAAAATCCATAACTGAATCATTTGACTCTCTAGTAAGAACTGTTGATTGTTTAACCATATTTAGATTGTTTATTGAATTTGATATGTTTCTCACTATTTTGTGTTTATTGCTTATGTCTGAGATTGACATTTCAAAATGTATTTTGATTAATTTAAAGTATATTGCTTTCGAAGGTATTTTAAATAAACCTATTTTGCAAGGGTCCTAATGGTAAGTTTACTTATTTCAAAGGTAACGACACGTTTTGAAAAGTGAATATCTTTTAAAATTTTGATAATGTAGTTTAAATATTATTTTTCTTATTGTGTTTTATGGAACTCATCTTAATCTATTTCTTCCCAAACGATGTAGAAAATGAAGAATCACTCCCCGAGCTACTCTTTCAAGCTTGTTTCGATCCATTCGTGGATGTATAGTGGATATTTGAATGCATATAGAGAATTGTACTTTGATGACTAAAAAATTTGTAATGAAAGAAGTGGCTAGAACAAACCTTCTATATATTTTATTAGCCAACTTTTTAGCTTTAGGTGTATTTAATATTGAATTTTTGTAAAAAATGACTTTTCTTCCACTGTATAATTGTTTTATGCATTTATATACGTTATATTATCAGACACCTTTACTCCATCGGGTATCGGGATGTTGGTATTAGAGTAAGGTTCAGACATCTTTTACATTGAGGTCTTGGATTTAAGTTTAAAAATCAAGAAATTTTTTTAGAGGAAGAAATAATCTTTGCACCTTAGTAAACAATATCATTTCTAAACACCTTTCTCTCTTTTGTAGACAATAGGGAGACTTTCCATAAAAAAAATCTGATAATAAAGACAATCCAACTAGGGCAGAGTTTATTGAGTTGTTTAGAACAATTCAAGATTTGATCGCTGCTGTGGCCCACAATTTTGCTCACTACACTGACCAGCCTCATCCTGTAAATGACCACTATTATAATGATTGTGCTATTTTGCATAATATCTTAGAATTTTGAAAAGTAAACCCTCCTCACTTTGATGGTTGATCGGACTCCATGGTTACAGAAGCATAGATGATGTAATAGAGAAACTATTCTCTGTCATTGAGCTCACTGAAGAGCAGAAAGCTCCCTTTATAGCCTTCATTTTCATTGAAGAGGCTGAGCACTGGTAGCATCTCAAGAAGGACACCCTGCCTACTCCCATTACCTGGGACCAGTTTATTGATACCTTCCTCAAGAGCTTCTTTCCCGTGTATGTTTAGAAGAAAAAAGAAGAAGAATTTCAGAACTTATGACAGAGGCATGATTGTGAGCTAGTATGTCTCCAAGTTCATTCAGTAGTCTAGATTTACTCACAGGTCATAGCTACAGCAAACAAAAAGACCTAGAAGATTCTTAAGAGTTTAGGGGCCTACATTTTTAACCAAGTGACCATGATGAGATCAAACACCTATGCTAAAGCCCTCGAGCATGCCCAATTGGCCAAGGAACTTCTTGTCGCCCGTTATCGACACATTCATAATATCATAGCACATCACCAGCATAAAAGGAAGTAGATCGACTAGGTCATGTTGACAAGCGACCCAAAACAGCTCTTATCATAGTTATTGCCCCACCTCCATCTTCTGGTAATCCTTCTCAGCCTACTCAGGCATGCTAACACTATGGTCAAAGCTATGGTAACCGATCCTGTTATAAATTGAACAACATCTACTACGAGTGCAGGAGTACACAATATTTTATAAAAGATTATCCCCATAAGCCTAAAGATGTTGTTAGACCCATTGTTAGAGGATGGGTCTTCCACCTCAACAAGGTTGGTGCTGGGTGACGTCAATTATCATTTAGGATATGTTTTCTATTCATAATTATATTACTTGTGTTTTGATTGATACTGGTGTCACCCACTCTTTTGTATCTCCTGAATTTGTTAAGAATTTAACAATTGAGTTTGAACTCTTAGGACAAAGCTTAGTTGTAGAGACACCGTCTAAGGACTTCTAGAAGCCCATGTAGTGTATAGGGCTTGTAAGATGGAAGTTTCGGGTAAAGAATTAACCGTAGACTATATACTCCTACATTTTCCTAGTTTTGATATGATTTTAGGCATGAACTGCCTAGAGATTTATAGTGCCATTATCGACTGTTATGATAAAACTATAACCTAAAAAGAAACAATCTTAAAACCAAGATAAACGAAAAATTTTGTTTTGTTTAAACATACATTTTTACAAATAAAATTAAATGTTTTAAATTAACTATGTTTGACATTTCTCAAGCTTATATGCATGATGAAAAATAAAATAAAATAATATTACTTATCTTTCTAAAGTCTTGGTGTTTAGGCAAATGGATTATGAAAACTCAATACAGAAAATTCCAATCGTTTGAGACTTTTCGAATGTTTTTCCTGAGGAGCTTCTAGGTCTGCCACCTAGGCAAGAGATCAAATTTTCTATCGACCTAATTCTAGGAACACAACCCATCTCCAAAGCCATTTATCAGATGGAACGAACGGAACTTCAAGAGTTGGGTGGTCAGATTAAAACACTGAGAGAAAAGAGGTTTACCAGACCAAGTAATTCTCCATAGGGTGCTCTAGTCTTGTTTGCCAAGAAAAAGGATGGGACCCTCTAGTTGTGTACTGATTGCAGGGAACTCAACTAGATGACAATCAAGAAAGAGTATCCATTGCTCCGCATTGACGACCTGTTTGATCAGCTACAGAGTGCATCAGTTTTCTCCAATATTAATCTTAAGTCGCACTATTACCAGTTGAGAGTTAGAGCTGAAGACATTCCCAAGATGATGTTTCGCTGTAAGTATGACCACTTTGAATATAGAGTCATACCCTTCGGGTTAACCAATACTCTTGCAATATTTATGTATCTTATGAACCAAATTTTCAAGTCTGCACTGGGTCAATACGTCATTGTATTCCAAGAACCATTAAGAGTATGTTGTCCACTGCTCAAGTCCTGATAACTCTTACATGACACAAGTTGTATGCTAAGTTCAGTAAGTAGTCTTTCTAGTTGGAGTGGATCTCATTCCTTAGTCATATTGTTTCTAGTGGTGGTGTTTCTATGGATCTCTTGAAGGTCGAGACAATGATTAATTAGAGTCAACCAACCAATGTTACTGAATTATGTAGCTTTTTAGGCTTGGCGGGATATTATTATTGCTTTTTTGAAGACTTTTCCCGTATTGCTGACCAGTGCCCCGATGTTGATTCTCCCTGACAATACCAGTCAATTTTAGATTTACTGTGTAACACCTGAATAAAAATAAAGATTTTATTTATTTATTTTTATTCTTATTTATTTATTTGAATTTTTTTATTTAATTTAATTTAATTTAAATTAATGAAAATAAAAATAATAATAATGATAAAATTGGGTAAAAATATAATTTGGATTTAATTGAAATTGATTTTGGAAAAAAGGGGTGAAAATTTGGATTATGGGGGTGTTTTTGAAAAGAAAATCGGAAACCAGAGGTCAAAATGCAATTTAGAAAAGTTGTACCACGTCAACAGCCACGTCAGCAGCCCCGGCCAACCAGAATGCGCCACGTGGTAAGGCAACGCTGACAAGGGAACGGACCATTTGGGCAATCCGCGTGCGCGCGATCGGACGGCCCAGATTAAACGTGCGCACGAATGGCCCAGATTCAATCAAGCACAGACGGTCCAGATTGCATCGCGATGAACGACCCAGATTTAATCCCAATAAAATTGAGATCGAACGGTCCAGATTCAATCTTGATCGACGATCAAGATTAAAAGGCAAAGGGTATAAATACCCCACCCACACCTGACCAAAGAAACCCTAGCTGCCAGTGCTCGCCGGAGAAGAAGAACCAGACGCCGGAGGAGCCGGCCGCCGCTACCCACCGCCGCACCGGGGAAGTTTTTGACCACCGATCGAGGTAATTTTTCTCCCCCTTACTCATTTTTCGACGCTGAGTCCGCCTATGGCCAAACCGGAGCCAAACCATCGGCCAAACGGCCGGAAAACCCAGCGGCGCCGTCGCGCCCCTACTCGATTTTTGCCTCCGATGAGGCTCTTTCCGGCCTCTGTTTGATGCAAATTTTATACCACTGTGATCATCGTTCTTTTCTCTACAGGTTGATCGGAGCCAAACATCAAAACGCGACTCACGCCGGAGGAGCCGTCGCACCCGAGAGCACCGCCACCGGTAAGTTTCAGTTTTTCGTGATTTTTCGGCCCACCGAGGGCCCTAGGGTTGTTCTATCGCAGGGACCGATGCAAGCATGGCCGAATTCGGCCGAAAACGGTCAACCCGATGTGAATCGCCGCCGCTTGCGGCGGCGCCGTCGCCGAAGCACGGCGGAACCGCCGTGCCGGAATTGCGATATTGGCCGAAAGGGGCCCTAGGTCTAATTTGGGATTTTTTGGGACACGTGCAGATACTAGTAGTGCGTTTCAGTTCCCCGGAAAAAATTCAGGAAAAATTAGGGACAGCCTGTAGGCGCACTGTAGAGCCGTATTCAGACCCCGAAACAAGTAAGGACCCCTCACCCTATTTCCTATCACGGTATTAAAGCTAAATAAATAATTAAATTGTACTGTGTGACTTTATAAATGTATAATTAATTAAGGTTACCAATGGAGCCCGAGTTTGATACAGTGTTGGTCTGTTATTGTTTGATTTAATTGCCAATATTAAATGCAGTATGATGTTTGATGTAATTACGTTATGGTCTCGTATGTATGGATCATGGTTTCTTTTATTATAGGTTGCATGATAATGAATCCGATGCTGTGTTGTCTTGTTTGGTGTCCATTACTGGTTTACATGTTGTGTGTGCTTGGATGATTGAAACCAAGAAAAAAGGCAAAAAGATTATGTGAATTGATAAGTGAATAATGTGGACAGCCCGACTAGATATCTTGGGAGATGGTGGACGGACCGGGTCCGTAGGGAACTCTACCGAGAACGTGGTCTCTCATACCGGACGAGGTATGGAGACCTTATGTGTTTTGGCGCCCATACCGGACGGGGTACGGGGACGGCCCGTTTCACCCTCATACCGGACGGGGTATTGAGGTTCATGGTTTTGGTGCCCATACCGGACGGGGTATGGGGACGGCTCTGAAATCAGGTTATAAATGTTAAGGGTTCACGGATAGCGGGACCCCTATGGATCCCCATGGATACTAGTAGGCTGGTAAATGAGGAAAATGGGTTGTTTAATGATTGAAATACAAAAGTGTGGTAAGTGTTATGTTATATAATTCATATGATTTCATGATGATGATAATGTTATTGCTTTCATATGTTGTTTTATAGATCTCACCGAGGTAAGTGGACAGTAAAGGTTTTTATGTTAATAAACGAATTTATTATAAATTATGCTCCATTGGTCTTTTTTGTGTTTTCTACCCACCTTTACCTCCGTGCCGGTGAGATAGTGTGATGTCTTTACTGGGCTGGTGTAGCTCATTTCTTATTTAACCATTTCAGATCAGGAAGACATTGTTCCCGAGCCCGTTCCGTAGGAAGACGGCGAAGGGGACGCCTAAAGACTCTGTAGTTATATTTATAGTTCTTATTTTCGAATATCTCTCTTTTAGTTAGTTTGTTCTTTTATATTTTAAGCACGTTTTTAGTTTTTGTGTAAGGAATGTTAATCAAAATTTTTATTACGCTTCCGCATTTGACATTCTTAATACACATATTTCATTCTAAATTTTCGGGGCCATTACATACTGTGATACGTCTCATATTGGTCTGAGATACGTGCTGATGTAACATGGTCGGATAGTAGCTTATGGGTCCACGAAGTTAAAGCCGCATAAACGAAATTACCCCAATCACAATCTTGAACTTGTTGCCATAGTCTTCGTTCTTAAGATATGACGTCACTATTTGTGTAGATTTTAGGAGAAAAAATAATAATTTTATTTCTCTTCGTTTAGGGTATTACATTTAGTGTATTTATAGAACTTCCAAACTATTAATAAGAAAATTATTTATTTTGATAAAATTCTTATTATAAAATTTTTTTATTATAATAAAATATTTATTATAGTAAATAATAACAAAGTATCTTATTCAACAATTTGTATGGTCAAACTTTTGAGATCTACATTAATCACAAAAAATTGAATTACTTATTCTCTCAGAAGAAACTCAATACGAGACAGAAATGTTTGATGAATCTTTTGAATGACTACGACTGCAAGATCCTATACAACCTAGATAAAGATAATGTAGCCGCGAATGCCCTTAATAGAAAAAACTCAGTCTTATTAGCATAGATGATGGTTTTTAGCTGGAGAATGCTTGAAATGATTCAAGGTCTCCAATTGAACCATTATAGCAAGGGCAGGTACCTTGCCCAAATTCGGATCCAGCCCACTCTCATTTAGAGAATCTGGAAAGCCCAATTTATGAATCCCAAGATTTTGAAACAAACAGATAAGTTTGCATAAGAGGAATCTCACGATTTCAGAATGTTCGACGATGGAATCTTCACATTTCGAGATTGATTATGGGTGCCTAATGACTCAGAGCTCAGGTTGGATGTTCTGAAGGAAGCTCACATATCCAAATTGTCTATCCATCCAAGAAACACAAAGATGTATTAGAATTTGCAGTGTATTATTTAATGGCCATGTATGAAGAAAGATATAATTGATTTTATCTCCATATGTCTCACTTACCAACAAGTCAAGGCAAAAAAAATCAGAGACTCAATGGTCTCCTGCAATGTCTCCATATCCCGGTGTATAAATGAGAGCACATGACTATGAACCTTATCGTGGGATTACCAAAGACTAGTTCATATCACAATACTATTTGGATTATTGTTGATAAATTAACCAAATCAGCTCACTTTCTTGCAGTCAATACTACTTATTCAACCAACAAGTTGGCTAGGTTGTATATCGAGGAGATTGTCAGGCTCCATGACATTCCAGATTCTTTGGTATCCGACAGGGATCCTTGTTTCACTTCTTAATTTTGGGAAAGTTTCCAAAAAGCTCTTGGCTCTAATCTTTACTTCAGCATTGTATACCATCAATAAATTAATGGCCAGTCAGAACAAGCCATTCAGACGTTAGAGGACAGGTTACAAACCCGTGTACTGGATTTCTGTGGCAGTTGGGACCAGTATCTACCCCTAATGGAATTCGCTTACAACAATAAATATCACTCCAATATTAGTACAACTCCATATGAAGTCTTCTATGGTAAGTCATGTCAATCCCCTACTTGTTGGAATGAAGTTGGAAAGAGATGTCTCCCGGGAACATATCTCATTAAAGAGACGATAGACAATGTTGCCACCATCCGTAAGAATCTTACACTACTTAGAGTCGACAAAAGAGCTATGCTAACAATCGGAGGAAGGATTTAGAATTTCTTACTAGTGATTTTATTTTCTTCAAGGTCTTTCCGTATAAGGGAAACATGCGGTATAGGAAGAGAAAAAAATTGAATCCTCGTTTTGTAGGACCCTTCGAGGTATTAGAGCGTGTTGGCCCTGTAGCTTATCATATTGTTTTGTCACCCAAGTTCATGGGTGTACACGATGTCTTTCATTCTTCTAACATCATTCTGCATCAACGATTTATAGTTCATTCAACCATGTCCTACGTAGAGTATCATGTCGAGATCCTTGATCGAGAGGAAAAGGTATTGAGGAATAAAAGAATTCTTATGGTCATTCTCCTGAAGAGGCTACGTGAGATCTTGAATATGAAATACGAAATAAGTGGCCCGATCTATTTTAATTTCCAAATTTAGAGGACCAAATTTTTGTGAAGGGAAGTGTGACACCCCTAAACTTTTTATATATCGAATGTAACCTTTTATTGTGTTTTAAATTTCTAATTTGGCATTTACAATATTAAAAGCGTTTTAACATCAGATGTTTTATTTTGTTTTATTTTGATTTTAAATTTAGCATTCTAAAATTTAAATTCGGCATAATTAAAAATTATTATTTTAAAATAAAAAAAGAAAAAAAATATGAAAAATGGACATGCGAACACAAACACGCGAGCCCGCGCGCTACATACGCGTACATCCCATCGCCGCGCGCCTGTAGCATACGAGGAATAGTGTGCGCGCATATAGTGCACGTCCCATTGCTTTGCGCTTGCAGCGCACGTGGAACAATGCGGGCGCCTATAATGCACGCCCCATCGTTATGCACTTGCAGCGCACGCGGGAGAGTGCGTATGCTTGAAATGCATGTCCCATCACCAAGCACCTGCAGCGCAAGCGAAACAATGCACGCACCTACAGTGCACGTCCCATCGCAGATGGACAATGTCTGCTGCTATCTACTGACGTCTGCTTGCTGCATGTCTTGCCTATACGCAGCGCCTACCTGGGTGCCATGCATGCCATAAGGCAATGACCAATTAACAACTCAATCGATCAATAACCATTGACCATTGCATGTGATCCATTGGATCACATGCAATCCACTTGGCTATTTAAAGCCCATTTTTCCTCTCCTCTCCTCTATTGCTTCATTTTCCTTCTTCTTCTTCACTTAGCCGACAAAGAGAGAGAGAGAGATTAGGGAGATATAGTAGCTTAAGAGAGAGACGAAACCAAGGAGACTTGAGAAAGTTTCCTTCTTCGCATGGTAAATTTTTTACTTTTCTTCTTGATTTTCATTATTTACTAAGACTTCCAAGAACTCACCCTTAAGCTCTTCATTTCCTTAAATTTTTACAAATTCTTCTAAAAATCCACGGGTTATAGAGCAACCTTCCTTCTCCTTCAAACAGCAAGTAACTTCATTTTGGGAACCTGAAAGTTTGAAAGTTTATGTAAGGGTCTTGGTATTTTCATGTACTCTCTTATTATGTTTTTTGAATTTGAAAACGTTTAAAGGCAATGAAATTCATGATATTTTGGATTGATTTCATGCATGCAATGAGTATTGTTTTAAAAATCATATTTTTTCGAGTGTTTGATTGAATTTGAGTGTTTTGTCTCTGTACCATGTGTGGATATGAATTTGTATATTTAAATCGAGTTATAAAAATGATAGAAAATTATTTTGAACGTAAAAATGAGTTTAAAAATGGTTTCAAGCACCAAGGTGTCGAACGGGTTGTGAGTTATGGCTATGCCATGACTGTATTCGCACAGTACGCCATGTACGCAGGTTGGGCCCTCTGCCTCACCATTGGGCAAGGGCCGAGAGGGTTACCAAATTGGGCCTTGACCCAAGAAGGTAATCCGATGTCCCAATCCGAGTATGTGGGCCCTCGTCGGGTCAGGTTGAGGTACGGACCCCCATCAGGTCTGGGTTAGTTTTAGTGGACCCCTGATCAGGTCCTGTTTAGTTCAATGGACCTTCATCAGGTTTGGGTCAGGTTGATAGGCCTCAATGAGCTGAGTTTGGTTAATGGACCCCCACCAGGTTTGGTTTAAGTGTGTGGGGCCCCTATCAAGCCGAGTTAGTTAATGGACTCCTTTTAGGTTGGATTTTGGTTGATGGACCCTTCTCGAGTTTGGGTTGTTTAGTGAGCTTGGGTTTAATTCTGGTTCAATGAGAGGATTTAGTAAGTCAGCGTGATTAGAAAACGGGTAGGTATTAAAACCAAGGACGAACCCAATAGGCCAAACTAAATGTTCTGAACTGTGAATTTGACTGTAACTTTATAACTGTTGTGAATTTGACTGTGACTTTAGAACCGTTAAGAAAAGTGAAAACATTGAAATCTGTTTGATCGTTATCACTAAGGGATAACTGAATATGACTGAAATCGACTGTTGGTGAATCACTCCCTATAAATAATACTGGTGTTTCCTTTAACTAGAGTGGTTCGCGATTGATTGTAGGGATCACAGTGGTGAAGTACAATCATGGTCATAAGTTTTTTCACCACATATTGAACTGAATTATTTTCATTCACAATGGTAGTTGGGGGATCGTCTCTACCCTCTGCTGATATAAGTTAAAACAGTTTCGCACAAAAATCTGTAAATTCCATAACTGAATCGAATCGTTTGACTATCTAGTTAAAATTGTTGATTGATTAACTATGCTTAGATTATTTACTGAATTGAATATGTTTCTCATTGTTCCACTTTTATTGCTTATGTCTGAGATTGACATTTCAAAATATATTTTGACCAATTTAAAGTATAGTGTTTTCAAAGGTATTTTAAATAAACCTATTATGTGACGTTCCCTAACTGTAAGTTCACTGATTTTAAAGGTAACAACACGTTTTGAAAAAGAAAACTGTTGAAACTTTAGTAGTGTAGTTTAAATGCTATTTCCGTTACTGAGTTTTATAGAACTCATCCCAATCCATTTTCTACCAAACGATGTGGAAAGTGAAGAATCGCCCCCGAGCTGCCTTTTGAAGCTTGTTTAGATCCATTTGCGGATCTATAGTGGACATTTGAGTGCATATAGATGATGTACTCTCATGAAAAATTAATTTATAATGAAAGAAATGGCTAGATCAAGCGTTGTATATATTTTGTTAGCGAATTTCTTGGCTTTAGATGTCTTTGAACATCAAATTTTTGTAAGAGATGACTTTTTTTCTGCTGTATAATTCTTTTATGCACTCATATTTGTTCTACTATTGGACACCTTTACCCACCGATGTCGTTCTCTATTAGCATATACGATTGAGTTAAAGTAACTTAATTTAAAAATGCTTTTATTCTGGTTATCAAACTCACTGACTCACTGGAGCATGATTCACTGGAGCATGAAAAGAGGCATGTACTAATCTAGTTCTAGTTTCTCGCATTGAGAATCTTGAAACCATTAAGCGTCTGTAATCTCAAAAGATAAAAAATAAAAAAGAAAAAAAAAAGGATTTCACCAAATCTCCTTGGATCATCGAGAAAAAACATGAAATGAACTACAATCAATAACAAAAATGAAATTGCAGCTAATACAATAATTTCTCTTTACCAAATTGAAAGAGTCAAAACAAATTGTTCAAAAAGTTCTAGAAAAAAATACCATGAGATTTTTCAAATGATGACCAACAACATCCTCATCTCCGAAATGGATTATAGTGCGGTCAATACTGGCATGGGCAAAGAGAGAAGAAACTTCAATTACTGGCAAGGGCTTGAAGGAAGGAGAAAACAAAGAGAGAAAATTCATGAGCCCTCTCCATAGCTGTAATGAACTCGCCTCTTCCCCATTATCTCCGCCATTTCTTGCTTCACAGCAAAGGCACGAATTTCATTAGACGATTATCATTGAACATTAACCTGCGAAATCTGTCTTAGTACTCAGTATCTCTTTTATCAGTTTAGGTATTATGTTGGAGAAGGTGCTTCTAGAGTAGCAGTGCTACCTTATACTTTGTTTGGACGAATTTTGTGGTAGATAATTAATGTACGGTAATGTATAATAATTGCACAAGATAGTAATGACAAAGTTATGCTATATTTGAGAAGATTGTGTATTCATGTATAGTAATGACAACTGTTTTGTTTGGATTGATAACATGGTATAGTAGTATATTAAGTCAAATTATTAATTTATCCTTATGTAATATTAAATAATAAAAAAAAGAAAAAAAAAAACTCATTTAACTTGTGACTCAGTTATTTAACTTGCAAAATTATCTAAATTGTAATTTTAAAGAATTTTTTTTTCTTAAAATAGCTAAAAAAAATTTACTATAAAAAATAAAATTTTAATTTTTTTATAATTTATATAAAAACTTATTTTAAAATTAGAATTTTTTATTTATAATTATAAACTGAAAAAAAAAATTAAAAATTATCTATTGTATAATATTTATTATTATTATTTCTATAAATTAAATAAAATAAATAAATAAATTTTATTAATAACAATTCTCAATTTTGATAAATTTTCATAAAAAAACAAACTTCAAAACTGTAACCGGGCTACCTACTGGCCTAAAAGAGATACAGCGGCAAGAATGTCCAGTTGTGAGCCAAGCTTCTCCTCTGAACTTTTTTGTTTCTGGGTATCTACTAGGCTGTAGGCACGAGCTGTTCTTTTCCTCTTCTACTTTTTTGTAATTGAAATTGGTTCGTTTAGACCTTATAAACAATTAGATAAGTCAATTTGTTTCACAATTAGATTTCTTTTCTCACTTATTGAAGGTGAAATTACAAAAACATAATCTAGGGTCAGACAAAATTTTTATCTCATTTGTATTGTATTCGCACTCTATAAAATTGAAATTCGAATTTAATATAACAACTTACTTTAGTAATTGTAAATTTGAATTTATATTTTATTATTCAAAGATAACATTTGGTTAAGATGTGTAAATTTGATACAATGAAAAAAAAGAAAAAATTATTGCAGTTAATTATTTCAATTGAAAAAAGAATGATTAATATGAAACAAATACATGGAATTATAAACAGATCGAATATATATAGCAGCTTCAACTCTTAACAGTGGGGGAAAAAAGATCAAAATGAATGTTGAAATGAAAACCAGAAAACTAAAACACACCTCTGCTCAAAATGACTCCTCCTGTGATGAAGTCTTTAGGCGAACAAAATGAGAACCAACTAAAAAAAAAAGCAAAATTGCAAACAAAAAGCAACTACTCATGCCAAAAACCTCCTTCTAGGATTTATTCTTTGGCATTTTCAATTGTCTTCTTCCCTCATTCTCACCAGTTCTTGGAACCACCGGTGATACTGAGCATCAATGGCATCAAGCTCCAACTTCAGCTCATCATATTGATCTTTGTCTGCCAGGAAAGAGAGCAGATGCTTGATAAGCTCAAATCTTTTGACATCCCAGAGCATGAGTCAATAAAAGATATTTCGGAGGTCTTTGAGGATTCCATAAACAGTCTGGATTCAACAATGTTGATATCATCTCTCCTCTGTTCATGCCATTCATTGTGATCATAAACCCCAAAATCTGAGCTGAAATCATTTGTGCCAGAGCACAAGTGCAACTTATCATAACTCTGATCATGGGATTCCATAACCTTGGTGTTGATGCTATCAACAGTGACATCAAATTCAGCAGATATATCTGAATTTGCAGCAGATTTGTTAGTTTCTTGATTTTTCATAATGTCCACATCTGGGAGCACATGCTGCCTGCTGACCACAATTTGAGAAAATTTCCCTGATTCATAAGAACTATTTGGTTGCCTTGACGTACTTCCAAATGAAGAGTTCCAACCTGCACAAGCTTCACTATCAAGTCATCGATTAACTCAGCTATGAAAGTCACATCTTCGTGTGATAAATCAAGTTGCTCAACCGTTTCCTCAACTATGACACTGCAGCATCTGAATCTAGATAAAAAGTAAAATGGACAGTACTTGCCTGACCTGTAGGAGAAACAACTCCAATTATAGATCATTCATCAATAAATGCAAAAAGACTTGAATTTTCATAATGCAGATTTACTTACCACAACGATCAGCAATCCACAAGGTAAAGAAATTGTATCACCATCATCCTTTTCCCCTCTTAGTCTGAACTCATTGCTTGTACTGGACCTCTGACATTCATGGGTTGGAAACAGATTACTCCCTTCGTCACTTTTCACACTGAAACTAACCGAAAGCTTCTTCAAGTTAGGATCTATGTCCATAAGAATAGGTTCTGACCCTGGCAAATGCACAGAAGAAGGCTCTTTTGGAATTTCAGTTGCAAGGAATGGATCCTTCAAGAGTTCTATAGTAGGCAATCTCATTGATGCTGGAACAAAACATTTCTCTATAAATTCGGGATCCTTCACTTTGCCAAGGGATAGAGGCTTGATACCCGGCAAGAGTACCTACACAATAATGTAAGATCTCAAGGTTTAATATGATATTAATTAAAGACCAACATTTGAGAATTTGATGATATTACCAATAACACTGCTGCATGACAATTGCTAATCCGAAATCTCCAATGGGAACACTGATTTAGGATGTTTGGGTAATAACCTCTTCTATTCGAAGCAAACATTAATTTAAGAAACTACGGGCAGAGGGTTTCTTAATTGAAAGCAAAAACTGCATCAGCTTGACGTTTATCAAATTCTTTCTATAGTTGTTTGGGAGAGAGCCTGTAGTGATCAAGCCCATCATTATATTTAACAGGCTTTAAAGCCTCCAGATCTCCACCAATGAGCCAATTTCCAGATGGGGTAATAACCTCTTCAACATATGGCAATCCTGGTGCAGTTGTTCCCCATGTTCTGGCAATTCTTTCTTCCCTGTTATGCTTGTATATTTCAATGCTGAAATAAAATCAGAGCATAGAAAATTGCAAAAATGACTTAAACTGAATGTAGTATTTAGTGAAGATTTAAATGTTCATTTACATCTTATAAAAGAAAACAAGAAAATAAAACGTAAATGGAGAAAACTTTCAAAAATAAAACCAATCGTTATCAAGGGCATAGTGTCCTCAAACCAAAAATTGTACTTTCAACACCCAAAAATACTTCCATGGAGTGGGAAGAAGAATTATTAGCCCATGTGAAGAAAGTAGAACGAAAGAAAAGAATGGATGTTCCCATCCTTTCATTTATTTGGGTACAAGACAAAAACTAGTAAAAAATACTTCTCCTAATTTTTTATCTTTGCTACTAATTCTTTATTTTACTAGTAGACATTATTGACTATTTTCCAATAACTAATCATTCCCTTTACAATGAAATCAAACCAAAACTATATATATATATATATATATCCTTCTCTTTCCTATAATTTTTCAATTTGTTATCCAAATTGTCTTCCATTTGCTTCATTATTCCTATTTGAAATGCATTTTGATTCAAATTTACCTCTTTATATTGTATTTACATTCCTATTCCACGAAATTGAAATTTTAAGCAAACTGTTTTCTATAATTGTTGATGTTCATATTTTCCAGAAAAATTAACCTCACTTGTCTAGAATCCGCCATGAGTAACTATCCACTGCTTCCTCCCTACACTCCCAAATAATATATCAATTCAACTAAACTCCAACTGTACAACAACACTCAGACACCAGACAAAAAAATGAAAAACCAGAAATTAGGAAGTCAAATAGATGCTCCAACCGTTACATTCAAGTTCGTCAAAACCTAGCTAAATGGCATGTACATTGTACCCATCAAATTGTTTTTTTCTTTTTCTTCTTCTTCTTCTCCTATTTTCCTTCCAATACAAAGGAACAACATTATACACCCCTTCCATTCACAATCAAATTAATTTGCACAAAACATGGCAAGTGTTTACTACATCGAAAAAAAAAAACACAAAAACACTTATAAGCTATACAACATTAAAACAATGGACATGAGGAAAAACTTACCTCCGTAGAGTACCAATCAAATCTCCTTCAGGCCCGACCAGCGCAACATTCATGGACGATCCAATTCACTCCTTAATAGCCAAAACGATTGGTAGCGACATATTCACAATATTCCCATTTTCATCCTCATGCAATTAAAATGCAAACTCTGCAAATACTCATTTTCCCTCATGAACCCTCTCAACGGATTGGCCCATCCCTCGCTGATCACATGTACCCATTCAACGTCGATCTTAGAAAGCCTCAGTTTCGGTAATGACTCGGCCTCAAGCGTCTTGGAAGTCCTCTCACTCTCTGGAACCACCAGATCCACCACGACAGCACCATCTGGGTCGATTAATGAACTCTTAACCACCATAGGAGAAGAAGAAGAAGGAGAAGCTTGCATTCTAGGTTTACAGACTAAATGAAGTAATTGGTTTTTGTGGCAAACGTGGTTTGTTCTCTTTAACAAAGATGGAGACGATCGCAACAAGCAGAAGCAGAATATGGAAGCGGAAGAAGCAAAAGCAGATGAGAAGAGGACAATGGAAGCTGCAGTGAAAAAGAAGAATTGGGGTAGAAGAAAAACAAAATTTGAGTTACCGTTGCCTCCACAAAAACCATTTCCCCTCATTTTCTCTCCTTCCAAACAAGACAAAATAAATACTGTCTGATAAACGGCTTCTCTTTCTTATGGGCCTCTTAAGCTTAATCCAAACCCAATTTTTTTTCTGGGCTTGGGTTGATCTAATTGAGATTGTTTTATTTTATTTTATTTTATTTATTTATTTGGGGCAAAGACGATCTTGGTTTTATTCTATCGCTCTTCCAACACTGACCAGTGTGGCGGTTAGCTCTGGCGGAGCTGAGAGGTGGATCTTCCATTGAAGAGCTTTGAAGGGAATACAAGTTCGAAGAATTCTTAAAAAAAAATTAAACAATTTTAAGAGTCTGAGTTATGGGGATTGATTATTACAAAGTTCTGCTGGTTGACCGGTCTGCCAAAGATGATGATTTGAAGAAAGCGTATCGTAAACTGGCAATGAAGTGGCATCCGGATAAAAACCCTAACAACAAGAAGGAAGCCGAAGCCAAATTCAAGCAAATCTCCGAGGCTTACGACGTAAAATGGGAATCTTTCCCTTCTAATCCCAAGTTTGCTCCCTGCATTACCTGTATCTTTCTCAAACTTTAATCTTTCTTGGGTTAATTACAGGTACTGAGTGATCCACAGAAACGAGCGGTGTATGACCAGTACGGTGAAGAGGGACTGAAGGGAAATATGCCGCCTCCAGGAGCCGGTGGGTTCTCAGGGTTCTCGGGCGGGCCGGAGGGAGGCTCGACCACGTTCAGGTTCAATCCGAGAAGCGCCGACGACATTTTCTCAGAGTTTTTCGGGTTTACGAGCCCTTTCGGAGGGATGGGAGATATGGGCGGGTTACGGGCCAGTGCGTCGGGGCTTCCTAGGGGTATGTTCGGGGATGATATTTTTGCCTCATTTCGGTCTGCAGCCGGAGAAGGGTCTGGCGGAATACCTCGAAAGGCTGCGGCTATAGAACGGACATTGACATGCAGTTTGGAGGATTTGTATAAGGGAACTACTAAGAAGATGAAGATTTCAAGGGACGTGACTGATGCCAGTGGGTAAGCTGCTTATCAGACTGGTTTTAGTTTATTAGATTTTTGCAAAAATGATCTTTTTGTTTGCTTTCTTAGGTTTTTATTCTTGGTATATACATTAGTTTGATTTCCTTCTTCCATGCAATTTTCTGAGTATTTTATCAATCCAAGCGTTAATGATATGAAGGAATTGATCTAGATTTGGAGTTATATCTAATGACTGATTTGAATACAATAGCTTGAAAAGTTGAAGATTGTCAATGAAACTTACCCAGTTCTTTACCTTCTTTTGTAGAACAGTGTTCTTGATGATTAGGTGATAATTACACTCAAAGCTGAACTAAAGGAATTAGTTTTACTATTTATGTCCTCAAACTTCTCTCATGAATGAGCCTTTTAAGACATAAATCTTCACTATTTATAACCTAATTTACTTCTGTACATGTGAGTAGGATAACAAGATTAACATATGATACTTGAAAAACATGAAACTTAGCATTTAATACTCTAACACGATCTTGCTAGGTCTGATATTCATTGGAATTGGCAAGCTATATTTTTGTGATCGACATGATGTTTGTTTTTGGTGTATTTGTCTTTTGTTGTTCATTGATTTCGAATCCTCTATTTGGATGATTCAAGGATGGCTTCTTATTCTCAACCACGGTATTTCTTTCATTCTTTCTTAATGATACTTTTCTTTTCTATTAAAACAAAAATACTTAAACATGGCCAATATGTGATTTAACATATTTAATGCATGGCCATAAGTCGAGGAATGGCTTCTGCTCTGGTATCACTTATATAATTTGTTGAAACTGATCTTTTTCCAAAAGTTTAAACTAATGACAAAAGGCTCAACTTTACTAGTTATGTTCTAATAATTGTTTTTTTTTCTTTTTTAAATTATATTTCCTAAAATGATTCTTCTCAGAAAAAAAAGAAAAAATTTCTAGAATGATATCTCTTGTGAATAACTTGTCATAAATATTGGGATCCTATTAGGATCAAACCTAACATGACTCAGTCAATAGTTAAGATATTGTTAGGGATCCTAAACACCAAAAGAATAATAATAATAATAATAATTCAGAATTAGTTATTTCTATTTCAAGTATTTAGGGGCGTTTTTATGTGTTTATGAATATTTAGTAGGTTTTATGTGGGCTGTACATACGGGAATAAATTTTGTCGATTAGTTGCTAGAGTTGACCAAGTCCCTGAAGATAGGATTAGGCAGTTGTGGAAGTTATTCAGAAGCGGTGTAGAAATTTTTGTAGACAAGTTTTAGCAGTTTCTGGACAGTTTTGCCAGTAACAGTTTTCTGCACCCAGAATAGAAACTCTTTCTGTAATTTCTGCTGTATAAGTTCCCATTTCTAATCTATGAAAGGTATGGAAGGGGATTATTAAAGGTGTTGAGCACATATTTACTCAAGAGATTGTAGAGTTCTCTCTTAACGAGCCTTAATTTACTTCAAGATAGGTGAAGGTAGGAAAAGTCAAAAACACTGAAAAATTTCTGAAGATTTATCATAACAGAGATGTATGGCAACACCGTCTCCATGGGACTTAACCATTGAAAGATATACCTGCAGTAACCTGACTGCTTGGTGTCCTCACTTCAATCCAAACTTATGATGGCATGTCAGTTGTTCATGTATTTTCAGTAAACTAAAAAATGTAAGGACCATCAGACCCCAAGATATACAACTTTTCCTCCTGCATTCTCTTTTCCTTAATGTTGCCTTTTCTTATAATTGGTCCCGATAATCTCTTGCAGTTTAGTTATTTCAAAAAAAAAAAAAAAAATCTCTGGCAGTTTAGTAATTTTCTTACCCTGGAACATTGTTTTTAAATTTTTTAACTTTATGATTGAAACATCAGATAAATATAGTATTTATTTCTGTTGGAGTTTTATACAGTTAGCATGGGAACTTAGGCTGTCATGATGTAGGATAGCCAAGGGTGAGCTGTTAAGTTCAATAAAGAGAACTAGATGATTGAGAAAAAGATAGAAGAAAAATACACCCTAAGCTGTCTTCAGAGAGGTTTTTGTTTCTCTAAGAAAATATTAGAATTCATATTATTTGATATTTTATGCTTACACAGGATTTGCATATTTATAGAGTGTGCAACTAATAAAATGGAACAGAAATACAATCCATAACTTCTGGTAAGTTATGGACCTTCTTACACATTCAAATAGGAAACCTCTCTAAAGTAGGAAAACCCAATGTTAATAGGGAAGCAAAGTAACAACAATAGAATAAAATTTTGGGGAAAACTTAAAAATCATAGAAATACCAGTTCTCTTTGGAGATCCTAATATTCCTGCATCTCAGCTCAAGTAGGGAAATGGTGGTCCTCCCTGATCTTTTTTTTCAGGTCTGCTAGTGTAGTTTACTTCTTGTACATATATGCCAATGCATCCTTAATTTTTATTGTAGACAAGAAGTCAAAACTGACTGAAATTTTCTAGTTCTTATTTTAGGTGTCATGTTTCTAGATGAATCAAGCAATTAGGATTGAGATATTGGATATATTTATCAAAAATCAGGGAGTGGACATATTTTAGAGGTTGCATTGGAGTCTTCAAACTCCTGCTTTCTTTGGGTTGAGTTTCATATTACAATAAATTTATTGCTTTATATGGAATTGTACCAAATATGCTTGCATCTGGGATTTGCAGACAAAGCCTTTGAATGGGCTGCCGAAGAATCTTGATTGTTGTGTTTGATATTCATAATGTCAGTAGGCACAGAAATCATTGTTCAAATGTTACACATTTCCTTCCTCTTGTTTTCAAGCTAAACCATTTGTATATTAATATTTTTAAATGAGAAAGGACATCTAACTTGGAGGAAGTAACTTTATAGCTGTGGATTATGACATTATTGATAATTGCATGCACTTATTGGTGCATCATCTTGATGCATGTAGGTGACTCTTGAGTTTCTAACAGGGATTATCATGATATTTTTTTGAAGAAATTCTGATGATTGAGACGTGTTGGAAGTGTTTAGAAAATTTTGTTCCTCAAAACTCCTATCCGTGCTTGAATCATTTTTCTGTCTTGGTGTGCGGTGCTATTTTTTTCTTAATGTTTTGCTCTTGTACAGGAGACCCTCCACAGTGGAGGAAATTCTTACCATAGAAATCAAGCCAGGGTGGAAGAAAGGAACAAAAATCACTTTCCCTGAGAAAGGAAATGAACAGCGAGGTGTTATACCTTCAGATCTTGTGTTTATCATCGACGAAAAGCCTCACGCCATGTTCAAGAGGGACGGTAATGACCTTATTGTCACCCAGAAGATATCTCTCGTTGAAGCTCTGACTGGTTACACAGCTCAATTGACAACTCTTGATGGAAGGAACTTAACAATCCCCATCAACAATGTCATTAGCCCCACATATGAAGAAGTTGTTAAAGGGGAGGGGATGCCTATCCCAAAGGAACCTTCCAAAAAGGGAAACTTAAAAGTTAGGTTCAATATAAAGTTTCCTTCCAAGCTAACTGCTGAACAGAAAACTGGTATCAAGCGGTTAATATCATGAAAGGTGGCAGCTTGCGGTACCATATTCTAAAACTCTTGTAAGTTCTTTTTTTTTTTTTTTTTCTTTTTCTTTTTTCTCCCTTGTGAAGGAACTTCCTGTGTCTTTGGATTGGGAATTAATTTCTAGGAATTAAAAATTACTTCCTCTAATCGCATATCACTTTCTCTCTTGTTTTCTGTTGCTCTTTGGACTCTGGAACGTGAATTCTGGTGCGGTATTCCTTTGGTAGCGGAGCATGATCTTGCAGCTGTCATTTTGTTTTCTAATTTTTTTGGCATGGTTATCTAAGATCTTAATATAAGATCTATGGAGTTACTGTTGTGAATGAAAGTTTCCAGATTTGGTGAACCAGTGAACAATCTTTTGAGAGCCAAAATGCAAATTTCTTATGATGAAAATGTTGAGAATCAAACATGAGTTTCTTTTTTCACAAACTACACTGTGCATAAAAAAATTTGCCTGCAATGAGTGAGAAACATTTAAGAGTATGATTTGGAGTTGGTTTCAAAATCATTGAGAATTTATGAGCTAGAGAATAATGCGTTAACGATAACACAGACAAATATTCCTGAAGGAGAATTTTCTAAATGCTTAAATTTCTCAATAAATTTTTGGTTTATGCAGAGAAATTGTACTAAGAAAGCTCATATCAACTCGGGGGTTACTCTGGATACCTTTTTTATATGGAAAGGATATTATCCGGATCGATTATATTTTTGATTTATGCAGAGAAATTGTAATAAGAACACCCTTTTTTATGGAAATGCTATTATCCGGATTGAATAGTATACTGTATTTGGGGGCAAATCAAGTAAACGAAATTCCCGATTTTATCGAAAAAGGAAAAAATGCAATGAACTTTGCGGCATCTTCTTAATTCTTGTTATATAAATTTAATTTACTCCTAAAATAATAATAATAATGTTAATATTCATGATTATTCTTCAGTAAGGGGTTGACTATGGGTTTGGGTAAGTTGACCCAACCTCTTTCCTTTGGTTTCGTTTCTTAGATTTCATCGTCAAGGCAACAGGAAACAGAAACAATGAGTATGAAATCTTGGTTTAATCCGACAGGTAAAGACAATACAAGGCATATCAGTTTCCTAATCTCTTTGTATCTTAGACCTACTCGCCACTTTCCTAGTTTGTTTTCTTTTGTTTCTTGTCTTAGTATTTATTTTGTCCTACCTCTATAATCCCCTGCTCATGCAATGCTTGGGCAGCTTAGTCGCCTGAGCTCAACATGGGATCGAGTCGTTCACGAGGCACAAGCAAAGAACGCTTGCATTGGACACAGGACCTTCATGATCGTTTTGAGGAGGCAGTTAATCAGATTGGAGGTCCTGATCGTAAGTGCATGGATATTTTTTCTTCTTCGATCTTTTGAATTCATCCCACAGATAAATTTCTCAATATGATTAGTCATATTGGCCTTATAGATTATGATTTTATGCAATAAGTTTCTTGTTTCAGGGGCAACACCAAAAGGGATTCTGAATGCTATGGGCATTGAAGGATTAACAATTTACCATGTCAAAAGCCATTTGCAGGTTCTATTTTTCAGTCACTTGCATATACATATGTGTGTGTGTGTGTGTATATATATGCGCATATATGTACAAAATCAATACCAGTGTCCAATAATCTTGTTTAATTTATTTTTGTTTAACTTGTTCAGAAATACAGGATATCGAAATTTGTTCTGGAATCAAGCAGTAGTAAGTATCGTAAACTTTGATTCCGAATTTAAAAATTTAGGAAAGAAAAGTATTCCTCCAAAAGAACTAACTGCTTCTCTTCCCTGATTTCTCTCGCAGAAGGCAAGTTTGAGAGAAGCAATATTTCAGAAATACTACCTAATTTTGGCTCAACCTGGTAAGATACAATATATTCTCTTGCCAAGTTTTTACGATACAGAATATATTTATATATGTATATATGAGGGTTATGTAATCTTTTGCAGTGCTGCTCAGCTTAAAGAAGCCTTAAAAATGCACAAGGAAGCACAAAGGAGATTGAGTGATCAGAATGAGGTGCCTTTTCAAAATATTTTTCTATTTTCTTCTTTTAACTTTTCCAATAAGATGGAATTTTGGTTTTACTCTTTTTCGAAATTCATGTCTTGTTTTTACTTCTACGCCGGATTATTGACTACTACCAGTTTATGTTTCCTTTGGTGTTAAAGATTCATAGGAACTTGAAACTTAAAATAGAGGCACAAGGAAGATTCCTTGGGAGAATAGCGGCGGAGTATCAAAACCGGACAACCTCAAGGAGAACAAGAAAATCTCTCTCTCTTCAATCGACACCCTCACTCTGTGAGGAGTCTGAATCAAACGCAAAAGAAACAGAACGGGATTTGGAGGCTGAAAGAATTGAAATGGAATCTGCAGATCACCGAGAAATAATTCTAGCTCGAAAGAGGCCAAGAGTAGTCGAAGACAATAACAATGTTTTTACGCCACCGCCAACATCTGAAGTAACTAATTCAGACCCCTATAATCAAAACTTGTTTCTTGCTGAAGAAGAAATCTCAAAGCAGTCTGCTAGTGACGTAATCTTTCCCTGGAATATTATCACCTGTCCATCACCATTAATAGCAAGCTATTTTTGAGTTTTGTAGTTTAGTATATACATATATACATATACATAACTATATTTAAATAAAACCATATATACACAAAGCATTCCACCTGTGCTCATGCGATGGTCATGTATAAGTTTGATTGCTGAATGTTTTTTTACATGTTAGTGATTGTTTGGCATTTCCAGCCCATGTGCTGTATTTGATCATATAAACAAATAAATAACCCTGTTGAGTGCCAGCTTTTGTTAAAAATTTTTAAATATCAAGACCCATTTATATTAAAAGTTGAATTTAAAATAATTTGATTTCAAAATTAACTTATTTTTTTTACAAAATTTTATTTCTACTACTGAACGTTTAAAATAAATTTTATTAAAGATTCATTCGCTTAAAAATTCAAAATTGTTTCTAAAATTTGGAAAGTTTATTGTCTTATGTATGACATTAAATGAATTCTTAGGTTATATATTTTTTCAAAGGAAAAAATAAGTTATCCATCTTTTTGGCATGACATGCCTAGGTCATGGCGAGAGAGAACAAGTGAAACGAGCTTTTTTAAGGGTTTTCATTCATAGGAGGAAACATATAAGGGATGAAAAAAGAAAGCGAAGATATTTTTTTTTATTTATAAACTTTTTAATTAATATAAAATTTTTACATCAAATATGTGATTAGGGAAAAAAAAAAAAAAAGGAGCTTATTAATTGAAATTTGAAGAACCTTAAATGATGTAAATATGATGTATGGTAAACTCTAATTTATTTAAGTTTTATCTTGTACATAATTGTTTTAATTTTAAATTTGTACGATAACTCTATTACATGCGTGCTTGGATTTTAATTAAATTGAAAAAGAAATTTGAGGTACCCACTTTTAGTTAAGTGAATGGAGAAAATTTTAACAATATTGCATCTATCATATTTACATGTATAGACAAAATAGTAAATGGGAATAATCACATGTAGGAGTCTTGTTGAGATTGTTGTTTCTTTTATACTTAAAATTTTTTGTGCTTAATTGGGACTTCAAAATAGTGTTAAAAATCTTTGTGCTTAATTGGGATTCCAAACAGTGTTACTTTTATATATTGAGAATTGAGATATAGTTGAACTCATTTTTGTCCATAGTAAAAAAAAAAAAAAACTTTCATTCTATTTTTTTCAAGTATGAAACATTGAGAATTAAGATATTATTGAATCAATAATCTACTTATATATCACTAGGATTGAGTTTGGTACTGAATAGGCATGGACAACCCAAACCTAGATCCAAAACCCTAAAAAAAATTACTTGTAACTATTCGTAATCAACCATTAAAGGCGGTAACTAGGTGGTAAGAAAAATCTCTACAAAAGGGAGAAACCAGGGTTGGTTAGAAGGACGTTAAAAGGATTGATTTCGAACGAGACTATTTGATTATGATTTTAAAAAATTTACTGAAAAGAGAATAGGAGAGTTTAAATCTTTTTTAATTCCGTCAAACGCAACACTCAACATTCTCAATATTTATAAAAAAAAAAAAAAATTATACGGGTGGATTACATATATTCTTTCACTTTTAACGAATGAAAGGTGAATTTGAGCAAATTAAAAACAATCTAAGAATTCTTGTAGAGAGAACCCTTTGATAGCTGTTGGAAGGAGCCCACACTTATTATAAATAAGTATTTTTGTTAAACTTATTATCTTAAATAGTCCTCCCTATCATAACTAAGAGGATAACTTGTTATTTAATTCGATTCTATTTTTTTTTTGTTACAATTTAATTTAAAGACTCATAAAATTATTTTAAAAAATATTTCTTTTTCTTATATTTTTACAGAAAAACATAAGATCTCTACTCGGATAATTTTTTTAAAAGAAAAATTAAGAGATAACAAAAGCATATATTGAACTTAAATAAAGATCTATAATTTATTTTAAAAAATTATTCTTTCATGTTTTTTATACTGCATTGTGTGGTATAAATAAAATAGATAAGTTATTCTTGTTAAATTCATAATTAAATTAATACTCAATTACTATGGTTTTTTAATTTTATTTAAAAGACGACGACGACAACAACAACAATAAAAAATAAACATAGTATAAAGAACTCATATTTTTTTTTTCTTTGAAAATTTTGCAAGTCATAAAAAATAGCATTTTAGAATAATTTTATAATTAAGTGATTAAATTAAAAATTAAAAGTTAAAGTTAAGAGCTTAGAGAAATGGAGTTTATATATATTTTTTCAAAAATAATAAAAAATTATATATTTCATTAATTAGACAATATATATATATATAAATAATAATAATAATAACACAACATTCTAACGATAATATATATGACATAATTTCTAGTAAAAACACATAAAACAAAACTTGCTATTTAAATTTTTGCAATTCATTTTTTCTTTAAATTTGTGAGTACTGAGATTTTAATTGTTTGAATTAAAATATAAAACTTTTTAATTTATTAATAATTAAAATCTAAAAATTTGTAAGTATACTTAGTTTTTATATTTATATTAAAGAGAAAACAGAAAAGAAATTATTAATATAGATAAAGTATTGAGAGCATTGCACATGATTCATTCATACTCCTAAGAAGTTACTTGTAGGAATAAGTCAGCTTTTTTGCAAGCTGTAAAAAGTGATTATGAGGGGAAGTAGATGATTCAATTTGTTTCCAAAACCAATAGAGACAGTAACTTTATGACTATTCTAAAGTTAAATTCATCATCAAAGCAGTTGCAACCTCAAAAAGGAGACTTCTTGTTTTGTATAATTCTATCATGTCATTGGTTCACAATTAAGCATCAAAATTTTCTTATAAGGTAATGTCTATTCACATTTTAAATGTCCTTTTTTTTTTCCGATTCTTGAAATATACGATAAACTTTTGTAATATGTACATACCGATTAATAATTTATCACTACTGATAGAGACATAACGTATAAAATTTATTTTCAGTTTTTGCTTCAAAATTTAAAACTTAAGGCTAATCTTTACTTAGTGCAAATTTTTAATTTTAATGTAATATTTGTATGTACTTTGATATAATATTTTTGTAGTTTACTCTAAATTATAAGTTTAACTTATTTATAAGCTTAAATATTTAGATAAAAAAATAATTTATTTTAAACAACATGTTTATTATTATTATTATTATTATTATTATTATTATTATTATGTAATTATATATGATATAAAATAGTGATAAATCTGATCTCAAAATTAAGATGGTTATTAAAAATTTATAATATATATTGTACCAGTATGATCCCAAAATTGAGATGCTAGCAAGTATGATTTTTATTACATTAATTCATAATGTTTGGAATTAGAAGCTTTGAAACTTTAAATGTTTAGAGTTTAGAGTTTGCAATTGTATTCATAATCCAATTGTGTTCAAAGAATTTAGGATTAAGATTTCAATTGTATTCATAATTGAATTTCTTTTATAATTGTACTAAGTGTGCTGAGAGATGATTCTATTGCAGCAATGCCATAATTTATGCATACTACTCCAGTGTAATGATTAACTATTTTTAGACATAATTCTTGTAATATCCGAATTAAGAATTTTGTTCGGGATCAATTTTAATAATTTAAAAATAAATAAATAAATTTATTTATAAATTAATTTTGTTAAATTATTAAAAGAAAAATATGTTAGGGATGTAATCAAAAATAATTTTGAAAAAAATAGATAAAAATTTGGGTTCGAATAGTATTTTTGAAAGAAAAATTAGAAATAGATGGTCAAAATGCAAATAGAAAACGTTCGGCCATGTAAGATCGCCCAATCAGCAGCCCCAATAAACTGGAGCACACCGTGTGACAAGGCACATTGGCATTGGTGCCACACGGGCGATCCACATGGCCTGCAATCAGACGACCTAGGATCGATCCCGCACGAATGGACGGCTCAGATTCGTTCCCTCCTTAGGCGCAATCGGATGGATGAGATCAATCGCGATGAACGGTTCAAATTTATTTTCTTTTTAAGCGCGATTGGACAGACAAGATCAATTACGATGAACGGTCCAGATTGACGTGGATGAGTATAAATATTTTGTATCATATAGAATCCAAACCCTAGCCGTCAATCCCTGCCGGAGAAGAAGAACCAGGCACCGGAGAAGGAGACCGACCACCGATCGCCGTCGTCCCAGAGCCACCGTTGACTACCAAAAAAAGGTAAAAATTTTCTCCTGCCTACTCGGAATTCAATTCCGAGCATCCATGTAGCCAAATCAGAGTAAGAGCGATGATGGGTGAGCTGAAAACTAGGGGCAAAGTCCAGCGGAGCTGCCACGACCAAAACTTAAAAATTTCTCCGATGAGCCTCTTTTCGTTTCCCATTTCACGTAAATTTTTTATTATTGTGCTTACTGTCTTTTTCTATACATGTTAGCCAAAAAAGGAACTCCAGCCGTGAAGAAGGACCGATGGAACCGCCGCATCTGATGATCCCCCACCGGCATGTTTAGTGTTTTTAGTGATTTTTTGGCCAACCGATGCCCCTAACATGTTTTTTTGTGTAAAATTGGCTAAAATCAATCAAAATCAACCAAAAATGGCAAGGCCAAAGCAAACTATCGTCATGGGCGGCAGAGCCGGTACTGTGCCGGAATCCCAAAATCGGCCAGAAAGAGTTTTGGGCATCGATTTTGGATTTTTGGAGTATTTTTAAGTACGTGACGAGTGTTTTGAATTTCACAGAAAAAATTCAGGAAATTTGGTACCTGTTAGGAGGCGTAGTAGACAACGCAACGTCTCGAAACGCCGATCTGGATAAGGATCTCTCATTTTATTCTCCGTTACGGTAAATTGAGACTTAACATTGTATAATTTCGTATTTTTATGAAAAATTAGAGAGGTCTCAAAATAATTACATGTCACTAGTGGAGTCAGAACCGGTTAGTTCACGATTATCTTGATTTTTTGTTATTTTTTTATACTACTCTATTTGTTTGTTATTATATGGTGCATATTCTAAATTTATATTTTCTATAACTTTATCGATTTATTTGGTTTATTCGGCTATGTACTATTAGCATGAACGTAGTTTAATTGATATGTAAATATAATATGATATAGTGGTTTGCGTGGTTGATTATTTTGTTGATGAGAATCTCTATGTGAAAGAGTTACTAGATACCTAGGAAAAAGACGAATGAGTTCGGTACATAGAAAATTCTACCGTGAACATTATCTCAGTCAAACGAGGTTGGAAATTCTCTTACCAGAAAGGTTTATGAGATATTGTTCAATCTTATACCAGACGGGGTATCGATACGATAGAATGTTTGGCGCCCATTACCAGATGGGGTATGGAGATGACCGATTAATTGTTTAAATTGGATATTGGGTTCAGAGTAGGGGGGACATCCCTATAGACCATCAGGGTACCGGTAAGCAAGTAAGAAGGAAAAGTTATTATTTTTCGTTATCTTATGCGTGAAAATAAGAAGTGGTATAAATGTGGATTTTCATATATTGTTTTTAGAAAAACTCGTTACATAAGTACGGAATAAACGATTTTCTTTATAATAAATGAATTTACATCAAATTGAGGGTTTCATTAGTTATTTTTCTAATTTTTAACAATCTTCAATTTTTCGTATCTACGATTATTGTGATATTTTTACTAAGTTAGTGTAGTTCACCCTTTTATTAACCATTTCAGATCACGAAAACTAAAATCCTGATCCTGATTAGAAAGAGAGCTGTGAATAGTTCACCACCCGAACTCTCTTCAAGTACTAGTGAAGGTTGTCGTAAGATATTTATTTATTTGTTTTTTTTTAATTACAATTTATCTTTTAAAAGAAATATTCTCATAGTTCTATTAGGCATTCTAAACTATTGTAAAGAATGTAAACCTTAATTCTATTATTCGCTTCCGTATTTAAATTATAAATTCATTTTTTTAAAGATTTCAGGTCTTTACAATTCTATTCATTGAAGGATGAAGAAACTTGATTTGTACTTAATAACTTGACTTTTCCATGAAATTTATGCCCATCTACATGTTTGTATAGCTTATAACAGGTTTCTAAGAATTATATCATAAGCAAAGCTCTTGAGTTCTCACTAGATCTAATGTAGTATGGATTGTTTGGATGAAAACCATTAACAACGATTCCACTTAATGAGGTTAGATTTTGAAAATAAGTCGAATATGTTGTTTGATTGGAGTTATCATTTTTTTGCTCAGCTTTAATATTATAAAATTTTCGATGAATAAAAGTTTTGATAACAATAAACTAAAAAGATCTAAATGAATATAAGAGAATGAAAGGCAAAAAGATCAAAGAGAAGGTGAAGGACAATTTGACGAAACCTTAATTAGGATTTTCCTTTTTTTCTTCATATTATTGTGAGAAAGAAAAAAGAGTACTTAAATAGAGGAGAAAATGAAGTATATGTACATAACATATGCACACACAATTTTCGTTTTAATCTTAACACTGCTCAAACATACATACAAACATATTTGGCACACACAAGCAAAGTGCTTAAGGGACTCTGCAACCCGCATCATCTGCGACCTGAATTCTGCAGATCCCACAGTTTGAAAATAAAGTCTCAATTCTTCTTTCTCTAATAAAGAAAAATATTGGATATGACATAAATAAGGGAAAAAAAAAAAATTTCTTCCTATTCTCCAACGAGAGATTGGGTTTTAATTAAAATTTAGGGTTTTAATTAAAATTTTATTATTCTAATTTATTACACATATTCGTACTAAATTACTCTGAAAATAAATAACTTTTAGATATCTATACTATTGGTTGTAATTTTATTTTTAAAATACTTTTATTTATATAAGATATATGTTTTGAATATTTTGATTCAGCTCGACTTGCAACTACCAATTCAAGAATTGATAATTTTATCTTAAATATTTTGAGTTTTGATGTATAAAACTTTACTTATCCAAAAAAAAATATGTAAGTAGTTTGATGAAACTAGTCCACTTGTAGCAATTCTAATTATAGTTTAACTTGATCTTGGCCTTATAAATTTTAGAATTTGCTCAAAGTTTGTTTAAGTATATTATTACATATATATATAAATATATATTAAGATTACTTTTTATGACATACAAACAGGAGTTGTTACTTATAAACGGTGATCTAAAATCATAAACAAATATTTTATGATATTAGATCACATATATATAGTTGACTTTATAGCGCTTATATATATATATATATTTATATGTTGGATTTTAAGGACTCAACTTGAGTCTTCCCACAAAGACCCTTTCTCCTTATATAAAGTCTGTATTCATCAAATGTCAGAGGTTGATATTGTGCTGGACGCCCCTTTGTCACAAGCTGCTTTGCTGGTTCAATCGCCAAATCACTCTTTGGGTTATAGAAGAAAGCCAGTGACTGACGTTCCTTCAATGAGTTCACCACAACTCGGTGCTCCACACTCTTGTAAATTGCATTGCTTAGCACCTATGCATAATAAATAATTATTCAAATATACAAACAAATTATAGTATTTAATTAATAGCCCTCCATAATTCATGATTTATGTTTTTGAAACAAGTAATAATATTTGATAACCTGAATCTGATCTCCTATGTTGACAATGAAGGCATTAGGGATAGGGTTAACATTGACCCAACGACCAGAGTTTCGGACTTGGAGGCCGGTGACATTATCGTCGGCCAGGAGGATAGTTATGCCGCCGGGGTCGGAGTGTGGAGAGATGCCTAAAGTAAGGTCTGGTTGTGGGCATTTAGGGTAGAAATTAGCCCTTAAACAAGCACCAATATTCTTAGCTCCACCAAAAGCATTCTGGAGATAGTCTTCTTCTAGGCCTAGATTGGTGGATAGAACCTTCAAAAGTCTTTGACATATTTTCACCAATTCTCTAGCGTATTCTTCAATCAATTCCCTGTATATTTCATCAAGATTACTTAATTAATAAATATACATATATATGTATTTATTTCCACAAATTTAATTACTTTAATTAGAAAATTACCCATATACTGAATGTTTCTATCTGTCATAATTTTTTATTTTCCTTTTTGTTCAAAAACAGCCATGCACTGAGTAACCAAAACGCTAAATTATCTTGTGTATGGATAAAGATTTATGATATTCATTTATAATTTTCTTAAACCTATTAAAATTCATTAAAACCATTATTTCTTGATTCAATTATAGGTATTTTCACCTCTCTCTCTCTCTCTCTCTCTCTCTCTCTCTCTCTCTCTCTCTCTAGCTTTCTTATTAAAAGATTAATTATGTTATTAATAGTGTACAAGTATCATATAATTATTAAAATAGATGAATTTACATTTTTAAAAGTAACATATATATATATATATGTGTGTGTGTGTGTGTGATTCTGGCCATGCAAATTATGCATTGTAATAAAGAACTTTGCGGTTGAAGAAATTATAACTGGTAATTAATTTACAGTAAGTAATAATTATAGGATCACGTGATGATAAAAGATTCTTTACTATAAAACTAAATTCATGAGACAGAAGAGATAATTTACAAAAATAGTAAAAACTAAAAGGTTGGCCTGCTCTTAGAAATTCCAAAGATAACAAGTAATAACTAAAATGAGTAAGAACAGTAAAATTCTTTCACGTAAAAAGACTGGTGAGTCGTCGGCCAAATTAAGCACGTTTTAAATGAGGGACAAAAAAATGGAAGAGGTTGATACGCATACCTGCAAGACGGCGGAACTGCAGGCCACTTGCTCTTCTCCCTAACCGTTACCGGCAAGTAATGGAGAAAGAAGTAATCGCCCCAGTCCAAACTCGCGTTCTCCTCTACTCCCAGGCGACTACCGTACCCTACATACGTGTCCGGCGCGTTCGCATATTCCTGTTTCACCTCTAACGGCAGGTTGAAAAAGTCGCGCCACACCTCACGGATGGAGGCCATGAGACGATGGTCAACGCCGTGGTTGACCACCTGGAAAAACCCCCAGTCGCGGCACGCGCTAGAGACGGTTCTCAGCGTTTGGTGACGGAGTGCAGCGTCGTGGCTGAAGAGGTTGGTGTAGTCGATAACGGGAATGTTAACGTGACGGTCGTGAAACTTGGTAGTGTTAGGTCGGTCGTCGTGTGGTTTAATGTAACGGGTGGGTATTGAGTTTATGCCGCTCTCGGAAAGAGACTGGACGTTGATCACTGGCTCCGGCCAGCATAGGTTCTGAGTGCAGCTCATGATGGGTGAGAAGGAAGATGGGTTCTTGTTGCAGGGAGAAGGAGAGTGTAATAGGGTATTTATATAGGCGGGTTATTCGGCGCCGTGGGGAACTTGCTTTGCTTATTAGTATAATTGCGTGCTATGTTTTACATGCCAGATTAAGGCAAGAGAATTTAATGACTTTAGTTTTATTAATAATTTAAATTTATTTAATTTAGATTAAGGTGTGAATGCTGAGCTCATTGTTTGTGAAAACCCATGAACAAAGGTCCCACATCGAGCCGTTGTTTGCTTGGCTTGTGACGACAAAAATGAGAGAGACATTTTTTTAAAGAGGTTATTTAAGTGGATAATTAATATTCTGGATTTGCTTGTTAATAAAATAGAAATAGTTAATTTTTATATGATTAAATGATTTTTAATAATTTCTTAATTTTAATTATTAAACAAGTTATAAAATACATAGCATTTACTGAATATTAATTATTTACAGAGATGAAATTAATAATGAAATAAATATGAAACGACCACTAAAACATTATTAATAAATGAGAGTTGATGACGATTACGAGCATCAATCCACGATTATTAAAAATATATATTTTTTAATTAGTAGGAGTCATGAAAATTCTTCTGCCATTTAATTCTCTCACATGACACCATTGTCACGTGCTGATCCACGTGATTTTTAATTTTCCGTAACCGAATGTCTATTATTGTAAAAAATAATTACCACTGAGACTTTTATATATATATATATATATATACAATTTACTAAAATAATATATAATTAGAACCATAAATTAATATCTTGAAATCTAATTTTAATTAAATTACCATTTTTTTTATAAAAATTAAAAAAAGGAATGTGGTGTAGATGGGAGAAAGAATATACAAATTGGGTCAGTTAGTGGTGGAGAAGAAAAAGTGGGAGCAGTCTGATTCAGAATATTGATTAATAAAAATTAATATATTAAAATATAATTTTAATTAAATTACCTTTTTATACATAAATACAAATATACACGTGTGCTGTGAGGGAGAATATATATGCGTACGTGTTGTATCTCCCCTATAATCTGCTAATTCTGACATAATAATTCCAGTCAATTTTATCAAATTGAATTTTTCTTGAAGAAAATTATTTTAGAATATGTAACAAAAATATTTTTGACATGTGATAAATATGTCAATTAATTTGAGGCTTAAATATATATTTACGTCAAATCTTTTATTTTAAGTCATTAAATGTTTAGAATGTGGTTGTGTTTAATATATTTATATTGGTTTTAACACTATAACTTAATAATAATTAAATTTGGTGTTACGTGAAATATGTGTTATATATAATATTATTTATAAAAATCACTTCAATATATTAAAAAAATATAAAAGAAATAAAAGTTACCATAATATCTAAAAAATAAAGAACAAATATAAACTACCGCAAATTTTGACAGAGTTGAACCAAATCAAATTAGAGTGTATCAAGTTTTTCTTGAATCTGTTCAACTGGGAGCAGATGTATTCGAGTTTGAATCTTACTCGGTACTAAATATTGATTAAAAATAACCACCCCCCCCCCCCCTCCCAAATCTTAACAACTAGCCACCTCTCTTCTTTATCTTTAAATGTCTTCATTTTCATCTTCAACTTCACATTCTAACAATGACAAAGTGAGTGACTCAACGTCTTTAGCTTCACAAGGCAGTCATGTCCTTTCTTCACTTTCATATTCATACTCCAGCATCTTCAGTTTCAAAACTTTGATAAAGACTGTTCCATCTTTGGCTTTGTAGCTTTGTTAGAGTAATATAGATTAGGTTGGATCTATTGAAGTTTATTATTATTTTATTATTTTGACAAAATTTTATTCTTCAAAAGAAGAAATTTTATAATAAATTTTAAGAGAGAAAATTGCAAAGTAGGTAAGAATATTGTTCTTCCTAAGATTGTATATAAGGAAAAAGTTACAGACCTCCTCATTCTAGATCTTTAACTTATCCTTTTTGACTCACAAATTTGTCTTTATGATTAAAAAAACACTACAACATCTCTTTCTTTTGTGTTACAATCTAATATAAATGAGCATTGGCAGTTTGATGATAATTTTTATTTAGCTCGGTAGCATTATTTGCAACTCAATAATCTGATTAGTCATTTCAACTCTTTTAAAACAAGAGTGGACTATTTATGCTATATTATGTGGGTTTTTTAATGTCATTTACTTCCACATATTTGATGTAGGATCATCTGTCGTAACCTTTACTAGTTACTACTAGAATTTATTATATTATAATAGGATTTTTATAATAATTATTATTTATTAAGATTTTGTTTCTTAACTAATGATGGAGCAAGGTAGCTTTCACTAAAAATCCACATGGTGCCTAAAACTGTTATTTACAAATCTATATCGAGTTTGGAGTAGTTTCAGAATAATATATTATGTACCCAAGTTAGGTTCAATTTTGGTAAAACCTACATTGAAACCATCTTATTTTCATCTCTACCACCATTTTACTTTTTTCGCACTCACTATCATTGCGAACCTATTTTCATTGCCATCACCATTATTAACACTTTTGCATTTGTTGTTGTTACCACTATCATTCTTATTATCTTTATAACTACAGCCCCCACTTAAACTAGAGATGTTCAAATACTAGTTGGACCGAAAAATTAGATGATTGACATGTTTGATATAAATCAGACCATACTAGGAAAATATCAATTTGGTCACCCCTCTTGAAATGTATGGATTGAGAAAACCAGATCATTCTACTTTATCAAAATTAACTTTAAATTTATTCTTTTTTTCAAATTTTTAAAATGCTTCCTTGTGTGGTGCAACATTCTTTGCCTCAATTCCTACCATGCTTTGCAATTATTCCTCCTCCACAACCCATTTCATAACTTTTTTGCTGAAAGTTTCTTGTCTCACGCAAAACCCAAAAGCTCTCGTAAAAAAATGTTTGAAGTATTAAACACTTCATAGCTTTGACAACATAGAGTGTCCTTATTTACTCATCCTTTTTTCTTCCACGACCCATTTCATGTCAATATTAGTGAAAACTTCTTTTGTCCCATAAAAATGTTGAAACCTCAAAGGTGAAATACACTGTAAAACCCAAGTAAAATAAAAATTTTATTTTATTATTTTTATTTTTATTTATTTGATTTTTAATTAATTTAATTTAATGAAAATAAAAATAATAATAATGATAAAATTGGGTAAAAATATTATTTGGATTTAATTGAAATTGATTTTGGGAAAAAGGGGTGAAAATTTGGATTATGGGGGTGTTTTTGAAAAGAAAATCAGAAACCGGAGGTCAAAACGTAATTTAAAAAAATTGTATCACGTCAGCACCCACCTCAGCAGCCACGTCAGCGGCTCGGTCAGTAGTCTCGGCCAACCAGGACCCGCCGCGTGGCAAGGCAACGCTGACCAGGGAACGGGCCACGAGGGCGATCCGCGTGCGCGTGATCGGACGGCCCAGATTCGTTCCCGCGCGCACGGACGACCCAGATCAAACGTGCGCACGGACGGCCCAGATTCACGCGCATGGACGGCCCAGATTGCATCGCGATGGACGGCCCAGCGATGGACGTCCCAGATTTAATCCCAATTAAATCGTGATCGAACGGTCCATAATTAATCTTGATGGATGGTTGAGATTAAAAGGCAAAGGGTATAAATAACCCCACCCACACCTGACCACAAAAACCCTAGCCGTCAGTGCCTCGCCGGAGAAGAAGAACCAAACGCTGGAGGAGCCGGCTGCCGCCACCTGCCGACGCACTGGGGAAGTTTTCGACCGCCGATTGAGGTAAATTTTCTCCCCCTTGCTCGTTTTTCGATGCTTAGTCCGCCTATGGCCAAACTGGAGCCAAACCACCGGCCAAACGGCCAAAAAACCCAGCCGAAGTCCAGCGGCGCAGCCGCGCCCCTCCTCGGTTTTTGCCTCCGATGAGGCCTTTCCCGGCCTCCGTTCGATGCAAATTTTATACCACTGTGATTACCGTTCTTTTCTCTACAGGTTGATCTGAGCCAAACATCAAAACGTGACTCACGTCGGAGGAGCCGCCGCACCCGAGAGCACCGCCGCCGGTAAGTCTCGATTTTTCGTGATTTTTTGGCCCACCGAGGGGCCTAGGGTTGTTTTATCACAGGGACCGATGCAAGTGTGGCCGAATTCGGTCGAAAACAGCCAACCCGAGGTGAATCGCCGCCGCTTACGGCGGCGCCGTCGCCAGAGCACGGCGGAGCCGCCGTGTCAAAATTCCGATATTGGCTGAAAGGGGCCCTAGGTCTGATTTGGGATTTTTTTGGGACACGTACAGGTACCGGTAGTGCGTTTCAGTTTTTCAAAAAAAATTCAAAAAAATTAGGGACAGCCTATAGGCGTACTGTAGAGCCGTATTCAGACCCCGAAACAAGTAAGGACCCCTCACTCTATTTCCTATCACGGTATTAAAGCTAAATAAATAATTAAACTGTACTGTGTGACTTTATAGATGTATAATTGATTAAGGTTGCCAATAGAGCCCGAGTTTGATACAGTGTTGGTCTGTTATTGTTTGATTTAATTTTCAGTATTAAATGCAGTATGATGTTTGATGTAATTTTGTTATGGTCTCGTATGCATGAACTATAATTTCTTTTATTATGGTTTGTATTATGGTGAAACTAGTACTGTATTGTCTTATTTGGTGTCAATTACTGGTTTACATGTTTTGTATGATTGGATGAATGAGATTACGAAAAAAGGCAAAAAGGTTATGTGAATTGATAAGTGGATAATGTGGACAGTCTGACTAGATATCCTGAGAGATGGTGGACAGACCAGGTCCGTAGGGAACCCTACCAGGAACGTGATCTCTTATACCAGACGGGGTATGGAGATCTTATGTGTTTTGGCGCCCATACCGAACGGGGAATGAGGACGGCCCGTTTTACCCACATACCGGACGGAGTATTGAAGTTCATGGTTTAGGCGCCCATACCGGACGGGGTATGGGGACGGCCCTGGAATCAGGTTGAAATATTAATAGTTCACGGGTAGCAGGGACCCCCTATGGATCCCCATGGATACTAGTAGGCTGGTAAATGAGGAAAATATGTTGTTTAATGATTGAAATGCAAAGGTGTGGTAAGTGTTATGTTATAAAGTCTATATGATTCTATGATTATGATAATGTTATTGCTTTCATATGTCGTTTTCATGGATCTCACTGAGGTAAATGAACAGTAAAGGTTTTTATATTAATAAACGAGTTCGTTATAAATTATGCTCCATTGCTCATTTTTGTTTTCTACCCACCTTTACTTCCGTGGCGGTGAGATAGTGTGATGTCTTTACTGGGCTGGTGTAGCTCATTCCTTATTTAACCATTTCAGATCAGGAAGACATTGTTCCCGAGCCCGTTCTGCAGGAAGATGGCGAAAGGGATGCTTAAAGACCCCATAGCTATATTTATAGTTTTTATCTCGAATATCTCTTTTAGTTAGTTTGTTCTTTCATGTTTTGAGTACGTTTTGGTTATTGTGTAAGGGATGTTAATCAAAATTTTTATTACGCTTCCGCATTTGACATTTTTAATACATATATTTCATTTAAATTTCCGGGGCCGTTACATACACTTTGTTGAAAAACATTGGAAGTTGTTGTGTCTTCGTTAACATAGAGCTTCTTTCTTTCGTCTCCTTTGTCAATTCCTCTTTTCTATCAGTATATGCTTTTAGTTTATAAAATAATTTTCATGGATGTATATATGTGGCTGAGAATAGATGTATGGATGTAAATACATGCATTTTAAAATTTTCACGATACAATATAGATTATTTTTATTAATTTTAGAAATTTCCTAATTAAAATAGATTTAAAAAAGAAAAAATAATCTATTTCAGTTTAGATAGAATAAAACTGGAAATTATGAGTCTACTAGATCTGACTAAAAATTAAATGGTCAGGTTTTTTATCTAAACCTTTTTCTAATTTGAATCTCTACTTTGGTCTGGTTTAATCCGATATGGTTTTAGAATAATGTAACGTCCTAATTTAGTTGTCAAACTTTTAAAACTTCTGAAATTTAGTTGTCCAAATTAACCTTAAATTTACTCTTTCTTCAAACTTTTGAAATGCTTCATCGTGCGGTACAACATTCTTTGCCTCAATTCTACCCACGTTTTGCAATTGTTCCTCCTCCATAACCATTTCACAACCTTTTTGCTAAAAGTTTCTTCTCTAACGCAAAATGTCGACACCCCATAGGCTAAGCCCAAAGCTCTTATCAAAAAATGTTAGAAGGTATTAAACATCAATAGCTCTGACAACATTAGAGTGTCCTTATTTGCTCTTCCCTTTTTCTTCCACGATCCATGTTATGTCAATACTAGTAAAAACTTCTTTTGTCCCATGAAATGTTGAAACCCCAAAGGTGAAATGCACTTCACTAAAAAACACTAGAAGTTGTTATGCCTTCACTAGCATAAAGCTTATTTCTTTGTCTCCTTTATCAATTCCTCTTTTCTATCAGTAAAAATTTCATGAATGTATGTATGTGGCTGAGAATAGATGCATGGATGTAAATACATGCAGTTCAAAAATTTCACTATACAATATATATGGAAGTGTGTGTATATATATTATCTTTATTGATTTTAGAAATTTTCTAATTAAAATATATTTAAAAAAGAAAAAATGGTTTATTTAAATTTAGACCGAATAGAACTAAAAGTTATGAGTCTACTAGATCCAACTGAAAATTAAATGGCCTGGTATTTGATCTGAACCCTTTTTCAATTTGAATCTCTATTATGATCTAGTTTAATCTGATATAGTTTTGGAATAATGCAAAGTCCTAATTTAATTGTCATTACCGATAACTACAATTCCCTCTTCACCACTCTTACACCTGTCACTTTAATTATTTTACCACCAGCACTATTGTTGCTGTCATTTGTCATTATTGTTGTTACTATAACCACCAACACTACACCTATCAATAATTAATGGAAATTAAGAAAATTATAAATGGTTATTAGTAAGACAAAATATAATAAGACTAAGAGTATAATAATAATTCTAAATTAATTTCCTTTATTTGAGGTTATATATTGGTAGAAGTAGTTGTTTATTTGTGTTTTGCAATAAAAAATAATATTACCTTGTAACAGATATGAGCAGTGGCTTTGTCTCAAAATTGTTGAAACATTAATCACCTAAACTTGTAAGAGGATGAAAAATGAATGGTATGGCCTTTTTGGAGAGGACTTTGATATTATAATTGTTGAGAAAGAAATAATCAGTTTGTGTTTTTAAGATATGATATCTTTTGGGTTCCTTAGATGATGTTTTGTTTAGACAAAACAAGTATATTTTAAGTTTGAGGTTATAAAAAGCATGATTTCATTTAAACTACATGTTTTTGAATTTTTTAAATGATATTATCAAATACTTTTAACTGTCATTACATTGTTCATTATATAGATATTAAATGTTAACTGTTTATTACTATTACAAAAAAGAAAAATTATTTATCACTAAATATTGATATCATTATATGGTAATAAAATATTATTCACTATATACATACTAACTAACAATCACATGTTTTTTTTGTCAATTTTTAGATCAATTATATGAATTATGTTTCACCACATAACATGTGATTCTTGTCAATTTTATATTTTGTTTTTTTTTTTTAATAAATAGAGGAATTATTTCTCTAATCATGCTTTTCCCTTTTTCAATAACTGTATGTTAAAACCAAATTTCTAAAAAAATGAAACTAAAATAAATAAAAATAACTAAAATGCATAGTAGTTATCTATTTGTATGCATGTTCTCAATAATAATAGACAAACGTATATCTTCCTTCCATTTTTTTCACTAAATGAGTTTCATTGTTGAAAGATACATTATATGTATATATACATACGTACGTACAAACATTCCATCTACACTTAAATATACTATTTACTTTTATTTAAAGTAGGTTATATACATTTTTTTTTTTTAAAAAAAATTTAAATAACTATTCACATATGCTCCGGTTGTCAACTATGTTTTGACAATATTTTTTTAAAATCTTAAATATATAAATGGCTCATGTACGTTCATTTTTGGAGATTTTACACCTATAAATGTGTATATATAGGCTAGATTACATTAGGAATTTATACCTACTGATGTAAGTAGCGCAACAGCTGTCTGATCATCACATCACAATCACGTATTGTGGTTTACATATCATCAAGGCATTTTTAATGTGAAAGTATAACTACTCAACTTAATCTTCTCTTTAGCCTAATTTCTAGCAGTTGGTCATAACCTAATCAATTATCAATTAAATATATATATAATCCATCCAAATATACATGTAATACCCACAATTAACTTTAAAATTTTAAAATTAATTTATAAAATATAATTTTTAAATTTATGAATTTTTATTTAATATAAAAATTAGAAAAAAAAAAATAAGTGGATGATGAAATTAAAAATAATTTTAGAGTGGATTCTGATGGTATTTTTGAAGGAAAAATCAGAAACTGTGGGTCAAAATATAATTTAAGAAAAATGTACCACGTAGGACTGCCCAGTCAGCAGTCCCGATGAATCGGAGCGCGTCGCGTGGTAAGGGACGCTGACTCGGTGCAGCATGGGAGGCCACGCTGGCAATCCGCATGCCCGCGATTGGACGATCCAGATTTGTTCCCACGCGCGTGGATGGTCCAGATCCGTTTCCTCCTCAGGCGGGATTAAACGGTCGCGATTAAACGTGATTAACGGTCCAGATTCGTTCCCTCTTTAAATGCGATTGTACGGTCCAGATCAAATCACGATGAATGGTCTAGATTTATTTTTTCTTTAAACGCGATCAGACGGTCGAAATCAAACGCGATGGATGACCCAGATTAAATAAAGACAAGTATAAATATCTCACTTTACACCGAATTCTAACTCTAGCCGCCAGCCCCCCGCTAGAGAAGAAGAACCAGTCTCCAGAGAAGGAGCCGACCACCGCCTGCCGCTGTGCCGGAGCCACCTCCGCCGCCAAAAAAGGTAAAAAAAAATTTTATTCACTTAAAATTTGATTTTGAACACCCACATAGTCAAATCGGAGCAAAATGACTGGCGGATGAGCCAAAAATTGCGGGTAAAGCCCAGCGGCACCGTCTCGGAAAAAATTAAAAATCGCATCCGATAAGGCCCTTTCCGATTCCCGTTTCGTGTGATTTTTTTACTATTGTATTCACTATTATGTTTTTCACAGATTCACCGAAGAAAAATGCCCAACCGCGATGGTGAGCCAGTAGAGTCGTAGTACCGAAAAACTCCACTGCTGGTAAGCTTTTGTTTTCCTACTTTTTTTGGCCAAATGAGGCCCTTTAACGTGTTTTCTCGTAGAGATGAGTATAAAATTAGCTAAAATCGGCCAAAACTGACTGAAAATGGCAAGTCCAAGGCAAACTGGTCGCGGGCGGCGGTGCTGTTGCCGGAGCACGGTGCTGCCGCCATGCCGAAATTTTAAAATTGGCTGAAAAAAGATTTTAACACTGCTTTTAGATTTTTTGGGGTATTTCTAGATACTTGAAGCGTATTTTAATCTCCAAAGAAAAATTTAGGGAATCCAGAGACTACTAGTAAGCGCAGTTGAAAGTTTAGTGTTCGAACATCGATTCAGGTAAGAATCCCCCACCCCATTTCTTGTTATGGAATTGAAGTTTAATTATAAATAATACAGCATTTTGCGTAATTTTAAAAAATCTCGATAATTAATTACAAGTTATTAATAGAGCAAGAATCGATTATTTATCACTTTTTATTATGTTTTAACTGATTGATTGATTTTATAGTTTTAAATGCATGATAATACACTGGAGTTAGTAAGATGATTCAGTTGTGTTTTCTTGATGCATGTATTGCTTGTTTTGCGTGATTTGCAGTTAAATTGTGGAACTGAAAATTAAATGTAAATGAAAAATTACTTGATTAAATGAATGAATGAATGGTAACTTTACTGAATATCCTGGGAGATAGTAGACGGATCGGGTGCATAAGAAATCCTATCGTAAATATTATCTCATAGCAGACAGGATATCAAGAATTGGTATTTTAGCGCTCATACCGGACAGAGAATGGGGACGGCCCGTTTCACTCTCATACCGGACAGGGTATTGAGAGATTGTAGCACCCGGAAAGGAGGAGGAAAAAAAAAAAAAAAAAAAAAAAAAAAAAAAAAAAAAAAAAAAAAAAAAAAAAAAAGAAAAAAGGGGGGGGCCACGTCAGCAGCCGCGTCAGCAGCCACGTCAGCAGTCCCGGCCAACCAGGGCCTGCCACGTGGCAAGATCGCGTCACTCCGAAAGGAGCCACGTTGGCGATCCGCGTGGGTGCGATCCGACGGCCCAGATCAATCACGCGATCGGACGGCCCAGATTCAATAAAAAACGAACGGCCCAGATTAAAACAAAATGAACGGCTGTGATCAAAAGGCAAGGGGTTATAAATAGAACCCCCACACCAGACCACAAACCCTAGCCGCCAGCCGCTCGCCGGAGAAGACGAACCAGAGGCCGACCGCCGCCACCCGCCGCCGCTCGCCGCCGCACCGGGGAAATTTCCGACCGCCGATCGAGGTAAATTTCATACCCCCGACTCGTTTTTCTCCACTGATTCCTCCTATGGCCAAATCGAAGCCGAAATCCCGGCCAAACGGCCGGAATACGCGGCCGAAGCCCAGCGGCGCCGCCGCGCCCCCTCTCGGTTTTTGCCTCCGACGAGGCCCTTCCCGGCCTCCGTTCGATGCAATTTTCATATCACCGTGATCACCATTCTTTTCTCTACAGGTTGACCGGAGCCGAATCACCAAAACACGAACCTCGCCGGAGAGCCGCTGCACCCGAGAGCGCCGCCACCGGTAAGCTCCGTTTTTCCGTGATTTTTTGGCCCCCCGAGGGCCCTAGGGTTTGTTTTCTGACAAGGACCAATGCGAGTGTGGCCGAATTCGGCCGAAAACGGCCGAAAACAGTCAACCCGAGGTGACTCGCCGCCGCCAGCGGCGGCGCCGTCGCCGGAGCACGGCGGAGCCGCCGTGCCGGAGTTGCGATTTGGGCCGAAAGAGGCCCTGGGCCTAATTTGGAATTTTTTTGGAACACGTGCAGGTACTGTTAGTGTGTTTCAGTTCCCCGAGAAAAATTCAGGAAAAATTAGGGACAGCCTGCAGGCGCACTGTGAATCGTATTCGGATCTCGAAAACAAGTAAGGACCCCTCACCCTATTTCCTATCACGGTATTAAAGTTCAAAATGATAAAACGGTATTTCTTGAATTAACGCATGTGTGAAATTGCTTAAGGTTGCTAATGGAGCCCGAGTCTAGTGTGATTGATGATTTACTGTTATTTGGCCTGTTTTACACTGTTTTACAGCTTTAAATGCATTATGGGGTTTGATGTGTTCATTTTACAGATTTGTGTGCATATACTACGTTTTTATTAATTATGGGTTGAATGACTGAAAAAAAACTGATACTGTATGTTGTCTGTTTGGCATGAATTACTGTTTGCTTGTTTAAATGTGAATTGATGATGCTTATTGAGGAAAAGGGAAATGAAACATTGTGTAGACTGATAATTGTATGATGGGGTCAGCCTGACTAGATATCCTGGGAGATGGTGGACGGACCGGGTCCGTAGGGAACCCTACCGGGATTGTGGTCTCACATGCCGGACGGGGTATGGAGATCTTAGGGTTTTGGCGCCCATACCGGACGGGGTATGGGGACGGCCCGTTTCACCCTCATACCGGACGGGGTATTGAGGTTTATGGTTTTGGCGCCCATACCGGACGGGGTATGGGGACGGCCCGTTTCACCCTCATACCGGACGGGGTATTGAGGTTCATGGTTTTGGCGCCCATACCGGACGGGGTATGGGGACGGCCCTGGAAACTGATTATGAATGTTAAAGGTTAACGGGTAGCGGAACCCCTATGGACCCCCACGGATACTAGTAGGCTGGTAAATGAGAAAAAGATATGTTGTACAATGATTGAATTTCAAGAGGCGTGATAAGTGTTATGTTTTACAGCTTATATTATTCAATGATTATGATAATGTTATTGTTTTTCTTATATTGTTTTCATAAATTCCACCAAGGTAAGTGGATGGTAAAAGTTTTATTATTGATAAAAGGTTTTGTTGTAAATTATGCTCCATTGGTCTTTTTGTGTTTTTCTACCCACCTTTATCTCCGTGACGGTGAGATATCGTGATGTTCTTACTGGGCTAGTGTAGCTCACTCCTTAATTAACCATTTCAGATCAGGAAGACATGGTTCCCGAGCCCGTTCCGCAGGAGGACGACGAAGGGGATGCCTAGAGACTCTGTAGTCATACGCATAGTTTTATTTTCGAGTTTCTTTCTTAGTTAGTTTAATCTTTTATATTTTAAGTACGTTTTTTTTGGTTTTTCGTGTAAGAGATGTTAACTAAAATTTTGATCTCGCTTCCGCATTCGATATATTTAAATACTCATTTCTTTTTAATATTTCCGGGGCCGTTACAGTTGGTATCAGAGCCGCATTTCCTCGGACCCATCCCTTACACAATAGTGCCTTAGAGTAATACTCATCGATATATCGTTACTCAATCATTACTTGTGAAGACGAGTACACGGGAATGAGGAGAGGAAGGCCCCCCACTAAACCAAGCGGCCCAAGATAATTCGCTTCGGGAGGATTTAGACAGACTATTTGAGATGGTGGAGGCTCTCGTAACTGCCCAGCAAAGGCAAGAGGAGAGAAGGGAGTTACCCGGACCTCCTCCGCTAGCGCAGGTTGAGCCCCCGCTACAGTAGGCTGATCTCGAGCCACCCCGGCAGGAGCCTGTTCCTCCACAGTACCACCCGGCGCCACAGCCGCGGTACGACCCTGTACCACAGCCACGGTACCAGCAGGCGCCGCCACAGCACATTCCAGTACCCCCACCACATCAGTAGGTGCCACCACAGGGTCCCCCAGTTAACCCTCAGCCGGCCCAAGTTCCTCTACTTCGGGACCCCGCTACTTCCTTGATCGACCCCGGCTTCATAGAGAGGTACAGAAGACTGAACCCTTCTACTTTTGCAGGGGGATCCTCTTTTGAAGAGGCCCAATACTAGCTGGCAGAGACTGAAAGAGCTTTCGAGACCTTGGGAGTAGTTCTTGAGCAGAGGGCTGCCATTGCCTCCTACATGCTAGTAGGGGAGACATTGCTAGGAGAGGTTGTCTACAGGGCATGTGCCGTGGAGATAGCAGATAGGAAATTGAGGGTAGACCTGATAGGGTTAGACACATGGGATTTTGATGTAATCCTAGGAATGGATTGGCTAGCGGTGTATCACGCCACTATAGATTGCTTTAACAAAAAGATTGTACTTAATCCTCCCAACGAGGAGCCATTTACAAGTTAATAGAATTATTCGGTACTGATTTTCCCTAATGACAAATTCTTTTCTTCTTAATTCCCAGTGCCTTAATATTGTATTTCCCTAACTAGGTAAACCCAAGAAAGAAGTTTGTATCCAAGAGATTCCAGTAGTCCGAGACTTTCTAGACGTATTTCCGGATGAACTGCCCGGTCTACCAGGGGACAGAGAGGTCGAGTTCACCATAGACTTACAGCCAGGAACCCAACCCATCTCGGTAGCTCCTTACCAAATGAGCCGCATCGAGATGGAAGAGCTAAGGAAACAAATCACTGAGCTACAAAACAGTGGCTTCATTAGACACAGCATTTCCCCATGGGGTGCCGGGGTTACTTTTGCAAAAAAAAAAAAAAGGGATGGAACGTTGAGACTGTGTATTGATTATAGAAGGATAAACAAGGTAACAATTAAAAAAAAACAAGTACCCTCTTCCCCGGATTGATGACCTTTTCGATCAGTTGCAGGGTGCACAGGTCTTTTCTAAAATAGATCTACGATCAGGTTACCATCAGGTAAAAGTGAGAGCAGAAAACATCCCCAAGACGACATTCCGAACCAGGTACGGACACTATGAGTTCCTGGTTATGCCGTTTGGGCTAACCAACGCCCCGGCCATCTTTATGGATCTAATGAACAGAATCTTCAGAGAGTTTTTGGATAAATTGTCATCGTGTTCATCGATGATATCTTAGTCTACTCAAAAAGTAGAGAAGAACATGCTCATCATCTTGCCCAAGTCCTCCAGGTACTCAGGGAAAAGAAGTTGTATGCAAAGTTGAGCAAGTGTGGATTTTGGCTCGAGCAAACCGCCTTCCTAGGACATGTTATATCGAAGGAAGGGGTGTCGGTGAACCCCGAAAAGGTTGAAGCGGTACTTGGTTGGAAAAGGCTGACAACAGTTAAGGAAATTCGCAGTTTCCTAGGGATGGCGGGTTATTACCGCCGGTTTGTCGAAGGGTTCTCCAGTCTAGCGGCCCCTCTAACCCGACTCACAAAGAAGAATGCAAAGTTTGATTGGAATGAGAACTGCGAAAGGAGTTTTTCAGAATTGAAGAAGCGACTGACTACTGCACCCGTGCTGGCTCTACCGAGCGGATCAGGAGGGTATACAGTTTATAGTGATGCCTCCTATCTGGGCCTGGGTTGTGTCCTGATGCAGCATGGAAAGGTTATAGCATATGGGTCTAGACAGCTAAAGAATCATGAGAAGAACTATCCTACCCATGACTTGGAGCTTGCCGCAATCATACACGCCTTGAAAATCTGGCGCCATTATTTGTATGGAGAGACCTTTCAGATCTACACCGATCATAAGAGCTTGAAGCACATCTTCACTCAGAAGGATCTCAACATGCGTCAGAGAAGGTGGATGGAACTCCTCAAGGACTATGATTGTGACATCCTATACCATCCAGGTAAGGGCAACGTAGTAGCCGATGCCCTCAGCAGGAAGAGTGCAGGCACCCTAGCCCATCTGATGGTTTCGGAATGCAGGTCCATTGAGGCTACGCAGCAGGTTCGACTGCAAGATCTGAAGAGGGCCACATGTTTGAGCCACCTAGCAGTCCAACCCGAGTTAATCCAAAGAATAAAGGAAGCCCAGTCAGTCGACCCCGCCCTAGTAAACCGCAAGAAGGATGCAGAACAAGGAGTAAACTCAGAATTTCAGATCTCTGCCGACGGATTGATTCGTTTCAAGGACAGAATGTGTGTCCCAGACGACAATGAATTAAAAAGAGACATCATGACAGAGTCCCATAGTTCAAGGTTCGCCATGCATCCAGGAAGTACAAAAATGTACCAAACTATGCGACCCCGATTCTGGTGGAATGGGATGAAGAGAGATATAGCCGACTTTGTATCTAAGTGCTTGGTATGTCAGCAGGTCAAGGCAGAACATCAACGCCCAGGGGGGTTGCTTCAGCCTTTACCGATTCCAGAATGGAAGTGGGAACACATCACCATGGACTTCGTATCGGGACTACCCAAGGCACGATCGGGACACGATGCCATATGGGTAATTGTTGATCGACTCACTAAGTCTTCCCACTTCCTGGCCATCAGAATGACTGATTCGTTGGACAAGTTGGCAAGAATGTATGTCCGGGAAATAGTCAGACTGCATGGGGTCCCAGTAACAGTGGTGTCCGACAGGGATCCCAGATTCACTTCTCGGTTCTGGAATAGTTTCCAGCAAGCTATGGGAACAAAGCTGTCCCTTAGTACTGCCTTCCACCCCCAAACCGATGGACAATCAGAGAGGACAATCCGTACGCTGGAGGATATGCTCCGAGCTTGTGTCCTTGACTCCGGAGGCCATTGGGACGACCACCTACCCCTGATAGAGTTTGCCTACAACAACAGTTACCAAGCAAAATCGGCATGGCCCCATACGAGGCGCTATACGGGCGTCCGTGCAGGTCACCGATTTGTTGGGAGGAAGTGGGCGATAGAAGATTGTTTGGCCCGGATTTGGTGGAAGAAACCACGTCCAAGATAGTTAAGATCAAGAAGAACATCCAGACAGCTCAGAGTAGGCAAAAGAGCTATGCTGATACCCGGAGGAGAGACCTGGCCTTTGAGAAAGGTGACCGTGTGTTTCTTAAAGTCACCCCCTTCAAGGGAATTAGTAGGTTCGGCAGAAGGGGAAAATTAAACCCCAGATACATTGGACCCTTTGAAATCTTAGACAAGATTGGTACCACTGCCTACAGACTTGCACTGCCCCCTGAGCTCTCCCGGGTTCACAATGTGTTTCATGTATCCATGCTGCGCAAGTACAATCCGGACCCTTCTCATGTCGTGGCTCATGAACCGCTTTCACTCCGAGAGGACTTGTCTTATGAAGAAGTACCGGTCAGTATCACAGACCGAGAAAGCAGAATACTCCGTAACCGGGAAATATCATTTGTAAAAGTCTTGTGGCAGAACCACACACCTAGGGAGGCGACTTGGGAGCTGGAATCAGAATTTAGGGCCCAATATCCTCATCTGTTTGATCAAGAGTAATGAGGCAAATTTGGGGACCAAATTTCTTTATGGGGGGGAGAGTTGTAGCACCCGGAAAGGAGGAGGAAAAAAAAAAAAAAAAAAAAAAAAAAAAAAAAAAAAAAAAAAAAAAAAAAAAAAAAGAAAAAGGGGGGGGCCACGTCAGCAGCCGCGTCAGCAGCCACGTCAGCAGTCCCGGCCAACCAGGGCCTGCCACGTGGCAAGATCGCGTCACTCCGAAAGGAGCCACGTTGGCGATCCGCGTGGGTGCGATCCGACGGCCCAGATCAATCACGCGATCGGACGGCCCAGATTCAATAAAAAACGAACGGCCCAGATTAAAACAAAATGAACGGCTGTGATCAAAAGGCAAGGGGTTATAAATAGAACCCCCACACCAGACCACAAACCCTAGCCGCCAGCCGCTCGCCGGAGAAGACGAACCAGAGGCCGACCGCCGCCACCCGCCGCCGCTCGCCGCCGCACCGGGGAAATTTCCGACCGCCGATCGAGGTAAATTTCATACCCCCGACTCGTTTTTCTCCACTGATTCCTCCTATGGCCAAATCGAAGCCGAAATCCCGGCCAAACGGCCGGAATACGCGGCCGAAGCCCAGCGGCGCCGCCGCGCCCCCTCTCGGTTTTTGCCTCCGACGAGGCCCTTCCCGGCCTCCGTTCGATGCAATTTTCATATCACCGTGATCACCATTCTTTTCTCTACAGGTTGACCGGAGCCGAATCACCAAAACACGAACCTCGCCGGAGAGCCGCTGCACCCGAGAGCGCCGCCACCGGTAAGCTCCGTTTTTCCGTGATTTTTTGGCCCCCCGAGGGCCCTAGGGTTTGTTTTCTGACAAGGACCAATGCGAGTGTGGCCGAATTCGGCCGAAAACGGCCGAAAACAGTCAACCCGAGGTGACTCGCCGCCGCCAGCGGCGGCGCCGTCGCCGGAGCACGGCGGAGCCGCCGTGCCGGAGTTGCGATTTGGGCCGAAAGAGGCCCTGGGCCTAATTTGGAATTTTTTTGGAACACGTGCAGGTACTGTTAGTGTGTTTCAGTTCCCCGAGAAAAATTCAGGAAAAATTAGGGACAGCCTGCAGGCGCACTGTGAATCGTATTCGGATCTCGAAAACAAGTAAGGACCCCTCACCCTATTTCCTATCACGGTATTAAAGTTCAAAATGATAAAACGGTATTTCTTGAATTAACGCATGTGTGAAATTGCTTAAGGTTGCTAATGGAGCCCGAGTCTAGTGTGATTGATGATTTACTGTTATTTGGCCTGTTTTACACTGTTTTACAGCTTTAAATGCATTATGGGGTTTGATGTGTTCATTTTACAGATTTGTGTGCATATACTACGTTTTTATTAATTATGGGTTGAATGACTGAAAAAAACTGATACTGTATGTTGTCTGTTTGGCATGAATTACTGTTTGCTTGTTTAAATGTGAATTGATGATGCTTATTGAGGAAAAGGGAAATGAAACATTGTGTAGACTGATAATTGTATGATGGGGTCAGCCTGACTAGATATCCTGGGAGATGGTGGACGGACCGGGTCCGTAGGGAACCCTACCGGGATTGTGGTCTCACATGCCGGACGGGGTATGGAGATCTTAGGGTTTTGGCGCCCATACCGGACGGGGTATGGGGACGGCCCGTTTCACCCTCATACCGGACGGGGTATTGAGGTTTATGGTTTTGGCGCCCATACCGGACGGGGTATGGGGACGGCCCGTTTCACCCTCATACCGGACGGGGTATTGAGGTTCATGGTTTTGGCGCCCATACCGGACGGGGTATGGGGACGGCCCTGGAAACTGATTATGAATGTTAAAGGTTAACGGGTAGCGGAACCCCTATGGACCCCCACGGATACTAGTAGGCTGGTAAATGAGAAAAAGATATGTTGTACAATGATTGAATTTCAAGAGGCGTGATAAGTGTTATGTTTTACAGCTTATATTATTCAATGATTATGATAATGTTATTGTTTTTCTTATATTGTTTTCATAAATTCCACCAAGGTAAGTGGATGGTAAAAGTTTTATTATTGATAAAAGGTTTTGTTGTAAATTATGCTCCATTGGTCTTTTTGTGTTTTTCTACCCACCTTTATCTCCGTGACGGTGAGATATCGTGATGTTCTTACTGGGCTAGTGTAGCTCACTCCTTAATTAACCATTTCAGATCAGGAAGACATGGTTCCCGAGCCCGTTCCGCAGGAGGACGACGAAGGGGATGCCTAGAGACTCTGTAGTCATACGCATAGTTTTATTTTCGAGTTTCTTTCTTAGTTAGTTTAATCTTTTATATTTTAAGTACGTTTTTTTTGGTTTTTCGTGTAAGAGATGTTAACTAAAATTTTGATCTCGCTTCCGCATTCGATATATTTAAATACTCATTTCTTTTTAATATTTCCGGGGCCGTTACAGAGATGATATTTTTGGCGCTCATACCGGACGAGATATGAGAACGGTCGGTTAGTTGATAATATTGAATAAGAGTCTACGTATAGTAGAGACATCCCTATAGACCTTCATGGATACCAGTAGGCAGATAAAAAGGAAAAGTCATTGTTCTGGTTAATTGAATATGAAATTATGATATTATTTGTGTTATTGCCTCTATAGGTTAGTTTTAAAAATTTCGCTACGGTAAATATGTAATAAATAATTTTATTTATAAAAAATGAATTTACTCAAATTAAGAGCTCCATTAGTTGTTTTTATGATTTTTACCAACCTTAATTTCTGTATCAGTAAGTAGTGTGACATTTTTACTGAGTTAATGTAGCTCACTCTTTTATTAACCATTTCAGATCAAGAGAACCAAGATCTAAGTTCCGATCTACAATAAAGTTGCGAATAGAATGTCCAGTTATTTACTTTTCATTTATTTCTTCGATTTTTCGTTTGTTTTTTTAGAAGTGTCATTCTCGTAACCTTATTGGATATTCTAAATTATTGTGTAAGAAATATAAACCCTAACTTTATTATTTCGCTTCTACATTCAATTTATAACTTATTTTCTTTTAAGTTCTAGTCCGTTACAATATATATATATATACATATTATAAAATAAATTTGTTCTTATTTTCTAATCCAAATGCTTTGAATGACATGAAAATTTATTGTTTGACTTTTATACCATGCAAAACCACTTTAATTTCCTTTTGACTATTTTGGATAGGCACCATTAATAATTAATAGGGTAATAAGATTATAATGAAATGATGATTAAAATTATTTTTTTGTTTTCATTAGAAAATTATTATATTATTATCAGTATATAAATATAATATAATTATTGAAATCTATGAATGAATTTAAGATAACTTATCATTTTTAGTAAATAAAAATGTTATAATCGAAGTTCAAATTTTTTTATTATATTTTGATGTATAAATTTATTTCAATTCATAATTTTTCTTACGTGTATGGAATTCTTTTAAATAAAATAACATAAACTTTTTTTACCTCTATATTTTATTCTTTATAAAATTTTAGCATTATGATAATTAAATTTAACTACAAATTAAAAATTTAACTCATGCAGATTATAATAAAACATCAGGAAAAAAAAATTAAAAAAGAAAAAGAGGCATGCACAAATCCTTTTTGAGAATTTTGGTTAAAGAATTATCAATTTGGTCCCTAAACTTTGAGTTATGTTTCCAAAAATACATTTTCAAAATTTTCCAAAAATGATTTTCTTTCTAGGATTATGAAGTAAAAATTTTAAAAATATTTTTCTTATTAATTTATATCATTTTCTGTCAAATCTTCTATCTTATTTTTTTATTAAAAACTATTTTCGTATTCCACATTCCCACGTGGAATGTGGTTGAAACATCAATTCTTATTTTTTATTTTTTGTTTTAAGATTCCGGATTTCTATTATGTTAAAAATAATAGTTTACTTTTTTGTTCTTGTAATTAATTCTTCCACAAATTATTGTATATATTTTTAGGTTATTTTATTTATATTGTGTGTGTGTGTGTGTGTATGTATACACCTCATCACGTGAGTCTCATGAAAAATTTATATTAGATGTATTTTTTAGTTCTTAGTCAAGATGGGCCATGATATCTCACCAGGTCCTATAATTTCCCAAAATAGCATTTAGAAAGAATATTATATTTTAATTATTTAATTTGAGTTCAATTTTTATATGATACCACTTTAAGAATAGAGTGTTGGGTAACTTTCAGAAAAAAATAATAAAATTTTTTAATACTACAATTCAGTATAATATATATATATATATATGTATATGTATATGTATATCTTAACACTGCTTTGTAAAGTAACATCAAGTACTTTCTTTTCTTCTACTTGAGAAGAAAAATTAATTTCCATTATTATTTTGGAATTATATACAAAATCTAAAGCTACTCATCTTAAATATCTTATTAAATAATGATTACTCGATCAACTATAAACCCAATAATTTTTGAAGTAATTGATGGTCAAGTACAAGATGATGCAGGAGACTTATATGCATGTGTTCATACATGTCTCTGAATTTTTGAAGACGAATATATTTCTATATAACAATGCCGACATCAACTTCAACTGCATCTTCTTCATTATTTGATCGGACCCAGTTGGAAACTGTCACGTGAAACTTGTTTTTCTTAAGTTGCTCCCAAAATTGAATAAATTAAGAACTTGATAAGATCTAGGTATATTGGGAACTAGGGTTTGCCAGAGATTGTATTAGAATTCTTTTATAATTAATCTAAAATCTCTCTTGTGTGAAAATAAATATAACTGATTCAAGCATATATATATATATATATGTCATTTTATCCTTTCTTACTCACTAACCTGTCATTTAATTTACGTACTTGTATAGTAATTTTATAATAAATTCGATATTTATATTTTTTGTTGAAGGAGAAATAATTTTATACTCACTCCTTACTTGTCTATTTTTTATTTACATAATTTTATAAAATTTTAAAAGTTTTTTTACTTATTTAGTTTTGGTTTCTAAGAAAAGCTGCCGACGATTACAAAATCATAGACGCTATATATGCGGTTTATCAATAAAGCTGCAATGTATAAGCTGCCATGCAAGATTTTTGCCTAACACACACATTACACAGTATTAATATTGCTTAGAAACATATATATGTGTGTGTATATATATATATATATATATGCTGGCGTCTACTCTCTTTCAAATTCTCCTAGAGACTCGCTAGCTTAGTATTCAGAATTTTAGATATCATCCAATAAGTTCTAGTGGTTATTTGGACTTATAAGACATATATAGAAATTCATTTGGATGCTATCATATTGTTAATGTTTGATTTTCTTTTGACAAAAATTTAAAATGTTAAAAATCACGTTAAATTTTGATTCGTTGTAATTATTTTAATTAAAAAAACATAATAACGACAAAATATTTCTAAATCTTATATCTTATTAGATCGAACATTATAAACTATATACCACCAATTCATAATATATTTACAATGACAAACTCAATATTTTTATTAAAGTTTAAACTAGTAAATTTAATTATTAAATTATAAATAATTTAATTATTAAATTATCATATCCTTAGTTAGTATTTGATTTATTTGATAAAGATAAAAATTTTCATTTATATACACCTTAGTGTGTTATTCCACATGCTTTATTTTGCTTTATTCATAAACATCATCCCAAGTATATAGAAGCTAACTTGATAAATTTTGTTGGACATTGTAATTTACTTTCAATTGAAAATAAATTTGAAACTGAAATATGCAAATAAAATCAAATATTTTGTATCACCTTCCTACAACTTTGTGTGATTATGCAACTACTTGTTGGATTTTTTTAATCGATTGCATATAGTTAATGTGAGTTTTATTATGCATAAAAAGCTATTGATTTTATTAGACCCATTTAAATCAATTACGGATATTAGAACTTAATGCATTTATTAAAATATGAGTCTTTTTTATGTGCAGATACTAAAAATACTATTTATAATTTTATGATGGGTTAAATTAAAGATAACAAAACTTGACGATATAAAAATATAGTTATAATTTTCAAATTGGAAAATCTATTAAACTACACACAAATTTCTTTCGAATTTAGATATACTTCTAATTACAAATTTTTTTTACTATAAATTTAATATGAGTTTGGTTATTTAATTTCAGATTTATATTGTTTTGAAATCCTACAACTCCTATTTCAAATTAATTTTTAAAAACTTGAAGATAATTTATATTTAATTTTTTAATAATTTAAAATGTAGTATAATATGGATGTTAATAATTTAATAATATATAAACAAATATAACTTTCCTAAAAAATAATATGACTTAATATTATATTTAAATATTTAATTTATAAAGTTAAATATACATTAATTTAACTCAATTTTTCAATCAGTTTCGATTTTAAATTTGAAAATTTAAAATCAACTAGAAACGGCTTAAAGTGGTTTTTAATTCCAGTTAGCCAATTATATATACACACACACACATATATATATATATATAGAGAGAGAGAGAGAGAGAGAGAGAGAGAGAGAGAGAGAGAGAGAGAGAGAGAGAGATTTCATGGAGAAAAAAAAAAAAGACAAAAGGAAGATAGTTGGCCGACATCAGTTGGAACCCTGCTTTCTACTTATGATTTCCATCACGTGCTTAATACATTTGGTGAGAGAGACGTCGCATCCCAAATACACCTTGCAACAACGGATTCTGTACCAACTATAAGTGTTTTTTTTTTAATTATTATTATATGTATTATTTAATTCAAAATTACAAGTAATTATTGTTATACTTTTCTTTAATATATTTAATTTAAATGTATTTTAATGAACTTCTGTAATTAGTAGTAGTATAATTGATATATATCTAAAAACTTAAATAATCAAATAAATTTGGTATTTAATCATTTATTAAATTTTTAATTAATTTAAATTATTTATTATATAAGAAATTGATAAATGATTAACTTTATTTATAAGAATTGTAACTATTATGTAGGATGACGATAACTGTTGAACCTAATTTATAAGAAATTTGTATTTTTTTTTCTGTTACTTACTTATTTAAAAACTGTTTAATTTGTTGAAAACTCATATTAAAAAATTATATCAATATCTAACTTTTTTTCTCATCTCTCCTGAGTTTATTTTTATTTTTACTATTATTAGATTTGTAAAGGCCCAGTGCCTAAAAATAAATAAATCATAAATTGAATACGGAAGTAAAATAATAGAATTATGATTTTCATTCATTACATAATAATTTAAAATAGCCAATAGGTTTACGAAAATGAACATTCTAAAAGACCAAACGAAAATCAAAGAAATAAATAAAAAGTAAACAATTAAACATTCTAGGACGACCTTCACTAGCCTTTGAAGGGAGTGCGGGTGGTGAACTATTCACAATTCTCTTATTGATTAAGATCGCATCTTGGTCTTCTTGATCTAAAATGGTTAATGAAATGGTGAGTTATACTAACCCAATAAGAATATCACACTACTCACTGATAAAGAAATGAAAATTGGTAAAAATCATAAAAAAATAAATAAAGCTTTTAAATTAAATAAATTCATTTATTATAAATAAAATTATTTATTGCATACTTACCGTTGTGAGATTTTTAAAACTGACATAAAGAGTCAATAACACAAACAACATTATAATATCATATTCAAGTGGCTAAAACAACAATTTTCCATTTTTATTTGCTTACTAGTATCCCTGGAGGTCTATAAGGATATCCCACTACACGTGAACCTATATCAAACCTTATCAATTAACTAGCCATCCTTATACCCCATCTGGTATGAGCACCAAAAGTATCATCCCTTAATACTCCGTCGGTATGAGGGTGAATCGGACTGTCTCCATACACAGTCCTGTATGAGCACCAAAAGTATCATCCCTTAATACCCCGTCGGTATGAGGATGAATTGGACTGTCCCCATACACAGTCCTGTATGAGCACCAAAAATACTATTCCTCGATACCCCATCCAGTATGAGGTAACATTCACAAGAGGATTTTTTAAATAGTCGGTACGTCCATCATCTCCTAGAATATTCAGTAAAACAATCATCAATTAATTCACTTAACCAAGCAATTTCTCGTTTCCATTTTAATTTTCAGTTTTTACAAATCAACCGTAAAATCACGCAGTACAAACAATACATGCATCAAGAAAACACAACTGAATTATTTTACAAATTTCAGTATATTATCATGCATTTAAAACTGTAAAATCAAACAATCGGTTAAATAGAATAACAATAATAAATAACCGGTTTTGGCTCAATTAGTAACCTGTAATTAATTTTTGAAGTTTTCTAAATTACGCAAAAATACCATATTATTGATAATTAAACTTCAATTCCATAATAAGGAATAAGGTAAAGGATTCTTACCCGTATTGGTATCTGAAATACCAAATTTTTTACTGCGCCTATTGACGGTCCCCAGATTTCCTAAATTTTACTGCGAAGATTAAAACACACTTTACCGACTTAAACATACTCCAAAAATCCAAAATCAGTGTTAAAAATCTTTTTATGGCCAATTTTGGGATTCCGGCACGGCGGCACCACCATGCTCGGGCGACGGCATTGCCGCCCGCGGTGGCAATTTGCCTCGACCTGGCCGTTTTTAGTCAGTTTTGGTCAGTTTCGGCCAGTTTTATACCCATCAGTGCGAGAAAACACGTTATGGGGCCTCGGTTGGCTGAAAAAAATAAAAAAATAGAAACTTACTAGCAGTGAAATTTTTCGGTGTAACAGCTCTGTTGGCTCATCTTCGTGGCTGGATGTTTTCTTTCAATCAACCTGTAGAAAACAAAATGGTGAATACAACGGTAGAAAAATCACACGAAACGAGAATCGAAAAGAGGCTCATCGGAGGTGATTGTTGGTTTTGCCCGCAGTTTTTACCTCACTCGTCGTTTGTTTTGCTCCGATATGGCCACAGAGGTGCTCGGAATCGAATTCTAAGCAGGTGGGAGAATTTTTACTTTTTTTTTTGTGATTGGAGGTGACTCCGGTACGGCGGTGGGCGGCGGTTGACTCCCTTCTTTGGCGACTGGTCATTCTTCTCTGGCGGGAGGCTGGCGGCTGAAGTTTGGGTTATGTGTGAAGTAAAATATTTATACCCATCTCGCACGAATCTGGACCGTTCATCATATTTGATCTTGATCGTCCGATTGCGCCTAAGGAGGAAATAAATCTGGACCGTTCATCGCATTTGATCGCAACCGTCCGATCGCACTTTAAGAGGGAACGAATTCAGACTGTCTACCTGCACGGGAAGATGTTTGGGCCATTCGATCACTAAGCACGCAGATTGCCAGCGTGGCCTCCCGCGTGGCACCGAGTCAACGCGTCTTGCCACACAGCAAGCTCCAATTCGTCAAGGTTGCTGACTGGGCATTCCTACGTGGCAAAATTTTCTAAAATTATGTTCCGACCCCTAGTTTTTTATTTTTCTTTTAAAAATACCATCCAAACCTAAATTTTCATTCGTTTTTTCTAAAATTATTTTCAATTTCATCCATAACCTATTTTTTTCTTCATAATTTCACATTAAATTAAAATTTATTAATTTCAAAAAATAGATTTTTATACATTTTACAATGTTGAAATTAATTTCGAGCCAAATTTCTAGCCTGGGTATTACTAGATTCAATAATAGTATAAGAGCATCTCAAATAAATAAAGTAGCAGCTTTATACAATAAATAATAGATGATTTGTGAAAACTTTGTGTAATTAGCAATTCCATGTTTTAATGGTTATTATGCCATTGGACTGTGTTGATGCAAAACTTTTTGAGGTCCAAAGAGTGTTGGATTGTGATTGCTTCAAGAGTAGCAAAATCAACAGATGTTATATTAATGGGTGCCCAGAAAATGGAGCGTGAAGTATAGAAGTTAAAAGATCTTAAAGTAAGAAATTATCTTTTCTAGGCTATTGATCAATCAATTTTGGAAACCATTATTTGTAAGGACACTTTAAAACAAATTAGAGACTCAATGAAGAGAAAGTACTAAGGGAGAGTGAAAGCAAAACGATCATAGCTTTAAGCTCTTCGTGCTGATTTCGAGACTTTTCACATGAAGACAAGAGAATCCGTTTCAAATTATTTCTCAAGGGTCATGACAATTCATAGTGAAAAACTGGACGATGTTACTATTTCTGAGGACATATTTTGTTCTATGACAACAAAATTCAATTACATTGTTTATTTAATTGAAGAATCTAAAGACACTGATGAATTTTTAATCGATGAGTTGCAAAGTTCATTTGTAATTCACGAACATAAAATGAAGTGACAAGATAAGAGGAATAGGCTTTGAAAATCTCAGATGAAAATTAGTCTATGATACCAAAAAGATATGGTTGAAGAAGAGGAAGGGGTAGATGCAACAATGCTAGTAGAAACTCACATCAGAAATATGAAGATAATCAATATTCTCATACTCGAAGAAGAGGATGAGATCATGATAACAACCATTCAACTTATTCAAACCTAAAGTCAGCAAACAAATCTAAAATTAAATGCTGTAATGTCACATGTATGACCATTATAAATCAGAATGTCGAACTAACTTGAATGAAGATGGTGGAATATAGTCTAATTTTGTAGAAAAAGAAGAAAAAATATTTTCATTTCTAGAATGTTGAGGGAACGAATAAGGCAATGAAGAAATTCAAATCTTTTTATTTCTAGTATGTCGAGGGAATGAGTAAGGCAATGAAAAAATTCACCAGAATTTGTGGTACTTAAATATTGAATGTAGTAACCATATGTGTGGGAACAAAATAATCTTTACTATTTTACATGAGTCATGTCGAGATTTAGTGAAGATTGGAGACCACTCTAAAGTTTTAGTCATGAAAAAATGACAAGTAATCATTTAAACAAAAAAGGATGTTGTTCAAACAATTTCCAATGTCCTTTATGTTTTAAATTTAAAGACCAATCTCTTAAGTCTTGGTCAATTATAAGAAAAAGAATATGAGATTTTCATTAAAAATAGAGTATGTCGTATTCAAGACAACAATTTGGGCTTAATTGCTCAAGTTAAAATGATTACTAGTAAAATGTTCTCTCTACATCTCAATAACATACAACAATCATGTTTCTCACTAAAGTAAAGAGATAAAGCTTGGTTGTGCCATTTTTGTTATGGACATCTTAATTTTGGTGAATTAAATAATCTACAGCAAAAGAAGATGACAAGGGGTCTTCTTCAAATTTCACCTCCCTCATAAATATGTGAAGAGTGTGTTGTTAGCAAACAACATCGTAACTCATTTTCATAAGGAAAATAATGGAAAGCAAAAAAATCACTAAAACTTGTTCATTTGACATTTACAGACCCATAACACCATCTTTAAATGGAGCTAAAAGTTATACAATTACTTTATTAATGATTATACTAAAAAATTATGACTATATTTCTTATAGGAGAAATCTGAAGCCTTTAAAGCTTTTAAAAAGTTTAAAGCATGTGTTGAAAAATATGTTAGCAATTCAAAAAAATTCTTTGCATAGATTGTGGGGGAGACTATAACTCACCACTTTTGCTTTATTTTCATATTGTGATCTAATAACTTTTGAAAGTATTGTCAAATATGTAAAATGGCAAAAGGCAATGGATGTTGAAATTGAAGTTATTGAAATAAATGATATATATCAGTTAGTAAATCTTCTAAAAATACACAAAATCATTAGTCTAATGTGAGTATTCAAAACAAAAGTAAGGAAAAATTGAGAAATAGATAAGTCTAAGGCACGATTGGTGGCCAAGGGGACACAAACAAGAATATCGAGTCAACTATATGGAAGTCTTTACACTAGTTACTAGACATGATACAATAAGGTTGGTAATTACATTGTTAACACAAAATCCTTGACCTATTTTCTAGTTGGATATTAAATCAGTATTCGTAAATGGAGGTTTGGAAGAACATGTATTTATTGAATAACCTCCTAGTTATGTGAAAATTGGTGAATAACATAAAATTTAAGATTAAAAAAGGCTATGTATTGACTAAAACAAACACTTAATGTCTCATATCGTTGCATATATGCTTATTTTCCTAATAAATGTTTTAAAAAATGTCCATATGAACATACTTTTTATATAAAATGTGAATGTATTGGAAAAGTGTGTTCATTTTTAGATGACTTGATCTATATAAGAAATGATTAGCTTATGTTTGAGAATTTTAAAAGATTAATAATGCTTGAGGTTGATATAACTAATCTCAAAATGTTGCATTACTTTCTTGGCATAGAAGTAGTGCAGTTTACTGGTGTAATATTTATTTCTTAAAAAAAGTAAAAAAAAAAAAATTAGATTGGTTTCAAATGAGCTATTGTAAGTCTGTCACCAAATCATCAAATGTTAGGTCAAAGCTTACAAAAGATCTAGAAGGAAAAAGGATCAATGACACTCAATTCAAATAAATTATAAGAAATTTGATATATTTGATAGCAATTGTGACATCTCAGATGTTAATTAAGGCAAATAGGTGTCAGATACAGATTTAGAATAACGAGTACATGATAAAATTTTATGTAGCGGAATAATTAATACAAATTTCTTACAAATATATATGAGTCCTAATTACATATATATAACTGAGACTCAAAGTGACTATAAAATACAAAAAAACAAAACACAAAGAATACTACTTCTTTCACTATGCTAGTGGACTCATCAGAGTGCGAAAACAATCATGCACTCAAATTTTGTGGATCCACGGGATCCTCATAGACTTTCAAGGATAGTCAGCCTGCAATTTCTCATTTTCTTCCTCATCGGAGGGGAGGAGAGAACATAGAAAGAGTGAATTCCATATGCTCAATAAAGAAAACAGTATTAAATTAACATCGTAAGATTTTAAAAGTGAATTATTTTAACTTAAAAGCTTATTATGTGGCCACCTCGTAGATCGATATTACATTATAAAAATAATTTATTTATTAAAAAATAATATATTAATATGAACAAATCAAACATACATCATATTAGATAATATAGAAAATCAAATAAATAATGCAATTGTCAGATTTTTGTATCATGCTTCGTGAGATCGTTACAACTTCCATCTCTGAAGGCAGATATAGATTTTTAACTACGCAAGTGGAATGATCATATCAGATGCAGATACGACAATTTGCTCAGTTCTATTTTCGGTTGGCCAAACTATGGTACGATCTACGACCACGACCATACCAACCATAGTGGCTCTTAACAGATATTCGCGTTACCACTCTCGTCAAAGGTATACCGTCATCTGTTGACAATGATCCTCTTACGTCTTTCCAGACTAGATTGGGGAGAAAAAAATAGATACCCTAAAGAGCTAGGGGAACAGATACCCATCAGAGATAAAAAGTCTAGTGACACACTTGATGCAATATACATGTCAATACAGATATATATTTCGGACCATTCATGCTTCATTCCATTTTTCTCTTTTTTTTTCTTTTTTTTTTATTTTTACCGGAAAATAATACTGACTTCATATTATATTTTATTATATGAAAATCATCAAATGTTTATAATTCATATAATATGCTTCAAAATAAGAACAATTTAACTTATCTGAATTATAAACGCAAAGGCATACAAGTAAGCAAAATCGCAATCATCATGATTAATAATTTTATTTTATTTAAAAATATCCCTTAAAACGTTGTGTAACACCCAACATTATATATATATATATATAATTATTTGTTAATTGAATTTAATTTGGTTTCTTTTATTTTGATTTAATTTAATAATAATAAAAAAAATGGTAAAAAATTAGTTGATGATTTAATTGAAAATAATTTTGGAAAAAAATGAGTGAAAATTTGGGTTTTGGGAGTATTTTTAAAAGAAAAATCAGAAACCGAGAGTTAAAACTCAATTTAGAAAAATTTTACCACGTCAGATACCCCGGTAAGCAGCCCCGACCAACCAGGATGAGCCAGGTGGCAGAGGCACTGACGCGGGAGGCCACGCGAGGGGGGCCTCGTGGGCTATCCGCGTGCGCGCGATCGAACTGCTAAGATCCGTTACCGCGCACACAGACCGCCCAGATTGGAAACGCGCACGGACTGCCTAGATTCAATCGCGCACGGACGGCCCGGATTGAATCGTGCATGGACGGTCTATATTGAATCGCGATAAATGGTCCAGATTCACTCCCTATTTAATCGCGATCGGATGGTTCAGATCAAAAGCGACGGACGACCCAGATCAAAAGCGGATGGGTATAAATAACTCCATCTGCACCCAAACCCTAACCCTAGCCGCCAAAGCCCCTCGTCAGAGAAAACAGCCCAGCCGCCACCCCCCGCCGCGCCGGAGCAATTTTCTACTGCCAAATAAGGTAAAAATTTTTCCTCTTTCACGAAATTCAATTTTAAACCCACCCATAGTCAAATTGGAGTGAAAGAACTGGCCAATTAACCGGAAAACGCCGCCGAAGCTCCCGGCGCTACCGCAAGATGTTTTCAAAAATGCCTCCGATGAGGCCATTCTCGATTCCCGTTCGATGTGATTTTTCTACCATTATGATCACCGTTTCTTTCTCTACAGATTGACCGGAGCAAAAAACCCAACCGCAACGTGAGCCAGAGGAACCGTCGCACAGGAGAGCCCCACTGCCGGTGAGTTTCAGATTTCTACATTTTTTCAGCCCACCGAGGGCCCTAAGTGTGTTTTCTCACAGGAACCAATGCAAATTTGGCTGAATTCGACTGAAAACTGCTGAAAACAGCCAACCTGAGGCGGATCACCACCGCGGGCAGCTGTGCCGTCATTGGAGCACGGCGGCCGGTTCTTCGAAATTGGCCGAGTAGGCCCTGGGTCTAATTTTTAGGTTATTTGGGACATTTGTAGGTACCGTGAGGATGTTCAGTTCCTGAAGAAAAATTCAGGGAACCTAGGGACCCCCTGTAGGCGCAGTAAGCCATTTAGCTTTTCGGCGTCAAATCAAGTAAGAACTCCTTACCTTATTTCCTATCATAGAATTGAAGTTCAAATAAATAATAATACGATCTTTTGTACAAATTAAATAGTTATGCATAATTAATTACGGATTGCTAATGGAGTCCGAACCGGACACTGTTCTTTGTTGATTTTTGTTGATTTATTTTATAGTTTAAAGGCATAGTGGTATCTGATTTAGGGTTTTAAATGCATGTGTTACTGTCTTACTTAAGCACTATGTGATTTTGGGATTTAAGATATGATTGCATTACTGGGTGCATGTTCATTATTTATGTGATTGTGTTTAATTTGGTAACGGAGACTAAGGGAAAACAGGAAAGGGGTGTGACCTAATAAACAGGTAAGTTGATAGCCTCACTAAATATCCTGAGAGATGCTGGACAGACCGGGTTCATAGGGAACCCTATCGTGAACATTGTCTCATACTGCCCGAGGCAGCAGTGCCCCAGTCGATGTGCTACAGAGACACAAGCCTCCTGTTGTGCACGCAGGGGGTAGCCTATGCGTGCGCAGGGCCTAGACGTGCTGGGCGCTGGGCGCGCAGGCATACTGTGTGCAGGCCCTAGGCCTGCTGCGCGGATGACACGTGCACAGTGTGCAGTGCTTGTCCGTGCGCGAGGTGACGCATGGACAACCTGCTTGCGCATGACAAGATGCGTGTAGGACCTGTTCCCACATCGTGCATGCGGATGGGATGTGTGCGCTGGCGCATGTCCTGCGTCTGCTGTGCATACGTACGTGGCATTTACACTGCCGGCTTTGCTTCCCCACGGAATTTCTTCTCGTTTCACCATTTTTTCAATTTTTTCCAATTTTGTAAAATTAAATTAAATTAAATTAAATAATAAAAATTAAAATTAAATAAAAGTAAAATAATTAAAAATTGATCAAATTTACGATTTATGATAAATAATACGCAGTGTAATTTAAATAAGTTTAATGTGGCCAAAGACCCCAACAAATAAGGTTTTTCAAATTAATTAAGTACCACAATGGGCAGGATGTTACATCAACAATACATTATGTAGATATAATGCATTATGTAAGTCTTATTAGTAGATATATATAGAGTCCAAAAAAAAAAAATCATATCTTCAAGCTACACAAAGGATCATTCGGTACTTGAAAGATAGTATTGATTTTGGATTTTTCTATAAGAAGAGAAAAAAAATAAGATTTGATTGGATTTTCAAATAGTGACTATATTGGAGACTTAAACGACTGAAAGAGCATTATGAGATATGTTTTTATGCTAAGTTCAGTAACTGTTTTATGGTCTTCAAAAAAACAATCAGTTATCATTTTATCAACCACAAAAGTTAAATTTGTCGCTGCAACATCTTGCACTTATCAATCTATATGGTTAAGAAGAATTCTTGAAGAACTAAATTTCAAGCAATGAGCTACTACAATTTTTTGTCGCAACAGCTCAATCATTAAACTGTCCAAGAATCTTGCTATATGGAATAAACAAGCATATTGATGTTAAATATTATTTTTTTAATAGATCTCATTAATGATAGAGTAATTGATTTGAAGTGTTGCAATAGTAAAGATCAATTGACTGATATATCTATAAAACCTCTCAGACCCTTTCTCTTAGGCCTTTGTAAATTTAAATATTCTAATTGAAGGAGCTGCACATATAAACTTAAACTTCTTAATTTTAGTACAAGGGATGGATTGTTAAATAAATTTACTATTTATCTTTTAGTATGATTATTAGTTAATTTGAATTATCTATTATTTACAAAACTGATAAGTGATGAACCTCATTTATAGGAATTTTACCTATTATCTAGGAAGATGATAAGTTATGAACCTTATTTACAACGATTGTACTAATCATGTAGGATGATGATAAATATATCTATAAGAAATTTGTATCTTTTTTTTCTTATAATTTGCTTATTTAAAGGTTGACCAGTTGGTTAAAAATTCATATAAAAAAATTTAGATTAATATCTAATTTTTTTTTCTCATTTCTTTTAAATTTATTCTTATTTTTAAATTTCTTTAGTTCCCACATCAAATATATATAATATTACATAAAAAATAATCAATTTTATATAAAACTATCCAATTATAAGTAGCTAAAACATAGTTTTAAAAATTAGTAGTCTTACTAAGTATTTATCCTCTAAAGTTAGAGATATAAGATTTTAAAAAATAAAATAAAATATAATTTATTAATAAAGTTTTAATCATCATTGATGACCTTTCTAACTAGATGTGAGAACAAAATGCTCGCATCATACGAGTTACTGTCACCTAGCTATATAGAGCAACCTTCTTCACAAGGAAATCATAAACTAGGCTACTGAACCAACAAGTGATACTCGTTTACCCAAACACCCTAGTAATATATAATGCTACTTGGTGACGAGGTAATCTACCAATAACACATAATATTTTATTATTACTACATATGTAGCTCTTAATACTACTGAGCTACTGAGTGCCAAGTAGTACTTGCCTATTAGACAATCTATCAAATAATACTTAATGCTACTTGACTTACAAATATTGGACAATCTACCAATATCACATAAGTTAAAGTATAAGGGGGAGAGAGAGAGAGAAGAAGAAGGAGTAATATTAATGATATATGATTCCAATATGAAAAGTCTATGAGATCATCTCTTAAAGGGCCATTAATAAAGTATTAACACAAATTTGTGCTTAATTAGATAAATTTGTTTATAGAACTAAAAAAAATAAAGAGTCTTGAGTTAATAAAAATCGAGAAGGCTGACTAATGAAGATATTTTAATTTTGTAAAAAAAAAAGAAATCACCTTATTTCTAGTACGTCGGGCGAAAGAGCGAGGCAATGAAAGAACTCACAGAATTTATGGTACTTAGATATTGAATTTAGCGACCATGTGCGTGGGAAAAAATCAATATTCCTTATTCTAGATGGGTTATACTGAGATTCAGTGAAGATTGGAGACAATTTGATGTGAGCATGGACAAAGACCATAAAGAGAATGCCAAATTCGAAGGACGAGAAAAACAAGCCAATAATACAAGGATATAATGGTACTTACATCTCAATCCAAGTGGAAGAGAATCAAGTAAGAAAAGGGAAGATTTTTAAAGAACCAAATCCCGATTAAAAATGAAAGATTATAGCTAACCCTAAACTTCCATTTATTTTCTCCCTAATTTTTTATAATCAATTAAAATTCTCTTTATTAAAAAAACTTCAAAAAGGGAAGATCTTATCTTAGTCTAATTAGTCAAAATTGTTTTAATTTTTATTAATTTTTTAATTAAAACAAGATTTAATTTCTACAATTAATTTAAGAGATCTATTTCCTTGTATTGCCCATGACATTACTCTATAAACAGGCCTTCAATTTCTAGTTATAACTATTCAAGATTAAAATCAATAATATTGTTAGTCTTATTTAAGAGATTTGTTTTTATTTTTTTTGTTGAGTAAGGAGTGGATCTACTTATCAAGGTAATTCCTTGTGGAATTCTTCTATTCTTCTTTTAATCTTCTGTTTTTCAGTAATCTTAGTTCTTATCATTCTTGATAGAGGGTTAAGTAGGGAGGATTTTCATATGATTAAATTTCTTTGGTGTTTTCAATGAAATTATGTGAGTTTCTGATCACATTGGTTTATCTTGGATTTTGCATTATTTGGTGTCAGAGCTTTGACTCTATTTAAACTTACAATATTTTACTTTTGCATTTTTATTTTTTTTTTGCAACGTTTCTTTTGTTTATCTATTTAGAGAGAAAGAGAAAGAGAAAGAGAGAGAGAGCGAGAATAAGTCTCCCATTTCGATCCAAGCAAGAAGCAACAACTAATAGTTTTATTTGCTTGTAGTCCATTTTAAGCATCAATCTTACTGCTAGTTATTTACTTTCCTTACAATTTACGTTTCCTATATCATCAAAAAAAAAAAAAAAAAGGAAACCAAGGAAAGAAATCCCGATCAAGTAAGCTACTAATCAAGAAAGTATTTACCTTTTGATGCTCAATTATTCTTCTTACTACGGTGTGAACCGAACTCTTCAAAGGTAATATATATATACTCCTTTTGCAATTAATGTGTATTCAAGCTTACACATATCATAAAGCATCAAGGCTCCAGCTTGACTATAGAGCGCAGCGTGCAATGGATATAGATTGGTAGGAATATCTCTCGAATTTCCCCTAAGGATAATACCAAATTCCTACATTTTCTATAATTATCTTTTTTCATACTCTCAGTTTCCTTTATTAGTTTAAACTCTAGTTCTATAACATATCTAAGCATCTAATTTGCATCTTAGGGCTTAACATCGCAACATAACACACTATCTCTTCATTTGTATGTTAAAAATCTTATTTATAGTATTTGTGCAGTATTTATTCCATAAGACTCTTTGCAGTGTCTTGAACAATACTCAAAAACACTTTGATTTATGAGGACCATATTCGACACTTAACTTGTAGGCAAAAGACTGAGTAGTAAAAGACAATAGTATGTGAGCTTATTAGAGGAAAAGCCAAATGAGTGAAACATGAGAGATTTTGTAAGGAAGTAAATATTTCTTTTCACTAACCTTTTTCTTTCATGACAAGACTTTAGAATGTCTAGTGAAAATCAAAGTCTCGCTGATATGAGACTATTCATAGAGGCGATGCAAGCTAAACTATCATGGCTTAGTCAAGTAGTGGAAGATATGAGGAGTGGTCGAAGTGAAGCGAGAAATAGTACTCTTAACACTAGACAACCTAGAACCTGAATCCCCGATGATGAAGCCGAGTCTTGTAACAGTTACGAAGAAGAAGATCAAGTTAGAATGAAAGAAGATATGAGGGACAATAATATCACTCCATTAAACTGAATATACCACTATTTAAAGGTAGAAATGATGCAAAAGCCTACCTGGAGTTGGAAAGAAAAGTAGAGCTGGTCTTCAACTGCCATAACTTCGACGAAGAAAAGAAGATCAAACTAGCAGTTGTAGAATTCATTGATTATGCCCTAGTGTGGTGGGATTAACTAATCCTCATTAGACGACATCACAGAGAACAACTAGTCTCCACCTGGAGAGAGATGAAGGCCATCATACAAAAAGAGTTTGTACCCTCTTATTACTATAGAGAAATGCACCAGAAATTGCAATGTTTAATGCAAGGAACTATGTTTGTTAAGGACTATCATAAAGAGACAGAGATGACCATAATTATGGCCAATATTGAAGAAGATCTATAAGTAACCGTGGTAAGATTTTTGGGAGGTCTTAATAAGATCATTGTGGAGTTCCAATAATACATGGAGTTGGAAGACATAGTGTACATGAACATGAAAATCGAGAGACAACTCAAGTACAAAGGGAGGGGCACATCATACGTCACCCCTATTTATAGCTTCAAATGGCGCAAAAAAGAAGAAAATAAGAGATTAGACGAGAAGAAAGAAAAATTTGCACCACCTGGTACAAAAGGTAGGACACCTAAATCATATCAAAAGTATAGTATAATTAAATACTTTAGGTGTCTCGGAACTAAACATATCGCCTCTCAATGTCTAAATAAGAAGATCATGCTATTGAGAGATGATGGAGAAATTGATAGTTCCAATGATTGTGAGAGCAAAGATTGTGATAACATGCCACCACTAGAGGATGTTGAGGAAAACGTTGAATATCCAGCTCAGGGAGAAGCTTTGGTTATTAGGAGAATTCTAAATATCCAAGTTAAGCTGGAAAAAAGTAACCAGAGATAGATATCTTCCACACTCGTTACCTTATAAATGAGAAGGTATGTAGTCTCATTATAGATTAAGGTAGCTACACCAATGTTACTAGTACTATCCAAGTTGATAAACTTAGGTTGACGTGCACATGTCGTCCTCACCCTTACAAGTTGCAGTAGTTGACTGATTCTGGATATATGAAAGTGACTAAGCAGGTATTTGCTTTATTCTCTATTGGGCAATATACTGATTAAATATTTTATGATATTGTGCCCATGGATATTAGTCACATCCTACTTGGAAGACTCTGCCAGTATGATAAGTGTGCAACTTATGATGGCTATGGGAATCGTTATTCCTTTAACATGAGTGGTCAAAATTTTACACTTGTTGCTATCACCTGAAGAGGTATTTAAGAATTAGCAGCAGCTCAAAAACTCCATAAAGTCCAGAGGAAATGAAATATTGAGCAACATGAAGAAAGAATGTTACTATATGGAAAAGGAGCTAAAGAGACCAATTTTCAAGAAAAATTTATTAACTCACTGCAAACCTTCTTTATTTAATGGTGTTGTTTTCCAGGATATTTTTTCAAAGAAAATGGAATTGGTGAACCCCTACATAAGAAATGTCCGATTCGAAGACGAATCATTTTTGAAAAGGGAGGCGATGATGTAAGCATGGACATGAACCATAAAGAGAATGCCCAATCTAAAAGAAGAGGAAAAAAATCCCAACAATCCAAGGATATAATAGTATTGACATCTCAATCCAACTGGAAGAGTGAATTAATTAAGAAAATGGAAGACTTTTAAAGAACCAAATCCCGACTGAAAATGAAAGATACGGCCAGCCCTAAACTTCCATTTATTTTTTTCCTAATTTTCTACAATAAATTAAAATCCTTTCCATTAAAAAGTTTCAAAAAGGGAAGATCCTATCTAGTCTTATTAGTCAAAATCTTAATTTTTATTAATTTTTCCATTAAAGCAAGATTTAACTTTTATAATTAATTTAAAAGATCTATTTCCTTGTACTGCCCATGACCTTACTCTATAAATAGACTTTCAATTTATAGTTGTAACCATTCAAGATTGATATCAATAATATTGTGAGTCTTATTCAAGAGAGTTGTCATCATCATTCTTGTTGAATAAGGAGTGAATCTACTTATCAAGATAATTTCTTGTAGCATTCTTCTATTCTTTTTTTAATCCTCTGTTTTCTAGTGATCTTAGTTCCTCTCATATATGATAGAGGATTAAGTAGGGAAAGTTTTCATATGATCAAATTTCTTTGATGCCTTGAATAAAATTATGTGAGTTCCTGATCACGTTGGTTGATCTTGATTTTCACATCACAACTTTAAAGTCTCAGTCATGGGAAAATGACAAGTAATCATGTAAACCAAAAAAAATTTTGTTCAAACAATTTCCAATGTCCTTTATATTTTAGATTTGAAGACCAATCTTCTGAGTCTTAGTCAATTGTAAGAAAAAGGATATGAGGTTTCGTTAAAAATGGAGTATGTTGGATTCAAGACAAAAATTTTGGTTTAATTGCTCAAGTTAAAATGATTGCTAACAAAATGTTCTCTCTATATCTCAATAATGTACAACAATCATGTTTCTCACTAAATAAAGAGATAAAGCTTGGTTGTGCCATTTTTGTTATGGGCATCTTAATTTTGGTGAATTAAAGATTCTATAATAAAAGAATATAACAAGGGATCTTTCTTAAATTTCACATTCCTCACAAATATGTGAAGAGTGTGTTATTAGCAAACAACATCATAACTCATTTCCATAAGAAAAATCATGGAGAGCAAAGAAGGCGCTAAAACTTGTTCATTTTGACATTTACAGACTCATAACACCATCTTCATTGGGTGTAAAAGCTACACAATTACTTTATTAATGATTATACTAAAAAAAATATGACTATATTTCTTATAAGAGAAATCTGAAGCCTTTTAAGTTTTTAAAAGCTTTAAAGCACGTGTTGAAAAAGATGTTGGCAATTCAACAAAAACTTTTCGCATAGATTGTGGGGAACAATATAACTCACAACTTTTGATCTTTTTTCATATTGCGACCTAACAACTTTTGAAGTGTTGTCAAATATGTAAAATGATTAAAGGCGATGGATGTTGAAATTGAAGTTATTGAAAGAAATGATATATACGAGTTAGTAGATCTTCTACAAATACACAAAACCATAAGTGTCAAGTGAGTCCTAAAAACAAAAGTAAGGAAAAATTGAGAAACAGATAAGCATAAGGCACAATTGGTGGCCAAGGGGATAAAAACAAGAATATGGAGTCGACTATGTGGAAATCTTTACACTAATTAGTAGACATGATACAATAAGGTTAGTAATTACATTGTTAGCACAAAATACTCGGTATATTTTCCAGTTGGATATCAAATCAGTATTTTTAAATGGGGATCTGCAAGAATAGGTATATAATGAATAACCTCCTAGTTATGTGAAAATTGGTTAATAACATAAAATTTAAGATTAAAAAATGCTCTATATTGACTAAAACAAACATTTAATGTGTCATATAGTTGCATGTATGCTTATTTTTGTAATAAATATTTTAAAAAATGTCCATATGAACATACTTTTTATATAAAATGTGAAGATGTGAGAATAATATGTTCATTTTTAGATGACTTCATTGATATAGGAAATCACTGGCTTATGTTTGAGAATTTTAAAAGAATAATAATGCTTGTGCTTGATATAACAGATCTCGAAATGTTGCATTACTTTCTTGACATAAAAGTAGTGCAGTCTACGTGTATAATATATATTTCTCAAAAAAATATATAAAAAAAATTGGATTGGTTTCAAACGAGAAATTACAAGTCTGTCACTACACCGCCAAATGTTGGGTTAAAGCTTACAAAAGATCTAGAAGGAAAAAAAACCAATGAAACTCTCTTTAAATAAATTATAGGAAATTTGATGGCAACAATGCATATATCATGCATTATGTAAGTCTTATTAGCAGATATATAGAGTCCAAACAAAATCATATTTTCAATCTACAAAAAGAATCATTCGATACTTGAAAGATAGTGCTAATTTTGGATTATTCTACAAGAAGGGAGAAAAATAAGATTTGATTGGATTTTTAAATAGTGACTATGTTGGAGACTTGGATGATCAAAAAAGCATTATGGGATATATTTTTATGCTAAGTTTAGAAGTAGTTTTATGGTCTTTCGAAAAACAACTGATTGTCACTTTGTCAACCACAAAAGTTAAATTCACTGTTGCAACAGCTTGTACTTGTTAAGCTATATGGTTAAGAAGAATTCTTGAAGAGCTAGATTTTAAACCATGAGCTACTAAAATTTTGTTTCACAATAGCTCAACCATTAAACTATCTAAGGATATTGTTATATGGAAGAAGCAACCATATTGATGTTAAATATTATTTTTAAGAGATCTCAATAATGATAGAGTAATTGATTTGAAGTATTGCAATAGTGATGATCAATTGATTGATATATTTATAAAACCTCTTACACCCTTTCCTTTTGGCCTTCGCATATTGAAAAATTTTAATTGAAGGAGCTGCACATATAAACTAAAACTTTTAAATTTTAGTTAAAGGGAGAAATTGTTAAATAAATTTAGTATTTATCTTTTAGTAGGATTATTAACTAATTTGAATTATCTATTATTTATGAAACTGATAAGTGATAAACCTTTTTTTATAGGAATTTTACCTATCATCTAGGAAGATGATAAGTTATGAACCTTATCTATAGGGATTGTACCTATCATGTAGGATGATGATAACTATGAGGAATTTGTGTCTAACTTTTTGTTATAATTTGCCTATTTAAAGGTTGACCTATTGGTTAAATATTCATATTAGAAAATTTGGATTAATATCTAATTTTCTTCTCTTCTCCTTTGAATTTATTCTTATTATTTCTTTTCTTTAACTCAAACATCAAATATATCTAATATTACGTAAAAATAATAAATTTTGTATAAAACTATCCAATTATAGCTAGTTAATATTCTTTAGTTCATATACCTTTAAAATCAATAAACTTAATTCTATTACTTTATGTTCTTTAGTATACGTCATCAAAAGATATAAGGTATCATAATAAAAAAAAAGGTTATAGAGGATTTATCAAGAGAAATTAATTTATAGATTTATAGGTAGATTTATAGCTAATCACTTCCCATATTTGTAGCCTGTTTCCTAATATTTAGATATCCTAATTGTATATTTATAATTAAGTTTTCTTTTATTTCCTAGGTTGCTGTAATTAGAAAAAATTTTTTGTATATATATATAGCCCTGTACTCTTCGAAAAATATATTGAAAAACCATTACAGCTCTTCAAAGTTTATTATGGTATCAGAGCCTATTCTTTTAGCCTTGCTTTCGTTATACATTTTTTATAATTTTTTTGAGAATTTTCTTTTATCCTTTAGAGGATCTTGTGTAGTCTTGAACTTGTTTTTTTTTTCTTTCAATTAGTATTCGATTGAAATATGGACAATAATAAGTTCAAATCCATATATATCAAATTCAACAAGAAAAATTATGCTCTTTGGGAATTTCACTTTCAGATTTCTAGTGATGAAGCAACAAAGAGTCTATGGAGAACCAAGGATGCTCAAATTGTTACCTGGATATTGAATTCACTAGAACCTAATATTCCAGTGAGCCTCAGATCTTTCAAAACTGCTGCAAAAATGTGGAAACATCTTCAAAGAGTGTTTTCTCAAGTTAATCAATTGCTATTCGAACTTGAATATGAGACTGCAAACATCAGCCAATAGGAAAAAGATATTCGTAGTTTTATGTTGACATATTATAATTGTGGACTAAACATGATATGATATTATCAAATACCATCTCAAGTGCAGCATATGAGGAGATCAAGAAAGAAAGAAATTGTGGAAGAGTGATGTAATTTCTCATAAAGCTTCAACCAGAATTTTAAATTACAAAGGCCACACTAATCAATCGAGGAAATCTGACTATAAATTTTATTATTGGAGATCTGGTTCGTGAAAAAATTTGACTAAATACACATGCACAATTGGACACAAAATCTAATACAGTTGATGTCGCTTTTATAACTTCAAGTGGTAAATTTTAGCCGAAACAGATGCATGAAAGTAGAGAAGATATGAGGTGCAAACATTGCAATGAACTTAGACATGTTTAGTCACATTGTAAGAAGAAAAATTTATATAACTATTGTAAGAAGCCAGAACACATCATTATAGATTGCAGAATTTTGAAAAATAAATGGAGCCAATTTGCTTTTATTGCCACAAAGTCTGATCAAGAACAAGAAAGTGTTAATGAGATCCTCCTTACTCCACAGCAATCTAAAAGATGATTCAAGAAACAGTGCAGCCAACTCTCCCAGGGGAAATCTCTTATGCTTTTTCTGTTGCTGGGTTATCAAGTAAAGGAATTAAATATGCTCCTTGGTATCTTGACTCTATTGCCTTTAATCACATGACTGGCCAAAAGCACATGTTTTCTGAAATCTAACTTTATTCTTTAAATCAATCAATTACAATAGTTAATGGAAGAAAATTATCAATTAAAGGAGTTGGTACTATATACTTACCTACTATATCTAAAAAATCCTTATATCTGCTTAATACATTTTATGTATAACGTCTAATTGCCAACTTAGTTTATGTTTAACAATTAACTTACCAGAATTATTTAGTTAAATTTTCTTCTCTTGTTTGTGATTTGCAAGACCTTTAAATGGGTTAAATGATCATGAAGGGGCATAAAAGTGGATGTTTGTTTCATTTTGATGTGGATCACATAAAGCGATCCCCATTGAGTCTTTTTGTTTTAGCATCACGATCCTCATTTGTTTCATATGCCAATGATATGTGGAGTCTATTGTACCATTGTCTTAGTCATCCACATACTACTAGATTAGAGTACATATTCAAGTCCAATTTTCTTCGAGGAACTTGAATTTTTTGTATGTTTTAGTTAAAAATTGTCAAAATTGTGCTCTTGAAAAATTAGCTAAATTACCTTTTGCTTTTAGTAGTACACATGTTGATGCATATTTCCATTTAGTACATTGTGATTTATGGGGTCCCTCACATGTTTTTGTCTAGTCTTGGTTATCAATATTTTGCTTTATTTATTGATTAATTTACATGATTCTCTCAGGTATATTTTTTTGGAGTTAAATATGGATTAACAAGTCTAACAAAGACTTTTATCACTATGATTGAGACACAATTTGGTAAAATGATCAAAAATTTTTGTTCAGATTCTGGTGGATAATTTTTTGCATTTAATCTTATCAAATTTTTTTCAAGAAAAAAGAATCTTAGCTCAATAATCATGCCCTAGTACATTAGAACAAATGGGGTAGTAGAGCGAAAAAGCCATCATGTTTTGGAAATTACCATAACTCTTTTACTAGAATCTTTTGTTCTTCCAAAGTTTTGGGTAGAGCTAGTCCATACGGCTACACCTTAGCTACTCTCATTTTTGATAATCAAACGCCATATTCTTAGCTTTATCAAAAATCACTAGACTACTTGTATCTTTGAGTTTTTGATCGTGTTTGCTTTATATTATTACCTCCACATGAGTGAAATAAGTTATATGCAAAGGCTGCAAATGTGTTTTCCTCGGTTATAGTGATAAACAAAAAGTTTATGTTTGCTATATCCCTACTATCAATGTATGCATGTGTCTTGTCATGTTATTTTTTAAAAATATATATTATTATGTGTCATCTTTTAGTCCATTATATTCAGTTTCTTCATGTTCTTTTTTATGTGATTTTTCTAATTCTCAGACCAAGGATAATGAAGCAACGTCTACAATGCTACTTAATGATTCTAGTTTTGAAGGTCCTTCCTCTACAATTGTTATTGATGAACCAATACCAAGTCTACCACCTTTGAAAAGATCCACCCGTGTCAACTTTAGTAAGCCACCTGTTCAATATACCTTATTTACTAATCTCAATTGAAGAAGAACTTGAGGCATTGGAGGAGAATCATACTTGAGATTTAGTTCCTCGTCCACCTGATACGTCGGTAATAGGGAGTAAATGGGTTTATACTATTAAGGTTAAACTTGACGGTACTTTAGATTGATACAAAGCTTGCTTAATTGCACAAGGATATAATCAAGACTATGGAATTGACTATGAAGAAACATTTTCTCCTATGGCTAAGATGACGATTATCCACACCCTATTTGCTGTAGCATCATGCAAGAAATGAACGTTGCATCAATTAGATGTGAAAAATACTTTTTTTCATGGAACTTTGAAAGAAACAGTTTATATGGAATGCCCTCCTAGTATTCTCATATCTTAATATGGTTTGTTTACTCTGTAATTCTCTTTATGGCCTTAAACAGGCTCCTAGAGCATGGTTTAAAAATTTTAGTCGACTGTTTGTTTAGCTAGATTTCAACAAAGCTCTAATGATCACTCACTCTTTATTCGACATTTTGATGCTGGTATGGTTGTATTTTTTCTTTACGTGGATGATATTGGTTATTAATGGTAGTGATCAACAAGGTATTGAAGAGTTTAAGAAGTTTCTCCAGGATTCCTTTCATATGAAAGATCTTGGCAAGATCACTTATTTTCTCGAGTTAGAAGTTTCATATTCCTCTAATGGTATACCTCTCACTCAATGTAAGTACATTAAAGATTTACTCAAGCAGGCCAATCTTATTGATAATAAAATTTGTGCCACTCTAATGGAACAACATTTGAAACTAAAATATGAGGATGATGCACTTATATCAGATCTCACTATATACCGACGTTTGGTAGGCAATCTAATTTATTTGACTATTTACACATCCTGATATCTCGTTTATTATCCAAGTTATGAGCCAGTTTATTTCTCAACCTAGACAACATAATATTTTGGCTTATCGTATTCTTCGTTATTTGAAAGGTGCTTGTGATCGTGGGTTATACTTTTCAGCTAATACATTACTCACTCTCACTACTTATGCAGATGTAGATTATGCTGGGTGTGTTGATACTCGACGTTCTACTACAGGATGATGTGTTTTTTTGGATGGTTATCCTATCTCTTCGAAGTGTAAGAAGAAAGAACAAGTCTCAAAGTCTTCCACAAAGGTTGAGTATCAGTCCATATCATTTGTAAGTTCTAAAATTTTATGACTCCAATGACTTCTCAAAGAGCTTGGTGTTAATTGTCCTCAACTGATCACACTCTTTGGAGATAACATTAGTGCAATTAGTATTGCCATTAATATTGCGCATCATGAATGGACGAAACATATCAAAGTAGACTGCCATTACATTCGTGAACTTGTTCATGATAAAATTCTTCATCTTGTTCGCATCTCCTCTCATGATCAAATTGCTTATCTATTTACAAAAGCCATGCCTTTTGCATGACATGCATATCTTGTGATCAAATTGATGTTGGTTGACAAACACCATCAATTTGAGGAGGAATATCAAGAGAAATAAATTTACAAATTTACAGCCAGATTTATAACCAATCACTTTCCAGATTTGTAGCCTGTCTCCTAATATTTAAATATTCTAATTGTATATTTATAATTAAGTTTTCCTTTATTTGCTAGGTTACTAAAATTAGACAAGTTTTTTTGTATATATATAGCCCTATACTCGGCTCTTCGAAATTTTTTAGGATTCTTTCAAAATCGCAAGGACTATCATAATCGCAACTTTTTATCGACATGATAATTGACTAACTTTTTTGTTATAGAATGTTCAATTTTAAATCATGATCATTTAAATGAGTTTGTCTACCTACTAGAACATAAGTAGTCTAATAAGCCCATAAAAGATTATTCCATTTAAGAAAGATATAGGCTTACTTTAAAGATCTCAAGGGAAATATTTTTAAGTTAGTTTCTCGATTATTATATCCAAATCTCCTTTTTATATATATTAACCATAAGCGACAATCACTATTCCGGTGGTGTTAGTTTACAAAATTAATAGATTTTGTTGTTTTTCTATTACTTTAAGTATCTTTAAAAAAATTATTTCTATTCTTGTTAATTTATGTAAATTATAATTTCAATTTGGTGAATTTGTTATAAGATTATTTGTTAATGGTCTATATATAATAAAATGAGTATCAATTTACCCTTTTTGTATAATCGTGATGAACTATTATCATTTAAAAAATAATGAAAGCTTTTTCAATTTCCAAAAGTTTTCAAAAACTAAAATATGTATACACTTGAAACATGAATATTTCCCACTAGCTTGCCGAGGGAAATTCTACCATACTTGAAACAAATCATATATTTGAGATACTTTCGTGCAATAATTTATTAATTCTTTTATAACAATAAGTAAGTGTGGTTAAAGTATGGTTTTTCCCAAAATACGTAACTAGACAAGATATATCTTCAGACACTAAGGAATTGAAAAAATTAATCTATTCAGGTCTAATTTTGGTCTAAACTGCAATGATGTGATCCCAAAGAGCCCAAAAATAATTTCGAAAATCCAAGTCAAGCCCATCTTTGAAAGGGCTGAGAATCCTGGCCCCAGAAAAAGGCTAGTAGTGGCCCAGGTCCTAAATTCGTCTAAAGAAGGACTTAAAACTCAATCCAAATGCCCAAGAGAGAAGAACTCAAAGCTCTTGTGCATAGGCTCAAGTACCTAACCCAATGAGTGCCCAAGGAGGTACAAACCTTATGACCAAATTTGGGTCAAGAAGGAGACAACTTTGGAGGTCAAAAATTTGCCAAAAGAAAGGTCCAAGCTAGATTCAATCAAGCATCAGAGGCAATATAAAAGATTGATCTTTGGCCTAAGAAGAGATGAGTTCAAGGCCTTTTAGGCCAAGGCAACAATTGACCCAAGAGGAGACTCAAGAGAGGGCCATTGGCCTTGATGAGAATAGTAGACAACATGTGTCGTGCATCTGACACCCCTTTGGCACATGTGCGGACCATCACATATGTGGGAGAACACACCCGTACACGCGAGACAACCTCCCGCATGAAGTAGCACACATGTGTGGACAGACAACTTTGCATGCCTCGCACATGCAAACATGTGCGCAGATGATGCACACACACAAACCACATGCATGAGCTTGTAGTAGGCCAGTCACTCGCCCTGTGCCCAGCACCAGGCACACGCCCAACACGCAATAGGCCATGTGCACACCTGCTACCCAACACGCACGTACGCCTAGCCCGCAATGCCAAGTAATCTACGACCCACACAACATTTGCACCCAACCTGTGTGTCTGAGTGGAGCGACCTATAACTCGTGCACCCCAGCTGGAGCGACTCGTGCACCCACAAGATACAACCGTGCGTCCTCCACGGGCCGACCCACTCGCCCGCTTCCCTGCACATGTGGCAGCAACTGGTGATTCCCTTTTAAAACTCTTCTTCTTCAAGGAATCCATGTGTTTTTACATCAAAAACATATGGGATAATATCCACTATTTATTATTATTATTATTATTCTTTTTATAAATTTATCCCTTAAAATTTATTAATTAATTTCTTTAGATTAGGATTGTGATAGATCATTATTTTATTATTTTTTAAGTATTTGTAATCATTTAGAACTATCCTATAAAAAATTTATATAAAGACCTTTACCCATAGGTTATAAACACACAATTGAGAACAATAAAATTGAAACTTTCGCTTTTTTCAAGAATTAGCTTTAATAATTTCTTTTAACGTCTTCAAGTTCTTCAAAAAGTAGGGAGCTTTTTGAAGTCTTATTGAGCCAAGGTGCTGGGATCGACTTATCAGGTAAGTCTATGGCGTCTTTCTTTTTCTTGTTTTTATTTCCTTTTTCTTTGTTTATGTATGTTATCTAGGTAAATGTATTCTCAATAAGGGGGGTTAATTAGGTGGTTAAGTTTTTTTGTTGCATATGTTGGTGAAGGTTATAAGAGTTTATTCGATCATCCCCATATTCTCCTGCATCATCTGGTATCAAAGTTTAGGCTCCTAGTAAACTACTATCTTTATTACTTTAACATTATTGTTAATTAATTAAAATTAAAATTTATTTGATTATTAATTAATTAACATTTAAATTTATTTGATTGTTAATTTGTATTGCATCCCGCTTAAATTCATAATTATCTGTTTAATTCAAGTGGTTGTGTTTCGCATTTTGTATCCAATAAAAAAATTAGCTGTTTGACAAGTGTGATGGTCACCTTTGAATTTTCAAGGAAAGACTGCTTAATCCACCAAGTGTGAATGAAAAAAACCTCTATCTTTGCATAAAGCAAAAAAAAAATTAACTCACCCACTATGTGACGTTAGAGGGTATGGAAATAATCATTTTGACTCCTGAAACCACAACCTAAGACATGGAAAACATAAACTTAACTACCTAATTAACTCTTCCCTCTGTTTGAATCTATAACTACTTAAATGACATACAAAAACAAGAAGTAGGGAAATTAAGCGAGAAAAGAAAGGCATTACAAACTTATCTGATAAGTTGATCTCAACTCCTCAGCTTAACAAGATTTCGAAAAGCTCTATAGCTTTCAAGAACTTGAAGAGGCTAAAATTAGTACAAAACTAATTTTAAAGAAAAGCTCAAAGCTTCAATTTTATTACTTAAAGTTGTGATTTCAAAACTTGAATTTAAGCTTTTATATAGGCTTTTATTGACTATTTCTAATCGAAATAGAATTTATAATCTCTATCCAAACTCTAGGACCTAATTTAACTAGAAAATAAACAAATAAATATTAAAATGATTAAAACTTAATCCTAATCTTAATTTTAATACATAAAATAATTAAAATAGATATTAAAATAATATTTTTTTCCCTATCAAAATCTTCAAGGATTTATATCTTCTTTGTACTTTAATTTTGAGTAGAAATCCTCCTCCAATTTAGCATTTTAATCACATGGAATAATTGTAGAAGTTTCAAAGACCTTGTAGACTTAGAAAAAGTGAGAAAACAAGTTCAAAAGGACTTAGAAAAATAAAATTTGTGTGGGTAGCCTACTGCGCACGTGAGCAGCATTCAAGTCGCACAGGCGGGGCGTGCGTTTGACGCGGACTTGCCGCACAGGGTTGGGTTGCACGTGGGGATGTTGGGCATGCGCCTTGCCTCTTACGCATATGCACGTTGTCAAGTACATATTGTACATGTCCTACGCACACACCAACAAACATTGGATGCCCGAAGTTGCTTGTCCGTATGCCTCATGTGTTGTTTTACACAAATGATGGACTTGCATGTGTAGGTGGACTCTCCTGAACGTGTGAAGGTTTGGACACATGCTGAAAGCACATCACATGCGTGGCACATGAGATCTCCTGACTTCTCAAGTTAGACTGCTTCTTTTGGGATTTTCTTGTGCTTCGACGGTGAACTTGTTGTTCACCCATTCTTGAACTAAAATGCTGAAAATATTTTGAAATTACTTGGTCGAGCTTCTGATTGTGAGATGAATTGTCTTCTACTTGAGTGTTTGATATCATATCATTATGAGTGAAAACCTTTTTGCTTCATGATTATTTTTTGTTTTGCATCCTGAAATTTTGGCTAAACATTGTACGAAGAAACTTTGTGATCTACATTTTCATTATTTTATTATTCTTTTGTTCCATTACATATTTAAGTGACTAATTACTTAGCATATAAATAAAAACACACCATTCATTCCTTTGTATGTTTGATTATGAGCTTCCATAGAGATTTGATTCCCTCAGGATTCTTTGTGTGTAAGAAAGACTAATTTACAGGTGCTGATATAACTAAATCCAATTCTGAATGCTCAACTCAATAGAAGAAGTTATAGTGTGAGAGATTGTGAAGTAAATACTAGTGAAGGTGAGGGGGAGTTTATTTGCTTTCATTAACCTTTTCTTGCAAGAATCTTTCACAATGAGTTTTTGTGAGGAGTTCGTCGAACTATTACACGACATGGAAAACTCCATACTTTGTTTATAAATGGAAGGACTTAGTGCAAAAGACATTAAGGGAAGAGATAACCCGACCATATAATGATGTGACAGAGAACCTTTCTAGTCAAGAAGAGATTCATGCTCTAGCAAAAATCGAGCACCTTATCACTAAAGATATAAACAAAGAGAAGAAGTCGGCCACTAAGATGAGTCGTGTTTATTTCCTCATTTTGTTGGTTGCAGTGATGATATTTTATAGAACTTTGGAGAAAAAACTCTACTTCAAAAAAGATAAGATTTGATGACGAATCTTTTTAAAGAAATGGAGTATGATGTGATCCTAACTAGCCCAAAAATAATCCCGAAAGTCAAGCCGATCCCACCTTTAAAAAGGTTATCCTAACCCCAGAAAAAGACCAATAGTGGCTTAGGTCCTAAATTTGTCTAAGGAGGGACTTGAAACTGAATCCAAGTGCCCAAAAAAGAAGAACTCAAAACTCTTGTGAATAGGGCCAAATACCCGACCAAATGAGCATCTAAGGATGTCCAAACCTTGTGATCAAATTTGGGTCAAGAAGGGGACAACTTTGAAGGTCCAAAAGTTACCCAAAAAAAAGGTTCAAACTAGATCCAATCGGGCATCCAAGGCAAGATAAAAGAATGGGCTTGAGCCCATGAGATAATCCATGGGCTTGAAAAATTGCCAAAGAAAATAGAAGATCAATCTTTGGCCCAAGAAGAGAAGAGTTCAAGGCCTTTTTGCCCAAGGCAGCATTTAGCTCAAGAGAAGGCCCAAAAGAGGCCCATCGGCCTTGAGGAGAATGACAGACAGTATATGCCCTGCATGTGACACCCATTTGGCACATGTACAAACCATCACATGTGCGAGAGAACCCACCCACACACATGAGACAGCCTCCCACGTGAAGCAACACGCATGCGCGGACGAATAACTCAACATGCCCCATGCGTGCAAGCATGCGCGCAGACAATGCACAAACGCACACCACACGCGTGAGCACGAATCAGGTCGAGCACCTGCCCCTTACCCAGCACCAAGCGCACTCCCAACACGCCTAGTGCCCAACACATACGCTGCCCAGCCTGCGATGTCAAGCCATTCGCGCGACCCGTATGGAATTTACACGCGACCCTCCACAAGGCAACCTGTGCGCCCATTTCCCTACACACATGGCAGTAGCTGGTGAGTCCCTTTTAGACTCTTCTTCTTTAAGGACTCCATGTGTTTTTACATCAAAAACACATGTGATAATATATATCATTTATTTATTATTAGTATTATTCTTATTTTATTGTAAATCTATCTCCTAAGATTAATTAATTAATTTCTTTATATTAAGATTTAGATAGATCATTATTTTATTATTTATTATGTGATTGAATTTTATCAAGTCTTTATTTTATTATTTTTCAAGTATTTGTAATTGTTTAGAACTATCCCAAAAAAAGTTTAGATAAAGACCTTTGTTCATAGGTTGTAAACACACAATTGAGAATAATAAAGTTGAAGCTTTCATTTTCTTCAAGAATTAGTTTTGCTAATTTTGTTAGCGTCTTCAAGTTTTTCAAAAGATATGAAACTTTTCGAAATCTTATTGAACGGAAAAGCTGAGATCGACTTATCAGGTAAATCTGTGACATCTTTCTTTTCTTCATTTTTATTTCTCTTTTTTTTATTTATGTATGCCATTTAGGTGGGTGTATTCTCAATTAGAGGGGGTTAATTAGGTTATTCAATTTCTATATTGCATGCATTGATGAAGGTTACAATAGTTGATTCAATCATTTCCATACCCTCACGCATACTACAATTAACCAAAGGAAAAAGAAGAAATATTGTACACCTCAGAAAAACCCTAAAAAGTAAATCTTTACTTTTTAATCTCTTCAATCTTCATCACCACTTCGCTCATTGCTCTTTTAGTCTTCTTCTTCTCTTCTTTTGTTGGGTGTCTTATTCTTCTTCTTCTCTACTCATGCTTTAATGTTAAGTCTTTTTTTCTTTTACCTAGCCGTTACTTTGCTCGCTACTCAAATATCTTCAGTCTTCATTGCCTAGTTGTTATGGCCGTTTAACGTCTTTGTCACTTCGCCATTATTGTCTCTCAGTCGTTACTTCACTCAACCACTACTTCCTCCTCCATGCATTGGGTACATTAAATAGTTTATATGTATATGTGTGTATGTATATGTGTATGTACGTGTGTGTTTTTTGTTTATATTTTTCTTTAGTTGAATGTTTTCTCTAATTTAATTTGTGCTTGTGTTTTGAAATCAAAATTCTTTTGTTTTCTATATATATATATATATACATATATATATATATACTGCACGAAATGATTTCTCCATAAAACACACTGTTTCATATAATTTAACACTAATATTATTTTAGTTATAATTATGTTTTATTTTTATTGATTTTTATTATTATTAATTAATATATACGAAAAATTTATATATGAATTGAACTAAACTGATATTTTTCAATCCAGTCTGGAAATAATCCATTCTTCACTATCCACTCAGTTCGATCCGACTCCAAACCAGTGATAATCCTAATGATAATTATAAAAATCATGTTTTGATTTAATATTGTACTATACCAGTTAACTCATTAATACAAATTAATTATTCTATCAACATGTACTAACTAATCTTTTTTAAACTAATTATTAGTTCTCAAGAGATATTTTGCGGGGTTTTTCCTTAAAAAGAAAGAAAAAAAAAAAAAAGTAGCACGAGCTGGTGTATATCTTCAATTGTGATAAACATTCGACAATCATGTTCTTCTTTTTTAGTTATGTATTTTGTACAATCAACAAGTTGAAAGTGGACCTGGTTCTTCAATTGTGATAAACATTCGATTCATACACGTGTCTTATACATACATATATATATATATACATTTATATTATCACGTCAACAATCATCAAATTGAAAGTGGACTGGGTTCTGTGGCAAGAAGGCAGATAGGTATAATATTTTATATATATATATATATATATATATATATAGAGAGAGAGAGAGAGAGAGAGAGAGAGAGTACAGGATTGATGACAAATAATTGAATGGCAGGAAAAGACGATGGTGATGTTGAGTTTTGTATGAATGCCTGTTAATTTTAAATGACGAAAGTAAGACACGAGCATATGAAGCTAAAATTGCTTCTCTGGGAAATTGAGGCATTGAGCATATTGTCCCATTTCCTTATCATCCAACCTACTGACCAAACCCAACACTAGAGTGTATATATATCGCCATCTACATCCATATTTACCCACTTGTTCTCTCTTCCATTACCTGCGTACCAATCCTAACACAATGTTTGGAAAAGGGGAAACAAGTGGAAGAACTTAAGGCCATGATTTGCCCCTGTTAGCTCCTTGCTTCGCATCCACTAATTTAATAAATTAATTGTTAACTTCATTAAAAAAAAATTAAATTGCTAATTTTAATTTGACTAAACCTCTCTTTTTTTCAAAAAAACGTGTTGATAGATCCATGTGCACAGGGTTTATTACAATGTAATCCTTTACTTTCTTCGGTGTCATTTGTGAACAGTTGAAAAAGTAGAAGTTGAAGAACAGGGGAGGAAAGAAAATTAATGGTTCATATCAGAATTAGTTAATAATTAATACTTGGAAATTCGACATAAAAGTTAACGAATTTTTAACCATTTGGAACATGCACACATGTCGAATATTGGATTTCATTTCAAAGCCGTGAATATTGACAATTGATGTGTGTGTATATATATATATATATATATATGTATACATACATAGCATGTCTTTATGTACAGTATGTATAGGTTTTAGTGAGGATAAAATGAAAATTCAAAGGCATGATTTTGAGAGTTCAAAAGCAGATTAGATTAGTCTAAGAGGCACGTGGAAACTTATCCAAACAATGAGAATTTAATTCACCCATTGGACAGGAAACTGACGACGACATGTATAAAACATGTGTATAGGGTATATATGTTGGGCAGATAATGTAAATTGAATAAAGAAAAAGAGTGTTGTCATAATCTATTTGGATCCGTTGATAATGAACGTTCTCATGACAAGGACTATCTCTCACTTTTCCATTGCAGCCCGCCAGCGCCGCCCAACAGGACTATAAGCATATGCCACCATAATATATAATTATCAGAACATGAAAGTACAAGTTTCCCATAAAATAGATGGAACGTTTTCTTTTAAATAATACAAAGGTGGTTAAAAATTCATCACGTTTGGATATACGAATTGGATCTGTTGTGCTGAAATTACTTAATCATGGGTTTGTAGACTAAAAGAGCTTGCTAAATATTTGCTCTAGTCTATTTTTCTCTTCAACTAAACAAATAAAGTAAAAAAAGAATAATAAATAATAAAAAAATCCAATTTGCCTTAAGTGCACAATCACAAGATAAGCCCTAAAACTTGTCATTTTAATTATATTTTGAGCGACATACAAACTCCAAGGTTAATATTTACTTTATTCTTCTGAACTGCTCCCAGTAAGATAATAGTTGGTAACGACTGTTTTTCTTGAACTTTTTCTTCTTTCTAATACCAAGAAGCATTCTCATCGAATATGACATCACTGATCATTGGCTTTTTCTTCTTCAAATTGTACACCCTATATCCTTTGTTACCATCAGTATAGTCAGCAAAAATATATCTTTCACTTTTATTATCAAACTTTGATCTACCTCGGTTGGTAAATGAATATGACATACATAACTAAAAATCTTCATGTGGCTAATCACTAGCTTGACATCGCTCCAAACTTCAATTGGAGTTTGATTTAGAACTTATTTTGTTGGACTCCTATTCAAAATTTAAATTGTTGTATTTATTGCTTCTACCCAAAAAGTATTAAACATATTTTTCTTCTTAAGCATCCATCTAACCATCTCAACAACCATTTAATTCCTTCTCTTAGTGACACCATTTTGTTGAGTAGTATCAACTGTCTCTTAATATCGTGTTCTTCACAAAAACAATCAAAAAGTTCTTCGAGGTAAACTAACTGCCTCAATCACTTTGTAAAACTTTAATTTTATGATCACTTTTATTTTTCACCATGGCTTTGAACTTTTTGAATACTTCAAATACCTCTGGCTTCTTTGTTAGAAAATACACTCATGTCATCCTTGTACAATCATCAACAAAATTAGAAAATACTAGATTTGGCCTTATGATAATGTCTGCATCTCTCCACATATGTCAGTGTGCACTAGCTCAAGAGGTGCATGTGCTTGCTAAGATCCTCCATATGGAAAAAACGTTTGATGCTGCTTGCCAAAGATGTATCTTTCACATGTACTCGAACTTGTGTTGCTAAATAGTAGGCTTTGGACCATATTTTTAACTTTTAGCAGCTTTAAAATATTATATTTAAGATTGTCGTACCTTTTGTGTCCTAAATTTTGAACAATATGCTACCTCAGTTCATAATGCTACTTCTGAAGCATAACTTATTTATAGTTAAAAAATTCTGGACTCCTCTATATCAAATTTGGCTAGCAAATTATTGTTATTTCTCCAATAAAAAAATTGACAACCTCCATCTTTAAAATAAACTGTATAACTATTTTGTAAAAATTATCCCACACTTAACAAGTTCTATTTTAAATTTGGAATTAATAACACATCTCGAAGAAACTTATGTCCCATTTTGGTTTGCACAACAATATTGCCTTTGTCTTTAGCTTGAACTAGATGATTGTTTCCAATGCATACCTTAGTCTCGTAGGATGCATTTATATCTTAAAATAATTTTTGATTACCTATCATGTGCTTTGTGTAGCTACTATCCAGGTACCAAATATCATCTTTCTTTTTTATCACAACATTACATGTAAAAAAGATGTTTTCTAGATTCTCATTTTTTTCTAAAAAATTTGCACGATCACAAACTTAAGTTCTATAGTATTTCGGGATATGTTTGTGTTTCTTGTATTTGTTGCAGCATTTTTTCGACCAACATCTCGACATACTTTTATTCGATTTCTTACATATATCACACCATATATTTGAACTCGAACATAATTCTCTTTCAGTTTGATGTTGATGTTTCTGCACATCTTGTCCATTTTTTCTCTAAGAATTTCCTTGATTTGTCAAGGATATTTGAGTTGTGAAACTTGTGTTAAAAACACTTTCAACAGAGTTGTTACAATTCTGTAATTTTTTTGCCTCATGTGACTTTAAAGAACCCATTAATTGTTGAATTATAAGAGCAGACAAGTCATTCGACTCTTCAATTGCTGCAATAATATACTCAAACTTTTCATCCAAATTAATTAAACTTTTTTCATACTTTTAATTACTTATATCTTGACTATAATTTCACATCTGGTTCATGATCTCGATCACCTTCGAGAAATACTCATTTATTTTCTTCAACTCCTTCATTTGTAAATTTTGAAATTATCTTTGCAAGGTCTATAACTTCACGACAATTACCTTTGCAGATCCTTAGAACTCTTCTTACAATATATCTCATACTTCTTCTGATTTAGTTGCACCAATTATTCAAAAGAAGAAACTCCCTACAACACTTTGTTCCATGAAAAACAAGGCTCTAGCATTTTTCATATGATCTTCCTCCAACTTTTTTATTTCTACAAGTGTTAGTTGTTGCCCAACAACAAATTTAAAATAATCATTCTCAACTATATCCCATAATCAATGCGATAGTAGCAATATTCTCATCTTTATCTTCCACACATCATAATTTTTTCCAAAAATACGGGAACCATCGACTGCGCCATACTTATGCCAACACCTGAAGCCATTAAGTCATTATGTTTCTTCTTTCACGAACGTAAATTTACTACTTGACTAGCGCCTATACTCGAACCAGTCTCTGATACTAGTTGTTAGAAATAAAATGAATACTATAAGTTATTGATACAAATTGTTTAAATGAACAGATATACTAAAAGTAAAGAATATAAAACTTCTATTTAATCATAATGGGATATTAGTGCGCGATAATTCATGACCTCTATATATGCAGTGATAACTGCTTATTAATTTTCTCTTCATAACTGTCCGTTTATTCCATTTAATCTACCATTATTTCATTTTAATTTTCTCATAATTGGCCATTTATAATTTTTTTTCGTAACCGATAATTTATGATTATATATAAAGAAATTAATTAATTGTAATAGCTGCAGTGCTCTTTGCCTCAATTTCCCTCATGTTTGACAATGGTTTCTCCTCCACGAGCCATGTTATAACCTCTTCGTTGAAATTTTTCCTCCCACACAAATTGCCAAAACACCATATTCTAAGCCTAAATCTCTCCATTAAAAAATGTTAGAAGGTATTACACCTCTGTAACTTCGGTAGCATCAGAGTTTTCTTCTTTGCTCAACCGTTTTTCTTCTAAGACCCATGTCATGCTAGTACTAGCAAAAATTTCTCTGTCCCATGGAAATGTTGAAACCCCAAAGGTGAAATGCTCTTTGCTAGAAAACATAGGAAGTTGTTGTCTCTCTGTCAGCATAAAGCTTCTTTATTTGTTCTCCTTTGTCAATTCCTCTTTTATATCAGTATATGCTTTTAGTTTATTGAAATTTTTTTATGAGTATATGTATGCGGCTAAAAATAGATGTATGGATGTAAATACTTACATTTTAAATCTTTCACTAATATATATATATATATATATATGGAGGTGTGTATATATACTATTTCTATTGATTTTAGAAATTTTTTAATTAAAATAGATTTAAAAAGAATGGTCTATTTAGGTTTAATCTAAACCGAACTAGAAGTTATGAGTTTAGATTAGACGAGATTGAAAACTAAATGGTCTAGTATTTGATCTGAATCCTTTTCCACTTTCAATCTCTACTTTGGTTTGTTTTGATCTCGTCCTGTTTTAGAATAATGGATAATCCTAACCTAGTTATTATTACAGCTAACTACAATTCCCTCTTCACCACTCTTATTCTTGTCACTTTGATCATTTCACCAATAGAATTATTATTGCAGTCATTTATATCATTGTTGTTGCTACTACAACCACCAATAATACACCCACCAATAATTAATGTAAATTAAGAAAATTATAAATAGTTATTAGTAAGATAAAATGTAATAAGAGCAAGAGTATACGAATGATTCTAGATTACTTTCCTTTACTTGAAGTTACATATTTTTAGAAGTAAGTGTTTATTGGCGTTTTGTATCAAAAAATAATATTACCCTGTAACAGTTATGAGGAGTGGGCTTATCTCAAAATTGTTGAAACATTAATAATCTAAACTCGTAAAAGGATGAAAAATGAATGGTATGGCTTTTTAGAGAGGGCTTGTAACGGCCCCGAAAATTTAGAATGAAATATGTGTATTAAAATGTCAAATGCGGAAGCGTAATAAAAATTTGATTAACATCCCTTACACGAAAATCAAAAAACGTGCTCAAAATATAAAAGAACAAACTAACTAAAAGAGATACTCGAAAATAAGAACTATAAATATAACTACGGAGTCTTTAGACGTCTCCTTCGCCGTCTTTCTGCGAAACGGGCTTGGGAACAATGTCTTCCTGATCTGAAATGGTTAAATAAGGAATGAGCTACACCAGCCCAGTAAAGACATCACACTATCTCACCGCCACGGAAGTAAATGTGGGTTAAAAATACAAAAAGACCAATGGAGTATAATTTATAATAAACTCGTTTATTAACATAAAAACCTTTACTGTCCACTTACCTCGGTGAGGTCCATAAAACAACATATGAAAGCAATAACATTATCATCATCATGAAATCATATGAACTGTATAACAAAATACTAACCGGCGGCGGTGCTCTCGGGTGCAGCGGCTCCGACGGCGTGAGTCGCGTTTTGATGTTTGGCTCCGATCAACCTGTAGAGAAAAGAACGGAGATCACAATGGTATAAAATTTGCATCAAACAGAGGCTGGGAAGGGCCTCATCGGAGGCAAAAATTGAGGAGGGGCGCGGTGGCGCCGCTGGGTTTCGGCTGGGTTTTCTGGCCGTTTGGCCGGTGGTTTGGCTCCGGTTTGGCCATAGGCAGACTCAGCGTCGAAAAACAAGCAAGGGGCAGAAAAATTACCTCCATCAGCGGTCGGAAACTTCCCCGGTGCGGCGGCGGGTGGCGGCGGCCGGCTCCTCCGGCGTCTGGTTCTTCTTCTCCGGCGAGCACTAGCGGCTAGGGTTTCTTTGGTCAGGTGTGGGTGGGGGTATTTATACCCTTTGCCTTTTAATCTTGACCGTCCATCAAGATTGAATCTGGGCCGTCCGATCGCGATTTAATTGGAATTAAATCTGGGCTATTCATCGCGATGCAATCTGGGCCATCCGTGCCTGATTGAATCTGGGCCGTCCGTGCGCGTGGATCTGGGCTGTCCGTGCGCACGTTTGATCTGGGCTGTTCGTGTTCGCGGGAACGGATCTGGGCCGTCCGATCGTGCGCACGTAGATCGCCCACGTGGCCCGTTCCCTGGTCAGCGTTGCCTTGCCACGCGGTACGTTCTGGTTGGCCGGGACTGCTGACCGGGCCGCTGACGTGGCTGCTGACGTGTTGCAACTTTTTTAAATTGTATTTTGACCCCCGGTTTCCGATTTTCTTTTTAAAAACACCCTCAAAATCTAAATTTTCACCCATTTTTTCCAAAATCAATTTCAATTAAGTCCAAATAATATTTTTACCCAATTTTATCATTTTTATTATTTATATTTTCATTGAATTAAATTAAACTAAGTTAAATAAAAAATCAAATAAATAAATAAATAAATAAAAGAATAAAAATAAATAAATAAAATTTTTATTTATTTATTTGGGTGTTACAGGGCTTGACATTATAATTGTTGAGAAAGAAATAATCAGTTACTATTTTTAAGGTCTCGTATCTTTTGATTCCCTTGATGATATTTTGCTTTGACAAAACAAGTATAGTTTAAGTTTGAGTTTATCAAACTTCACTAAAAAGCATGATTTCCAAATAATATTATTAATATTTTTAATGGTCATTAGATTGTTCATTTTATAGATATTAACTGTCAATTGTTTATGAAAATTACAAAAAGAAAAAACTATTTATCACTAAATGTGGGTATCATTAGATGGTAATAAAATATTTTTCACTATATAGATACTAACTAACAATCACACGTCCTAGTCAATTTGTAGATGTGTGAATGATATAAAAGTAAAGAAGGTAGAATGATTAATATCAATTATATGGATATGTTTCACCACATAAAGTTTATTCCGCTATCATGTGATTATTTAATGAAGCTATCTATTTGTATGCATGTTCCACAAGGTACATATAGTGGTGATTCCATTATTGCATGATGACTCAATAATGTTGTGTTTTTCTTTTCAATAATAGATAACATATATCTTCCTTCCATTTTTCACATGTGTGTGTGTGTGTATAAATAAATATATATATATATATATATATATATATATCTATCTATACATTATCACGTGATTGCGTGAGTCTCATAAAAAATTTATAGATCTATTTTTAAATTCTTAGCCAAGATGAGCCATGATATCTCATGAGATACTATAATTTCCCAAAAATAACATTTAGAGAGAATATTTTGATTATTTAATTTGAGTTCAATTTTTATATGTACCACTTTAAGAACAAAAACATTTATACCTTTTAGAAAAAAGAATAAAAATTTTGAATACAACAACTCAATATAATACACACACACACATATATATATACCTTAATATTGCCTTGCTATAAAATTGAAAATACTGACTTGATTTTTATTAAAGAAAAGTGAGAGTGAGATATTTATATACCTATAAAATGAAATGAAAGAAAGATTAATGATAAATCAAATATTTTTATTTTATCACATAATTTATAAAATTTACTGTAAATCAAATTATTTACAATAATTATAAAAATATATATGTAATTAATTTCTCTAATACTTGTAAAGAAACTTTGATATCACCAATAAAATCTTTTGAAAAAAAGACTAAGTATTATTATGTAAACAATACATAATTATTAGCATCATGCATTATAATTAACAATTCCATATCATACATATAACCTGCATGTTTGTTCTAATTTCCATTATTATTTTGGAGTTTAGGAAAGCAACAAATAAGATTATATACAAAACCCAAAACTTTACACGGGGAATGTATTAAATAATGATTAATGAATTAATTAATAGACTGAATAATTTTTATAATAATTGATGATCAAGTACAAGATACAGGAGACTATATATATAGGCATGTGACAATGCCGACATCAACTTCAACATATATATGTATATATATATATATATATATGGAAACTGTCACATGAAACTTGCTGCCAGTCCGACCTGACCCCGACATAACTTACGTCTTTTTTTTGGGTTAATGGTGTTAAGATGTTTGTTGATTTTATAGGATTAAAATATTGTAATTTTCTACGTATGGGTTAATTAGAGCTGCATATATATATATATATATATATATATGTACATGTGTTCTATGCTCCCAAAATTGAATTAATTAAGAACTTGCTGAGATCTCGTCATACTGGGAACTACTATTTACGAGAGATTGTACCAATAATTTTTAGAATTCTTTTATAGTTAATCTAAAATCTCTCTTATGTGAAAATATATATAATTAATTAAATTATATATATTTATATATAGCATATCGTTTCTTACTCACTAACCTCTCAGTTAATTTACATACTTGTATAATAATTTTTAGTTATTTGGTCTACCATTTGTAAATTTAAAGGCATTGATGGTTTATCAATAAAGATGTAAGGTATAAGGTGGCATGCAATATTTTTGCCTGAGACACTCTTTAAGCAGTAATAATATTGCTTAGGAACATATTATTTATATACACACACACACACGTGCTGGCTTCTACTCTATGTAGGCTTTTACTCACTCTCAAATTCTCATTAGAGACTTGCATTTCTCGCTCAATATTCAAAATTTTAGGTATCATTAAGTAAGTTTTATTAGTTATTTTGACTTATAAAAAAAATGTGGAGATTTATTTGGACACAATCATATTGTTTGTGTACTAGTTTTTTTATTACATTATGTTTACCATATTAAAAATATATATATTCGCTGCAGAATGTTTTTAAATTCTTAACTCTATTTATTATAAATTAATTACTATATTTATAAAGTAAATTTAAACTTTTAACCTTTAATATAATGATTTTAATTATTAAACTATGGTTAGTGATTGATTTCTTTAATAATGTTCAAAATTGTCATTTACATATATGTTGTTCCATCCTCAAATTGAAAATAAATTTAAAGTTAAATTGAAATAATCCAAATAAAATAAAATAAAATATTTTTTATGTGGGTGCAACCATAATCACCTTCCTGATTTTTCAACCCCTTATTTCAAATTAGTTGGTTTAGTTTGATTTTAATACAAAAAGTTGGAGATAATTCACATTTAATTTTTTAATAATTTAAAACTTATCATAATTAAATAATAATATTGATATTAATAATATATAAACAAAAATTAACTTTCCTAAAGAACAATACGACTTAATGTTATGTTTAAGTATTTAATCTATAAAATCAAATATGTATTAATTTAATTCAATTTTTAAATTTGAAAATTGAAAATTGACTAAAAAATGGACCATTTTTAGATTTTAAAAAATGCATGATAAACTGCTTAAAGTGGTTTTCAATTCCGGTTAATTGATTTATTCAGATTTGCATATATATATATATATATATATATATATATATAGAGAGAGAGAGAGAGAGAGAGAGAGAGAGAGAGGGCATGGAGAAAGAAGTCAAAAGTAAAATAATTTGGCCGACATCACTTGGAACCCTACTTTCTACTTATGATGTCCATCACGTGGTCAATACATTTGGTGAGAGAGAGACATCACATCCCCAACAACCTTCTCATGCCTTTTTAATATGTTATTTAATTCACAATTAAAAGTAATTCATTAATAAAACTTAAATTTTGGTGATATTTATTTATATTATGAAGATAGTCTATGTTTAAGCTAATGAATATTTTATATATATTTTAGAGATATTTTTTATATTTAGTATAAGAAATATTTAATGTACATCCTAAAAAATTTTTATTTGAGAAAAAATTTATGAATCTCTTTATAAATAAGTTTTTTAACATATTGATGCTGTATTCTTAGATTATGTAGTAAAATATTTTTTTTATCAATCTTATCTGTAAATGTAGATATACTGGCGAACCACGTGAAAACCTTATATCTTTTTTTTCTCTACTTTAACTTTGGTATGATTGTACATGTTTTAGAGATTTATTTTCCAACAATAGTTTCTTGATGTATGATGATAATTCTAATACTCTTCTTTGATATATTTAGTTTAAATATGTTTTGATGCGCTTATGTAATTAATAGTAATATAATTAATAAATATATCTTAAAAATTAAATAATCAAATATATATAATATTACTTTAAAGTTAATAAATTTTGTATAAAACTAATTTATTGTAAGTAATTAAAATACAGAATAATAATGTTATTAAGTATTTTTTTTGAAGTGAGAGATATATAATTTTATCAGGGGGTTGTAATTGTGATTGATGACCTCCTCTAACTAAATGTAATAACAAAATACTTATGTTAGTTAAAACTATCATTCGATTGTATTTAGCAACTTTTTTAAAGGAAGTCACATATTAGGCTATTGAACTACCAGGTGATACTCGTTTACTTAAGTACCAAGGTAATATATAATGCTACTTGATGACAAAGTACTCTATTAATAGAACATAATATTTTATGATTATTATATAGGTACCACCTAATACTATTAAATTATTGAGCATCACATTATATTCGACTATGGAATAATCTAATAAATAATTGTTAATACTACTTGACTTGCAGTAAATAGAAGTATAAAAGTGAAAGAGAGAAGAAATGTGACATCCCAAATATTAATTAAGGCATAAGGGTGCCATATACAAAAACAGATTACGAGTGCATGATAAATAATTATATGCAGCAGAGCAAATTATTATAAATCCCTTACCAAAATATATATGAATTTCAATTACACATATATAATTGAGGATAGAAGTGGCAACAAAATAAAAAAATATCAAAATACAAAATGTGCCACTTCTTTCATTATGTGAATGGACTCATCAGAGTGCGGGACAATTCATACACTCAAGGTTTATGGATCTACGGGATCCTTATAGACTTCAACAGATAGGTCAGCGATCGATTCCACACTATCTTCCTCATATGAGGTGGGCATGAAAAGATGTGAGTTTCATATACTCAGTAAGGAAAACAGTATTTAGATAACATTATAAGATTTTAAAAATGAATAATTATATTATCAATAATTACCATCAGGGATCACATCAGGGTTCTTTCTTACTTTATGAAAATAATTTATTTATTAAAGAAAATATCATATCCATCATATTATAGTCACAACAATCAAATCAATCATGTTAATAATAGAAAAAATCAAATAATTTATAAAATACTCAGATTTTCGTATCATGCTTCACGAAGTCGTTGTGACTTCCATTTACTTCGGGCAGATACAGATTTTCAATTACCCGTGTGGAATGACCAAATAAGATATATAACGACAATTTGCTTACGGTACATTTTTGGCTTGCCAAACTATGACATGATCTATGATAACGGTCATGCCAACCACATTGGTCCTATCAGATATTCTATAGCCACGACAGTACTTAGGCAAAGGTGACCTCTAATAAATAATACGCGTCACCACTCTTGTAGGGTACACCGTCATCCACAGGGAACGATTCTCACATGTTTTTCCAGACCAGATGGGGGAGGAGGAGACATAAATTATTCAAAGATAAAAAGTCTAACGAGAAACTTAATGCATTATGCATGTCAATACAGATACATGTTTTTCCTACCATTTCATGCTCAATCTCTTTCTCGTATTTCAGATAATTATCACCTAAAATCATGTTATTTAGATCACATGCAAATTACCAAGTGCCTATATAATCTTATAACATGCTTTATCAAGTAAAATTCACTTTATTTGAACGATTAAACATAAATCATATAATTCATAAATTTCAAGCTTCATAATTTTGATTCTGAAAATGCTTCTTAAGATGTTTAAATGAAATACTAAATTCATTACCAAAATCTTGAAGTTTTCCTGTACATTTCTTCTTATTTTCCTCCATTTCTCTCTTTAGATCACTCCCTCTCTCTCTAAGCTCTTGGGGGATGGAATAATGAAATAGAAGTGATGAGGAAAATGGAAGAGAGGAGTCTCAATTTATGTAAAATTGGGACCGTTAGATTTATGCTAAGTAACGAAATCTAGTGAGGAAAGAGAAAGTTGAGTGAAAAATAAGTGATGTGACACGACGTGACACGACAACAGCATAAAAAATAGAAGAAAAAACTCCAAACCAGCAGCAGCTCACTGCTCAAGGCGGCAATGGCACACTGCCCAAGGCAGTGCACGACGTCCAAGGGGCGGCGGTGCACTGTCTGAGGCAACAACATGCCTCCTCAACTCGGCTGCATGCTGCAGGCCTGGCTTGCAAGTGTGCCAGCCTATCTTGTCGCGCGCAGTGCCTACAGCGCGTAGGCCTTCTGTGTGCAGGCCCATGTGCATAGGTCTATCGTACAGGCCTACTGAACAGACGGCACGTGCACAGGCGCACGACGCCTAGCCTGTCTGCGCACGATGTGACGCGCGCGGACTGGCTTATTTGCGCGCGGTGGGACGCGCGCGCAGATCAGCCTCGCACCCCACACGGACGAGATGTGCGCACAGTGCGCACGTCTTGTGCTGGTCGTGCACGCACACATGCATACGCGACGTGCGATGCTTGCACAGGCTAGTTTTTCTCATAGGCATTTTTCGGCAGTATTCTGCCTTTCATTTCGTCTTTTCTCTTAAAAAATTATTTTAATAATAAAAAATAATAAAAATAATAAGGTAAAATGGGCCAAAATAATAAAATTGTAAAATATACTTTTTAGAACAAAATAGAATACGAATCAAATTTACAAAATACGATATCTATAAATTACGAGGTAATTTAAAGAGTTTTAGTGGCCTTTGGACCGAAATAAATAGGAATTTTTATATATGAATTTAACGCGAAGGTTAGCGGGGTATTACATTCCCCCACCTTAAAAAAATTTAGTTCCCCAAATTTGTCTCAAATAGATTTGGGAACTTCTCTCTCATCTCGCTCTCCAACTCCAACGTTGCCTCTTCCGGAGTGTGGTGCTGCCACTTCACCTTCACCATTGGGATCCTCTTATTGCGACAAAGCTTGTCGATCCAACCAAGAATTTTTACGGGGAGTTCCAAGTACGTCATATCGGCTTGTACCTGTGTCTCATCGTGAGAAATGATATGAGAAGGGTCAGGGTGGTACCTTTTGGGTATATAGACATGAAAAACATCATGTAGACTGGTAAACTCTTGAAGTAGAGTAAGACGGTACGCCACAGGTCCAACACGCTCTACGATCTAAAAAGGTCACACATAACGGGGGCTCAACTTTTCTCTTTTCCCAAACTGCATTTTCCCTTATAGAAAAAAATATTGAGGAAGACTTGGTCACTAATGGTGAATTTTAAAGGTCTTCTATGATTATCAGTATAACTCTTCTGGCGACTCTGGACGGTAGCCAAGTTTTTACAGATGATCTCAACCTTCTCGATAGTCTCCTGGATAAAGATTGGTCCCAAATAACGTTGGTTTCCAACTTCGCTCCAGCAAGTGAGAGAATGACAGGGCCTACCGTACAGGGTTTCATATATAGTCATGCCGATGCTGGAATGATAACTGTTATTATAAGCAAATTCACACAGGGGAAGATATTCATACCAGTTATCACCAAAGTCGAGGACACAAGGATGCAACATGTCTTCCAACGTCTGGATAGTGCGTTCAGACTGACCATCATTTTGGGGATGATAAGTAGTGGTAAAGTACAATCTAGACCCAAGCGCGTATTGGAAGTTGTCCCAAAAGCAGGAGGTGAATCGAGAATCTCGATCGGATACAATGGATGATGAAATACCATGGAGTCGAACAATTTTATTGACATATAAGCGAGCTAATCTGTTGATGGAGTCAATGGTTCTAATGGGTAAGAAGTGGAAGGTTTTGATTAGTATGTCAATGATGACCCAAATAGCATTATGACCAAAATAGGTCCTTGGTAGACCGGTGACAAAATTCACAGTTACATGTTCCCACTTCTATTCCGGAATCGTGAGGCCCTGTAACAAACTGTCGAGTCTCTAGTGCTATGCTTTGACTCATTGACAAGTAAGGCATCAGCAGACATAGTCGACCATTAGTATTGGCGCTTTAGGTCTCGGTACATCTTGGTAACCCTGAGGTGGACGGACAGTTTAGAGACATTGACAGCCTTGAGAACATTTGTCTTGACAATGACAATGACTCAAATACGATCGTGAAATTTGCATAGCCCATCATCAGTAAGTCTGAAATCAGGAAACTCATCAAAGGTGAACTTACTCAAATTTTTGGTGATTTCCTGGTCTGTGGACTAAGCTTCCCAAATCTTCATAAAAAGATCAGACAAAACTCGAACATGAGCGAGATAGACACCATTGCCATAGTGGTTGAGGCAGAGTGCCTGCATAGCATCTTATAACTTCTAACTAGATGCCATGGTTTAGGTCAATACAACAGACTCTGTAACAGCCCCGGAAATTCATAATGGAATGTATATTAAAAATATCAAATGTGGAAGCGAAGTCAAAAATTCGATTAACATCCCTTATACTAAAACAAAAAACGTGCTCACAATATAAAAGATCAAACTACCTAAAGGAGAAACTTGAAAGTAAAAGCTACAAATATGGCTATGGAGTCTTTAGGCGTCCCCTTCGTCATCCTCCTGCAGAACTGGCTCGGGAACAAGGTCTTCCTGATCTGAAATGATTAAATAAGGAATGAGCTACACTAGCCCAGTAAAGACATCACGATATCTCACCGTCACGGAGGTAAAGGTGGGTAGAAAACACAAAAAGACCAATGGAGCATAATTTACAACAAAACCTTTTATCAATAATAAAACCTTTACCATTCACTTACCCGGTGAAATTCATAAGACAATATACGAAAACAATAACATCATTATCATCATGAAATCATATATAAACTGTATAACGTAATACTTATCAAGCATTTCGAAATTCAATCGTTACACAATATATTTTCCTCATTTACCAGCCCACTAGTATCCATGAGGATCCATAGGGGTCCCGCTACCCGTTAACCCTTAACACTTGAAATCGTATTCCAGGGCCGTCCCCATACCCCGTCCGGTATGGGCGCCAAAACTATAAACCTCATTACCCCGTCCGGTATGAGGGTGAAATGGGCCGTCCTCATACCCCGTCCGGTATGGCCGCCAAAACACATAAGATCTCCATACCCCGTCCGGTATGGGAGACCACAATCCCGGTAGGATTCCCTACGGACCCGGTCCGTCCACCATCTCCCAGGATATCTAGTCAGGTTGACCACATTATACAATTACCCATTTACATAATCTTTCCTTCTCTTTTTCTTCAGTCAGCATTATCAATCACATACAAACAAGCAAAACGGTAATTTATGTTAAACAGACAACATACAGCATCAATATCCCAGTCATTCAATCCATAATCAATAAAACAGTAAAATATGCACACGAAACTATAAAATGAAAACATCAAATCTCATACTGCATTTAAAACTGTAAACAGGCCAAATAACAGTTAACCGACAAACACACTAGACTCGGGCACCATTAGCGACCTTAAGCAATTTCACACATTCGTTGATTCATGAAATACCGTTTTATCATTTATTGAACTTTAAGACCGTGATAGGAAATAGGGTGAGGGGTCCTTACACGTTTCGGGGTCCGAACACGGCTTCACAGTGTGCCTACAGGCTGTCCCTAATTTTCCCTGAATTTTTCCCGGGGAACTGAAACGCACTACTAGTACCTGCACGTGTTCCAAAAAATCTCAAATTAGGCCCAGGGCCCCTTTCGGCCAATATCGCAACTCCGGCACGGCGGCTCCGCCGTGCTCCAGCGACGGCGCCGCCGCTTGCGGCGGCGGTTAGCCTCGGGTTGGCTGTTTTCGGCCGTTTCCGGCCGAATTCGGCCACACTCACATTGGTTCCTACGATAAAACAACCCTACAGCCCTCGGGGGGCCGAAAATTTATAGAAAACCGAAGCTTACCGGCGGCGGTGCTCTCGGGTGCGGTGGCTCTCCAGTGAAGTTCGTGTTTTGGTGATTCGGCTCCGATCAACCTGTAGAGAAAAGAATGGTGATCACGGTGATATAAAAATTGCATTAAACGGAGGCCGGGAAGGGCCTCATCGGAGGCAAAAACTGAGGAGGGGCGCGGCGGCGCCGCTGGCTTTCGGCCGTGTTTTCCGGCCGTTTGGCCGGGATTTTGGCTCCGATTTGGCCACTGGGGAAATCAGCGTGGAAAAATGAGTCGGAAGTATGAAATTTACCTCGATCGGCGGTCGGAAATCTCCCCGGTGCGGCGGCGGGTGGCGGCGGCCGGCTCTGGTTCGTCTTCTCCGGCGAGGGCAGGCGGCTAGGGTTTTGTGGTCTGGTGTGGGGGTTCTATTTATACCCTTTTGCCATTTTGATCTTAGCCGTCCATTTTGATTTAATCTGGGCCGTCCGTTTTTTATTAAATATGGGCCGTCCGTGCGATTAAATCTGGGCCGTCCGTGCGCGCGATTGATCTGGGCCGTCCGATCGCGCGCACGCGGATCGCCAACGTGGCCCGTCCCCGGTCAACGTGGTTTTGCCACGTGGCAGGTCCTGGTTGGCCAGGACTGCTGACTGGGTCTGCTGACGTGGCTGCTGACGTGGCGCGCGTTTTTTTTTTTTTTCTTCAATTTCCCGGGCGCTACAACTCTCCCCCCTTAAAGAAATTTTGTCCCCAAATTTGCATCGTTACTCTTGATCGAACAGATGGGGATATTGGGCCCTAAATTCTGATTCTAGTTCCCAAGTAGCCTCCCTGGGCGTGTGGTTCTGCCACACGACTTTTACAAATGATATTTTCCGGTTGCGGAGTATTCTGCTCTCTCGGTCCGTGATACCGACCGGTACTTCTTCATAAGACAAGTCTTCTCGGAGTGGAAGCGGTTCATGAGCCAAGACATGAGAAGGGTCCGGATTGTACTTACGTAGCATAGATACGTGAAACACATTATGAACCCGGGAGAGCTCAGGAGGCAGTGCAAGTCTGTAGGCAGTGGTTCCAATCTTGTCTAAGATTTCAAAGGGTCCAATATATCTGGGGTTTAATTTTCCCCTCCTGCCGAACCTACTAATTCCCTTGAAGGGGGTGACTTTAAGAAACACCCGGTCGCCTTTCTCAAAGGCCAGGTCTCTCCTCCGGGTATCAGCATAACTCTTTTACCTACTCTGAGCTGTCTGGATGTTCTTCTTGATCTTAACTATCTTGGACGTGGTTTCTTCTACCAAATCCGGGCCAAACAATCTTCTATCGCCCACTTCCTCCCAACAGATCGGTGACCTGCACGGACGCCCGTATAGTGCCTCGTATGGGGCCATGCCGATGCTTGCTTGGTAACTGTTGTTGTAAGCAAACTCTATCAGGGGTAGGTGGTCATCCCAATGGCCCCCGGAGTCAAGGACACAAGCTCGGAGCATATCCTCCAGCGTACGAATTGTCCTCTCTGATTGTCTATCGGTTTGGGGGTGGAAAGCAGTACTAAGAGACAGCTTTGTTCCCATAGCTTGCTGGAAACTATTCCAAAACCGAGAAGTGAATCTGGGATCCCTGTCGGATACTACTGTTACTGGAACTCCATGCAGTCTGACTACCTCCCGGATATACATTCTTGCCAACTTGTCCAAAGGATCAGTCATTCTGATGGCCAGGAAGTGGGAAGACTTAGTGAGTCGGTCAACAATTACCCATATAGCATCATGTCCCGATCGTGCCTTGGGTAGTCCCGATACGAAGTCCATGGTGATGTGTTCCCACTTCCACTCTGGAATCGGTAAAGGCTGAAGTAACCCGCCCAGGTGTTGATGTTCTGCTTTGACCTGCTGACATACCAAGCACTTAGATACAAAGTCGGCTATATCTCTCTTCATCCCATTCCACTAGAACCGAGGTCGCATAGTTTGGTACATTTTCGTACTTCTTGGATGCATGGCGAACCTTGAACTATGGGACTCTGTCATGATGTCTCTTTTTAACTCACTGTCGTCTGGGACACACACTCTGTCCTTGAAACAAATCAATCCGTCGGCAGAGCTCTGAAATTCTGAGCTCACTCCCTGTTCTGCATCCTTCTTGCGGGTTACTAGGGCGGGGTTGACTGACTGGGCTTCCTTTATTCTTTGGATTAACTCAGGTTGGACTGCTAGGTGGCCCAAACGTGTGACTCTCTTCAGATCTCGCAGGCGAACCTGCTGTGTAGCCCCAATGGATCTACACTCTGAAACCATCAGATGGGCTAGGGTGCCTGCACTTTTCCTGCTGAGGGCATCGGCCACTACGTTGCCCTTACCTGGATGGTATAGGATGTCACAATCATAGTCCTTGAGGAGTTCCATCCACCTTCTCTGACGCATGTTGAGATTCTTCTGAGTGAAGATGTGCTTCAAACTCTTATGATCGGTGTAGATCTGAAAGGTCTCTCCATACAACTAATGGCGCCAGGTTTTCAAGGCGTGTATGATTGCGGCAAGCTCCAAGTCATGGGTAGGATAGTTCTTCTCATGATTCTTTAGCTGTCTAGACCCATATGCTATAACCTTTCCATGCTGCATTAGGACACAACCCAGGCCCAGATAAGAGGCATCACTATAAACTGTGTACCCTCCTGATCCACTCGGTAGAGCCAGCACTGGTGCAGTAGTCAGTCGCTTCTTCAACTCTGAAAAACTCCTTTCGCAGTTCTCATTCCATTCAAACTTTGCATTCTTCTTTGTGAGTCGGGTTAGAGGAGCTGCTAGACTAGAGAACCCTTCGACAAACCGGCGGTAATAACCTGCCATCCCTAGGAAATTGCGAATTTCCTTAACTGTTGTCAGCCTTTCCCAACCAAGTACCGCTTCAACCTTTTCGGGGTTCACCGACACCCCTTCCTTCGATATAACATGTCCTAGGAAGGCGGTTTGCTCGAGCTAAAATCCACACTTGCTCAACTTCGCATACAACTTCTTTTTCCTGTGTACCTGTAGGACTTGGGCAAGGTGATGAGCATGTTCTTCCCTACTTTTTGAGTAGACTAAGATATCATCGATGAACACGATGACAAACTGGTCCAAGAATTCTCTGAAGATCCTGTTCATTAGATCCATAAAGATGGCCGGGGCGTTGGTTAGCCCAAACGGCATAACCAGGAACTCATAGTGTCCGTACCTAGTTCGGAATGCCGTCTTGGGGATGTCTTCTGCTCTCACCTTTACCTGATGGTAACCTGATCGTAGATCTATTTTAGAAAAGACCTGTGCACCCTGCAACTGATCGAAAAGGTCATCAATCCGGGGAAGAGGATACTTGTTCTTAATTGTTACCTTGTTTATCCTTTTGTAATCAATGCACAGTCTCAACGTTCCATCTCCTTTCTTTGCAAAAGTAACCCCGGCACCCCATGGGGAAACGCTGTGTCTAATGAAGGCACTGTTTTGTAGCTCAATGATATGTTTCCTTAGTTCTTCCATCTCGATGCGGCTCATTCGGTAAGGAGCTACCGAGATGGGCTGGGTTCCTGGCTGTAAGTCTATGGTGAACTCGACCTCTCTGTCCCCTGGTAGACCGGGCAGTTCATCCGAAAATACGTCTAGAAAGTCTCGGACTACTAGAATCTCTTGGATACGAACTTCTTTCTTGGGTTTACCTAGTTAGAGAAAATACAAGATTAAGGCACTGGGAATTAAGAAGAAAAGAATTTGCCATTAGGGGAAATCAGTACCGAATAATTTTATTAACTTGTAAATGGCTCCTCGTTGGGAGGATTAAATACAATCTTTTTGTTAAAGCAGTCTATGGTGGCGTGATACGCCGCTAGCCAATCCATTCATAGGATTACATCAAAATCCCCTGTGTCTAAACCTATCAGGTCTACCCTCAATTTGCTATCTGCTATCTCCACGGCACATGCCCTGTAGACAACCTCTCCTAGCAATGTCTCCCCCCCAGCGGTAGATACAAGCAATAATGAATCAAGTCTATCAGGTGATACACAAATTTTGGAAGCAAGAACATGTGAAATAAAAGAATGTGATGCACCAGTATCAAACAAAACATGAGCAATGTGGCCAGAGATAGTATACATACCATGTACCACGTCCGGGTCTGCGTCGGCATCCTTCTGGGTAAGGTTGTAAACTCTGCCCTGGATTGGAGGCCTCCCTTGATTCTGGTTCCTAGGGCACTCCCTTGCATAATGCTGGGCACTGCCGCACATGCGACAGGTGTTGTTGAGGCGGTAGCAGGGTCAGTCCCCATGATCCCTGCCGCAGTACTGGCAGATCTTCCCACGTGCTGCCCCCGTAGCCTGAGGAGGGGCCTGGACGGCGGGTCCGGGCCTCTTGCTGGGTTGGACAGGCATGGTAGGCGCTGGCCTGCGGAGCGGGGCTGAGGGTCGGGAACTTCCCGCTAGCTGAGGGTGGGTGTCGAAGCTCCTTTCTATGATCTGCGCCTTTGCCAGGACTGCCGAATATGTCTCGAGCTCCATCACCAGTAAGTGCTGTCTGATCTCCGGGCGGAGACCCCACTGGAATTTCCTAGCCTTCCAGCCCTCATCCAACAATGTCTCCGGGGCATGTTGGCCGGGCTCCAGGAACTTACGGGCATACTTCGACACTGTCATATTTCCCTAGACCAATTGAGCAAATTCCATTTCCTTTAGATGTTGGATGTGTTTAGGGAGATACTCCGCATGGAAGGCCACTAGGAACTGCTCCCAAGTAACTAGTGCAGGCAGGGTGGCCCGCTTGAGCTCCCACCAGCGTACTGCTTCCCCTACCAGCATGTAGGAGGCAATGACAGCCCTCTGCTCAGGAACTACTCCCAAGGTCTCGAAAGCTCTCTCAGTCTCTGCCAGCCAGTATTGGGCCTCTTCGAAAGAGGATCCCCCTGAAAAAGTAGAAGGGTTCAGTCTTCTGTACCTCTCTATGAAGCCGGGGTCGATCAAGGAAGGAGCGGGGTCCCTAGGTAGAGGGACTGGGGCCGGCTGAGGGTGAACTGGGGCACCCTGTGGTGGCGCTTGCTGATGTGGTGGGGGCACTGGAATGTGCTGTGGCAGCACCTGTTGGTACTGTGGCTGTGGTACCGGGTCGTACCACGGCTGTGGTGCCGGGTGGTACTGTGGAGGAACAGGCTCCTGCCGGGGTGGCTCGGGATCAGCCTGCTGTAGCAGGGGCTCAACCTGCGCTAGCGGAGGAGGTCCCGGTAACTCCCTTCTCTCCTCTTGCCTTCGCTGGGCAGTTGCGAGAGCCTCCACCATCTCGAATAGTCTATCTAAATCCTCCCGAAGTGAATTATCTGGGGCCGCTCGGTTTAGTGGGGGCCTTCCTCTCCTCATTCCCGTGTACCTGCATTCACAAGGAATGATTGAGTGACGATATATCGGTGAGTATTTCTCTAAGGCACTATTGTGTAAGGGATGGGTCCGAGGAAATGCGGCTCTGATACCAACTGTAACAGCCCCGGAAATTCATAATGGAATGTATATTAAAAATATTAAATGCGGAAGCGAAGTCAAAAATTCGATTAACATCCCTTACACTAAAACCAAAAACGTGCTCACAATATAAAAGATCAAACTACCTAAAGGAGAAACTTGAAAGTAAAAGCTACAAATATGGCTATGGAGTCTTTAGGCGTCCCCTTCGTGGTCCTCCTGCGGAACTGGCTCGGGAACAAGGTCTTCCTGATCTGAAATGATTAAATAAGGAATGAGCTACACTAGCCCAGTAAAGACATCACGATATCTCACCGTCACGGAGGTAAAGGTGGGTAGAAAACACAAAAAGACCAATAGAGCATAATTTACAACAAAACCTTTTATCAATAATAAAACCTTTACCATTCACTTACCCGGTGAAATTCATAAGACAATATACGAAAACAATAACATCATTATCATCATGAAATCATATATAAACTGTATAACGTAATACTTATCAAGCCTTTCGAAATTCAATCGTTACACAATATATTTTCCTCATTTACCAGCCCACTAGTATCCATGGGGATCCATAGGGGTCCCGCTACCCGTTAACCCTTAATACTTGAAATCGTATTCCAGGGCCGTCCCCATACCCCGTCCGGTATGGGCGCCAAAACTATAAACCTCATTACCCCGTCAGGTATGAGGGTGAAACGGGCCGTCCCCATACCCCGTCCGGTATGGGCGCCAAAACACATAAGATCTCCATACCCCGTCCGGTATGGGAGACCACAATCCCGGTAGGGTTCCCTACGGACCCGATCCGTCCACCATCTCCCAGGATATCTAGTCAGGCTGACCACATTATACAATTACCCATTTACATAATCTTTCATTCTCTTTTTCTTCAGTCAGCATTATCAATCACATACAAACAAGCAAAACGGTAATTTATGCCAAACAGACAACATACAGCATCAATATCCCAGTCATTCAATCCATAATCAATAAAACAGTAAAATATGCACACGAAACTATAAAATGAAAACATCAAATTTCATACTGCATTTAAAACTGTAAACAGGCCAAATAACAGTTAACCGACAAACACACTAGACTCGGGCTCTATTAGCGACCTTAAGCAATTTCACACATTCGTTGATTCATGAAATACCGTTTTATCATTTATTGAACTTTAAGACCGTGATAGGAAATAGGGTGAGGGGTCCTTACACGTTTCGGGGTCCGAACACGGCTTCACAGTGTGCCTACAGGCTGTCCCTAATTTTTCCTGAATTTTTCCCGGGGAACTGAAACGCACTACTGGTACCTGCACGTGTTCCAAAAAATCCCAAATTAGGCCTAGGGCCCCTTTCGGCCAATATCGCAACTCCAGCACGGCGGCTCCGCAGTGCTCCAGCGACGGCGCCGCCGCTTGCGGCGGCGGTTAGCCTCGGGTTGGCCGTTTTCGGCCGAATTCGGCCACACTCGCATTGGTTCCTGCGATAAAACAACCCTACGGCCCTCGGGGGGCCGAAAATTTACGGAAAACCGAAGCTTACCGGCGGCGGTGCTCTCGGGTGCGGTGGCTCTCCGGTGAAGTTCATGTTTTGTTGATTCGGCTCCGATCAACTTGTAGAGAAAAGAATGGTGATCACGGTGATATAAAAATTGCATTAAACGGAGGCCGGGAAGGGCCTCATCGGAGGTAAAAACCGAGGAGGGGCTCGGTGGCGCCGCTGGCTTTCGGCGGTATTTTTCGGCCGTTCGGCCGGGATTTTGGCTCCGATTTGGTCACTGGGGAAATCAATGTTGAAAAACGAGTTGGGGCTATGAAATTTACCTCGATCAGCGGTCGGAAATCTACCCGGTGCGGCGGCGGGTGGCGGCGGCCGGCTCTGGTTCGTCTTCTCCGGCGAGGGCAGGCGGCTAGGGTTTTGTGGTCTGGTGTGGGGATTCTATTTATACCCTTTTGCCCTTTTGATCTTAGCCGTCCATTTTGATTTAATCTGGACCGTCCGTTTTTGATTAAATATGGGCCGTCCGTGCGATTAAATCTGGGCCGTCCGTGCGCGCGATTGATCTGGGCCGTCCGATCGCGCGCACACGGATCGCCAACGTGGCCCGTCCCTGGTCGACGTGGTTTTGCCACGTGGCAGGTCCTGGTTGGCCAGGACTGCTGACTGGGTCTGCTGACGTGGCTGCTGACGTGGCGCGCGCGTTTTTTTTTTTCTTCAATTTCCCGGGCGCTACAGACTTCTTCTGGCTCAGCGCATCAGCAACTACATTCCCTCTTCTGGGATGTTAGATGATTTTGCAGTCGTAATCCTTTAGGAGGTCCATCAAACGTCTCTATCTCATGTTTAACTCCCGCTGAAAGAAAATGTACTTTAAACTTTTGTAATATGTGTAAATTTCAAAGATATGACCAAACAGGTAATGATATCATATCTTCAATGCAAAGATGATGACCGCCAACTCCAGGTTGTGAGTAGGGTAGTTTTGCTCATAGAGCTTTAATTGTCTAGATCCATAAGCGATCACTCTAAAAAACTGCATCAAAATGAATCCTAAACCAATATAAGATGCATCACAGTAGATCTAAAATCTTCCAATGTTATATCAACACCGAAGCAGAGGTAAGATGATGCTTTAATTCCATAAAGCTTTCACCACATTCATAATCCCAGAAAAAAGGTATGTCCTTCTAAGTGAGATGGGTCAACGGAGCAGCAATCTTAGAGAATCCATCAATGAATCATCGGTAGTAACCTGTCAAGCCAAGAAAACTATGTACCTCAATTATATTGGTGGGCAAATTCCAGTTGATCACTGTTTCAATCTTGACTGGATCCACAGAAACTCCTTCACTTGAAATTACATGACCAAGAAAAGAGAGTTGATCAAACTAAAAGGAGCATTTGCTGAGTTTAGCAAACAACTAATTCCAATGAAGTGTCCCCAACACTTTAGATAGGTGTACTGCATGTTCTTCCGGATTCTTATAGTACATTAGGATATCATCAATGAATACAATGACGTATTGATCCAGTGCATACTGAAAAATCTTGTTCATAAGATCCATGAAGTTAGCAAGGGCATTAGTTAATCCAAATGACATAACTTTGAACTCGTACAAGTCGTATCTACAACGAAAAGCAGTCTTCAGATTATTTTCTTCCTTGACTCTCAATGGATAGTACCCCGATCTGAGGTAGATCTTGGAGAATACCGTGAATTCTTGCAACTGGTCGAAAAGATCGTCGATATGAGATAGAAGATACTTGTTCTTTATTGTTACCCGGTTGAGTTCTCAGTAATCTATGTATAGTCTGTGGGAGCCGTCCTTCCTTTTCACAACTAATACCAAAGCACCCCAAGGAGAGTGACTAGGGTGACTAAACTTTTGGCCAAGAAGCTCGAAAAGGTGGTTTTTTAATTCTACGAGCTCAACACGACTTATGCAATAGGTAGGTTTTGAGATTGGTTATGTTCTAGGAAGGAGATCGATAGGAAACTCTATCTCCCGCAGGGGAGGTAGACTAGGTAGTTCAACTGGAAAAACTCTTGAAAAGTTACAAATAATGGGAATGGAATACACAGCATGATCAGCATCCATATTCCTGTTTATTTAATTGATGAAGAATAAAAATAGATTTTTATTTTCTTTTTCAGAGTTTGTAAGGTTACAACTTTACTTTCACAATTAACAATTGTCCTATATTTTTCTAACCAATCCATTCCTAAAATAATGTCAAACCCTAAGAAATTTCTATTTTCAAAGCTTTTATCTTATAATTTTTATACACATAGTGAACTTCTAATAATCTCCTAGAGGGAGTCTTTACGATTAATATTTCTTTTGAAGATTTAGGCCTACTATCTAGTTTATGAGAAAATGCACAAGAGATAACAGAGTGGATAGCACCAGTATCGATCAAATCTCTAATAAAAGTATCATGAATAGAAAGCATACCTTGGATAAGGACAAGAGTTGGGAGGGCACCGGGTTCATCTAGGTGATACACACAACCCAAGACTACAGGTCTGGCCATGTCTTTCGGCCGCTGAGGGCAGTCTAAGGTGTTGGGTGCTTTTGCACCGATAGCAAGCGTGATTAATACGTTGATAGGGTAGTTCATGATGCGAACGACCACAATGTTGACTTAGTTGGGAAGGTCGGGTAGGTTGTCCAGTGGGTGGAGGTAGAGTAAGGGGAGGGGCAACTTGGATTTGTTTATCAGGGTGGCTACTTACTGGGTTGGACAATCTTCTTCTGAGTTGTTGGGTACGGACTCGGGCAACGCATTGGTGCTTAGCCGAGATGAGGTCTTCGACCAACTGTACATCTTCAACACCTCAGCTTACGAGCTAGGTCTCAACATTGCAATCTAGTCATAAATATCGGCACGAAAGCCTTTCAGAAACTTCCTATCTTTACAACTTTCAGAAATGACCATCAGAGGGGCAAACCTAGACAGTTAGAGAAATCAGGCTACATATTGGGCAACTGTCAGATTTTCTTGGCTGAGGTCCTGAAATTCCTACCTTCTCTCGAACACAGGCTGGAAAAAAGTTATCAAATAATGCATCCATGAAAACTTTCCAAGTGGTAAGGGTAGATAGGACATCTTTCTTAAGTCGCTACTAGTGTTCTGCTTCATCGGTTACCATAAAGGCTGCTAGGGGGACTTTCTGTTTCTCGAGTAGGTCTAGGACAGAGAAAAGCTTCTTTATCTGCAGGATCAAAGTTTCAGCTACTAAAGGGTCAGGGCCACATTCGAAGTGTGGTGGGTTAAACTTTCTAAACTCCACTATGTTATGAAAGATAGATCTTTTGACTGTTTAGTATTATTGGGTAGTGTGTTGATAAGAGTTGGCTTAGTTCTATCCTACAGCTACAGTTGACCCTTGGATAGCTCGAAAGAGTTCAGTAAACTCGATCCTGGTCGGATGATCATTGGCCTTGGAACTTTTGGTACATTCTACAGAAGGTCTCGTTCGTGTTATTCCTATAAAAGAAAAGAAATACACGAGTTGGTGGTCTAGTTTTGAAAAAGATGACTCATTTTCCTAAAATATCTAAAGGATTTTTTTACCTACAATCTCAATTGTAAGGGATTTGGTCCGCGCAACTATTTTGATACCATCTGTGACATCACAAATGCTAATTAAGGCATAAGGGTACCAAATACAAAAATAGATTATGAATGTATGAGAAATAATTGTATGCAACGAAACAAATTATTACTAATCCCTTATCAAAATATATATGAGTTCCAATTGTACATATATAATTGAGGCCAGAACTGGCAACAAAATACAAAATATCAAAAATACAAAATTAGCCACTTCTTTCACTATGTGAATAGACTCATCAGAGTGCGAAAAAATTTATGCACTTAAGGTTTGTGGATCTATGGGATCCTCATAGACCTTAACGGGTAGGTCAGCGATCGGTTCTTCATTATCTTCATCATTTGTAGAGGGAGTCATGGAAAGAAGTGAGTTTCATATACTCAGTAAGGAAAATAGTATTTAAATAACATCATAAGATTTTAAAAGTGAATAATTATATCATCAATATTTACCATTAGGGGTCACATCAGGGTCCTTTCTTACTTTATAAAAATAATTTATTTATTAAGGAAAACATCAATTATATCACAGTCACAACAATTAAATCAATCATGTTGATAATAGAGAAAATTAAATAAATCATGAAATGCTCAGATTTTCGACTACACGTATGGAATGACCGGATCATATATAAAACAAAAATTTGCTCATGGCACATTTCCGGTTTGCCAAACCATGGCATGATCTATGATTATGGTCGTGTCAACTATAGTAGTCCTATAAGATATTCTATAATCACGATAGTAACCCTTAACAGATAATTTGCATCATCATTCTCGTTAGATAGTACGCCGTCATCTACAAGAAATAATTCTCTCACGTCTTTCCATACCAGATGGAGAGGGGAAAAAGAAACTCCTTAGAGATAAAAAAGTCTAACGAGATAGTTGATGCATTATGCATGTTAACACAGATATATGTTTTTCCTACCATTTCATGCTCAATCTCTTTCTCGTACTTCAGATAATTATCACCCAAAATCATGTCATTTAGATCACATACAAATCACCAAATGCCTATATAACCTTAAAACATGTTTTATCAAGATTCACTTCATTTGAACGATTAAACATAAATCATGCAATTCATAAATTTTATGGTTTATGATTTTGATTCTAAAAATATTCCTTAAAATGTTTAAGGAAATACTAAAATTCTTACCGAAATCTTGAAATTTTTCCACACATTTCTTCTTCTTCTCCTCTCATTCTCTCTCTAGATCACTTCCTCTTTCTCTAAGCTCTTGGAGGATGGAAGAATGAAATGGAAGTGATGAGGAAAATGAAAGAGAGAGGTCCCTATTTATAGAAAATATGGACCATTAGATTTCTGCCAAGTAGCAAAATCTGGTGAGGAAAGAGAAATTTGAGTGGAAAATGAGTGATGTGACACGGTGTGACGGTAGCACGAAAAATAGAGGAAAAAACTCTTAATCGGTGGCGGTTCACCACCCAAGACGGCAGCATCACACTACCCAAGGTGGTGCACGACGCCCAAGGGATAGTAACACACTACTTGAGGAAGTAGCATGCCTCCCCAAGTCGGCTGCGCGTTGCAGGCCTAGCTTGTAGGCGTTCCTGTCTATCCAACCGCGCGCAAGCCTACTGCGCGAAGGCCCATGTGTGTAGGCCTACCGCGCAGGCCTACTGTGCAAATGGCGCGCGCACAAGGCACACGACGCCTGGCTTGTCCACACGTGATGTGAAGCGTGTGGACGGGCCTATCTGCGCGCGATTGGTCACGCGTGCAGGCCGGACTCATGCCCTGCGCGGCGGGACGTGGGCACAGTGCGTGCGTCCTGTGCTGGTCGCGCGCGCGTGCACGCTCGCAGCATGCAATGCCTGCGCAGGTGGATTTTTTTATGTAGGCATTTTCCCGCGGGATTCTGTCCCTTTTTCCATCTTTTGTCTTGAAAAATTATTTTAATAATGAAGAATAATAAAAATAATAAAGTAAAATTGAAAAAAATAACAAAATCATAAAATATACTTTTCAGAACAAAATAAAAATACGAATCAAATTTACGAAATACGATATCTTTAAATTACAAGGTAATTTAAAGAGTTTAAGTAACCTTAGAGTCCAAATAAATAGAGAGTTTCCATATACAAATTTACCGCGAAGGTTAGCGAGGTGTTACAAGAAATATTAATGATATACATGTCATATATGTAAGGTCTATAAGATCATCTCTTTAAGAGCCATATAGTAAAGTATTAACAAAAATTCATGCATAATTAGATAAATTTGTTTATGTAACTAAAAAGATGAAGAGCCTTTAAGTTAATAAAAACTGAAAAGATTGTTATGAAAAAATCATGATCAACTAACGTGATAAAAGATGGCACATATACTCTAGTGTTTAGAATCTTTAAACTCTCAACAAACCCTCCCTACTTAACCTACATTCAACACATGAATGTCAACTAAGGTAATTGGAATGATGACTTGAATTGATTAAATGCCACAAGATGAAAACTTGATAAGTTAAATAAATTTAAGAAGGATTGATAAAATACCACAAGAACTTATCTTGATAATTTGAATCATTTTTCACTCAACAAGAAGGTTGACAAAAACATAACTAGTTGAAAACTAAAACTTCCTAATTTTATTATTTTCAAGCTTGAATGAATACAACTGTGAATTGATGAACTATTTATAGTATAGGCTATGTGAATGTAAGGAAAATAATTTCTTAAATTAATTATAAAAATTATAAGGAAAATTAAATCTTGATTTAAATAAAAAATTAATAAAAATTAAGAAAACTTTGACTAATTAGGTTAGATAAGATCATCTTTTCTAGAAATTTTTTAATTGACGAAGATGTTAATTGATTGTAGAAAAATTAGGGGAGAATAAATGGAAATTTAGGAATGACATTATGGCCACCGAAACCTTTCATTTTCCAGGGATTTGGTTCTCTAAAAAGTCATCTATTTTCTTAACATACTTTGTTGATTCTCCCCTTCCCCTTTGAAGGTGAAGATTTCCCGCAGGAATAGGAAAGGCAATCTCGTTGGGAATCTCCCTTTTTCTATACCGGCCAATTTTGCTCTCTTTTCTTGCTCGCATCATCCCCTCTTTCTCTCTTCAAAAAACAATTTGTCCTAGAATCATATGTTCTTGAGGTATATTCATGCAGTAATTTATTAATTCTTTTATAACAATAATTAAGTGTGGTCAAAGTATAATTCAGAACATAAAATCCTATTGGACCAGACAATTCGTTCAGACACCAGAAAATTGAAAATTTTAATTTATTTTAGTTTTACTTTTGATCGATTTGGATAACAAATTAAAGAAAAAGGAAAACACATGTGCGCTTAAGAAAACCTTAAAATATGCCTTCACTTTTCAATCTTCAACACTAGTCTACTCATTGCTCGCGTAGCCTTCGTTTTCTCTTCTTAAAAAACAAACACCAGTGACAATTTGGTGTCAGTTCTTCTCCTTCTTCGCCCATGCCTTATTTTCTAAGTCTTTTTTCTTCACACCGGTCATTACTCTACTCACTTGTCAACTGTCTCCACTCTTCATTGCTTAGTTGGTACAACCGCTAAAATGTCTCTATCACTTTAGCCTAATATTACCATCACTCGGTCGTTACTTTGCTCAATAAGTTGCCTCCTCCTTTTCCATCCATTAGCGCATTAAAATAGTGTATACATGTAAATGTGTGTGTCTTATTTATATTTTTTTCTTTAGATAAATGTTTTCTCATAAATTAGTATGTGCTTGTGTTTTGAAATCAAAACTCTTTTGTTTTCTCTAAATATATATTTTGAGCTAAATGATTTAAGTATAAAACCACATTGTTTTATAGATATTATCACTAATATTATTTTATTTATTTTATTATTTTGATTCATTAACATATTAGAAAATTTAAGATCTAAATTGAAGGAGATTAATATTTTTAAATTCAGTTTAGTTCAGACTAAAATTAATTAATCTAGTCTTTACTCTGGATCGCAACCATTCCTCGATCTAGTCCCTAGTGGCCGACTCTTAATGATAATTATAAAGACCACATTTTGATTTAATAATATATATATATGCACTATTTCCAGCAACATATATTAGCTAGTTCTTTGGGTAACTAATTATTAGTTCTCAAGAGATTCTTCGCGAGGCTTTTCTTTTTAATATATATATATATATATATATATATATATGGCTAGCTGGTATATATCTTCAATTGTGATAAACATTCGACAATCATGTTCTTCTTTTTTAGTTATGTACTTTGTACGTTCATCAAGTTGAAAGTGGACCTGGTTCTTCAATTGTGATAAACATTCGATTCATATACTTGTTTTATACACTTATGTTATCACGTCGACAATCACCAAATTGAAGGTGGACCTGGTTCTGTGGCAAGCACGCATATAGCTATAATATTATATATATACATATATATATATATATATATATAGAGAGAGAGAGAGAGAGAGAGAGAGTACAGGATTTATAACAAATAATTGAATGGCAGGAAAAAACGATGGTGATGTTGAGTGTTGTGTGAATGCCTGTTAATTCTAAATGACAAAAGTAAGACATGAGCATATGAAGCTAAAATTGCGTTTTTGGAAAACTGACGCATTGAGCATATTGTCGGATTTTCTTATCATCCAACCTAATTGACCGAACCCAACCCTGGTGTGTGTGTATATATATATATGTATGTATATATAGCATCATTCACATCCATATTTACCCACTTTCATTATCTGCCTACTATTCCTAACACAATGTTTGGGAAAGGAGAAACACGTGGGAGAAATTAAGGCCATGATTTGCCCATGTTAGCTCCTTGTTTGCCACCCACAAATTTAATAAATTAATTGTTCACTTCGTGAACAGTTGAAAAAGTAGAAGTTCCCTAATCTTTCAAGAAGAACAGGAGAGGAAAGAGAATCAATGGTTCATATCATAAATGCTCAAATATTTCTCTTAGGATTAATTAATACATGAAAATTTGACAATATTAGAATATATAATCAGGGATATAATTGTAATTATGTACAAAGTTAGGGTTAAATTTGTCATTTACTTTTCTTGTATAAATACCCTATTGCTATTCATCAATAAAATCATCTTCTCATTTTCAGACACCCAAGCTCTCATCTTCTCTCACTTCTGCAATTTTTTTTCTTCTCTTCAACATTAATTTTCAGTTTATACTGATATTAAATAGTGATTATTATTAAAATCAATATGGTATCAGAACAGATAAATTTTTTCTTTTAAATCGCTAATTGTAAGATTGATTTTGAAGCCCTAGAATCTATTCATCGGTCGCCAACAGTTATGGATGCTGTTATGATTTCAGAATTTTCAAAGCAAGAAGAATCTGTGTCGAGTCCATATTATCTTCATCCGAATGAAAATCTAGCAAGCCAGCTCACCACTAATATCTTACAAGTAAGAACTATCATTCATGGTCTCGTTCTATAAGATTAGTATTGACTTACAAGAATAAGGAAGGCTTCATAGACGGATCAATTCCTGTTCCAAACAAGGACATTCTTCTGTACAAAGCATGGAAGAGATGTAAAACTCTCGTTCTGTCATAGATTATAAGGTTTGTATCTCCCTCAATAACTCAAAGTATTATGTGGATTGACTCTGCTAAGGATTTTTGGAATGATTTATCTGACCAATATGCACAAAATGATTTGATTAGGATTTCAAATTTATTTGATGAAATCAACTCTCTGAGATAAGAAAATAATTAAGTCACTGAGTATTTTACTCAGCTGAAAATTTTGTGGGACGAATTATCCAACATGCACCTGCTTGTGAATGTCAGTTGGAATGTGTAAATAGAAGATACTATGAAGAAGACAGAATTATAAAATTTCTCAAAAGATTGAATGAATCCTTTAATGTTGTTAGATCACAGATACTGCTTATGGAACCATTACCATCCTTGAACAAGGTATTTGCCTTAGTAATTCAGCATGAAACAGCCTCGATATTAGAGTATACTCACAACAGTATGAGTTAAATATTTTTTACGCTAATAAAACTTCTGAATCTCAACAAAATGCAGTGAATATTTATAATCCAAGAAATTTGAGGAAGACTAATGGAATTAATAATAAGCGGCCTACTTGTACTCTGTGGGTTTATTGGTTACACAGTAGACAAATATTACAAAAAGCATGGATATCCACCAGGCTATAAAATGAGGTAGAAAAGTGTGTCCAACATCAATCAAGTTAGTTCTCATACATTGGATACAAATTTAGAGTCCAGAAATTCACAAATGAAGCTCAAGTCTCAGGGTCAAATTTCAAAGAGCATGTCTTTCCTTTTTACTAAAGAACAATTCCAGCAATTATTAACTTTGATTCAACCCCAAGCACCTGCACCAAATAAAAATCCAGTACCATAGGTTAATACACTTTCTGCAAATTTTCAGACTTCACCAGGTATTGCCTCTAACTTACCATTCTATATTTCACTAGATGAATGGATAATTGATTCAGGAGCTACGGACCATGTAGTTAGTGCAGTAGAAATGTTTGCTTTGTGTAGATTGGTGATCAATATGTTTGTAAAATTACCTAACTTTTAAACAGTTCTTATTACCTACATAGGTGATGTATATATTTCGCCTTTCATAATGCAGTATACACACCAAACTTTGCCCTCAATTTAATTTCTGTAAGCATATTGTTAGCCGATTCCACATATTACTTAACCTTTCATGATCTTTTTTGTGAAATCCAGGATGCACAAACAAAGGAGACAATTGGTTTAGCTAAAGAGAGGCAAAGATTATATTACCTTGAGGCAGTAAATACAAAACCAGCAAACACTGTCAATGTTATAAAGTCATGTTCTTTTGATTATTCCTTTGTAAACTCTAATTCTTTTTATTGTAATAATGTTGTTAACACTCATAACCTTTGGTATTATCGTCTTGGTCACCCTTCCATACTAAGACTTCATACAATTCATCAATTAGATAAATCAATTTCTTCTTGTACTTCTTTTGTTTGTGACATTTGTCATCTTGCTAAACAAAAAAGACTTTCATTTCATGTGAGTAAATCAATGAGTAAATCTTGCTTTGATATTGTACATATTGATATTTGGGGTCCTTTATCTATTTCCTCTTTATATGGTCATCGTTATTTTCTCACCATTCTTGATGATAATAGTCGGTACACATAGTTGTATCCTATAAAGACAAAAGGAGAAGTCAGAACAATCATTACTCAATTTTTTGCATACGTTGAAACCCAACACAATGCAAAGATCAAATGTGTTTATACCGATAATGGTCAAGAGTTTAAGATGAATGATTTCTTTGCTGCTAAAGGAATGGTGCACCAATGTTATTGCCCATGTATACCACAGCAGAATGGTGTGGTTAAAAGAAAACATCAACATATTTTAAATGTGGCAAGATCTTTGATGTTTCAGGCTCATCTACCAAAACAATTTTGGGTTGATTGTGTGCTCCATGCAACTTATTTGATCAACCTATTTCCATCTCCAGTCATCAATAATAAGCCTCCTTTGAACTTTTATTTCACTCAATCCCCAAATATCAACATTTGAAAATATTTGGATGTTTATGCTACACATCCAACCTTAGTCCTGACAAGTCTAAGTTTGATCATAGATATTTTAAATGTATTTTTCTTGGTTTTCCTTCACACATAAAGGGGTATAGAGTATATGATCTACAATCTAAAAAGATCTTTGTTTCCCGGGATGTCTATTTTATTGAGCATGTTTTTTCTTTTTCTCTCTCTGTCAATAACAGTTCAAATAATTTTGTGCTTCCTTATATTGATGATTTGATAGAAGAAAATAGTGACTTAATTCAAGTTGTGGGGGATCAAGTAATGCAATCTCAAGCCATTCTAGCGAGCTGACTTCTTCTGGTACCGTTTCCTTACCTTCCTCAGTTGATACTTTTATTCCTTCTGCATCTTTATCACTAAATGTTCCTGAAATAGAGTCTACTTGTTCACAAAATTCTAGCACCACAAAACCCATGCATGATGAACCTATTCTTTTACAGACTAGACGATCTACTAGACACACAAAATAACCATTTTATTTACATAATTACTGTCTATATGGTCTTAGATCTTGCATCACTTCCATTTCTACCCCACATTGTATTTCACATGTACTCTCTTACAACAACTTGGACCTAGTACACAAGCATTTTTTATTTGCTATATCATAAGATGTAGAACCTAACTCCTATAACCAATCAGTTCAATTTACATGCTATAAAGATCTATGCTAGCTGAAATTAAGGCCTTGAAAGAGAATAAAACTTGGGAATTAGTTGATTTACCTCCTGGCAAGAAACCCATTGGTTACAAGTGGGTATATAAAATAAAAAAAAAAGGTTGATGGCTCGATTAATAAATATAAGGCCAGGTTAGTTGCTAAAGGTTATACTCAACAATCTAGTATTGATTTTTTAGATACTTTTTCTCAAGTTGCAAAGTTAATGACCATTCGTACTATGTTGGTTATAGTTGCGGTTAAAGAATGGCATTTACATCAACTTGATATTAATAATGTGTTTCTTCATGGTGATCTACATGAAGAAGTGTACATGACTCTACCTCCTGGCTTTCATGGTTCGGGTAATCAGGTATGCAGGCTTACTAAGAGTATCTATGGTCTTAAATAAGCAAGTAGGCAATGATATTTCAAGTTGACTGAAGCCTTAAGAAAATTTGATTTTGTGCAATCCAATTCTAATTCTTCATTATTTCTTCGGTGTCCAGAATCTTCTTTTATTGCTCTTCTTATATATGTTGATGATGTGATATTGGCAAGTGATTGCGTGGTTGAATTCAGATGGTGACGGATTTTCTTCATAATGAGTTCAAAATTAAAGATCTTGGTGAACTCAAATATTTCTTGGGACTTGAGGTTATTCGTTCTTCTGAAGGTATTAATGTGAATCAAAGATAATATACTTTGGATTTACTTCGAGGTATTGGTTTCTTAAGTTGTAAACCGGCCTTATCGCCCATGGCTTCGTCAACAAAGTTAGTTCAACATGAGGGTTCCCCAGTTGTTGATATTACCTCATACAGGAAGTTTGTTGGTAAACTTTTGTATCTCATCAACACTCAACCTGATATTAGCTATTCAGTTCAATAACTCTCACTATTTCTTGATGCCCCTACTAAGATTCATTTGCAAGTTGCACATCGGGTCTTGAGTTATTTAAAGGAAACATCAGGACAAATAATTTTTTATTCAGCTCATACTTCATTGCATCTTAAGGCCTTCAGCGATTCTAATTAGGCCTCTTGTGCAAATTCTCGTAAATCTCTTATGGAGTTTTATGTATTTCTTAGTGATTCTTTTGTTTTTTGAAAAATTAAAAAATAATCCACTATTTGTCGGTCTTCTTCTTCCGAGGTTGAATATCGAGCTTTAGCCATGGTTACTTGTGAGATACAATGATTATCTTTTCTACTTGCTGACCTGCGTATTACTTCTCCAACTACTATTTTCTATTGTGATAACTTGTTAGCTATTAAGATTACAGAAAATCCTGTATTTCATGAGCGCCCCAAGCATATTAAAATCAATTGTCATGTTTTTGACAAAAAAATTTCAGAAGGTCTCATCTACTTGTTACCGATTTCTTTTTCATATCAACTTGCAGATTGTTTCATAAAGACACTTCCCTCTTCTTAATTTCAGAACTTTATTGTCAAGCTTGGTATACAGAATCTGTATACTCCAGCTTGAAGGAGGGCTATTAAAATATATAGTAAGGGATATAATTATAATTATGTACAAAATTAGGGTTAAATTTGTAATTTACTTTTCTTGTATAAATACCCTGTTGTTGTTCATCAATAAAATCATATTCTCATTTTCAGACACTTGAGCCCTTCTCTTCTCTGAGTTCTACAATTTCTTCTTTTCTCTTCAATTATTAATTTCTAATGTATACCGAGATTAAATGGTAATTATTATCAAAATCAACAAGTTTCCAAATTTTTAACCATTTGGAACATGCACACATATACCCATATTGGATTTCATTTCAAAGCAGTGAATATTGACAAAATTGACATATAGCATGTCTTTATTTACAGCATGTATATATTTTAGTGAGGATAAATTAAAAATTCATTGGCATGATTTGAGAGTGCAAAAGCCGATTAGATTAGTCTCAGAGGCACGTGCAAACTAACCCAAAATATGATAATTTAATTCACCCATTGGGCAGGAAGCTGACCACGACATATATAAAACATGTGTATAATGTAAGATATATATATATATACAGAGGTACAAATGTTAGACAGGTAATGTAAATTCAATAAAGAAAAAGAGTGGTGTGCTAATCTAATTGGATCCGTTGAGAATGCATGCTCTCATGACAGGAGCTATCTCTCACTTTTACATTGCGGCCTGCCAGCGCCGGCCAACAAGACTATAAGCATATGCCAGCATAATATATAATTATCAGAAAATGGAAGTACGAGTCTCCCATAAAATAGATGGGAATGTTTTCTTTTTAAATAATACAATGATGGTTAAAAATTCATCACGGTTGGATATAGGAATTTGGATTTTTTGTACTGAAATTTACTTAGTCATGGGTTTGTATACTTCAAAAACTTGCTAAATATTTGTTATAGTCTATTTTTCTCTCGAATTAAACGAATAAAGTAAAAATAATAATAATAAATAATCCAGTTGGCCTAAGTTTATTTTAGACAATACGAGGCGCTGCAACCTCTTCAATAGGCCCAACTTAAAGGAAAACGATAGTCGTCGGCTTAAGTTTCTTTCAAGATGCACAAATACAAGATAAGCCCTGAAACTTTTTGTTTGAATATATTTTGGGTGAGGTACAAGCCCCAAGATTAATGTGTACTTTCTTAGCCACTTCTGCCTCCTTGTTATTTTTGTAAGAATCGTGTGACAAATTAACCATATATATATAAGCACAATAAAATATGGGAGTTCATTATGATTTGCCATGTAAATATAACCTACCTAAGGAGGAGTTTGTGATATTAGTGACAAGCGTCCGGTGTATATGCATGTAATTCGTGAAGTAGCATTAAGTTGACAATGTTTTATCCAGGAACGAATGGTAAGGTGCACTAAGAGCATAAATGAGATATTGGATCTCATAAATGTGATTCAATATACAAATATACATTCTCTTCAGCGCATGCAAAGGCACATATTGGTACGTACTGGATCCGAAAAGCTATCTCACTACAACAATATACTACACTCATCAATCCCGCATTGTCAACAACAAAAACAAAAACGAGAAAAAATCATTGAAGGTCGAAGTGGAAGGAACACAGAATCATACATGCTGTACCATGGCCACAAGGTGTTCTAGACAATTAACATTAGCAGAGAATTAATATCTACTCGGCCAGCATGATCCTTGTCGAAAGAAGATAACCCATTAAATCATGGACAGTCTAACAAATAATCACAAGAGGAAGAACGTTGAAGATGTACAGGGAGTCGTCTGTAACTTTCTTTTCTTCCATAGATGAGTTGAAAACACACCTTTATATGTTCTGTTCACTCCCCAAGTTCAGAGAACCGTCCTTCATCAACTTCATGCTCAGACTGTTGAATCTCCCTCTGGAGTAATGGCGGGATGCCTTTCTCCAATCTGTTCCAGTTTTCATCATTGCTGCGAATTCATCATAGCTGATTCGCCCATCCTGTTTTGATTAAACAAGTATATCAGATTTAAACCTGCTGAATCTGAACTGTATTCAATTACAACATTGAGATCTTCACCTTATCTGTGTCTACTTCTTGGAATATGTCATTTGCTACATTAGTACAATCATCTGCTCCATCTTCCATTAAAGCATCCCTCAGCTCATCTGGCTCAATGTAACCATTGCCGTCCTTGTCAAAATAGGAGAAAGCCTTGTGAAGATGCTCGTCATTTGCCATTCTTTGAAGGTGGAGAGAAACAGCAACAAATTCCCCATAGTCCAATGTTCCTTTACCACCAGCGTCCACCTGTTGACAACACATAAAAATCCATTTTCCAGAAAACCCATAAAAGCATGTCCACACAAGATAATTCAATTAAACCAAGATATGACTCCCCATCAAATGTTATGGTATCCTGTTAGAATGTGCTTCTGCCGCATGCACAACAGGACAAGTATACAAAACATCAACAACAACAATTGCATGAAGTAATGAATTTTGTGCAATCTTCTCCATCTGTTAATTGTTAAGTCTTACCTATGAGAATATGTATTATCTATAATGGAACAAACCATCATATCCTTGCATGTCCCACATGTCTTCACTTTTACATTAAAAAAATTTAAAATTCCAGACATCTAAAAGCTTGGAGTCCACCGATCTAACAGGATTTTCTTATCAGCTAATAACAGCTTCCATAACCACATGTTGAATAATCAGTATATATAAGAAACAAAGTAAAGAGGTGGCAGACCTGCCTCACCACTGATAGAAATATCATTGACAACCTAAAGAATAAGCTGCCATACAACAGTAGCTTGCAGAAACTAAACTCATCAAGCATTTCAGGTGCTCTTCATATATGTGATGCATTCACCAACAACTTACTGCCAGAAAGCATTAGGCCATCAACAACCAAAACCCTCTGAAAATCACAATTTTAGTCTCTCTTCTATCAAACACATAAATGTTCAGGCCAGACTATGGACCAAAACCTGCAGTCTGCTTATATGAGTGGTGGATCTTGATCGAATTGTCAGTTACTGAGGGATAAGAATCTAGCAAAATAACAAGGATTCTGAACATCCGTAGATAAAATACAGAATTCATGTTTGGTCAAAAAAAGAACTACAGAGTTCAAGTGAGATATAGAGTCTATTTGAAGAACAGTTCCTGCCATACTCAAGAAACTTGTTCTCCTAACCTAATTCTCTCTCCAAAACTCCTGAGGGAAGCACCTCACAATCATGAGAAGATTAGACATGGAAGAAGGTAAAAGTTTGAAGTGCAATACAACTTCTAAGAAGGTAGTATTATTGGGCTTCACTTCTTAGTTCTTGAATCAAGTAATTCAAGACCTGATGATTATGAATATATATATATGTTGCAATACTATCATATTATATACATATTTTTGTAGTAACAATGAAAACAATTTTGTACTTGAAAACAGAATTAATCTTTACTCTCTAAGCCACCTCGAGAAATCCAAATATTTCGCATTCCTTTAGGGATGCATAAAAAATAAATCTAGTTAGCATTACCAAGAACAGTTCATGAATGTATTTGTCGATTTGTGCATGTTGAAAAGAGACCGTGCCAATTTTTTCTGTATCTTTCCAAATTTTATCGGACGTCTTCAAGGAGACCATGGATGTACAAATAATTACTAATGTAAGATTAATTCCATAAAACATTTTGAGGAATCCGTGCAGTTATTCAGTATAAAGAATGCCCAAATAGCTTTAGTCAAGATACTCTGTCAATGATCCATATAATCCACATGCAAGAGCATTTTTATGAGCTATGGCACTACTTTAATAAATAGTTGTCCATGTGATGTTTATTATATCATTTGGCATATCTACAGTCTTTACGGATTTGCAGAGATCATATACCTTGATTAACATGACAAGAAGATATTATAACCAGTGGAAACATTCTGGAGTCTCAAAATATAAAATGCATTTTGCTGATGTCAAGGTAGAACTGCTGCTTATAAAACCAAAAATTTGAAGCAAAAGCATTACTCACAGCTTCAATAAGCATCTGAACTTCTGATTCTGCAAGCTGGGAACCAAAATTTCGAAGTCCAGCTTTCAACTCTTCAATGGAAACAATACCATCATTATCAACATCCATCTTCTTGAACATTTCTTTAATGTCTTCTACTTCTTCACTGGATAAGAATTCGGCAATAACCTACCGGAAACACAGTATAAGATACTTCTGACATATCATAATTGTAAAATTTAGAGAAGAAAACTCTCCACAGTCAACACCAACCCTCAAGGCTTTTCTCTTGAATCTGTTCATCATTGAAAATTGCTTTAGCCTTGACTTCACAACATCTCCTAGTGGGACATTTGGGGCCTTTTTAGCATTTTGGAGCCATGGATGCTCTGTATGAAGATAGAATGTAGAAATTAGGAAAAACACATCTAATCCTAACAGGAAATGTAAAAACGTTACAGTTAGAAGATTATTTTCAGCCGTCTGTTATAAAAATAAAATTATTATTGGCAAGGCACCAAGGGAACGCAACCGAATAACAAAGAGTAAATATTACAAATAATAAAATCTAACACATCAACAAGCTATCCATCAAAAGTAAGAGTGTCACCTCTAAAACAAATGTTTACCATTTACGACTTAGAATCACAGGACCTACTAAACATGTTGCAGCCCCTCAAAAACCGTATGATTCCTCTCTTTCAATACCATCCAGAAAAGAAAAGAGGAATACGGGCCATGGTTATTTATTTCTTTAGACCCTTGAAAGATCTTTCCAAGCTCTAATCTCATATAGCATTGAAGCGGCCACTTCCCACTTCAACCTCTTCGGTTGGGTTCCACAACAGTTAAAGAATTATGACCTCCAGGAATATAGCTATAGATCATCTCAAAGCTATGACAGCCTATTTTGTTAAATTCGTAGTCAGTTATCATCCTATTCCTTTACTTAAATGAATAAAATATCCTTGATACGTACAATTGCACAATAGCATGATCACTTTCATGTTTGAATCAATTTCACTCCTATATTAAATCAATTGGAGATGAAACTTAATTCCTATATCAGTTACTAGGAATTCAATATAGGATTTAGAGGCCCTACTTCAAACGGAGGGAATTAAAAGTCCTACTTCAATAGTTAAGAATTAGAAATTCATTTCCCAATAGATACCAGGCAAGAAGTTTTCTTCCATTTTTATTTCAGCTTTATGATCTTTTAATTCCCTTCATTTGATTAAGAATGAATGGTGGTTCCCGTATCTTGTTTTGGGAATACACCTGGATTAGATTAGCAATCTCCCTTCAGCCAGTCATTTCCCACACCTCTAACCCTTTTCCTTTGTCACAATGCTTCCATCTCCAATTTCGTGGTCTGTTTCTAAGAACCCCGCGGGTATTGAAACCATTAAAAGAACACCCAATAATTTGTTGGGTACTGTACAAAGTATTTGAAATACGGGAAAGAAATACCATTCAGGTAATATTTCCAAAGGAGTTGCAAATGGATCTGCAGGTTCACCAATCATTGATGGCTCTAAAACCGCTAAGCCTACGTTACAGGCAATAGTACCGAGAATTACTACTGGAAAAATATATAAAAGATCATTGGGCCATGCGGGTTCCCCATAATAATTATGACCCATACCTTTAGCCAATTTAGCTCTTAATACAGGATCATTCAAGTCAGGTTTTTTTGTTATTGGGATAGATGAATTCTTATAAATCCATTCCCCGAAGGAACTGGACATGATAATTTTTCATCATCCAGCTCGAGCAAAAATCAACCAAACTAAATGAAAACATATATAAAAATATATATATATATATATGTTATCCACACATATATCAATTATTCTACATGTAAGAAATAATTTACCCGATTCCTGGTTATGAACTTGTGGTAACTAGCCATTGTGAGGAATTCAATTCTTACAAGTAAATGCTCAATACCCAAGTCAGCTTACAAAGTTGATCATGATTTCGTACTTTATGGGTCGTCTCAGACCTTGCGATTCACTCTTAATTTCCAAATATATTGAGATTTTTCACATATAAAGGGTTTACTTGTTACTAATATAGTTTAGCCTCTACTTTTCTTTAGATCCCGTATTTCACTCCGATAGTATTATAAATCGGGTCGATGCAAAGGAAATGAACGCATTTACAATTATTAATTATTCTATTAAATAAGTAAAACATAACTAAAAACATAATCTGAATTATGATTATGCCACATCACTTATTCTACTAGATCTTACGGAGCCTGCTCATGCACGACATGACGTCGTCGAGTCTGATCATAGAAAAGATTCTCTTCAAACGAACCAGCCTATCCTCTGTATGGGGCTTACACGGAGGTTGGAACAAAGACACATTTGATTGTGAATTCCAATGTAGCAGATAAAAGCATATTTCTGCACGGCCCAATCAATAGTTCAAGTCACACACTCCCATAATACATTTTCTCTTTATAGAATTCCCTTCAACTATTCATGTCAAATAAATAATACAATATTGTGGAGTTGAAGGGAAATATCCAAATACATGTCTTATTTTATTTTCAATAATCCATATTTGTAGCAATAAAATACTATTGTTCCTTCCCAAAGTAATAAGATAAATGATTAATTACAAATATCTATGATTTATATTTCTCTATCTATATTCTCTATTCTCTATAAAGGACCAGAAATACCTTACTTACGTATCATCAGGAAATGCATTAACATAAATACGACAATCAGAAGAGGTAATACAAAAGTATGTAAACTATAAAAACGGGTCAAAGTGGATTGTCCCACACTAGCACTTCCGCGTAATAACTCTACCAAGGGCGATCCTATTACAGGAATATGCTTCAACAGGAATCACACAATGGTAGATTGATACAATATAAATCTCTGGTAAAATGCCCCCCCGCGCCCGCGTAACCCAGCAGATAAAGTACATTACACATTCCGTTTTAGGGATTGTCAACTTACCCATTCGGTGACTTTGGCACTGGACGTTCCCAAAACAAAATTGGTACTATCGGGTCGGGTGAATTCAATAATAGACGTCTGGTGGCATTCTAGTCTTTCTTCTACTTTCAGGACCTATCCGAAAGAGAATCCAGTCCTTCTTGGTCGTGAATATCTGAATAGGGCGAACCACCCCGTAGATATCTTTGTTTCGGAACAAAACAATTAGAATTAGGCTTGGTCAACTAGAATGTGTATTATCCATATAGGAGATCTTCCAATTGAGAAGATCCATCGACCTAAGACGAAGAGAAAGATCTATTTATTTTATTTAGTTATTCAGTTAAACCAATGATTCGTTATTAGGGTAGATAGCAACAACCATTTCATCCGACATGCATATTTTTTATTTTCCAATGGATTTACATCTTTCATTAATGGAAATTTTTTGATGTAGTGAGTAATAGCTCTGCTTGTTCGCTGTTCAAGAATTCTTGTTTAGGCAGTTCATACCATCCATACATAGTGTTTTGATCTAATATTTAAATTTTTCTATGTTTCAGCAGTAGCATATTGTACTATGGAGCTAAGGTCCAAAATATGGAAAAAAACAGGTGTTTCCACGACTCTACCACCTAGTCAATTCCATTCCACTTAATCCCTATCTCATGGCCACATATCTTTCCGGCTAAGTAATGGGAAACCTTTCTCCGGTTACATGAATCCAATTTTCATTTCATCCAGGAAAAGCCATCTTTTTCTCAACAATGTCTTTGTCATTTGATCCAATAGCATTCCGTTAGATAGGAACAAATTTGATAAATACTGATAACGCTTGGATGGAGTATTAGAACGGAAAAATCCATTAGATAATGAACTACTGGTTCTAAGCCATCTCTGGCAATGAATCAACAATTCGAAGTGCTTTTCTTGCGTATTCTTGATAAACCAGCGTTTATATATAGATGTAGAAGGATCTGTTTGGAAAGTAAGAAGCCCCTTTCTAGAAACCTTAATGACGGAAAACTCGCGACATGATCCCATTCCTTAACATCCTGGAGCCTTACTGTTTCATGATGACAGATTATGGACTTTTGACTGTTCAAGATTCTACACCTGCAAATTCTTTACCTGTCTCACTCGCAGTTCTACCAATTAAAGTGTGGCGCCACCAATGCTTTTTGGAAGATAAATGCTCACTCAATGCAAAAGCTTTTGTTTAGACAACTATTTTTAATAGGTTCAACACAAATAATTTGCTTCATGAATGCAGGCCAAATCATGCTCATTACTCTAACAAGCGTTGTTTTCTACAAGAAGGCTAAATCACCTCTGTTTGCAATTGCAATGTAGCGTGAGCACTCTAGACAAGGTTGTTTGATACTTCCAATGTTATGTGGGTCGCTCTCCCTTCTCTTAAGTGCTTCTATCTTTTCTTCCTTTTGGGGGGCTTAGGAAAGAGAAGGATTGGCAGAATGGAGAAAAAATCTTTTCGCTGGTTGTAAGTGTTATGGTCGGAGAGAAATGCTAGACTATTCAAAGACTAATTTCTTTCCCCTCCAGTTCTAGGATATAATAACTTTCTTTGCTTCCTAGTGGGCTGGCTTTTAGGATGTCTCTTGGGCTAGTTTGCAAATCCACTAGGCTATGATGATTTTGATTTTTTTTTTTTTCATTTTCTTTCTCCTTTTCCTGGCTAAGGTGCATAGGCATTTTATGGATGTCTCTTTAGCTAGTTTGCAAATGGGTAGATTGTGATTCTCTATTGATTACATTTTTTATTCTCTTTCTTTCTCATTTTCCTTTTTTCTTATTTCAGACAATCGCATACGAGGATTAATGTGTTTGCTCTCTTAATAGTATTTCTTTTTTTGTCAAAAAAATCTTAAGCTAGGGTGAAGTTTACCACCAAAAAAAAATGATCTAGTAACCATAAAAAAAATTTTTTTTGGGACAAAAGAAGAAGACTTTATTGAGAAAGAGAATGAAATTACGGGATAGGAGAATAAGACATCCTCCAAAAGATACAGAGAAAACCCAGAGGGAGAGGGCAAGAGAAGGAAAGACAAACAAACAGGGCTACAGGCTTTTAATAAAAACATCCCATCTTCCATGGAGAACATAAATGCTAATGTCTCAGAGGTGACCATGCGTTTTGACCTATAGGGTAGCCAAAAAAGTAACCCTCTCCCAAGTTTAGTGTAGGAAGTGTGTCCGTTGTTAAAGATAGTCGAGTTGCGAGTGAACCAATTGCACCAAAGACAAGCAAAGAAGATACCTTGCCACAGTGGTAGAGCTTCTCTCCTCACTCCTCTCTCATTGATAGAAATGCTTAGGAAAGTCTTCACAGTTGCAGGTGACACCCAACAACAACCAAATAATTAAAAATGCCCATCCATAATTTTCGGGCAATTTCACAATGGAGAAACACATGAGCATGAGTTTCCCCACCCCTAAAGCACATTACACATACATTCAGAGAGAGGGACCGATAAGGGCAATGAACTTGGAGCAGATCATTAGTGTTTAGCTTTTGATGAATAGCAATCCAAGTAAAAAGCTTCAACTTAGAAGGAACAGGAGCCTTCCAGATGCCTAGGCAATAGAGTTATTAGTAGGGGCGCTGACAAGATGTAGAAAGAGGGATTTACAAGTGAAAATACCTGAAGACTACAAGGTCCACAATCTTTGATTAGGCTGGGAGGACAAAGTGATAGGTGCCAATAGGTCCAATAAGGTTAACGTTGAAAGTCTCCTTGTTGAAGAGGTCGTGAGATAAATGAAAGTTCCAAGATGTCCGACCATGGGAAGTTGTTGTAAAACAGGATATTTGTGCTTGGTGTCTAAGTGATAAACTGTAGAGCCTTGGGAATTGAGTAGGTAAAGATTGGGAGCCCAACCATCAGTCTTCCCAAAACCTCAAGCTAGAGCAATCTCCCACTTGTATCCAAGTGTGAAGAAGGAATATTAGGTAGGTTTTGAAAGATGGCTTTCTAGGGACTATGATGAATAAAACACCTACCTGCTTTGACGTCCCATCTATCCCTCTCACTCTCGTGAATTTGTTTAACCACCCGATGCCACAAGGAATCCAGTTCTCTCAAGAATTGCCATATCCATTTAACTAATAGAGATAAGTTTTTTAATCTAAGATTTCCGATCCTCAGACCTTCTGAACTATTAGATTTGCAACATATCTCCCAATTGACTAGTTGGTCCCTACTTTCTTCACCAATACCCAACCAAAGGAACCTTCTCATATGACTCTCTATTCTATCAACAATCCCACAAGGCATCCTAAACAGAGATAAGTAGTAAAGTAGGGATATTAGAAAGACATGCCTGAATCAATGGGACCCTACCTCCTAATGTAAATAGACCAACCTTCCAACTCTCTAAATGCTTAAAGACCTTGTTTTCTACTCTATCCCAAAAAGACCTACTTTGCGGTTTACCACCCCAGGGGACCCCTAGATAAACGAAAAATCACTCCAACTTGCGGCAACCAATCACCCTCACTAGATCTTCTTAAGTGTCATCTTCCACATTGATTCTAATAAGATCATTTTAACCCAAATTGATCTTTAAGCCCGATATAGCGTTGAAAACCTGAATAAGAATAAGAACCCTAAAAATGGATTGACTGTTATTTTGCAAGATGAGAACCATATCATCAGCAAACTGTACATGCCAAACTTCAACCCTATCCAACCCAACTTTCAACCCCCTAACATATCCTCTCCTTCTAGCCATTGTCAACATCCTACTCAAAACATCCCTGACAACAGTAAAAAAGAAAGGAAAAAGTGGATCGCCTTGTCTTACCTTCTAGAGGCCTGTACCCATTCTTGAGGTTTTCCATTAACTGGTGCCACAAACAAGAAAGAAAAAAGGCAAGCCTAGATCTATTTCCTCCATCTATCATTGAATCCCCTTCTTTCCATGACCCTATCCAAGAAACTCCAATTAACTTAGTCTTAGGCTTTCTCGAAACCTAGCAACACCAATCCATTATATTTACATCTTCTTATGTAATCCACAATCTCATCGGCTGCAAAGGAAGCATCTAGGATCTGTCTGTCTCCGACAAAGGCACTCTGACTAATGGAGATCGTAGAATCAAGAGACTCGCTAATACTAATTGACAATACCTTTATTATGATTCCGTAAACACAGTATTTATAAATTAAAAAAATAAATAAAAGATTTTGTAAATGCTAGTCACCAAGCTGATTGCCTGAAAGTCATACACCTTTCTAGATTTATCTTTTTTTGGGACTAAGGTAATAAAGGTAGAGTTCATGCTCTTCCATATTTTACCACCAGTGAAGAACTCCTCATAAACTCTAGATGAGTCCACATTGATCCCATCCCAACACTCCTTGAAGAACTCTAGGCTGGACCTACCTAAACCAAGTGCCTTGCCATTATCTAACTCTCAAACAACTTTCCTAATTTCTTCTTCCTCAAATGGTCTCTCTAACCTCTCAAAAATGAAAGGTCTATGCTTATCTTCTTCTGCGCAGAGCACCTGGAAATATCGAGCGATCGCCCTCCCAATACCCTCACTGATTCTCTTCACAATTCCATTATCAAGTGCTAATTCCTTAATGGTGCTCTTCCTTCTTCGCCTAATTACCACTCTATGGAATAGGCAAGTGTTAGCATCTCCTTCCCTAACCCATTGAAGAAGGCAGGTATGTTGGAGGAGATGAAAACCTTTGACAAATTGGTAGTAGAAGGTATCATCTCTGAGGATAAATAAAAGGGGATCATTAGACCTTAAGAACGAGCTTGACATGGTGCTCATCTATGAGGGGCAGAGCTGAAGACTGAAATTTAATTTATGCATGAAGCTAAACCCTTCCTAACTTGATCCATTCTCATCCTTCCAACCTTCTTTCGCCACCTCTTTGAAGCTCGGGTGTTGTAACTACAAATTTTTGAACCAAAAAGGGGTTGGCCCTCATTTGATTCGCTGTGATTCAAGAAGAATAGGAAAATGATAAGAAACAAGTCGCGATAGCACTTCCTGTACCAAATCGAGGAAGTTGTCTTCCCATTTTGGGAAATTACGAAATGATCCAAGTGCAAGGAAACAATTCCCTATCTATCAATAAACCAGGCAATTGACAATTGTCAAAAGGTAAATCCCTTAGCCCACACTCCTTGATGAAAGTGTTAAAAGTTTTCGTAAACGTGGCCATCCTACTTCCTCCCCTCCTCCCCCAACTTTCTCTTTTTTTTTGAAATAAAAAGTGTAAAATATGTATTAATAATGGTACCAAAAGGACAAGGGTACCACCCATGTACAAAAGCATTTACATAGAAGTTAATATGTTAATGATATCCCCAAAATCCACGTCACTAGTGATATCATGACTAAGCATAATCAACCTGAATAAATATATCCACCTATCTATTAGTCTATTAATACTACTTTCAACACTATCAAAAGTTCTCTTATTTTTCTCTTTCCAAATGACCCAAAAAAAAAATCAAAGAAATAATGTTTTTCATATTCTTTTTACATAGAAACCATCCCACGCCCAAATTTCCCGTTCGACCGAACCCGAAATGACCTAGTTAATTCCTAATAAACCATAAATCGTACACCATAAATTATATGCAGTGGGACACCATAACAGTAGGTAGTTACACGTCTCCCCAGGCTTAAGACAGCAGTAACACCTGTTAACAATGATTCTGCCCATGATTTTCAAACTGTCCATAGTTAAAATTCTTTCCCAGCACGCCTCCCACGCAAAAAAAGCAATTCTAGGTGGAATTTTGGTCTTCCAGATTAGCTTTGCTGGAAATACCAGTCTATTCACAGCTCCCATATCACATAAAATAATTGTAATAAGAAGAAACAGTGAATTTTCCATTCTTTTCCAACTTCCAAACAACCTGATAGGCCCTCCCCCAACTTTCTCTTGAAACCAACATGCATTAAAATCTCATCCAATACACCAGGAAGGGTTATATAAGTCTGCTAAGTAATACAGTTCCTCCTGAAAAAGGACCTGGTTCTATGTCCAGTGGGTTCGTGTACACTCAAAACCACCAGGAACCCTTGCCTTTAATGTCCAATAGCACTGAAAGTAAGTAGGTCATCTCAATCAAGTCAACTTTCGTGGCGTATTTAGTGTCCCAAATGATCAAGATCCCCCCAAAAGCACCAAAGAAGGGGATAGCTACCCAATCCCTGAAATGACTATCCTAAGTGCTACAAATAAACACCCTATCAATCACTTTTTTTTGTATACTGAATCATAACCGCATTTGGCACTAGCTCTCCCCAAAATCTCTTTTATTTTTTTCCTCTTGAGCACACTACCTTGCCCATTGACATTCCAGCACACAACCCTCATGATAATCCCTCCATTGTCCGGTTATTTTCTTCCTTTATCTAGTATTTAAGTGAATACAACAGGAATTAAATAAGAATTGAACGAAATGGGGCAGCAAAGAAACCTAAATACAGCTGTACCAGACAACAAACTTATCATCCCACTGAAAAATATTAATAATGGGCCTCAACCGAAGAAAAACCACAATTATTACCATTCTACCTCAATGCTACACCCATCTACCAATAGCAGCAAAAGATAAAAGTAATGCACATGAACTCAAACACCAAGTAAAATGCAAAGCAGCAGGAAAGATATGTAAAATACCAAGTACTTGCTTCGCGGTTAGTCGAAGCTTTGGGTCTGGTTCCAACATTTGTCTAACTAAATTCTTGGCACTCTCTGAAATATTTGGCCATGGATCACGTTTAAAATCGATCAATCCACGAAGAATGGCCTGTGCAACCCCTTGTTCAGATTCTGCATTGAAAAAACAACTATGTTAAAACATGAGGAAATACCTAACTAGCTTAAAAGGATTAATTGCTGAACTTTTGTTTGCAAAAAAACAAAAAACAAAAAAACAAAAAGAAGTTAACACTTCAGATTGCGCATGCATGCTCTCAACTCCATATCCATTGTGCATGCACACAGGGGAGACACAGAGATAAAGAGAAGCGAGAATAAATCTGCTTACCAGCCCAAAATGGTGGAACTCCACACAACAAAATATAAAGAATAACTCCTGCACTCCAGATATCTATTTCTGGCCCATAATTTCGCTTTAGCACCTCAGGAGCCATGTAATACGGACTTCCAACAATCTCAGAGAATCTCTCACCTGAAAATTTTTAAATTACTTAAGCATCAGGAGAGAAAGTACAAATCAGCAATGCATGTATGAAAGGAAAAGAAAGGAGGGAAAAAGGCCTAATGAACCATTCTCAAGGCAAGTGAACATGATTTCCTCAAGCCTACATCTTCTCCAAAGTTCAGCTTCTCACTATCTAGGTATCAAAAAATATCTACAAACTACAGATAACTAGGAAAGCAACAAGGTGGTCCACAACCAGGGAATCCATACTTCTGCAAAGAATCCCATTAAATGTTCACATCAATCGCCCAAAAAGAGTAGTTGAAGAAGGCAATCTACCTACAGTATAACATCTACCATGAAATGTTTTGGCTACGAAAACAACAACAACTTCATAAAGCACAGGCTGTTATACCATGCCAAACCCATGGTCATTGAATCAGGAGATATCTACAAACTATAAATGAGAATGGATGTTACAGCCAATGGAAACATCCAAATGAAACCAATGAAATCTTTTCCAATCAGGAGCCCTTGAATAATTAGAAGGGATACAAGTTGCATCACACACAAAGTTAATAAGTTACTCCAAGATAGATGAAGCAACCAAAGGATTTCACGTTGATCGAAGAACACCATTTGATTGTTACAATTACAATTATGTACGGCTAGATATTCAAACTCAATTACAATTACACAAGACAACTAAAAGACTGGTGCTCTAAATGTTAATTTTACTCTCCTACTTTGTTCAGCTTCATTTCATCCTCTCTTGAATTGTATGCACCCAAATCACTTTTTTTTTAAGAATTTTCCTAAATCACTCTTGAACTGCAATTTTTGGACTCTAAACATCCCAGCTTAGCACCTAATAACTTTAAGACCTATTAACACTGACACTCTCTGAAATTTGAACATATATTTGAAAATATGTAAACTAAAAAGATAATCAAACAAATAAAACCACAGACAACAACAATCAATCACAAAGAAACAGAAGCAACAATGTCACCTTACATCCGTTCACCTTTCCTCATTTCAAAAATGACAAGTCTAAGCTGAATATAAATAAATAACAAACAGATTCTACTGTAAGTCTAGAAGCCAATAGCAAGTTGGCGAAGGATATATCATTATACTGGAATGATGTATGAAGCACAAACTGAATTTCTACGTAGATACAAAAAGATATAAATTAAAAAGATAACCAAACAAATAAAACCCGACAACAAAAATCAAACACAAAGAAACATAAGCAACAATGTCACCTTACATCATGTTCACCTTTCCTCGTTTCAAAAATAACAAGCCTAAGCTGAATATAAATAAATAATAAACAGATTCTACTGTAAATCTAGAAGCCAATAGGAACTTACTGGAGAGGGTATATCAAAATATATTGGAATGATGTATAAAGGACAAACTGAATTTTCTACCGTGAAACTGAGCCTTATAAGATTAAAGAGTGTACGAGGACAAGAAACCTGAAGACTGCCTAAAATTCAAGTACCACCTCACCTGGCTTGAAGAATATAGACAAGCCGAAATCAATAGCCTTCAAAGGCGAGTTTTCCTTCTTGTTGGCAAACAGAAAATTCTCAGGCTTCAAGTCCCTGTGAATCACGCCATGCTTATGGCAAAGCTGCACGACCTCCACAATAGTTCTGGTCACCGCCGCGGCCGCTCGTTCCGTGTAGTGGCCCCTGGCCACAATCCGATCAAAGAGCTCGCCTCCCTCACATAGCTCCATCACCAAATGCACTGCATTGTCATCCTCGCAAGCCTCCTTCAAGCTCACAATGCTGGAGTTCCTCGGCAAATGCTTCATTATTGCCACCTCCCTTCTCACATCCTCAATGTCCACAGCGGTTCTCAGCTTCCTCTTTGAGATCGACTTGCAGGCCAGTAATTCCCGCGAGGCACGGTCGATACATAGGTAAGTGACCCCGAACTCGCCCCGACCGAGCTCACGGTCCACCAGGTACTTCTCTTCAATGTTTTCCTTGGGAACACCATTGAGGACCGTGATCGGTGCCTTCTTACCCGCGCCGGAGTCTCTCCTGCCGTGATCGTGACCTGAGAAGTTTGATTTCACATCCTCTCTGGCAACAGCAGCCGGAGATCTGCAACAGTTCCCCATCTCGACTAAACAGCAATTTGGTTTTCAATGGATCTCTGCAAAACCCTAACTAAAATTCTCTAGCTAGGGTTTCACATTATAATTATAAAACCTTAAACCTCAGTCTAGGAAGCTATAGAGATGATACGAGGAGAAATCAGAGTGAAACTCAGAGAGAGAGAGAGAGAGAGAGAGAGAGAGAGAGAGAGAGAGAGCAAGCAGCGAGAACAGTGTACAGTGTGGGAGCAGATGCTTTTTAGTAGAGAGAAAGAAAGAGAGAGACTGAGAGAGAGTTCGTCTTTTGATATTTTTTATTTCAAAAATTTTCGGAATGAGGATTCTTTAAAAAAAATGAAATGAATATATATATGTATCGGCTTCTTTGATTCTGCAAATTTTGTCGGGTAATGGAGGATGTTTAAATGGGAAAGTTGAAGAAAGCGGAGATAGAGATGGAGGTTAAGGGGCTGGTTTGTTGGATTCACATTTCATTGGGTGCTTGTGGATATTCTAAGAACACCTAGAAAAGGGACAGAAGGATAGTTGTTGATTTTAAATTAATATTTCTAAAATAAACTCCCTGTACTTTACTATTTTTCTATACTTCCCCAAAAATATTCCCCCCATATCTTCCTACTCCTTAAAAAAAATAAAATACTAAATTAGTTCATTTATTTTTTATAAGAATTTAAATTAGTTCATACACTAAATTTTTTATTATTTTTGGCAATTTTTTTATGTTTTAATTTCTTAAGTTTTTAATTTTTACTGAAAAAATTAAAAATTAATTTACTTCTTATACATAAGATGTCATGTGATATTTAACATAAAAATTTACCCAACTAAAAACAAACATGTATATAGCTTTCTGTCACATGGCAAGCCCACTAATGAAATTAGTGATATTTAATAGATATGGACCAACAGGTAGACCAAAAGAGCAAAAAATTTATATATGAACCAATTCGAATATTTAAAATCAATATATAGGCTAATTTAACATTTAGGCCCTTAAATAAATGTATACTCCAATTCGTGTGAGCTTTTTTTTTTTATGTTCTCAACTTGTGAGTATAATGGATTTTAATAAGAACACATTAAGTATAGGCAAAAAGTAACAATTAGTAAGATAAGTTTTACTTTTGATCATTAGGTCTCGTTTTAGTTAAGGACACTAAGTTCTATTTGGCTTTTCTCACATTTACTCTAGATAATTTATGTTTTATCTTTATCTCCTGCTCAAGTTATTTCCTCATCTATCATAAACCTCGTTAACATTATCTTCAAAATAAAAAATGCAACCATCTCAAATTCCTCTATATCTGTAACATATATATGAATATAAATATATATATATCCACATGTTTCATTTCTTAATCTCTTTAAATTTCATGCTTCAATCTCCTTTTGTAACATCTTCACCATCAAGTCTTCTGTTTGTCCTTATTTAAAATTTAAAGCAATCTTAATTACTTGCCTCATCATCTGTAAGTTTTAATCTCTTGTCAACATCGTGAGTATTCTCCTAAAAATTTACCATCATTAGATTTGATAGCTCTTATTCCTCAACGTATAATATGTTTTGTTGGCCTTCCATTGTCTTTAAAAACTAAGCATAGTTATCTGTCAAAGTTGATTATCTTAAAATAGAATCATCCTCATATTATAAAGTCAAAAGATATTATAAGCGGTCTTTTATGAGATTCAAGTTCTCATTAACAACCATAGTAAAATTTGGTTCCTCTTCCCAGTGCTAAAAATATAGTCAACAATATCATAGTGTTTTGAACAAAAAGAAAATATCAAATGGTAAAATTGACTATTCTGATGGCATTCTTTATGACTAAAGGATACATAAAAGAGAGCTAATTTCTCCAAATCATTCAATCCCATAAAGAAAATATGTAATAATATGATATTTATCTCTTATGGCATTTCAAGGTTTGTCTTTTTGTAGCTTGGTATATTAAATACCTTTTTGATGGATTTTTTACTTAAAAAGTTTATATGTTGTAACTGCAAGTATTCCTTAACCTTGAATATCCTAATTATGATTGTAAGTTACAGCATGTGTGACCTAGTTTCATTAGCTCTCTAATTTTTTTAACAGTCTCAACTTTTCAGCTTTCTTATACAAATAGCTTTCCACATGTCAAGGTAAACAATGACCTAAAATAGCATAATTAACTATTAAAGACATTCTAGTGATAAAAAACCTCTCTTTATTGAGTTAATCAATTCATGTTCCCTATGAAATTCAAATTTATTAGGAAACATTAAGATCCTTTCTTATCTTTGAGTCTTGAACTTCATTATTTGAAAACTAATCTCAAGTTTACTCAATATAGGTATAGTTTTGATCTCTTGCATCAGTAAAAACATGTTAGAATTTGAGTAATACGTCACTCAAATGGCTTCCTTACTTCCTCACTAAAAGTTATATGATGATGATATTGTCAATTATTTAGTGTATTAAATTATTTAACCTTTATAAGGTCATACATATCATTTATTGTAAAAAAATATGCCAAATCATATATCTCCTAGTATTGAAGGTTACTAAGTGTATTTTATGTTATTCCGATGTATTACCTCTCTCATTTTATTTTTTAATATTATTCTTCTATTGACCTTTTTGTTTCCATATTGGTAACCATGAAGGATATGCAGATGATAATTACTCCACTAATAACTAAACACTTTTTCTTGGCATGTCTTTAACTCTTGGTGATTCACATCATCGTGAGGGTCACATGTTTGAGCATTAAATCATTAAACATTTATTACTCCAAACTTGTCCAATATGATGATAAGGTTTTTTTTTTTTTTTACAAGCGTACATGTTGTGTTAACCTCTAGGCATCAAGGTTTCAAGTGACATGTCATTTATGGTTATCCATAAAAATATTAATCTAGTCCTTCCATAGTCATTTTGATGCAGAACACAGGATCATCAATGCAATCAAATACCCCACGTACAACATTAGCATTTATAAATCTCAAATCTCTAAATAAATATTATCTACTCAACCTACATTCAACATGTGAATACAAACTAAAGTAATTGAGAATAAAATTAGAATGAAAAAGATGTTATGAGCTTACTTGATAAGTCAATTTGATTCCTTGACTCAAAAAAATAGTTGGAAAAAATCATTTGATTGAACACTCAATCACAATTAGCAACAATTTAAAAGCAAATAATATGAATTTTTAATAATTCTAAAATTTCTCATTATAACTGAAGGGTGTAGCCTATTTATAAACTTTCACTATATAAATTTAAATGAAACTCAAAAAATTAAAATCCTAATTAAACTCTTAAGTTATCTTTTATCTAAAACAGAATTAAAATAACAATTAAAAGAAACAAATATATCTTAATTAAATTGAAAATTAAGATATGGGTGAGCCTTTGGACTCTTCTTTGGATTCTTCTTATTCTTTATCTTATTAATGTTGCATCTTCTTGTCTTAAAAGGACTTTTATGCTGACTTGATAGGAGGAAAGGTGTGTGAGGATGCTTCTCATGGACGGGAGGATCCTGTATGTGTAGGTTTCATTCCTCCCAAATGCCCTAGCCTGCACATGAGAGCTAAGTTGCTCATATGCGTGACATGTGTTTGTCGTGACCCTCCATGACAAAAAAGGCTAAATTTAGGTCCTTCATGGGCTAACCAAAACCTCTCTTCTTTGGATCACCCTTGGCCAAGTGGTTTGGATCCCATTGATGGTATTTAAGCCATATTTTTGGATTTGAGCCTAAAAGACGTTGCACATTTCTTTCAAATCCCTTGGCCCAATTTTCTCAATAAGTCTAAAACCAGTTTTGGTGTTGGGTTGACAGAGGAATGGCTTAGGCTGAAATCTTTGGGCTTCATCATAACGAACTCGTGAGAGTCCTTATGGGAAGAAGATTCCCCCTTCCCGCGGGCAATTCTTTTTTTCTCGTGAATCTAACATACGTGCAATGGTGTGTCTATGAGTTGTACAGTGCATGTGCAGGGTGACTTCATGCTTGCACTCACACAGCTATTGTGTTGCATGTGCACGACCTATTTTTCGTGCGGATGTGAGCTCACAAACAATTATCCCGTTGGATGTTGGTTTTTTACAGGATTCTTGCTTCTCATAGGATTATGTTTCTAGGATTTATTTTGGCCTATCCGTGCTTACATCACCTTCATATCAATATGAGTCTCTTATCCTTATCTTTTAGTCAAATTCCCCATCTATCTCTCAGGTCTTGTTGACACTATTTAGAACTTGAACACTTAACTACTTCAAAATCCTTCTACCAATATACCTATTTATTCCACTATATAAAGATAGTAATGTCATACTTTAATCTTCTTCATGGTCCTTGTAATCCAATCTATCCATTGTCCCAATTTAAAATTTAAATTCATCCTTATCCTTCATTCCTTATATGTTGGTGTTGATCTCTTTTTTTGCCTCACAAATTATTATTATGAACCTTTCCTATATTTTGTTCCTCTAACACATGGTATGATTTTTAATCTTTCACTCCATTTAAAAGATAAGCATATAGCTATCACAAAGTTAGACACATTGGTTATCCTAAAACAAAATATCCTCATAATCCTAAAACGAAAAATCTTATCGTATGAGATTTGTGTTAGAATTTTTTCGTTTATTATGAATATAAAACTGTAATTTTGTATAAACTTTAATGTGTAAATGATTTTTGAACTATATGATTTTACTTTACTTGATTGGAAAGAAAAAACATATCTTGATGTATAATTGTTTTAGAAAAATTGTTTGAGCACAATAATCTTAATTGATGATTGATTCTTCAGAAAGAACTGATTGAATATAAAATATGTGAAACAATCAAGTTTCTCCCTTCTAATCCTCTAGAAGTTTTGTCAATTTTTTTCCCAACAACTTCTATGTTCCACTTGACCTCCTATTTATAGGGCCATTTATGTCCTTTCGTAAAGTATCATATCTTTTCATGATGGACAGAAAAGAAGATTCTAATAGGTAGAAGGACTTAATTGTCGTTCGATTGTCACATAATTGTCATTATTTTTATGTACATACACTTTTCCATCAAAGTGTAAAAATAGATTAATAGTAATTTAACACTTCTTCATATGAGTTATAAAATACTAATTAACATTCTCTCAATTGGTCCATGTGATGTCATATAACTTTATGGTCTAACAGTAAAATATAATGTGCATATCATAAATTATATTTTTTTGATATTGGTCAAATCATAAATGACCATTAAATAAAAATTAATAAGGATAATAGGGGTTGTATATCATTATCTCAACATATTCCTTCCATGTATCACAATATTACTTCTTACTTAATATGACATGTTATGAGAAATCTCGTAATGGTCCACTATAATATCTTTGTTAAAGATAAATCATGTTAATGTTCATAAATTCATTCATGTATACACTATTACAATATAACATTATCCAAGAAAAATATATCATAAACAACAATTAATGAGCTTAAATTTTAAAATACATAAAGGCATAAAACTTCATTGTAACTTAAACATCATCATTATGTCAATAATGATTTTTCAATAATGCTCATTCTCTCGACATGTTCTTTAAATGTCTTTTGTGGCAGTTTTTTTATTAATAGATCCATAACCATAAGATTGGTGTCAATGTGCTTAATTAACACCCTTTGTTTCTAAACTTCTTTTTTAATGGCAAAATATTTCAATTTCATATGTTTATCATCATTTAAATGTTTGTCTTTTGGAAGAAAAAAAAAGACTACTACAATAATATCACAATAAATTTTCAGTGACTTGTAATATTGTCGAAAATTCCAAATATAAAATGAAGTTCTATAATCACAATTCATGAACCACGGCCCCAAAGCATGTTCTCAACTTCCATAATGGATGTAGGAATGACATATTGCTTCTCACTTCTCCATAAAATCACTCCTCTAGGTAAAAAGAATAAATAGCCAAATGTCGATTTTCTAGTATTCACACATCAAACATAATCTGAATCTAAATATTCTATCACTTCAAGATGCTTAGATGTCCTGTAAGTGAGCATATGATACATATAAGTATTTTAATACTTCTTTTGTAGCTTTCCAACGATCCAATTTTTGATTAAGTTGATACATACCTAGCGTTCTAAGAGCGAAATTAATGTCTTATCTGGTACAAGTTTGAGCATACATCAAACTCCTAATGATAAATGTATAAAAAATTTATTCCATTTGCTTACATTCTAACTCATTTTTTGGAAACTACATAAGACTAAATTTATCTCCTTTTTGAACTGGGACAACACTTGTTGAACATGTTCCCATCTTAAATCTCTTTTTAACTTTATTAATATATGTTTTCTAAGATAATCCTAATAGTCCTTGTGATTTCTAATAGAATATCTCAATTCTAATCACAAATAAAGGCTCACCCATATATATATATATTTGAAGTTGTTAGAGGGATATTTCTTAGTCTCATATAATAAGCTAAGATCATTAATAACAAGCAAGATGTCATCAATATATAGAATTAGAAATATAAACTTGCTCCTATTGACCTTTATATATATATAAATCAATAGTGTTTCTTTTAAATCTAAAAGAAGTATAGTATCATTGGACTTAAGATACCATTTTCGAGAAGCTTGTTTAAGCCCATATATTGATTTCTTGAGCTTTAACATCATGTGTTTCCTTTTTTTCAACTAAAGAACTCTCAAGTTGATCCGCATAAATTTCTTTCTTCAAATTCCCATTTAGAAAGATGATGTTCACATCCATTTCATGATCTTTAAGTCATAATGACCATCATTGCCATAATAATTTTCAATAAATCTTTTTCAAAGGCAGGAGAAAATGTCTCTTTGTAGTTAATGTCATTTTTTGGGGTAAAACCTTCAGTTACAAGTCTAGATTTGTATTGTTCAATATTTGTATCGAAGTCGTGTTTGGCTTAAGAACCACTTATACTCAACTCTTTTACAATCTTTAGGAAATTCAACAAGGTTTAAGACTATTATAATCCATCAATTTAAACTCTTTTTTAGAGCATCTAACCACTTAATAAAATTAGCACTTTATATGGATTGTGAAATATGAATCTTCAAAGTTTGACTCTTATGGATAAACTAAATAATTATTAGAAATAACATGTTTTTTTATTGTATAAACCTTCTTAAAATTGCTTCAATTAGCTTATTCTCTCTAAATTCATTGACAACAATATCATCATTGGGTGCTTGAACATTTATTTGTTGTTTTAGCAAGTTGTTAACTCGTTAAATAATTATAAGAACAATAAATTAAGAATAATTTTTAGGTAAAGAAATCTCTACCCGAATTTTTAAATCTCCATTTTATGTGGTTTCATCATCTCACTGGCTCCATAATTTTCAATGAATTTAAAATTTCTAGTTTCAACAACTCTCATATTATGGCTAAGATAATAAAACAACTGGTTTCTTTTCATGTGGATTATGAGTTTTTATTTCTATCAAGCAACCGCAAAAATATAGGTTGTAAGCTAGTTGGACAATTTAATGGAACTGTCTTACTAGGAACCTATTTAATTAACATATGTCAATTTCCAGAGCATGCATCCATAGCAATAAGAGTAAAGAAGAAGAACTCAAGATACTAATAAATATATCCATTAAAGTACAAATGCGTTTTTTTTTGCAACACTATAGCACATCTTTTAAAGAACTTAGTAAATTGATAACTACATTGTCTTCTTTCATTATACTTTTCATAATACTCACCACCTCTGTCTGACTTATCAATTTTCATCTTTCTGTCTTATTATCTTTCAAACTAATTAACAAACACCTCTAAGAAGTTTACTAATTAAGATTTCATACAACAAATAGAAATAACCATAATTCCAAAAGTGATCAATAAAGATGATAAAATATTTTTCTCCACCAAAAAATAGAACATCAAAATGTCCACATATGCTTGTGCATTTGAGTTCAAAGGATTGTGTGCTTTTCTGGCTATTTTTTTAATTATGTATTTGTTTGTTTTCCCTTAATACAATCTACACAAATACTAAATTTAGTAAAATCTAAGTCACAATGAATTTCTTTCTTTAATAATCTTTTAAACTTCCTTAAATATGTGACCTAAACATTTATGCCACAAGTAACCACAATGTTCATCCATTAAACAACATTTACAACTAACATTATAAGATAAAGTCAACAGAGTCTCAACAAAAAAATTGTCAATTCTTGGCTTATATTAGTTATCATAAAGTATGCCAAGACCAAGAATTATTATATATAAAAAAATTAAAGCAATTATTTGCAAACTTAAAGTAATATTTAGCTGTACCAAGGTTAGGTAAAGAAATTAAATTTTTAGAAAAATTGAACATAAAGAGTTTAAAAAAGATCTAAAATTATGTCTGCAACACATTGAAAATCTTCGTGCTTAATTTGTAATGTGAACCCCTGTTTATTCGGGCCCTAAGGTCATTTAAACTCCTTAATAGTTTGCATTTTAAATTTTTAGATGAATTTGTATTTTGTGTTTTAATTTCGTATTTTATTTGGGTTAACTAATTCTTGAAATTAATTATTTTATTTTATTTTTAGGGAAATTATATTTTAAATTTATCATTTAAAAATTTTTTAAGAAAAAATTGTGGAAAAAGCAGAAAATCTTGCTGGAACAGCCGCGAGATGGATCCGACCTGTGTGGGCTCCACGAATTGCACGCGTGTACATGTGCGCACGTCTCATTTGCTCGGGGCATAAGGCACGATTTGCGTGCATGCCCATCATGCATAGATGGGTGCATGGCTCAGCGGGATAGGCCTGCGAGCAGGAGGCTTGCACTTAGTAGGCTTACGCACGGTAGGCTTACACGTACTAGGCCTGCGTGGGTGGTAGACTAGGCCTACGATGTGTGGTAGGTTAGGGTGGCACGCCGTCTCGCTTCGATGATGTGTCGCCGTCATTTCATTGGCGTGCCTCTAATTTTTGTGTTGTCGTCATGTTGCATTATCCATCCATCGGTTTTCACATCTCACCTTTCCCTTTGACTTTCTCTCTCTTCAGTAGATTTTGCCATTTGGTGTAAATCCAACGGTTTCCATTTTCTATAAATAGGGACCCCTACTTCACCATTTCCTCATTACTTCCGTTTCCATTCTTCCATTTATCAAGAGGTTTAGAGAGAGAGGGAGTGGAGGAGAAAAAGAAGAGGCGTAGGAAACATCAAGGTTTCGATAACAAATTTAGTATTTACTTTTAAACATTCTAAGGAGTATTTCAAGAAAAAAATTAATAAAGCTCAAATTAATGATTGCATGCTCAAATTTTATGCTTAAACAAGGTGTGATATGCATTTTTACAATCGTTTGTGAACTTATTAATTTGCATATGTAATTTAAATAATTTAATGCTTGAGATAAATATTGATATGTGATGCAATTGATGGTGAAAAAATGATTAAGCATGAAATGATGTATAGACATGAGAACTATGTATTGGTATTGGCATGCATGATTCATAAAATATTTTGTTAGGCTTTTAATCTCTGAGAGGTTTTTGTTTCTCCCTATTTTCGTCATAAAAGATGTGAGAGAACTGTTCTCTATGGATCGTGACATACCCACTGACAAGAGTGGTGATGCGATATGATTGTAGGGGTCATCTATAGCCAAATACGATTGTGAACATTGTTAACATGTAGGACCATTGTGGTTGGCACGACGTGGTCATAGATCGTGTTATGGTTTGCTAAGTCATAAATGTGCTGTTGGTTTGACAAGCCATAAATTGTTGTTATAAATAAAATAAATTGGTCATTCCACATGAGTGGTCAGAAATTCGTATTGCCCTTAATAGATAGAAGTCAAAATGGCTTCACATGAAAAATAAAATGAAAATAGTGCATACTATGATTTATTTGATTATCTCTATTTTTATCATGATTGATTTGATTGACATGATATGACCATGACATGATGTGCTTGATGTTTTCTTTAATAAAATAAATTGTTTTCATAATTTAATAAAGAATCCTGATATGACCCTTGATGGTAAGTAATGATAGTATTTCTAATTACCTTTAAGATCTTATGATGTTATTTAAATACTATTTTTCTTACTGAGTATATTGAACTCACCCATTTTCATACTCCCTCCAGATGAGGAAGATAGTAAGGAATCGATTGTTGACATACTCCTTGAAGTCTTTGAGGACCCTGTGGATCCATAAAATTTTATAAGTGTATGATTTGTCCCGCACTCTAATGAGTTGATTTACATAATAATACAAGTCACTCTCTTTTGTATTTTATTATTTTGTATTTTGTCGCCACTTCTGGACTCGGTTATATATGTAATTAGGAACTTATATTTTGTTAGAAATTTGTAATTACTTATTCTGCAACATATATTTATCTATTATACACTTGTAATGTAACACCTCAGCTCAAGTAGAATTAAAACCCAACCCATATGTTTTTTAGAAGTAGGAAAAGTCAAAACAGTGTCGTTTTAGGAAACCCCAAAATGATGCCATTTTGATATGAAAAAAGAAAGAGAAAAGGATGTGCAAACGATGTCGTTTTGAGAGCATCAAAACAACGCTATTTTGATGATAAGAAAAAAAAAAGGAGTTGTAGAGGTGAACATGCCTTTGTAAGAAAAAGAATAGGAGGCGTACACGCCTCTGAAACTCGCCAGAGAAAAAGGTGGTGAGGTGTGGAGGAATCTTCCTATTTTTGCTTATAAGAGGAAGAGAGAGGTGAGAAAGAGAGATGGATTGAGTAAAGAGAGAGAGAGAAATGTAGAAAAAGAGAGAGAGAGAGAGAGAGAGGGAAGGAATGAAGAATAATAAAAAAGAGAGAAGATGGTAGTAGCGGTGCCACACCCAGATCATTCTCGATTTGTGGTGAAGCAATAATTGGTGGAGAGGAAGAGGAGCTGCATGCGACGGAGTAACGCCAGGGAAGAAGATCGGAGTGTAGCAGCCAAAGTGTAATTTTGTGCACCCGCATCGTTTTCTGGCGCGATTTCACTTGATATGCATAAGATCTGAGCGTGCGGTGCATTCTGCGACATGTTCTGATTAGTTTGTGGTGGCACGCGGTTGTCTGACAGCAGCGCATGACGATTTTCAGTAGCGATGTGTGACAAGTTTTGGTGGCATGTGATGGTTTCTAGCGACAGTACGTGTATGCTCTAGTGACATCGTGTGGAGGTATGCAACGACACGTCTTTTCGGTGGTTACGCACGACTGTATTTGGCATTCGGGAACTCTTCTGCGAAGTAGATTTGCGAACAAAAAACTAAGTAAATGCGTAAGTACTTACAAATATAGTTTAATATTTCTAAGATATTAAAACTGTGATATTTAACAATTGGTAACTAGGCACATGATTCCGATGAAATCTTACTACTTATTGTGGTGTCTTTATTTATATTTACTACTGAAATTGCTAGTGAATTGGTTTGCTATATTTTGGTAGTTGAATTCATATATGTACTGGTTGATATGTAATTGTGAATATATTAAAGATATGTAGAGGAGTCTAAAGTTATGAGTATTGATAGTATGTGTGTTACAAGTCTAAGAAATATTAAATGATAAAGTTAGGGAATTTATTTAGCAAGTTGAAATTAAAAGGTAATTATTCAAAGATTTAAAAAATCCATTTAACCGGTATCATCGAGGGGTGGGTGGGTGTGTAGCCTTTTATCATATGATTATAGTGAACCCTACCCATGGATATGGCTTTAGCTAGACGTGTGAAATGACTAGTACTGTGAAACTGTGGACTGAATATTGTGTATTACAAATTATAAACTGTGAACTGAACTGTAATGTATTCGTGTGGTAGAGGAGATCCTTACTGCTCTCGTTGATACTGGCAAAAACGGCATCGTGTAGTGACACTATTTTAATAGGATATAAACCGATATAAATGAATTGGAACTCATGTGTAACGTTTATGATACTGAAATACTGAATTAGTATCTACTGAACTACTTACTGTCTAAATTGTGATACTGAATATCGAATTATGCTATTTATTGAACTATTTATACCCTGAGTTATGATACTGAAATAATAGATTCTGAATGTTTACTAAATAAAATGATTTGTAAGGTTTGGTTAATAAATTAGGGTGTAGATATCACGTGTTTTCTGAATTAAAGAGAAAAGCATTTTGAACTATCTCCATCGGCAGTTTTACGTTTTTTACTAACTTAGACATATTATCCTATTATTTTTTGGTATTTATAGGTTTACTAAGCATATTAAGCTCACCTTATTTATAATTCATCTCTTCCAGGTCAGGATATTCAAAACCATGCTTCTGGACAATGAAAGACTTACTAGGAGATCGTTCAATTTTCATTTACTTTTAACAGTATTTAATGTTAATCATTTCATTTTCAGTGAGTATTTATTTTAGAGTTTAGAATGTCTTATGGATACTTGATATTTTGAGTTAAGTATGCAAGGGATGTACTTTTAATTATTTATAAATTTATTGCGTGAACAATTCCTATAGATTATTTTATCATGAAATGGTGTGTGTATGGTCAGGACTCTAGATAGGAGCTCGGGCTGTCATATGTAATCTATTTCTGTATCTGATACTCTTCTGTCTTAATTAGTATTTGAGATGTTACAAATAGTATCAGAGCAGTTATGCGGAATAATCCCTTACAACTGAGGTTATAGTTAGGAAACCCTTCCAAGATACTTAGAAAATATGTCATCTTTCAAAAACTAGACCGCTAACTCATGTATTCCTTTTCTTTTGTAAGAATGACGCGAAGGAGACCTTTTGCAGAGCGTACTAAAAGACTTAAGGTCCAGGATCATCCAACAAGGGCCGAGTTTATCAAACTCTTCCGAGCTATCCAGGGTCTTAACTGCAGCCTTAGGAAAAAATCAAACCAACCCTTGCCAAGATCCTTTTACCCCTGACTACCGACCAACTGAGAGATCTATCTCCTACAACATAGCAGAGTTTAAAAAACTTAACCCACTCCAATTTGAAGGAGGCCCCGACCCCTTAGTAGCTAAAGTTTGGATCCTGCAGATAGTGAAACTTTTCTCTGTCTTAGACCTAACTGAGGAGTAAAAAGTTCCCCTAACGGCCTTTATGTTAACTGGTGAAGCCAAACATTGGTGGTAGCTTAAAAAAGAAGTCCTAAATATCCCTGCCACTTAGAAGGTTTTCATGAATGCATTCTTTGAGAACTTTTTCCTGGTCTATGTTCGAGAAAAGAAGGAGGAGGAATTTTAGGACCTCCACTAGGAAAACTTAATGGTTTCCTAATATGCTATCTGATTTATCCAGTTTTTTAGGTTTGCCCCATTAATGGTCACCCCTAAGAGTCGCAAAGTTAAGAAGTTTTTGAAATGTTTTCGTGTCGATATCTATGACCAGGTTACAATATTGAGACCCAACTCGTATCCGGAGTTGCTATAACATGCTAAGTTGATCGAAGACTTTATTTCAACCAGACACCAACATATCACCAGAGTTCGTGACCAACAACAACAGCACCAACCCCAATAACTCTGAAGAAGACTGTCTGACCCAGTTAGTAGTCATCTTGATAAACAACCCTAAGTTGTCCCCTCCTCCCTCGCTCTACCTCCACCTACTGGACAACTTACTCAACCTTCCCAAAAATGCCAGATTTGTGGTTGTTTGTATGGTAATCAGCTATGTTGTCGTTTGAACAACGCCTGCTATAAGTGCAAAAACACTCAACACTTTATAAAGGATTGCCCCAAGTAGCTGAAGGACATGGCCAGACTAATAGCTCGGGGTCGTGTATACCACCTTGATGAACCTGGTGCCCTCATCACTCATTTTCTTATCCAAGGTATGCTTTCTATCCATGATATTTCTACTAGAGTTCCAATCGATATAGGTGTTATCCACTATTTCATTTCTTGTTCATTTGCATGTAAATTAGATATTAGGTCTTAACCTTTAGGTGAAGTGTTAGTAGTAGAAACTCCCTCTATGGGTGTATTAAAAGCTCATTATGTGTATAAAAATTGTAAAATAAAAGCTTCAAAAGTAAAATTATTAGTAGATCTAATACGTTTAGATTTTTCAAGATTTGATGTTATTTTAGAAATGGATTGGTTAGAGAAATATAGAGTAATCATTAACTGTGAAAGTAAAATTGTAATCTTGAGATAAAAAAAAGAAATAAATATCTTGTTTTGCTATTATCTAACATCTAAATAAATAGAAATATGGATGTTGATCCCGCTGTATACACCATTCTTACTATTTGTAATTTTTCAAAAGTCTTTTCAAAAGATATACCTGGTTTGCCTCCCCCACGGGAGATAGAGTTTTTTATCGATTTGTTTCCTAGAACACAACCTATCTCAAAAACTACCTACCGCATGAGTCGTACTAAGATCACAAAATTAGAAAGCTAGTTTTTTGAAATTTTTGGCCAAAAATTCATCTGCCCTAGTTATTTCCCTTGGGTGCCTCAGTGTTATTTGTGAAGAAGAAAGATTGCTTCCTCCAACTGTATATAGATTACGGAGAACTCAACCATGTAACAATGATGAGTAAGTATCCTTCATTTCGTATTGATGACCTCTTCGATCAATTGCAAGGAGTTACGATCTTCTCAAAGATCGATCTCATATCAGGATACTATCAGTTGTGGGTCAAACAAGAAGATGTTCTAAAAACTGCTTTTTGATGTCGATACGATCTATACGAGTTCAAGGTTATGCCTTTTGGACTAACTAATGCCCCTACTGCTTTTATGGATCTTATGAACAGGTTTTCTAGCATGTACTGGATCAATACGTCATCGTGTTCATTGATGATATCCCGCTATATTCTAAGAGCATGGAATAACATGTGGTCCATATGTCTTAGGTATTGAAAACCCTTCATCGAAACCAACTGTATGCTAAGTTTAACAAGTTTTCATTTTGACTAGATCGAGTCTCCTTCTTTGGCCATGTAATTTTGGGTGAAGGAGTTTTTGTGGATCCATCCAAAGTTGAAACGATGATTAACTAGAACTCACCAACCAATGTTGCTAAGGTACGTAGTTTCCTTAGTTTGACAGGTTATTACTAGCAATTTATCGATGGGTTCTCTAGGATTGCAGCTCTATTGACCCGTCTTATCAGGAAGAATTTACCTTTCATATGGAATTATAAATGTGATGAAAGTTTTGCAGAGTTAAAGTATCGTCTCACCTCTGTTTTGATGTTGATCTTCCCCAACACTACTGAAAGATTTTAAGTTTATAATGATGCATCTCACGTAAGTTTGGGTTGTGTTTTGATGCAAAAAGATTGGGTAGTTACATACAAATCTCAAAAATTAAAGCCCCATGACTTAGAGTTGGTGGCCATAATCTTCGTCTTGAAGATATGGCACCATTATTTGTATGATCAGATCTTTAAAATCTATAATGAGCACAAAAATTTGAAATATATATTTTTGCAGAATGAACTGAATATGAGACACAGGTGTTGGATAGACCTCTTAAAGGACAACAACTATATGATCACCTACCACCCCGGTAGAGGTAATGTAGTCGCAGATGCTCTAAGCCGGAAGGAGTCCACTTTGTTGGCCTAAACTATGGGCTTGGGTTAGAAATTAATTGATGCTATACAGGTACTCTGCCTTAACCACTATGGCAATGATGCCTTTCTTGCCCAGATCCAAGATTTGTCTGATCTTTCCATAAAGATTTGGGAAACTCAATCCACTGACCTAGAAATTACCAAAAATTTGAGTAAGTTTACTTCTGACGAGTTTCCTAATTTTAGGCTCACAAATGATAGATTATATAGATTTCAGGATCATATTTGGGTTCTTGTCGCTGTCAGAACGGACGTTCTCAAGACTATCCATACTTTCAAACTGTTTATCTACCCTGAGAGTACCAAGATGTACCAGGACCTGAAGCATCAATATTAGTGGCCTGGAATAAAGAAGGATTTTCTTGGCTATGTCTCTCGATGCCTTACTTGCCAACGATTTAATGCAGAACACTAGAGACTCGGTAGTTTATTATAAGGCGTCCCTATTTCATAATGGAAATGAGAGCACCTGATCATGGACTTTGTCACCGGTTTGCCTACGACCTATTTCGGTCGCAATACAATATGGGTCATTGTTGACAAATTGACCAAGATCGCTCATTTCCTATCAATTGGAAGCACAGATTCTATTAGCAGACTAACCTGCCTGTATGTCGAGGAGATTATTCAACTCCATGGTGTCCCTTTATCCATTGTGTCAGACTGAGATCCTTGGTTCACCTCCCATTTATGAGATAGCTTCCAAAAAACACTTAGTTGGGGATTGTACTTTAGCACTGCTTATTATCCCCAGATCGATGGCTAGTCTGAATGTACTATCCAGGCACTGAAAGACATGTTGTGCGCTTATATCCTTAACTTTGGTAATAACTGGTATGAGTATCTTCCCCTATGTGAGTTTACTTATAATAATAGTTATCATTCCAACATCGATAAAGTTTCGTATGAAACTCTCTGTAGTAAGCCCTACCATTCTCCCACTCATTGGAGTGAAGTTAGGAACCAGCATTGTTTAAGACCTGTTTACATCCAGGAGACTATCGAGAAAGTTGCGATCATTCGAAGGAACTTAGCCACCATCCAGAGTCACTAAAAAATTTACATCGACAACTGTAGAAGACCCTTGGAATTTGCTGTTACTGATCAAGTCTTCTTTAAGATCTTCTCTTATAAGGAGAAAATGTGGTTCGGTAAGAAGGGAAAGCTGAGTTCCCATTATGTGGGACCTTTTCAGATCGTGGAACATATTGGACCCATAGCGTACCGCCTTATTCTGCCCCAAGATTTTGCAGATCTGCATGATGTTTTTCATGTCTCCATGCTCAAAAGGTACGACCTTGACCCTTCTCACATCATTCCTCACCAAGAGTTGCAGGTTCAAGTTGATATGACGTATGAGGAGCTCCATGTGAAAATTCTTGATTAGATTGACAAGGTTTTACACAACAAGAGGATTCCTATGATGAAGGTGCAGTGGTAACACCACACTCTGTAAGAGGTGACGTGGGAGTTGGAGAAAAAAATGCAAGAAACGTTATCAGACTTATTCATGACAAATTTGGGTGACTAAATTTTCTAAAGTGGGGGGACTGTAACACCCTGAAAACCTTCGTGCTTAATTTATAATGTGAACCCCTATTTATTTGGGCTTTAAGGCCGTTTAAACTTCTTAATATTTCGTATTTTAAATTTTTGAATGAATTTCATATTTCGTTTTTTAATTTTTTATTTTATTTGGTTTAAAGAATTCTTGAAATTAATTATTTTATTTTATTTTTAGGAAAAATGTATTTTAAATTTATCATTTAAAAAGATTTCAGAGAAAAATAGAGAAAAAGACAAAAAATTCTATGGGAACACCCAAGGGAGGGATCTTGTTCGCGCAAGCTCAGCGTGCCATGCACGGCTAGCATTAGATATGGGCACTATGCACACATCCCATCCGGGCAGGGCACAAGGTATGGTTTGCGTGTGCATCCCATCGTGTGTAGATGGGCATATGGCTCTCTACGCCTTGTGCGTGCACCATCTATGCAGTAGGCTAGGGCAATGGGTGCTGCCACAGGTAGTGCACATCACCCCGTTGGGTGCTATGCGCCGCCTTCAGGCGGCGTGCACTGCTGGTTGGGCAACAAGATTTCTACTAATTTTTAGATGAAGTGCCTCTTATTTTTGCACTGCCGTCATGTCGTGTTGTCCATCCTTCGGTCACATCCATCGATTATCATATCTCACGTTTTCCATTCACTTTCACTTTCTTTAGCAGATTTTGTTACTTGGTGCAAATCCAACAGTTCACATTTTCTATAAATAGGGACCCCTACTTCACCATTTCCTCATTACTCCCATTTCCATTCTTCCATCCATAAAAAAGTTTAGAGAGAGGGAGTGGAGGAGAAGAAGAAGAGGAGTAGGAAACATCAAGGTTTCGGTAACAAATTAGTATTTACTTTTGAACATCCTAAGGAGTATAATTTCTAGAAAAAAATTAACAAATTTTAAATGAATGATTGCATGCTCAAATTTTATGCTTAAATAAGATAATTTTACGTGATAATCATGTTTTACGATCATATATGAACTTATTAATTTGCATCTGCAATTTAAATGATTTAATGCTTGAGATAAATATTGATATGTGATGCATTTGACGGTGAAAAAATGATTAAGCATGAAATAATGTATAGACATGAGAAATATGTATTGGTATTAGCATGCATGATTCATAAAATATTTCATTAAATTTTTTATCTTTAAAGAGTTTCTGTTTCTCTTCCTTCTGGTCTGAAAAGACGTGGGAGGATCGCTCCCTTTGGATCACGGCTTACCCTCTGACGATAGTGGTGACATGATATAATTGTAGGGTCACCTTTGGCGAAGTACGACCGTGACCGTAGTTAACACGTAGGACAATTGTGGTTGGCACGACCGTGGTCATAGATAGTATCATGGTTTGACAAGTCGTAAATGTGTTGTTGGTTTGACAAGCCGAAATTACTATTATAAATGAAATGAATTGGTCATTCCACATGGATAGTCATGAATCTATATTGCCCTCAATAAATCGAAGTCGGAACGACTTTGCGCGAAGAATAAAATGAAAAATAGTACATATCATGATTTATTTGATTATCTCTATTTTCAGCATGGTTGATTTGATTGACATGATGGGCTTGATGTTTTCTTTAATAAAATAAATTATTTTCATAATTTAATAAAAAACTCCGATATGATTCTTGATGGTAAGTAATGATGGTATTTTTAATTACCTTTAAAATCTTATAATATTATTTAAATACTATTTTTTTACAATGTATATGAAACTCACTCCTTTTCATACCCCTCTCAGATGAGCAAGATAGTGAGGAATCGATCGCTGACCTACTCCTTGAAGCTTTTGAGGATCTCGTGGATCCATAAAATTTTATGAGTGCATAATTTGTCCTGCATTCTAATGAGTCCATTTATATAATAATAGAAGTGGTCCTCCTTTGTATTTTGTTATTTTGTATCTTGTCGCCATTTCTGGCCTCATTTATTTATGTAATTGGGAACTTATATATTTTATAAGGGATTTATAAGAATTTATTATGCTGCATATATTTATCTATTATGCACTCATAATCTGTTTCAATGTCCAATGTTTAAAATCAAATGACGTTTTTTTATGGCTTTAACTAAAGCTTCGACTCTATTCCCCATAAGCATAACCTTTTCATTTAGTTTTTATGGTTTGGATCATAAGGAATCCCTCCATCATGTTTGAAATATTACCTGCGCAATTAGTTCAATCCACTAAGTATTATAAGGAATTTATGCAAAATTTGATTTAAGACATTTTGAAGCACTAGACTTACCTTTCTTTTCAAATAAAGCTTTATATTTCAAGCAATCCTTTTGATAATGCCCATACATTTAACAAAAATGACATTTATCATCATTTCATTCCTTCTTGCAAACTTTAGCAGATGATGTATTATTCTTTAATGGTCCTTTAATGTCATCTCTATTTTTCTTTTTTTGATTTGTTTTTAGTTCTCAGTAGACCTATGAGATTAACTATGTAAATTTCTTATTTATATAGTCTTACTTCGTCTTAAATATGCATATTTTTCAATTCAGTCATATTCCATTTATCTTTTATAATGTTGTAATTTATTTAAAATGGATTTTGTTGAGGAGGTAAAATGTTTATTAAATTGTACAAGGAAATTTTTATTCACCTTTAATCCTATGGACCCTAGTTTTGCTGTTATGTTTGTCATTGTGATGACACGCTCATGTATAGTATGAGAATCGTCAAACTTCATGGTGGTTAACGTACCCACTAATGTCCTAGCACTTGACTTATTAGTACAGTGAGGCTGAGAATAATATGAGGTTGAGAATGATCTTTCACAAATTTCGTGAATTCTTTAGCATTGTCGACTTGAGGAATAATTTACCTATTATTCTCTGTAATCTTCATTCGCATGAGAAATAGACTGACTTTGTTTGATATTTTCTAAAATATGGAAAGACCTTTGTGCATCACTACTAGCATCAATAATCAAGATCTAAAATACCTAAGTGAAATTGGATTTGTTTAGACCATTCAAGAAAATTAGTTTATTAATAGATCAAGCTTGTGAATGAAGAGAAACAAATGTTGCAGCACATATAAAATGTTGATTCATTAACATTTTTAATTATAAATTTAAAGACATAATACAGATTCATATACTATAGGAAATATATGTTGAAATTCTTCTTTGGATGATCCAACAATGTATAACATAAAATATAATTGGTTCTTAATTTAATTTTTATATAATTAGTAATTAAAAATATTTTAGTCAAATATGTCTGCTATATTTGGATATTCTAAACATATCTAACCAAATATATCAATAGATTATGATTATGTTTAGGATCCTAAACTAATTAATCAACTTTTTAATGATTCCTAAATATTATCTAATCAATGAACTTCAATATACTCATAAATGAATGGTATCATCATGTCTATCTCATTTATAGCGTCACATAGTCATGGATAACTAGATTCTATATGACTTAGACATCTATCAAAATTTTCTAATTTAGTCTCTTAAGTAGTAATGAAATTATAAGAAATGTAAAAATCAATTGGAAAATAATCTTATAGTATTTTATAAACATTGGACATTTAAGGTTCAACCACTTTGGTGATGAAGAAACTATTATAATATGTCGTGGTCAGATTCCACAATGATAAAATACTCTAATATTAATTTACAATATAATACTTTTTATTTTTATGTACTTATAATTCTAAAGTCCTCAATAATGTACGTTTGCATGATCATATAATATAATTAACATATATGCTAACTAAATTCAATTAAATGACGTAATGTGTGCAATTGTTACATAAGTGTATGTTCATATGCATACACATAATATAAATGAAATATGTTTTTTCTAGCATTTATATTATAAACTAAAGTAAGAAAATATAATGATAAACATAAAATAAAATTGATATTAAGATTAACATTTAAAATATAATAATAAAATTAATGTCTAAATTTGTCGAAAGTAGCAACATTGAAAATTATAATAATATAAACAATAAAAGATAATATTATGATCTTAAGTAAGAGAATATGAAGATCAAATTTCATTTTTGCAAAAAAATAAAATATCTTAGTTCTTGTATTAGAATGGGTAGTTTGTTCTTTTTCTTTTCGTGACAACTCATATCCCTAAGTTATCATCAATTACACATAATTGAATGAGATTAACTAAACCGAATTACATATATAGAGAGTAAAAACAGTTAAGTAATTTATACCAATTTCCTCATAAAAATTAAGGTCTTTCAAGCAGTGAGAAAACTAAAAACATCAAAGAAAAATCATATGCTCTTAAGCCATTTACTCATACCACATATTAGAAATTTTTCATTCATCATGAATATCAAATTCTAATTTTGCATAAACTTTAATGTGCAAATGATTTTTGAACTAAATTATTTTTACTTTACTTCATTTAAAGAAAATATACATTGATTCATAATTGTTTCCTGGAGAAATCATTCAAGCGTTATAATCTTAATCACCTATTGCTTCTTCAGAAAGAGTCGACTGCATGTAAAATTCGTAAAATACTCAAATATTTCCTAACACCCCAATTTTTTAAAGTTAAATCTGAAGTGAAATTTCTCTTTAGGGATTTAATTTTTGTGTTTGGGTGCTTTAAAATTTTAATTAGGGATAAAAATGTAAGAATGTAAAAAGGAATCCAAAAAATTAATTACACTTGAAAAAAGGGACTAAATTGAATAAAATCTTCAAAAACGGGGCTAATTTGTAAATTTTAAAAGTTTTGACACCTCAGCAAGTGAGGTGGCAAAATGGGCCAATCAGGGGAGGCCATTTCGGTCATGCAGATCACTTAGTTGGGTGATGGGATGAATGATCCATATTGCAAAAAATAAACGGCCGAGATGAAGAGGTAGAAAGAATAGTCCAGATTCGTTTGAAGGAGATTGAGTGGTTAGCAAAAAGAATTTAAGAAAACTCGATAAGGGTTTATTAGAAAGAGAGGTGGCTGATTGAGAAGAGAAGGAACAACTGGGTTGCACGAGTGAAGAAGAAGAAGAAGAAGAAAAAGAAGAGGAAGAAGAAGGAAGGTGCAGTGACCATGCAGTGCATGACTGAAACCAGAGAAAGATTGTGCGATGTATGGTGTGTGATGTGCGATTAGGAGCTGGCGAAATGAAGAGAAGGAAAAGAGTGCATGGGGAAATAGATCTATGAATGGTAGAGATAAAGATTTATGTACAGCAGCCAGAGGCAACTAGAGGCGCTGCATACGGCAGAGAAGGAACGTGATGCGTCCTAGACAACACTAGTGAATGCACTAATCATATCAGTAATACATATAGAGAATCCAAATATCCAATGAAGACCAAATTTTATAAATCAATTACTATACTAAAAACTATTATTTGAGAAATATTAATCGAATGAAAGTAAATTAAAGTAAAATATAAAACTAAATAAAATTGTAGAGAATTGAATAACCATAGTAAATCGAAGATAAATCAATCAATAAAACAATATTAGGGTCGATAATCCCCCTAAACTTATCTAGATATCAATTTTGATAACGAAATCTGAGTTAAGATTGGTGGGTTAATTCTAAAGCATGTTTGATGCATTAGCCATCACGAAGGATATCCCGATAAAGGAAGAGGTAGCGCAGGATGCTAAAGTCTACAAATTAGTTCCAATGGGGAAGATGGCCCAATTGCCCGTAGGCCCAATCACTCGAAGTCGGGCCTGCAAACTTCAAGGAGTTTTCAATTTGCTTGTCCAGGATTGGGTAAGCAACGTAATCAATGACGAAGCACAAAGAGGTGTCTATAGCCCGGCGCAAAGATGGAAGACACGTGCAGTATGCGAAAACTACATTTGGTACGTGAAAGACAAACATGATGATCAACCCATATAGGTGGATAACTTGCACATGTGAAGTAGCAACGAGTGTGCGGCAGAGACAACCCGCACGCCCCACGTGCCATATGCACGCGAAACCTGAGTGGCACGTGCACGATCCCGCGCACGTGCACACACCTGGGTTCGCTCACCCTTGCCCAACCTGCGGACCGGTCTTCCACTCGGCCACCCATATGGACTAGCTCGTGGATGGCCCAAGGGCCCAAGCCCGCTAGCCTGCATTTCTCGCAGGCTTCCTTTTGCACCACCCTCGCGGACCGGCTGACCCGACCTAATCCAGGTAGCCCAATTGGCTAGCCCTTTTCCCTTTTGTTTTTAATTATTTACTTTATTTAAATTATTTTTAAAATGGCTTGGGACCCACCTTTTTAAAACCCGTGTGGCAAAATTAATTTCCACATGATTTTTAAATGCATTTCACATGGAATAAGGATAAAGTCAGATTTGATATTATTTTATTATAATTCTATCCCTTAGGATTATTTAATTAATTTATTTGGGATAGAATATTTAGTTTATTTTGTATTTATTCTAGACTGAGATAGAATTTTATCTAGATTAATATTTTATTATTTATTTCAAGATTTTTATACTTATCTAGATAACTTGAGAAAGATTATAAATAGACCGTTGCCCCTAGGTTGTAAACCACACATTTGAAAATAAATTCGAGTCAATTTCTTGAGAGCTTTAGGCTTTATTTCTTTTACTGTTTTTGTTAAAATTAGCTTCTTCAAGTTCTTCAGGAAGTAGGAGTTTTTAGAAATCTTGTTGAGCCAAAGAGTGGGGATCAACTTATTGGTCCGTGGCATTTTTTCTTTCCTTGTTTTATTTCCCTAGTCTTTACTTTTGCTTTCCTTTTAGGATTATAGATTCAATTAGAGGGAGAAGTCTTATTCTAGGTGGTTATTGTTTCGATATTGCATGCATTAAGTGAGTTTTAGGAGTAGATTTGATCCTCCTCATGCCCTCCTCGTCATCTGGTATCAGAATTTTGGCTCCTAGAAACCTAAATCTATCTTTATTTACTTTAGTGTATTGTTCTTAAACTAGTATTCAAATTTTTTTAATTGTTAATTCGTGTTGCATTTTTCTTGAATTCATATCTGTCCATTTAATTCAAGTAGTTCGTGTTATTATTAAAAAAAAGAAATATTATTAAAATACCAAAAATACCCTAATTGTACACTATAAGGCAATTGACATCTTTGTTTGCATTTTGCATCACAAAGTAGAATAGCCGTCTAATAGGTGACCGAAAATCCTTTGAGAAATTGAAGGCAAAGTATGTTGCCTAACTGGTGTGAGCAAAAACTTTTGTTTTCATTTCGCACACTATCCACATTTAATTTTTGAATTGCATTCTGTAACCTATATCAACGTTGCATAAAGAAACTTGACCGATTGTAGAGCGTAGCTGACAAATTGGGGGTAGTATAGGAAGATACACCTACCAATTACATCCATCAGGATTTGATCGGATCCCTACGCATCAATCTAAATTGTCATTTTTTGTGATCTACATTTCGTTCTTTATTTTATACTTGTTCCATTACATAGCTAAGGGACTAATGGCTACTAGTTGCTTAACATATAAGAAGCACACCATTCCTTTCTCTGTGTGCTTATTTATGATCTTCTGTAGAAATTAGAATCCTTTAAGGTTCTTTGTTATTTCATAAGGACTAACATGCAGACCTAATTCAAGTAATTCTAATTCTGAATGCTCGACTTGACAAACGAAGCTGTCATTCGAGAGACTGCGAGGTAAATACGAGCGAAGGTGAGGGAGAGTTTAACCTTCACTAATGTCTTCTTGCAGGTACTTTAGAATGTTTCAGCTCGTCGACAAAACTCCCAATTAGAGCAGTAACTTTGCTTTGTAGAGGACTCGCAGCCTGCACATCTAGGACGAGGTCCATGAATAATGAGAGAATATATTCCACACTAGGTCCCTGGTCAACAGTAAGGTCTGTAGTATGATCATTAATGGAGGAAACTGCACCAATGCGACAAACACTCTGTTTGTGGAAAGATTGGGACTATCCTGCACTGCCCATCCCAACCCCTACTGGTTGTAGTGGTTGAATGGGAGCGGCGAAATAAAGGTAACCCAGCAGGTCATAGTACCCTTCTCCATCAGTAAATACAAAGATGAGATATATTGTAATGTTGTTCCTATGCACGCCAACCTTGTGATGTTTGCCCGGCCTTGACAATTTAATAGATGAGTCCAACACTATGGTTGGGCCAACTGCTATTCTTTGCGGAAAGACGACCTCACACATATCTTCACACCCCTCTCACCCCAAGAGGTGCACGAGGATCAAGTGAAGGTCAAAAAGGCCTTCGAGGAATACTTGGAAAGGAAAGGGGAGAGAAAAAGTAGGGAGCCCCCAAAAAGGAATAAACCAAGCCCAGTAAAGGCTCGAAAGAAAGAAAATAGAAAAGTTAGCCTTTACGTAAGGAGACGACAAGTGAGACAAGCCATTTATGAGAGAAAAAGCCTTGTAATACTACGATATAAAGAGGTCTACCTGAATCTAGCCGACTTAGACCCAGCCCTGCCTTAGGGTATAGTTTCCCTCCTCCAAGAATTCAAAGACATCCTACCCGAAGAAATCCCAGACAGACTCCAACCATTGTAGGAAATTGAACATTAAATTGACTTTGTCCCTAGAGCCACTATTTCTAACCGCCTACTTATAGGAGTAATCCAGAAGAAACTAAGGAACTCTAGCGTCAAGTGGAAGAGTTGCTAGCCAAAGGGCATGTTAGGAAAAGTTTGAGCCTGTATACTGTACCTGTCCTATTAGTACTAAAAAAGGATGATTCTTGGAGAATGTGTGTCGACTATTGAGTTGTCAACAAAATTACCATAAAATATAGACACCCTATTCCCTAGTTAGACGATATGCTAGATGAACTAAGTGAGGCAACTATCTTTACAAAAATTGATCTCAAGAGTGGGTATCACCAAATTAGGATGAATCTAAAAAATGAGTGGAAAACAGCTTTTAAGACCAAGTACGACCTTTATGAATGGCTTGTAATGCCTTTCAACCTTGTAATTCCTAATATAGAGTAGGAATCTGGATGACCACATCGAGCATATTCGTTCTGTTCTCAAGGTCCTACGAAGGGAACAATTATATGCTAATGCGCAAAAATGTACCTTATGTAGTGACAAGTTGATCTTCTTAAGATTTGTGGTAAGTGCCCATGGTATCGAGGTTGATGAAGAAAAGATAAAGGCCATTAAGGGGTGTCCCACACCTACAACTGCGAGTAAGGTGAGAAATTTTCATGGGTTAGCTAGTTTTTATCACAAGTTTGTCCAAGACTTTAGTTCCATTGCGGTACCCTTAAATGAAATAGTGAAAAAGGATGTCAAATTCGTATGGACTGACAAGCAAGAGTATGCCTTTATCCTGTTAAAGGAAAAATTATGCTTTGCCCCTGTACTTGTTTTACCTGACTTTAACAAAACCTTTGAGCTTGAATGTGATGCTTCAGGAATAGGTATAGGAGCTGTATTGATACAGGAAGGGTGGCTAATAGCCTATTTTAGTGAGAAACTCAGTGGCACAATGGTTAATTACTCGACCTATGACAAGGAGCATACTTGGTACGATCCTTGGAAGTATGGTAACGCTATTTGCTACCAAAGGAATTTGTAATCCACATCGATCACGAGTCCTTTAAGCATTTTCAAGGCTACGGTAAGTTCAACTGCCGACATGGTAAATGGGTAGAATTTATAGAAATGTTTCCCTATGTAATCAAGTATAAGCAAGGAAAAGACAACATCATTGCAGATGCATTATCTCGAAGGTATGCAGTCTTCTCTACTTTAAGTTCCAAGTTCTTAGGGTTTGAGCACATCAAGGAGATGTATGCCACTGGTAAAGATTTTTCTTCTGTCTACCAAGCTAGTGAGTATAGTGCTATCCAAAAATATAACCAAATCAATGGATTCCTCCTAAGGGAAAATAGACTTTGTATACCAAGTTATTATGTTAGGGAACTATTAGTACGAGAAGCACATAGTGGGGGACTCATGGGACATTTTAGGATAACAAAAATCCTAAACATGTTACAAGAACACTTCCATTGGTCAAATATGAAGATGGATGTCGAGCGTATCTATAGCCAATGTATCGTCTGTAGGCAAGCCAAATCTAGAGTGATGCCTCATGGCTTGTACACCCCACTGCCTGTACCCACAACCCCATTTGTAAACATCTCTATGGACTTTGTACTAGGATTATCTGGGACAAAGAGAGGTCATAATAGTGTATTTATTATGGTAGACCATTTTAGCAAGATGGCCCATTTTATTGCATGTCACAAGACATATGATGCCATGAATGTCACCAATCTGTTCTTTAGGGATGTCGTCAAACTCCACAGTATACCTAAAACCATTGTGAGTGACTGGGACGTTAAGTTCCTCAGCCACTTTTGGAGAGTGTTATTGGGTAAGTTGGGAACCAAGTTGTTGTTCTCCACTATATGTCACCTCCAAACCGACGGGCAAATCGAAGTCGTAAACAGGACCATAGGATCACTTCTAACAGTCGTGGTAGGTAGCAACTTGAAGACGTAGAAAGACTGTCTATCTATGATCAAGTTTGCCTACAACTGAAGTATTCATACTTATACCAGAATGTCACCTTCTGACGTAGTATACAATTTTAATCCTTTGACCTCATTAGATCTAACCCTTGTTTTTGTGCAGGAAATAAAAAGTACAGACGGACAACAGCGCGCCGAGCTCATTAAAGCTATACATGAGAAGACTTGGTAGCACCTACTGAAACAAAATGAAACCTATGCCCGTCATGCTAACAAGGGATGAAAACACCTCGTTTTCTAACTAGGAGACTGAGTATGGGTTCACCTAAGGAAAGAAAGATTCCCCAAGTAGCAAAAGTTTAAGCTGAATCCTCGAGGAGACGGACCATTCCAAGTTTTGGAGTGTGTCAACGACAACACTTACAAAATTGACCTACTATGTGACTACGAAGTATCTACTATTTTTAATGTATCTAACTTGTCACCTTTTGATATAGGTGGAGATTCGAGGACGAATCTTTCTGAAAAAGGGGGGGATGACGTGGAAGCAATCATGAAGGATATCCCGATAACGGAAGAGGATGCGTAGGACTCTAAAGTCCTCGACAAATTAGGCTCAATGGGGAAACAAGCCCAGTTGCCCGTAAGCCCAATCCCTCAAAGTTGGGCCCGAAAGCTTCAAAGAGTTTTTAATTTACTCGTCCACGATTGGGTAAGCAATGCGATTAATGACAAAGCACAAATGGAGGTCAGTGCAAAGATGGAAGACATGTGCAGCATACGTAAACTACCTTTGGCACGTGAAAGACAAACATGATGATCCACCTATACAGGTGGATAGCTTGCACGTGTGAAGCAGCAACGAGTGTGCAGCCAAGACAACCTGCACGCTCCACGTGCCGTATGGGTGCAAAACCCGAGCTGTATGTGCGCGATCCTCCGCACATGCGCACACTCGAGGTCACTCACTCGCGCCAACCTGCAGACCGAGTCTTCCACTCGGCCTCCCATGTGGACTAGTCCGCAGACAGCCCAAGGGCCCAAGCCTGCCAACCCGCATTTCTCACGGGCTTTCTCCTGCGCTACCCACGCGGACTGGCTAGCCCGACCCAATCCGGGTAGCCCAACTGACCGACCCCTTTTTCCTTTTATTTTTAATTATTTATTTTATTTAAATTATTTTTTAAAATGGCTTGGAACCCACATTTTTAAAACCCATGTGGCAAAATTAATTTCCGCATGTTTTTTAAATGCATTTCACATGGGAGAAGGATAAAATTAGATTTAATATTATTTTATTATAATTCTATCCCTTAGGATTATTTAATTAATTTATTTGGGATAGAATATTTATTTTATTTTGTATTTTTTCTAGATTAAGATAGAATTTTATCTATGTTATTATTTTATTATTTATTTCAAGATTTTTGTACTCATCTAGATAACTCAGGAAAAGCTATAAATAGACCTTTTCCCCTAAGTTGTAAATCACACCTTTAAGAATAAATTCGAGTCAATTTCTTGAGAGCTTTAGGCTTTCTTTCTTTTAGCATTTTTGCTAAAATTAGCTTCTTCAAGTTTTTCAAAAAGTAGGAGTCTTCAGAAATCTTATTGAACCAAGAAGTAGAGATCAACTTATCTGTAAATTTGTGGCATTTTTCCTTTCCTTGTTTTATTTTCCTAGTATTTGTTTTTGCTTTCCATTTAGGATTGTAGATTCAATTAGAGGGAGAGGTCTTATTCTAGGTGGTTATTATTTCGATATTGCATGAGTTGAGTAGGTTTCAGGAGTAGATTTGATCCTCCCCACACCCTTTCGCGTTAATGCTTAGCCTTATTCAGGGACATAATCTTTCAGATTTAAATGAAACTCTTATTTAGACACTTTCATAGAAATCTGCATGTAATTAACTCAATTATCTAACCTTATTTAGGATTACGAATACATGCCACAAGTCAATTTTAGACAATCTATTCGAACAAATCTGTTATTAAACTGGTTATGCAAAATCCTAATAATTATGCATTGAAATCCCAATTATTAAAAACTCTAACTTCTCTATTCGACACATTATCAAGAAATTTAATGAACAAAATATCAATACAAGCATTAAACTCAATGATTGTGCATAAAACTAACTTAGATATCATTAATCAAAATTAATACACATCATAGCTTAGGGCTCATGTTTTCCCTAACAAAAATAAATCTACTCTATAAGTAATGTAGAAAGCAAAAACTGAAACTAAAAGAAAATATAATAAAATAAAATCAAACTCTAAATTTTGTCTTCATCTTGAGTTTCATCTAGTCTCCAGTGGAGTTTTGAATCTTCAAGGAAGAAGAAGAATAAACTCTCTAACTTAGAACAATCTCTAAAAATAAGAAAAGTTTTTTTTTGTTTTAATACTAATAATATGTCCTATATATACTAGGGTAAAATAACAGAAAACTGTAAATATAAATCCTAAGTGTAATAGGAAAGAGAACAAGGCATCCTAAGTAATTTAGGAAACCTAAAAATTCTATCTTTCCTGCATGACCATGCACCAGCCCATGCGGATTTTTGCCTTCAAAATTCTATGTAGAGGGAGACTCTAGGGTTGATATGCATCACCACTTGCATGAGCATGCATCTGTCAGTGCAGGTTTTTACCCTTTTGTGCCTTCATCCAAAACTTTTCAAATTCTCCTAGAATACCTAAAATTCATAAATTAAACTAAAGTGACTAAATAAACTAAAATTAAATAAAAAACTTATGAAAATTACTCAAAACTAACAAGAACTAAAGTAAAAAAAATCTTGATTATGTATAGAATACACAATTATTATAATGATTGGATCACGAGTAGGCAAAATCTAGGCAATTTCGACCTTTTTTGGATCTGAGTACACTGTGATTTCATGGCTATTTTCGATCATTCATGTTCGTGCGTGAAAATTCCAGCGAGGGCACATGCTACAACATGTACTGGTTCTGGTGATGGCACTTATAGTAGCACATATTGATCTCAGTGATGGCGTGTGTAGCAGCACGAGTTGATTCTAGTGACACGCGTGTGGCGGTGTGTGTTGTGGTGCATGGTCACTCTGGTGATCAGGAATCGCGTGTCCAAGGTAAAATTAGTTCTTATTTCCTATTGTGTCATTTTTGAAATAGTTCATCATTTAATGCATGTGTTTTCTTGTTTATAAATGATAAAATTATCTGAATGATAGCCAAAATTAGAGAGAACTATAGACCCAAACCCAGTAAGGATTCTAGTACCTTTTTCAATTAAACTTCAGATAAGATATTTTATCTTCTTTCGTGGTTGCTTAGCCAAAGACTTAACCCTAAAAGACTAACCTGTGAATTGTTTTGACAAAAAATTATACTTTTATGCAGGTTCCGATGGATCTATAAAAGTGTACTTTTGTTCTTTTATTTATTTTATTTTTATTTTGATTTTATTTTTATTTTTGTATATTCATTATGTATAAGTCTTTTATTTTATTGTTGTTTTATTTTATTTTTTGATTTAAAATGTGTATTCATTATGCAACAGTTTACTATAAAAAATGTATATTTTGTTAGAGTGTCAATGTAGGCGTGTGGGTAGTGTAAGGGGAAAAAGGAAGAAGCTGTGTGCATGAGTTGTGAACTGTGTAGGTGGGTATGGGTGGGGACGTGTTACCATATGGGTGTGTGACAATGGCTAGCATATGTATACGTGGCTAAGAATAAGAAAAATTAGGATTTGTAATTAGATTGGTTACTTTAAGTAACTATTGATTTTAAGTTTTTGGGTAAGGGAAGACTAGTAACCATGAAGATAATTAGACGATTTAGGGTTGAATTAATGAGAATTGTGTAAGGAATAAATAATTTAAAGGAAGGAATTTATGAACGTATAAGGGATATAGGACATGTCATGTAAAATAAAAAAACACGCATTTTGAAATCTATATTAAAAAATAAAATACTAGTAATTCTTTTGAGGAGAATGTTTTTGTCTATTTTCTTTTTATGGGAAAAGAACTGCAATTATGCTTGTCAAGAGTTTTCTTCATAAAAGACCTACTATCTTTAGGATCTGATGTTTCTTAAGAGCTTATCACTATATTTGACTATTATTGTTAAAAGTCTGGCCCACCCTCAGGCTAGTGGGTATATGACCTTGGGTACGTGACCTAGCTTGGGCTCACATGATATCCTGAACCATGGAACTATCCTAGATTACTTGGGTCACAGTCCTCCATTTTGAGTCTGGATCTTAAATTATTGTTTAAAATACCAATCAGGTATATAATCTCTGAACCCATACCTTGGAGACTAGAATAAAAAGAAAGAATAGGAAATTTTAATAAATCTTGGAGTTGTAAAGATAAGAAAAGGAGTTGTCTAATGGTAGATAGAATTTAAGAATAAGACAAGGTGTGAAACTAATTGTATAAATAAAATTTAACATTAACTGAGAGGTTGGAAAATTAGTAAATTAGTAAATGAAATATGAAAGTTAGAATATAACTACAACATGCAAATAAAAACTAAGGGGACTGAATAAATAACTTGAGGAAGTAAAGAATGAAGAATTTAGAATGAAGTTGAATGAGGAGTAAAGGATGGGAAAATCAGTTTGATGGGATAAGCAGGTGAACCCTACGGTGGATACAGTCTTAGCTAGTCATGGTTTTAGTTATCAGCGCTCATATGGGTTGGGTATGAGGAAAACTGATAACTGTGGCGTCTATACGGGGTTGGGGTATGGGGGCGACTGATTTTTATGATGCTCATACAGGTTAGGGTATGAGGATGGTCAATGATTGTAGTGTCCATATGGGTTGGGGTATAGAGACGACTAATTTTTATGATGCTCATATGAATTGGGGTATGATGATGGTCGATGATGGTGGTGCTCATACGGGTTGGGGTATGAGGACGACCAACTCTCATTTAGTATCCGCGTGTAAAGAGGATCCTCGTGGGCCCTCAATGATATTGGTTAAAAGTATCATGTGATGAAGTATAAGAAGTAAATAAAATTCTAATTCCAAGGTAAGATGGTAAGGGATGAATGATTTGATTTGATTTAAATGTATGGCTTCTGAAATATGAGTATGCTATGATGGTTATTGTTATTGAAGATAAAACATTTTATTTAATGTGTATAACAAAATGAAAGGGTTTCTAAATTAAAAATAAATGTTATTAAAATTATATTTCATCGATAATTTTACTATTTTTTACAATGCTTTGATGAGCCGTTATGATCCTAGTTATTGTATCCTTACTGAGTTAGTGCAACTTACCATATTCATTACTTTTTTTAGATCAGGGAGTCTAGGATCCAACTCTTGAGCAGTGAGGGATTCACTAAAATTTTTTTGATTTTGTTTTAGAAAGAATATGAGGATTAATTACTTCTTTAGTTGTTGGCACTTATTTTACTATTTTTAAAACTTTATTATTCGTAGTTGAATCATGATTTGGTAATTACATTATGAAATACATGTATGGGATGTCTATGAAAATATTTATTTAACTTGATGCGCTTATTTAAATGTTTTCCTTTGACTCTATTAGTTGGTAATCGTGGTTGTACATTCGAAATCCTAAAAGGGGTTTAGGCTGTTACATATCTACCTTTTAACCTTATAAAAGTTTTGTATATATTTTTTTAAAAAAAACTTATATATTTTACTTGACCCAATTTTGCATACATATACTTTCCATCAAAGTGTAAAAATTGACAAATAGTAATTTAACACTTCCTTATGTAGGTCATAAAATATTGACTAATAATTCGTGCTTTCTTTAAGAACTATATTTGGATGTTGGTTCTTCATCCTCATGATAAAAATATAGTCAACATCAAGTGGATGTTTCAAGTGAAAAACAATCAACCCGACTATTAAAAGGTGTATTTAGAAGCTAATGGATGCACAAAGGAGCCAAGTTGATTAATCCAAAGTTTTCAACCTTATGGTGAAATCCATAACAATTAAATCTATTTTCTCTCTTGTTTGTCAAAGGATTGGCATCTTCAGGAACTTGATCAAATACCTTTTATATTGGTTTTTCACTGACAAAGTTATATATGATCCTCCTAATTATATTTATAAATTGCAGTTTCTTCTCCATAGCCTAAGGTAAGTGCTACAAACTTCATCTTATCGACTCTCCAATTTCTAGCTTACACTCAGTTTTTAGTGCTATTCTAATATTGGCTCTTTGTTTGTGATCATAAAATAAGGCATATAATTGCTCATATTAATTTACATTGATGACATTTTGGTGATAATAAACTCTCTTCATCAAGTTAATTAAATTGTTATGTTGCAATCTAATTTTCCATGTGCATTTCATGGGCATCTTTATTACTTTCGAGTTTTAAACTTCATTATCTTAAAATTGGTCGCATAATTGATAGAAATATATGTTTGATCTCTTAATCAAAACAATGTGACATACTATTTATTGGCTTTCTTATCTTTTTCCTCTAAATTTATTCACCTCACATTGGTTGAAGTTGATGAAATATCTTTAGAAAGATGCTACATTATCTGCAAATAAGATGTCTTTTACATGATAAAATATCAATAGAACAATGCCTCACTTTTGTTAAATAACAAATTCAAGTCATATCATTAGTGCTGTGATGTGAATATGGATAACTTGAACTATTCAAGCAACCAATAGTGTTGTGATGTGAGTATGGATAACTTGAACTATTCAAGCAACCAATCAAGTCAAGAAAGGAAACAGCCTCTAAAAAAGTTAAAAGCCCATGAGAAATCTCTCCCCACTTATGAGAGATTTTTTTCCACTTAAGAAGGAAAGTTTCCTTCTCCTCTCCATATCTTTCTCAAATAGCAAAAAGAAAACCAAAATCAAGGAATTATAAAAATCCATCAAGAGAGAATCAAAATAATATATTTTCAAGTTTTCAAACCAAGATCATATCTTCGTAAAAGAGAAAATTCACATATGGAAAAAATCAAGGTAGATCATGGAAGGATTTTAAATATTTTATCACAAGATCATGGATGAATTTACTTTCCTAAGGAGGTCTAAAATAAGATGGATCAATATGTAAAAAGATGGGAAAGTTGGGATTGATAAGTATAAAAAGATTTGGAAGGAGATTGGTGTATTTAGGAGTTAGAATATAATAATTCATAGGGTAAAAAGAAAGAAAGTAAAAAAAAAAAAAAAAGAAAAAAAAAAAAAGTGAAAATGGTGTGTCTTTAATTTGCAAACATTAGAATTGAAGAGAGGGACCTGTGGGTCTCATTTGCCACCCTAACCACCAACTTTCCTCTTGCTAAGTTGCTTGCATTTGGAGTAGGAATTGATTAGAATCACACTTACCTATGCAGATATATATAGTTGCTATACATATATATATATATATATATTTGCAAAAAGTAAAGTTCAAAAGAAATTATTACATTCATAGAATATAAGTTCCAAAATCATAATAAAATGAATTTATAAATACATACGTGTGTTTGTGTATGAGATCACCTATTTATAATGGAAATGTGAAATACATTTACACAAAAAGCGGGAAGGATTAATCCTTAAACGAACAATCCAATCTAATAAAAAATAAAAAATAAAATAAATTAATAATATTTATAAAATCTTTCAATCTAATAAAAATAATTAGTTCATACAATTATTAATAGAATACCTGCAGATTCTCGTAAGTATTTTTCAAAGATATATTAATGTTTTTAAGGCATTGGATAGAAGAAAATCAGTGTATTAAATACGTAAGTAGATATGGCTGTCAATGCGGTCAAAGTTTTCTTCCTTTTTTTTTTTTTTTTTCCAAAATCTATATTATATGGTTACGGAGTTATATATATATATATATATATGTACACATACAGCATCTTATCTCTATAGATATTTATCTTTTTAATTAAATAATAAACTAACACAAATATTAAGAATAATGCAGATTTTTATGTCTATCAAGAAAGCTTTTCATTTGGTAGAATATTTAATTCAGAGATATATTATAGTTATGGCTTGGTATCGAAAGGAAAAGACGTTCTCCCCTAGGAAAAAATTAATTGTTTATATAATAAAGTTCTTTTTAATAATAAAAGTTAAAGGTAAACAATTTTTCAATTAATGTACAAGACAAGAGGAAAAGAAGTAGAAGTATTCACCATTTAATTAAGTTAATGTGATAATATAGATAATTAATAATATAAATATAATTATCTATTTAAATATTTTAAATCTAAAATATAATTTAATTTTTAGCTGATTATATATTATTTATCAAATAATTTTTTTGAATATTAAAAACTAATGTGTAAATTTTAGTTGATTATAAACTTTAAATTTATACACTATATAAATTTTTAATTACACATTTTTCTTCTTACACTTCATTCATCTTGCATACATTTAACTAAAAATTAAAATATAGTACTTTTTTAACATTTTTATTAGAAATTTTTGTTTTATATAATTTTTTCACATGAAATAATATTATATTTTTTATATAGTTATAAAAATTTAATTTAAAATTATATTATGCGTAACATCCAGTTATGCCTAATAATTAAATTCATAATGAAATTACGTTTTGGAAATTTTAATTTCGCATTAGAGTGTTTTCAAAATTTATTTAGGGACCTTAAAAATATAAAAATGTTAAAAGGAATCCTAAAACTTCATTAAATTTGAAAAGAGGACTAAATTGAACAAAAAATGAGAATTTTGGGCCATTATGCAAATAAACAGGGGCTCAAGTGAAAAGATTTAGGCGATTAAGGGCCATTATGCAATTTTTAAAACACTGGCCACATCAAATGCTAATGTGTCCGCGACCCCAATTGGGGTCTGCTGCGTGGCAAACACGCAGAGAATTCGCACGTGTGGAAGCCACGCCAGTAGAGGGAAGTAATTAGATCGAACGACCTATATTGCGCAAGGAAGATCTAGCGTCCGAGATTTAATTAGGCAACATATGGTCGAGATTGCATCTCGCCTAAACAACAGGTCTAGGTTAAAGATCGAACCCATAACCTTGATTGCTTGGGAAAAGATCGAACGGTTGAGGGTTTGGGTATTTAATGAAAATCGATTAGCGTTTCCTTTTAAATAAAAAGGTTCGGTCAAAAGTGTTAGAGAGGAGGAATGTTAGCGACGATTGGTAGAATTGAGGAAATCTCCTCCTTCGCTTCGGGTAGTGAAGTTGAATAGGAAGAAGAGAGGTGTGAACAATTGTATCTGTGTGAAACACAAACTCATGCGTGACTTGAAGGAGAAAGAACGATGGAATTTACGACATATCAAATACTAATTAAAGCATAAGAGTGCTAAATACACAAACAAATATGAATGCATTTAAAATAATTATATGCAGTAAAATAATAATATTACAATCCCTTACAAAATAAAGATTGAGTTCCAAATCTTACAATACTAAGGTGAAATAAAATTAAATACAAGCCTTTTCAAAAGTTGAACTCATCAGGGTGTGAAACAAAATATGCACTCGTAACGATTCATGGATCCATGGGATCCTCAAAGGCTTTAATGGAAAAGTCAACGATCGGTTCCTCACTATCGTCCTTATCTGAAGGGGCATGGAAAGGGGTGAGTTTCATATACTCAGTAAGAAAAATAGTATGTACTCAATGTTACTAAGATTTTAAAAGTAATTAAACTTAGAAGTTATACCTTATTCACTTACCGTCGAAGATAGTGCATGTGGGTCCATTTCAATGATAAAGAAAAAAAAAATTATTTTATTTAAAAAAATCAACATCAAGTCAATCATATCAAACATATAATCATGTCATGTATAAAATGGACAAAAATCTAACAAATCATATCATATCATGTTCTCCTTTTATCTTTTACTTATTATTCGCGTGAAATCATTTTGACCTCTATTTATTGAGGGCAATATGAATCTTTGACTACCATTGTGGAATAACAAATTCATTTCATATCATTTTAAGCATATTTGCGGCTTGCTAAACCACATCACATTTACGGCTTGCCGAACCATGACATGTTCTATGACCATGGCTGTTGTAACACCCCACCTATCACTGTGCTAAAATGATTTAAAAAAATCTTATTTAGTCGGGCCTTTGGCTGTGTTAAACTTAATTAATTTATGTTGCTTAATATTTATCATAATTTGTAATTTTGGTTGATTTTTTATTTATTTAAATTTTATTTTATTTTAATTAATGTTACTTTATTTTATTTATATTAAATATGAAAAATGAGAAAAAAAATTAAAAAACGGCGAATTGAGAAGAAAATATCGTAAGAAAAATCCCGCTAGGAGTCTTGTTGCCCGCGCAGGTGCTGGGCACTGTGCGCATGTACATGTGCGCACAGTGGCTGCAGTTTGTGCACAGCGCACACATCCCTTCTGCACACACGCACGCACGGGACGTGCGCATGGCTTGGGGTCATGACCTACGCGCATTTTGTCATGCGCAAGCAAGCTCGTCTACGTATCACCTCGTATGCAGACAGGCGCCACACACTGTGAGCGTGCTGTTTGCGCAGCCCTAGATCGTATCATAGTTTGGCCAGTCAGAAATGAGCCTGAGCAAATTGTCATATCTGTATCTGATCTGGTCATTCCACTTGAGTAGTTTGAAATTTGTATATGCCCTTAGAGATGGAAGTTGTAACGACTACGCGAAACATGACACAAAAATATGAACATTTCATGATTTATTTGATTTTTTCTATTATTTTGCATGATGTATATTTGATTTTCTATGTTAACGTATTGTTTTCTTAACAAATAAATAGTTTTCCATAATATGAGATAGGTAAACGAGGAAATTAAATGGTAAGATAAAATAATTAACTTTTGAAATCTTATGATGTTAATTTAATGTTGTTTTTCTTATTGAGCATATGAAACTCACTCTTTCCATGCCCCATCTCAGATTAGGAAGAAAGTGAGGAATCGTAGGCGGTCAATCTTGGAAGTCTATGAGTATCTCGTGGATCCACAAATCTGAGTGCGTGACTGTTCTCGCACTCTGATGAGTCCAATAGCATAGTAAAAGAAATGGCCCGTATGTTTCATTTTTTTTTTAGTATTTTTCAACCACTTTTGGCCTTAGTATATGTATGTATTGGAACTCATATATATTTGTAAGGGATTTGTAATGATTTTTTTCCGCTGCATAAATTTTATCATGTACTCTTTATTCTAAATCTGTATCTAACACCCATTTACCTTAATTAGCACTTGAGATGTCACAGATGGTATCAGATCAAATCCCTTGCACTGAGGTCTTAGGTAGATTAATCCTTTAGAACACTTAGGAAAGAAAAAAGTTGTCTTTTCAGAAACTAAATCTCCAACTCGTGTCTTCCTTTCTTTTATAGGAATGACGCGAGAAAGACCATTCGTAGAGCGTACTGAGCGACCTGAGGTCCCAGATCATCCGACAAGGGCTGAATTTGTAGAACTTTTATGAGCCATCCAAGGATTAACTACAGGCATAGGACAAAACCAGGTCAACCTTTGTCCACCCTTTGCCCCTAATTTTTGAAATAAAGATTGTTTTATCTCCCACAATATAGTGGACTTTAGGAAACTTAACCCCCCCCATACTTTGAAGGTGGGCCTGATCCTTTAGTAGCCGAAGCCTGTATCCTATAAATAGAGAAACTCTTCTCTATCCTAGACCTGACTGAAGAACAAAAGATCCCTCTTACAGCTTTCATGTTAAACGGTGAAGCCGAACACTAGTGGCGACTTAAGAAAGAAGTCCTCCCTACCCCTACTACCTACAAAGTTTTCGTGGATGCTTTCTTTGACAACTTCTTCCTTGCCTATGTTCAAGAAAAGAAAGATGAGAAATTCTAGTACCTCTGCCAAGGAAGCCTGTCAGTAGCACAATATGCAGCTTGTTTTATTCAATTGTCTAGGTTTTCCCTTTGATGGTCATCCTTGAAAGCCGAAAAGGTAGAAAGTTTCTCAAGGGCCTTTATGCCGACATTTATGACTGGGTCGTGATGCTGAGATCCAGCTCGTATACGAAGGTACTCGAACATGTTCAGCTGGCTGAAGATCTTATCTCGATCAACCACCAACACATTGCCTGAGTCCATACCCAACAATAACTCCAACAACTTAGAAGAAGATTGCCTGACTCAGTAAATAACCCTCCAGACAAACGAACCAGAGTTGCCCTTCTTCCTGCCTTGCCCCAATCTATAACTCTACCTGCCCAAGCTAACCAACCCCGTCAGCATTGTTGTCACTCGTATTGTGACCTGCTTTGTTGGCATATGAATAACGCATGCTATCGGTACGGAAGCACCCAACACCTTATAGTCTTCTCTAGGATCGATCTCAGAACCGGGTATCACTAGTTGAGAGTTAAAGAAGAAAATATTCTAAAAACCACCTTCCAATACAGGTACGGTTTGTACGAATTCAGAGTGATGCCTTTTGGATTGACTAATGCCCCAACAGCCTTCATGGATTTAATGAACCGATTTTTCTAGCATGCACTAGATCAATACATCATCATTTTTATTGATGACATTCTAGTGTATTCTAAAATCCATGAGGAACACATTATACATTTGGCTGAAGTGTTAGAGACTCTCTGCCAAAATCAACTGTATGTGAAATTAAGCAATTGCTCCTTTTTGTTGGATCGAGTTTCTTTTCTCAGTTATGTAATCTTAAGTAAAGAAGTTTCTATAGACTCGTTTAAGGTGAAATCGGTGGTCAGTTAGAGTTCGCCCACCAATGTGGCTGAGGTATGTAGTTTCCTTGGCTTAGCAGGCTACTACCGACGATTCATTGACGGATTTATAAAGATTGCTGCCCCTATAACCCAACTCAACTGAAAGGGCCTTTGTCTGGAATTATGAGTGCAGCGAAAGCTTCATGGAATTGAAGCTCCATCTCATCTCTGCTCCTGTGTTAATCCTTTTTGACAATGTTGGGAGTTTTCAAGTTTATTGCGATGCATCTTATATTGGTTTGGGATGTGCCTTGATGCAGCATGGTAGAGTAGTCACCTTTGGATCTCGACAGCTCAAAAGTCATGAGTAGAACTATCCTACCCATGATGTGGAGTTGGCAGCCATTATCTTTGCCCTGAAGATATGACGACATTACCTGTATGATCATATTTTTGAAATCTACACTGACCATAAGAGTCTCAAGTACATCTTTTCTCAACGAAAGTTAAACATGAGGCAAAGGCATTGGATGGATCTTCTAAAAGATTACGATTGCCAGATCATTTATCACCCCAGGAGAGGGAATATAGTCACCGATGCCCTAAGCCAAATATAGTCCAGTGCTGGCTCAAACCATGGCCTCTAGTTGGAAGATGATGGACATTGTACAACCGCTCCACTTTAGCTATTATGGAAAGGGAACCTATCTCGCCCAGATCTAAGCCATAACAAATCTCTTTATGAAGATCTAGGAAGCACAAGCCACAGACCCAGAACTCAACAAGAATCTAGGTAACTTTACTTATGACGAATCTCCTGATTTCAGGATATCGGATGGTAGACTGTTTAGATTCTGAAATCGAATTTGGGTCCCCATTATTGTATGTATGAATGTACTCAAGACCTCCCATGCTTCTAAGTTATTTATTCATCCTGTGAGTACCAAAATGTACCAGGACTTGAAGTGACAATATTGGTGGCCAGGAATGAAGAAGGATATAGTTGACTACATCTGTCGATGCCTCACTTATCAACGAATAAAGGCAGAAGATCAGAGACCTGGTGGCTTGCTACATGGTCTTTTGATTCCCGAATGGAAATGGAAGCATGTGACTATGGACTTTATCACCGGATTGCCCAAGACTTGTTCTGGTCAAAATGTCATTTGGATCATTGTGGATAGGCTGACCAAGACTACCCATTTACTGCCTATTCGAACCATGAACTCCATCAGTAAATTAGTCCGCCTATATCTAGTATGAGTATCTTCCTCTTTGTGAATTCGCTTGTAATAACGATTATCATTACAACATCGGTATGACCCCGTATGAAGCCTTATATAGAAGGCTATGTTCCTCTCCTACTTGCTGGAGGGAAGTTAGGAATCAGCACCATTTAGAACTTGACTTTATTAAGGAGACCATTAAAACTGTTACAATCATCTATAAGAATTTTGCAATTGCCCAGAGCAACCAAAAGAGTTATACCGATAATCGTAGGCGACCCTTAGAGTTTGTTGTGGGAGATCGAGTTTTCCTAAAAGTCTACCCTTATAAAGGCAAGATGCGGTTTGGGAAGAGAGGGAAGTTAACCCTTCATTGTGTGGGATATTTTCCAATCATCAAGAGCATTGGACCCATGGCATATCGCCTCACTCTATCCTGAGAGTTCGTGGCTCTGCATGATATTTTTCATGTCTTGATGCTTAAGAGATACCACTATAATCCTTCTCATGTTATTCCTTGCAATGAGGTGCAGGTACAGGCTAATATGACCTGTGAGGAGGTTCCTGTGGAGATTCTTGAGTGGACCGATAAGGTCTTGCATAACAAGACGATTCCCATGGTGAAGGTATGATGTTGTCATCATACCCCGAAAGAAGCAATGAGAGAGTTGGAAAACGAAATGAGGAAAGAGTATTCGAACTTATTCGAGACAAATTTGGAGACCAAATTTTTTTAAGGTGGGGGAATGTAACACCTCTCCCATTACTGTGCTAAAATGATTTAGAAACCCTATTTATTTGGGCATTTAGTTGCATTAAACTTAATTAATTTATGCTGCTTAATGTTTATCGTAATTCGTAATTTTAGTTGATTTTTTATCTATTTAATTTTTATTTAATTTTAATTAATTTTACTTTATTTTATTTAAATTAAATATGAAAATTGAGAAAAAATCAAAAAAAGGCAAATCAGAAAGAAAATCCCACGGAAAAATCCCCTGAGGAGTCTGATCGCCTGCGCGGGTGCTAGGTACTGTGCGTGCATACATGTGCGCATATCCCCTTCACTGGCATGCATGCATGGGACATGCACACAGCGCACACGTACCTTCTGCGTGTCACCTCGCGCGTGAACAGGCGCTGCACGCTGTGAGCCTGGGGCCTGCTCGTAGTTAGCCTGTACGTGCGATGCCCAATGCGTCTCGGCCAGGTGCTAGCATAGGCTAGCCTCTGCTCGCGAGGCAGGAGGCTTGTGCGCCTGCAAACTAGCCTGCAGCGCGTCGACTAAAGCACTACAACCTCGGGTAGTTCGCCACTGCCACCGGTTTAGGAGGCTCTCCTCCCTCTTTTTCGTGTCGAACAATTTTTTCCGCTCTCTTTTCACTGAATTTCACCACTTGGTGCGAATCTGATGATTCTAAAACTCTATAAATTGCCCTCCCCCTTCCCTTCCTCTCCATACTTTCATTCTTCTATTTTTAAAGGTTTAGAGAGAGAAAGAGAGAGAGAAATAAATAGTAGTCTAGTGAGAGAAGAAGAGAAAGAAAAGAGAAGGTGAAGGAGAAAATATCAAGGTTTCGGTAAAGAATTTAGTATTTCTTTCGATGTCTTAAGGAGTATTTTTAGATTAAACTAATTTAATATGATTGTTATTTTGTCTGTTTTGTATGCCTCTGTGTTTAGATGAGTTGAATTGTTCTTGTTTTCAAGCATGCTATGTGAATTGCAAACACTTGATGAATTTGCATGTAATAAATATAATATGTGATCGGTAAATATAAAAAGTATAAAAGAAAAGAAAAAGAGAAATGTGGAACGAAGCTTGTATGGTTTGAAGTGTATCTGTATTGACATGAACATTGCATCAAGTGTCTCGTTAGGCTTTTTATCTTTGAGAGATATTTGTTCTCCTTATCTTTTGGGGTATTTGTTTACCACTCCCTTATCTGGTCTGAAAAGATATAAGAGGACCGCTCTTAGTGGATGATGGCGTACCCTCTAATAAAAGTGGTGTCGCACTATCTATAGAGATCACCCGTGGTTAAGTAATGTCATGATTGTAGATATCTGTTAGGACCACTATAGCTGGTACGGTCGCGGTCATAGATCGTACTATGGTTTGGCCAGCCGAAAATAGGCCTAGACAAATTGTCGTATCTATATCTGATCTAGTCATTCCACTTTGGTAGTTGGAAATATGTATATGCCCTCAGAGATAGAAGTTATAACGACTTCGTGAAGCATGACACAAAAATCTAAGCATTTCATGATTTATTTGATTTTTTTTATTATCTGCCATGATGTATGTTTGATTTTTTGTATTAACGTATCGCTTTCTTAACAAATAAATGGTTTTTTATAATGTGAGATAGGTAAATGAGGAAGATAAATGGTAAGATAAAATAATTAACTTTTGAAATCTTACGATGTTAATTTAATACTGTTTTTCTTACTGAGCATATGGAACTCACTCTTTCTATGCTCTCCTCAAATGAGGAAAAAAGTAAGGAACCGCAGGCTGACCTACCCTTGGAAGTCTATAAGGATCTCATGGATCCACAAATCTAAGTGCATGACTGTTCTCACACTCTAATGAGTCTAATAGCATAGTAAAAGAAGTGGCCCTTATGTTTTGTATTTTTTGTATTTTGCAGCCACTTCTGGCCTTAGTATATGAAGGTATTGGAACTCATATATAATTGTAAGGGATTTGGAATGATTTTATTCCACTGTATAAATTTTATCATGCACTCGTTATTATGAATCTGTATCTGACATTCACTTGCCTTAATTAACACTTGGGATGTCACAGCTGTATTTACCACAGTAGTCCTACATGTAAACTATAGTCACGATCGTACTCGCCAAGGTAACTTCTACAATCATATTGCATCACCACTCTCGTCATAGGGTACACTGTCATCCATAGGGTGCAGTTATCTTATGTCTTTTTAGACTAGATGGGGGAGAAACAGAATCTCTCATAGATAAAAAAACCTAATGGATCATATTAATTTAAATACCATACATTGTAACATCAGTATTCATTCCACATGTTTGTCAAATAACATCATACTTCTTGCATCACCTTTTATCATGCCATCATATTCATTTGTTTACTTATTTACTTATTAGAATGATACAAAGCATGCAATATTATGGAATAACTGCATAAATATAGTAATGTCATAACAATAATTAAACATGTAATATGCCATCACTTATTCATGTAATATTCTATTTATTAATCTAAAAATACTCCATAGAACGTACAAATAAAGACCAAGTTTCCCTACCAAAAGCTTGAAGTTTTTCTTATGCTCCTCTTCCTTCCGTTTGTTTCCTTCTCTCTCTAGTTCTCCCTCTAGAATTGCTTTAGTGAATGAAAAATAAAGATGAAGTGATGAAAGAATGGTGGGAAGGGTCGCTATTTATAAAAAAAAAGCGAACCATTGGATTTTTGCCAAGTGGTCCAAATCCATGAGGAGAGAGGGAGGCATTCACATCCATCACTTATCATGTCACGATGACGACACGAAGACCGAAGGCATGCCAGCTGAGGGACGGCGCATGCCTCCCAAATGGCAGTGGCATGCCGACTGAATGGCGGTAGTGTGCGGCCGAGGGTGGTGTGCAAGCTTGCTACATGCTAGTAACGACTATCGCACGCGCTGGCAGCGATTGCTGCGCACAGATGTGCAGAACTGTGCGCTATCTCTTCGTGATGTGATGCGCACGCAGATTGCACGCCTTGTGCCCAGCGCGGATGGGACGTGGCGTAAGTGCACGTCCGGCTAGCCACATGCACACATGTGCACAACACACAAGGCTCGTGTGGGTGAGGAAAAAATTTACCACAGCCTTCCCGCAGGATTTCTCCATCATTTTTCCTCTGTTTATCTTGAAATTAAAATTCTCGTGATAAAAGAAATAGAATAATGATTTTTAAATAAAATAAATAGATGAATAAAATCTTAAATTATATGAAAATTAAAAACATAATTTACGTAGTCAACAGCCTCAGGCCCGAATAAATAGAAGTTTTACATAGCAATTAAGTGCGAAGGTTCTTGGGTGTTACAGAGCTAATTGGGTGTGTGGTCGAGGGAAACAATGAAGAGGAAAAGAGAGAGAGATATATATATATATATATATATATATATGAAGTAATTGGGAAGGAAGGTGTTGTGGAGGCTTGATAGATCGAAGGAGAAGAGAAAAGAAGAAGAGAAAGAGTCGTAGCTTGGGGCCGTATCAGATACTGGAGATGTTGACCTTTGAGGTGTTGATTTAAGCCCAATCGTTCACTCCTACGTGATGGGCCAAAGGGGAGTCCATTAGATACTAAAAATTTGATGTTTACGGTAATGTTTCGAAACCCGAGACCGAGGAGATTTCTGGCCTCTTTCTCTGATTTCACTTATGGTAAATCTTCTTCCACCTTTACCTTTGTTATTCTTATCTTTTAAATTTAAACCCTTTGTCCTATATATGTAATGTTTTAGGAAAATAGGTGTAGGAAATTGAAAAGAGTGTTAGATATAGTGAAAATCGAAGCTATTCAAATATCTTATTCATTTTTTTATTTGGGATTCCGATAAGGATTTGAATCAATTTCATTTTAAAGACATGTCATGCATTTTTAAGTTTTATTTATTTTTAATGTTTTCTTTGAAAAAAATGCATGGTTTTAAATTATTGATTTTGTTGCTTATAGTTTCTAATATGCATATAAAAAAAAATGTTTTTAGTTTGTTATTCAAAATATATTTTACAGGTTTATGATGTATATATATATATTAAACATATTTTTTTAAATAATCATTTTTGTGAATGAGGATGTGTTTGTATACATAAACTTATGTAGGAAAGTGTGTAAATGTATATTCCATATAGGTATTTAAATATGTGCGATTATATGTATTTATGTGTGCAAAAGGATTATACAAATTGATACTGTGTGTTTTTATGTATGTATGCATTTAAATCTGTGTAAAAGAACCTGAATGTATATATATATATAAATATATATGTGTAAGTGATTTTGTGAATATAAGTTATATATATGTGTGCTAGTGGGTGACTGTGTATCTAATACTGTGTGAAATAATAAATTGTATATATATATATATATATAAATGTATTATATGAATATGTATATAAATAAAACATATGTGTATGTGCGTCTACATGTGTGTGTAGATAACAATGGGCGAATTGTGTGTATTTGTGTAGGAAATGAGTGTAGAGCTTGTTGTGTGGTGTAGGTTACATGTTATGATGTAAGTAGTTGTTGAGTGTGCTATAAATGTTATATTTGTTGCATGTATTGTGTGAGTGTGCTCTGTGTGTGTTGTTGTGTGTTTTATATTGTGGGTCTAATGATGTATGTTATGTGTATAAAAATAATTAATCACATAGGAATAAATGTATAGATTTATGTGAGTGTTTTATGATATTACATAAAGTCTAAATATATGTTAACTTATATGAAAATCTATATGTAAGTATATAAAAGTGTAAATATATATATATAAGGAATATGTGTGTATGTATGTATAAAACTGTAAGTATAAATGGTGTGCTTGTATATATGATATAAGTTGTTTGAATTTATGTATAAATTATGGATAAAATCTGCATGCAAATAAATTATGTAAATGTATGTATGTGAGAATGTGTGTATGTTGGTTAATGGTGGAATGTATATGAAACTAAATCGTGTATAGGAGTGTAACAATCCAAAAGAATTAGACGGTCCAGAGTGCACAAGGAAGATCTAATGACAAGGATTAAAGGGAGGGTAAAATAATAAAAATACCCCTAATGAAACCTAGATCGAACAACAAAAAATAAATCCTTAAATCCAACAGTCCAAAATCTTTCCCACTCGATTATAAATACCTTACTTTTGCTGAATCATATTCTAGAGAGTGGAATGACGGAAAGGAGGGAGAGGGAGAGATACCCGATCGGGAGAGGAGAATAGAGAGAGTTGTACGAAAATCCTCAGCCGGGAATAGACACAGACGAGAGAAGAGTGGGAACTAGATCCACACCGCGAGCTAGCAATGCCTGCAGAAGCAAGGTAAGTTTAATTTGTATTTCACAACTCAATTAAAAAATTACATATTGAATTAGTATTGTGTTGATATTAGGAATTTGGTGTGAAATGGCTTAAAGGTTGTTGGAAGGAAGCTTTAGGATAGAATTAGAAAGGGGAAACAAGTACACAGTGAGGGGAAATAAATAAATTACTGAGGGGTAGATCTCAGAAGTGCTTGGTGGAAAATATTGAAGTGTTGAGCCAGAATAAAAGAGAAAAAAAGGGAAGAGACGAAAAGGGTTAGAGATGGGCTTTGGTAGGAGATATAGGAAAAAAAATTGAGATGACCATAACAAGGGTAAAAGAGATGGCATTAGAGTAGAAAGAGGGTTTCAGAGTGAAATGAAAGATGAATACTATAGATTTTAATGAAAGTGTTACTGCATAGGAAATGAGTTTAGAATGAAATTGATTTTTATAATACAAAGATGAGGGCTTATGCCCGAATACTTAATTGGGAATTAATCTATTTTGGATTTTTCATTCTCATATAAATATATATGTGCATTTGTTGTGTTTTCTTGGGAGGTTTAAACTGCATATTTTCTTTCAGTGGCCCAAATTTATGGGTCATTGAGATTGATGCCTAGTGTGGTGAAACTTCTGTATGTGTATTGCATGAAATTGTGATTATGTGTGTGAAAATTTGACTAAGGGATCCTTCGGGGTTGTATTGCTCTTATCAAATTTAATAATTGCGACTTAGGTATTCTATGACATCTTAAATACTTGATGGTAGAAGGGAGTCAGATAACAGAAATGAATATGAGTGTTAATAACTAAATTAATAGTGAAGCAGAAAATAGAGTTTCCTTACACAAAAATCAAGGTTCACTTTACACCTGAGCCCATTGATTGGCTACCAAAATATGAATATATAAAATAGAGTCATCTAAAAGTCTGCAAAGAGTCGTTAGAGTGTAAGTGTTACAAGGCACTCATAACTATCCTAAGCATCCGAGAAGGGATCCAAATAAGCTTCAAGTGGCAACACGTTGAGTGTGCCATTATTTTCATCATTTGGGGGGCACAGATTGAGGGTGAGTTCCATGTAAACTCAGTAAGAAAAATAATATTTAAACTACATTACTAAGGTTTGAAAAGTAATTATCCTTTGAAGAAAAGCATAAGTTTCAAAATAAAATTGATTTACCTTATAAGCTTCCATCGATAAGCACATTTTAAATACTTAGAAAAAAAATCACCATTTAACTTAGGAAAATAGGGAAGCATAACATCACAGTAAAGAGAGAGATAAAATAAACATATCATGAACAGGAAATCTAGCAGAATCTATTTAGACCAAGGTTCACAGTAAAAACACCATCATTATTTAACCTCAACTATATATGTATTAAGTCTTTTACTGACTTTCACTCAAAACTATTCCAACATATATGTGCTGAGGATTGAGGGAATTCCCAACTACCACTATAAATGATCAATTCATTTCATTTTCCCCACTGGGGCCAGTTTAATTCCCATTTTGGAATAGTTCCATAACTTTCTTGGGTCAGTTCCACAATTTTCTTGGATATAATCTTTTACCACAGATGCTCTTTGCCATTATGGTCTTACATATCATTTCGTGGGCCCACTCTCGTTAAAGGGAAACACCAATCATTCACAGGGGCAGTTTATCAACATTTATTCAGAGGAGAGAGAAATATAAATCCCTCAAAGATAATAGTCAAACATATTTTCATTTTTTTCTCTTTCATTTTTAGTACCCCTTTTATGACCATCACGTTTTCACATTTTCAAATCTATCACATATTAATAGCTATTTCACATCTAGAACCTGATAGAGCTCATCAATATATTTGGCCAAAGACCCATTATCTCCAAATTTGACTATCAGGGTATTCTTGAAAGCCGGAGCTCTTTAGAACAACTCTTTTTGTCATTACCAAAGGTAGGACAAAGGGTTAATCACACAAATCTTCACCTTACCATTTTTATCAAGGATAACAATTTCGTAGATCTAAATAAATCACCAAATAAGTATAAGCAGAAAAAAAATCACCAAAAAAAGTGGGAAAATCTACTTCAATAATTCTTTAATTTTTTCCAATTATTTAACTAAAAAGAGCACTTAGATATGTAGTAAAAATACTAAGAATTCCTTACCATAACCATAACGTCAAAATTTGTTGCTCGGTGAAGAAGAAAAGGGTTGTGTGAACTTCCTATTTCTTTTCACTTCTTTCTCTCTCTAAGATCTCTTCTCATTCTCTCTCTAAATTATTAAATTGAAGAAATGAAAATTTAAAGAATGAAGAGGGGAAGAGGGGCTTTTAAAAGAGAATTGGAGGGTTGGATTCTCGCCACTTTGCAGAAATCAGAAGAGCTAAGTGGGGCATGGTTGGTGGCTATGGGTCTCGCGCGACAAAGGGGGTCGTCTGATGTGACAGCTTGTCACGTCAGAGTGGCCAGCGGCTGGCAACAAGCTTGCTGCTAGTGGCCAGTGCAAACGCACCATTCCGCGCACTGTGCGCAGCATTCGTGCGCAAGGCATGTGCGGGGGCATCCTACCTCATGCAAGCATGACCATGCTGTGCACTGTGCACGCGTACTACCCACGCATGCGCACCCTGGCCAGTGCAAGCTAACTGCGCACATGGTCGCGGTCTCCAGGGTGCAGGTTGCGGACTGTAGGGATTCCCCCCCTTCTGTTGTGTCAAATTTTTGACTCTTTTTATTTTCTCTGAAAACATTATTATTTAAAATTAATTTTGGAAAAAGTAAAAAATTATTAAAATTATTAACATAATTCAAAATACCAAGAGTTTTAAGTACTAACAAAATTCAAATGACTAATGGGACTGAAAATAACACATTTTGTTATCTTGATCTATCGCAAAAGTTTGGGGTTTTACATGTTCTATAATGAGCTTATGTGTGAAGCATGGTTTGAATGGTTATGGTCCTTTTTAAGGGTCGAGGGGTTGGAGCCTTGGTGATTCTTATATGGAACTGATGGCTGATGAAATTAAGGATTGCAATATTGGATATAAAAAAAATTAGTGATGGATATGGAAAACTGGAATTGGCTGTGAATTGATAAAATAAAATTTGTAGTGTATATTAGGGTGGACAAAATATTGAGTGCTACTGGGTGTAAGTGCCAAATTTTATATATACATGGAAAAAACTGGGTTAACAGTGGTTGTTGGGTATTGGGAATATGTAGGTAAAACAGAACTTGGAAAAGAGAAGAGGATAGGTCAGAAAACTAAAGAGATGGGGAAAGAAAAACAAATTTAGTTAACAGAGGCTGCTGGGTATTGGGAATATGTAGGTAAAAGAACTGGAAAGAGAGAAGAGGATAGGTCAGTAAACTAGAGAGATGGGGAAAAAAACAAATCTTAATTAACAGAGGCTGCTGGGTATTGGGAATATGCAGATAAAATAGAAATAAGAAGAGAGAAGAAAATAAGCTTGAATACCAGAGAGATTGGGAAAGGGAAACTGACTTAAAGAGAAAAAGAAAAAGAAATGCTGCTATGACATAATGGAATGCAGAAAGGTAAGAACTAAAGAGCCGAGAGTCAAGGAAAGGGATACATGACAAAAAAAATTAGAGGTGGATAGGAAAGGAAACTAAAGTCTAGACTGACTAAAATGCAAGTATCCCCTAGCTTAGCTGTAATCCTTTCAATTTGTTGGTGTGAGAGTTAGATTTTACTTATTGGACATTATAGCTCATTATGTTGTTATTTACAAACTAGGTCAAGCATATGCAAGAACAGAAAGTGCAAGAAACATGTCTTCAGACTTAGAGATGTGCTGACATATACAATACCATAGATTTAATATTTTAGGTTTCATTATGATATCGGGTTGATATCATCATATATATAAACCTGATTTAGAGATGATTACTCCTTTACTACTTGTATTTTTTTTTCTTCCTTTCACATGGTGTGCCTGTAGTGGAGTTTTGAAAGTTTGAGTAAATGAGAAAATTGAATATATATATATGTGTGTATATGAGATTCACTTGAATAAAAATGTCTAGTTGAATGTTTTTGATACATAATGACTATCTCAAGATAGAATGTGAATGGGAAAGTCAGGATAGGTTAAAATGGCAGTCGACCCTCATAGTGGATATATAGGTATGTATGATTTACATATGAAATTGAATTTCCTTTATGGATCTACTCATGGTTATGTATCTTTACAAATGGTAAGATAAGGGAATGAGAAAGTTTTTGAATGATACCCTATCCCTTCAAGGGTATAGGTTGTCACAAGGAGTATGTGTGCTCTGATACTAATTGTAACGGCCCCAGAAATTTAAATGAAGATGTATGTATTAAAAATCTTAAATGCAGAAGCGTAATAAAAAGTTTGATTAACATCCCTTACACAATAACCAAAAACATATTCAACATATGAAAGAATGAGCTAATTAAAAGAGATACTCGAAATAAAAACTATAAATAGAACTATAAAGTCTTTAGGCGTCTAACTCGCCGTCTTCCTGCGGAATGGGCTCGGGAACCACGTCTTCCTGATATGAAATGGTTAAGTAAGAAATGAGTTACACTAGCCCAGTAAAGACATCACACTATCTCACTGCCATAAAAGTAAAGGTTGGTAGAAAACAAAAACGACCAATGGAGCATAATTTATAACAAACTCATTTATTAATAATAAAAAATTTTATTGTCCACTTACCTCGGTGAGATTCATGAAAAAAACATATGAAAACAATAAAATTATAACCATCATGAAATCATATACACTTTGCAACATAACACATGTCATACTTTTGCACTCCAATAATCAGACAACAAATTTCTTCTTTTACCAACCTACTAGTATCCATGGGGATCCATAGGAGGTCCCTGCTACGCGTGAACCATTAACATTAATAACCTGATTCTAGGGCCGTCCCCATACCCCGTCTGGTATGGGCGCCAAAATCATAAACCTCACTACCCTGTCCGGTATGAGGGTAAAATGGGCCGTCCCCATACCCCGTCCGGTATGGGTGCCAAAACACATAAGGTCTCCATACCCCGTCCGATATGAGAGACCACGTTCTCGGTAGGGTTCCCTACGGACACGGTCCATCCACCATCTCCCAGGATATCTAGTCAGGCTGTCCACATTATCCATTTATCAATTCACATAACCTTTTTTTCCATTTTTCTTGGTCTTAATTATCCAATCATACACAAACACATAAACCAGTAATTGACACCAAATAAGACAACACAACATCGGGTTTACCATAATTCAAACCATAATAAAAGAAACTATGATTCATGCATTCGTAACCCTAAAATAAATACATCACAAACTATAATGCATTTAAAGCTGAAAATTAGATCAAACAATAACTGACCAACAAATACACCAGATTCGGGCTCCATTAGCAACCTTAAGCAATTATACACATCTATTAACTTATGAAATGCTGTTTTATCATTTATTGAGCTTTAATACCGTGATAGGAAATAGAACGAGAGATCCTTACTTTTTGGGGTCTGAAATCGGCTCTACAGTGCGCTTACGGGCTGTCCCTAAATTCCCTTAATCTTTTTTGGGAAACTGAAACTCACTACTGGTACCTGCACGTGTCCCAGAAAATCCCAAATCAGACCTAGGGCCCCTTTCGACCAATATCAAAATTTCAGCACGGCGGCTCCGCTGTGCTCTGGCGACGGCACCGCCGCCCGCGGCGACGATCCCACTCGGGTTAGCTGTTTTTAGCTGAATTCGGCCAAACTTACATTGATTCATGTGTAAAATAACCCTAGGGCCCTCGGTGGGCCAAAAAATTACAAAAAACTGAGACTTACCGGCGGTGGTGCTCTCGGGTGCAGCAGCTTCTCCGGTGCGAGTCGCGGTTTGATGTTTTGCTCCAGTCAACCTGTAGAAAAAAGGATGGTGATCACAGTGGTGTAAAAATTGCATCGAACGAGAGAAGCCGTGATGGCGCCGCTGGACTTCGGCAGTGTTTTTCGAGCGATTGGCTGGTGGTTTGGCTCCAATTTGGCCATAGGTGGATTCAGCATCAAAAAATGAGCCAAGGGGAGAAATTTTACTTTGTTTGGCGGTCGAAAACCCTCCAGCGCAGTGGTGGGTGGTGGTGGCCGGCTCCTCCGGCGTCTGGTTCTTCTTCTCCGGCGAGGCACTGGCGGCTAAGGTTTGGGGTCGGGTGTGGGTGAGGTTATTTATAACCTCTCCCTTTTTATCGCAGCCGTCCATCACGTTTTAATCTGGGCCGTCCGATCGCGATTAAAATGAGAATAAATCTGGGCCATCCATCGCGATGCGATTTAGGCTGTCTGTGCGTGATTCGATCTGGACCGTCCGTGCACGTGAGATCTGGGCCGTTCGCACGTGTGAGATCTGGACCGTTCGATCGAGTGCACACGGATCACTCACATGGCTTCGTCCGCGTGGTCTTCCGCGTCAGCTTCCTTGCCACGCGGCGTGTTCTGGTTAGCCGGGGCCGCTGACTGGGCTGCCAACGTGGCGCAACTTTCTTAAATTGTATTTTGACCCTCAGTTTCTGATTTTCTTTTCAAAAACACCCCCAGAATCCAAATTTTCTCCCCTTTTTTCTAAAATCAATTTCAATTAAATATCAAAAATAATTTTATCTTATTTTATCATTATTATTAATTTTATTTCTATTAAATTAAATTAAATTAAGTTAAACGCATAATTATTATAAAATAAATTAACCATAAAATAAAATAAAATCCATAAAAAAAATGGTTCCAATATTCAAAAATAAAAAATTTATTTTTGGGGTGTGACAACTCTCCCCCCCTTAAAGAAATTTGGTCCCCCAAATTTGCCTCTTGTTCTTGATCGAACAAATGGGGATACTGGGCTCTAAAGTCTGATTCTAGCTCCCAGGTAGCCTCCCTTGGCGTGTGGTTCTGCCACACGACCTTTACAAATGATATTTCTTGGTTGCGGAGTGGTTCTCGAGCAGAGAGCTGCCCTTGCTTCCTACATGCTGGTAGGGGAAGCAGGTCATTGGTGGGAGCTCAAGCAGGCCACCTGCCTACACCAGCCACCTGGGAGTAGTTCTTAGCGGCCTTCCATGCAGAGTATCTCCCTGAGCACATCCGACACCTGAAGGAGATTGAGTTTGTTCAGCTGGTTCAGGAAAACATGACGATATCAGAATATGCTAGTAAGTTCATAGAGCTGGGCCGATACTCTACGGAGACATTGATGGATGAAGGCAGGAAGGCCAGGAGATTCCAATGGGGCCTCCGCCCAGAAATCAAGCAACACTTATTGGTACTGGAGCTCAAGACATACTCAGCCGTTCTAGCAAAGGCACAGATTGTGGAGAGGAGTTTCAACACCCGTCTTTAGTCAGCAGGGAGTCATCGACCCTCAGCTCCACCCCGCAGACTAGCACCCACTATGCCAGTCCAACCAAATAAGAGGCCCAGACCAGTGATCCAGGCCCCTCCTCAGGCTCCAGGGGCAGCACGTGGAAAGATCTGCCAGCACTGTGGCAGAGATCACGGGGACTGACCATGCGACCACCTCAACAACACCTGTCGCATATGTGGCAGCGCCCAGCACTATGCGAGAGAGTGCCCGAAGAACCAGAACCAAAGAAGACCTCCTTTTCAGGGCAGGGTTTACAACCTTACCCAGCAGGATGCCGACGCCGACCTGGACATGGTACAGGGTATGTACACTATCTGTGACCATATTGCTCATGTTTTATTTGACACTGGTGCATCGCATTCATTTGTTTCACATATTTTTGCTTCCAAACTTAATGTATCACCTGATAAACTTGATTCATTGTTATTTGTGTCTACTACTAGGGGTGAAACACTATTAGGGAAAGTTATCTACAGGGCTTGTGTCGTGGAGATAGTAAATAGGAAATTGAGTGCAGATCTGATAGGTTTAGACACGGAGGATTTTGATGTAATCTTAGGAATGGATTGGCTAGCGGCGTATCACGCCACCATAGATTGCTTTAACAAGAAGGTTGTATTTAATCCTCGCAACGAGGAGCCATTTACAAATTAAAAAATCATTTAATACCTATTCCTTAATGATAAGTTTCCTTAATTTTTTAGTACCTTAATCTTGCTATTTTCTCTAACTAGGCAAGCCCAAGAAGAAAATTTATATCCAAGAGATTCCGACAGTCCGAGACTTTCCAGATGTGTTTCCGGACGAACTACCCAGACTGCCAGTGGAAAGGGAAGTTGAGTTCACTATAGACTTACAGACAGGCACCCAGCCCATTTCGGTTGCTCCTTACTGCATGAGCCACATTGAGATGGAAGAGCTGAGGAAACAGATCACTAAATTACAAGACAGTGTGTCCCCTTGGGGTGCCGGAGTCACTTTTGCAAGGAAGGGAGATGGAATGTCGAGACTGTGCATTGATTACAGAGGATTGAACAAGGTCACGATCAAGAACAAATATACCCTTCCCAGAATCGATGACCTCTTCGATCAGCTGCAGGGTGCACAGGTCTTCTCTAAAATAGACCTGCGATCAAGTTACCATCAGGTGAAGATAAGAACAGAAGACATCCCCAAGACGGCCTTTCGAACCAGGTACGGACACTATGAGTTCCTGATCATGCCATTTGGACTAACCAACGCCCCGACAATCTTTATGGATATGATGAACAGAGTCTTCAGAGAGTTCTTGGATCAATTTGTTATCGTGTTCATTGATGACATCTTAGTCTACTCAAAAAGTAGAGAAGAACATGTTCACCATCTTGCCCAAGTTTTGCAGGTCCTCAGAAACAAGAAGTTATATGCAAAGTTGAGTAAGTGTGGATTCTGGCTTGAGCAGACCGCCTTCCTAGGACACATCATATCGAAGGAAGGAGTATCAGTGAATCCCGAAAAGGTTGAAGCGGTACTTGGCTGGGAGAAGTTGACATCAGTTAAGGAAATCCAGAGTTTCCTAGGGATAGCAGGTTATTACCGCAGGTTTGTTGAAGGATTCTCCAGCCTAGCAGCTCCTCTAACCTGACTCACAAACAAGAATGCCAAATTTGAGTGGAATGAGGACTGCGAAAGAAGTTTTTCAGAATTAAAGAAGCGGCTGACTACTGCACCCATACTTGCTTTACCGAGTGGATTGGGGGGATATACAGTTTATAGTGATGCCTCCTATCTAGGCTTGGGTTGTGTCCTGATGCAGCATGGAAAGGTCATAGCATATGGGTCCAGGCAGTTAAAGAATCATGAGAAGAACTATCCCACCCATGACTTGGAGCTTGCCGCAATCATACACGCCTTGAAGACCTGACGCCACTACTTATACGGAGAGACCTTTCAGATCTATACCGATCATAAGAATTTGAAACACATATTCACTCAAAAGGATCTCAACATGTGTCAGAGAAGGTGGATGGAACTCCTTAAAGACTATGATTGTGATATCTTATACCATCCAGGTAAGGGCAACGTGGTAGCAGATGCTCTCAGCAGGAAAAGTGCAGGTATCTTAGCTCATTTGATGGTTTCAGAATGCAGGCCAATTGGGGCCACGCAACAGGTTCGACTTCAGGATCTGAAGAGAGTCACATGTTTGGGCCGCCTGACAGTCCAACCCGAGTTAATCCAGGGAATAAGAGAAGTCCATTCAGTCGACCCCGCCCTAGTAGCCCGCAGAATTGATACAGAACAGGGAGCAAGCTCAAAATTTTGAGCAGATAGGTTACTCCGGTTCCAAGACAGAGTGTGTGTTCCAAATGACAGTGAGTTAAAGAGAGACATCATGACAGAGTCCCATAGCTCGAAGTTTGCCATGCATCCTGGAAGCACCAAAATGTACCAAAGCATGCGACCCCAGTTTTGGTGGAATGGGATGAAGAGAGACATAGTCGTTTTATCCCAGGAACCAATGCAAGTTTGGCCAAATTCGGCCGAAAATGGCCAAAAATAGCCAACCCGAGGCAGATCGTCGCCGCGGGCAGCGGTGCCATCACCGGAGCACGGCGGAGCCGCCGTGCCAGAATTTTGATATTGGCCAAAAAGGGCCCTGGGTTTGATTTGGGATTTTCTGGGACACGTGCAGATACCAGTAGTGCGTTTCAGTTTCCTAGAAAAAATTCAGGAAATTTAGGGACAGCCCGTAGGCGCACTGTAGAGCCGATTTCAGACCCCGAAAAGTAAGGATCTCTCACCCTATTTCCTATCATGGTATTAAAGCTCAATAAATGATAAAACGGCATTTCATAAATTAATAGATGTGTATAATTGCTTAAGGTTGCTAATGGAGCCTGAATCTGGTGTATTTGTTGGTCAGTTGTTGTTTGATCCAATTTTTAGCTTTAAATGCAATATAGTTTGTGATGTATTTATTTTAGGGTTACGTATGCATGAATCATGGTTTCTTTTATTATGGTTTGAATTATGGTGAACCCGATGTTGTGTTGTCTTGTTTGGTGTCAATTACTGGTTTACGTGTTTGTGTATGATTGGATAATTGAGACCAAGGAAAATGGGAAAAAAGGTTATGTGAATTGATAAATGGATAATGTGGACAGCCTGACTAGATATCCTGGGAGATGGTGGATGGACCGAGTCCATAGGGAACCCTACCGGGAACGTGGTCTCTCATATCGGACGGGCTATGGAGACCTTATGTGTTTTGGCGCCCATACCGGACGGGGTATGGGGACGGCTCGTTTCACTCTCATACCGGACGGAGTATTGAGGTTTATGGTTTCGGTGCCCATACCGGATGGGGTATGGGGACGGCCCTGGAATTAGGTTATTAATGTAAATGGTTCACGCGTAGCGGGGTCCCCCTATGGATCCCCATGGATACTAGTAGGCTGGTAAAAGAGGAAATTTGTTGTCTGATTATTGGAGTGCAAAAGTATGACATGTGTTATGTTGCAAAGTGTATATGATTTCATGATGGTTATAATGTTATTGTTTTCATATGTTATTTTCATGAATCTCACCGAGATAAGTGGACAATAAAAGTTTTTATTATTAATAAATGAGTTTGTTATAAATTATGCTCCATTGGTCGTTTTTGTTTTCTACCAATCTTTACTTCTGTGGCAGTGAGATAGTGTGATGTCTTTACTGGGCTAGTGTAGCTCATTCCTTACTTAACCATTTCAGATCAGGAAGACGTGGTTCCCGAGCCCGTTCCGCAGGAAGACAGCGAGTTAAACGCCTAAAGACTTTATAGTTCTATTTATAGTTTTTATTTCGAGTATCTCTTTTAATTAGCTCATTCTTTCATATGTTGAATACATTTTCGGTTATTGTGTAAGGGATGTTAATCAGACTTTTTATTATGCTTCTGCATTTAAGATTTTTAATACATACATCTTCATTTAAATTTCCGGGGCCGTTACATTGTCACAAGGAGTATGTGTGGACTGTGTATACTTGTTACGAGTTTGAATAAGTAAACATCTTAATGGTGCTTGTATGTGTAATATAGTGATGGATTTGGTTAGTAAAATAATAACATAACATTTAAAAGACGAGGAAAGTCATTTTTTTTTAATTCTAGTAATTAAGTGGATGATCTACTAACATCATGTTTTATTTTTCTATTCACTCATAACTGTTGAGGCAAACTGAAATGACATCTAAAATAATAGATAACTGTTATAAAGGAAAATGTACATTGATGGAGTGGGTAACCTTTAAATAAAATTTAAAATTATTATATTTATAAGAATTAAAATATAATAATAGAAACGATTATCAACACATTCAATTATTATGAATCTGTTTTGACATCTTCTCTTATGTATAAAAGGAGCACAAGTCCTCTTTCATAGGAGTCTTCGATTAACTAAAGTTCTAAAATACTTGTGCATAAGAGTTAGAGAGTTAAGGATTTTATCAAGAGGTCTCTCAATCACGTTATGGTTGCATCATGTTCGAATAGTATGCAGCTCTAATTTTCTATTGTTTTTCTTTTTTCTTAAAATGTGTTGAATTCAATAAAAACTAAGTAAAATAACTTCCACATCGAATTTCTTACATATGTTATTAGAGCAATGTTGAATTCACACATCTTAGAATTCATTAACGTTTATATATATATATATTTTAAACTAATAGTTTATATATATGTATATATTATTATACTAACAGTTAATACATATGTATATATTATTACACTAACTATGTATATATATGTATATACTATTATACTAATAGTTAATATATATGTATATATTGTTACACTAACAGTTAATATATGTGTATATATTATTACACTAACAGTATATATATGTATAAATTTTTACACTAATAACTTATATATATGTACATATTATTACACTAATAGTTAATATATATATTATTACACTAATAGTTTGTATATATGTATATATTTTTAAATTAACAGTTAGTTTCATAATGTAAATATATATCTGCATATTTTTTATACAAGTTATGGTATCATAGTTTTATGACTTAAGATTTATTAACATGACGAGTTACCAAATTAAGCCAGATTGATGAGTCTTGTGTTAATTAAACTATATTAAAAAATTAAGAGAGGCTTATAAAGAAATAATATATATATATATATTTTTATCATCATGAGATTGAGACTAATCCAAAAGAGAGTCATTTTTTAATAATTTTGAATTGATAGTTTATTTTGTGTTATTTAGATGTATACTTAAATATGACATGTAAATGAAAAAATATTAAGTACTTTAATTCCCTTTGAGTGAACACTAGATATGCTAAAGTTTTGCCCAAAGAAAAAACTATAATGATATCAATAGTTCATTATTTATAAAATTCAATTATATATTATAGATATACTTGAGACTTTACTGTGAGCATTATTATATTTTTATAGGTCCTACTTCATTATATTCTCTTGCATATTGAATGACAACTTTTGGTAGGTCGAATTTTGCGAAGTGGTATGAAATGGTCTAATTTTATGACATCCTAAATACTAATTAAGGCATAAGGGTACCAGATACAAAAATAGATTACGAGTGCATGATAAATAATTGTATGCAGCGGATTAAATTATTACAAATCCCTTACCAAAATATATATGAGTTCTAATTACACATATAACTGAGGCCAGAAGTAGCGACAACATCTAAAATATCAAAATACAAAAAGGGCCACTTCTTTCACTATGTGAATGGACTCATTAGAGTGTGGGACAAGTCATGCACTCAAAGTTTTTGGATCCTCATAGACTTCAAGGGGTAGATCAGTGATCGGTTCCTCACTATCTTTCTCATATGGGGAGCATGGAAAGGGATGAGTTTCATATACTTAGTAAGAAAAATAGTATTTAAATAGCATCATAAGATTTTAAAAGTTAATAATTATGTCATCAATACTTATCATCAGGGATCACATTAGGGTCCTTTCTTACTTTATAAAAATAAGTTATTTATTAAAAAAACATCATATCCATCATATCATACTCACAACTATCAAATCAACCATGTTGATAATAGAGAAATCAAATAAATCATAAAATGTTCAGATTTTCGTGTCATGCTTCGCGAAGTCATTTTGACTTCCATCAACTGAGGGTAGATATAGATTTCCAACTACTCATGTGGAATGACCATATCAGATATATATAATGGCAATTTGCTCACGACATATTTTCACCTTGCCAAACCATGACACGATTTATGACCACGGCCGTGCCAACCACAGTGGTCCTACAAGATGTTTTATAATCATGGCAGTACTTAGCCAAATGTGATCCCTAATAGATAATTCACATCACCAATCTCGTCAGAGGATACGCCGTCATCCAGAAGGAACAGTCCTCTCACGTCTTTTTCAGACCAAATGGGAGAGGAAAAAACAGAAATGCCTCAGAGATAAAAAGCCTAACGAGACACTTGATGCATTATGCATGTCAATACAGATACATGTTTTTCATACCATTTCATGCTCAATCTCTTTTACGCGTTTCAAAAAATTATCACCAAAATCATGTCATTTAAATCACATGCAAAATCACCAAGTTCCTATATAATCTTATAACATGCTTTATCAAGAAAAATTCACTTCGTTTGAACGATTAAACATAAAATGAAAATCATAAATTTCAAGCTTCATAATTTTGATTCTAAAAATACTCCTTAAGATGTTTAAGGAAATACTAAATTCCTTACCAAAACTTTGAAGTTTTCTTACACCTTTCTTCTTCTTCTCCTTTCCTTTTTTCTCTATATCACTCTCTTTAGTCTCTGTCTAAGCTCTTGGAGGATGGAAGAATGAAATGGAAGTGATGAGAAAAATGTAAGAGAGGGATTCCTATTTATAGAAAATGAGGACCATTAGATTTGCACTGAGTGGTGAAATTTAGTGAGGAGAGAAAAAAATGAGTGAAAAAAGAGTGATGTGACACGATGCGACGACAGTGTGAGAAACAAAGGAAGAACCTCCCAACTGGCGGCAGCTCATCGCCCAAGGCAGCACACAGAACCCAAGGGTAGCAGTGCACTGCTCGAGGTAACAGCTCACCTCCCCAAGTTTGCCACACTCTGTAGGCCTAGCCTACAGGTAAGCCAACCTATCCTACCATGCGCAGGGCGCTACGTGGAGGCCTACTGTGTCTAGGCCAATTTGCCTAGGCCTATTGCGTGTAGGCCCATGCGCACAGGCCTAGTGCACACAGACCCATGCGCGTAGGCCTATTGTGTGCAGGCCCATGTGCGCAGTTCTACTGTGCCCTGACCCATGCGCCCTGGCCTACCACGCAGGCCTACTGTGCGGACAACGTGCGCACAGGGTACTCGGCGCATGGCTTGTCCGTGCATGATGGGACGCACATAAATTGGCCTGTCTACGCGCGATGGGACACACAGAAAAACCGGCCTCGCACCCCTTGTGGACTTGTGCATGTCCTGTGTTGGCCGTGCGCCTGCACAAGCACATAGTGTGCGATGCCCACGTGGGTGGGTTTTTCTTGCAGGCGTTTTCCTGCGAGATTCCACCCCTGTTTTTCTGTCTTTTCTCCTAAAAATTATTTTAAAAACAAAATAGCAAAATAATAAAATAATAAGGTAAAATTGACAACAATAACAAAATCATAAAATATAATTTTCAGGAATAAATTAAAAATACTAATTAAATTTATGAAATATGATATAAAAATTATGAGATAATTTTAAGATGTTCAAGTGGCGTTAAGGCCCAAATAAAGAGGGGTTTTCGAATTACAAATTTAGTGTGAAGGTTAGTAGGGTGTTACAAATTCTCATTGGGTTTATTGGATCTTGGCCTCACTTTAATAATTGAAAAACCTCTTGAAGCTACAGATGATAGTATCTTAGAGCAAATGGAACAATTGAAAGCTTGGACAAGATCAAATAGACTCGGTCTTATGTTTATGAGAATGACCATTGTCACTAACATCAAAGCTTCCCTTCTTCAAATTGAGATAGCCTCAGAATTTCTAAAATATATGGAAGAGCATTTCAAACGTGCCAATAAGTCTCTTGCAGGCACATTGATGGCTGAATTGACCACCATAAAATATGATGATGAGAAAAAAAATCAACAACACATTCTGAACATGGCTAAAAAGGCTGCAAAACTTAATGCATTGGACATGAATATAGATGAGTCATTCTTAGTACAATTTGTCCTTAACTCGCTTCCTTTGGAATTTGCTCCATTCAAGATCCACTATAGCACTAATAATGAGTAGTGGAACATGAATGAGCTTATTAACAAGTATATTCAGGAGGAAACGAAATTAAAGCAAGATGGACATAATTTTGCCATTGCAGTTACTCATGGAGTTATGAAGAATGAAGGTAAATTCAGAAAAGTAATGAACATTCCACCAAAGAAATAGAGTAGACCTAGGGAGAATAACCAGAGTCATGACGAAAAATTTATTCTAAATTGCTACTTTTGTGGCAATAAATGTCATGTGAAAAAAGAATGTAATAAACATAAGGTGTGGTTCGAAAATAGAGGTATGAATCTTTCTTTTGTATGTTATGAATGAAATCTTGCTGAGGTTCCTTCTAATACTTGGTGGATTAATTATGGACCCATAACTCATGTTACTAATTCAATGTAGAAATTCGTTACAACCCGAAAACTAAAAAAAAGTGAAAAGTTTCTCTATTTAGGAAACCATCTCAAAATAAGAATGGTAGTTGTAGGTATGTATCGCTTGCTATTAAAGACTGATTATCAAATTGATCTTTTGAACACTTTTTATATACCTCCAATTTTAGGAATTTAATTTCACTATCCAAATTAGATGTTGTTAGATATTCATTTATTTTGGTTGTAGAAAACTTACTTTGGTGTTTAATTTAATGACAATTAGTTACGATATTTTATATGATGGTTTATATAAAATTTGTTTCAATCATGAATTTGCATAAACTTTAGTTACCCTGCATTTAAATATTGGTTCAAGACGCGGCTTAATTAATGAAAATTATTCATTAATGTGGCATAAAAGGCTAGGGCATATCTCTAGGGAAAGAATTGAGAGATTAGTGAATGATGGAATTTTAAAAAATCTTGACATCACTGATTTCCAAATATGCGTAGATTGCATAAAAGGAAAACAAACTAAACATATAAAGAAAGGTGCCACAAGAAGTAATGAGCTTATTGAGATAATTCATACGAACATTGCGGACCACTCTCCATTTCTTCTTTCATTAGAGAGAGCTATTTTATCACTTTTATAGATGATCTATCTCAGTATGGTTATGTGTATCTAATGCATGATAAGTCTCAAGCCATTGATGTCTTTGAGGTGTACATTACAAAGGTTGAGAGACAATCAGATAGAAAGGTTAAGATTGTGAGATCTAATTGAGATGGTGAATACTATGGTAGATATGATGAGTTAAGAAAAAATCCTGGTCTCCTTGCCAAATTCCTTGAAAAGTATGGCATTCATGCTTAATACATAATTCTAGGTACACCACAACAGAATAGTGTTGCTGAAAAGAGTAATCATACTTAATGGAAATATTTAGGAGTATGATGAGTTACTCTTCTATACTTATTTTTTATGGGGTGAAGCCTTAAAGATTGTAATGCATATCTTGAACAAAGTTCTTAGTAAAGAAATATTTGCGACTCCTTTCGAGTTTTAAACTGGTAAAAAACCAAGTTTAAGAAATTTACATATATAGGGTTGTCTAGCGGAGGAAAGAATCTTCAATCCTCATGAGATAAAGTTAGATTTAAGAACAATATCTGAATATTTTATTGGTTATCTAGATAAGTCTAAAGGATATAGATTTTACTGTCCTAACGTGATGGTAAAGGTAGTATTGATTGATTTAAAGTTAGACTAGTGACCAAAGAATTTACTCAAAAGGAATGTATAGATTATAGAGATACATTCTCTCCAATTTTTAAAAAGGACTCCCTTAGAATCATTATGACACTTATAGCACATTTTGATTTAGAGTTACATCAAACGAATGTGAAAACTACTTTCTTGAATGGGAATTTAGATGAAGATATATATATGGAACAACCTGAAGGATTCACAAAGAAAAAAAAAAGAACACCTAGTTTATAAATTAAATAAATCCATTTATGCTCTTAAACAAGCTTCAAGACAATGATATATAAAGTTTAATGATATCATTACATCTTATGATTTACAGAAAATACTATTGATCAATGCATATATTTGAAAATTAGTGGGAGCAAGTTTATATTTTTGATACTATATGTGGATGATATTTTGCTAGCTAGTAGTGATCTTATTTTGTTATAGGAAACTAAGAAGTATCTCTCTAAAAACTTTCAGATAGTTGATATGAGTGACACAACCTATGTCATTAGAATAGAAATCTTTAGAGATTGATCTATAGGATTATTAGGTTTGTCTCAAAAAGGACATATTAACCAAGGTTTAGAGAGATTTAGTATGTATTTATGTTCAATTAGTATTGCACCCATTTTGAAGTGTGACAAATTAATTAAAACTCAATGCACAAGGAATGACTTAAAAAGGGAACAAATGAAGAAAATTCTGTATTCATCTTTTGAGGGAAGTTTGATGTATACTTAAACTTGTATTAGACTAGATATCAACTATGCTGTTGGTATGTTCGAAATGTGTAACATCCCAGACACTTGATGGGCTAAAAAGGAGCCTAATAACAGAAATAGATACGAGTGTAAGTAATAAAGTATATATACAGCGGAAAATAAAAATTCCTTGCAACAAAATCAAAGGTTTATTTTACACCTGAGGCCAAGAGTTAGCTACAAAAATATGAATATACAAAAGTGTGAGTCATTTTAATAATTACAAACAGGTGTCATCAGAATGTGGACAAAATAAAGCACTTGTAATCATCATAAAGATCCAAGAAGGGATCCAAACAAGCTTCAAGGGGTAACTCAGTGAGCAAATCATCACTTCCATCATCTGATGGGGGCATTGATTGGGGTAAGTACAATAGACTCAATAAGGGAAACATTATTTAAACTATACAACTAAGGTTTATAAAAGTGATTAACTTTTAAATAAAATGTTATTTCTCAATTAAATAACTTACCTTAGAAGTCTCCATAGGACGAGTTTAATTCGAATATTTAGAAAAGATCGTTATTTTCTTCAAAAAAAATATTTTAACATATTGAATAAAAAAATAGAGAATATAGTCAATCATAAACAGACATTGCAATAGAAATTAGGTGAACCAACTAAGAACATAAAACGATCAGGATAAAGTAGAAGAACTATTATACAAAATCACTATAGAGTATCAAACAACTATCCCTGTCATGTTTGTATTTTATTTAAGTCTTTTACTGACCTCCATGCGAAGCCGTTACAACATATATCCTGATAGGCAGAATACAAGAACATTGATCTAATTCAGCTACCTAATGGTCTGATTACAAGAACAAGGTTGAAGAAATTCAAGGACGTATTAAACAAAATGATTCAAGACTTGTGGAATGACATTGACAAAACTCAAGAATGCAACAAGGAAGCATGTATCGGGCTTGGGCTGAACAACATAAATAAAAGCTTAATCACATTAATTCAAGTGGAAGTTACACCATCCCAAGATAAATTTGAATTAGTTTGCTTGGATGGGCCATAACTTGGGCTTATGATGTCCAAATTAGGTGATTCAAAAGCCTAAACATATCTACACAAATTATGGCTACAACTATCATGAAGAAACCTAGTCCAAATTCAAATTTTATCAAATAGATAATTGGTTCTTAATTTTTAAAAAAAATTATGACTTAGATACATTAAATCTAGTTGTATTTATTTATTGTTCTAGACTTTTATTTTTTCTTATTAAATAAAAATATTTACTTAGTAAGATGAAAAGTTGAGACTCTTAGAAGTCTTGAAACTTATCTTGGAGGGTTGTTCCATTTATAAATAGGTAGTATTCTCTTTTGTAAAGTTAGACAAGTTAATATATGAATATACTTAATACAAGATTTCTTAATCGGTTTTTCTCTTGTTCTGGTTCCTATGACCAAAGCTAATTACTTTGTGAGTAGTTTTATTCCAAAATTTTCTTCAATGGTTGAATTTGGATAGCAGATTTATTCCAAAGTTCTTTTTCATGAATTGAATTGGGTTAAGGACTTGGTAAATCTGATATACCTTTCCAAGAAGTTGCTTCCAAGCTTAAAGATATTGGGTCTCGGGTTTAATATACCCCTGGTTCGTATCAGTTTGGTATAAGAGCTTAGACTCTAAATCAATGTATATCCTTTGTGTTTCATCTCTTTACTTCTATTTCATTGTTTCAAGTCTTTTTTTTTCCATTTCCATCCTCCATATCTTTTTGTTATTATTTAGCATCTAGCATATCATTTTATAGTCCTTTCATTTTCCATTCGTTTCAATTTTTTTTATGTTGTTATTTATCATCATTTGTTGTTCTCCATCTCCTTGTGATATATTTGTTATCCAAAAGTTAGTCCATTCAAGTTTATTTCTATTGTGTTACATAAAAATAATAGAGAAAAAAAAGAAAAATTAAAAAAAAGTGAAAAAAAAATGAAAAAAGGAAGATCAATAAGCAAAAGAAAAAAAAAAGAGGATTCGGAAAAGTAGTTAAAACAAAAATTCAATTTGAGTTCCTAGATTGAAATTTCTTTAAAGTCGTATTTCTTTCTAAGAATTCGAGTTCATCTTTCATTTCCATCTACCTTGCTTGACTTTTATTCAGACCATCTTTTATTTCCTTCCAACTTGGTTTATTCTATTTGTCATTGTAATTCAACATGTTTGTATAAGTTTTGATTCTCTACAACAAATCTTAACAAGAGAATTGGAGTGGTAAAAGGCTGAGTGTGAGTTCATATAAAGAAAAGCAAAAATTTAAACATGAGTGAAATTAAGTGATACCATTATTTGAGTAAAACACGTGAGGGAGTGAAGTGAGGAACTATCTTTTACTTTACTAACTTTTTTTTGCAGCTTAATACAAGATGAGTGGACAAACAAATAATCCACAAAATGAGATAGATAGGTTCCAAGCCTTAACAAAATTGATGAAAGCTATAGATAGAAGATATGATGAGATTATTAATCGAATGGAGAGGCTAAAAGTTTCGGTTACAAGGGGGCAGCCACTAAATGCTCCTAATCTAGCCATGAATGGTAGGAGATTTGTAAATAGAGTTCAAGAGGGTAATGACTTTGAAGATGATGAATCACGTGGTGATAATGAAGAAAAAAAGGAGGTGCAACCAAGAGTAAAAAACAATAATAATAGCAACTTGGTGGTGTTAAATTAAAGATTCCATTCTTTCATGAAAAAATGGATCCTGAAGCTTACTTGGATTGAGAAAAGAAGATGGAACCAGTATTTGATTGAAATAACTACACTAAATCCAAGAAGTTAGAACTTATTGTTGATGTTTTTGAAGATTATGCTATTACTTGGTGGGATGATACAAAGAAGAAGCGAAGAAAAAATAGGGAGAGGCCTACTGAAGAATGGAGAGATTTAAAGTCCATCATGAGAAGATTTGTACCAAGCTATTACTATAGAGAGTTGTATAATCGACTTCAAAATCTTATACAAAGTTCCAAGAGTGTTGAGGATTACTACAAAAGAATGGAAGTGGCCATGATTAGAGCAAATATCCAGGAAGATAGTGAGGCTATAATGGCTAGATTTCTTGATGGTTTGAATAAGGAGATTTTTAATGTGGTTGAATTGCTGCCTTATATGGAGCTAGAAGATTTACTTCATCTTGCTTTGAAGGTTGAGAAGCAATTAAAGAGAAAAGGGAACGTAAGTCATTTTTATTCTAACACTTCAACATTCAAATCAAATTGGAGGAAAGGTGATAAGGCTTCGTCATCCAAGCCTAAGGGAGAATTAAAAGAGGTTCCTATAGCATCCGGTTCTAGCAAAGATAAGGGTAAGCTTGACTCTACTACTAACATAAAAAATATTAAAATTTTCAAGTGTTAAGGTGTAGGTCATTTGAAACGACCCCGAAAATTTAAAATGAAATATGTGTATTAAAAATGTCAAATGCGGAAGCGTAATAAAAATTTTGATTAAACATCCCTTACACTAAAACCAAAAATGTGCTCAAAGTATAAAAGAACAAACTAACTAAAAGAGAAACTCAAAAATAAAAGCTATAAATATGACTACGGAGTCTTCAGGTGTCCCCTTCGCCGTCTTCCTGCGGAACGGGCTCGGGAACAATGTCTTCCTGATCTGAAATGATTAAATAAGGAATGAGCTACACCAGCCCAGTAAAGACATCACACTATCTCACCGTCACGGAGGTAAAGGTGGGTAGAAAACACAAAAGGACCAATGGAGCATAGTTTACAACAAATTCTTTTATCAATAATAAAAGCCTTTACTATCCACTTATCTCGGTGAAATTCATAAAACAATATACGAAAGCAATAACATTATCATCATCACGAAATCATAGAAACTGTATAACATAATACTTATCACGCCTTTTGCATCTCAATCATTACACAACATATTTTTCCTTATTTACCAGCCTACTAGTATCCATGGGGATCCATAGGGGTCCCGCTACCCGTGAACCCTTAATACTTGTAATCAGATTCCAGGGCCGTCCCCATACCCCGTCCGGTATGGGTGCCAAAACTATAAACCTCAATACCCCGTCGGGTATGAGGGTGAAACGGGCCGTCCCCATACCCCGTCCGGTATGGGCGCCAAAATACATAAGATCTCCATACCCCGTCCGGTATGAGAGACCACAATCCCGGTAGGGTTCCCTACGGACCCGGTCCGTCCACCATCTCCCAGGATATCTAGTCAGGCTGACCACATTATACAATTATCAATTTACATAACCTTTGATTCCCTTTTTCCTCAGTCAGCATCATCAATTCGCAAACAAGCAAGCAAACCAGTAATTTATGCCAAACAAGACAATATACAACATCTGGTTCTCAGTCATTCAACCCATAATCAATAAAACAGTGATATATGCACACGAAACTATGAAATGAAAACATCAGACCTCATACTGCATTTAAAACTGTAAAATAGGCCAAACAACAGCTGACCGACAAACACACCAGACTCGGGCTCCATTAGCGACCTTAAACAATTTCACACATCTATTGATTCATGAAATACCGTTTTATCATTTATTGAACTTTAATACCGTGATAGGAAATAGGGTGAGGGGTCCTTACTTGTTCAGGGTCCAAACACGGCTCCACAGTGCGCCTACAGGCTGTCCCTAATTTTCCCTGAATTTTTCCCGGGGAACTGAAACGCACTACTGGTACCTGCAAGTGTCCCAAAAAATCCCAAATTAGACTCAGTGCCCCTTTCGGCCAATATCGCAATTCTGGCACGGCGGCTCCGCCGTGCTCCGGCGATGGCGCCACCGCAAACGGCGGCGATTCGCCTCGGGTTGGCCGTTTTCGGCCGTTTCTGGCTGAATTCGGCCACACTTGCATCGGTCCCTGCGATAAAAAAACCCTAGGGCCCTTGGGGGGCCAAAAAATTACGAAAAACTGAAGCTTACCGGCGGCGGTGTTCTCGGGTGCGGCGGTTCTCCGGTGAGGTTCGTGTTTTGGTGATTCGGCTCCGATCAACTTGTAGAGAAAAGAATGGTGATCACGGTGATATAAAAATTGTATCAAACGGAGGCCGGGAAGGGCCTCATCGGAGGCAAAAACTGAGGAGGGGCACGACGGCGCCGCTTGGTTTCGGCAGTGTTTTTCGGCCGTTTAGTCGGGATTCTAGCTCCGATTTTGCCGCAGGGGAACTCAGCGTGGAAAAACAAATCGGGGTATGAAATTTACCTCGATCGGCGGTCGAAAAACTCCCCGGTGCGGCGGCGGGTGGCGGCGGCCGGTTCCTTCGGCGTCTGGTTCGTCTTCTTCGGCGAGGGCAGTCGGCTAGGATTTTTGTGGTCAGGTGTGAGGGTTTTATTTATACCCTTTTGCCTTTTGATCACAGCCGTCCATTTTGGTTGAATCTGGGCCGTCCGTGCGCGTGCATCTGGGCCGTCCATGCGATTGCATCTCGGCCGTCCGTGCGCACGCTTGATCTGAGTCGTCCGTGCGTGCAGGGACGCATCTGGGCCGTCCGATCGTGCGCACGCGGATCGCCCACGTGGCCCGTTCCCCGGTCGACGTGGTCTTGCCACGCGGCAGGTCCTGGTTGGCCAGGGCTGCTGACTGGGCCGCTGACGTGGCTGTTGACGTGGCGCTGACCGGGCGCAATTTTTTTAAATTACGTTTTGACCATCGGTTTCTGATTTTTTTTTTCAAAAATACCCCAAGAATCCTAATTTTCACCCCTTTTTCCCAAAATCAATTTCAATTAAATCCAAATAATATTTTTACCCAATTTTACAATTATTATTATTTTTATTATTATATTAAATTAAATTAAAATAAATAATATAAAATAAAATAAAATAAGAAAATAAAATTAATAATAATAATAATAAAAATAATTTAAAATTATTTGGGCGTTACAACTCTCCCCCCCTTAAAGAAATTTGGTCCCCCAAATTTGCCTCTTACTCTTGGTCGAACAAATGGGGATACTGGCCTCTAAATTCTGATTCCAGTTCCCAAGTAGCCTCCCTAGGCGTGTGGTTCTGCCACACGACCTTTACAAATGATATTTCTCGGTTGCGGAGTATTCTGCTCTCTCAGTCCGTGATACCGACCGGTACTTCTTCATAAGACAAGTCCTCTTGGAGTGGAAGCGGTTCATGGGCCAAGACATGAGAAGGGTCCGGGTTGTACTTACGTAGCATCGATACGTGAAACACGTTGTGAAGTCGGGAGAGCTCAGGAGGCAGTGCTAGTCTATAGGCAGTGGTACCAATCTTGTCTAAGATTTCAAAGGGTCCAATATATCGGGGGTTTAATTTTCTCCTCTTGCCGAACCTACTAATTCCCTTGAAAGGAGTGACCTTAAGAAACACACGGTCGCCTTTCTCAAACGCTAGGTCTCTCCTCCGGATATCTGCATAACTCTTCTGCCTGCTCTGAGCTGTCTGAATGTTCTTTTTGATTTTAACTATCTTGGATGTGGTCTCCTCTACCAACTCCGGGCCGAACGATCTTCTATCGCCCACTTCCTCCCAACAAATCGGTGACCTGCACGGGCGCCCATATAGCGCCTCATATGGAGCCATGCTGATACTTGCTTGGTAGCTGTTGTTGTAGGCAAACTCTATCAGGGATAGATGGTCGTCCCAATGGCCCTCGGAGTCAAGGACATAAGCTCGGAGCATATCCTCAAGTGTACGAATTGTCCTCTCTGATTGTCCATCAGTTTGGGGGTGGAAGGCAGTACTAAGAGATAGCTTTGTTCCCATAGCTTGCTGGAAGCTATTCCAAAACCGAGAAGTGAATCTGGGGTCCCTGTCGGTTACCACTGTCACTGGGACTCCATGCAATCTAACTATCTCCCGGATATACATTCTTGCTAACTTGTCCAACGAATCAGTCATTCTGATGGCTAGGAAGTGGGAAGACTTGGTAAGTCGGTCAACGATTACCCATATGGCATCGTGTCCTAAACGCGCCTTGGGTAACCCCGATACGAAGTCCATGGTGATATGTTCCCACTTCCATTCCGGGATCGGTAAGGGCTGAAATAACCCACCTGGGCGCTGATGCTCTGCCTTGACCTGCTGACATACCAAACATTTAGATATAAAGTTAGCTATATCTCTCTTCATCCCATTCCACCAGAACCGGGGTTGCATAGTTTGGTACATTTTGGTACTTCTTGGATGCATGGCAAACTTTGAACTATGGGACTCCGTCATGATGTCTCTTTTTAACTCACTGTCGTCTGGGACACATACTCTGTCCTTGAAATGAATCAATCCGTCGGCAGAGAGCTAGAATTCTGAACTCACTCCCTGTTCTGTATCCTTCTTACGGGTTACTAGGGCGGGGTCGACTGACTGGGCTTCCTTTATTCTTTAGATTAACTCAGGTTGGACTACTAGGTGGCCCAAACATGTGGCCCTCTTCAGATCTCGCAGTCAAACCTGATGCGTGGCCCCAATTGACCTGCATTCTGAAACCATCAAATGGGCTAGGGTGCCTGCACTTTTCCTGCTGAGGGCATCGGCTACTACGTTGCCCTTACCTGGATGGTATAGGATATCACAATCATAGTCTTTGAGGAGTTCCATCCACCTTCTCTGACGCATGTTGAGATCCTTCTGAGTGAAGATGTGCTTCAAACTCTTATGATCGGTATAGATCTGAAAGGTCTCTCCATACAAATAATGGCGCCAGGTTTTCAAGGCATGTATGATTGCGGCGAGCTCCAAGTCATGGGTAGGATAGTTCTTCTCATGATTCTTTAGCTGTCTGGACCCATATGCTATAACCTTTCCATGCTGCATCAAACCACAACCCAGGCCCAGATAGGAGGCATCACTATAAACTGTATACCCTCCTGATCCACTCGGTAGAGCCAGCACGGGTGCAGTAGTCAGTCGCTTCTTCAATTCTGAAAAACTCCTTTCGTAGTCCTCATTCCATTCAAACTTTGCATTCTTCTTTGTGAGTCGGGTTAGAGGAGCTGCTAGACTAGAGAACCCTTCGACAAACCGACGGTAATAACCTGCCATCCCCAGGAAGCTGCGAATTTCCTTAACTGTTGTCAGCCTTTCCCAACCAAGTACCGCTTCAACCTTTTCGGGGTTCACTGATACCCCTTCCTTCGATATAACATGTCCCAGGAAGGCAGTTTGCTCGAGCCAAAATCCACACTTGCTCAACTTTGCATACAACTTCTTTTCCCTGAGGACCTGTAGGACTTGGGCAAGATGATGAGCATGTTCTTCTCTACTTTTTGAGTAGACTAAGATATCATCGATGAACACGATGACAAATTGATCCAAGAACTCTCTGAAGATCCTGTTCATTAGATCCATAAAGATGGTCGGGGCGTTGGTTAGCCCAAACGGCATGACTAGGAACTCATAGTGTCCGTACCTGGTTCGGAATGCTGTCTTGGGGATGTCTCCTGTTCTTTCCTTTACCTGATGGTAACCTGATCGTAGATCTATTTTAGAAAAGACCCGTGCACCCTGCAACTGATCGAAAAGGTCATCAATCCGGGGAAGAGGATATTTGTTTTTAATTGTTACCTTGTTTATCCCTCTGTAATCAATGCACAGTCTCAACGTTTCATCTCCATTCCTTGTAAAAGTAACTCCGGCACCCCAAGGGGAAACGCTGTGTCTAATGAAACCACTGTCTTGTAACTCAGTGATCTGTTTCCTTAGTTCTTCCATCTCAATGCAGCTCATTCGGTAAGGAGCAACCAAGATGGGCTGGGTACCTGGCTGTAAGTCTATGGTGAACTCGACCTCTCTGTCCACTGGTAGACTGGGCAGTTCATCCGGAAATACGTCTGGAAAGTCTCGGACTACTGGAATCTCTTGGATACAGACTTCTTTCTTGGGTTTACCTAGTTAGAGAAAATAAAAGATTAAGGCACTGAGAATTAAGAAAACTTGCCATTAGGGGAAATCAGTACTGAATGATTTTATTAACTTGTAAATGGCTCCTCGTTGGGAGGATTAAATACAATCTTTTTGTTAAAGCAGTCTATGGTGGCGTGATACGCCGCTAGCCAATCCATTCCTAGGATTACATCAAAATCCCCCGTGTCTAACCCTATCAGGTCTACCCTCAATTTCCTATCTGCTATCTCCACGACACATGCCCTGTAGATAACCTCTTCTAGTAATGTCTCCCCCCCAGCGGTAGATACAAGCAATAATGAATCAAGTCTATCGGGTGATACACAAATTTTGGAAGCAAGGACATGTGAAACAAAAGAATGTGATGCACCAGTGTCAAACAAAACATGAGCAATGTGGCCAGAGATATATACATACCATCTACCACGTCCGGGTCTGCGTCGGCATCCTTTTGGGTAAGGTTGTAAACTCTGCCCTAAATTGGAGGCCTTCTTTGATTCTGGTTCCTCAGGCATTCCCTTGCATAGTGCTGGGCACTGCCGCATATGCGATAGGTGTTGCTGAGGCGGTAGCAGGGTTGGTCCCCGTGATCCCTGCTGTAGTGCTGGCAGATCTTCCCACGTGCTGCCCCCGTAGCCTGAGGAGGGGCCTGGATGGCGGGTCTGGGCCTCTTACTGGGTTGGACAGGCACGGTAGGTGCTGGCCTGCGGAGCGGGGCTGAGGGTCGGGAACTCCCCGCTAGCTGAGGGTGGGTGTCGAAGCTCCTTTCTATGATATGCGCCTTTGCTAGGACTGCTGAATATGTCTCGAGCTCCATTACCAGTAAGTGCTGTCTGATCTCTGGGCGGAGACCCCACTGGAATTTTCTGGCCATTCGGCCCTCATCCATCAATGTCTCTGGGGCATATCGGCCCAGCTCCAGGAACTTACGGGCATACTCCGACACTGTCATGTTTCCCTAGACCAATTGAGCAAACTCCATTTCCTTCAGGTGTTGGATGTGTTTAGGGAGATACTCCGCGTGGAAGGCCGCTAAGAACTGCTCCCAAGTAGCTGGTGTAGGCAGGGTGGTCCGCTTGAGCTCCCACTAGCGTACTGCTTCCCCTACCAGCATGTAGGAGGCAATGGCAGCCCTCTGCTCAAGAACTACTCCCAAGGTCTCGAAAGCTCTCTCAGTCTCTGCCAGCCAGTATTGGGCCCCTTCAAAAGAGGATCCCCCTGCAAAAGTAGAAGGGTTCAGTCTTTTGTACCTCTCTATGAAACCGGGGTCGATCAAGGAATGAGCGGGGTCCCGAGGTAGAGGGACTGGGGCCGGCTGACGGTGAACTGGGGGACCCTGTGGTGGCACCTGCTGATGTGGTGGGGGTACTGGAATGTGCTGTGGTGGTGCCTGGTGGTACCGTGGCTGTGGTACCGGGTCGTACCGCGGCTGTGGTGCCGGGTGGTACTGTGGAGGAACATGTTCCTGCCGGGGTGGCTTGGGATCAGCCTGCTGGAGTGGGGGATCAACCTGCGATAGCGGCGGAGGTCCGGGTAACTCTCTTCTCTCCTCTCACCTTTGCTGGGCAGCTACGAGAGCTTCCACCATCTCAAATAGTCTGTCTAAATCCTCCCGAAGCGAATTATCTTGGGCCACTCGGTTTAGTGGGGGCCTTCCTCTCCTCATTTCCGTGTACCTGCATTCACAAGGAATGGTTGAGTAACGATCTATCGGTGAGTATTTCTCTAAGGCACTATTGTGTAAGGGATGGTCCGAGGAAATGCGGCTCTGATACCAACTGAAACGACCCCGGAAATTTAAAATGAAATATGTGTATTAAAAATGTCAAATGCGGAAGCGTAATAAAAATTTTGATTAAACATCCCTTACACTAAAACCAAAAACGTGCTCAAAGTATAAAAGAACAAACTAACTAAAATAGAAACTCGAAAATAAAAGCTATAAATATGACTACGGAGTCTTCAGGCGTCCCCTTCGCCGTCTTCCTGCGAAACGGGCTCGGGAACAATGTCTTCCTGATCTGAAATGATTAAATAAGGAATGAGCTACACCAGCCCAGTAAAGACATCACACTATCTCACCGTCACGGAGGTAAAGGTGGGTAGAAAACACAAAAGGACCAATGGAGCATAGTTTACAACAAATTCTTTTATCAATAATAAAAGCCTTTACTATCCACTTATCTCGGTGAAATTCATAAAACAATATACGAAAGCAATAACATTATCATCATCACGAAATCATAGAAACTGTATAACATAATACTTATCACGCCTTTTGCATCTCAATCATTACACAATATATTTTTCCTTATTTACCAGCCTACTAGTATCCATGGGGATCCATAGGGGTCCCGCTACCCGTGAACCCTTAACACTTGTAATCAGATTCCAGGGCCGTCCCCATACCCCGTCCGGTATGGGCGCCAAAACTATAAACCTCAATACCCCGTCCGGTATAAGGGTGAAACGGGCCGTCCCCATACCCCGTCCGGTATGAGAGACCACAATCCCGGTAGGGTTCCCTACAGACCCGGTCCGTCCACCATCTCTCAGGATATCTAGTCAGGCTGACCACATTATACAATTATCAATTTACATAACCTTTCATTCCCCTTTTCCTCAGTCAGCATCATCAATTCGCAAACAAGCAAGCAAACCAGTAATTTATGCCAAACAAGACAACATACAACATCGGGTTCTCAGTCATTCAACCCATAATCAATAAAACAGTGATATATGCACACGAAACTATGAAATGAAAACATCAGACCTCATACTGCATTTAAAACTGTAAAATAGGCCAAACAACAGCTGACCGACAAACACACCAGACTCGGGCTCCATTAACGACCTTAAACAATTTCACACATCTATTGATTCATGAAATACCGTTTTATCATTTATTAAACTTTAATACCGTGATAGGAAATAGGGTGAGGGGTCCTTACTTGTTCGGGGTCCGAACATGGCTCCACAGTGCGCCTACAGGCTGTCCCTAATTTTTCTTGAATTTTTTTCGGAGAACTGAAACGTACTACTGGTACCTGCACGTGTCCCAAAAAATCCCAAATTAGACCCAGGGCCCCTTTCGGCCAATATCGCAATTCCGGCACGGCGGCTCTGCCGTGCTCCGACGACGGCGCCACCGCAAACAGCGGCGATTCGCCTCGGGTTGGCCGTTTTCGGCCGTTTCTGGCTGAATTCGGCCACACTTGCATCGGTCCCTGTGATAAAATAACCCTAGGGCCCTCGGGGGGCCAAAAAATTACGAATAACCGAAGCTTACCGGTGGCAGTGCTCTCGGGTGCGGCGGCTCTCCGGTGAGGTTCGTGTTTTGGTGATTCGGCTCCGATCAACCTGTAGAGAAAAGAATGGTGATCACGGTGATATAAAAATTGTATCAAACGGAGTCCGGGAAGGGCCTCATCGGAGGCAAAAATCGAGGAGGGGCGCGGCGGTGCCGCTTGGTTTCGGCCGTATTTTTCGGCCGTTTGGCCAGGATTCTGGCTCCGATTTGGCCACAGGGGAACTCAGCGTGGAAAAACAAGTCGGGGGTATGAAATTTACCTCGATCGGCGATCGAAAAACTCCCCGGTGCGGCGGCGGGTGGCGGCGACCGGTTCCTCCGGCATCTGGTTCGTCTTCTCCGGCGAGGGCAGGCGGCTAGGGTTTTTGTGGTCAGGTGTGGGGGTTTTATTTATACCCTTTTGCCTTTTGATCACAGCCGTCCATTTTGGTTGAATCTGGGCCGTCCGTGCGCGCGGGGACGCATCTGGGCCGTCCAATCGCGCGCACGCGGATAGCCCACGTGGCCCGTTCTCCGGTCGACGTGGTCTTGCCACGCGGCAGGTCCTGGTTGGCCAGGGCTGCTGACTGGGCCGCTGACGTGGCTGTTGACGTGGCGCTGACTGGGCACAAATTTTCTAAATTACGTTTTGACCCCCGATTTCTGATTTTCTTTTCAAAAATACCCCCAGAATCCTAATTTTCACCCATTTTTCCCAAAATCAATTTCAATTAAATCCAAATAATATTTTTACCCAATTTTACAATTATTATTATTTTTATTATTATATTAAATTAGATTAAAATAAACAAAATAAAATAAAATAAAAAAAGAAAATAAAATTAATAATAATAATAATAAAAATAATTTAAAATTATTTGGGCGTTACATCATTACAAGCGGTACTGTCCAACTCAAAGAACTATGTTTATGCTTAATGGAGAGTATTATTTGGTTAGTGAAGAAGAGAATGAAGGAGAAATACCATCCTATGAAGATGCAATTGATGATGAAGATGAAGAATTTATCATGGCAGAAAATGGAAGGGTTCTTGTAATATGAAGAGTTTTAAATATACAAGTACAACAAGATGGATGCGATCAAAGAGAGAACTTGTTTCGTACTAGATGTCTTGTGAAGGATCACATCTGTGATGTGATAATTGATGGTGGCAGTGTGATAAATGTTGCTAGTACTACTCTTGTAGAGAAGTTGGGGTTGTCCACTATAAAACATTTGCATCCTTACAAATTGAAGTGGCCAATGACTACGAGGACATAAGGGTGACAAAGCAAGTTCTTGTGGCACTTAAAGTAGACAAGTATAAGGATGAATAGTTATTTGATGTAGTGCTTATACATGCTGGTCATCTTTTATTGGGACATCCTTGACAATTTTATCGAAGGGTGATGCATAACGGTTTCACAAATCACTACACTTTTGAGAAAGATAGAAAGAAAATTACTCTTGTACCACTTTCACCAAAATAAGTTTGTGAGGGTGAGCTTAGAAGAATACAAAGTGAGAGTGAAAATAAGAGCGAAAGAAAAAGAGTGAGCGAATGTGAGACATCCAAGAGTGAGCTTTGAAAAGAAAAGAGTGAAAAAAATAATAAAGTGAAAAATAGAGTGAGTTTGACAAAAGAGGGGCAGAATTCAAATGAGTGTAAAAAGAAACAAGTGAGCTTGTATACGAAAAAAGTGATATTGAGGAAGCTTGGTTTTCAAGGAAAAGTATACTTGTGCTTATATAAAAGGAACTTTATCTAAACATTAACGACCTTAATGTTTCTTTACTAGTGTGTTTGCTTCTCTTTTGCGGGAAGATGAAGATGTCTTTTTGGAGTAGATACCTAATAGATTACCACCCATTAGAGGCATTAAGCATCAAATCGATCTCATACCCGGTACCTCAATTCCAAACAAATCAATCTATTAAAGTAATCCCAAGGAGAAAAAGGAGCTTCAAAGGCAAGTTAAGGAGTTGTTGGGTAAGGGATTTGTTAGAGAAAGTATGAGTCCATGTGTTGTTCCAGTATTGTTGGTGCCTAAGAAAGATGGTTCTTTAGCGTATGTGTATTGATTGCTGTGCGATTAACAACATCATGGTAAAGTATCGTCATTCTATTCCTAGGTTAGATGATATGCTTGACGAATTATATGGATTTACTATTTTTAGCAAAATAGATTTAAAAAATGGTTATCATCAAATTCGAGTGAAAGAGGGCGATGAATGGAAAACTGCTTTCAAAACAAAATATAGATTATATGAATGGTTGGTTATACCTTTTGGTTTAACTAATACACCAAGTACTTTCATGAGACTTATGAATCATGTTTTGAAAGATTTCATTGGAAAATTTGTTGTTGTGTACTTTGATGATATCTTTGTATATTATAGAGATTTTAATGAACATATAGAACATTTGAGGAGTGTTTTAGTTACCTTGAGAAGAGAGAGATTGTATGCTAATTTCAAGAAGTGTTCTTTCTGTTTAGATCGAATTGTGTTTTTAGGTTTTGTTGTGAGTAAGCAAGGTGTTGAAGTTGATGAAGAGATGGTAAGTGCCATTAAGAGCTGGCCTATTCCTAAATCGGTAAGTGAGGTAATGAGTTTTCATGGTTTGGCTAGTTTTTGTAGGGGATTTTTAAAATACTTTAGTACCATTGCTGCACCGCTTACGGAAGTAATAAAAAATAATTGTGTTTTCAAGTGGGATAAGGATTAAGAGCGAGCATTTAATTTGTTAAAAGATAAGCTTTGTTTGATACCTATTCTTGCTTTGCTTAACTTTGCTAATACTTTTGAAATTGAGTGTGATGCTTCAGATGTTGGTGTTGGAGCTATTCTTATGCAAGGAAAAAGACCAATTGCCTACTTTAGTGAAAAGCTCTAGAGTACCTCATTGAATTATTCTACCTATGAAAAGGAACTTTATGCTTTGGTTTGAGCTTTGGAGAATTAGCAACATTACCTAAGGCCCAAGGAATTTTTCATTCATATTGATCATCAATCATTAAAGTTCTTAAAGGGGCAAGGTAAGTTGAATAAGAGGCATGCTAAATGGGTTGAGTTCATTGAAAAATTTTCTTATGTGTTTAAGTACAAGCGAGGCAAAGAGAATGTTGTGGCAAAAGCACTTTCAAGAAGGTACCCTTTACTCAATGCTTTAGGTGCTCGAATGCTTGGTTTTGAACATGTTAAATCTTTTTACGAAAATGATTCTGATTTTTCTAGCATTTTTAAGGCATGTGTGAAAGTTACATTTGGTAAGTTTTATAGAGTGGATGGATTTTTATTTAAAGAGAATAAGTTGTGCATACCTATTTGTTTTATGGGAATGTTGCTTATTAAAGAATCTCATGGGGGAGGTTTAATGGGACGTTTTGATATTTCGAAAACTTTAGATACTTTAAAGGACCATTTCTATTGGCCTAAAATGAGGAATGATGTGCAAAAAATTTGTGATAGATGTGTTGTATGCAAACAAATAAAATCTAAAGTTTTGAATCAAGAATTGTATACACCTTTACCTATTTCTAGTGAATCTTGGACTGATATTTCAATGGATTTTGTTTTAGGTTTGCCTAGATCAAGGAAAGGAAAAGATTCAATTTTATAGTGGTTGATAGTTTTCAAAGATGTCGGATTTCATACCTTGTAATAAAATCGATGATGCCACTAACATTGCAAATTTGTTCTTTAGGGAAGTAGTACGTTTGCATGACATTCCAAAAACAATTATGAGTGATAGGGATGCAAAGTTTCTAAGTCATTTTTGGAAAGTTTTTTGGATTAGGTTAGGAACTAAGTTGTTGCTTTTACTACTTGTCATCCACAAACTGATGATCAAACTAAAGTTGTGAATAGAACTATAGGAACTTTGTTGCGTGTTATTGTCCAAAAGATTTTAAAGAATTGGGAAGAGTGCATTCCATTTGTTGAGTTTGTACATAATAGAGTTGTGTATTCTACTATTGGTTATTCACTATTTGAAGTTGTTTATGGTTTTAATCTTTTAACTCCTTTGAATTTAGTTCCTTTACATGTAATAAAAGAACTAGTTTGGATGGAAGGAAAATGGCAGATTTGGTAAAAAGCTAATTGAAGATGTGCGCAAGAACATAGAGAATAGGGATCAACAAATTATAAGCCAAGTAAACAAGAGAAGGAGGTGAGTGATATCCGAACCTGCTGAATGGGTTTAGGTACACATGTGCAAAGAAAGGTTTCCTACTCAACGAAAATCAAAACTGCATCCTAGAGGCGATGGACCATTTCAAGTCTTTGAGAATATCAATGATAATGCCTACAAGTTGGATCTTCCTAGTGAGTATAATGTGAGTACTACTTTTAATGTGGCTGATCTTTCTCCTTTTGATGTAGATGTTGGAGATTTGTGGATGAATCATCTTGAGGAGGGAGGGAATGATGCAAATAAGGTAGGATACAAGAACATCGATCCAATTCAACTACTTAATGGTCCGATTACAAGAGCGATGTTGAAGAAATTCAAGGACGCATTAAATGGAATGATTCAATATTTGTGGAATGACATTGACAAAATTTAAGAATGCAACAAGGAAGCATGTATTCGGCTTGGGCTGAATAACATAATCAAAGCTTGATCACATTAATTCAAGTGGATGTTATACCAGCCCAATATGAATTTGAACCAGTTTTCTTGGATAGGCCATAACTTAGGCTTCTAATGTCCAAATTAGGTGATTGAAAAGTCTAAACTTATCTACATATTTGGGCCTACAACTGTAATGAAAAATTCTAGTCCAACTTCGGATTTTATCAGATAGATAATTGGTTCTTAAGTTTCAAAGCAAATTCTGACTTAGATACATTGGATCTAATTGTCTTTATATATTGTATCTAGAATTTTGTATTTTCTTATTAAATAGAAATATTTATCTAGTAATATAAGAGTTGTGACTCTTTGAATTCTTGAAACTTATGTTAGAGGGTTGTTCCATCTATAAATAAGTAGTATTCTCTTTTACAAAGACAGACAAGTTGATATATGAATTTGCTTAATGCAAGGTTTCTTAAGAGAGCTGTTTCTCTTGTTCTGATTCTTGTTTAAATCAAGGTTCCTACGACTAAAGCTAATTACTTTGTGAGTAGTTTATTTCAAGGTTCTATTCAATTATTGAATTTGGGTTGCAGATTTATTCTGAAGTTCTCTTTCACGGATTGAATTGGGTTAAGGATTTAGTAAATCTAATTTAGCTTTCCAAGAAGTTGCTTCTAAGTATAAAGATATTGGGTCTCGGGTTTAATATACCCCTGATTCGTATCATATCCACTTAGGGCAATGGGGATCCCCGGTTGCCACTATGAATGACCAATCAGTTCCATTTCTATATTGGGTCAGTTTCATATCCATGTTTGGTGTAATTTATGACCACGACTGTACATTGCCACTATGGCCCTACATGTCATATTGCATATCCACTCTCGTCAGAGGGAACGCCGATCATTCATAAGAAGCAGTTCACCAACATTTCATATTTAGAGCAGGGAGAGACATAAACCCCTTAGAGATAACAGTTAAACAAATTTCATTCTTTTCTTCTTCATATTCGATGTTTATTCATAACAGTTATATGTTTAGAACCTGATGGGGATCTAAATACATATCGGCTCAAGGCCTATTTTCACCTGGACTTGACCTTCGGGTCATCCTCTTAAGCCAATGCCCCTTTGCTAACCCTCTTTGCCAATACCAAGTGGTAAGGTGAAGGGCCAACTCGCATGCCTTTTTAATCATCGTGCTTTTCATGCATCGTGCTCAATATTTCGTATTTCATATCCAAATAAACAATAATTAATCACCATAGAGATCCATGCATCAAAAGCATTCAAAATTTTAATGTATCTTTTCTAGAAAATTTTACTTAGAAATGTAAGAGAAAATATCAAAGAATCCCTTACCATAACTGTAGATTTGTCTTTTGAATGGAGAAAAAAAGAGCCTTGTGAGAATTCTTACTTCCTTCTTTTTCTTTTTGCTTTCTTTTTCTCTCTCTAGACTTCCCTCTTTCTCCCTCTAAAATTTCTAGAATAGAGCAATGGAAAATAGTGGAAAAAATTAGGGAAAAAGGGCTCTTTAAATAGTAAAGGGAGGTGTCTTGGATGTGCGCCACATGGCGACCATCTAGAAGGATACGTGGCAGATGGTTGAGGGGCAAGGCTGCTGTGGTATGGGGCAGTGTGCCTGCAAAAGTGATAAAATCGTGACGGGACATGTGGCACCCTGCACCTTTATGCTTCATGTGATATTAAGACTCTATTTTATTCAGTCCTTTGGGCATTAAATTTTGGTGATGTATTATTTTTTTCATTTTATTTTATTTTGGATTTCTACCATTTTTTCTTAATTTATCAAAATTTATTTTATTATTATTGTTATGTTATTTTATTTTCTTTTGTTTTAAAATTGTTGAAGATTTCAAATTAAAAGAGACAAAAAAAAAATGAAAAAATTATCGTCGTGCCTCGAGCTCGGCATTGGTGCTGCCTCAATGCCACACGCTACTACCACATTGAGCCTCGCACCGTTGCCCTACCACCGCCTTACCACTGCCCTACGCTATCGTTGTCGCTGCCACAGACTTGGGCCGCCACCGCTGCCTCGAGCCCTATATTGCCACCGCATTGGGAGCCATGCCTCCCTTAACCAATTGACACTGATAATTTCATGATGATGTCAATATTTAATCTCTCCTCACGGATTCGTGACACTTGTCGCAAATTCAAAGATTCTCTTCCTTTATAAATAGGAACCTCCTCCCCACTCTTCCTCACCTATTTTCACCCTCAAAGACCAAATTCTAGAGAGAGAAAGTTAGAGAAAGAAAAGAGAAAAGCTTGAAGAGAAGGGGAAATAGCTTATAAAGAGTCATCGATATCAATAAGGGATTCAATATTTTCTTGAACATTCTAAGATGCATTTTTCGAAAAATAAAGAAGTGGATGTTGATTTTATTGTATGATTGTGACATGATTTTTAAAGAAAATAATGTTGAATTTATTACATGATCATGACATGATTTTGAGGGTGTGATGAGTTATTTCTTATAGTGTTGTTTAAATGCATGTATTGAAAATGCTTACATTATAATGAGCAAATTGAAATGAAATTGAAGCAAGAATGGATTATATGAAATTGTTGACACGGCATAAAACATGAATTAATTTGTTTGACTATTTTATCTACTTCTATTGTCTCCACCCTATTTAGAAAGATGTGAGATGACCACTTCCTGTGGATGACAACGCGAAAGCGCGTAGGATATCCTAAGACCATTGTGGCAAAGTATAGTCGTGGTCATAGTCTTTAAGACCATTGTGGTTGGCACGACCATGGTCATAGATCGTACTATGGTGTGGCGAGTCGCAAATCAACTATGGTATGGTGAACCACAAATCAGTTATGGCGTAGCGAGCCGCAAATCTGCTATGGTTGAGTAAGCCGTAAATTGTCGTTAGTGTCACCATAGTAGTAGTTGAGAGTCCATATTAACTAGTAGATAAAAAGTCGTAACAGGCTTTGTGTGAAGTATGGTAAAAGACTTAATAACAGTTATTATTCTGATTTGTTTGATTTTCTTTTTTAATTCATTATCTTTACGTTATTTGATAATCTTGATATTAAATATTTTTTTTACATCAATGGACCATAGAAAAATGGTAAGCAGAAAAAAGTATTTTTTAAAATGCTTTTCATTTTATAAAATTTATTAATTATGTTAGTTTAATACTGTATACCTTACTGAGTTTCATAGAACTCACCCTTTCTATGTTGGATCCTCCCAGATGACGTCGAAGAGAATGTTTGCGATGAATTGTCTGAATTACCCCTTGAAGCTTACCTGGATCACGTAGATCCATGATCATTGATGAGTACATGTCATGTTCTGCACTCTGATGAGTCCAATTACATAATGATAGAAGTGGTCATCTTTTATATTTTGTTATTTTGTATTTTATCGCCACTTCTGGCCTCAGTTGTCTATGTAAGTGGGAATCCGTATATTTTATAAGAGATTTTGTAAACGCCAAAACCTTTAAAGCAAAATAGAAGTGGTCATCTTGGACTTGTGCGCCCAGTGCCTGTGCACAGAAACTTGCAGGCGAATCTATGCACATAGTGCATGGACATACGCGTACAGTGTCACATAGGTACTGATACACAAGCCCGCACGGTGTGACTACGCAGTGCCTGCAGGTCCGTTCCTGCAGATTCTCAGGGATTTTTCCCTTATTTTTTCCTTTTCTTCTTTTTCTTTTCCTACGTACTAAAAATATATATTATTAAAACATTTTAAATAAATTTAGGAATAGTTTAATTTAAATTGATAAATAAGAACAAAAATAAAATATATCTTTAAAGCAAAATACCAATATAATTTAAATTTCCATGAGCAAAACAATAGAGTTTGACACCATTTTTAAGCACAAAAAGCTTTAGGATGTTCCAAAAGGTACCAAAGTGATCCAAAAATTAACCATTGAAAAGCTGCAAAGAAGGTTATGAGGTACATCTAAAGGACAAAGGATTACATGCTCATATATAAAATATTAGAATAATTAGAGATGATTGGATACTCAAACTTAGATTATGGTAGTTGTCGTAATAGCTTAAAGTCTACTTCTTGTTTTGCCTTTATGCTAGCAAATGGGGGAATTCTGTGGAAGAGCGTAAAATAGTTCATTACTATCTCATCCACTATGGAAGCCGAGTTTATAACATGTTTTGAAGCCTCAAGTGATGCTTTATGGTTGTGGAATTTCATCTTAGGGCTTGGCATTGTCGACTCTATTGCCAAGCCGCTGAGAATATTTTGTGATAACACTAAAGCCATTTTTTTTTTAAATGACAAATATTCCAGTGGATCCAAACACATGGACTTAAAGTATTTATTTGTTAGAGAAAATGTCCTGAAACAACAAGTATCAAGTGAAAATATTAGTGCCACACTTATGATTGTTGATCCATTGACTAAAGGACTATCTCCAAAGACATATTCAGAACATTTTATAAGGATGGGCCTTTTGAGTAATCCATAATATCATGATCGATATTTCGTGGCTGAGTAATTGACATTTTACACATTAAAATCTGTTTATGTTCTTTCTTATTTTATAATAATGGGTGCACAATTTAGTATTTAATCAACAGGAAATATCCTGAAAAGATAAATTATAAAGGTTATTTATGTGTGGTGCATAGAAGGAAATATGACATTGAAATCACGTGATTATTATGATTCACATTTATATTCTAAGTTATTTTAATATTATGATATAGTAATTTTGGGCTTATTGATTGATTTTTTCAGGATCACATATCAAATTTATTTATCAATAAATATATATTTTTGATATAAAAATGTATATATGTTATTGGTATAGTGGGTCAAGTGGAAGAATGTTAATTCTAGTAATTAAGTGAATGACCTACTAACTTGATGTTTTATTTTTTTTATCCACTCATAACGGTTAAAACCAACTGAAAAGACACCTAAAATAATAGATAACCATTATAAAGGAAAAAGTATATTGATGGAGTGGGTAACCTTAAAATAAATTATAAAATTATTATATTTTAATATTTTATGAGAATTAAAATATAATAATAAAAATAGTTATTAGCACATTCAATTATCATGAATGTGCTTTGGCCTCTTCTCTTATCTATAAAAGGAGCATAAATCCCCTTTCATAGGATTCTTCTATCAACTAAAGTTCCAAAATACTTGCATAATAGTTAAATAGAGAGGAAAATTGAATCAAAGAATTAAGGATTTTATCAAGGGGTCTCTGATGCGAGAACCATCATAAAGGACATTCCGATAAAAGAGGAAGACAACATGACACTGAAGCCCATGACGAACTAGGACCAATGGGGAGACAAGCCTAGTTGTCAGTGGGCCCAATCACCCCAAGCCGAGCCCGCAAACTTCTTGATAGTACAGGACTGGATAAGCAACATTCATAAACTTCCTTTGGCACATGAGTGCAAACATGGGAGCCCGCCCACACATGCAGGAGCCTCACATGTGTGAAATAGCTCGCAAGCGTGCGACAAGAGCAACCCGCACACCCAGTGCGCGCAGCAGACACGCAAGATATGTGTGACATGCGTGTGGCATTGCGTATATGCGCAAGCCCAAAATGCACACACCACCACCTGTGCGCGCATGACCAATAGCTTAAGAAAGGAAGAACCATGGTTGGCTGGCCCAACCTGGCCACCTCACGCAACTTGGCCAAAACCCAGCCCAGTTGGCTCAAATGCACATGCTCGTAGCCACCTGTGGGCTTGCCTTGTCGACCCAAAGCCCAATCCATCTGGGTTTCCAAAACCAACCCCCTTCCCACCTTTTAAATAAATAAATTATTTTTAATTATTTTAAAGCTTTAGACCACGCCTTTTTAATTCTCTATGTTTTTAATTAATTCCTGCATGTCTAAATTAATTTTTCCATATGTTTTATATGGAAATCACATGGGATAAAGGCTTATATTATTTTTATTATTATTTTAATATAAATTTTATTTTTACAATTATTTAATTAATTATCTTATAATTAGATGGGATGGATAAATATTTTATTATGTAATTATCTTAAAATTAGATATTATTTTATTTAAGATATTATTTTATTAATTTTTTAAGAGATTGTAACCATCGAGAATTATCACAGGGAAGGCTATAAATAGGCATTTGCCCATAGGTTACAAACACACTCAATTACAATTAATTTGAGAAAAATTCTTGAAAGTATAAACTTTTCTTTAATTAGCTTTTTATTTTTGTTCGTTAATTAACAATTCAAATTAATTATTGATTTGTTCATTCGTATTGCATCCTGCTTGAATTCATATTTATCTGTTCAATTCAAGTGATTCATGCTTATTATTCAAAAAACAAAAATTATATATATCAAAATTGCAAAAATATCTCAATTGCACCCTATAAGGAGATTGGCACATTGTTTGCATATTGCATGACAAAAGCAGAGTAGCCATTTAATTGGTGACTGGAAATCCTTTGAGAAAATGAAAGCAAAGTACCTCACCTAACGAGTGCGAGTGAAAACTTTTGTTTTTATTTCGTACATTATCCATGTTTAATTTTTGAATTACATTTTTATAAACTTGCATCAACGTTGCATGAAGAAACTTGATCGATCGTAAAGCATAGCCAACAAATTGTGGTAGTATAAATAGATACACCTATCGATTCTATCCATTAGGATTGATTGGATCCCTACAATTAATTTATCTTATCAATCTTTGTGATCTACATTTTTGTCTTTTATTTTATGTTTGTTCCCTTATAAAATTAAGTGACTAATCGATATTAGTTGCTTAACACACGAAAGGCATTGTTTCTTTTTTTCGTGTTCTTATTTATGAGTTTATGTAGAAATTAGATCCTTTTAGGATTCCTTCATTGTGTCATAAGGATTAACTTGCAAACTTGATTCAAGTGATTCTGATTCTGGACGCTCAACTTGATAGATAAAGCTGTCAATTGAGGGATTGTGAGGTAAACACGAGCAGAGGTAAAGGAGAGTTTTTATTTTCACTACCTTTTCCTTACAGGTACTTTAAAATATTTTCAATCATTGCAGGAACTCCCCACTTGCACAATACCCTTGTTCTGCGAAGAGTCCTCAACTTACAAGTCAAGGATAAGAACCATGAACAATGGAAAAACATATTCCACACCCATTGCCTAGTCGATGACAAGGTGTATAATACGATCATCAATGGAGGAAGCTGCACAAATGTGGCAAGCACCTTACTCGTGGTAAGATTGGGACTTGCATGCAACATTCATCCCAACCCCTACTGGTTTTTGTTGTTGAATGAGAGTGGCGAACTAAAGGAAACCCAGCAAGTCATGGTACCCTTATCTATTGGTAAGTACGAAGATGATGTATATTGTGATGTTGTTCTTATGCACGCCAACCATGTGATACTTGGTAGGCCTTGGCAATTTGATAGACAAGTCCAACACCATAGTCGGACTAACCGCTATTCTTTATGGAAGGATGGCCTCACTCATGTCCTCACACCTCTCTCACTTCAAGAGGTACGAGGATCAAGTAAAGGTCAAAAAGGCCCTTAAGGAATACTAAGAGAGAGAAAGGGAGAGAAAGAGTCAAACGTCCCTGGAGAGAAATAAACCAAGTCCAGTAAAGACCCAAGAGAGAAAGAGAGAAACAAAAAGAAAGTCTTTATGTGAGGGGATGACATGAGAGGCAAGAAGTTTATGAAAAAAAAGCTTCGTAGTGTTGTTGTATGATGAGGTAATCTAAACCTATTCGACTTAGACCCAACCCTACCTTGAGGTATTATTTTCCTCCTCCAGGAATTTGAGATTGTTCTGCCATAAGAAATTCTGGATGGACTTCCACTACTGGGGGGAATTGAACATCGAATTGATTTTTCCTCTAGAGCATCGTTCCCAATTGCCCTGCCTATAAGAGTAATTCAGAGAAAACTAAGGAACTCCAGCGCCAAGTGGAAGAGCTACTAACCAAGGGGCATATTAGGGAAAGTTTGAGCCCTTGTACTGTACTTATGGGTGTCGAATCCACCAAAAATAAATTTTTAATTGACCAATAAAATAATATTATAGTAGTGGTAATAAGGGTCGAATCCAAAGGAAATTAGAAGTCAATTTTCTTTCTTGACCAATGAATAAAAAGCAAACAAAAGTGAGTTTCTATAGATTCAACATCAATGCAAAATATGAAATAGGAAATAAGTAAAGCAATATAAACTGAACTCTTAGCTGTAAGTTAGAAACTAAATCCATATAAGAAGGATTCCTAGTCAACGGAATAACTAGCTCCAGTAACGCAGTTGATCATAGATGCAAGGATTCGTTTTATCCAAAATATGGCTAATTAGTTATAGTTGGAAGAAATGTTCTGAAAACTAATAATTCTTTATTCCTAGACCAACCAAGAAACATTCATTAGTTGGTTCTTTACTACCAAGCAGTCCTGGGAACATCTACAGTATTTAACTTGTCAATGGCCTTGAGAGCTATAAGGACCTAATTCAAGTTACTAGATTCATTCGTGTGAACCGATCAAACAATTTACTTACTTCCTCAGTGTAATATTGGTCACTACTAGATGCTAGAACCACTCAAACAATTACGGATTTGAGGGGTTTGAGTAGCTACTTGCGGTTCTTTTCTTGTATGACAGGCCCTATTCAAACAATTTTAAAATAACAAATATATATAGGTGCAAGATGTAAATAAATATTAGATCTGAAATAAAATTCAAATTAATTCAATTAGAGCTCACAAATACATTGTTGGAGTTTATTAGATCTATCAACTAGAAAAAAGAAATAAATTACGTACTCATGGTGGATTTCAATACACGAGTTTTTTTTAATAATGATCAAAGAGAAGGAAGAAGATGAAAAGAGAGTGTGGAATCTGCCACTAAAGCTCTATGCAGCATCGGGAAGAAAAATGATGATGAACTTGCCTGGCAGCCGTCCTCTTTATAGAAGTGGGGCTAGAGTTTTTTTTCTTTTATTGATTAGGATCTTTTTCCTTGATTTTTGGCTTATCCCAAGCTTTCTAGAATATTTTTTCTTTGATTTTTGGCCTCATATCTTGGCTGGAATGATATCTTTTTCTATTTTTAAAAGCGCACATTTTAATTTAAATCTGCTACTGTGAGTGACTCTCAGCCTTGCCCAAAACTAAGTTGTCTATCTATTGAACCCAAGGCTTGTCAAAGGCTTATTTCTAGGTTAATGATTCTTTTCACGAACTTTTCCTCTTTCAATACTGTTTTTTCTCGTTTTGTCCTTATATCTTGTCCAGTAACAAAACATTAAAAATAACTCAAATTAGATAACATACTATTAAGTTTAACAACCTAAAATTAGGTGATAATGATGTAATTTTAAGACACTATCAGTACACGTCCTACTAGTACCCAAAAAGGAATGATTCCTGGAGAATATGTGTTGACTGTCAATAAAATTACTGTAAAGTATAGGCACCAAATTCCCCAGTTAGATGACATGCTAGATGAACTTAATGCGACAACCATTTTCACCAAAATCGATCTCAAAAGTGGGTACCACCAAATTAGGATGAACCCTAAAGAAGAGTAAAAAACAACCTTCAAAACCAAGTATGACTTCTATGAATGGCTTGTGATGCCTTTTAGCCTTTTAAATGCCGCATTACTTTCATGAGACTTATGAACCATACCTTAAGCCTTTTCCTAGGAAAATTCGTTGTTGTGTACTTTGACAATATCCTAATCTACAGTAAGGATTTAGACAAACACATCCAGCATATTCATTATGTTCTTGAGGTTCTACAAAAGGAACGATTATATGCTAATGCGAAGAAATATACCTTCTGTAGCAATAAATTGATCTTCTTACGATTCATAGTATGTGCTCGAGGTATTAAGGTTGATTAAGAGAAATAAAAGCCATTAGGGAATGGCCTACACCAACAACCATGAGTGAGGTGAGAAGCTATCATGGGTTAGCTAGTTTTCATCGTAGGTTTGTCGAAGATTTTAGTTCCATTACGACACTTTTAAATGAGTTGGTAAAAAAGGATGTCAAATTTATGTTGACTAATAAATAAGAATCCACTTTTACCCTGTTAAAGGAGAAACTATGCTCTACCCCATACTTACTTTACCTGACTTTAACAAAATATTTGAACTTGAATGTGATGCTTCAGGAATAGGTATAGGAGTTGTGCTGATGCAAGAAGGGCGTCCAATAACTTAGTTTAACGAGAAACTGAGCAATGCACCACATAATTACTCGACCTATGACAAGGAGCTATATGCTCTGATAAGATCATTGGAAGTGTGGCAACACTACTTGCTACCAAAAGAATTTGTGATTCACACCGATCACAAGTTCGTTAACACTTAAAAGGCCAAGGTAAGCTCAACCTTCGACATAGTAAGTGGGTAGAGTTCATAGAAACATTTTTTTATGTGATCAAGTATAAGTCAGGGAAAGATAACATCATTGCGGACGCATTATCTTGAAGGTATGTGCTCCTCTCCACTTTAAGTTCTAAAATGTTACAATTTGAGCACATAAAGGAGATGTATGCTAATGATAAAGATTTTTCCTCTATTTACCAAGCTAGTGAGCACCATGCTTTCCAAAAATAGTACAGAAGCAATGGGTTCCTCTTAAGGAAAAATAGACTTTGTGTACCAAGCTATTCTACTAGGGAATTATTGGTACGAGAAGTACATAGTGGAGGACTCATAGGGAATTTCGAGGTAGTAGAGACCCTAAACATGCTATAAGAACACTTTTATTAGCCAAACATGAAGAAAGATGTCGAGCCCATTTATAGCTAATGTATCACTTGTAGCCAAACCAAGTCTAAAGTGATGGCTCATGACCTATACACCCCGCTACTTGTACCCACCACCCCATGGGTAACAGCTCTATGAACTTTGTGCTAGGGTTGTCAAGGACAAGAAAAGGTCATGATAGTATATTTATTGTGGTAGACCATTTTAGCAAGATCCCTCATTTCGTTGCATACTAGAAAACAGATGATGCCACAAATATCGTAAATCTATTCTTTAGGATGTCGTAAAACTCCACGGTATACCTAAAATAATTATGAGTGATAGGGACATTAAGTTCTTTAGCCACTTTTGGAGAGTGTTACGGGAAAAATTAGGGAAAAAGTTGTTATTCTCCACTGCTTGTCAACCCAAAAATGATAGGCAAACCGAGATGATAAATAGGACCTTTTTAAGAGCCGTAATAGACCGCAACTTGAAGACCTGGGAAGACTGTCTACCTATGATCGAATTCACCTATAATTGAAGTATTCATACTTCCACTAAGATGTCTTCTTTCAAGGTAGTATATGGTTTTAATCCTTCAACTCCATTAGATCTAACCCCCTGTTCCTATGCAAGAAGTGAAAAGTATAGATGGACAGCAGCATGCTGAACTCATTAAAGCCATACATGAGAGAACCCGACAGCACATACAAAAACATAATGAATCCTATGCCGACAACTAAGAAGGGATGGAAACGCATTGTTTTCCAGCCAAGAGATTGGGTATGGATTGACTTGAGAAAAGAAAGATTCCCCAAACAATGAAAATCTAAGCTAAATCCTCGGGGGGATGGACCATTCCAAGTTTTGGAGCGTGTCAATGACAACGCCTACAAGATCGATCTATCAGTGAGTATGAAGTGTTTGCTACTTTTAATGTATCTGATCTCTCGCCTTTTGATATAGGTGAAGATTTGAGGATGAATCTTTCCAAAGAAATGAGGGATGATGCAAGAACCATCACGGAGGACATTCTGATAAAAGAGGAAGACACGCAAGACACTAAAGCCCATGACGAACTAGGACAAATGGGGAGACAAGCCAGTTTTCTGTGGGCCCAATCACCTGAAGTCAGGCCCATAAACTTCAAAGAATTTTAACCTGGTAGTACAGGACTGGATAAGAAACATAATCACTGAAGAAGCACAAAGAAAGGCCCAAGCTCCATCGCAATAGTGGAAGACACGTGCCGCATGCATAAACTACCATTGGCACCTGAGTAATAAGAAAGGGAGCCCGCTCACACATGCGGGAGCCTCACACATGTGAAACAGCACGTGAGTGTGTGGCAAAAGCAACCCGCATGCCTAGCACGTGTGGCGTGCACGCAGGATATGCGTGACATGTGTATGGCACCACGCATGTGCACGAGCCCAGGGTTGCACGCACTGCCGCCTGTGCATGTGTGACCCATGACCTAGGAAAGGAAGACCCGCGACTGATAGGCCCAACCTGACCACCTCACACACCTAGGCCAAAAACTTGCCTAGTGTGCCCAAACGCACAAACCCGTGGCCACTTTGGGGCCTGACTTGTGCGACCCAAGCAAGCTGGTCAGCCCAACCCGTCTGGGTTATTCAAAACTGGCCCCCTTCTCATCTTTTAATTAAATAAATTATTTTTAATTATTTTAAGGCTTTGGACCCCACGTTTTCAATTTTCCATGTTTTTAATTTAATTCCCACATGCCTAAATTAATTTTTCTATGTTTTTTATATGGAAATCACAAGGGATAAAGGCTTATTTTATTTTTATTATTATTTTAATATAAATTCTATCCATACGATTATTTAATTAATTATCTTGTAATTAGATAGGATATAATAAATATTTTACTATGTAATTATCATAGAATTAGATAGAATTTTATCTAGGATATTATTTTTTTAATTTCTTCAAGAGACTGTAATCATCTAGAATTATCCTAAAGAAGGCTATAAATAAGTCTTTGTTCATAGGTTGTAAACACATTCAATTACAAATCAATTTGAGAAAAATTCTTGAAAGCTTAGGCTTTTTTTCAATTAGATTTTTACTAATTTTTAGCTTCTTCAAGTTCTTTGAGAAGCAAGAGTCTTCAAAAGTCTAGTTGAGCCAAGAAGTGGGGATCAACTTATCGGTAATTTTTTTGCATTTTTTCTTTTCTTATTTTATTTTCCCTAGTATGTTTTTTTGTATTCCTTTTAGGATTGTAGATTTAATTAGAGGGAGAGATTTTTTAGGCGATTAAATTTTAGTATTGCATACAATGAGTGGATTATAGGAGTTGATTCGATCCTCCCCATACCCTCCCACATCAGTCTCTCAATCACATTATGGTTGCATCATTTTTGAATGGTATATAGCTATAACTTTATGTTACTTTTTCGTTTCTTAAGATGTGTTGAATTCAATAAAAAATGAATAAATTAATTTTCACATAAAATTTTCTTACACATTTAGCTGTAATAAAAAAGGAGAGTGTGTGTCTGTGTGTAGTCATTTTGGCAAGTGAAGTGTGGTGAACCCTATCCATGGTTATGGCCTCAGCCATACGTGGCTGGGAAGTCCCATACATATCTCTTTCATTTTGGGTGTTTGTGGAAAGTGATAAGTGACATCTAATACATAATTGTTTCGTTTTTAGGTGCATTAAGGAAATTATAAGTGATATGTGATATGTGATGTTTCCACATGGTAAAGGGGATCCGTAGTGCCCTTGATGATCCGACAAAAATGACATCACACAATGAAATTTTAAAATACGTAAAAGTGAAAATTATAAACAAAAAAAAATGCAACTAAAAATAAAAGTGTAACTTAAAAGTGATAAGTGATAAGTGAAAAGTGCAAAGTGAAAGTGATATCGATAAGTATATGTGATTATTATAAAGTGTAAGTGCAAGTGTCATAAAATGAGTGAGTTAATAAAAATATGTGCTTATGTGAGTATGTGATAAGTGTATGTGATTATCAAAAAGTGTAGGTGCAAGTCAGGTGAGTAAATGTATGTGAGTATATGTGAAAATCTGGGAAGCTTAGTCCACAGACCTGGAACTCACCAAGAATCTAGGTAAGCTCACTTTTGATGAACCTCCTGATTTTAAGATTTCAAATGATGGACTGTTTAGATTTCGAAACCGAATTTGGGTCCTCGTCATTGTAAAGGTGGATGTTCTCAAGACCGCCTATGCTTTCAAGCTATCCATCCATCCCGGGAGTACAAAGATGTATCGGGACTTGAAGCGTCAATACTGGTGGCCGGGAATAAAAAAAGATATAGTCGACTACGTCTCCCGATGCCTTACTTATCAGAAGATTAAGGCAGAACATTAAAGACCTGATGGTTTATTACAAGGTCTTCCGATTCCTCAATGGAAGTGAGAGCATGTAACTATGAATTTTATCACAGGCCTAAGACCTGTATTGGTCGAAATATTATCTAAGTCATTGTGGACAGACTGACCAAGACCACCCATTTTCTGCCTATCAGAACCATTGACTCCACCAGTAAACTAGCCCACCTATATATTGATGAGATTGTTCGACTTCATGGTGTTCTCTCATCCATTTTGTCTGACCGCGATCCTTGATTTACCTTTTACTTATGGGACAGCTTCTAGGAAGCTCTGGGGTTTAAATTGCATTTCAATACCGCTTATCATTCCCAAACAAATGGTCAGTCGGAACATAAGATCCAGACATTAGAAGACATGTAGTGCACTTGCATCCTTGACTTTGGTGCTAACTAGTATGAGTACCTTCCCCTATGTGAATTATCTTACAATAACAGTTATCGTTCCAGCATCGATATGGCTTTATATGAAGCATTGTATGGAAGGTCTTGTCGTTATCCTACTTATTGAAGTGAAATCGAAAACCAACGCCACTTAGGACCAGACTTCATTCAAGAAACCATTGAGAAGGTCACAATCATCCACAAGAACTTGGCTACTACCAAGAGCTATCAGAAGAGTTACATCGACAATCATAGGTGATCCTTGGAATTTGCTATGGGAGACTAGGTTTTTCCTAAGATTTTCCCCTACAAGGGAAAGATGCAGTTTGGGAAAAGAGGGAAGTTAAGCCCTCGATACATGAGACCTTTTCAGATCATCGGTGCATTGGACCCATAGGATACTACCTCGCTCTATTCTGATAGTTTACAGGTCTACATAACGTCTTTCATGTCTCAATGCTTAAGAGGCACCACCCTGACCCTTCTCATATTATTCCTTGTGATGAGGTACATGTACAAGCCAATATGACTTATGAGGAGGTTCTTGTGGAGATTTTTGGATGGACCGACAAGGTCTTGTGCAACAAGACGATTCCCATGGTGAAGGTGCAATGGCAGCATCACACCGCGAAGGAAGCAACGAGGGAGTTGGAAAGCGAGATGAGGGAGAAGTATCCGGACATGTTCGAGACAAATTTGGGGACCAAAGTTTTCTAAGGTGGGGACGATGTAACACTCTGCCCATTACTGTACTTAATTAAGTTGAAAAATCCTATTTATTCGGGCCTTTAGGCCGCATTGAACTCATTCAATTTACTTCGCATATTATAGTAATTCGTGAATCTTAATGATTTTTAATTATTTTGATTTTATTTAATTTTATTTAATTTTAATTAATTTTATTTCATTCTCATTTAATTTTCTTAAATTTTATTTATTTCATTTTAGTACAAAAAAATTTAGAAAATTGAAAAAAACAGCAAAAGAGGAAAAAATTCCCGTGGGGAATGAGAGATGCCCGCGTGGGATGTTTGTGCATTGTGTGCACGCATGTGCGCACAGTTGATGCAAGACGTGTGCATAGTGCGTACATCCCATTCGTGTGCGCGGCACGGGGTCAGACCCTGCATGCGTCCTGTCACATGTAGAGGGGCTGTCTGCGTGTCACCTTCCTCGCGGATAGGCCCCTGTGCGCCTAGGGCTTGCGCGCGCGGCGCCCAGTGCACCTTGGCCCTCCGTGCGCAGCAAGAGACCTGTGTGCCTGTAGGCTAGCTTGCAGTGCGTCGGGCGGGCCACTACTGGCTCGAGCAGTGCACCGTTGTCGCCTCGGGCATCGCACCGTCGTTGCCGGTGGAGGAGGCCTTCTTCCTTCATTTTTCATGTCGAGCATCTTTTTCCTCTCTTTTTTCACCAGATTTCACCACTTGGTGCGAATACGACGATTCATAATTTCTATAAATAGGTCTTCCCTTCCCATTCTTCCCCCACACTTCCATTCTTCAAGACTTAGAGAGAGAAAAAGATAGAGAAAAATGGAGCGAAAGAAAAGAAGAACGGTGAAGGAGAAAATATCAAAGTTTTGGTAAGAAATTTAGTATTTGTTTTGACGTCTTAAGGAGTATTTTTAGATAAAAAAATTATTAAATATGATATTTGTGATTGTGCCTGTTTTGCATGCCTTTGTGTTTGTATGTCTAATAAGCTGAATTGTTCTAATTTTCAAGCATGCTATGTGATTTATAGACACTTGATGATTTGCATTTAATAAAAATAATATAAAATCGGTATTGTTTCCTGGAAAGATAAAAGAAACAAAAAAAAATGAGAAAAGTGGAATTAAGCATGAATTGTCCAAAATATATGTCTGTATTGACATACATAATGCATTAAGTGTCTCGTTAGGTTTTTTATCTCTGGAGGGTATTTGTTCCTCTAACCCCATCTGGGGTTTCTGTTTCCCTCTCCCCCATCTGCTCTGGAAAGACATAAGAGAACCGCTCCTTATAGATGATAGTGTACCCTCTGACGAGAATGGTGACGCGAATATCTATTAGGGGTCACCTTTGGCTAAGTACTATCATGACTACAGATATCTGGTAGGACCATTATAGTTGGTACGACCATGGTCATAGATCGTACCATGGTTTGGCAAGCCTGAATTGTACTTGATCAAATTGTCGTTATCTGTATCTGATCTGGTCATTCGACTTGGGTAGTTGAAAATTTGTCTTTGCCTTTAGATATAGAAGTTGTAACGACTTCGCGAAGCATGACATGAAAATCTGAACATTTCATGATTTATTTGATTTTTTCTATTTTCTGGTATGATGTGTTTCTATTTTGGTTATATTAACGTGTCATTTTCCTAATAACTAAATTATTTTCATAATGTAAGATAAGTCTATAAAGTAGCCAAACGGTAAGTATATATATATTAGAATAATTCACCTTTAAAATCTTACAATGTTATTTAAATATTATTTTCCTTACTGAGTATCTGAAACTCACTCTTTCCATGCCCCCTAGATAAGGAAGAAAGTGAGGAACCGCAAGCTGACCAACCCCTTAAAGCCAATGAGAATCCTGTGGATCCACAAAACTTGAGTACATGATCGTTTCCGCACTTTGATGAGTCCAATAGCATAGTGAAAGAAGTGGCCTTCTTTTATGTTTTGACTTGTATTTTGCTGCCACTTCTATCCTCAGTTATATGTATGTAATTGGAACTCATATATATTTGTAAGAGATTTGTATTAATTTATTTTGCTGCATAAAATTTTATCATACACTTGTTATTCTGTTATGTATCTGAAACCCATTTGCCTTAATTAGCACTTGGGATGTTACAATATAGCCCTTCTCTCTTAGTATCACGACCGATAATCTCTTTAGTGAGAATATCATGAAACAAATAGAAGGTAGAATATATTAGAGAACAACAACTGAATTCCTTAGTCACTTGTTCTATGGCTAACAATTTAGTAGAAAGTGATGGAACTAGTAAAGTATTTGATAATGAAAAGAAGGAGAAAAAACAATTATTTTAGCCCCTATTACTGGGTGTGTTACTCCATTGGCATTGGAAATGCATGTCCATTTTGGTTAGGTGGTTTCAGAAAAGTCACACGGATTGAATGTCACGTGGTCAGTTCCCCAAAGTCAATGGTCCAGCCATTATTGTTTCTTGTTTTAGAGCACACAAAAACACAATCTTGGTTACCTGAGTCATTCTAAGCAATTTGTTCATCAGAAGATTCTTGTTATGGTACAAGAGAAATTTGAGGCTCTACACTCATAAGAGCTACATGACTAGGATTGTCTCCTTTGCTTGCTTCACATTTTTTCTTTTCCTTGGGTTCTTGCCACCAATCTAGATAACCATGTAGTTAAAAAACATGTTTCTTTGGTATGTTTCTTATTCCCACAATATGTGCACCTTTCTCCTTCCCCTTGTGAGTTTGGTTTTGTAACTAGCTTTCCATTTGAAGGTAGTTAGAAGGATAGTTGGTGTTGAGATTTCTGACCCCCCTTTAAAAACATAGCACCACCAGATATGGTATCCTCCTTTGCCATCATTACATATTGCCTTAAATCCTCTATTCAGACAGAACATAAGCTTGTTTCATTATTGGGAATGGTTCTATCTAGAGCACATTTGCTCAAATCTTGTTAAGAAAATCATTAAACATGTCTAAGAAAGTATAAACTTTATCTTCCTATAAGATTAAGTTATATTTATGTATATCAGATCACATTTCATAAAATTTAGTTAATGAAAATTGATTTCTCTCCATAATTCTTGTAGATTGTTCTATTATGTCTTGATAGATCCTCCTCCTTATTTGAGTCTGATTACTTTGAGATCATATACTTGTGATGTATCAGTGGCATCAAAACACGTTGTAGCATTATTATCTCAAACAGCCTTAGTTGTTAGAAATTTGATAAAGTTACTCAGTAACTTTAGATCCATAAAATTGATTAGCCATCCCTTCACCATTGCATTTTTAGTTTCCCATTTTTTGAATGTAGGATCTGCTTGTGGAGGCTCTTGAAGTTCTTCATTTATGTATCCTAACTTGTTTTTGCCTGAGACATACATCTCGACAATTTGGGACCATAGTGCACAATTAGTGGCATCAAACTTGATTCCAATCTCTATTGCAGACTCATAGCTTGAGACCTGGTTCTGTGTTTGATTGAAATTTAGTACTTGTGTCATTCTTGTTGTATGTTCTGTCAGAATTGAATTCTCCCCTTCGTATTTTTGCATCTTAGTGGTAGTTGTTCTCATTTTCACTCTCTTCATTTTTTCATAGAAATCTCTGCTCTAATACCATGTTGAAGATAGAAGAAAAGTGAACAAAATGGTATTTTTTCTAATGTTAAAGATATAATAGAGGATGACTATAATAATTTGTAGATAAAACTAATTTGGAATAAGCTAAATACACTAAATTATGTAATATACTAGGATGATTTATAACAAATAAAACTAACTTGGTAACTAGAATATTTTGTGATTCCTATAATTGCTCCATCAATATTTATTCAATGATTTCTATAACTGCTCATTCACAGCTCACGTCAATAATTTCTTCCTCATTTTTTGGTGTGTGATATCAATTATTTCTATTAGCATATTTAAATTTTATAAATTACTAATTCATTTGAATTTCTAATAAATAACATTGAATCATATTAGTCATCTAAACATTTTAAAATACTTGAATGAAAAAATAAATAAAGATTAGCGAAAGCAAAAGATCGATAAATACCACCTACTATTGTTTAGTGTGAACAGTTCACTTAACTTTCCTCTCTATGTTGGATTCTTCTAAGCACTTAAGAGCCTCACACGATAGAGTAATGCACTGAATGAGACTTTGTGCTTAGGGACACAATAAACATAACTTCTATTTATAGATATTTTTCTATAAAAAAATGTAACTAATGCATAATTAATGGGCAATTCAATTTTGTAAGGTTTTCCTAATTAAAAATGCAATTCAGTTTTGTAATATTTTTCTTATTAAAAATAAAATTTAATTTTGTATATTTTCCTCATTAAAAATGTAGCAAAAATACTTTATGAAGGATTTATATTTGAGTTACTACATAGACCATTAAAGGAAAAATAACTCACATTCTCCCACTTGATCCATATATCTCATCAATAATACTCAAATTTTATGAATCCCTTGTAGAAGGAAAATACATGAATCATGATAATAAGTTCTCTAAAAATAAAGTATTATCTTCCATATATCACTCTCCATTTTACTTCTTTAATTTTTCCCATTATTACTTTAATGAATAAACCTTATGTTTATTCTAGATATAAACTTTAACTATATTTCTCAAAGTAAATAAATAAATGGGTACACAAGAATATAAAATCAGAAACATCACAAAAATAGTTTCATTAACATTCGTTCTTATAACAAAATTTACATAGTGGAACAAAGTCCCATACTGATCATATGATCCTTAAATTTCAATGGTGACATGCTTTTAGTCAAAGGATCAGTTATCATTAATTTAGTTCTAATCTATTTTATGACCACTTTCTTATTTTAGCACGTTCTCTTATAGTTAAGTATTTAATGTCGATGTATTTACTTTGACTACCACTTTTTTTGTTTTTAACCATAAAAACAGGAGCTGAATTGTCACATATACCCTCAATGGCCTATAAAGTGAATCAATGTTTTTAAGCCCTTAAATGAAACTCTTTAACCATACTCCATGTAAGTAGACTAAAAATACGAAACAAACTCAACCTCTATAGTGTTAGTCAAGGTTTGTTTAGCCCTCCTCCAGGATATAGCTCCACTAGTAAACATAAAAATGTATCCTGATGTTGATCTTGTAAATCAACGTAGCCAGCAAAGTCTAAATCAAAGTAACTAATCATCTCCAAGTTATCAGTTTGTCTATACATAAACATGTAATCCTTAATTCTTTGAAGATATCTCAAAACTTTCTTTATAGCTCTCCAGTGGTCAATACCTATATTACTTTAATATTTTCCTAACATTCCAATAGCAAATACAATGTTAGGTCCTATGCAAACATAAGCATACATTAGGCTTCCAACAACACTAGTGAATGAAATATTCTTCAATTGTTCCCTCTATAGATCATTCTTTGGGCATTAGTTCAAATTGAACTTGTCACCTTCATAATGAGTGTGACATCTCAATACCCAGTGGGCAAAGGTGTCTGATAGTATAACAAATATGAGTATATAAACGAATTATACAGCGGAAGAAAAGTCATCCATTATAAAAATTTGATCTTCAAATACATATGATACCAAAAAGTTGGCTAGCAAAATAAATACAACACTTATTTTAACCACTTCTTTCATTACAAGATAATTGTTTATCAGAGTACAATCATCCACGTGTACTTAAATGTCCACTACAAGTCTGCAAATGGATCCAAACAACCTTCAAAAGGAGCTCAGGGAACGATGCCTCACTTTCCACATCGTTTGAGGAGAAATGAATTAGGGTGAATTCCATAAAACTCAATAAGGGAAATAGAATTTAACCTACGCTACTAAAGTTTCAAAAATTACTCATTTTTAAAACATGTCGTTACCTTTACAATTAGTGAACTTACCACTGAGGACCGTAGTGGAATAGGTTCATTTAAATACCTTTGAAAATGCTATACTTTTAATTAATCGAAATACATTTTAAAATATCAGTCACAGACATAAGTAATAAAAATAAAATAGTGAGGAACATAGTAGAAATCAGTAGGATCAATAATAGCATGATAAGACATAATGGAACAATGAGAAATATACTCAATTCAATAAACAATCTAAACATGGGTAACCAGTCAACAGTCCTAGTTAGACAGTCAAATGAATTAATTTAGTTACGAATTTTATAAATCTTCATGCGAAATTATTTTAACTTATATCAACAGATAGCAGAAGGGATCCCCAACTACAACTATGAATAGAAAACACTTCAATTCGATATATAGTGTAGTTAAAAACTATGACCATGACCATACTTTACCACTGTGGCCCCTACAATCAGGCGTGAACCATTCTCGTCAGAGGGAACACTAGTAACATTCACAGAGAGTGATTTACCAACAGTTGGTTTCAGGCATATTCAGTTACCCTTAAGTGATAATGGTCAAACATATTTAAGTCTTTTCACTTTTCTTAATGGTTCCAAAGTCACAATGAAATTCACAGTTCAAAACATTCAGTTTGATCAATTGAGTTTCGTTCTAATGCCTACTCGTTTCCCAATCATGCTGACCTATTAAATCCTATCATTGAACTAGAACCTAACTGAGGCTCACTAAACAACCCTGACCCATAAGGGCCCATTAACCAAAACCCAACTAGGAGGGAGTTCATTTACTGACTTAGTTTGATAAGTGTTCAACACACTTAAACCAGAGTTGGTGGGGTGTCCACTAACCAAACACGACCCATTTGGGCCTATCAACCCGACCTAGACCTGATGGGGGTCCATTGAACCCAACCGAACCTGACCCCAGTCCACTAAAATTAACCTAGACTTGGTGGGGTCTGCACCTCAACCTTGCTCAATAAGAGCCCACATACCCAGATTGGACCATTGGGTTACCTTTTTGGGCAAAGGCCCAATTCGGTAACCCTCTCGGCCATTGCCCAAAGGCGAGGTCAAGGGCCCAGTCTACACACATGGTGTACCATTTAAAATAATTTCTTCCCTTTTCCATGACTCAGTTTAAACGTGTAAAATCATATCCATACATGGTTCAAAGATAAACACTCAAAATCAATCAAAACACTCGACGAAATATGATCTTTAAAATAATATTCATTACATGCATGAAACCAAACCAAACAATAATGAATTTTATTATTTTTAAATGTTTTAAAAGTCTAGAAAACACAATAGGAGAGTAAGTGAAAATACTAAGATTATTTCCTAAACTTTCAAGCTTTTGGGTTCCCAAAATAAAATTATTTGTGGTTTGAAGGAGAAGGAAAGTTACTCAGCAACCCATAATTTTTTTTTGAAAAATTTCTAGAAATTTAAGAAAAGGAAAAGCTTAAGGGTGAGCTCTTAGAAGTCGTAGTGAAGAAAGAAAATCAAGAAGAAAAGAAAAAAGCTTGATGTGCGAATGAGAAAAACTTCTCAAGTCTCCTTAGTTTTATTTTTCTCTCAAGCTTTTCTCTCTCTCGGCCAAGTGAAGAAGAAGAAGGAAAATGAAAAACGGAGGACGGGAGAGGAAAAATGGGATTTAAATAGCCAAAGAGGTACATGTGATTCATTGGATCACATGTAATGCCAAATGATCGTTGATCAGCTAAGTGGTCAACTGGCCATCGCCTCACAGCGTGTATGCATGCCTTATGGCAGTCGGGCAAGTAGGGCATGCAGGTGTGGCATGTAGTACGTAGACGCCAGTAGATAGCAGCGGACGCGACTCGTCTGCGATGGGACGTGCACTATAGGTGCGAACATTATCTTACATGCGTTGTAGGCACACACACTAGTCTATGCATTGCAGTTGTGCAATGATGGGACATGCACTGTAGGTGCGCACGTACATTGCGCATAATTTCATAGGCTCACGTGTCCATGCCCATGCCCACAGGCATTTCTTGCGAGGCCTGCTCGTGGGTCCCTTCTCCATTTCACTTTAATTTTTCTTTTTTATTTTTAAAAATTTTAAATACTTTTGACAAAATAACTATTTCAAATACGTCTAAAATATTTTAAACATTAAATTAAGAATAAAATAAATAAGAAAACAAAGTAAACTTATAACATTAAATATTAAAAGGTTCAGGGGTGTCACAATGGGAGCTATACTTGGTGAACAATCTTTCATCTAAAACCTCTCTGAAATTTTTTTAATATTGATTTCTTGAGACAGACCTAGAATACATCAATTTCTATCTCTATGAATCTTAATACATATAACATAAGATGCTTCACCCATATATTTAATATCAAAATTTTTAAAGAGAAATTATTGCCCCTCATACAATATTCCATTATCATTACTTGCAAGTAGAATATTATCCACATATAAAACAAGGAAACAAATTTTGCTCTCACTAATATTTTGGTATATACACTAATCCTCAATGTTCTCTATAAAACCAAATGAAGAAATAACATCATAGAATTTCAAATACCACTGACGGGAGGCTTGTTTCAATCCATATATGGATTTCTTCAATTTGCATACTAAGTGTTCACCATCACTAGAGGAGAATCTTTTTGGTTATTTCATGTAAATCTCGTCCTCTATATCACCATTGAGGAATGCTATTTTCACATCCATTTGTTGCAACTCTAGGTCAAAATGAGCTACTAATGCCAATATAATTCGTAATAAATCTTTCTTATATACAGGAAAAAAAAGTCTATATGTAGTCAATTCCTTCATTTTGACTGAATTTCTTTGCAACGAAACATTCCTTATATCTATCAATGTTGCCTAATGAGTCTTTCTTTGTTTTGAAAACCCATTTTTAGCCAATGGCTTTTGCACTATCAGACCAATCAATAAGATCACATACCTCGTTACCCTTCATGGAATCCATTTTATCTTTTGTGGCATTAAACCATAATTTTGACTCTCTACAGCTCATGGCCTATGAAAAGGACACATGATCATTTTTTTCTCTAATATTATAGTTAGACTCTTGTAGATACACAATGTAATTACTAGAAATTATTAACTTTCTATCTCTAAAAGATCTTCTTAATTTTGAAAAAAATAGGTTCTTAAGGATTATGTTGTTGTTCAATTGGTCTTTCAGGGTTTTTTGGTATCTCTTGGACAATTTGATCATATTAGAATATTGTTAGCATCTTGTGGAACTTCAATAATTGGTTGCTCAACTCTCATTTCTTCTTTTGGGGTGTTGTGTATGATAACTAATATATCTCCTAAAGTGGAAGATTGATCTCATATAGAAACTATGTCATGAATGATCTCATATAGAAACTATGTCATGAAATGATCACTCCCACTGAGTAAGTCATTCTCAATAAACTTTGCATTTCTTGACTCCACTATCCTAATGCTATGAGATGGACTATAGAATCTATATCATTTGGACCTTTCAGCATATTCAATGAAAGACCCACTAATGATCTTTGGGTCTAGTTTCTTTTTTGCGATTGTAAACTCTTAATTTAGATTGACATCTTGATATGTGTTTATGTTCTAAACTCAATTTCCAACCCTTGAATAACTCAAATGGTGTCTTTGGGATAGCCTTAGTTAGAACTCGGTTTAATATATACACCACCATCTTAAGAGCTTCGACACACAATGAATTAGATAGTTTAGAGCTAATAAGCATACTACACATTGTGTCCATTAAAGTTCAGTTTCTTTTTCTTTGCTACCCCATTCTGATATGGAGAATGAGAGCTAATGTATTGGGAAACTATTAGATTTGCTTTAAAAAACTTCACAAATAGACTAGGTGCTTGTCTATCTTTAGTGTATCTAGCATAATACTCTCCACCTCTATCAGTCCTCATGATTTTATTTTGTTTCTCGCATTGTTTCTCTACTTTAGCCTTGAAATCTTTAAAAACATCTAAAGCTTCGTCCTTATTATAAAATATATAGAGATACATGTATCTTGAGTGATCATCTATAAAGGTGATGAAGTATTTCTAACCATATACAAATATATGATTTCTAATATATTTGAACTCTTTTTGGCACCTTTCTTTGACTTGTTGGTCTACTTGCCCTTAATATAGTCCACACAAGTGCCAAAATTAGTAAAATTCAAAGTTTCAAGTGCTCTGTCTTTTAATGATCTTTTAATTCTATCAATAAAGATGTGTCCCAATCTTTATTGCCACAAAATAGAGGAGTCCTCATCCATAATTACGTTTAATAATAGCTTGAACATGGATAACATCATGATCGATTTCATTTTGTAAACTAAGAGAAAAGATTATAAGATAATATACCATTCCCAACAAGTTTAGATTCATAAAATAAATTAAAACGAGTATCTAAAAAATTAAAGGAATATCCAAAAGGTACAAGTCTTAGAACTGAAACCAAATTTTTAGATAAACTTGGAATATAAAATATTTTCTCCAACTTCAAAATAAAACCATTAATTAAAACCAATTTGCATGTTCCTATGGCTTCCATATGTGAATGCATCTTATTGCCTGTATAGATGCATTGCTCATTTGCCATTCATTTCCTTTGCGTTTACAAATCTTGTAAGGAATTCAAAATATGGATTGTAGAACCAGAATCAATCCACTATGTGTTATGACCAATATAAACCATATTAGACTCATAATAAATTAATAAGATTAGATTAACTTTCTTTTTAAGCCAATTCTGAAATTTAATACAATCATTCTTCATATGCCCCTTCTTTTTACAAAAGAAACACTTGGATTCTTTTTTTATATTAATTTTGGGAGAAATTTTATTTTTTCCTTATTATTAGCTTGATTCTTCTTCTTCCTTGTGTTGCCATTAAACCACTTTCTCCTTATTCCATTATCAGCCTCCCTTCTTCTTGGATGCATATTGTCAAAAGTTCATTAATCAATTTTCTTTATGTGTTGTATGAGATTTTGAAGGGTCTATACTACTGTGGAAGAGAGTTCAAAATGTAGCGCATAAGTATCAAACATCTCAACCTCAAGTTTCTTTAGTTAAGCAGCAATGTCCCTCATCTGCATGATGTTCTCACACACACCTTTCACACTAATGAGCCTTAGGGATGAAAACTTCATAATTAGGATGCTAGCAAGTGGCTTATCTAAAATTTCAAATTGTTCATCAATTGCCTTTAGTAATGCCTTGACATCAGTATGTTGTTCGATAAAACCATGAATACTAGTAAAAATTTTTATCTTAATGAGCATCACATTGAGGCGGATAGACCGTTGCCACTACTCATGAAGAACAATTTTAGCTGAAGTGTTGGTTTCATAAATTGTTGTGATCATCTTTGCTAATAGTATAGTTGATGTCCATGCACTGTAAGTGAATGAGTATTCTTTCCTTCCAAACCTTATAGTTTTCACCATTTAATTCAGGAATATCAATTTAGTATCAAAGAAATTCGCAAGTTGCATAACTGCAAAATATATGTTTATCATTAATTAAGGCTAATTAACAAAAAATATGATTTACCAATGTAAATCATATAAATAATGAATCTAATGACATAAAAATTGTCTATGGGATAAATTTTTAATTCAGGTAGAATTATCAATTTTGTCTCATAAATAATTTGATATCCTATTCATTTCTTGTGATAAAACTATTAAATTCTGCTCCATAATTCCTGTGACTAAATTATGAAAAATTATCTAATATTTTATCCTAATCAATTATACAAAGTATAATTAATTTCCTATGGGATAAATTTATTATATTGAGCATAATGAATCACAATAATGTCTATAATTATCTTATGTGATCCTAAATATGATACATAATTTTACTTAATTAAAGGTGTGGCTACTTTCCAATTAAATATGATTTTATAGATTACTAGACATTAAATCAAAATTTAATTATCAATTCATTATGCAATTTATAATTTCTTTATGTGATCTTAGCCATAATATAATTTTATCTAATTATAGGTATTGTAATTAATCTCTAACTAGACAAAATTATATTGATCACTTTTCATGAATTTTGTTCGATAAAATTTTACTAAATATATTATGCAACATCATGAATGAAATTATTTACTTTTTCTTAAAGTTGTATGCATAGAACAATAAATACATACAATAAATACAAAATTTAAGCACAGAAACTTAAATATTAATAAAATTGAAATTTCCTAAATTTAAAACCATACTTTAATGAAAATTTAGATAAGATAACAAAATTTATGAAATTTTCGTAAAAAAGGTTAAATTTAAGAACTACCAACAAATAATGCCAAAATTTTTTCTAAAATTGCTTCATTTTTTTTTACAATTTTGGCCATAAAAAATGACATGTTCGAATATTGAGTTTGTGTCCCTTGCATAATAAAAATGATATGTAGTTTTCCTCAGTCCCATGAAAAATGACATGTCATTTTTAGCATAAGGAATAAAAATAACTTTATTGCAAACAACTTTTTATGAAAATTTTGTAAATATTCAAACACAAACAAGGCAAAGATTGTATATTACTCTAATATCAAATGTTAGTAGCCTAAACGTTTTAGCATATTTAAATTTCAAAATAAATTAATATTAGCATAAGTAAAGATCAATAAATACTTCTCACTATCGCTTTGTTTGAACAATTAGCTTGCTTTTTCTCTTTGTGTTGGATTCTTTGAGGTACTCAAAAGGCTCACAAGAGAGAGCAATGTACTAATGAGACTTTATGTTTAGGGACCTAACAAATCTTGTTTCTATTTATAGACGGTTTTTTCGTAAAAACACGACTAATGCATAATTAATGGACAATTCAATTTTGTAATGTTTTACAAATTAAAAATGCAATTCAATTTTGTAACATTTTTCTCATTAAAAATGTATGGAAATACTTTTTGAATGATTTATATTTGAGTTATTATATGGACTAGTAAAGGAAAAATAACTCACAAATCAAGCATCTTATTTTTTTCCAACTCCCTAATAATCAATGTTAGGAGACAAAAGACTTTAGAGAATGAACACTACAAGCAAAAGTAATTGTTTGCTATGAATTTCTTTCACCTAAGCAAATTTTTTTGTTGTATAAATATTTATTTTGTGCAATAATTTTCTTTTATGTTATAATTTTTATTTATAATAATTATGGTAAAAAATTATTTTTTGATAACAAATAATAATATTTTTTTTAAAAAGCATACTTTTTTATAGAAATAATTTTTATAATAAATAAAAAATTTACTTTAAAATTATATATGTTTCAACCAATTACAAAAAAAAATTTATATTATTTTGCGATAATATCGAGTTTTTGTTATAGAATCTAATTTTTTTTGTTATAAAATCTCATTTAAATCATTGTAATATTTATTTTAAATAAAAATAACAACAGCTATCATTGCAAAAAACAAAAAAATATTTTGCAATAAAATTAAATCATTATAATAATATTAACAACAATGTACTTATTATTTACATTAAATATTAATATACTTTTTTAAGAAAATTAAGTTAATATAATTTTTTTAAATCTTATTAAAGTAAACATTTAGTAAAAAGCTCAACATAAATGTTTTTTACTCTAAACTCATATAGATAGAGTTCAATCCTAATTACACATATAGGACAAAATGATCGTACTTTTTTAAAACAATAAGATTATCTTGTAAAATAAAATTAATTATGATATAATGTTATGAAATAAATATTAAGCATTTTATTTTTTTGTATTGTCAATAAAATATTTATTGATCGATCTCAAATTTCTATAATTAATTAAATTCTTATAAAATAAATTACATGGGTTAACATATATATATAATTAAAAATGTAATGAAATATTGAACTATTGATTTGGTAAAGTCGTAAAGATGATGGCCACGGTGAAATTGATATCACTTTTTATATGAATTAATTATAATACCGACAAAAAGGAAGCTTTAAGGTGAAGACATATTACAAGGAGATTTCTGTGTACCCCCCCCCCCTGTGTGTATATATATATATGTTGTATGACATATCAGGTGGTTTCTATAAGGACGGAAAATATAAACCCGGTGACATAATGAATCATGTTTTCAGTCAAAAGTTTTGTGATGCTGTTGGGCATGAACCAACAGTATTTGCTGCAAACCTACAACACAAAATTAAACCATATATATTTTATTATATTAGTTTCTTAATTTCTTTTTAAACCAATATTTTCTAAAAATCTAAAGCTTCCAACTCAACAATATAAGCTAAAACTTCAAAGTATCTTATTTCACTCTTAACTTGTAACGCCAACTAATTTTTTTATTTTTATTATTATTATTATTATTAATTTTATTTAGTTTATTTTATAATTTTATTATTTTAATTGATTTATTTAATTTAATTTAATTTTTTTTAATAAAAATAAAAATAATAATAATGATAAAATAGAGTAAAAATATTATTTGGATTTAATTGAAATTAATTTTGAAAAAAATGGGTGAAAATTAGGATTCTGGGGGTATTTTTGAAAAGAAAATCGGAAACCGGGGGTTAAAACGCAATTTAGAAAAATTGTGCCCCGTCAGCGCCACGTCAGCAGCCACGTCAGCGGCCCAATCAGCAGCCCTGTCCAACCAGGACCTGCCGCGTGGCAAGACCACATTGACCCGGGAATGGGCCACGTGAGCGATCCGCGTGCGCGCGATCGGACGACCCAGATGCGTCCCCGCGCACACGGACGGCCCAGATCCCGCGTGCGCACGGACGGCCCAGATGCACGTGCACGGACGGCCCAGATGCACGTGCACGGACGGCCCAGATGCACGCGCACGGACGGTTCAGATTTAATTAAAATGGACGACTGTGATTAAAAGGCAAAAGGGTATAAATAAAACCCCCACACCTGACCACAAAAACCCTAGCTGCCTGCCCTCGCCGGAGAAGACGAACCAGACGCCAGAGGAGCCAGCCACCGCCACCCGCCACCGCACCGGGGAGTTTTCCGACCGCCGATCGAGGTAAATTTCATACCCCGGCTCGTTTTTCAATGCTGAGTTCCCTTATGGCCAAATCGGAGCCAAAATTCTGGCCAAATGGCCAGAAAACACGGCCGAAACCCAGCGGCGCCGCCGCGCCCCTCCTCGGTTTTTACCTCCGATGAGGCCCTTCCCGGCCTCCGTTTGATACAATTTTTATATCACCATGATCACCATTCCTTTCTCTACATGTTGATTGGAGCCAAATCACCAAAACACGAACCTCGTCGGAGAGCCGCCGCACTCGAGAGCACCGCCGCCGGTAAGCTTCGATTTTTCGTAATTTTTTGGCCCCCCGAGGGCCCTAGGGTTGTTTTATCGTAGGGACCGATGCGAGTGTGGCCGAATTCGCCGTCGCCGGAGCACGGCGGAGCCGCCATGCCGGAATTACGATATTGGCCGAAAGGGGCCCTAGGTCTAATTTGGAATTTTTTAGGACACGTGCAGGTACCAGTAATGCATTTCAGTTCCCCGGGAAAAATTCAGGAAAAATTAGGGACAGCCTGCAGGCGCACTGTAGAGCCGTATTCGGACCCCGAAACAAGTAAGGACCCCTCACCCTATTTTCTATCACGGTATTAAAGTTCAATAAATGATAAAATGGTATTCCATGAATCAACAGATGTGTGAAATTGTTTAAGGTCGTTAATGGAGCCCGAGTCTGGTGTGTTTGTCGGTTAGCTGTTGTTTGGCCTATTTTACGGTTTTAAATGCAGTATGAGGTCTGATGTTTTCATTTCATAGTTTCGTGTGCATATTTTACTGTTTTATTGATTATGGGTTGAATGACTAAGAACCCGATGTTGTATGTTGTCTTGTTTGGCATAAATTACTGGTTTGCTTGTTTGTGTGCGAATTGATGATGCTGACTGGGGAAAAGGGGAATGAAAGATTATGTAAATTGATAATTGTATAATGTGGTCAGCCTGACTAGATATCCTGGGAGATGGTGGACGGACCGAGTCCGTAGGGAACCCTACCGGGATTGTGGTCTCTCATACCGGACGGGGTATGGAGACCTTATGTGTTTTGGCGCTCATACCGGACGGGGTATGGGGACTGCCCTGGAATCTGATTACAAGTGTTAAGGGTTCACGGGTAGCGGGACCCCTATGGATCCCCATGGATACTAGTAGGCTGATAAATGAGGAAAAATATGTTGTGTAATGATTGAATTGCAAAAGGCGTGATAAATATTATGTTATACAGCTCATATGATTTCATGATGATGATAATGTTATTGCTTTCGTATATTGTATGAATTTCACCGAGGTAAGTGGATAGTAAGGATTTTATTATTGATAAAAGGATTTGTTGTAAATTATGCTCCATTGGTCTTTTTGTGTTTTCTACCCACCTTTACCTCCGTGACGGTGAGATAGTGTGATGTCTTTACTGGGCTGGTGTAGCTCATTCCTTATTTAATCATTTCAGATCAGGAAGACGTTGTTCCCGAACCCGTTCCGCAGGAAGATGGCGAAGGTGACGCCTAAAGACTCCGTAGTTATATTTATAGCTTTTACTTTCGAGTTTCTCTTTTAGTTAGTTTGTTCTTTTATACTTTGAGCATGTTTTTGGTTTTAGTGTAAGGGATGTTAATCAAAATTTTTATTACGCTTCTGCATTTGACCTTTTTAATACACATATTTCATTTTAAATTTCCGGGGCCGTTACAGTTGGTATCAGAGCCGCGTTTCCTCGGACCCATCCCTTACACAATAGTGCCTTAGAGAAATATTCACTGATATACCGTTACTCAACCATTCCTTGTGAATGCAGGTACACGAAAATGAGGAGAGGAAGGCCCCCACTAAACTGAGCGACCCAAGATAATTCGCTTCGGGAGGATTTAGACAGACTATTTAAGATGGTAGAAGCTCTCGTAACTGCCCAGCAAAGGCGAGAGGAGAGAAGGGAGTTACCCCGACCTCCTCCGCTATCGCAGGTTGAGCCCCCACTACAGTAGGCTGATCCCGAGCCACCCCGGTAGGAGCTTGCTCCTCCACAGTACCACCCGGCACCACAGCCGTGGTACGACCCGGTACCACAGCCACGGTACCACCAGGCACCGCCACAGTACATTCCAGTACCCCCACCACATCATCAAGTGCCACCACAAGGCCCCCCAGTTCACCCTCAGCCGGCCCCAGTCCCTCTACCCCGGGATCCCACTCCTTTCTTGATCGACCCCAGCTTCATAGAGAGGTACAGAAGACTGAACCCTTCTACTTTTGCAGGGGGATCCTCTTTTGAAGAGGCCCAATACTGGCTGACAGAGACTGAGAGAGTTATCGAGACCTTGGGAGTAGTTCCTGAGTAGAGGGCTGTCATTGCCTCCTACATGACAGTGTCAGAGTATGCCCATAAGTTCCTGGAGCTGGGCCGATATGCCCCGAAGACATTGATGGATGAGGGCCGAAAGGCCAGGAAATTCCAGTGGGGTCTCCGCCCGGAGATCAGACAGCACTTACTGGTAATGGAGCTCGAGACATATTCAGCAGTCCTAGCAAAGGCGCAGATCATAGAAAGGAGCTTCGACACCCACCCTCAGCTAGCGGGGAGTTCCCGACCCTCAGCCCCACTTCGCAGGCCAGCACCTACCGCGCATGTCCAACCCAGTAAGAGGCCCAGACCCGCCATCCAGGCCCCTCCTCAGGCTACAGGGGCAGCATGTGGGAAGATCTGCCAGCACTGTGGCAAGGATCACGGGGACCGACCCTTCTACCACCTCAGCAACACCTGTCGCATATGCGGCAGTGCCCAGCACTATGCAAGTGAACGCCCGAGGAACCAGAATCAAAGAAGGCCTCCAATCTAGGGCAGAGTTTACAACCTTACCCAGAAGGATGCCGACGCAGACCCAGACGTGGTACATGGTATGTATACTATATCTGGCCACATTGCTCATGTTTTGTTTGACACTGGTGCATCACATTCTTTTGTTTCACATGTTCTTGCTTCCAAAATTTGTGTATCACCTGATAGACTTGATTCATTGTTGCTTGTATCTACCGCTGGGGGGGAGACATTGCTAGGAGAGGTTATCTACAGGGCATGTGCCGTGGAGATAGCAGATAGGAAACTGAGGGTAGACCTGATAGGGTTAGACACGGGGGATTTTGATGTAATCCTAGGAATGGATTGGCTAGCGCCGTATCACGCCACCATAGACTGCTTTAACAAAAAAGTTGTATTTAATCCTCCCAACGAGGAGCCATTTACAAGTTAATAAAATCATTCAATACTGAATTTCCCTGATGGCAAGTTTTCTTAATTCCCAGTGCCTTAATCTTGTATTTTCTCTAACCAGGCAAGCCCAAGAAAGAAATTTGTATCCAAGAGATTCCAGTAGTCCGAGACTTTCCAGACGTATTTCCGGATGAATTGCCTGATCTACCAGTGGACAGAGAGGTCGAGTTCACCATAGACTTACAGCCAGGTACCCAGCCCATCTCGGTTGCTCCTTACCGAATGAGCCGCATTGAGATGGAAGAACTAAGGAAACAGATTACTGAGTTACAAGACAGTGGTTTCATTAGACACAGCGTTTCCCCTTGGGGTGCCAGAGTTACTTTTGCAAGGAAGGGAGATGGGACGTTGAGACTGTGCATTGATTACAGAGGGATAAACAAGGTAATAATTAAGAACAAATATCCTCTTCCCCGAATTGATGACCTTTTCGATCAGTTGCAGAGTGCACAGGTCTTTTCTAAAATAGATCTACGATCAGGTTACCATCAGGTAAAGATAAGAACAGAAGACATCCCCAAGACGGCCTTCCGAACTTGGTACGGACACTATGAGTTCCTGGTCATGCCATTTGGGCTAACCAATACCCCGTCAATCTTTATGGATCTGATGAACAGAGTTTTCAGAGAGTTCTTGGATCAGTTTGTCATCGTGTTCATCGATGATATCTTAGTCTACTAAAAAAGCAGAGAAGAGCATGCTCACCATCTAGCCCAAGTTTTGCAGGTCCTTAGAAACAAGAGGCTATATGCGAAGCTGAGTAAGTGTGGATTCTGGCTTGAGCAAACTGCCTTCCTAGGACATATCATATCGAAGGAAGGGGTATCAGTGAATCCTAAAAAGGTTGAAGCGGTACTTGGTTGGGAGAAACTGATATCAGTTAAGAAAATCCGTAGCTTCCTGAGAATGGCAGGTTATTACCGCAGGTTCGTTGAAGGATTCTCCAGTCTAGTAGCTCCTCTAACCCGACTCACCAAGAAGAATGCCAAGTTTGAGTGGAATGAAGATTGCGAAAGAAGTTTTTCAAAATTAAAGAAGTGGCTGACCACTGCACCTGTGCTAGCCTTACCGAGTGGATAGGGAGGATATACAGTTTATAGTGATGCCTCCTATCTGGGCCTGGGTTGTGTCCTGATGCAGCATGGAAAGGTTATAGCATACGGGTCCAGACAGTTAAAGAATCATGAGAAGAACTATCCCACCCATGACTTGGAACTTACCGCAATCATTCATGCCTTGAAAACCTGGCGCCATTATTTGTACGGAGAGACCTTTCAGATCTATACCGATCACAAGAGTTTGAAACACATATTCACTCAGAAGGATCTCAACATGCATCAGAGAAGGTGGATGGAACTCCTTAAGGACTATGATTATGACATCTTATACCATCCGAGTAAGGGCAACGTGGTAGCAGATGCCCTCAGCAGGAAAAGTGCAGGTATTTTAGCCCATTTGATGGTTTCAGAATGCAGACCAATTGGGGCCACACAACAGGTTTGACTTCATGATCTGAAGAGAGTCACATGTTTGGGCCGCCTGACAATTCAGCCCAAGTTAATTCAGAGGATAAGGGAAGCCCAAACAGTTGACCCCGCCTTGGTAGCCCGCAAGAAGGATGCAGAATAGGGAGGGAGCTCAGAATTCCGAATATCTGCCGATGGACTACTTCGTTTCCAAGACAGGGTGTGCGTCCCAAATGACAGAGTCCCATGGCTCGAAGTTGCCATGCATCCAGGAAGCACCAAAATGTACCAAAGCATGCGACCCCAGTTTTGGTGGCATGGGATGAAGAAAGAAATAGCCGACTTTGTATCTAAATGTTTGGTATGTCAGCAGGTCAAGGCAGAGCATCAGCGCCCAGGTGGGTTACTTCAGCCTTTACCGATCCCGGAATGGAAGTGGGAACATATCACCATGGACTTCGTATCGGGGCTACCCAAGGCGCGTTCAGGACACGATGCCATATGTGTAATCGTTGACCGACTTACTAAGTCTTCCCACTTCCTAGCCATCAGGATGACTGATTCATTGGACAAGTTGGCAAGGATGTATATCCGGGAGATAGTCAGATTGCATGGGGTTCCAGTAACAGTAGTGTCCGACAGGGATCCCAGGTTCACCTCTCGGTTTTGGAGTAGCTTCCAGCAAGCTATGGGAACAAAGCTGTCTCTTAGTACTGCCTTCCACCCCCAGACTTATGGACAATCAGAGAGGACAATTCGTATGCTTGAGGATATACTCCAAGCTTGTGTCCTTGACTCCGGGGGCCATTGGGACGACCATCTACCCCTGATAGAGTTTGCCTACAACAACAGCTACCAAGCAAGCATCAGCATGGCTCCATATGAGGCGCTATATGGGCGCCCGTGCAGGTCACCGATTTGTTGGGAGGAAGTGGGCGATAGAAGATTGTTCGGCCCAGAGTTGGTAGAGGAGACCACGTCCAAGATAGTTAAAATCAAGAAGAACATTCAGACAGCTCAGAGTAGGCAGAAGAGTTATGCAGATATTCGGAGGAGAGACCTAACGTTTGAGAAAGGCGACCGTGTGTTTCTTAAGGTCACCCATTTCAAGGGAATTAGTAGGTTTGGCAGGAGGAGAAAATTAAACCCCCGATATATTGGACCCTTTGAAATCTTAGACAAGATTGGTACCGCTGCCTACAGACTAGCACTGCCTCCCGAGCTCTCCCCAGTTCACAACGTGTTTCACGTATCTATGCTACGTAAGTACAACCCGGACCCTTCTCATGTCTTGGCTCATGAACCACTTCCACTCCAAGAGGACTTGTCTTATGAAGAAGTACCGGTCGGTATCACGGACCGAGAGAGCAGAATACTCCGCAACTGGGAAATATCATTTGTAAAGGTCGTGTGGCAGAACCACACGCCCAAGGAGGCTACTTAGGAACTGGAATCAGAATTTAGAGCCCAGTATCCCCATTTGTTCGATCAAGAGTAAGAGGCAAATTTGGGGGACCAAATTTCTTTAAGGGGGGAGAGTTGTAACGCCCACTAATTTTTTGATTTTTATTATTATTATTATTATTAATTTTATTTAGTTTATTTTATAATTTTATATTTTAATTGATTTATTTAATTTAATTTAAATTTTTTTAATAAAAATAAAAATAATTATAATGATAAAATGGGGTAAAAATTTATTTGAATTTAATTGAAATTGATTTTGGGAAAAAGGGGTGAAAATTAGGATTCTGGGGGTATTTTTGAAAAGAAAATCGGAAACTGGGGGTCAAAACGTAATTTAAAAAACTTGTGCCCCGTCAGCGCCACGTCAACAGCCACGTCAGCGGCCCAGTCAGCAGCCCTGGCCAACCAGGACCTCCCGCGTGGCAAAACCACGTCGACCCGGGAACGAGCCACGTGGGCGATCCACGTGCGCGCGATCGGACAGCCCAGATGCGTCCCCGCGCGCACGGACGGCCCAGATCAAGCGTGCGCACGGACGGCTCAGATGTACGCGCATGGACGGCCCAGATGCACGCACACGGACGGTTCAGATTCAATCAAGTACGAACGGCCCAGATTTAATCAAAATGAATGGCTGTGATTAAAAGGCAAAAGGGTATAAATAAAACCCCCACACCTGACCACCAAAACCCTAGCCGCCTGCCCTCGCCGGAGAAGACGAACCAGACGCCGGAGGAGCCGGCCGACGCCACCCGCCACCGCACCTGGGAGTTTTTCGACCGCCGATCGAGGTAAATTTCATACCCCAGGCTCATTTTTCAATGCTGAGTTCCCCTGTTGCCAAATCGAAGCTAAAATCCCGACCAAACGGCCGGAAAACACGGCCGAAACCTAGCGGCGCCGCCGCGCCCCTCCTCGATTTTTGCCTCCGATGAGGCCCTTCCCGGCCTCCGTTTGATACAATTTTTATATCACCATGATCACCATTCCTTTCCCTACAGGTTGATCAGAGCCAAATCACCAAAACACGAATCTTGCTGGAGAGCCGTCGCACCCGAGATCACCGCTGCCGGTAAGCTTCAGTTTTTCGTAATTTTTTGGCCCCCAAAGGGCCCTAGGGTAGTTTTATCGTAGGGACCGATGCGAGTGTGGCCGAATTCGGCCGAAAACGGCCAACCCGAGGCGAATCGCCGCCGCTTGCGGCGGCGCTGTTGCCGGAGCACGGTGGAGCCGCCGTGCCAGAATTATGATATTGGCCGAAAGGGGCCCTGGGTCTAATTTGGGATTTTTTGGGACACGTGCAGGTACCAGTAGTGCGTTTCAGTTCCCCAAGAAAAATTCAGGGAAAATTAATGACAGCCTGCAGGCGCACTGTAGAGCCGTATTCGTACTCCGAAATAAGTAAGGACCCCTCACCCTATTTCCTATCACGATATTAAAGTTCAATAAATGATAAAATAGTATTCCATGAATCAATAGATGTGTGAAATTGTTTAAAGTCGCTAATGGAGCCCGAATCTGGTGTGTTTGTCGGTTAGCTGTTGTTTGGCATATTTTACGGTTTTAAATGCAGTATGAGGTCTAATATTTTTATTTCATAGTTTCGTGTGCATATTTTACTGTTTTATTGATTATGGGTTGAATGACTGAGAACCCAATATTGTATGTTGTCTTGTTTGTCATAAATTACTAGTTTGCTTGTTTGTGTGCGAATTGATGATGCTGACTGGGGAAAAGGGGAATGAAAGATTATGTAAATTGATAATTGCATAATGTGGTCAACCTGACTAGATATCCTGGGAGATGGTGGACGGACCGGGTCCGTAGGGAACCCTACCGGGATTGTGGTCTCTCATACCGGACGGGGTATGGAGACCTTATGTGTTTTGGCGCCCATACCGGACGGGGTATGGGGACGACCCATTTCACCCTCATACCGGACGGGGTATTGAGGTTTATAGTTTTGGCGCCCATACCGGACGGGGTATGGGGACGGCCCGGGAATCTGATTACAAGTGTTAAGGGTTCACGGGTAGCGGGACCCCTATGGATCCCCATGGATACTAGTAGGCTGGTAAATAAGGAAAAATATGTTGTGTAATGATTGAATTGCAAAAGGCGTGATAAGTATTATGTTATACAGCTCATATGATTTCATGATGATGATAATGTTATTGCTTTCATATATTGTTTTATGAATTTCACCGAGGTAAGTGGATAGTAAGGATTTTATTATTGATAAAAGGATTTGTTGTAAATTATGCTCCATTGGTCTTTTTGTGTTTTTTACCCACCTTTACCTCCGTGACAGTGAGATAGTGTGATGTCTTTACTGGGCTGGTGTAGCTCATTCCTTATTTAATCATTTCAGATCTAGAAGACATTGTTCCCGAGCCCGTTCCGCAGGAAGACGGCGAAGGGGACGCCTAAAGACTCCGTAGTTATATTTATAGCTTTTACTTTGGAGTTTCTCTTTTAGTTAGTTTGTTCTTTTATACTTTGAGCACGTTTTTGGTTTTAGTGTAAGGGATGTTAATCAAAATTTTTATTACGCTTCCGCATTTGACCTTTTTAATACACATATTTTATTTTAAATTTCTGGGGCCGTTACATAACTTCTGAAAATATTCTATATTTTTAGTTTAAATTAACTATCAACTTTTAAAAATATGCAAATCATTATTGTTGTTAGAAAAAATTAACAAAACAAAATATCATCAACCATAGATGATGGCGTAATATATTTTAATCCATGTGGATGCCTCGTAGACCCATATATAAACGGGGCATTTGTGCCTTAGAAACCATTTTCCCATTTTTCAATCTCATGGACCATTTTCTTTCATTTTCCCATTCGATTGCAATTTTCTACTAATTCTATTTTGACAAGAATTTAATACATTTTTCTTTGTTGTTATTTTTGCTCTTTTTTAACAGATTCATTTTTGCCATTCTTGGTGTTTTCTTTAAGAGTCTCCTCCTCCATATTGGTAGTATTAATAATAGCATATTGCAATTCCTGGCTATGCAGTATTAGGACCCAAGCTTCTTATTCGCTCGAGTACCTTTTTTGGACATCTTGGAGGTAATGGTTTGTGTGATTTCTAGATCCATTTTCTCCAGATTATAAGAAGGCTCTTGTCTTCTTGCATTTATCTCCTCCCTAGGCTCTTCTTCTTTCATGTTTTTGCCTGATTTTGTTTTGATTATTTGTAAAGTTGCCACTTTTTACAATATCAATGACATGAGCTTTGGAATTATAGTTTTGCCCTTGTTTTCTTCGCTGAACCATCATCCTCAAGTTGTAGGTATTTGCCTTCTCGCATATTTACCATCGTTCTCCACTATTATAGCTTCTTTACCTTTATGGGAAAAATGGTTCGCAAGATTTAAAAATGGAGAAAATAGTTTTTAGAGCATGGATGCAACCCTTTTTATATGGTCCATGTGGACACCACGTGTCATCTATGTGATCTCCAAGTCAATTAAAACATATCATATCAATGTCTATATCTACTAATATTTAACAATATTAATTTTCCATAATGGTTAGAGGGTGATTTATACATTTTAAAAGTTAATGATTGATTTAAACACAAAAAAATCTAGGATGCAATTCGAACATTTTTCATAAATTATTAGTGTAAACCAAGTACTTTGCAACTAGTTCTAGCTCCCCACCTAAATAAAACTAGAAAAGGAAAAAAACCAGTAAGATTTGAAAACAGAGCCAAACAACCTTCCTAGTTAAAGATGCAGCAAAGCCAAAATGGAGAAGCAAGTCAGAATGTCAACATCCAAAAGCTTTGGAGGCATGTTCGATGCCTCCAAAGCAGCCACAAGGATTATTGTTGCTAATTTTAAAGGTTTAATTCATACTTTTACAATTACTGTCATAGCCTAATTTTGTCCAACCAACTAGTTAAAATTAAAAGTAATAACTATAATAATAATAATAATGATAAGTTTTAATGTGATACCTAGAAAATTCAAAAGCAAATCTACTATGATTGAACTTAGAATTTGAAAAAAAATGGAGGGGGTAGACCTTTGCCTGCTTGTTTTACTTGAGGCTTCCCTATTCAGCTTCTTGTTTATCTTCTCCCCTTCTTCCATTTAGAATTTGAAAACACCACAAATTACCTTAATAAGTATATATTAATTCTTCACTCAATAAGAACGTTGAAGAAAATCTCATTAGTTGAAAACTAAAACTTTATAATTTTATTATTTTCAAACTTAAATGATTACAAGCATGAACTGAAGGCCTATTTACAATTATAATCCATGTAAATTATAAAGAAATAAAATATCTTAATTAATTACAATTGCATTTCTAAGAAAATAATAAATTACATAATTAAGAAAATATTCTAATTAATGTATATACAATTGCCAATCTTGAATTAAAGAAGATTTCTTTCCAATGTTTGTTGAGATGTTGTCATCCATGGAAATATTCTTAAATTAAATATAATATGAACTTAAAAATATGGAATGATCTCTTAATTTAAAGAAGATCTCTTAATTTAAAGAAATTTTTTTGATTCATTAGGAAAGTAAGTCCTTTCATGATCTTGTGATAATGCCTAGAATTCGTCTATGATCTCCCTTGATTTTTGCCCATATGTAAATATGCTTTTTTAAGAAGATATGATCTTGACTTGAAAACTTGAAAAAAATATGATTTTGATTCTCCCTTGATGAATTTCTAAAATTTCTTGATTTTTGTTTCCCTTTTACCATATGAGAAAAATATTGATATGAAAAGAAAATTTTCCTTTTTGAGAGAAAAATCTCTCTTGAGTGGGAAAAAGTTTCTCCTAGGTACTTGAGTTTTTCTCATGTGTTACTCTTGGATTTTTATGAAATTTTCGACTCTTTATTGGCTGATTCTTTCCTTGACTTCGTTGGTTGTTTGAATAGTTCGATCCATCCATGCTCATATCAAGAAGGAATAAGAAATTAAGTAATAAAAAGAATAATATTTTCTGAACAGAAAGAAATAGATATGATTATTATGTAATAATAATATAATAAAGAAGAAGAATACTAAGTGAAAAGAAGAAGAAGACTAAGTAAGACGATTAAGTAGAAGAAGAAGAAGACTTAGTAAAAAGATTACAAAGAATAAGAAGAATGAGTCCAAGTGTAAGTAAGAAGAAGAAGACAAAGTAAAAAGAATAAGAAAAAGAAGAATAAAAAGAATATGTAATAAGAAAAGGGAGACTAAGCAATAAAAAGACTAAGTAATAAATCATAATAATTCAATTATTCTTATTCTTCTTGTTACATAGTAGTCTTTGTCTTTTTATGTTTCTTTTTCCTCATTTTCTTCTTCTTATTACTTAGTCTTCTTCTTCGCCTCTTCTTTTTCACCTTAATATTCTTTTTCTTCTTCTTCTTCTTACTTGATCTTACTAATTCTTTAGAAAAATAATAATAAAAAAGAAGAGTAATATTAAACAGAAGAGGAAAAAGAAAAAGATAAAGGCAAAGTAAGAAGAGGAAAAGGGCTAAGTAATAAGAAGATGATGATGAATACTAAGTAATAAGTGAGAAGAAGAAGAAGATTGTATAAGAAGAAGAAGAAGAAGAAGAAGAAGGAAGAAGAAAAATAAGTACAAAGAAGAAGATTAAGTAATAAAAGTAAAAGAAAAAATATTATGTAACAGTAAAAAAAGTATGATGAGTATGCAATAAAAAGAAGAAAAAGAAGAAAAAGAAGGCTAAGTAATAATAAAAAGAAGACTAAGTAATAGGAAGAAGATGAAGAAGAAACAAAAGAAAAAACTAAGTAATAAGAAGAAGACTAAGAAAACTAAGTAATAAGAAGACTAAATAATAAGAAGAAAAAAAAATTATATAAAAAGAAGAAAAGAAAGAAGAAAACTAAGTACGAAGAAGAGGACTATGTACAATGAAGAAGACTAAATACAAAAAAAAGGACTATGTAAGAAGAAGAGGTCTAAGTCATAATAATAAAAAGAAGACCATGTAATAATAAAAAGGCTATATAAGACTAAATAATAAGTAGTAGAAGAAGAAGAAGGCTAAATCATAATAAGAAGAAAAAGAAGACTAAGTGTCTGACTCCAAATCTAGATTCTAATTTATAATGTAACTCAATGAATAATTTTTATGTAAAATATCCAATATAAGACAATAATATGCAAAAACCAAAGCTAAATCATTAATATAATGTGTATATATACCTAGAAACAACATTTATAACAAGTCTTTGATAACTAGGTCACAAACATATTATGGTTTAAATAAATCTAGTTTTTTATAATAGTTACATATGAGACTTAACTTTTATCATACAATGGTCTCCAATGGGAAATAACATAACTAACAATCTTTAAGAGACCTTAGAGTCTTCTTAGAATAACAACTCTATTTGTGACGTCCTGATGCCCATGGGGCAACGATGTCAATCCCCAAACTATAATTTAACATTTAAAATACAAAATGGAACTAAATGCGAAAATTAGTACATCCCTTATATAATACCAGAGTATACTGAGGCTCTAAGATCATAAAATACTGATCAATAAAGTACATTTTCTAGGCCTCGAAAAGTTCTTTCTAGGTTTTTTACTGGTTTTGCTCTGTATCCCAATCAGGGCCAGAGTCTTGTTTTAGGTTTTGATCTGGGGGGGGAGGGGCATGGATTGAGGTGAGTTCCTCAAACTCAGTAAAAACAATTAAGTATTATAAGGCCACATATACGGTTTCAAAAGTTCATGATGCAATAACTTATAAAGCAAACCCATTGAAGTTTAAGAGGATCGTGTTGATCCATAAAACTTGAGTGCATGATTTGTTCCCGCACTCTGATAAGTCCAATAGCATAGTGAAAGAAGTTGCCATCTTTTGTATTTTAACTTTGTATTTTGCAGGCACTTCTAGCCTCAGTTATATGTATGTAATTGGAACTCATATATTTATAAGGGATTTTTAGTAATTTACTCCGCTGCATATGATTTTTATTATGTACTCATAATTATGTTTCTATATTTGACACCCATATGTCTTATTTAACATATGGGATGTCACACATTGGGTTTTCTCTGAAGAAACCCACCACTGGAGCCTGTTTAATCAATTCTATTTAACCTTTTATGTTCATGAAATTGTTTACTTAAACTATAATTTTTTTAAAAAGAAATGATTAAACCAAGGGGGACACAACGCGGAATGGGGATGGATTGTTTTGTCTCTCAAAACCTCACATAATGTAACATCAAAAAGCTTAACCGCCTAATTTATCCTCCCTACTTGAAACTAGATCCAACAATATGAAATGCAAATTCAAGATAACTAGGAAAGATAAAAGAATTAGAAAAGACATCACGGCTCACCCGATAACTCAATTATAAATTCTTTGGCTCAACAAGGCTTATGAAGCTCCCTACCTTGAAAACATTTGAAGAACCTCAAAAAAATTAGCAAAAGTTAATTTTTAAAAAAAAATCTTGAATTTTATTATTTCAAAAAGTTGTAATTACAACTTAAGGATTGAAGCCTTTGTATAGGCTTTTAATCTACGAATCCTATTTGGAATATTACTATAAATCCAACTTAAAATCTTAATATGTTTTAGACTAGAAAACATCAAAAGAAATAATAAAATATTCTATCCTAATCTAAAAATAATAAAATAATTAAAATAATTACTTTATTACTTGAAGAATATTTCCTCTTCCTTTAACCAAATCTCCATGTGCCTTTATCTCCCTTGGACTTCCAATTTGAGTAGAATTCCTTTTCTAATTAAGCATATTAATCACGTGGATTTTTAGAATTTGCAGAAGTCTTTTGCAACTTGGAATTGGATGGGTTTAAGGAAAAAAAGAAGATGACTCCTCTTTGGACTTCAACACAAGCTGTCCGTGAGAGTTAGGTGCACAGACAGGATATTTGCGAGCATCTAATTGAGTAAAAGCTTCCTCGTGCACGCACGTAGCTAGTGTATGTGTGCAGCTGGAATAGTCTGCACAAGCTCTCTTCTTCTCGTGGTTAGGTGTGTGCAAGCTCATGTGTGTGTACGGCAGATTCTAGCTGTACAAACATGCCTCTTTATTGTGTATGGCTTGGGCCCTTCTACACACCCTGTGTACTTCTTCATACAAAAAATGCTCACACATTTATAAGTGTTCCTTCTGACGTATGTGCGTGGCTGGACATGCGTGCAAAACTGTTGGCTTGTGCGGCTTGCCTTTACATTTACGTGTTGTGCGGTGTGCGTGTGCAACTTCTTTGTGCTTATACTTGTGTGTTGTATGCATTGCATGCCCTTCTCCCATGCGGCTGTAAACTCGCAGGTAATTATCCGACGAGAATCCTAATTTTTATAGGATTTCTCATTGATGCAAAATTATATCATTAGAACTAAATTTGGCCACTTAACGTCACATCAAAGGGAGTCATGAAGACACGCTAAATTAGACAGTCTTGAAAGTATGCTTACCTGATTTAGGATTTCATGATAGAAGGAGGTTGTTCTTCACATCAGAGCATCTTCGAACTGGTCTATAAATAACCTTAAATCAAAGGTAGAAAAAGATTTAAGTAACCGTACATGAAGCAATAACAGAGATAAGGAAAGGGATTCAAACTTACCTTGCAAAAGAGGCTCTCTAGTTGCTCTATTTTCTAGTCGTGATAATCTCTTAGGCCTTTCTGTCGTTATCTATTCACTCTTAGTCTCTTTCAAAGCTCTCTTCTCTTTCAGCTCTCTCAAATTTTTGGTTTCAACACCTTTCTGTCTCTCACACTTGAAGAAAATATCTTATAAGGGGAATTTTTGTGCAATCGTGGCCATCAGGTCACATACGAGCGATCTGAATAATTGGGGAGTGAAATGGCCGATTGGACCTGCCCCTAGCCTGTTGGGCATGGCACTTAGCATGGGGGATGTTGGGAAGTCATGATGTGAACCCGCCACCACTTTTGAATTCAACTTAGGTCCCGCTGGTGGGGTGGATTTTGTTTTCTTGCAGCTAATTTGCTTTTAGGTGTTTTCCTGTGATTGGGGGATTTTCTCACTCGCAAAAAGGATGTGCTCGAACTATTGGGGGATTTTGTTTCCCCGCATAGAGTTTTTCTTATTAGGATCTCCCTTGCTTAGGGGATTTTTGGCCAGGGGGTTTTTTTTTTTTTTGCAGGAATATCCCCAATTCCCTCAGGAAGTTTTTTCCCACAAAAGAAATTATCTCCCTCACCCTCTACCAAGGCTTAACCCTATTCCTTGGGAGATTCCTATCATACGGAGGAGGGATTTCCAAGTGTTGCATTTAAATAGAACAAAAATTAATATTAAATTCCATTTTTCTGAAAGGAATTAAATACATATTGAGTTTAGTTTTTAAGTTTTAATGATTATAGATACACGGTGGTTGCACTATGAACACCTCAAAACTCTGGCTTCAAGACTTTTCTCTAAATCCTAAGAAACAGTATGGATATGAAAATAATAAGATATACATCCTAGTAAGTAACAAATTATGATATAACAATAAGAGATCAATGAACATATGATAAGTACATAAAATTTCTATAAGGAGATGAAAATATACTTAAAGACAAATGATAGTAAAACTTTATGGTGATTTAACATATCAACTCCCAAACAAATGGGTATCAAATCTACTTATCAATAACAAAATTCCATTCATTATGTAATGGGCCATACTTTCACAATTATCTTGGATTTAACATATCAACTCCCAAACAAATGGGTATCAAATCTACTTATCAATAACAAAATTCCATTCATTATGTAATGGGCCATACTTTCACAATTATCTTGGAAGGAACAAGGCAGTGCCCAAATGGCAGAACTCCCATTAATCTTATAGAAATGCAAATAATTTCCAAAAAAGGTGGGATCCCTCCATAAAATGGATTTACACAACAGACTCCTTCCATGATAATGATGAGCACAAATTAGAACTGTCACGTGTCATCTAATTTCTCAAAAGTTCAAATATCAAGTTAATCAAACATATAATTATTTTACTTATCGAAAAAGTAACGAGATAACTATATTATTAAATTATTATAAGTATGACTTATACAAACCAAATTATTCATACAACTTAAAACTATAATTACAATTACATAATTTGAAATGTACATGCAATCAACTTAATATATAAGTAACTAAAACAAATGGTTATATTAGTTAAGAGAATCATTTAAAAAGCAAAGAGATTTGATTATAAATATGCTCATAAAAATCAAATTATTCATGTACATAACTAAAGAACTTAAAATTTTAATAGTCATTACATTACGTAATGACAAATATGAATATGTTAAGAATTGTTTAGAACTAAATAGCTCAAAGCTTAAACATGGTACTAACAATCAAGGGTTCTAAAAAGTCATCTATAATTATGGAATTTGGTTATACTAACAAAACAAATCAATCTTTTAATAAGTAAATTAGATATATAAACAACACGTAGAGAATACTATAAAGTACTAAACTCTTGAAATATAATGTTGGAAATTGAAGAATTAAATAGCTAAAGAGCTTGACATTCAAATAAGAGAAAAACAAACAAAGATAAATGTAAATCATGCTATAATAAGGTACTCACAATAAATTGAGGAAATTAAAATGTCTAAAGCCTTGTTAATCTTAAATTAGTAGTAAAATAACAAAAACATAGAGAAAACTCTTTAAAGCATCAAGTTTTCTCACCAGCCAATTTTAGAATGTGTTTTTGGTAATTTCTTTAGAGTTTCTAACTAGCTCATGAGAAGAGCTAAAATGGTCAAATAACTCTTTGATACTCAATAAAATGATATCTAACCATAAGGTATTGTAACATCCCATTACCTGATGGGTAAAGGAGTCTGATAACAAAACAAATATGAGTGCAAAATAATTTATACAACAAAAGGAAACCATCCCTTACAAAATATTTGATGTTCAAATACACTTCAGGCGAAGAAGATGGCTGACCAAAAATATACACAACATTGTTCCAACCATTGCTATCATTACAAAAAGGATAGTTCATCATAGTACAGTCATCCAATTGCACTCAAATGTCTACTACATATCCGTGAATCGATCCAAGCAAGCTTCAAGGGGTAGCTTGGGAAGCGATTCCTCACTATTATCATTGTCTAAAAGAAAATGGATTGGGATGAGTTCCACAAAATTCAGTAAAGAAAATAATATTTAAACTACGCTATTAAAGTTTCAAAAGTCATTTATTTTCAAAACATGTCATTATATTCATAATCAATGACTTACTTCTAGACCTGTTGCAGAAGATATTCATTTAAAATATCAAGAAAATGTTTATTTTTAAATTAAATCAAAAAAAAATTATTTCTAGTCTCCAACAGAAGTAGTGAAGATGGAGCAATGCAATATAAAATAACCAATGACCTAATGGAACAGTAACACTGTAGTAGCAACTAGTTGAATCAACTAAACATGGCATGACATGATGGAACAGTGAGAAACATATTCAATTTCAGGAAACTATTTAAGCGTGGGAAATCAATCAATAGTTCTAGCTATATGATCAAATGGTTTGATTCATTTGCGACTTTTATAGATCTTCACGTAAACATTCCAACTTATATTAGCAGAGGGAAGAAGGGATCCTTGACTACCACTGTGAATGAGAAATAGTTCAGTTTGATACATAATATAATTGTTGTAAACTAATGACCATGGCTATACTTTGCCATTTTGGCCCCTACAATCACAGTTAAAGACTAATGATCACGACCATACTTCGCCATTATGTCCCCTACAATCAATTACAATCCCAGTCTCGTTAGAGAGTACACCAGTACTATTTATAAGAAGCAATTCACCAACAGTCATAGCAGTCATAATCAGTAACCCCTTAGTACGTTTATCTTTAAAAGTTTTCAATATCTAGAAAACACAATAGAAGAGTACGTGAAACATAAAACACCCTTACCAAAACGAAGTTGTTTACGTATTTGAAGGAGAAGGAAGGTTGTTCGACAAATATTTGGTTTTTGAAGGAATTTCGTGGAGACAAGAAAGTTTTCTCGATCTCCTTTAGTTTTGTCTCTTTCTCTCTCTACTTTCTCTCTCTCTCTGTCTCTCCTTTCTCTTTCCGCCAAATGGAGAAGAAGAAGAAAATGGGGAAAATGGGTGGAAAGAGTGGAGAGGAAGACTTTAAATATCTGAAGGGAGATAATGTATGTGCACCACGTGGTAGCATGTTTGCGTACCACACGGTAGCCAACGATGCGGTGCAGGCGGCTACAGACAAGAGATGATAGACGACTACAGCGGCAATAGGACAACAGGCAGGCGATGCATCATGCGATAGGTGCGCAGTTGGCAGCATGTGGGTGGTTGTTATGTGTGATAGGACGTGCACATGCGACAATGGAACACGTTGCAGGCGCATAGGTGGAATGTGCATGCACAAGCATGAGGTGACATATGCACTGGTGCAGGCGTGCAGGCTGGCGCACAGTGACCATGTGTGATGGGATACGTGTTGTTTGCATGCACGGGCACACGGATGCTCCCCCGTGGTTATTTTATTTTTACTTTTAATTATTTTAAGTATTTTTTTAACCAAATCACAAATTAATTTAGGCATAAAAGTATTTTGAGCATTAAAACTTAATAATTAAAAATATGATAAAATAAATTTCAACACTAATTTAAGAAAATTTGTAAAATAAAACTGAACAATATTACAACGTTAATATTTAATGGTTCAGTGGTGTCACAGGTGTCATATACAATGTTTTGTAAAAAGCCTCGTCCCCAACTATTACTTGGTAGGATGTGTAACATATCAGACATATAAACTTTACAAATAAGCATAAGGTGCATATTAATCATAACATTTAGGCAAACAATTCAAATCATTGCATAGATAAAGTTTAGGCACTAAGGGTTATCACACTAAGTAATAAGATGAAGAACAAAAAGACTAAGTAATATGAAGAAGACTACGTAAAACCAAGTAATTAAGAAGCAAAAGAAGAAGATTAAGTAATAAAATAATAGAAGAAGATGAAGAAAACTGAGTAAAGAGAAGAAGAAAAAGATTATGGTTATGTGACAAAAAGAAAAAGACGAAGAAGACTACATAATAAGGCTAAATAAAAAGAGGAAGAAAAAGAAAAAGAAAAGTAAGTAAGAAGAAAAAAGAAGAAGAAGACTAAGTAAGAAGTAATCATAATTTCTTTCTTCTTAATTTAGTCTTCTTCTTTTTCCTTTCTTCTTTTTCTTCTCCTTCTCTTTCTTCTCCTTTCTCTTACTTTGTCTTCTTAGAATAATAAGAATTCACCCTTCCATTTCTTGTTGTGCTTCTTTCATTACTTCCCTTTCTTCTCATTATTCTTATTTAATTTTTTTCTTTTTTCTTTTTTACTTAGCATTATTACTATTATTATTATTATTACTACTATTATTTTATCTTCTTCTTAGTTAATCTTCTTTTTCTTCTTCTTCTTCTTATTATTTTTCTTACTATTATCACTTCATCTCCTTCATCATATTCTTCTTCATCTTATGATTTAATGTTCTTTTTTTTCTTGTTACTTAGTTTTTTCTCCTTCATTGTTTTTTCTTATGTAGTTTACTTATTCTTTTTATTATGTAGTCTCGATATTCTAAGTAGAAGAAATTTTGTATGAAGAAGAAGAAAAGCCCTGGTAACATGCTTTTTTTTCTTCTCAATTTGCTATCTAACACATTCATAGAGTTGCTTCACCATTTTGACCTTCTTTTTTCGATTAAGACAAACTCTAGTATCAAAAGCCTGTAGAAATATATGGAAAGAATTAGATAATTGACTACATATCTTTAGGATTTGTTACTACACATCTATATGATTTATTACTGCATATCTTTAAGATTTGTTTATGTATATTTTTAGGAGCTATTACTATTGATTGTGTAGTCATTTACTCATAAAATTTAGGAATATAAAATAAGAACGTAGAACTTTATAAATCAACCCTTTGTACCAATTAGTCAAACTCAAAAAACAAGGAACAAAAAATCTTCATTCTTCCATATGCATTCATGGTATTAGAGCAATGGTTTAGCTAGCCTGGCCTGAATATTTTTTCTCTCCTCTTTTTTCTATCATTCTCTTTTTTGTTCATGTTTCCTTGTGATGATGCAAATCGTCATGTATGGAATAATGAGGATAGGCGACACTAGTTCCATTACCACACCACCTTAGAAATAATGCAGGGATACTACTAAGATCCAAGTTGGTAAACCCTAACATAATAAAAAATTCCCTCATGTAATTAATCATTCACAAACTAAACGAAAAAAATTACCTGGAGTGGGCACAATCTATTAAGTTGGTGGCTAATTGCAAAGAAAAACTTGGTTATCTCACTAGTGAGATAAATGAGTCAAAAAATATAGATATGATATGGCATTAGAAAACTCTTTTGTAATTGCGTGGTTAATAAATTCCATGGAAGCCTTCATTGAGAAAAAAATTATGCTTCTTCCCATCGTGAAATATGTGTGATATGCAGTCCAAGAAATGTATTCATACCTCTAAAAGTCCTCAAAGATTTTCATGCTGAAGACAAGGCTTTGGTAGACAAGGTAAGGTGATCATGAGGTTTCCGAGTATTATAATAAGATGAAGGCATTATGGCAAGAAATTGATCTCTACTATGAGGATAATTAGGCCTATGCAACAAATAGTGTCTGTTATTTGAAAAGAATAGAGAATGACTACATTTTTTACTTTTTGGCAAGATCGAATTAAAGTCTTGATGAACTTTGAGGCCAAATTCTTGGAAAAACTATAACACTCCGAGACCTTTGCACTTAATTATTGTGTAAAATCTCTATTTATTCAAGCCATAAGGCCATTAACTCTTTAAATTTATGTTTTGGTTTTCGAATGAAATCAGGTTTAATTTTAATTTTAATTTTTTTGTTTATTTTACTTATTTATTTATGTAATTGTTTATGTATTTTATTTCTTTTACAAATTTTAAAAAATTTTGGAAAAATAAAGAAAGAAAATTGATGAAAAAGTCCCGCAGAAAAGGTCGTTGGAAACCTTTCCCATATGCTCGGGCCCTTGTGCTGCGCACACACGCATGTGCACTGCCAGCATGAGATGTGCACCCCCGTGCACGCCCTGTTCGCACAGGGCATGAGGCGCGTAGCCTGCGCGTGTCACATCACGTGCAGATGGCACGCGGCTCCCCATGCACAGTGCGTGCACTTACACGCGCAACAGGCTTTTGTTGCCCCTGTTGCCCTCAGGCAGCTAGTGCCAGCCCTTGGGTTGAGTGCACCACACGTTGGGTGGCGTGCATCGCCGTTCGGCCAATGTGTCACTGCCGTTTGAGCGGTGTGCCTTTGGTTTTTGTACTGTAGTTGTTTCGCCATCATTTTTTTGGTCATCCGTCAGTGGTCATGTCGCGTCAAGTTACTTTTCCTCTCTCTCTCTCCTCACAAATTTACATCACTTGGCAGAAATCCAACGATCCCCTTTTTCTATAAATAGGGGACCTTCTCCACCACTCCTTCATCACTTCACCTTCATTCTTCCATTCACCAAAGCAAATTTTAGAGAAATAGAGTTAGAGAGAAAAAGAGAGGATATAAGGAAAAAGAGCTAGGAAAGACTTCAAGCTTTTGGTAAGAAAACCTGGTATTTATTTTACACATTCTAAAGAGTATTTCTAGATTAATAAAAGAATATTTCATGAATATGAGATGGCTTGTTACATGTTTAATTATTGCAATGATTTAAATACATTTACGTAAATATTCTATAATATTACATGAATTACACTGTTTTAGCAAATGAATAAAAGAACATGATGAATATGATGGCATGATAAGAGATGATGAAGCATGATGTTATTTGACGAACATGTGAAAGGATTATGGACATTTACATTCATGGTATTTAAATTAATATGACCTGTTAGACTTTTTATCTCTGAATGGTTCTGTTTTTTCCCCATCTGCTTTGAAAAGATGTGAGATGACCGTTCTCTATGGATGAAAACATACTATCTGACGAGAGTGGTGATGTGATATGATTGTAGGGGTCACCTTTGATGACATACGGTCGTGACTATAGTTTACATGTAGGTCTACTGTGGTTGGCACAGTCGTGGTTATAGAACATGTTAGGGTTTGGTAAGCTGTAAATGTGTTGTCATTTAATAAGCTGCAAATATACTGAAAATGATATAAAATGAATTTGTTATTCCACAGTGGTAGTCGGGAATCCGTATTGCCCTTAGTAGATAGAGGTCGGAATGGCTTCATGCGAAGAAATAGTAAAAGAAAGCATGATATGATGTGATTTGTTTGATTTTTTCTATTTATATGACATGATTTTATGGTTGATATGATAGATTTGATGTTGATATTTTTTCTAAACAAAATATAATATTTTCTTTACTATTTAAATGGCCCCACATACATGTTCCTCAATGGTAAGCGGATAAGGTATTATTTGCGCCAAGGGGTCAAGACTTGCGCGCGCGTCCTGTCGTGCACAGGTGGGCCGTTTGTGCATCACTTCACACACGACTGGCGTCGCATACTGTGCGCGCGTCATCCACGCAACAAGCCTTTGCGGACATGCCCTATGCACTTGGTGCCTGGGCGCAGAGCATATGGCACCCAGTACGCCAAGGCTTGACAGGCGCAACAGCAGGCCGGTGCGCCGTTGCTGCCTTGGACGACGCGCCACCGCTGCTTATGGAGGAAATTTTCGTCCTTCATTTTTTGTGCCAATAATCTTTCTCCTCTCTCTTCACTAGATTTCACCACTTGGCGCAAATCCAACAGTCCCAGAATTTTATAAATTTTCCTTTCCCTTCCCTTCATCTCCACACTTCCATTTCTTCCATTTTTTAAAGGTTTAAAGAGAGAGAGATAGTAAATTAGTGAGAGAAGAAGAGAAAAAAAGGAAAATAGTGAAGAAGAAAACATCAAGGTTTCAGTAAAGAATCTAGTATTACTTTCGATGTCTTAAGGAGTATTTTTTTTAGATAAGCAAAATTTAATATTATTTTATTTTGTCTATTTTGCATGCCTCTATGTTCAAATGAGTCGAATTGTTCTGATTTTTAAGCATGTTATGTGAATTGCTGACACTTGATGAATTTGTATGTAATATATATACTATGTAGTCTATAACAGCAAAAATAAAAAGAAAAGGAAAAGAGAAAGATGGAATGGACCCTGTATAGTCCAAAGTGTATCTGTATTGAAATGCATATTGCATCAAGTATCTCGTTAGGCTTTTTATCTCTGAGGGTTATCTGCTCTCCTTGCCCTTCTTGGTATCTGTTTTCCCCTCCTCTATCTGGTCTAGAAAGACGTAAGAAGATCGCTCCTAGTGGATGATGGCGTTCCTTTTGATGAGAGTGGTATCGTACTATCTATAGGAGTCACCCGTGACTAAGTAATCTCGTGACTATAAATATCTGTTAGGACCACTATGATTGGTACGACTTTGGTCATAGATCATACCATGGTTTGGCCAGATGGAAGTGGGCTGAGCAAATTGCCGTATCCATATCTGATCTGATCATTCCACTAGGACAGTTGGAAATTTGTATCTGCCCTCAGATTTGGAAATTTATGACGACTTCGTGAAGCCCGACATGAAATATCTGTGCATCTCATGATTTATTTGATTTTCTCTATTATTTGGCATGATATAGATTTTCTGTATTAACATACTATTTTGATACTCAAATAAATGATTTCCTTTTCTACTGATGAGTTAAGTAAATAAGGATGCTAAAACGATGAGATAAAATAATAAACTTTTGAAATTTTACGATGTTAATTTAATACTGTTTTTCTTACTGAGCATATGGAACTCACTCTTTCCATCTTCCCCTAGATGAGGAAAAAATGAAAAACCGCAGGCAGACCCACCATTGGAAGTCTATGTGAATCCTATGGATCCACAAGTCTGAGTGCATGACTGTTTTCGCACTCTGATGAATTCCAGTAGCATATTGAAAGAAGTTGCCCTTATGTTTTGTATTTTATTGCCACTACTTGCCTCAATGATGTATGTATTTGGAACATTATATATATATTTGTAAGGAATTTGTTAAGGTTTGATTCTACTACATAAATATTATCGTGCATTTGTTATTCTGAATCTGTATCTGACACTCATTTGTCTTAATTGGCACCTAGGATGTCAAAGGTTGTATCATAGCAGAATATCGCAGAACAAATCCCTTGCACTGAGACCTAGGATAGATAAACCTTTTAGAGTACAAAGGGAAGATAAATGTCCTCTTTTCAAAGATTAAGCCTCCAACTCGTGTCTTCCTTTCTTTTGTAGGAATGATACAAGGAAGACCGTTTGTAGAGCATACTGAATGACTTGAAGCCCCAGATCATCTGACCATGGCTGAATTTACAAAACTTTTCTGAGCCATTCAAGGATTAACTGTAGCCATAGGACAAAACCAAGTCAACCCTTGCCCACCTCCTACCCCTAAATTCTGAAACACATATTGATCTATTTCCCACAATATAGTGGAGTTTAAGAAACTTAACCCCCCACACTTTGAAAGTGGTCCTAATCCTTTAGTAGTCGAAGCCTGGATCCTACAAATAGAAAAGCTTTTCTCTTTACTAGACTTGACCATGAACAAAAAGTCTCTCTTACAACCTTCATGTTAAGCAGTGAAGCCAAACACTGGTCGCGACTTAAGAAAGAAGTCCTACCTACCCCTACTACCTAGGAAGTTTTCATGGATGCTTTCTTTGATAACTTCTTTCCTGCTTATGTTTGGAAAAATAAAGAGGAGGAATTTTAGGACTTCCATCAAGGAAACTTGTCTTTAGCCCAATATGAAGCCCGATTTATTCAACCGTCTAGGTTTGCCCCTTTGATGGTCAACCCCAAAATCCGGTTAGTTTTACCCTACTGATGCCCACGTCGCGATAGTAATTCAACCTAGTACGAGAGGAACCGTTGATTCGCACAATTGGTCATCGCGCTTGGTTGAAAAGCCAGTGGCGCGAAGCTACCGTGCGCTGGATTATGACTGAACGCCTCTAAGTCAGAATCCGGGCTAGAAGCGACGCACGTGCCCGCCGCCCGATTGCCGACCCTCAGTAGGGGCCTCCCGACCCCCAAAGGCACGTGTCGTTGGCCAAGCCCGCTCGGCGGATAGAAAGTTTCTCAAAGGCCTTCATGCCTACATTCATGACTGGATCGTGATGCTAAGACCCAGCTCATATATAGAGGTGCTTGAACTTGCCCAGTTGGCCAAAGATCTTATCTTAGCTAAGCACTAATGCTTTCCTGAGTTTGAGCCCAACAACAGCCACAACAGCTTAGAAAAAGATTGCCTGATCCAGTAAGTAAGCCCCCAGATAAACAAGCCAGAATTGCCCTTCCTCCTTCCTTGCCCTCACCTACCGATCCACCTGCCTGAGTTAACCAACCTTGTCAACATTGTGGTTGCTCCCATGGTGACCTGTGTTATCAACGTATCAATAATGCCTGCTATCAGTGCGGAGGCACCTAGCACCTTATAGAAGAATGCCCTCAATGATCGAAGGATGTAGCCCAACCCATAGCATAAGGTCGAGTGTACCACTTAAAGATTCTGAAGTCCTTCCTGCTCCTCTTCTCATCTAGGGTATGCTTTCTGTTCATAATACTCCTGTCAAGGCTTTAATCGATACTGGTGCAACTCACTCTTTTTTTTCCTATGCATTTGCTTGTAACCTAGAATTTAGACTAGAAGCTTTAAAAAAATTGCTAGTAGTGAAAACTCCCTCTAAATTACTACAAGAGGCTCATTGCGTATATAAAGACTGTAGGATAAAAACTTCAAGGATAGAAGTATCTATAGACCTGATACTATTAGATTTTGTAGGATTTGATGTAATATTAGGAATGGATTGGTTAGAAAAGTATAGAGCTATAATAGACTATGAAAGTAAAATTGTAACCTTACGATCCCCAAAAAATAAATAAAAGTTGTTGTTATCTTTTTTTTTTCTTTCTAACAATTGAATGAACAGGAATATAGACGTTGATACTATTGTGTGTTTCATACCCATTGTTTGTAATTTTCCTGATGTCTTTCTCATCGAACTCCTGGTCTACCTCCCCCATGTGAGGTAGAGTTCTTGATTGAATTATTGCCAGGAACCCAGCCGATCTCAAAGCCTACATATTGCATGAGTCGCACTGAGCTAACAGAGCTGGAACATCAACTTTCTAACTTATCACCCAAAAATTTATTCGCCCTAGCTATTCTCCTTGTGGCGCTCCAGTGTTGTTCGTAAAGAAAAAAGATGGTACCCTCTGACTTTACGTGAGCTATAGGAAACTCAACTGAGTAACCATTAAAGACAAGAACCCCTTACCTTGGATCGATGACCTCTTCGATCAACTGCAAGGAGCCACGGCTTTTCTAAAATTAATCTCAAAATCGGGTATCACCAACTGAGATTTAAAGGATAAGATATTCCAAAAACTGCCTTTTAATGTAGATGTGGATTGTACGAGTTCAGGGTGATGTTGTTTGGATTGACAAATGCCCCAGCAGCTTTCATGGACCTAATAAACTGAGTTTTTCGGCACGCACTAGATCGGTATGTCATTATCTTTATTGATGACATCCTAGTATTTTCCAAAATCCATGGCGAACACATTGTGCATTTGGCTGAAGTGTTGGAGATTCTCTGCCAAAATCAACTATATGTAAAACTAAGTAAGTGTTCCTTTTGGTTGGATCGAGTTCTTTTTCTTGGTCATGTAATCTCAAGTGAAGGAGTTTTTGTAGACCCGTCTAAGGTGGAATCAGTGACCAGCTGGAGCCTGCCCACCAATGTGGCTGATGTACGTAGTTTTTCTTAGTTTTGTAGGCTACTACCGACGATTCATTGACGGATTTGCCAAGATTGTTACCTCCATGACTTGACTAACCAGAAAGGGTGTACCCTTTGTTTGTAATTATGCATGCAATGAAAGCTTCATGGAACTAAAGTGCCATCTCACCTCTGCCCTTGTGTTGATCCTCTCGGACAATGAGGGCAGATTCAAAGTTTATTGTGATGTATCTCATATTGGTTTCGGGTGTGTCTTAATGTAGTATGGTAGAGCAATCGCCTTTGGATTCCAACAGCTCAAAGTTTATAAGCAGAACTACCCTACCTACGACCTGGAGCTGGCAGCCATTATCTTTACCTTGAAAATATGGCAGCATTACTTGTATGATCAGATTTTTGAAATCTACACAGACCATAATAGTCTCAAATACATCTTTTCACAATAGGAGTTAAACATGAGGTAAAGACGCTGGATAGATCTTTTGAAAGATTATAATTATCAAATCATTTATCACCCCGGGAGAAGGAATATATTCTTCGATGCTCTAAGTCGACGAGAGTCTACTGTGCTGGCCTAAACCATGGCCTCTAGTTGGAAGATGATGGACACTATGCATTCACTCCACCTTAACTATTATGGCAAAAACACCTACCTCGCCCAGATCCGAGTGCTGCTGGATCTTTTTATAAAAATTTGGGAAGTACAAGCCACAGACCCAGAACTCATCAAGAACCTGGGTAAGTTCACTTCAGATGAATCTCCTAATTTTAGGATCTCTGATGACAGATTGTTCAAATTCTGGAACTGAATTTAGGTCCCCCATGCAATACACACAAATGTACTGAAGACCGCCCATGCTTCCAAGTTTTTCATTCATCCTAGAAGTACCAAGATGTACAGGAACTTGAAACGACAATATTGGTGGTCAGGAATGAAGAATGATATAGTTGACTACATCTTCCGATGCCTTACTTGTCAACAGATAAAGGCAGAACATCAGAGACCCGGTGGTTTGCTATAAGGTCTTCCAATTCCTGAATAGAAATGGGAGCACGTGAATATGGATTTTGTTATCGGTGTACTCGGGACCTGTTTTGGTCAAAATGTCATTTGGGTCATTGTGGATAGGCTAACCAAGACTGCCCATTTCCTGCCTATTCGAACCATGAACTCCACTAGTAAGTTAGTCCGCTTATATGTGGATGAGATTACTCGGCTTCATGGAGTTCCCTCATCTATTGTATCCAACCGCGACCACTGGTTCACCTCCCACTTTAGGGATAGCTTCTAAGAGACTTTGGGGTCTGGGTTGTACTTTATCACTGTTTATCATCCCTAGACGAATGGTCAGTCTGAGCATATGATCTAGACATTGGAAGACATGTTACATGCTTGCGTTCTTAACTTTGGTGATAATTGGTATGAGTATCTTTCTCTTTGTGAATTCTCTTATAATAACAGTTACCATTCTAGAATTGGTATGACCCCATATGAAGCTTTGTATGGAAGGTTTTGTCGTTCCCCTACTTGCTGGAGTGAAGGCGAGAACTAGGTCATTAGGACTGGACTTCATTCAAAAGACCATAGTGAAGGTCGTAATCATCTGCAAGAATTTGGCAATTGCCCAAAGTTGTCAAAAGAGCTACTCGATAATCGTAGGCGACCCTTGGAGTTTGCCATGGGAGATCAAGATTTCCTTAAAGTCTACTCCTACAAAGGCAAGATGCGGTTTGGAAAGAGAAGGAAGTTGAGCCCTCATTATGTGGGACCTTTTTCGATCGTCGAGTGCATTAGACCCGTGGCTTACCGCCTCACATTATCCCGGGAGTTTGAGGGTTTACATGATGCCTTTTATGTCTCAATGCTCAAGAGGCACCACTCTGATCCTTCTCATGTTATTCCTTATGATGAGGCATAGGTACAGGCCCATATAACCTATGAGGAAGTCCCTGTAGAAATTCTTGGGAGGACTGATAAGGTCTTACGTAACAAGACGATTCTCATGGTGAAGATACGTTAGCAGTATCACACTCTAGAAGAAGCGACGTGGGAGTTAGAGGACGAAATAAGAAAAAAGTATCCACACTTATTCGAGACAAATTTAGGGACCAAATATTTTTAGGTGGGAGGGACGTAACACCTCACTTATTATTGTACTAAAATGCTTTGGAAACTCTATTTATTTGGGCCTTCGGCTGCCTTAACCTTAAATTAATTTACGTTGTCTAATATTTCTCAAGATTTATAATTTTGATCTATTTTTATTTTATTTTTTTTATTTTTATTTTTTTTATTTTATTTCAAAGAAAATTTTTTTAAAAAAAATCAGAAAACGACAAAACAGTAGAAAACCTGCCCGCGAAAAAAATCTCGCGAGAAAGTGATTTGACCGCGTGGGTGCTGGGCACTGTGCGCGCATGACGCGGAGTCAGGACCTACGTGTGTGTCACTTCATGCACGAACTTACGCCGAACACTGTGCACACGCCATCCAAGCAGCAAGCCTGCGCGAACAGGCCTTGTGCACCTGGGGCCTGCGCTCAGTAGGCCTACGTACGCGGTTCCTAGTACGCCAAGGCCCTGCATGCATGCAGGCTAGCCCCTGTGCGTGTGGCAGCAGGCCTGTGCACCTGCAGGCTAGCCTGCAGTGCACCGTCACCGATGGAGGAAATTTTTCTCCCTTATTTTTTGTGCTAATAATCTTTTCTCCTCTCTCTTCACCGGATTTCGCCACTTGGTGCAAATCTAACGGCCCTGAAATTCTATAAATTTTCCTTCCCCTTCCCTTCCTCTCCACACTTCCATTTGTTCTATTTTTTAAAGGTTTAGAGAGAGAGATAGAAAGATAGCAAATTTGTGAGAGAAGAAGAGAAAGAAAGAAAAATGGTGAAGAAGAAAACATTAAGGTTTCGGTAAGGAATTATTACTATCGATGTCTTAAGGAGTATTTTTTTTTAGATAAGAACAATTTAATATGATTGTTATTTTGTCTGTTTTGCATACTTCTATGTTTAAATAAGTCGAATTATTTTGATTTTCAAGCATGCTATGTGAATTACTGATACTTGATGAATCTACATGTAGTATATGTAATATATAGTCCATAATAGCAAAAGTAAAAAAGAAAAGAAAAAGAGAAAGGTGGAATGAAACCTGTATGGTCCAAAGTGTATTTGTATTGACATTTATATTGCATCAAGTATCTCGTTAGGCTTTTTATCTATGAGGGGTATCTATTTTCCACTCCCCCATCTGGTCTGAAAAGATGTAAGAGAACTGCTTCCAGTAGATGACAACGTGCCCTCTGACGAGAGTGGGATTGCACTATCTGTAGGGGTCACCCGTGGCTAAGTAATGTCATGATTATAGATATCTGTTAAGACCACTATGGTTGTTACAGTAATGGTCATAGATCGTATCATGGTTTGGCCAGCCGAAAGTGGGCCTGAGCAAATTGTCGTATCTGTATCTGATCTAGTCATTCCACTTGGGCAGTTAGAAATATGTATTTACCCTTAGAGATAGAAGTTTGTAATGACTTCGCGAAGTATGACACGAAATATCCATGCATTTCATGATTTATTTGATTTTCTTTATTACTTGGGATGATATATGATTTTCTGTGCCAACATATTATTTTGATATTCAAATAATGGTTTCCTTTTCTAATGATGAGTTGGGTAAACAAGGAAGCTAAAACGGTGAGATTAAATAATAAACTTTTGAAATTTTACGATGTTAATTTAATACTGTTTTCCTTACTGAGCATATGGAACTCACTCTTTCTATCCTCCCCAAGATGAGAAAGAAAATGAGGAACGGCAGGCAGACCTACCCTTGGAAGTCTATGAGTATCCTGTGGATCCACAAGTCTGAGTGCATGACTGTTCTCGCACTCTGATGAATTCCAGTAGCATAGTGAAAGAAATGACCCTTATGTTTTCTATTTTTTTGCCACTTCTTGCCTCAGTGATGTATGTATTTGGAACATTATATATATATTTGTAATGGATTTGTTAAGGTTTGATTCCGCTGCATAAATATTATCATGCACTCGTTATTCTAAATCTGTATCTGACATTCATTTGCCTTAATTCGCACATGGGATGTCACAAGGATAATAGTGAGTAGCCGCTTGTATACTTACCCTTTGAAGCCTAAGAGGATCCCGTGGATCCATGAACCGTTACGAGTACATATTTTGTTTTACACTCTGATGAGTCCAACTATTGAAGAGGCTTGTATTTATTTTATTTTGCCTCAGTATTGTAAGATTTGAAACTCAAACTTATTTTGTAAGGGATTATAATATTTTTATTCTATCGCATATAATTATTTTAAATGCACTCGTAATCTGTTTCTGTATCTTGCACCCTTATACTTTAATTAATATTTAGAATGCCACAAAAACTCCACTACCATTAATCTGATAAGTGTTTGTGGAGGTGCAAAGAGAAGAATGTCAATGCCGAGTGATATTAGGGGAAAAGAGAACTCATATATCCCATAAGTTTCAACCCTAATGACTAGAAGCAATCACAATAATTCTCTACTCTAGACACAAGCGAATAAGAAATGAGAAGAAGTATAGTGTGATAATTGTCATAAACCACACCATACCAAGGAAACTTACTTGGACTTACATGAAAAACCCCCTAATTGGAAGTCGAGGACTCACAATCAACTAAATTGTGACCCAAAGGCCTTTTAGTCCACCATTAAGAAGAATGAAAAGATAAAAACTACTGATGCAACACCTTCATTTGGAAAGGAACAGTTAGAACAACTGTATAGACTTTTTTAGTTTACAAAATTCTCTAATCTTATACCTTCCATTGTTCCTAAGCCCAAAAAGGTAATCTTCAATCTATTATCTTTAGTGTGTCAACTATTCCTCTTTTTCTGTGGATAATAGATTCAGGTGCCATGGATCACATGACAAATTATTTTAAATTTTTTTATTCTTATAGTTCTTGTGCAGACAATCAAAAGAATTAAGATTGTTAATGGCTTGCTCTTAGCAATTACTAGGAAAAGGTCAATCATCATCTCTAATACTCTTATTCTTCACAATGTCCTTCACATTCCAAATCTTTCCTATAATCTTCTTTACGTTAGTAAAATAACTAATGGCATAAGGTGTTGTGCTAAATTACTTTCAAACTGTTGTGAATTTCAGGATCTAGATATGTGGATGATGATTGAAAATGCTAAGAAACATGAAGGTCTCTATTACTTTGATGATGCAAATTCTTCGTGTCTGCAACCGAAATCCTCAAGTCATGGAACATGTTTTAATTCTCCTAGTGATGAAATAATGATATGATACTATAGGTTAGGCCATCCTAGATTTTAATATTTAAAATATTTATTCCTAAACTTGTTTTGTAATAAAGATTTATCATCATTTCAATATGTCATTTGCCAATTAGCTAAACACCATCATGCATCCTTTCCTACTCAACCATATAAACCATCTATGCTTCTTTTTCTTATTTATAGTGATGTGTAGTGACCTTCTAGGACATTAACTAATCTAAAAAAAATAGTTTATAATATTTATTGATGATCATACACGTCTAAATTGGATCTATCTACTTAAAGAAAAATTTGAAGTATAACATGTTTTTTAAAAAAATTTATGGTATAGTTGAAACCCATTTCCAAATAAAAATTTGAGTGTTTAGGAGTAACAATGGAAGGGAGTATTTTAATCAAAATTTAGGGTTATGTTTCTTAGAAAAAGGAAGTATTCATCAAAGCTCTTGTACTCACACTCCTCAACAAAATAGGGTAGCATAAAGAAAAATAAGCACCTTCTAGAAGTAGTTATGTCCTTAATGTTTACCACTAATGTAAATAAATATTTATGGGGAAAAATAATTCTTACTAATACATATATAATCAACAGGATGCCATTAAGAGTTTTGAACTTTCAGAAACCTCTGACAGTTTTCAAAAAGTCATTTCCAATATCTCGACTAACCTTAGATTTACCATTAAGGGTCTTTAGATTTATTCCATTCATTCATATACATAATCATAATAGAGATAAGTTAGATTCACGAGTAATAAAATGTGTTTTCCTAGGATCTTTTCCTACACAAAAATGGTATAAATGTTTCGATCCTAACATAAAGAAATATTTTATCAAAATGGATGTTATATTCCTTAAGTCCCAAAGCCTTCTTAGTCCTACTCTTGGGGGGGAGGGGGGAGGAGGGGAGGAAATGAAAAAATCAGTGTTTGAAAATAAAAATATTGAAAAAAATTCTAATGTTTATAAAAATAGTGAAACTGCAACCTTTCATTTTGATATCCTAGATATGAAAAATATGAAGCCCATCTTAGTGCCTAAACATAAAATAGACACTAAGATAATGGATTATGCACACTTCAATGATCCGAGCTTTGCTTGATCTTTACATGAATATTTGGGAAGCTTAGTCTACCAACCCAAAAATTTGAGTAAGTTTACTTCTGATATGTTTCCTGATTTCAAGCTCACAGATGATGGATTCTGCAAAATTCAGGATCATATTTAGGTCCCTGTCTCTGTCAGGACGGATGTTCTCAAGGCTGTCCATACCTCCAAATTGTCCATCTACCCTGGGAGTACAAAGATGTATTAGGACTTGAAGTGTCAAAATTATTGGCCTGGAATGAAGAAGGATATTGTTGACTATGTCTCCTAATGCCTCGTTTACCAACGAGTTAAGGCAGAACACTAAAGATCTGGTAGTTTTTTGCAAGGCATCCCTATTCCGAAATGGAAATTGAAGTATGTAACCATGAACTTTATTACTAGTCTGCCTAGGACCTATTATGGTTGCAATGCTATATGGGTTATTATTGACAGGTTGACCAAGACTGCCCATTTCTTACCCATCAAAACCACATATTCCACCACCAGATTTGTTTGTACATCAATGAATTTGTTCGACTCCACGGCGTCCTCTCATCTATTGTGTTTGACCGAGATCTTTAATTTACCTCCTATTTTTAGGACAGCTTTCAAAAAGAACTTGGTTTGGGATTGTACTTTAGCACTACTTATCATCTCCAGACTGATGGCTTTTCTGAATGTACTATCCAGACACTTGAAAACATGTTACGCACTTGCGTCCTCGATTTTGGCGATACCTGGTATGAGTATCTTATTCTGTGTGAATTTGTTTATAATATTATTCCAGCATCGGCATGACTCTGTATGAAGCCTTGTATAGTAGACCCTACCATTCTCCCACTTGTTGGAATGAAGTCGAGAACTAGTGTCTTTTAGGACCTGATTACATCTAGGAGACATTAAGAAAGTTATTATCATTCAAAGGAACTTAGCCACCGCTAAGAGTCGCCAAAAAAGCTATGCCGATAATCATAGAAGACGAAACTTAGCCACCACTAAGAGTCGCCAAAAAAGCTATGCCGATAATCGTAGAAGACCCTTGGAATTTATAGTTGGTGATCAATTCATCCTTAAGATTTTCCCTTACAAGGAAAAAATGCAATTCGGTAAAAAGAAAAAGTTGAGCCCCCGTTATGTAGGACCTTTTTAGATCGTGGAACATCTTGGACCCATAGCGTACCGCCTTACTCTACTCAAGAGTTTGCGAGTTTACATGATATTTTCCATGTCTCCATGTTCAAAAAGTACCACCCTAACTCTTCTCACATCATTCCTCACCAAGAGATGCAGGTTTAAGCTGATATGACGTATGAAGAGCTCCCCGCGAAAATCCTTGATTAGACCGATAAAGTTTTGCACAACAAGAGGATTCCAATGGTTAAGGTGTAGTGGCAACACCACACTTTGGAAGAGGTGAAGTGGGAGTTGGAGAGCAAGATGAGAGAGAAGTTCCCAGACCTATTCATGATAAATTTGGGAGACCAAAATTTCTAAGGTGGGGGGATGTAACACCCCAATAATCTTCGCACTTAATTTGTAATGTGAACCTCTATTTATTTGGGCCCTAAGGTTATTTAAAATTTCTTAATATTTTGTATTTTAGTTTTATATTATATTCGGTTAAATGATTCTAGAAATTAATTATTTTATTTTATCGTAAAAACATTATATTTTATTTATTATTTAAATAGATTTTAGGAGAAAAATAGAGAAAAAGGCGAAAAGATTCAAAGGGAAGGATCGCGCCCATGCGGCACATCATGCGCATGTGCACGCGCACGACCAGCGCAGGACGTGCCATGCAGCTCCAAATGCCCTGTGCGCACGCTGTCCACGCAATTGGCCAACATGGTGGCTGCGTGCGTGCAGGCCAGGTCAGTGTGCCAGCAAACTATGCCTGCAGCGCCCGACCGATTGGGGCAGCGAGCAACTGCCTCAAGCAGTGCGCACTGGCCCCTTGGGCATCGTGCGCTGCTTTGGGCGACGTGCACCGTCAGTTGGGCGGCATGCGCCGTCAGTTGGGCGACGAGCCACCGCCAACTTGGGCGGCATGTCGCTGCTGCTTGAGTGATGTGCTACCATCGATTGGGTGGCATGCCTTCATTTTTCGCGCCACCGTCACATCGCGTCATTTATCCGTCGATCACATCCGTCAGTCGTCACATCACTTCTTTTCCCATTGACTTTCTCTCTCGTCACCAAATTTTACCACTTAGTGCAAATCCAATGGTCCTATTTTTTATAAATAAAGACCCTCCCTTAATTATTTCCTCATCACTTTTATTTCATTCTTCCATCCTCCAAGAGCTTAGAGAAAGAGGAAGTGATCTAAAGGGAGAGGGAGATGATGATACATTCGAAAGCTAATTAAAGCATGTGGGTATTAGATACAGAAACAGAATATTGAGTGCATGATAAAAATTATATGCAGCGGAGTAAATTAATACAAATCTCTTACAAATACATGAGTTCCAATTACACATATATAACTGAGGCAAGAAGTGGCTGCAAAATACTATGTCAAAATACAAAAGAGGGTCACTTCTTTCACTATGTTATTGGACTCATCAGAATGCGGGAACGATCATGCACTCAAGTTTTACGAATCCACGGGATCCTCATAGACTTCAATGGGTAGGTCAGCTGGCGGTTCCTCATTCTCTTCCTCATCTAAGGAGGGGCATAGAAAGAGTAAGTTCCAGATGCTCAGTAAGGAAAATAGTATTTAAATAACATCGTAAGGTTCTAAAGGTAAATTATTCTAACATAAATACTTTCTATTTAGTTACTTCATAGACCTATCTTACCTTATGAAAATAATTTATTTATTAGAGAAAACATCACATTAACATAATTCAAAAGAAACACGCAGCATACCAGATAATAGAGAAAATCAAATAAATCATGGAATGCTCAGATTTTCTTGTCATACTTCGCGAAGTCATTACGACTTCCATCTTTAAAGGCAGATACAGATTTTCGACCACCCATATGGAATGACCAAATCATATACAGATAATGGTAATTTACTAAGGTACATTTTTGGCTTACCAAACCATGGTACGATCTATGACCACGGTCATACCAACCATAGTGGTCCGATCAGATATTCTATAGTGACAATAGTACTTAGTCAAAGGTGACTTCTAACAGATATTCATGTCACCACTCTCGTCAGAGAGTACGCCGTCGTCCATAAGGATCGGTCCTCTTACATCTTTTCAGACCAAATGGAGCCTCGGGGCATTCTATACCGTTAGGGAAGACTAACACCGGAGTAGTGGCAAGCTGATGCTTGGATTTGATAATATTTTCCTCACATTTGGGATCCCAACTAAAGTAGAACCCCTTCTTAACGATATTCATAAAGGGAAATGCAATGCTGGAAAAGTTCCTAACAAATTATTGATAATATCCCACTTGTTTCAAGAATTTACAGACTCCTTAGTATTGGTTTGTTGGTTCCAACCAATGACATCCTCAACTGTGGCAGGGTCAATGGAAATTCCCTCACCATAAATCATGTGGCCAAGGAATGAAATTCAGTCCAAACCGAAGGAACTTTTACTGATCATGTATAAAGGCAGTGCTGACGAAGAATCTTTAACACATGAGAGAGGTAGACAACATCATTCTAAGGGTCCTTTAAATATACTATGATGTCACCAAGGTAGATGCTAACAGACTAATTCAAGAAAGGCTTGAAAATCTAGTTCATAAGGTCTATGAAAATTGTCTGGGCATTCATAAGATCAAAAGGCATAACCTAAAAATTAAAATGGCCATACTAACAACCGAACATCATTTTTGGTACATCCTCGTCTCTAACTCGCACCTAATGATATCCAGTCTTGAGATTTATCTTGGAAAACACTGAAATGCCCACTTTTTCTTGATGGTTGCTTCACTGAGTGCCCTGTAGTCGATGCTAAGATGGAGGGCTCCATCCTTCTCCCTTTCAAACTGCACTGGAGCACCCTAAGGAGAGGAGCTAGGGCGAATGAACTTCTTCTCACACAGTGCTATTAACTAGAAATGTAATTCCCAAAGTTCTACTCAATCCATTTAGTGCATGCAAGTATCGATGTGTTGGGTACCCAAGACTAGGTCAATAGAGAACTCAATCTCTCGTCTAGGTGGCAGACCTGGTAGTTTTCCTAGAAAGACATCCAAAAAGTCACGAACGACAGGGATTGAAAGAATTGATGGTTCAAGATCCATCCTCCTATCCATCACAAAGGTTAGAGGGAAAACAAACAAACATTTTTGAAATAACCTCCTTATTATACAGTGTTAAAAATTATTTAAGAAATATATGCTCACAAAATAGAGTTTTATTTTAATTATTAAGAATGCTTTCTTTTAAGCGGGTGTAAAGTTACACTTTTGTTGTCGCAATCAATAATTTCTCGATAGTGCTCTAACAAATCTATCCCTAAGATTATATCAAAACTTGATAAGTCTAAAAGTATAAGATTTACAATTAATTCCCTACCAGAAACACTCACTTTATAGTGCCTATATATAACATGTGCTTCCAAAAGTCCCCTAGAAGGTGTCTCTACTTTTAATACTTGCTCTAAAGGTTTTGGTTTAGCTTTTAAATTCCTTACGAATTTGTAGGACACGAAAGAATGAGTGGCACTAGTATCAATCAAAACACAGGCAATAGAATTATGAATAGAGAGCGTACCCTAAATGATGGCCAATGTAGCTCTTGCACCAATCTCGTCAAGATGAAAAACTCTTCCTTATGTGACAGGCCTCACAACATCACGAGGCTTCTGAGGGTAATTCTTCACAAAGTGTTGAGTGTTACCACACTTGTAGTAGGCGTTGTTTAAGCAATGGTAGGGTTGGTCACCATGGTTTCACCCATAATGTCTACATGATTAGGTAGGCAACAAGGGTTTACGAAGAGGTGGGGGCAAGGCAGGAATAGGTTTAGCAGTCTCTTCTCAATACGGCTGAGGCCAGGGTCAGTAATAATCCTCCTCTATTATTACTGCACATAGATGTGGGTAAAACATTGATGCCGGGTTAAAATGAGATCTCGGCCGCATGGGCATGTTCAAGGGCTTCAATATAAGAGCTAAGCTTTAGAATGGCAATAGAATCAAAAATATCAGCACTGAGGCCCTTCAGAAACTTTTGAGCCTTTTGACTCTCACTGGCCACTAACGTAGGAGTAAAACGGGACAATTGGACAAAACAAGCAGCATATTGGTTGACAAACATATTTCCTTGATGAAGGTCTAGGAACTCTTCCTCCTCCTTCTCCCAAATGTAGGGTGGGAAGAAATTATATAGAAAAAAATCCATAAAAATATCTCAAGAAGTGGGTGTCGGCAAAATATAAGGCTTAAGCTGCCACTAGTGCTGGGCTTCACCTGCAAATATAAAAGCAGCTAGAAGGACCTTCTATTCCTCAGTTAGGTCCAAGATAGAGAAAAAAAATTTCTATTTGTAGAATTCAACCCTCTGCAACTAAAGGATTAAATCTAGCATTGAAGAAATGAGGGTTCAGTCTCCTAAACTCAAAAAATTTCTGGGAGATCAATCTATCTACTAGACAAAAGTGGTTGGTGTTGGTTCTAATCTATAGTAACAGTCAGTCCCTAAATGGCTTAAAATAGTTTAGCAAACTCGACCCGTGTTGGAGCATCCTAGGCCTCAAGTCATTTGATGGAAGGTCTACCTCAAGTTGTTGAATCCTACAAAAAGGAGACAACAGAGAGGATGACTAGATAAAAAGGCTATTTCTCATTCTAAGAATTTTCCTAAGGTTATTCTAAGCTTAAACTACAAACCTACATATAAGGGATTTTCCTATAATCGAGTTCTGATACCAATTATAACATCTCAGATACTTAAAGAGTAAAAAAAGGCCAACTACCAAGTAGTTACGAGTTCTAATAACAAGTTTATCATTTAAGTGGAATGTAAAAATCTCTTGCATAACGCTTTAGGTTGAATATTTACATCATGCCATAAATCCTAGATATCAAAATACAAAATAGAATTATTACAAAATAACTACATTAGAGTGCGGATTTAACTATTGCACTCAAATTATATGCAAGATTTACTAAGGATTCACGGACAGGTCCAGACAAGCTTTTAGAGGCAATCTGTAAATAACTCCTCAACTTTCACATCATGTAGGAGGGGGCACGGATAAGAGGTGAGCTCCATGTAACTCAGTAAGGGAAGCAGTATTTAAACCACATAGCTAAAGTGTAAAAAGGTAATTAACTAAACAACATTTCTATATAAACCTCTTTCCTCATAGGGCTATTGCAGGATGAGCATATTCAAGTATTTAGAAAACTTTTTTATATTTCTTAAGAAAATCCAATTAATAGATATAAAATCAAGTAGAGAAGACAAATAATCAATGTCATAAGTAGGCATATTTAGTCACATCAGGCATACCAAAATATGTCAAGTATTTAACAAAAACTAATTAAACAGAATAATCAATAGTCTCATAATAAATAGAAGAACCATTATACAAAATCATCATATAATGCCAACTAAGTATCATGGCCATGTATTATTTAAGTTTTTTATCGACCTCTACATGAAACTGTTCAAAATATGTATCTACTGAGGGCAGAGGGGATCCCTAGCTACCACTGTGAAGTACAATCACTTTCCATTTCACATTAATATGAACTAATGGCCATGACTGTATGTCGCCACTGTGGCCCTTTATACCATTACGAACCTACTCTCATAAGAGGGAATGCAAATTCTATTTTCATATTCATTTCAGATATAATCTAATTACCACGACAGTATATCACCATTGTGGCTCCTACACATGCAAATTAAAAATCCACTCTTATTAGAGAGAACGCCATCATTCATAGGGAGCGGTTCACTAATCTTTTCAGATCATAGAGCAGGAGAGACAAAAACCCTTCAAAGATAACAATCAAACGAATTTTTATTCTTTTCACTTGTTTATTTAGTATCCATATCAATCATAAATTCTGAACCTAGTGGGGTTCAATGACATATCTGACACAAGGCCCACAATCATGATCACATATCCAAAACTTGGTGGGGGTCCATTAACATATCCAACACATGGCATATTACTTGGACTTGACCATGGGGATATTCCTCAAAGTGGGGACCCCTAGAATAACCCTCTTCACTATTACTAAAGGTAAGGTAAATGGTCAATCCCAAGTGCATTTCAAAACCATATTTCTGTGACCCTCATGCATATCAACTCATATTTCATATTCAAATAAACCAAGCATCAACAAACATAACAATTCCTGCATCAAGTTAAGCAATATCCCAATATAATTTTTTTTCTAGAAACTGTACTTAGAAATGTAAAAAAGAATGCTAAAGAATCCCCCAACCGAAACCGAAGTCAAATAAGGAAGAAATGGGCTTCTAGAAATCCTCGAATAAGCTCTTAAAGTTTCTTTTTTTTTCTTCTTCCTTGCATCTTTCTTTCTCTAACCTTCACTATTTTCTTTCTCTAAATTTCTAATAATGTGAAAATGTAAAATAGTGGAAAAGAGATAAAAAAATGGATGTGTGTGCAAATGTGGAGCAAGGGAGACTATAAAAAGATTTTAGAGGATTTACATATACACGATAAGTGGTGAGCATCCAAGTAGACACGTGGTGAGTAGGTGGAGTGGGTGGCCGATGATGGGGCCCGCACGGCATGGGCAAGCTTGCCGGACGGGACATGACAACGACTATCACATCTGGGCACAGCTAATAGCTTGCAACTACGTGTTGTGCATGCGCATTGAGGAGCGTGCACGCATATTGTGTGACGTACACACACGCAAGTTTGCCTGCGTGAGGTGACCAAGCATAGTGTCGCGATCACTTTCACAGGATTTTGGGGGATTTTCCACCTTTTTCCCATTTTTTTCCCTTTTTCTTTTTTTCTATTTTTTGAAAATATTAGAATAATTATTAAAACAAATTTAGTTCAAAAAAGTTAAAAATTTTAAATTAGATATGATGAAATTTAAAATGCAGAAAAGTTAATAATTAAAATACCAAAAAATTAATTTCTTATTTAAAATGGAATTTAACCATAAATTTAAGTACAAAGATTATGGGTGTTACAGAAAAATCCCCAAAAAAAATTAATTTCCTGGGGTGAAGGAAAACACCCCAAGTAGGTAAGTCATGGGAGAACCAATTCTAAGTCTGCTAGGGATCAGGAAGAAATAAACTCCCTAAAATAGATAGACCTAATATCAAACAGGTAAGGAGATTGGGTAACCCCCCATGATTTTGATGGGTTATGAAACACCTCGTGGAATCTCCTTCAAGAAGAACAAACGCCCTACTTGTTTAGTTTCCATTAGGGTTCGACATAAAGGTTATAATAATGATTCAAACTTCTAAGAGCTCGAATACCAATGTGCTTGACGAATAGAAACCTGTTCCACTTAATGAGGTAAGATACTCTAACTAGACCCCTTTCTCCTTAAAGACCTTATTCCTTCTAACACTAAATGTAAAAGAAAAAATCCCTAGAGTTAAATAAAAAGTCAAGAATAAAGGTAACAATTTCTGGACAAAATATAGTGATAACCTTGACTAAACCACAATGTTGAAAAAAAAAAGTCATTAATGTGATAACCCCTGGGTATAAGTTTCTTATCCGTAAGTCAAGGCATGAAATTTGTGTTATACAAACATACCAAGATAGATTTTCAAAATAGCTGCTATTAAACTAGGGATTGACTTTAGAATATATAAAGATCGCTTCCCAAACCAATAAGGGAACAATTAATGGTGTGACGAACATATGATTCATATCTTAGGATCATACTTAAGAATTATAAATTCAACCTTTGAGAACCAAAGACATAACACATAATCCTGAAAAGTCTTAAACAAGTAGAGGGGTAATCAATCACAGCAAGACCCTTATCTACTTTTCTTATAAAAGACTGCCATGATTTACAATAATGAAAACTATTGATTCATTAAGTAGTTACTCAAAGTATTAAAAGAATTTTTGGGGGAAACTGTCAAGTACTAAAGTATTCTTAGAATTTTCTAAACCTTGATAATTTTAACGGAATATATGAGAACTAAAGTTAGGATGTATTCCAAACAACGTTACAATCACATAAACTATTATTGGAAGATATTAAGGTTTAATGAATGTTAATGTTTAACCTAAACTAAGACAGTAGTTGTTCATACAAGTAAAAATACCATAATCGCACCACGCTATTGAAGGAGTCATTGGCTAGTAAGTAAGGTGTTAAGTCCCAATCAAAGTTGCAAAATAACCAAGGATTTTTTTTTTCTGCTTATGGTGAGAAATAACCAAGTGTTTTCTAGAATTTTCTTGTCCCCTTCATTGATGAGTGCTACTGTTTAAATACATAAGGAAAATAATAATTGTTCCCACTTCTACAAATTATAGATAAGAAGGAATGCAGAAAAATTAGCAATTAATGGATTTACAGATAAAGATAGAATGTAGAAAAGTTAGCGGCTACTGAAGTGAGGTAGTTGGCAAATATGTTTGACCAGGTCTTCAGCGACCCACGATCATCCTTGCTACAGATATTTCAGGGCTTATCATTGCTCCCCTCCGGAAGAAGAACCTTGTCCTCAAGGTTCAAGTTGATGAATCGATCTTGTAATTCTTCTAATTACCATTCTTCTTGGTTTTCCATTCATCCAGGTGCCTCGCGCTAGGTGTCTTTTTCTTCTCTGTTGCCTTTAAGAAGTAATAATTGTGGTTAGTGACATATGTGGCCGACTGAAAATTTTTCGTCATAGTTAAAGCATAGCCTTGTGCTCGTTGGTGTTGCGTTTCTTCTTAGGATAACCGCTTGGGAGCGACAGCTGTCGCTGCTAGGGCTCGTGGAGGTTGATCATGTAGGGATTGAGCCACCCTGCCCAGTTTAGCCTACTTTGAGGGCCCAAGTACTCCTTTCGCATGTAGGCTAGGTCGATGGTTTCCTTCAGTGTCTTAGACTTAAACATACAGATCCCATCTGCTAGGTCAGGCTCGAGCCCACCAATGAAGGCCCCAATTAGTGCCTTTGTCATTCAACCCTGAATTCAGTTGCCCAAACGCTCAAAATCTCTTTGGTAATCACATAATGGGTCGATCCGCTTGATGTGAGACAGGGCTTCGTCGAAGTCTTCATTTTTGTTTAGCCCAAACCTAGCCCGCAGTTCCTCTTCAAATGCGGCCAAACTTATCTCGTGACCCTCTTCACAGAAGGTCTTGCTCAGCCACTACCACCAACAGTTGGCTTCTCCTTCAAGGTGGAAGGAGGCTAGGGTGACTCGGTGTTGCAGAGCCATCACCTGGAAGTTGAAGAATTGGCTGGCACGGTTGAGCCATTCGGTGGGATCCCCACCCGTGAAAGATGTAAACTCCAGTCGAGTTACCTTGGAGTAGAATGATGGTATTTCTCCATCTTTGTCGGGTTTGTCACCGTGGACCATTTGTGTCGAAATCTAGTAGCTCAGCTAGTTGCTGCTGAATCCTTCTTGCAGGGATACGGCCACTTCTGTCAACCATTTGTGTGATGTCTCAAATTCTAATTAAGGCAAATGGATGTCAGATACAGATTCAAAATAACAAGTGCATGAAAAAATTTATGCAGTGGAATTAAACCATAATAAATCCCTTATAAATATGTATAATATTCTAAATAAATACATAAATTGAGGCCAAAAATGGCTACAAAATACAAAACATAAGGATCACTTCTTTCACCATGCTACTAGATTCATCAGAATGTGGGAACAGTCATGCACTCAGACTTGTGAATCCATGGGATCCTCATAGACTCCAGAGGGTAGACTTGGAATCTCCCCTCATTGTTAGGGAGGATTAACACATGGGTAGAGGTGAGACGGCACGTTAGTTCCATGAAGCTTTCACTACACCCATAATTCCAAATGAAGGGTACACCCTTTCTGGTGAGTCGAGTCATAGAGGCAGCAATATTGATGAATCCGTCAATGAATCGTCGGTAGTAGCATCCTAAGCCAAGAAAACTACGTACTTCGGCCACATTAGTGGGTGGACTCAAGCTGATTACCGATTCTACCTTGGACAAGTTTACAAAAACTCCTTCACTTGAGATTACATGACCGATAAAAGAAACTTGATCCAACCAAAAGGAGCATTTGCTTAGTTTTGCATACAGTTGGTTTTAGCCAAATGCACAATGTGTTCCTCATGGCTTTTGGAATACACCTAAATGTTATCAATGAAGACGATGACGTACCGATCCAGTGCATGTCGAAAAACTCAGTTCATTAGGTTCATGAAAGCTGTTTGGGCATTGGTCAATCCTAACGGCATCACCCTGAACTCGTACAATCCATATCTACACCAAAAGGCAGTTTTTGGAATATCTTCTTCTTTAACTCTCAACTGGTGATACCCAATTCAGAGATTGATCTTAGAAAAGACCATGACTCCTTGCAGTTGATTGAAGATATTGTCGATCTGGGGTACGGGGTATTTGCTTTTAATGGTCACTCGATTGAGTTCCTTATAGTCCACACAGAGTCGGAGGGTACCATCATTTTTCTTTACGAACAACACTGAAGCGCCTCAAGGAGAATGGCTAGGGCGAATGAATTTCTAATTGATAAGATCATAAAGTTGATGTTTCAGCTTTGTTAGCTCAGTGCGACTCATGCGATATACGGACTTCGAGATCTGCTGGGTTTCAGGCAATAATTCAGTCAGGAACTGTACCTCATGTGGGGGAGGTAGACCAAGATATTCGATGGGAAAGACATCAAAAAAATTACAAACAATTGATATGGAACACACAGCAGGATCAGCGTCTATATTCCTGTTCATTCAATTGTTAGAAAAATGATAACAACAACTTTTATTTCTTTTTCGGGGATCGTAAGGTTACAATTTTACTTTCACAGTCTATTATAGCTCCATACCTTTTCGACCAATCCATTCCTAATATTACATCAAATCTTATAAAATATAATAGTATCAGGTTTACACATACCTCTATTCCTGAAGTTTTTATCCTATAGTTCTTATATATGCACTGAGCCTCTATTAGTCCTTTAGAGGGAGTTTCCACCACTAGCATTTTTTCTAAAGCTTCTGGTCTAATTTCTAGGTTACAAGCAAATGCATAGGAAATAAAAGAGTGAGTTGCACTAGTATTGATCAAAGCCTTAGCATAAGTATTATGGATAGAAAGCATACCCTGGATGAGAACAGGACCAGAAAGGACATTGGATTCATCTAAGTGGTACACTCGACCTTGTGTTGTGGGTCCGGCTACATCCTTTGGTCGCTGAGGGCAGTCTTTTATAAGGTGTTGGGTGTTTTTGCACTGATAGCAGACGTTATTGATACGCCGACAAGGCAGGTCACCATGTGAGAGACAAAAATGTTGACAAGGTTGGTTAGCTCAAGCAGATGGAGCTGTAGGTGGGGCCAGGGTAAGAGGAAGGGTAATTCTAGTTTGTTTATCTAGAGGGTTACTTATTGGGTCAGGCCATTTTTTTCTAAGCTGTTGATGTTGCTGTTGGGCACGAACTTGGGCAAAGCATTGGTGCTTAGCCGAGATAAGATCTTCGGCCAACTGAGCATGTTCAAGCACCTCTGCATACGAGTTGGGTCTCAGCATTGCGACCCAGTCATAAATGTCAGCACGAAGGCCTTTGAGAAACTTACTTGTTTTTCAGCGTTCGGAGGTGACCATCAAAGGGACAAACCTAGACAGTTGAATAAATCAGGTTGCATATTGGGTTACAAACAAGCTTACTTGGCGGAGGTCCTGGAATTTCTCCTATTTCTTTCCTGAACATAAGTAGGGAAAAAGTTATCAAAGAAAATGTCTATGAAAACTTTCCAGGTAGTAGGGGGTAGGCAGGGCTTCTTTATTAAGTTGCCACTAGTGTTTAGCTTCACTATTTAACATGAAAACTGCAAGAGGGACTTTTTGTTCTTTGGTCAGGTCTAGTACAGAGAAGACCTTTTCTATTTTTATGATCCAGGCTTCGGCTACTAAAGGATCAGGACCACCTTCAAAGTGTGGGGGGTTAAGTTTCCTAAACTTTGCTATATTGTGGGAGATAAACCGATATGTGTTTTGAAATTCAAGGGCAAGAGGACAAGGGTTGGTCTGCTTCTATCCTATGGCTGTAGTTAATCCTTGAATGGCTCGAAAAAATTCTATAAATTCAGCCGTGGTCGGATGATCCGAGGCTTCAAGTCGTTCAATACGCTCTACGGATGGTCTTTTTCGCATCATTCCTACAAAATAAAAGAAGACACGAGTTGGAGGTTCAATCTTTGAAAAGAAGACATATTTCTTCCATAGGTACTCTAAAAGGTTTATCTATCCTAGGCCTCAGTGCAAGGGATTTGTTCCACGAAATTCTGCTCTGATACTATCTATGACATCCTAAGGCTAATTAAGGCAAATGGGTGTCAGATACAGATTCAGAATAACGAGTGCATGATAAAATTTATACTGTAGAATCAAACCATAACAAATCTCTTACAAATATATATAATGTTCTTAATACATATATAAACTGAGGCCAGAAGTGGCTACAAAATACAAAACATAAAGGCCACTACTACTGGATTCATCAGAGTGCAGAAACAGTCATGAACTTAGACTTGTGGATCCACGAGATCTTCATAGACTCCTAAGGGTAAGTTTACCTATGGTTCCTCATTTTCTTCCGCATCTAGGGAGGAAATGGAAAGAATGAGTTCTATATTCTCAGTAAGGAAAATAGTATTAAATTAACATCGTAAGATTTCAAAAGTTTATTATTTTACGTTACCGTTTAGCTTCCTCGTTTACCTATCTCACCATTATGAAAATCATTTATTTAAATACAAAAATGGTACGTTAGCACAAAAGACCAAATATACATCATGCCAGATAATCAAGAAAATCAAATAAATCATGAAATGCACATTTTGTTGTGTCATGCTTCGCGAAGTCGTTACAGACTTCCGTCTATGAGGGTAGATACAGATTTCCAACTACTCAAATGGAATGATCAGATCAGATACAGATATGATAATTTTCTCAGGCCCACTTCCGGCTGGCCAAACCATGGTACGATCTATGATTACAGTCGTACCAACTATAGTGTCCCTAACAGATATCTATAATCATAACATTACTTAGCCATAGGTGACCCCTACAGATAGTGCAATACCACTCTCGTCATAGGGCACGCTGTCATCCAGTGGGAGCTGTTCTCTTACGTCTTTCCAGACTAGATAGAGGAGGAGAAAACAGATACTCTGAAGGGCAAGGGAAAAAGATATCCCTCAGAAGTAAAAAGCCTAACGAGATATTTGATGCAATATGCATATCAATACAATTACACTTTGGACCATACAGGCTTCAGTCCATTTTTCTCTTTTTCTTTTTTTTTTTACTTTTACTATTATGGATTACATATTACATTTTTTATATGCAAATTCATCAAGTGTCTGTAATTCACATAGCATGCTTAAAAACCAAAACAATTCTACTCATTTGAACATAGAGACATACAAAACAAGCAAAATAATAATCATATTAAATTTATTTATCTAAAAATACTTCTTAAGATGTCGAAAGTAATATTATATTCCTTACCGAAACTTTGATGTTTTCTTCTTCACCGTTTTCCTTTCTTTCTCTTTTTCTCTCACTAATTTACTATCTCTCTCTCTCTAAACCTTTGAAAAATAGAAGAAATAGAAGTGTGGAGAGGAAAGGAAGGGGAAGGGTAATTTATAGAATTTTGAAACCATGTAATTCGCGTCAAGTGGAAAAATTCGGTGAAGAAAGATGAGAAAAAGATTATTGGCACGAAAAATGAGGGAGGATGGCCTCCTCCACTTGCGGCAGCGGTGCGCTGCCCAACGCAGCAGTGACGCATTACCCGAGGTGGCAGTGCTACGGTCGGCATGCTGCAAGATAGCTAGCAGGTGCACAGGCCTACTACCGTGTGCGCAGGGGCTAGCCTACACACCCGCAAGGCCTAAACGCATTGGGCCGCACACACAGGCCTACTGCGCAGGCCCCAGGCACACAGGGTCTATCCGCACAGGCCTGCTGTGGGAATAGCATGCACATAGTGTGCGTCGCCACGAGGTGATGCACAGAAGGCCCACTTATGCGTGACAAGACGCGAGTGCAGGTCCTGACCCCGCATTGTGCATGTGGAGGGGATGTGCGCGCTATGTGTACGGAGGGGACGTGCGTGCTGTGAGCATATCCCGTACGTGCATGAAGAGAGGACGTACGCGTTGTGCGTACGTCCCGTGCATGCGTGCTGAGGGAACATGCATGTTGTGCGCATGTCCCATGTCTGCTAGAGTGCAGATGGGATGTGCGCACTGTGCGCACGCCCCGTGGCCACTGTGCACACATGTCTGCTAGAGTGCATATGGGATGTGTGCACTATGCGCACGCCCCGCAGCCACTGTGCGCGCATGCATATGCGCACAGTGCCCAGCACCTGCGCAGGCAAACTACCCTCTCACAGGATTTTTCTCGCGGGCAATTTTTTTTTTCTTGTTTCATCGTTTTTCGATTTGTTTGTAAATTTTTCTTTTAATTTAAAAATAAAATAAAATAATTTAAAATAAAAATTAATAAAAATAAAAATAAATTAAAATTACGAATAATGAAAAATGTTAAATAGTGTAAATTAATTAAGTTTAAGGCGGCCAAAAGCCCAAATAAATAGAGTTTCTAAATCATTTTAGCGCAGTGATGGGCGAGGTATTATAGCTTGAGAGTCTCCTCGATCATGCAGAGCTTGTCGACCGTACCAAGTTCTGTTCGGCTAACTTGGTCTTATAGAGCAGCTAGACCGATTCCAAGAGTCTCAATGCGTTCATTGTTAGAGGTCATTTTGATAACCAAGCTCTGATACCAATATTAGGTCCCAATCAAAGCTGCAAAATAACCAAGGATTTTTTTTTTTGCTTATGGTAAGAAATAACTACGATTTTTCTGGAATTTTCTTGTCCCCTTCATTGATGAATGCTACTGTTTAAATATATGATGAAAATAATAACTGTTCTTACTTCTACAAATTACAAATAAGAAGGAATGCAGAAAAATTAGCAACTAATGTATTTACAGATAAAGAGAGAATGCAAAAAAGTTAGCAACTACTGGAGTCGTGGTAGTTGACTAATTTGTTTGACCAAGCCTTCAGCAACCCATGATCATCCATGCTACAAATATTTCGGGGCTTATCATAAAGATAATGATTCACAAATATAGAGTAAATGCAAATTTGAGGACCAAATATTTTTTAAAGAGCGAAGTATGTAACATCCCAAGAAATCAAGCGATGATTTTCGGTAATTTAGAAATAAAATAAATAAATAAATAAAAGGAGAAAAGACCAAATCGAGAAAATTTAAAAGAATAGGGGCAATACAGAAGTAGTGGATGGCTAGGTAGTAAGGATTTTAATAGGGATGGAAAACTTGGGAATTTTTTTTTAAAAAAAATAAGAAATCAATGATCCATATCTATCTTTAGGATCAAACAGTTCCAAAACCATGTATAAATTTCCCCTTTTTAGCTCCTTCAAATAGAAGGAACCCTAGGGGGAAATGAAGATGGCGTGAAGGGAGATCAGCACAGAAGGAGAAGAAGGAGGTTAACAGCGTGATGAGAAGAGTGAGTGAGAGCGACCCGAGCGGATGGCCGCCGCATGAAGGCGGCAGAGTGTAACGACGAAGGAATCATCAGAAGGAGAAAACATAATCGCGTTTCTTCTTGTTGAGAGTTCAAATCTGATGCCAATTTTGGTAAATCCTTTTCCACCTTACATTTGATTATCTCTCTTTTAGATCAAACCCTTAATCATATGTATATAAAATTTTCAAAAATAGAGAATAGAAAACTAAAAAGGAAGTCGAATGTGCTGAAAACCAAATATGTTTAAACTTTTCGATTCCTTCTTTCATTTGAGATTCATGCAAGAATTGGGTCAGTCTTTATTTTGGGACTTCATGCTTTTATAAAATGGTTTATTGATTTTGAAATAATTAATTTAAAAGTTTGATAGATGATTTTAAGTTTTATTCTTGAAGGTGTTTGTAAAGTTTCATATGTATGTGAATGGGTAAGTATGAGCTTTGGTGTTGTGTAAGGTATATGAACAATAGTATGGGTGCAGATATGCTACGTGTGAATGAGTAGGTAGAGATGAGGTTATACATAGGCTGTTGTTTGTTTAACATGTAAGATTTCATGAATAAAGGTAAGTGGATTATAGGGTGTGTGCACGTATATAGTTGCTTATACGATTATGTAATATGTGTTTATAAATCTAGATATATATAAAGCTGTGCAAAAATGTAAATAGATATATATATATATATGTGTGACTGTATAAGGGTAAATATGCCTATGCATCGAACATATATGTAGACACCTATAAGATAATGTATGTATTTATACAAGTGTAAAAGTTGTGTTTATGCAGATTTAAAGTAAGAATATATATATATTTTTTTTGTGGATATAAGTTGTGTGTGTTTAATGTACATAAGTATTTCAAGAAATTGTAGGTATGTAGTTATATATGTGAATATGTGCTTTGTGTTTGCATTTGACATATTTATAAGCATTATGGCATTATAATTAATATAATTGTGATAGTTTATGTGTGTTGAATTGTATTTGTGTGTGTTTGTTTAATGTACATAAGTATTCCAAGAAATTGTAGATATATAGTTATATATGTGAATATGTGCTTTGTGTTTGCGTTTGACATATTTATAGGTACTATAGAATTATGGTTAATATAATTACAATAGTTTGTGTGTTGAATTATATTTGTATGTAATATATGTATTGTGAGAATATATATATATATATATAATTAGGATAAGTTTATAATTAAATTTAACGGTACCAATATAAGTATATGTAACTAATATGTGTAGACATAGATTGTGGTTGCTTTCTTACTTACATAATATATTGGGTGTATGCTTAATATGATGGAAATTATGTAGGTTGACATACATATATGCATGAGGTTGTCTGCTTTTAGGTTATATTTTGCGAAAATAATAATGAGTATGATTGTCTTTCAAATAGGATTTCTTTAGAATAAAATCTGCATTTATTTTATCAAATCTGTATGACTATTTGTTTGCATATCTCTATCTAGACACTGCCCCTTACTAAGTTTGTAAAGTTCACCCCAATTCGCACCTCCCTTCTAGCTCAAATTAATTCAAATTAAGAGCAAGTTTAAGATCAAAGGAAGACCTTGAAGAAGCTTTTGACGATTTTGAAAGTTTTATTGTAAAGTAAAAATAGATATATTATAGTGATGTAAATTAAAGATTTTTATGAGTCTCACAAATATTAATTCCGTACAAAAGATGTGACGTTGACTTATAAATTTTAGTACAATATTACACAAATAATCAAGTTCTATACGTATAGTAGTGTTACCTTCTTAGAAGAGAAGACAGGACATTACAATTGATAATACATTTTTCTAATTCTCATCATTTCAATATATCTACATTTCTAATCACATGATGGTGCGATCATATCTTAATTTGACCATTTTAGTCAGTACCATAACCGAGGAACCATTATTTTCTATTAAGTTAAATTGAAAATGCCTTTATATATATATATATATATATATTAATATTGAGAATGCTGTATAACAATTCACCGACATATTCTCATTTTATTGGTCAAGATCACGAGATGATACAATAATAATTTAGCGAGAAAATAATTGTATCTTAAAGGCTCCTTTCCAATGATTCTTACCACTATATATTAACTATTAAATTGACTGCAGATAAGCTGGAAAAAAAAATATATTCCTCTGATTTTGTAAAATTTCTACTTTCGTAATATTTTGAAAGTGAATTTAAATTAATCGACCATATTTTTAATGAAATTTATTCATTGCAAATTATATAACTTTAGCTAGGCAACATATATATATGTGTGTATACACAAAACCAAAGGTCAGAGGGATGAGTAGTTAGATGCTCGGAATGATGTGCTCAAAAAGTCTGTTTTCCATTCGATCGAGGGGACCTACCTTGGCTACATATATGTATATATATGTGTGTGTGTGTGTGTGTGTGTGTATACATATATATATATATATATCAATAATCATCATCTGTGACGGTGGGATGAATTGCAAAATTTTGAGAACAATTTGTGTGGGAAGTGGCCAAAAACCACTATACTACTCTCTTGTCCATTTTGCATGGTGATGAATTATTTATTCAATCACCTATAGATATAAATATATATGCGACGTCTTTGATTTCTTATATATATATATATATATATATATATGTATATATATATATATATATATAACAAACCCACGAGATAAACAACCCAATTGAAGAAGAAAGGAGAAATAAGAAATTTCAACTTGCTTCCCTGTTCTATTTTATGATGAAATTTAACATATATTTGTATTTTAGGGTTATAAATTATGTAAATTGACTCAATTTAATTCAACTTATTATTAAGTATTAATTCTCAGACAAACTATGTGTATTTTTTAATTTACTAAAATTAATGTATAATTATATTAAATATTTTATTTCACATTTTTTTTATCAATTTCTGGAGTAATTTTTATAAAAGAAATCTTCTGTAAAATTTATTAAAAAAATATATATTTTTCTTAAAAAAAATAATGTAAGTTAATTACTTATATTTGTATTGTTATTATAAATTCATATATTTTTGTAATACCCGGTCCCAGAATTTAGACTAGGATCAATTTTAGCATTTAAAAATAAATAAAAAATTATTTATAAATTAATTTAATTTAATTTTTATTGAATTTATTAAAAAAATAGGTTAGGAATGTAATTGAAAATAATTTTGAAAAAAAAATAGATGAAAATTTGGATTCGGATAGTATTTTGGAAAGAAAAATTAAAAATAACGGGTTAAAGTGCAAATAAAAAAAAATTGTGTCACGTATAACCACCCAGTCAGCGACTCCAACGAACTGGAGCACGCCGCGTGGCGGGGCACGTTGATGTCGGTGTCACGCAGACGATTTGCGTGCCACGCGATGGACGACCCATGATCAATCCCGCGCGCGTGGATGACTCAGATTTATTTTCTCCTTAAGCGCGATCAGGCGGTCGAGATCAAATCGCGATAGACGATCCAAATTTATTTCTTCCTTAGACGTGATTGGACGAACGAGATCGATCGCGATGAACGATACAAATCATTACATAATGAATATTAATACCCTGCATCACACGGGAACCCAAACCCTAGTCGCCAGTCCCCACTAGAGAAGGAGGTCGACCGTCGACTGCCAAAAAAGGTAAAAATTCCCACTTCTGTGGCCAAATTGGAGCAAAAGAGACAGTGAGTGAGCCAGAAATTATAGGCAAAATCCGCTAGGGCCGCGACGGCCAACATTCTAAAATCTCTCCGATGAACCCCTTTCTGATTCTCGTTTCACGTAATTTTTTGATCATTGTATTCACCGTTCTTTTCTGTGCAGGTTAGCGGAAGAAAGAACCTCAGCCACGAAGGAGGACCGATAGAGCCACCGCACCTGGAGGTGCCCCCCACCCCCTCCGCCTCCGCTGGTAGGTTCGGCTTTTTGTTATTTTTGGGCAAACCGAGGTCCCTAACGTATTTTTCTATAGGGACATGACCAAAACTGGCCAAAACTGGCTAGGCCGAGGTAAACCACCGTCCTGGGCGGCAGAACCAACTCTGAAGCACAGTGCCGCCGTCGTGCCAAAACCCAGAATTGACCGGAATAAGTTTTGGACATTGATTTTAGATTTCTAGGGTATTTTTAGGTACGTGACGAGTGTTTTAGATTTCGCATGAAAAATTCAAAAAATTCAATACCCGTTAAAAAGCGTAGTAGGCAATACGACGTCTCGAAACACCGATCCGGGTAAGGATCCTTCACCCTATTCTCTGTTACGGTAAATTGATGTTTAACGATGTATAATTTCATATTTTTATAAAAAATTAAAAAATTCTAAAAATAATTACATGTTGCTAGTAGAAGCAGAACCGGTTAGTGCACATTTGTCGTGACTCTCAGTTTATTTTTATGTACTGTTTAAATTACTCACTATTACATTTTGCATGCTTACATTGATAGTTTTTATAGTCTTCTTGATTATCTGGGTTAACTGGTTCCTTCCTGCATGATTTATCTAGTTATCTGATTACTCAGTTATTGGTTATGATAAATTTAATAGCTTACTTAAATGTTGTTTTATTGATCTGTGAATATAAAATGAGATGTTGGTATTGTGTGGTCGATTGTTAAGTTGGTGAAAATCTGTATGTGAATGACTTATTGGGTACACGAAAAAGGGCTGACAGGCCCAGCATATAGGGAACCCTACTGTAAATGTTACCTTAGTCAAACGGGGCTGGGAAGTCCCTTACTAGTAAAGTTTGGGAGATATGGTTCACCCTCATACTGGACGGAGTATTAAGATGATGGAATGTTTGGCGTCCATTACTATACGGGGTATGGAGACGGCCGATTAATTGTTTAATTGGATATTGGGTTCACGAGTAGGGAGACATCTCTATGGACCTCTAAGGGTACCGGTAACCGAGTAAAAATAAAAATTGATCATCTCTTATTATCTTATATGTAAAAATAAAAAGTGTACGAATATGGGTCTTCATAGTTTGTTTCTGAAAAAATTTGTTACGTAAATACGGTATAAATGACTTTTTTTATATTAAATGAATTTACATTAAATTAAGAGTTTCATTAGTTATTTTTCTGATTTTTACCAATTTTCAGTTTTCCGTATCTGTGATTAGTGTGATATTCTTACTGAGGTAGTGTAACTCGCTCTTTCATTAACTATTTCAAATCAAGAGAACCAAAATCCAGATCCAGATCCCGATCAACAAGAGGGTTGTGAGTAGTTCACTATCCGAATTTCCTTTAAGAACTAGTGAAGGTTGTCCTATAATGTTTAGTTTTTCGTTTTTCGTTTTTCGTTTTTTTTTTAATTTCTATTTGTTCTTTTAGAATAGACATTCATGTAACTCTATTGGGCATTCTAAATTACTGTGTAATGAATGTAAACCCTAATTATATTGTTCACTTCCGCATTTAATTTATGAATTTATTTTTATTTGAGTTTCGGACCTTTATGATTTTTATTATATATAAATTAAAATAATATTAATTAAAACATACAATAAAAATATCATATATAATGCATATATTAGCAATCATTTATAAATTTAAATACATGTTTTAATAACAAAAATGATTTATTCTAATAATTACTAGAGATGTGAGCATTAAACGATAATATATAATTTATATTAGTTGAATTATTTATATATTAATTAAATGTATATATAATATGCAATATATATTAGTTACGTTCATTAAAGTGGTTCACAAATAATTAAATTAGTTGTTAGTAAAAGAATTAAATCTTACTTAATTTACTATAAGTTAATTTATTGCATATTTACATATTTTTTAAGAAAATTTTAAATTTAAGAATGTAATGGTGATTGATTATAGAGTATATCACTAAGATGTGAAGTATAAGTTAAGAAATGACAACTCGCACACACAGACACATACGCAAATATACATATATAAAAAAGTAAATATAAAAGAAACAAATTTTTATTATAAATAAACAAATATAAAAGCTTGCTTTAAAAAAAAGAAAAAAAAATATAAAAGGAAACAAAAGTGTTGGAGATGGTAGTGAGACCAATAATTGTTTGACAAAATCTTAATTATATGACATTTGCCCGATTTGATTATTACCATTTCCATCACTTTTAATTAATAAGTTTCTGTATATATATATATAAATATATATAAATGAAAAATAAATTTTAATTGATTTACAGAAAAATTTAAATTTATTATTGTTTGCAAACGAACTTAAGCAATTTTACAGAATTTATTTCTAAATTTAAACTTAATTCAATAGTAGTTTATATAAAAATTAATTTCATACAAAAGTTTTTGAAAATTTAATAAAATGTAATTCAAACTCAATTTAAATTGAAAATTTTTGAAAATATATTATTTCCACCAACATAAAAGTTCATATTATATGCCGTTTTTATCATTTTAGAAAAGACTTTTACTATCAATTAAAATATGGATGAACAACATATAAATTTTAAATCATCAAGGTGAAATTAAGTTATGATTGGACTGAATTTATGTATCTTAAACTTTGTTAAGTAAATTTTTCCAACAATTAGCTCCCATGAAAATTAAGAATACAGAAAGATATGTTTATAGTTTTGCCAATTGTATTTATAGTTTTTGTTTACTTTAGGCTCAATAAATTTTCTTTTTTAAATAGTTATATTTATAATCATATAGAAATCATGAATCTTGAATTCATGATAGATGAATTATGAAAACTAAAATATTTTCTAATTAAGTATATGTTTAATTAAGTTGATCAGTAGTGTGAAATTAGGTAGAATATTATATGGTTTCCAGTTGTGCAGATGGTACCAATCATGCAAACATTCTTTCAAGTGACAATCAATCACAAATTTACACATATACAACATTATATATATATATATATATATATATTCGGGGGCAAGGACAGATACAGAGAGTCAACTCGAAATAAATCTTTCCCCAAAACCAAGACACTAGTTGATAATACAGTCTACAAATTCTGCTCATTAATGGAACATATACATATATTAATGTATATAGCATTAATTGCTTCGTAAGTACGTTACAATAATTGATTTTTTCTATTATATATATTATATATAGAGAGAAGAATATGATTTTATTGTAGAATATTCAGTAGATCACAAGAATCTAGAATAGTGGCCAAATATATGAAGTGAAATAAATTAGTTAATTTCACATTCTGATCATGATAATTAAAGTTGTAACATCCATTCCGCCAAGTAATTTAGTTTCATGTCCGTGTGTGTGAATATATACAGACTGTCAAAACATCCTGTGTTTGTACAATAACTAAGTCTCCATTTATATCAATAGACAGCACTGACTTGATGATCCAGAAAATAAATTTATTCATATGTATATATACTTATACATATTAATACGCTATACAAAAGTAACTAATAGAGACAAAAAAAAACGAATATATATATATAGTTAGATATGCATGTCTAATATGGAGAGCAAAATAAATGTCAAAGGCAGCTGTCATGAAGTTGAAGATGATTGAAAAATGGCGACTGTATCTGTTGGGTAACAATTATAAGTGCACACATATACACACAGATATATATATATATATATATATATATATAAATATGAATGTACGTACGCATGGCAAAAACACGCTTCACAAACTTAGCTGTCTTCCAGTCTGAAGGCCCCCAAAATAAGACGACGGTAGACGGTGTTATACGCAGTGATGAAGCTGTGAAGCTGCCTCCAGCTCATCACCACGGCCAAATTCAAACCCCCAAACACATTAATTTCAAAAGCATATGTGTGTTTGTGTATGTGTGTGTGTGTATATATATATATATATTCTATTTTAAATTATTGAAAGACAAACCTACTTACGTCCACTTCGAATATCGCTACATGCATGCAATCACATTGTATGAATTTCAGTCTAATATGGTTGATTTCAATCATCCATTATGGTTCGTCAAAAGTAATAATTAATAAATATATACGAAAAAAATATGAAACTTATAATTAAATTATAGACATAATTTCCATTTTGCAAAATATACAACCATATCAATCAAAGCTAATATACATACTACTTCCAGAAAAACAATCATCAGTAAGTACAATTTGTCAAAGTGACAGTAACATGCATGCGATCAGACCATCAAGTTCTAATGTAGTATGACATATACATATACGTATAAATATGTATGTATCTATACATGGATCGTTTATCTTGCCATATTACATATATAAGAACCTAATTTAAGTTAGCCTTACAGCCTACACGCCTTGATTATTGTACGTATTCAACAGGTTTTGTTTGTATCTGAACGCTCATGCTTCTATATGCTGCTCATACATGTAATATAAGAAAAAAGTTAATAAAAACTAGTTTAGCTCATATATATCTATATATATAATGATAAATAAACGAAATAACATGTCGACTTCAAAATGCAAAAATTAACATTTACATTCAAAGGCAAAAATACATTGTTAAGTTGCTACAGTCCAAGGAAAAGTTCTAAACAAATTGACAATAACTTAAATCTATATTATTTCTAGTTAACAAATAATATATAACTTAATCTATATTATTTAGAAAATTCCAAAATTGCCATGCACCCTTTAACTGCGAGCACATCTTGATTTAATTCTTTAAGAATATCTCAAAAGATTGGAAGATAGTTTCCTGTAATAATGAACTAATTAATAAAAATTAGGCATATGTATTTTTCAAATATATAATTAACAAAGGAATTAGAAATAATTTGGTATATCCAGAAGACAATTATTAATGTCACTAATTATATATTCTGCACAAAGGATTTTCAAATATTCGATATTAATTAAGCTTACTCAACATCACTCCAAAAAAAAAAAAATCAATCAATCAATTTAGGTTTTTGGCTAATGAAATTAATGCACACAGGCAAACCCAATGGTCTACTTATGGAAATCTTCCTCTAACACACGCCATGAATTCTTATCTAAATCCAACTCAACTCATATCCTGCTCTTAATTAATTAATTTTCCTAATCTCTTGCTAAATCCTATAATAACCATACCTAATTTCTTCATAATGAGGTTTTTTTTTTATATATTTCTGGTCAATCTGTGATCATACTAATTCTTTTATCCTAAGATAAAATTATTATTTTTATCTAAAAAATTTATACAATCTAATAGGTATTTATATCTTTAATGAAAAAATAATAAAAATAATATGCAAGTAAGAACACAGTAAACACAACTCATTTCAGAATTTATAATCTCATTAAAAAAATTAGAAATATTAGCTATCCAGTGAAGATAAAATTAGATATTGATGCAAGATTTAAACCCAAATGACTACATAAGTAAAAATTCTAGCCGATATGGGATCTATATATCTATATATGCAATTAAAATATAATATAAATAATCTAATATTTAATGTATAAGTAAGTTAAAATACTGTAGCTGCAAATTTTTTTTTAAAAAAAATCACTTTACAATTTAGTAACGGTAATCAAAGATTCAAACTCAATTGCTTGGAAAATTCTTCACCCATGTATCACATGATCATGTGGGTTTGAAATTGGTCGGTTTCTATTGACTTTAATTGGGCACCTAGCTAGCTAAATTTTTAGTATTTAAACTTATAAATTAACAGTTGCAGAAACTTCATATAGATTCATAGTGTATATTTATAATATAAGGCAACTTAATTATTCTGTGTTATGAACCAGTATACTTACCGTTATGCATACATTTTTGGTCAATTTCCTACTGCTGTGTTTAAATTATTTAAATACAATTGGATTCACAGTCATGCACTATTGGTTTACATGACTTTTGTTAAGATGAACATACACATATATATATCTATATACCCTAAAGAAAATGTTTGTTGCAGATTTCAAAATGGCAGTAGTCATCACATAATTCTGATGGTGTTGGAAGAGAAATGAGCCATTTTCAGGATTGAGCCACAATGAACCTATTTCATTTTATAGCTTATATCACCCGCATTATCTCCAATACTATGGTTTGTGGACTTTGGTGCTGTGTGATTGTTTCTTAACTACTACCATACATACATATACTATGTGTGTGCATATATATATATATATATATGCTTTTTTTTGGGTCTTATTTCAATGATAACAGAGCACCAAATATTGAGTTGATGGAGGCAAAATTAATAAGAATATTAAAAAGAAAATTCAACCTCTTAATTTCATCACTAGCAGAATCAACAGAACTAATTAAAAGGAAAAAAAATTAAAGAAAAGAAAACATCTTGTGAAGATGAAAGTTGGAGGACAAACCTCTGGAAAAGTTCCCCATATATATATATATATATGAATATATATATTCTCTCCTCCAAAACATGCAAGTAGTAGTAAAGGTAAGCTAGATGGAGCCTTGTCTTGTGAGCTTATGAAGGAGAGCAGTGATAAGAGCGTCCCTCTTTTCGGCCCTAGCTTCTTCTCTAATCCTCCTTTGTTCTTCTCTCTCTCTCCACCTTCTATCCATCACTACCCTCTCCTTCTCTAATGCCTCCATCATCTGTCTCCATTCCATCTCTTTCATCTTCCTCTCCTTTTCTCTCGCCTCGAATGCTTCTCTCCATTCCATTTCTATTTGCATCTGTTGTTTCATAAACTCCTCCAGTATCTCTCTCATGTTCCCACTACTTCTGTTACTGCTAATTCCAACGCTACTACTACTCCCCCTCCCTTTCTTCTTCTTCTTCCTCGTGTTCTGATCTCCTTCGCTCTCCTCCTGATCTTCTTCGTCTGAAGATAACTGCACCGCCTTCTTCTTTGACCCGCTCGCCCCTCCTCCTTCTGCTTCTGCCCATAACATTCTGTGCATCCTCCCTGCAAATATTGCCTGCAACTCGTTGTAGAAAGGGAATTGTTGCCTCACGGCTTCAGCCTCCATCGTTTCACATCCCTAATAGATATACCCACATCATGAATACATATTTTGCATAATAGGGTTTCTTTTTTCCCCCTCAAAATATACAGAATTACTATAAAGGAACGGTTTTGATTTATGTGTATGTGTATATATATAGATACCTTGTATCGAGTTACTAGGTTCTTCCACTTGCACTTGCACTGTTCTGCGCTGCGATTGTAACCCTTTTCCTTCATCTTGGAAGAGATAACTTCCCAGAGAATTTTATTCCTTTTTGTTTCCATGAAAGTCTGGTCAAGCTCTGCTCTGATCATCAAGAATTCCTTAGTTTCTTGAGTACTCCATTGAGGAAACCTATCGGCCGGTTCAACGTTAACCGGGATATGGTGCTGCGGCTGGAGATGATGTTGCGGCTGATGAAGATGTTGATGTTGATGATGATGATGGGGGTGATGATGGTGGTGTCCTTCCATAACAACCAAACACACGCACACAGGCAAATTAAACTTTGCAGGATAAAAAAAAAAAGATCAAGAAGAACTGAAAAAGAGAAAAGATAAGAAAGAGAAAGATGATAAAGAGTTGTATATGACGGGTAGTGTGAATAGACGGTGTGAATCGTCAAGAAGGAAGAACTAAAAAAAGAAATTAAAAAAACAAAAGAAAATTTTAGAGGAATGTTTAAAATTGTTCGTTCAGATTTTAGAAAAGGAAATCAAAAAACACTTTTTCTTTCTCATATTAATCCTATTTTTCTTCTCTCACTAAGTCTCTATCTCTCTACGCGTAAACTCATTATCTCCCTTTCTTTTTATTCTTTTTTTTTTTAAAAAAAAAAATACAAAATTGCTTCCCCATTTGTTCAGACTGCGTTTTAGTGACGTCACGCTTACGTGAATATTTCCAGGTTGTGGGGCTTTATTCTCTGCAACCAGTTGTACAAAACTTGCACTCCAAGCTATTTCTTCTTTTTCTTTTCTTTTTTATTTCATTGATATAAAAATTTGTCAACTTTCTGGTCCATTTTCTTTTTGAAACCGTGTGGAGGTGACGGAGTTGGGGACTTCACTTACGTGGAAGGATTTTACGGCTCTAATTATTTTTTGCATGCATTTCTGCAATCTAATTTTTTTTTTAAAAAAAATTATCTCCTTTTATAGTTTTAATAATATTTATAAATTAAAATCAACTCCTTTTACAGTTTTAATAATACTTATAAATTAGATTTATCTCTCTCTTTATGTTAATAATAAATAAAAAAATAAATTATTTTGTTAAATTTTACTTACGCGGTATCCTGTCATGTCCCACGTGTGGCAGCCCACCATCTTTATCCACGTGGCGCCCATGCAGGCATCATATGACTGATTATCTGTTTCGGAAGGGAATGGACCCCACTCTCCCTATGTTTCACACCTATGATCTCTTCTATCTCCTTGCCCATATATTATTTTTTGACCCCACAATGCGTATCCAAACCACTCACTATATATATATATATATATATATATATATATTTGGAAGTACCTCCTTTTCCTTTATTTATTTATTTATTTAATATAATTGAAAGTATTATTACATTAAGACAATTTCTTAATTATATATGTCAATGCTAGGAAAATGAAAATAAATTTTGCATTGAAAAAATTTCGAAAAGACATTTTTGTTTTGTTGTTCCAATACAATTAATTATAATAACGTACCACTCGATAACAACTCGGTATCAAACTATCAACGTCGATTTATTTAAAAAATAATCTTTAATTAATTATGACTATACATCTCGCGTAATTTAAAGTTTAACACCGATAATTATATTATATTAGTTATGACCAAAACATATACATATGCATGTTATATAATACATATAGAGCACACAGATTTTGGTGTGAACATCGAAGAAAAGTAGAAGGATCGTTGAATTTTTAAGATAAGATCTAGTTGTATTATATCCTGTTTGGAAACACATGGGCAACACCAGTGAAAGGTAAGGAATCGTAAATTAAACTTGTGAAAATGGAATAATTAATATATTTAATGTTATTTATATACTTTAATATTTACATTCATTATGAAAACTATAGAGTTAAATATCTTAAGGGATTAAAGTGATATGAAGATGTTGAAAAAAAAAGTAGAAATTATAATTTATTTTATTTATTAATTTAAATTTAAATAGAATTAATCTCTACTTAGATTTAAAATACATTTATTTTAAAAAAAAATTATATTATTAGTTGAAGTTTATTTTTTAAAAAATTTGATTTATATTTATCTTTTAGATTATAATAGATTATTTTAAAAAAATTGAAATCGATTTAACTCTATTTAAAGTCACTTTAAGTTATTAAGTGGGAAGGGAGTGAATTCAATAGAAATTTAGATTTTCTTCATCCCAGAAAAATTCCAATAAATAGTATTAAAGTCTTTATTAGTTATGAATATGTGAAAAAATAATTTAAAGAGAAGAGTGATGAGGAAAAGAAGAAAAAAAATCATGGAGAGAGACTTCATTGCAAAGATGTCAAACCTTCATCAACATAAAAAAGTAAAAATTTCTACCATGCAAAATATGCAAGAAAAACAATCATGATGAAAAAGATTGTTCGTGCAAAGATTGAAGAATGAACAAGCAAATTTTGCTCAGGTAAGAAGAATTTTTTTTGAAAATTGGAGAGAAATGCTCCAAGAGATTTTGATGAGAAGTGCATTAAATAATTAACAATTGATGAGAAGTACATCAATAATCGGAGATTGGTGAGAAGTGCATCAACAGTTGAAGATAAATGTTTTAAAATATGAAGATCAAATAAGAAATATTAGAGATAAGTGCTCAAACAAAATAAATTTGGTGATTATAATTTTTACATTAAGAGAAAGTGTTGAAGATAAATATAAAAATTATAATTTATTTTATTTATTAGTTTGAATTCAAAAAAAATTTATGTTTAGTTAGATTTAGAACGTATTTATTTTTAAAAAATCATGTTATTAATTGAAATTTATCTTTTAATAAATTTGATTTATATTTATCTTTTAAATTATGACAGATTAGTTTTAGAAAATTTGAATTTGATATAAGCCTTTTAAAGATAATTTAAATTGTTAAATGAAAAGAGAGTGAAGTCAATGTAAATTTAGATTTTCTTCATCCCAGGAAAATTCCAACATAAGTAAATTAATATATTTTTTAAGAATACTTGATTTTGACAATATAATACTTTTAATAGTTGACAATTTAAGTTTGAACCTCCTACTTTAAAAAAAATTCTAATATATAATTTATACTAAAAAATTATTGTTTTTTAGATAATTTATATTACATTAATATAATTATGTACTTAAATTTAATATGTATACTTAATGCATACCTAAACAACAAGAAACTTAGTAGATGAAGGAAAATAATAAATAAAGGAATGCAAAAAGAGTAGATGAACAAAAAAAAAAAAGAGAGATGACCAAGAACTAACAAGGTTTTTAACACTTTGTATATAGGTAGATGGAATTTCTTTTTTAATTTAGTCAAATACAAATTCAAATTCCAATTCCAATTTAAACCTAAAAAATATTTGTTTTAGTTAACAATCAGATCTTGAACTTGAAAATATTTAATTTTAAAGTTCATATACGTGTTTGGTTTTATTTATAATTAATATATTTTATTACAACATATAACATATGATATTTTTTGTTTACAATTATATTTTATATAATATCGTAATTTTCATATATAATTAATTAATTCTATTACCGAAAATGAAGAATTGGTGTGCAAAGATTAAGCTCCAACAATTCAATAATAAATTTTAATTGTATTTTTAGTTATCATACAAATCAATATTTCTTATATCATATACATACAATATATTCACTAATATTCATATATATGAAGAGAAATGTTGAATATTAAATACTAAAAATTTAAAAAGAAAAAAAAAAGATTAACAAATTAATAACAATATACTCCTTGACCAATAGTTCATGACTTTTTGTCACTTTAAAATCAATAAAAAAAACCAAAATTACATAAAATTTTTAAATAATAATAATATTATAAAGAAATAATACAAAATACTTCACTGCTCGTTCAGCCCTACTTCAACATGTATCTAATTCTGATATATATATATATATGTCAATTAAAATTTATTGATTTTTTAAACAATTTAGATAAAAAAAAAAATTACTCAATTTTGAATACTTTATACTATATTCTGTATGTTTTTCCTCGTTTGACTTTGAGGTCTTATATAAGTTTTTTATTAGAAAAAGATTTTCATTAATGAATAATATTTATTTAAAAAACTGAATTAGTTGACGACAAAAATTCTTCTTTTTGATGATTATTTTTAAACTTGTTGGACGTGAACTGATTTAGTTATTTGGAATATGTTTCTAAATTTTGCAACCGACCAGATTTTGTTTATATAATTCCCATATATAGAGTTTTAGGCACTATCCGATATTTATTAATTTGATAATAAGTATAGTAAATTACATTGATAATTATTTATATAATCTTATGTTAAATGAGGTTACATGTATAATTGATACTTATGTCCACATAGATATTAATTTGATAAGGATATCATATTGGGAATCTCATAACCTAATGCATGACTTATATATCCAAAAAAAAAAAGAAAAGAAAAGAAAAGAATCTTCTTTCTTTACTTTATTATTATTATTATTATTATAACTATTTATTAATTAATTAATTATCTGACCAACTTTTGCAAAATCCAATTAACCGACGGTGAAAAAACTGGTTTGGGTTGACCGTGTAGGTTGACCATTAGGGTAAATGTGGAGAGTTGTCCTATGAGAAATGTATACGTGGATGGACAATCAAATGCCACGTGTTTTGCTGGGCATGACTTCTATTCTTCGTGGGCTTGGAAACTGAAACTTGGGATTTGAAAAGTAACGTGATTGACCCACTCTTTTTGTCAATGTTGGATCACCTGCCTGCCTCTTTCATTTCCCGCTTTCCTTGCTCTTCTGTTTTTTTTTTTTTTTTTTTCCCAAGAAGAATTATAATCAAACTGAGTGGAATTAATACAATTAAGAATTTATAATTACAATAAGATTAATTCTATCTAATATATTCAAGGAATTATGTTAAAAAATTTTAGAATTAAAATTAAATTAAATTAACTAGTAAACATCTTGGTTTCAAACACTACTAACTCAATAATTTTTAGGATCTTAATCACTAATACTTAAAATATTTACTATCAAATTATTAGTAGTATATGACTTAAACCTTTTATATAAAATTCAATGTAGAACTTATTTATCATAATTTCCACTGCTCAAATCTTTAATATATCATCAAGACTATATAGAATACAATCATAAAGTAATAATTCAAAAACTCACAAAGTTAAAAATCATATCAATTATAGTAATTGAATTTACATGTCTTCTGATATTATTTGTAACACCACTAATCCAATCAATTTTCAGACTCAAATTGTTAGTCTTCCAAAACTTAATCTCAACATTTATAACATATAATTTAACATTTATACAAAATTCGATAATTATATATGTTTTCAACGTAGAGTTAGAGTATTACATAACATAATCTTGTTAATAGTAATTATGTTAAGGTGTTAGTTAGTTTCATTTTTTTTCTTAATCAAAACAAATTTGATGATATTTTCCTAATTATGAATAATATTAACTTATAAGTCAGAAATTAAGCAATTAAAAATTATGCCCTTTCTTGGCTTGTAAACAAGTCAAAATCAATTATTTTTTTTTTACAATTTTGAATAATATACTTTTGTTATAAATTTTTAAATTATAAAAAATTTGTGTTTATTAATTATTTTATTAATTTTTTTTTGTTTATAAATGTCTATTGTCAAACATATACTAGTTATAAGAAATTATGAGGTAAATAAAAGTACCTAACTAAAAATATTTTTTATTTATTTTTCAAATTTTATATATATTTTTTTTATCAAAGGTTAACTACTTGTATCAAAATTGATATGATAATAACAATGATAGAAATGGAAAGAAAAATTAAATTGAAAATTTGAATCTTATTTTAGATAAATCACTTAAATTATGTTCCAAATAAATAAAAAATAACATAGAAATTATTTTTAATTTATGTTTATTTCAACTACAATAGATCTTTAAATTATATAATTGAGTAACAAAATTAAAATTATTCTATATAAAATTTGAAACATCAAAATTAAATTGTTTGATCCATTTCCTTTAGTAGATAACTTGTATGAAAGAAGGTCTGTATATAAGTAACCACATTTTTTTGTTATGATAAGCCAAAACTACTGATAGAAAATGACCTACATTTCACCCAACCTGGTGTTTTGAGAGGTTCGATATTTTTGACAATATTAGCAATTTCATCTTCATTTAAGATTTTAGTAAGGACTTCACTATCTTCCTATAAGATTTGTTGGAGAATTGGGTTAATAGTAGAAAATAATAGCTTATAATGCTTTGTGAAGATGCTAGCTATTTCCAATTCATCACTCATCCAATTCTATTAATTTTTCTTAGTAGCTCTAATTGAATTTTTTCTTTTTTCTTGCTAAATCTAAGGTGTAAAAGTATTTGGTATTGGGATCATCATTTTCAACCCATTGTTTCTACTATTTGCTTTTAATAAGTTCCTCTTTTAATAAGATTTCATATAATGAAGTTTTGAAAGAGGTCTCTATTTCTAAGCTTTTTGAAGAAGTCTCAAGTTGTTGTGCTTGATCAATTTTGTCTTTTAGTTCTTTAATATTGATTTTAAGATTATAATAGTTGTTAAAGATAAAGAAAATCAAGATATTAAAGAGGAGAAAAATTATGTTATTGAAGAGAAAATAAATCAAGATGCTAAAGAGGGAAGAAATTAGAATATTAAAGAAGAAAAAAAATGAAAGTGTTAAAAGAGGAAATAAATTAGGGCATTATAAAGAAAACGAATCAAACTAAAGGTAAAATCATATAATTTATAATTAATTGTTTATTTTATTTTATGTTTGAGAAAATATGTATATATAGAGATGTAATATTCAATTGAATACACATCAAATCAAAATTATTCTTAACATGGTATAGGGGTTTAGGAATCCCTAAACATTTTTGCAAAACTTATTTGCCGTTCATTGCTGAAAAAAAAAAAAAAAACTAAAAAGGGTTAGCCTTCATAATCGGCCACCACCCACCAATTGTTGGCCATTCTAGGACTGATAATCTCTAACAATCAGTTTTCATAGTCAGCCCTAAAAGCAGTTGTTGCTTCATGCAACTGTTAGTCACCAGCATTATCCATAAGAACACACCACTGTCCATAGTTCTCTTTACTGCCTTTACTGCGACTAGACACGAACAACTTCATGCATGCACGTGCTTTGAGTAAAATATTTTCGATAATTTTTTCCTTTTTAATAATCAATTATCATCCAATTTTTAAAGAATGACAAAGATAATATCTAAATACTGGAGCATATTCCTATATGGGAAATTCCACTTTTGTGTTTTAACCAATTCATAGGAAAAAAACTATCTGAGCTGGTCTCAATTAATACAAACCACCTTAAAAGGGAAGGGGAAGCTTGGACATCTTATAGGTACTGGACTGAATCCCGGAGACACTACATTTGATGTTTTGGATGAAAAGGATTTCGTGATCCTGACATAACTCTAGAACTCCATGGATCTAGAGATAAGTATAACGATAATATTCCTTCCCATAATAAACACAGTTTGGGATTAAATTCGGGAAATCTACTCTAAAGTCAAGGACACCACACAAATTTATGATTTGACAGTCAAGACATGGTTTATAAAATAAGGGCACAGGTTATGTAACGGCCCCGAAAATTTAAATGAAATATATATATTAAAAATGTCAAATGCGGAAGCGTGATAAAAATTTTTGACTAATATCCCTTACACAATAACCAAAACGTACTCAAAATATGAAATTTCAAACTAACTAAGAGAGAAACTCGAAAATAAAAACTATAAATATAACTACGGAGTCTTTAGGCGTCCCCTTCGCCGTCTTCCTGCGGAACGGGCTCGGGAACAATGTCTTCCTGATCTGAAATGGTTAAATAAGGAATGAGCTACAACAGCCCAGTAAAGACATCACACTATCTCACCGCCACGGAGGTAAAGGTAGGTAGAAAACACAAAAAGACCAATGGAGCATAATTTATAACAAATTCTTTTATCAATAATAAAATCCTTTACTGTCCACTTACCTCGGTGAAGTTCATAAAACAACATACGAAAGCAATAACATTATCATCATCATGAAATCATATGAATTGTATAACATAATACTTACCACACCTTTGCATTTCAATCATTACACAACATATTTTCCTCATTTACCAGCCTACTAGTATCCATGGGGATCCATAGGGGTCCCGCTACCCGTGAACCCTTAACATTTGTAATCAGATTCCAGGGCCGTCCCCATACCCCGTCCGGTATGGGCGCCAAAACCATAAACCTCAATACCCCGTCCGGTATGAGGGTGAAACGGGCTGTCCCCATACCCCGTCCGGTATGGGCGCCAAAACACATAAGGTCTCCATACCCCGTCTGGTATGAGAGACCACAATCCCAGTAGGGTTCCCTACGGACCCGGTCCGTCCACCATCTCCCAGGATATCTAGTCAAGCTGACCACATTATACAATTATCAATTTACATAACCTTTTATTTCCCTTTTCCTTAGTCAGCATCATCAAATCACACACAAACCAGCAAACCGGTAATTTATGCCAAACAAGACAACACACAACATCGAGTTCTCAGTCATTCAACCCATAATCAATAAAACAGTAATATATGCACACGAAACTATGAAATGAAAACATCAGACCTCATACTGCATTTAAAACTGTAAAATAGGTCAAACAACAGCTGACCGACAAACACGTCAGACTCGGGCTCCATTAGCGATCTTAAATAATTTCACACATCTATTGATTCATGAAATACCGTTTTATCATTTGTTGAACTTTAATACCGTGATAGGAAATAGGGTGAGGGGTCCTTACTTGTTTCGGGGTCTGAATACGGCTCTACAGTGCGCCTACAGGCTGTCCCTAATTTTCCCTGAATTTTTTCCGGGGAATTGAAACGCACAACCCTAGGGCCCTCGGTGGGCCAAAACATCACGAAAAACTGAAGCTTACCGACGGCGGTGCTCTCGGGTGCGGTGGCTCTCCGGCGTGAATCATGTTTTGGTGATTTGGCTCCGATTAACCTGTAGAGAAAAGAACGGTGATCATAGTGGTATAAAATTTGCATCGAATGGAGGCCGGCAAGGGCCTCATCGGAGGCAAAAACCGAGGAGGGGCGCGGCGGCGCCGCTGGGTTTCGGCTGAGTTTTTCGACCGTTTGGCCAGTGGTTTAGCTCCGATTTGGCCATAGGCAGACTCAGCGTCGAAAAACGAGCAAGAGAGAGAAAAATTACCTCGATCGGCGGTCAGAAACTTCCCCAGTGCGGCGGCGGCGGCGGCCGGCTCTTCCGGCGAGCACTGGCGGCTAGGGTTTCTTTGGTCAGGTGTGGGTGGGGGTATTTATACCCTTTGCCTTTTAATCTTGATCGTCCATCAAGATTGAATCTGGGCCGTTCGATCGCGATTTAATTGGAATTAAATCTGGGCCGTTCATCGCGATGCAATCTGGGCCGTCCGTGCGCGCGGGAACGGATCTGGGCCGTCCGATCACGCGCACGCGGATCGCCCCCGTGGCCCGTCCCCTGGCCAGCGTGTCCTTGCCACGCGACGTGTCCTAGTTGGCCGGGGCTGCTGACCGGGCCGCTGACGTGGCTGCTGACGTGGCACAACTTTTTTAAATTATGTTTTGACCCCCGGTTTCCAATTTTCTTTTCAAAAATACTCCCAGAATCCAAATTTTCACCCCTTTTTCCCAAAATCAATTTCAATTAAATCCAAATAATATTTTTACCCAATTTTATCATTATTATTATTTTTATTTTTATTAAATTAAATTAAATAAATCAATTAAAATTTCAATAATTACAAAATAAACTAAATAAAATAAATTAAAAATTAATAATAATAATAATAATAATAATAAAATTAATGGGTGTTACAACTCTCCCCCCCTTAAAGAAATTTGGTCCCCCAAATTTGCTTCTTACTCTTGGTCGAACAAATGGGGATACTGGGCTCTAAATTCAGATTCCAGCTCCCAAGTAGCCTCCCTGGGCGTGTGGTTCTGCCACACGACCTTTACAAATGATATTTTCGGGTTGCAGAGTATTCTGCTCTTTCGGTCCGTGATACCGACCGGTACTTCTTCATAAGACAAGTCCTCTTGGAGTGGAAGCGGTTCATGAGACAAGACATGAGAAGGGTCTGGATTGTACTTACGTAGCATAGATACATGAAACATGTTGTGGACTCTGGAGAGCTCGGGAGGCAGTGCTAGTCTGTAGGCAGCGGTACCAATCCTGTCTAAGATTTCAAAGGGTCCAATATATCGGGGGTTTAATTTTTCCCTCCTGCTAAACTTACTAATTCCTTTGAAAGGAGTGACCTTAAGAAACACACGGTCGCCTTTCTCAAACACTAGGTCTCTCCTCTGGATATCTGCATAACTCTTCTGCCTACTCTGAGCTGTCTGAATGTTTTTCTTGATTTTAACTATCTTGGACGTGGTCTCCTCTACCAACTCTGGGCCGAACAATCTTCTATCGCCCACTTCCTCCCAACAAATCGGTGACCTGCACGGGCACCCATATAGGGCCTCATATAGAGCCATGTCGATACTTGCTTGGTAGCTGTTGTTGTAGGCAAACTCTATCAGGGGTAGATGGTCGTCCCAATGGCCCCCGGAGTCAAGGACACAAGCTCGGAGCATATCCTCAAGCGTACGAATTGTTCTCTTTGACTGTCCATTAGTCTGGGGATGGAAGGCAGTACTAAGAGACAGCTTTGTTCCCATAGCTTGCTGGAAGCTACTCCAAAACCGAGAGGTGAACCTGGGATCCCTGTCGGACACTACTGTTACTGGAACCCCATGGAATCTGACTATCTCCTGGATATACATCCTTGCCAACTTGTCCAATGAATCGGTCATCCTGATGGCTAGGAAGTGCGAAGACTTGGTAAGTCAGTCAACGATTACCCATATGGCATCGTGTCCTGAACGCGCCTTGGGTAGCCCCGATACGAAGTCCATGGTGATATGTTCCCACTTCCACTCCGAGATTGGTAAAGGCTGAAGTAACCCACCTGGGCGCTGATGCTCTGCCTTGACTTGCTAACATACCAAACATTTAGATACAAAGTCGGCTATGTCTTTCTTCATCCCATGCCACTAAAATCGGGGTCGCATGCTTTGGTACATTTTGGTGCTTCCTGGATGCATGGCAAACTTCGAGCCATGGGACTCTGTCATGATGTCCCTTTTTAACTCATTGTCATCTGGGACACACACCCTGTCTTGGAAACGAAGTAGTCCATCGGCAGATATTCGAAATTCTGAGCTCCCTCCCTGTTCTGCATCCTTCTTGCGGGCTACCAGGGCGGGGTCAACTGTCTGGGCTTCCCTTATTCTCTGAATTAACTCGGGCTGGACTGTCAGGCGGCCCAAACATGTGACTCTCTTCAGATCATGAAGTCGAACCTGTTGTGTGGCCTCAATTGGTCTGCATTCTGAAACCATCAAATGGGCTAAGATACTTGCACTTTCCTGCTGAGGGCATCTGCTACCACGTTGCCCTTACCCGGATGGTATAAGATGTCACAATCATAGTCCTTAAGGAGTTCCATCCACCTCCTCTGACGCATGTTGAGATCCTTCTGAGTGAATATGTGTTTCAGACTCTTGTGATCGATATAGATCTGAAAGATCTCTCCGTACAAATAATGGCGCCAGGTTTTCAAGGCATGAATGATTGCGGCAAGTTCCAAGTCATGGGTGGGATAGTTCTTCTCATGATTCTTTAACTGTCTGGACCCGTATGCTATAACCTTTCCATGTTCCATCAAGACACAACCCAGGCCCAGATAGGAGGCATCACTATAAACTGTATATCTTCCTGATCAACTCGGTAAGGCTAGCACGGGTGCAGTGGTTAGCTGTTTCTTTAATTCTGAAAAACTTCTTTTGTAGTCTTCATTCCACTCGAACTTGGCATTCTTCTTTGTGAGTTGGGTTAGAGGAGCTGCTAGACTGGAGAATCCTTCAACGAACCTGCGGTAATAACCTGCCATTCCCAGGAAGCTACGGATTTCCTTAACTGATGTCAGTTTCTCCCAACCAAGTATTGCTTCAACCTTTTCAAGATTCACTGATACCCCTTCCTTCGATATGATGTGTCCTAGGAAGGCAGTCTACTCAAGCCAGAATCCACACTTACTCAACTTCGCATATAGCCTCTTGTTTCTAAGGACCTGCAGAACTTGGGCCAGATGGTGAGCATGCTCTTCTCTGCTTTTTGAGTAGACTAAGATATCATCGATGAAGATGATGACAAACTGATCCAAGAACTCTCTGAAAACCCTGTTCATCAGATCCATAAAGATTGCCGGGGCATTGGTTAGCCCGAATGGTATGACCAGGAACTCATAGTGTCCGTACCTGGTTCGGAAGGCCATCTTGGGGATGTCTTCTGTTCTTATCTTCACCTGGTGGTAACCTGATCGTAGATCTATTTTAGAGAAGACTTGTGCACCTTGTAGCTGATCAAAGAGGTCATCAATCCGGGGAAGGAGATACTTATTTTTGATCGTGACCTTGTTCAATCCTTTGTAATCAATGCACAGTCTCAACGTTCCATCTCCCTTCCTTGCAAAAGTGACTCCGGCACCCCAAGGGGACACACTGTGTCTAATAAAACCGCTATCTTGCAATTCAGTGATCTGTTTTCTCAGCTCTTCCATCTCAATGTGGCTCATGCGGTAAGGAGCAACCGAAATGGGCTGGGTACTTGGCTGTAGGTCTATAGTGAACTCGACTTCTCTGTCCACTGGCAGACCGGAGAGTTCGTCCGGAAACACATCTAGAAAGTCTCGGACTACAGGAATCTCTTGAGTACAAATTTCCCTCTTGGGCTTGCCTAGTCAGAGAAAACAACAAGATTAAGGCAATGGAAGTTAAGAAAACTTGCCATCAAGGAATACGTGCTGAATAATTTTATTAATTTGTAAATGGCTCCTCGTTAGGAGGATTAAATACAACTTTCTTGTTGAAGCAATCTATGGTGGCGTGATACACCGCTAACCAATCCATTCCTAAGATTACATCAAAATTCCTCGTGTCTAACCCTATCAGGTCTACACACTCAGCTTCCTATTTGCTATCTCCACGGCACAAGCCCTATAGATAGCTTCCCCTAGTAGTGTTTTACCCCCAGCAGTAGACACAAACAACAGTGATTCAAGTTTATCAGGTGATACATTAATTTTAGAAGCAAAAGCATGTGAAACAAAAGAGTGCGATGCACCAGTATCAAATAAAACATGAGCCATACGGTCACAGATAGTATACATACCCTATACCACATCCGGGTCGGTGTCGGCATCCTGCTGGGTAAGGTTGTATGCTTTGCCCTGGATAGGAGGCCTCCCATGATTCTGGTTCCTCGGGCACTCTCTGGCATAATGCTGGGCACTGCCACAAATGCGACAAGTGTTGTTGAGGTGGTAGCAGGGTCGGTCCCCGTGATCTCTGCCACAGTGTTGACAGATCTTCCCACGTGCTGCCCCTGGAGCCTGAGGAGGGGCCTGGATGGCTGGTCTGGGCCTCTTGTTTGGTTGGGCAGGCGCCGTGGGTGCTGGCCTGCGGAATGGAGCTGAGGGTCGGGAACTCCCTCCTGGCTGAGGACGGGTGCTGAAGCTTCTTTCCACGATCTGTGCCTTTGCTAGGACTGCTGAATATGTCTTGAGCTCCAGTACTACCAAGTGTTGCCTGATCTCTGGGCGGAGACCTGACTGGAATCTCCTGGCCTTTCGGCCCTCATCCATCAATGTCTCCGGGGAGTATCAGCCCAGCTTGAGGAACTTACAAGCATACTCTGATACTGTCATGTTTCCCTGAACTAGTTGAACAAACTCCGTTTCCTTTAGGTGTCGGATGTGCTTAGGGAGATATTCCGCATGGAAGGCCGTTAGGAACTGCTCCCAAGTGACTGGTGTAGGCAGGGTGGCCTGCTTGAGCTCCCACCAACGTCCTGCTTTCCCTACCAGCATGAAGGAAGCAAGGGCAGCTCTCTGCTCAGGGACTACTCCCGAGATCCTGAAAGCTCTCTCAGTCTCCGCCAGCCAGTACTCGGCCTCTTCGAAAGAGGATCCTCCTGCAAAGGTGGAGGGGTTCAGTTTCCTGTACCTCTCTATGTAGCCCGAGTCGATCAAGGAAGGAGCGGAGTCCCATGGAGGAGGGACTGGGCCCGGCTGGGGATAGACTAGGGGGTCCTATGGTGGCACCTGCTGATATGCTTGGGGCACTGGGTCGTGCTGTGGTGGTGTCGGGTAGTACCGTGGCTGGGACACCGGGTTGTACTGCGGTAGTGGTGCTGGGTGGTACTGTGGAAGAACAGGCTCGTGCCGGGGTGGCTCGGGATCCGCTTGCTGTAGTGGTGGCTCAGCCTGTGGTAGTGGGGGAGGTTCGGGTAACTCCCTTCTCTCCTCTCGACCTTGCTGGGCAGCCATGATTCTTTCCAGCATCTCAAATATTCTGTCCAAATCTTCCCGAAGGGAATCATCCCGGGCTGCTTGGTTTAGTGGGGGTCTTCCTCTCCTCATTTCTCTGCACCTGCATTTCATAAGGAATGGTTGAGTAACGGTTTATCGGTGAATATCTCTCTAAGCATTATTGTGTAAGGGATGGGTCTGGGGAACGCTGCTCTGATACCAACTGTAACGGCCCCGAAAATTTAAATAAAATATATATATTAAAAATGTTAAATGCAGAAGCGTGATAAAATTTTTTGACTAATATCCCTTACACAATAACCAAAACGTACTCAAAATATGAAATTTCAAACTAACTAAGAGAGAAACTCGAAAATAAAAACTATAAATATAACTATGGAGTCTTTAGGCGTCCCCTTCGCCGTCTTCCTGCGGAACGGGCTCGGGAACAATGTTTTCCTGATATGAAATGGTTAAATAAGGAATGAGCTACACCAGCCCAGTAAAGACATCACACTATCTCACCGCCACGGAGGTAAAGGTGGGTAGAAAACACAAAAAGACCAATGGAGAATAATTTATAACAAATTTTTTTTATCAATAATAAAATCCTTTACTGTCCACTTACCTCGGTGAAGTTCATAAAACAACATACGAAAGCAATAACATTATCATCATCATGAAATCATATGAACTGTATAACATAATACTTACTACGCCTTTGCATTTCAATCATTACACAACATATTTTCCTCATTTACCAGCCTACTAGTATCCATGGGGATCCATAGGGGTCCCGCTACCCGTGAACCCTTAACATTTGTAATCAGATTCCAGGGCCGTCCCCATACCCTGTCCGGTATGGGCGCCAAAAACCATAAACCTCAATACCCCGTCCGGTATAAGGGTGAAACGGGCTGTCCCCATACCCCGTCCGGTATGGGTGCCAAAACACATAAGGTCTCCATACCCCGTCCGGTATGAGAGACCACAATCCCGGTAGGGTTCCCTACGGACCCGGTCCGTCCACCATCTTTCAGGATATCTAGTCAAGCTGACCACATTATACAATTATCAATTTACATAACATTTTATTCCCTTTTTCCTTAGTCAGCATCATCAAATCACACACAAACCAGCAAACCAGTAATTTATGCCAAACAAGACAACACACAACATCGGGTTCTCAGTCATTCAACCCATAATCAATAAAACAGTGATATATGCACACGAAACTATGAAATGAAAACATCAGACCTCATACTGCATTTAAAACTGTAAAATAGGCCAAACAACAGCTGACCCACAAACACATCAGACTCGGGCTCCATTAGCGACCTTAAACAATTTTACACATCTATTGATTCATGAAATACCGTTTTATCATTTGTTGAACTTTAATACCGTTATAGGAAGTAGGGTGAGGGGTCCTTACTTGTTTCGGGGTCTGAATACGGCTCTACAGTGCGCCTACAGGCTGTCCCTAATTTTTCCTGAATTTTTCCCGGGGAATTGAAACGCACTACTGGTACCTGCACGTGTCCCAAAAAATCCCAAATTAGACCCAGGGCTCCTTTCGGCCAATATCACAATTCTGACACGGCGGCTCCACCGTGCTCTGGCCACACTTGCATCGGTCCCTGCGATAAAACAACCCTAGGGCCCTCGGTGGGCCAAAAAATCACGAAAAACCGAAGCTTACCGGCGGCGGTGCTCTCGGGTGCGGTGGCTTTCCGGCGTGAATCGTGTTTTGGTGATTTGGCTCCGATTAACCTGTAGAGAAAAGAACGGTAATCACAGTGGTATAAAATTTGCATCTAACGGAGGCCGGGAAGGGCCTCATCGGAGGCAAAAACCGAGGAGGAGCACGGTGGCGCCGCTGGGTTTTGGTTGAGTTTTTCGACCGTTTGGTCGGTGGTTGGGCTCCGGTTGGCCATAGGCGGACTCAGCGTCAAAAAACGAGCAAGGGGGAGAAAAATTACCTCGATCGGCGGTCAGAAACTTCCCCGGTGCGGCGGCGGGTGGCGGCGGCCGGCTCCTCCGGCGACTGGTTCTTCTTCTCCGGCGAGCACTGGCGGCTAGGGTTTCTTTGGTCAGGTGTGGGTGGGGGTATTTATACCCTTCACCTTTTAATCTTAACCGTCCATCAAGATTGAATCTGGGCCGTTCGATCGCGATTTAATTGGGATTAAATCTGGACCGTTCATCGCGATGCAATCTGGGCCGTCCGTGCGCGTGGGAACGGATCTGGGCCGTCTGATCGCGCGCACGCGGATCGCCCTCGTGGTCTATCCCCTGGCCAGCGTGTCCTTGCCACGCGGCGCGTCCTGGTTGGCCGGGGCTGCTGACCGGGCCGTTGACGTGGCTGCTGACGTGGCACAACTTTTCTAAATTATGTTTTGACCCCCGGTTTCTGATTTTCTTTTCAAAAATACCCCCAGAATCCAAATTTTCACCCCTTTTTTCGAAAATCAATTTCAATTAAATCCAAATAATATTTTTACCCAATTTTATCATTATTATTATTTTTATTTTTATTAAATTAAATTAAATAAATCAATTAAAATTTCAATAATTACAAAATAAACTAAATAAAATAAATTAATAATTAATAATAATAATAATAATAATAATAATAATAATAAAATTAATGGGTGTTACAGGTTAGTAAATGATTATTTTAATATTTTAAAAAATTCATGGAATACTTCATGGGTTGCAATAGAGATGTAGCTTGTCGCAAAAAGTTTATAGAAAAAGACTGTGCATATCAATTTTTGGCAAAACTAAATCTAAAATTGATCAAGTACAAATCCAAATCTTGGGAAAAGAGAAAATGTCATTACTCAATAAGGTATTTTCCATTCTAACATTAAAAGAAAGTAGGAGGTGAGTCATGCTTGAACCTCGTTCAACTGATAATTCAACCTTAATCTAACGAGGTTCTAGACACCGTCAATAGTCAAAAGAAGCAAGTTACCTTGAGACTGCAACTCTAGGAGTTGATAATAGGGATAATCTTTGGTATATTTTTTGTAAAAACCTAAGACACTAGAAATAAGTGTTGGAAACCACATGGCAAGCCCAATATCTCCAATAAATAATGTGGATACAATAATACCCCATAGTAGATTCTTAAACAAGTTCATGTAGCCAACCAATAGAAAGAGTAAACACCTACTGATCTCACTAATTTTAAGGCTAAAATTAAACTACTGCGAAGTCGATTAGAGAAGCTTGAGAAACCTACAAGTACAAGTGTAACAAAACACTCAAGTATGCCTTTTTTTTCACACGGTATAAATGCCTAAGATAAATTCTTTGAAAATTCTTGCATTGTAGACTCAGAAGTGATTGATAATATGAATAATAGTTATGAGCTTTTTAATACATGTCTTTCTTGTCAATATCACAATACTTGAACAACAAAATAGCATTTTATTTTTCTCACTGTGACTTCAAGACCACAATTTGAGAAAGATGATTGGCGTGCTGAGGCTAGATAAGGACTCTATACTTAGATACACATGAGAGAACCTTCTCGAACATTATCACTAATCTCATATATAATATTGGGCTCCATTATAAGAGACTTAGATACCCATCTTTCTCTATTTTAAAAGTTATGTTTCCTCTATTATTTACAAATTAAAAATATGAAAATTTACACTATGATATATGTGAATTTGCATAAATAAGTTTATATTTTCTATTAGTAATAAGAGACGTTCAATTCTTTTTTTATTAATTCACAGTGATATTTGGAGACCATCTCATATACCTAATATTTTTAGGGTTCGATAGTTTGTGTCATTTATTGATGATTGCATTAGAGTCACCAGGTACTTTTTACTTAAAAGAAAATATGATGCTAATCATATCATACCTCAGTTTTATAACATGATAAAAACTCAATCTGGAACATTCATAAAAAAAATTCTGCACAGACAATGCCAGGGACTTTTTCAATCACATACTTTCATTATTCTTCCACACATAAGGAATTATTCATGAATCATTCTGCATCCACACTCCACAACAGAATAGAATAGTGGAACGCAAAAATAGTCACTTTTTAACCACAAAAAGAGTTTTTCATTTCTAAAACAATGCCCTAAAAAAATATTGGGTAAAAATGTCTTTACCACCACCTACATTATTAATCGTCTATCCAACCATTTTCTTGACTTTAAAAGTCCTGAGACAGAACATAGGATAAAAAAAAAACAATTAAAAACTCAAACAATTTCAATTAGTATCAAAACTTGTTTCCTAAATAAATCATCCCTACTCAACTCATTATCAATAGATGATAGGAATTAAGGTACTAGAAAAAAAATTAAGAATTGATAAAATGCCAAAAGAGTTAGCTTGATAAGTTGAACCTATTCCCTACCCAACAGGAATGACGAAGAACACAACACTTGTTGAAAGCTAAAACTTTAGAATTTTATTGATTAAAATATTGATTCAATGATGATTACAACCAAATTCTAATAACCTATTTATAGTTAAAGGCCAAGAGAAATATAAGGAAAGAAACTCTTCGTCTGTGGCATCAATTTTTTTTTTTCTTCCGCAGCATTTCTCTTTTCCTCCCACAAACTTAGTCTCCTCTTCTCCTACGATATTTTCTCTTTTTTTTTTCACGACATTAGTCTCTTTTTCTCTCGACACATTTTTTTTCTTTTCTCTTATGGCTTTTTTTTTCTCTTCAAGTGATTTCTTGATCCGTAGTTATCTTTAAGTGTTTTTTTGAACGATAATGAGATAAGATTATGATTTCTTCTATTCAAGCTAAAAGAATAATAGTTCCTAAAGTCATCATGAATTGTATATATAAGATGTTGCCATGGTCTTCCAAGTAATAGATGACTAGTATGTATGGGCACAACATCTCAAAGAACTTTATTAGTATATTGCCCAATTGTAAAAAAAAGCCACTACTTACTTGGATGCCTCCACCTTCCTACATTCATTCAATAATTGTAACTTATAGAGATGAAGATGTGTTATGCATATTAATCCCAACTTGTCAACCAGTATAAGACTAACAGTGTGGTACAACTACCTTTATCAATCTCTAGACTATTTATGGTACCATTAACAAGAAAATGGGTATGGAAGTTGTCTTTCTTTTCTCCTTGTTGATGGGATTGTCTATCCTTAAACTCTTCACATGGATGGGCCTCATTAACTTGGATTCAAATTTTGGCCTTTGCTGGAGTAAACATCCATTGGTTAACGTCTCCAAGATTAATTGTTAAATCTCCCATCATCCTGTTAAGCTCTTTAAGCGTTCTTTGGAAATCTTCCATATAGAACCTCACATCGGATGGGACATTATAAGAACATTGTGAGAAAACCTGCAAGAAAGGTTAGTAATGAAAATAACACTTTGTCACATGTTTCTCTCTTAATCAAAAGCCTTTTTTCCTCTCAATCTTCTTCCCTTAAGTTTAATACCAGAATTAAATCCTCTTAAATAAAGGTAATCGAGCTTTATCTATGACACTTTAAGGAATCTTAGAGAAAGAAACTTATAGAACAATTATACAAGCAATGTGTTTAAACACACGAATAATGATTGTGAGTGTTTATGTATGATGCTAAATAACTAGGATGGAATTAGTTGCTTAGTAATATAATGAAACAAAAACACAATGAAACAAAGAAACTTAAAATGCAAGAAAGACAATATGGATATGATATTTTTTTTTATTTTTATTATTTATATGAATGAATGCAAAGTATGTTTTTTTTTTAATTATGAAGAATAACAAATATGGAAGGATAAATTATGTAAGATAGTAAAATTTATCTTGAGAGTAAGCTCTGACACCAAATGATGCAGAACCCAAGATCAACAATGTAATCCAAAACTCACACAATTTTAATTAGCACCAAAACTTATTTCCTAAACAAATCCTCTCTACCTAACCTGCTATCAATATATGATAAGAACTAAGATAATTGGAAAAATTTAAGAATTGATAAAACATTAAAAGAATTACCTTGATAAGTTTAACAAATTTCCCGCTCAACGAGAAGCATGAAGGACACATCAGTTGTTGAAAGCTAAAAACTTGTAATTTTATTGATTGAAAAGTTAATTCGATAATGATTACAACCAAATTTTATAGGCCTATTTATAGTTGTTGGCCAAAATAAATATAAGGAAAGAAAATCTCCTAATTAATTATTTGACTTTTTTAGGAAAATAATAAATGACACAATTAAGAAAATAATACTAATTAATGCAGATATGGTTACCTATATTGAGTTGAAGAAGATTTATTGCAAAATATATTGAGATGTTGTCATCCATGGAAAAATGTCTTGTTTTATAGAAGATCCCTTGAATATCTCTTGATTTAAAGAAGATATCTTGAAGATCTCTTAATCTAATTAAGATCTCTTGATTCCTTAGGAAATTGAGTCCATCCATGATCTTGTGGATCCATCTATAATCTTGTGAATCCATCCATGATCTCTTCATATATATTTAATATGTCTCTTTTAGAAGATATGATTTGATTCTCTTGGATTATTAGGTCTAGGACAAGTTGTTAGATGTCTTTCCTCTTGGTTTAATAGGCTTGGTTTCCACCTTCCAAGGCCTTCCAATTTTAACCCAAGGCCTTTTTCTTATCGGATCTATCCCTTGGCGTAGACATGAAAATCTTTCTTAAGTTTATTTACCTAAGATATAGTGATATTCCATCTATATAGCCCAAGTATACCTTGAAGTGGATTCATCATATGCTTATCTCAACATGGACTTGGTTTCACTTAAATTAGATCTTTTCTTCTATTTAAATGGATTAAGTTCTAATCTCTTTTGTTTAATTAGTTTTATGAATATTCCAAGCTATTTGTGCTCACACCATCCCTTCCTTCCTCAAAGATGGTTCGTTCTCGAATCAGAAACTTGTTATGCATCAGAAACTTGTTATGCATGGATACTTTTAGGTCTGCTTCATTGGACAAAGATACCTATGGAGCAACATCACTAAACAAATGTGGGTTAGAGTTAGATAAACATTTCTTCTCTTTTTTAAAAGGGGTCATCATTTTTCTCTCGAGACCTTACTTTTTCTCATCAAGGATTTATCATTTTTCTCTTCTTCGGTGGCATAAATATTCTATTCTCCCGCAACAATTTACTCATGTTCTCCCACAAAATTAGTTTCCTATTCTCCTACGACATTTTTCTCATTTTCTTATGTGACATTAGTCTCTTTTTCTCCTGCGACATTATTTTTCTTTTCTCCTGTGGTTGTTTTTCTCCCTTCAAGTGATTTCTTGATCATTAGTTTATCTTCAAGTGTTTCTTCGAATGATAATGAGACAAGACTATGCTTTTTTCTATTCAAGCTAAAGGAACAACAGTTCCTAAAGTCATATTATATATATATGATGTTGCCATTGTCTTCCAAGTAATAGATGAGTAGCATGCATAAGCACAACATCATAAATAACATTTTTAGCATATTGCCCAATAGTAAAAGAAGCACTTACCTATTGGATACCTCCACATTCCTATATTTATACGATAATTATAACTTGTGGAGATGAAGATGTATTGTTCTTGGAAATCCTAACTTGTTAACTAGTATAGGACTAATAACATGGTGTAACTAACTTTATCAATCCATAGGCTATATACTTTACCGTTTACATGAAAATAAGTGTGGAAGCTGTCTTTCTTTTCTTCCCATTTATGGAATTGTCTCTCCTTAAAGTCTTCACATGGATGAGCCTCCTTCATTTGGATTTTAATTTTGGCCTTTGATGGAGTAAAGGTCCATCGCTTAATGTCTATAAGATTAATTGTTAAATCTCCCATCACCCTATTTAGCTCTTTAAGCCTTCTTTGGAAATCTTTCATATAAAACCTCACATCGGATGGGACATTATATAAGAACATTATGAAAAAACCTGCAAGAAAGGTTCGTAATGGAAATTACATGTTTCTATCTTACTCATAAGTTTTTTTACCTCTCAATCTTCTTCCCTCAAGTTGAATACCAGAATTGAATCCTCTTAAACCAAACTAATCAAGTTTTGTCTCTAACACTTTAAGGAAATAAAATTATAAAACAATTCTATAAGTAGTTTGTTTAAACACACAGATAAAGGTTGTGTGTGTATGTGTATGTGTATGATGCTAAATAACTAGGATGCAATTAGCTATTTAGTGATATAATGAAACAAAAACACAACGAAAAAAAACTTGAAAATCAAGAAAGACAATATGGATATGATATTTTGTTTTTGTTTTTGTTATGTGTATGACCAAATGCAAAGTATGTTTTTTTATTATTAAGAATAATAAATATGCAAGGATAATTATACAAGATAGTAAAATGTATCTTGAGTATAAGCTTTGATACCAAATAATACAGAACCCAAGATCAACAATATGATCCAAAACTCACATAATTTTAATTAGCATCAAAACTTATCTCCTAAATAAATTCTCCCTACCTTACTTGCTATTAGTAGATGATAGGAACTAAAGTAATTGAGAAAATTTAAGAATTGATAAAATGTTGCAAAAGTTACCTTGATAAGTTGAACCAATTCCCCACTCATGAGAGGGATGAAAAACACTTGACTTGTTAAAAGGTAAAAATTTGTGATTTTATTGATAAAAAACTTGATTTGAGAATGATTACAACAAAATTCTAGAGGCCTATTTGTAGTTGTAAGCCATTAGAAATATAATGAAATAAAATCTCCTAATTGATTATATTTACTTTTCTAGGAAAATAATAAATTCCACATTAAGAAAATAATAGTAATTAATGAAACTATGGTTGCCTATCTTGAGTTAAAGAGGATTTCTTGCCAATTGTGTTGAGATGTTGTCATCCATGGAAAAATCTCTTGTTTTAAAGAAGATCCCTTAAAGATATCTTGATTTAAAGAAAATATATTGAAGATCACTTAATTTAATGAATATATTTTGATTCCTTATGAAATAGAATCCATCCATGATATTATGGATCCATCCTTAATCTTGTGTATCCGTCCATGATCTCTTCATATATTTAATATGCCTCATTTGGAAAGAATTCTCTTGCATTATAAGACACTTTAGTGCATGTTTTTCATAGAGTGTAGGATAAGTTGTTGGCTGCCTCTCCTCTTGGTTTAATAGGCTCGGTTTCTACCTTCCAAGGCCTTCTTCTTCATGGATCTATCCATTAACATAGACTTAAAAATCTCCCTGAACTTTATTGGTGCAAGATATAGTGATATTCCATCTATATAGCCCAAGTACACCTTGAAGTTGATCCATCATATTCTTATATCCATATGGACTTGGTTTAACTTAAATTAGATCTTTTCTTCTACTTAAATGGACTACATTATGATCTCTTTAGTTTGGTTCGTTTCTTGAATAGTCCAAATCGTTTATGTCTATATTAAGTCCTCTTGAAACACTTGAACACTTTTATAAAATAGTAAATGCCACAAAACATCTAATCCCTTGGATATCTAGATGTGTTGCATTTGTTCATATTCATTCCCATCAAAAAGGAAAACTTGGTCCCCTGGCCTTGAAATATGTATCCTTGGGGCACTCATCCACTACAAAGGGGTACAAATGTTATCATTCATCCACTCAAAAATTCTGTGTTTGTAGATGTCACATTTTTTGAATAAGAATCTTATTTTACTTAACCTTTTCTTTAGAGAGAGCCTATATTAAAAGATAAAGATTTATAACATTTAATGGAATTTATTGACGCGGTACCCGCTGAGGACAAACCTAAACTAGTGGAAGGCAAGAAGTGGGTTAGTACTGATGGCTTTTCATGAAGCGAAAGGAAACAATTGTGAAGTAACAGTGCTCCAGGCTACTCTATCCCTGATCAAGTATCAAACAACAAGGCTAAATCTACCTAACAGAAATCTCAGCCAAGGAAGAAACAGCACTAGAAGGTTCTAAAAACCTAAAGGGTAAAGGGCCTCATGGCTAAGGAATGACTCAGTCAAAAAATCTTACCCTAAGAATAAAGCCCATAAGCCCAAAATGTAATCTTGGTATTGGTGCCTATGGGGTACACATATGTTGCAATGCACATATAGGATACTTGGGCCGCATGTCCATCGATGTTCCAAGGTCCCATAATGAACTAATTGAAGCGATCTTATACCTCGTAGGAAAACTAGAGATAAGCAAATTACTCGATGCATGGATAGGGAAACCAATGTGCGAATGAGACTTCCATATGTGCGCCAAACATGTGGCTTAATCCGTATGCCCCATGCACGCGCACCTCCATGAGTGCCCGCACGGACCGCGTCCACGAACACCCGACAACGCCCACGCACACGGTTCACTGGGCTCGCACGCGCGTTGGCCCAAGGGGCCGAACACTCGTGCCTGACACAGATGGTCTAGGAACCAGTCCAGCTGGCCTCACGCGTAGCCTGTGACCCAATTTATGGGCTTGCCATGCACGACTCGCGTGGACCAGTTGGCTCGACCTACTCGAGTTGCCCAAACTCGGCTGACCCTTCCCATTTCTAATTAATTAATATTTTATTTTATTATTTTAAGGCTTTTAGACCCCACTTTTTAATTCCCCATGTTTTTAATTTAATTCTCATAGGCGTATATGATTTTCTCACTTAATTTTAAGATCTTGCAAGATTCTTTTTATTTATAACAATTCACAGGCTCCTTGAATCATTACCTAAAATTCTATTTATACACTTTATATTTCAACTACATTTTGTTTCTTACTTCTCCAAGTGACTAGATTGCCTCTAAGAAAGGTACAATAGCCCATAGAAGATCTTCTATATATGAACAACCTTGCATAATCTGCATCAGTATAGGCTTGTAGGAGTAATTTGTTATTCTTCTTAAACATAATTCATTTCTCTAGTGATCTTTTTAAGTATTACAGTACTCTATTTGCTGCTCGTAGGTGCACCTTTTTTGGATTATGCATACATTAACTTATAATACTTATTGCGTAGGTGATGTCTGGTCTTGCGTGGGATAGCTAGACCAATCTCCCAACTAATCTCTAATATATTTCTTAATTTACTGGTGTATCTTCCTTTGCTATCTCTAATTTGTGATTATGAGTCCTAGTTGGTTTGTATGCTAACCTGTCAGTGTCTTTTAGCAAGTCATAAATGTATTTTTTTTAGGAATAAAAATTTCAAATTTAGAGCAGACAACTTCAATTCCTAAAAGATACTTCAACTTGTCTAGTTCTTTGATTTTGAATTCTTTTAGTAGGCATTGTTTTAGTATTTGTTGTTTATTCTCATAATTTCATGTTGCAACAATGTCATCAACGTATACTAGAGAGATCTAACACCCCTGTCTTTAAGTGTTTAATGAAAAGAGTGCAGTCTTGTTGAGCTTGCTTAAATCCTAGATTTATCGTTACCTTTGCAAACCTATCAAATCATACTGGTGGTGATTGCTTAAGTCCATATAAAGCCTTTTTTAGTTGATGTAGCTTATTTGGTTCTACTCTTCTACCAAAGCTTGGTGGAATATTCATGTATATTTCTTCCTCTAATCCTCCATACAATAACTCATTTTTTATCTCAAACTATTATATTTGTCATTTGAAATGGGTAGCTAATGATAATAAAATTAACATAACATTCATCTTGGCTACTAAAGCAAATGTCTCATAGTAGTCTATTCCCCATATCTGTGTATAGCCTTTTGTCACCAGTCTTGCTTTAAATCTCTAGCTTGTTTCATTTAGTGTATATTTGGTTGAGAAAACCCATCCACATCTCACTAGTTTCTTTTTTTTTTCATAGATCCACCATTTTCCAAGTTTGGTTCTTTTCAAGTGCTTGCATTTCCGTACTCATAGTACTTTTCCATTTTCTCACAAGACCATGCCTAAAATATTTTTTCAATAACATACTCATTATGTATATTTATGAGAAAATTTTAATGAGTAAATGAGAATTAATCAAATGAGACAAAATACGAGATTAGGTATAGAGGATGTTTAATGCACTCTCTTGTACCTTTGTGAATTGTAATAGGTATATCGTTATCACAAGACAGTACAATTTATCTAGGATTTGCCTTAGTTTCAGGATCAATGTTAGATTCTTAAACTAGTTTTATCTCAATACCCAACATCTTCTTCCTTGTATTCACTTAAGAAAATTTATGTTCTGGTATAATTTTTTGAAAAGATGGATTTTGAAGATTTTTTTGTGGTGATGAATTTTCTAGTGGGTTCTAAAAGTTCTCTTTGTTGATGGTTTTGAGGTGTATAGCAAAGGTGGTAGGTTAAATGAGTCGGGAGGGTGTGGAGATGATCGAATCAACTCCTATAACCCACTCAACGTATGTAATACCAAAACTTAACTGCCTAAAAAACTCCTCCTTTTAATTGAATCTACAATCCTAAAAGGAATGCAAAAACAAAGACTAAAAAAATAAAACAAGAAAAGAAAAAATGCCGCGGACTTACCGATAAGTTGATCCCCGCTCTTTGGCTGAACAAGACTTCTGAAGACTTTTGCTTCTCAAAGAACTTGAAGAAGTTAAAAATTAGCAAACATGCTAATTGAAGAAAAGTCCAAGTTTTCAAGAATTTCTCTCAAATTAATTATGATTGAATTATGTTTACAACCTATGGGTAAATGCTTATTTATAGCCTTTGCTAGGATAATTTAGATGATTACAATCTCTTGAAGAAATTAATAACCCACTCAATGTATGCAATATTAAAACTTAACCACCTAGAAAACCCCTCCCTCTAATTGAATCTATAATCATAAAAAGAATGTAAAAACAAAGACTAGAGAAATTTAAAACAAGAAAAGAAAAAATGTCATAGACTTACTGATAAGTTGATCCTTGCTCCTTGGCTCAACAAGACTTCTGAAGATTTCTGTTTCTTGAAGAACTTGAAGAAGTTAAAAATAAGAAAAATGTTAATTCTTGAAGAAAATCCAAAGTTTTCAATATTATTTATCTCAAATTGATTGTGTTTATAACCTATGTGGAAAGATTTATTTATAGGCTTTCCTGGGATAGTTCTAAATGATATCAACCACTTGAAAAATTAATAAAATAATAGTCTATCCTCATCTAGTTACAAGATAAATAATTAAAAAAATCATAGTGATTGCCTTTACATTAAAATAATAATTAAAATAGGATAGGCTTTATCCCATTTGATTTCCAAAGTGGGGTCCAAAAGCATAAAAATTTAAAAATAATTAAAAAGCGGGGGGAGCAGGTCAGCACAGGTCGTACGAGATAAATAGCGAGTTAGGCTCGCGCACCAGGTGGGGGCCTACTGGGCGTGCGCATGGCCCGCTTGCATGTGTCGGGTAGGATGGGCCTGTCAGGCTGTGGGTCTTCCCTTTTCGGGCATAGGTCGCATGTGCACAGGTGGTGGTGCGTGCTACCTCGTGTTCGTGCACATGCGCGATGTTGAACGCATACTGCACATGCTTGGCAAGTGGGTTGCACTTGCCGCATGCTCACATGCTGCTTCACGCGGGTGAGGTTCCCGCATGTGCGGGTGGAGTCCCATATACGTTGCACATGTGCCAAAGGTAGTTTATGCATGTTGCACACGTTTTCCATTATTGCGCTTGACTTTGGGCCTTTCTTTGTGCTTTATTGATGATTGTGTTGCTCATCTATTCTTGCACTATCAGGTTAAAAATTCCTTGAAGTTTGTGGGTCTGACTTTGGGTGATTGGGCCCATAGGTAACTGAGCTTATCTCTTCATTGGTCCTAGTTCGTCATGGGCTTTAGTGTCCTATATGTCCTCCTCTTTTATCAGAGTGCCCTTTGTGATGGTTCTTGCATCATCCCCCCTTCTTTGAAAGGATATTATCCTTAAATCTTCACTTTCATTAAAGGGCGAGAGATCAAATACATTAAAAGTAGTTGACATTTCATACTCACCTAGCATATCGATCTTGTATGCATTGTCGTTGACACACTATAAAACTTGGAATGGTTTGTCTCCCTAAGGATTTAGCTTATATTTCCACTATTTGGGGAATATTTCTTTTTTCAAGGTAATCCATACCCAGTCTTCCGGCTGAAAAACTATGTGTTTCCTTCCTTTGTTAGCATTGGGGGCATATGATTCATTCTCTTTTTGTATGTGTTGTCGAGTTCTCTCGTGTAAGGCTTTAATGAGTTCGGCTCGCTGTTTTCTATCTATACTCTTTGCTTCCTGTACATGAACAAGGGTTAAATCTAGGGGAGTTGAAGGATTAAAACTGTATATTACCTCAAAAGGTGATATCTTAGTGGAAGTACGAATACTTTGGTTATAGGCAATCTCGATCATAAGTAGACATTCTTCCCAAGTCTTCAAGTTACGATCTACTATGAATCTTGTAAGGGATCCTAAGGTCTTATTTATCACCTCAGTTTGCCCATCAGTTTGGGGGGACAGGTAGTGAAGAATAACAACTTTGTCCCTAGTTTTTCCCACAACACCCTCCAAAAGTGGCTGAGGAACTTAACATCACTGTCACTCACAATTGTCTTAGGTATATCGTGAAGTTTCACGACATCCCTAAAGAATAGATTTGCTATGTTTATGGCATCATCTGTTTTGTGGCATGCAATGAAATGGCCATTTTACTAAAACGGTCTACCACAAAAAATGTACTGTCATGACCTCTTGTAATACCCTGCCACAACTGTGCTTAATTTGTATTTGGAAAACCCTAATTATTTGAGTCTTAAGGCCACACTGAACTCATTTATTTTCTTTCACAGCTTATTATCGTAATTCGTAAATTATGCTGACTTTTATTTATTTTTATTTTATTTAATTTTATCTAATTTTATTTTGATTTTATTATTTAATTGTCATTTTTTTAAAATAAACGAGTTTTAAGAAAAATGGAAAATGGGGGGGGGGGATCATGCGAGAAAAATCCCACAGGAATGGGGTGCTCGTGCACTGTATGCATGACAGGCACATGATGTAAGCACAGTTTGCACGTCCCATCACGAGCGGCGTGGAGGACAGGCTTGCGTGCGCGTCTTGTCGTGCGCAGGCAGGACCCATCTGCATGCATCACATCCCATGCGCCGTCCGCGCAACAGGCTTGCGCAGATAGGCTTGCACGCGTAGTGCCCTAGCGTGCCTAAACCCTATGCGCACGTAGGCCATTCCCTATGCGAGGCAGGGTAGCCCGACACTTGCAGGCTGGGCCTGTAACGATCAGTGGGTGGGTAAGGCCACTGTCGCCCACCTCGGGTGGCATGCCGCCACTTGTGATGCCGCTGTTGGTGGAGGAGGTCTTTTTCCTTTATTCTTCATGCTAAATATCTTTTTACTCTCTCTTCACCGGATTTGTCGCAAGTTCTAGATTTCACCACTTGGGGCAAATCCAACGGCTCCCTTTATCTATAAATAGGGGCCCTTCCTCCCATTTTCTCCTCACTTCCATTCTTCTACCTTTCAAGAGTTAGAGAGAGAGATCTAGAGAGAGAAGGAGAGGAGGGGAAGAAGAACAGTGTAAAAAAAATTATCAAGGTTTCACTAAGGAATTTTATATTTCTTTAAACGTCTTAAGGGGTATTTTTAGACCAAAAAAGGATTAAATTGATAATTATGTGATTTTACCTGTTTTGCATGCTTTGTGTTAGTAATTTTAATAAGTTGAATTGTTTTTTATTTCAAGCATGCTATGTGAGTTATAGACACTTGATGATTTGCATGTAATTAAAATAATATGAAATCGGTAAGTTTATCTAGAAAATAAAAAATAACAAAAAAAAAGAAAAAGTGGAATGAAGCATGAATTGTCCGAAGTATGTATCTGTATTAACATGCATAACGTATTATGTATCTTGTTTCAATTTTTATGTCTGAGGAGTATCTGTTCCCCTATCCCCATTCAGGGTATCTATTTTTCCCCTCCCATCTGGTCTGGAAAGTCATAAGAGGACCATTCCTTATGAATGATGGTGTACCCTCTGACGGAGTGGTGACGTGAATATCTATTAAAGGTCACCTTTGTCTAAGTACTGTCGTGACTATAGAATATATGATAGGACCACTATGGTTGGTATTACCCTGGTCATAGATCGCACCATGGTTTGCAAGCTGGAAATGTGCATGAGCAAATTACCGTTATCTGTATCTGATCTGGTTATTCCACATGGGTAGTAAGAAATTTGTATCTGCCTTCAGAGATGGAAATTGTAATAACTTCGCAAAGCATGACAACAAAATTCGAGTATTTCATGATTTATTTAATTTTCTCTATTGTTAGGTATGCTATGTGTTTTAGTTTGATTGTTGACTATAACGTGATGTTTTTCTTTAATAAATAAATTGTTTTCATAAGGCAAGATAGGTCTACGACGTAACCAAATGGTAAGTGTTTTTATTAGAATTATTCACCTTTTAAAACCTTACGATGTTATCTAAATATTATTTTTTTTTATTGAGTATATGGAACTCACTCTTTCCATGCCCCCCCAGATGAGGAAGATAATGAGGAACTATCAGTTGATCTACCTATTGAAGTTTATGAGGATCCTGTGGATCCACAAACCTTGAGTGCATGATCGTCCCTGCACTCTGATGAGTCCAATAGTATAATGAAAGAAGTGCCCCTCTTTTGTATTTTGACATTGTATTTTGCAGCCACTTCTGGCCTCAGTTATACATATGTAATTGGAGCTCATAATTTGTAAGAAATTTGTATTAATTTGCTCTGCTGCATATAACTTTTATCATGCACTCGAAATCTATTTCTGTATTTGACACCTACATGCTTTAATTAGCATATGGGATGCCACAGATAGTATCAGAGCAGGTTACGCGAACTAAATCCTTTACAACTGAGGCCGTAAGTAGAAAGACCCTTAGAATACCTAGGAATAATATCTTTTCTAGATTAGACCATCGACTCGTGTCTTTCTTTCTTTTATAGGAATGATGCAAGGAAGACCATCTGTAAAGCGTACCAAGAGACCCGAAGCCTAGGATCCTCTAACTTGGGCTAAATTTATCGAACTCTTTCGAGCCATCCAAGGATTGACTGCAGCCGTAGGACAAAATCAAGCCAACCCTTATCCACCCCCTGCCCCAAAATACCAAACAACTAAGAGGTCCATTTTTCATAACATAATGGAGTTTAGGAAGCTTAACTCGCCATATTTTGAAGGTGGCCTTGACCCCTTAATAGCCAAAGCTTAGATCCTACAGATAGAGAAGCTTTTCTTTGTCCTAGATCTCACTAAGGAATAAAAGGTTCTCTTAGCAGCTTTTATGCTAAACTGTGAAGCAAAACGTTGGTGGCAACTTAAGAAGGAAGTCCTATCTACCCCTACTATTTAGGAGGTTTTCATGGATGCATTCTTTGATAACTTTTTTTCTGCATATGTCTGAGAAAAGAAGGAGGAATTTAAGGATCTTCACCAAGGAAATCTAACGGTTGCCTAGTATGGAGCCTGTTTTATCCAACTGTCTAGGTTCGCCCTACTAATGGTCACAACTAAAAGTTGTAAAGTTAAGAAGTTTCTAAAAGGCCTTCGTGCCAGCATCCATGATCGAGTTATGATATTGAGACCCTACTCATATGCGGAGGTGCTAGAACATGTCCAGTTGGCCGAAGACCTCATCTCAACCAGATATTAACGCATTGCCCGAGTCACTCGCATGGTGACCTACCCTATCGGCGTATCAATCATGTCTGCTATTAGTGTGGAAGCACCCAACATCTTATAAAGGACTACCCCCAGCAATCGAAAGACGTGGCTAGGCCTGTAGCACAGGGTCGTGTGTACCACCTAGATGAACCTAGTACTCTCTCCACTCCCGTTCTTATCTATGCTTTCTATTCATGATACTTTTGCCAAGGCTTTGATCGATACATGTGCTACTCACTCTTTTATCTCTTATGCATTTACTTGTAAACTTGATATTAGACAAGAACCTTTAACAGAAATATTAATGGTAAAGACTCCCTCTAAAGGATTATTAGAAGCTCACTGTGTATATAAGGATTGTAATATAAAGGCTTCAGGGATAGAAGTATTTGTGAAGCTGATACAATTATATTTCTCAGGATTTGATGTGATATTAGGAATGGACTTATTAGAAAAATATAGAGTAATAATTGATTGTGAAAGTAAAGTTTTAACCTTATGATCCCCTAAAAAGAAATAAAATCTATTATTTTTATTTTTCCTAATAATTAAATAAATAGGAATATGGGTGCTGATCCTACTGTGTGTTCCATACCAATTGTTTGCAACTTTCTGAAAGTCTTTTCTGTCGAACTTCCTGCTCTACCTCCCCCACAAGAGGTGGAATTTTTAATTGAATTGCTACCCAAAATCCAACCGATCTCAAATCCTGCCTATCGCATGAGTCGTTATGAGCTCGCAGAGCTAGAAAATCAACTTTCTGAACTAATTTCCTAGAAGTTTATCTGCACTAGTCATTCTCCTTGGGATTCTCCAGTATTTTTTGTGAAAAAGAAGGATGATTCCCTCAGACTTTGCGTGGATTGTCGGGAACTTAACCGAGTAACGGTTAAAAGTAAGTACCTCTTGCCTCGAATCAACGACCTCTTTAATAAATTGCAAGGGGTCACAGTCTTGTCCAAGATCGACCTCAAAACAAGATATTATCAATTGAGAGTCAAAGAGGATGATATTTCAGTGCAGGTAAAATTTGTATGAGTTCAGGGTAATGCCGTTCGGGTTAACTAATGCCCCTGTAGCCTTCATAGACCTCATGAACTGAGTTTTTCGGCACACACTAGATTAATACGTCATTGTATTTATTGACGACTTCTTAGTGTACTCCAAGAGTCTGGAGGACATGCAGTACACTTGTCTGAATTGTTAGAGACCCTTCACTGGAACCAACTGTATGCTAAACTTAGCAAATGCTCCTTCTGGTTGAATTGAATTTTCTTCCTCGGTCATATAATTTTGAGTGAAGGAGTTTTTGTGGATCCATCCAAGGTTGAAATAGTGATCAACTAGAATCTGCCCACTAATGTGGCCGAGGTATGTAGTTTCCTTGGCTTGGCAAGTTACTATTGACGATTTATCGACGGATTTTCTAAGATTGCTGCTCCATTGACTCGACTCACTCAAAAGGGTATGCCGTTTGTCTGGAATTACAAATATGGTGAAAGCTATTATGGAATTGATGCATTGTCTTACCTCTGCTCTGGTGTTGATCCTCCCTGACAACACTGGAAGATTTCAGGTTTACTGTGATACATCTCATATTGGCTTGGGGTGCATTTTGATGCAGCATGGTAGAGTGGTCGCTTATGGATCCTGATAGTTGAAATCTCATGAGCGAAACTACCCTACTCATGACCTGGAATTGACGGCCATTATCTTTGCCCTGAAGATATGGCGTCATTACCTATTTGGTCAAACCTTTAAGATTTACACTGACCACATAAGTTTGAAGTACATCTCCTCACAAAAGGAGTTAAATATGAGACAAAGATGCTGGATGGATATCCTGAAGGATTATGATATCAAGATCATCTATCACCCCAGTAGAAGGAATGTAGTCATTGATGCATTTAGCCGAAAGGATTCTGCAGAGTTGGCCCAAACCATGACCTCCTGTTGGAAGTAAATTGATGTTATGCAATTGGTCCACCTCAGCTACTATGGTAAAGGTGCCTATATCGCTCAGATTTGAGCCCTGCCGAATCTTTTCTTGAAAATATGGGAAGCTCAGTCCACAGACCAGGAACTCACCAAGAATCTAGGTAAGTTCTCTTCTGACGAATTTCCTAATTTTAAAATTTTTGATGATGGACTGTTTAGATTTTAGAACTGAATTTGGGTTTCCGTCGCTGTAAGGGCGGATGTTCTCAAGATCATCCATGCCTCCAAGCTATTTATCCACCCCGAGAGTACCAAGATGTACTGAGACTTAAAGCTTCAATACTGGTGGCCGAGAATGAAGAAGAACATAATTGACTACATCTTTTGATGCCTCACTTACCAGAGGATTAAGGCAGAACATCAGAGACCCGACAGTTTGTTACAAGGCCTCCAGATTTTAAAATAAAATTGAGAGCATGTAACTATAGATTTTGTCACCGGATTGCCCAGGACTTATTCTGGTCAAAATGGTATTTGAGTCATCTTTGACAGATTAACCAAGATCGCCCATTTCTTACCCATCAGGACCACTGACTCCCTCATTCATTATGTTTGATCGACATCCTTGGTTTACCTTCTATTTTTGGGACAACTTTCAGGAAGCTATGGTTTTTGGATTGTACTTCAGCACCACTTATCATCCCCAAACAGATGGTCAATCAGAATGTACATTTCAGACGTTGGAAGATATGTTGCGTGCTTGCATCCTTGCGTCCTTGACTTTGGCGATAACTAGTATGGGTATCTTCTCCTATGTGAATTTGATTATAATAACAGTTATCATTCTAGTATCAGCATGACTTTTTATGAAGCCTTGTATGGTAGGCCCTACCATTCTCCCACTTGTTGAAGCGAAGTAAAAAACCAGTGTCATTTGGGACCAGACTTTATCTAAGAGACTATTGAGAAAGTCGCAATCATTCATAAGAACTTCGCTACCGCCCAGAGCCATAAAAAAAGTTACGTTGATAATCATAGGCGACCCCTGGAATTCGCCGTTAGAGATCAAGTCTTCCTCAAGGTTTTCCCTACAAGGGAAAAATGTGGTTCAGGAAAAGAGGGAAGTTAAGCCCTCGGTATATGGGACCTTTCTGAATCGTTGAGCGCATTGGACCCATGGCATACTAGCTTACTCTCCCCCAAGAGTTTATTGGTTTACATGATTTTTTTATGTCTTGATGCTCAAAAGGTACCACCCTGACCCTTCTCATATCATTCCTCATGATGAGACATAGGTACAAGCCGATATAACTTATGAGAAATTCCTTGTGGAGATTCTTGGATGGACAGACAAGGTCTTGTGCAAAAAGATGATTCCCATGGTGAAAGTACAGTGGCAGCATCATACACTAGAAGAGGCGACACGGGAGTTGGAAAGTGAGATGAGGAAAAGGTTTCCTGACCTGTTCAAGACAAATTTGGGGACTAAAGTTTTCTAAGGTGGAGGAGATGTAACACCTCGCTCACCACTGTACTTAACTTGTATTTGAAAAACCCTAATTATTCGAGTCTTAAGGCCACACTGAACTCATTTATTTTATTCCGCAGCTTATTATCGTAATTCATAAATTATGCTGATTTTTATTTATTTTTATTTTATTTAATTTTATCTAATTTAAATTTAATTTAATTATTTAATCATTATTTTTTAAAAATAATCGATTTTTAGGAAAAATAAAAAACAGGGGGAAAAAATCCCCCGAGAAAAGCTACCCCTGCGGGCGCCCATGTGTTGTACGCGTGCGACAGGCGCAGGACGTGCGCACAGTGCACATGTCTCATTGCGTGCGGTGCAGAGGGATAGGCCTGCGTGCACATCTTGTCGGGCACAAGCAAGACTCATCTGCGTGCGTCACATCACGCGCAGACAGGTAGGTGCCACATACTGTGCGTGAGCCGTCCACGCAGCAGGCTTGCGTGCTTAGGGCCTTCGTACAATAGGCATGCGCGCACGGTGCCCCAACATGCCTAGACCTTGCGCGCGCATAGGCCAGCCCGACTCCTATATGCTGGGCTTGCAGCATGGGCCGTGTGGGTGAGGCCACTTTTGCCTTGGGCAGTGTGCCACCACCCACCTCGGACAGTGTGCCACTATTTGTGGTGCCACTGCTGTGGATGAGGTCTTTTTCCTCTATTTTTCATGTCAAGCATCTTTTTACTCTCTCTCTTCATCGGATTTTACCACTGCGCACAAATTTAACGACTCTCATTTTCTATAAATGGGTCCCTTTTGCCCATTTTCTTCTCAATTTCATTATTCCACCTTTCAAGAGTTAGAGAGAGAGAGATAAAGAGAGATCTAGAGAGAGAAGGAGAGAAGGAGAAGAAAAACGGTATAAAAAAAATTATCAAGATATTGGTAAGGAATTTAGTATTTCTTTAAACATCTTAAGGGGTATTCTTAGACAAAAAAAAGATTACATTGATAATTATGTGATTTTTCCTGTTTTGCATGCTTTGTGTTAGTAGGCTTAATAAGTTGAATTATTCTTGATTTCAAGCATGCTATGTGAGTTATAGACAATTGATGATTTGCATGTAATTAAAATAATATGCAATCGATAAGGTTATCTAGAAAATAAAAAAAAAAAAAGAAAAAACAAGTGGAATGAAGCATTAATGGTCTAAATTATGTATCTGTATTGACATGCATAATGCATCAAGTATCTCATTAGGTTTTTTATCTCTGAGGTGTATCTGTTCCCTTATTCCCATCCGGGATATCTATTTTCCCCCTCCCCCATCTAGTTTGGAAAGCATAAGAGGATCGCTCCTTATGGATGACGACGTACCCTCCGACGATAGTGGTGACGCGAATATCTATTAGGTGTCATGTTTGGCTAAGTATTGTCGTGACCATAAGATATCTTATAGGACCGCTATGGTTGGTACGACCATGGTCATAGATCGTGCCATGATTTGGAAAGCCAGAAATGTGCCTGAGAAAATTACCGTTATCTGTATTTGATTTGGTCATTCCACATGGGTAGTCAAAAATCTGTATTTGCTTTCAAAGATGGAAGTCATAACGACTTCACGAATCATGACACAAAAATCCTAACATTTCATGATTTATTTTATTTTTTCTATTTTTAGTTATGCTATGTATTTTATTTTGATTGTTGACTATAACTTGATTTTTTTTTTAATAAATAAATTATTTTCATAAGACAAGATAGGTCTACGATGTAACCAAATGGTAAGTATTTATGTTAGAGTTATTCACCTTTTAAAACCTTACGATGTTATCTAAATACTATTTTCTTTACTAAGTATATGGAACTCACTCTTTTCATGCCCCCCAGATGAGGAAGATAATGAGGAACTGTCAGTTGATCTACCTATTGAAGTTTATGAGGATCCCGTGGATACGCAAACCTTGAGTGCATGATTGTCCTTGCACTTGATGAGTCCAATAATATAATGAAAGAAGTGCCCCTCTTTTATATTTTGACATTGTATTTTGCAGCCACTTCTAGCCTCAGTTATATATATGTCATTTGAACTCATATATTTATAAGAGATTTGTATTAATTTACTCCACTGCATATAATTTTTATCATGCACTCGTAATCTGTTTTTGTATCTGACACTCATATGCCTTATTTAGCATCTAGGATGTCACACCTCTCCTTATCCTAAGTAACCCTAGCATAAAGTCCATAAAGATGTCTACCCATGGGGCTGTGGGTACAAGTAACGGTATGTATAGGCTATGAGGCATCACTCTAGACTTGACTTGCCTACAAGCATTACACTGGTCACAGATATGTTCGACATCTCTCTTTATGTTGGGCTAATTGAAGTGTCCTTATAACATGTCTAGGGTCATGGCCACCCCAAAATGCTCGATGAGTCCCCCACTATATACTTCCCATACCAATAATTCGCTAATGAAATAGCTTGGTACACACAAATTGTTTTCCTTAGGAGGAACCCATCGCTCTTGTGGTATTTTTGAAAAGTGTAGTGCTCACTAGCTTTGTAAATAGAGGAAAAATATTTATCATTGGTGTACATCTCCTTTATGTGCTTAAATCTTAAAAATTTGGAACTTAAAGTGGTGAGTAGAGCATACCTTCAATATAATGAATCCGCAACTATAGAGGAAGATTTTTATGAACTATACCCACTACGATGTCTACGATTAAGCTTACCTTGGCCCTTTAAGTGCTTAAGGAACTCGTGATCGGTGTGAATCACAAATTTCTTTGGCAGCAAGTAGTGTTGCCACACTTCCAAGGATCTTACCAGGGCATATAGCTTTTTATAATAGGTCGAGTAGTTAAGTGGTGCGCCATTAAGCTTTTTACTGAAGTAGGCTACTGGGTGCCTTCTTACATCAACATGGCTCCTATACCTATTCCTAAAGCATCACATTCAAGTTCAAATATTTTATTAAAGTCAGGCAAAGCAAGTGTAGGGCAGAGTACATTTTTTTCTTTAACTGAGTAAAGGTGGATTCTTGTTTATTAGTCCACACAAATTGGACATCCTTTTTGACAAAATCGTTTAAGGATGTCGCGATGGAACTAAAATCCTTGATAACCTGCGGTAGAAGCTAGCTAACCCATGAAAGCTCCTTATCTCACTCGTAGTTGTCAGTGTAGGACATTCCTTAATAGCTTTTATTTTCTCTTCATCAACCTCAATACCATGAGCACTTCCTAGGAATCCTAATAAGATTAGTTTATCACTACAGAAGGTATATTTCTTCACATTAGCATATAATTATTCGTTTTGTAGAACCTCAATAACTGAACGAATATGTTGGATGTCGTCGTCTAGGTTCTTGTTGTATATTAGGATGTCGTCAAAGTACACAAGTATGAACTTTCCTAGGAATGGTTGTAAGATATAGTTCATAAGTCTTTTGAAGGTATTGGGGGCATCTGAAAGGCCAAAAGGCATTACGAGCCATTCATATAGGCCATATTTAGTTTTGAAGGCCATTTTTCACTTGTCTTTAGGGTTCATCCTAATTTGGTAGCACCCACTTTTTAGGTTGATTTTAGTGAAAATAGTTGCATTATTAAGTTCATCTAGCATGTCATCTAATTGGGGAATAGGGTGTCTATATTTTACTGTGATTTTGTTGACAGCTTAGCAGTTAGCACATATTTTTTAAGAGTCGTTGTGACATCCTAAATGCTAATTGAGGCAAATGGGTGTCAGATATAAAAGTAGGATTACGAGTGCATGATAAAATTTTATATATCGGAACAAATTAATACAAATCCCTTACAAATATATATGAGTTCCAATTACATACATATAACTGAGGCCAGAAATGGTTACAAAATACAAAGTCCAAATACAAAAGAGGGTCATTTCTTTCACTACGTTATTGGACTCATCAGAGTGCGGAAACAATCATGTGCTCAAGTTTTATTGATCCACGGGATCCTCATAAACCTCTATGGGTAGGTCATCTTGTGGTTCCACATTTTTTTCTTCATCTGGGGGGGCATGGAAAGAGTGATACGTTCAGTAAGGAAAATAGTATTTAAATAATATCGCAAGGTTTTAAAAGTGAACTATTCTAATATAAATTCTTATCATTTGGCTACTTTGTAGATTTATCTTATATTACGAAAATAATTTATTTATTAGAGAAAACAACACGTTAATAGAAATAAAACAAACACACATCATACAAGATAATAGAGAAAATCAAATAAATCATGAAATACTCAGATTTTCATGTCATGCTTTGCGAAGTCATTACAACTTCCACCTCTAGAGGCAAATACAGATTTCCAACTACCCATCTAGAATGACCAGATCAGATACAGATAACAGCAATTCGCTCAGGTACATTTTCGGCTTACAAAAACCATGGTACGATCTATTATCATGGCCGTATGATGATAATGGTCCTATCAGATATTCTATACTCATAACAATACTTAGCCAAAGGTGACCCCTAATAGATATTTGCATCACCACTCTCGTCAAAGGGTATGCCGTCATCCATAGGGAGCGACCCTCTTACGTCTTTCCAGACCAGATGGGGGAGAGAAAAACAGATACCCTAGATGGGGTTAGGGGAACAAATACCCCTCAGAGATAAAAAAACGTAATAAGATACTTGATGCATTATGCATGTCAATATAGAAACATACTTCGGACCATTCATGCTTCATTCTACATTTCTCTTTTTTTTGTTTTTTTTATTATTTTCCAGTAACAACACCAACTTCATATTATTTTTATTACATGCAAATAATAAAGTGTCTATAAATTACATAGCATGCTTGAAATCAAGAACAGTTCAGCTTATTAGACCTACAAGCATAAAAGCATGCAAAACATGTAAAATCACAATTATCATATTTAATACATTTTTTTTAATCTGAAAATACCCCTTAAGACATTTAAAGAAATATTAGATTTTTTACCAAAACCTTGATAATTTTTTCTACACTATTCTTTTTTTCTTTCTCTCCTTCTTTCTCTAGATCAATCTCTCTCTTTCTCTCTCTCTAACTCTTGAAAAATGGAAGAATAGAAGTGTGGGGAAGAATAGCAAGGGAAGACCCTATTTATAGAAATTAGGAATCGACAGATTCGTGCCAAGTGGTAAAATCTGATGAAGAGAGAGAGAAAAAAGATGCTTAGCACGAAAAATGAGGGAGCAGATTCTCCTCTGTCGATGGCAGCGATGCACCGCTCAAGGTGACGGCAGCGTACTACCCAAGGCAGCAATGGTTTACCCAGCGCACTACAGGATAGCTTGCAGACGTACAAGCCCTGCGCGGACAGACATACTGCGCGTAGGCCCCTGGTGCACAAGGGCCTATGTACGCAGGTCTATTGCACGAACAGCACGCGTACAGTACATGGCACCTATCCGTTCGCGAGGTGATGCACTGACAGCCCGCCTGTGTGCGACAGGACATGTGCAGGGTTTGACCCCGCACTGCACGTGCAAATAGGACATGCATGTTGCGCACACGTCCTGCGCCAGCTACACATGTGTTTGCACAGTGTGCAGGCGCCCGCGTGTGTACTCCCTTCCCTGCGGGATTTTTCTCGTTTCGCCAGTTTTTTAAATTTCATTTTTTTTTGTATTGAATAAAATAAAATTAAAATTAATGAAATTAAATAAAAATAGAATTAATTAAGATAAAATTAAATAAAATCAAATTAAAATCGATAAAATTCATGAATTATGATAATAATTTACGAAGTAAATTAAGTGAGTTCAATGCGGCCTAAATGCCCGAATAAATAGGGTTTTCAAATTAATTAAGCACAACGATGGGCGAGGTGTTACAACCGTCCTTTTTGCGTATTAGTAGGACGAGTACAACACAAGGGCTCAAACTTTCCTTAACATGCCCAGGAACTCTTCTACTTGGCCCTAGAGTTCCTTAGTTTCTTCTGGATTACTCCTATAGGTAGTGCGATTAGGAATGGTAACTCTGAAGATAAAGTCAATTTGATGTTCGATTCCTGTAGCAGTGGAGGTCCCTTCGAAATTTCCTCCAGCATAAGGTCCTCAAATTCCTAGAGGAGGGAAACAATACCTCGAGGTTGGGCTAGGTTTAGGTTGGACAAGTTCAGATAGAACTCCTTATACTGCATACTACAGGGCTTTTTCTTTCACAAACTCTTGCCTCCCATGTTGTCCCCTCACATAAAGACTTTCTTTTTTTTTCTCTCTCTCTCTCACCTTTACTGGGCTTGGTTTACTTCTTCCTAAGGACTCTTTCCTCTTTCATTCCTTTTTTTTCTCTAAGTATTCTTCGAAGGCCCTTTTGACCTTTACTTGATCCTCGTGCACATCTTGAGGTGAGAGAGGTGTGAGGACATGAATGAGGTCGTCCTTTTGTAAAAAATAGTGGTTGGTCCGACCATGGTGTTGGACTTGTCTATAAAATTGCCAAGGCCTACTATCACATGGCTGGCGTGTATAGGAACAGCATCATAACATACCTTATCTTTGTACTTACCAATGGATAAGGGTACCATGACTTGTTGAGTTACCTTTACTTCGTCACTCTCATTCAACCATTATAACTAATAGGGGTTAGGATGAGCCATGCCTGTAAGTCCCAATCTTTTCATGAGTAAGGTGCTTGCCACATTAGTGCAGCTTCCTCCATCGATGATCATACTACACATCTTGTTGTTGACCAGGTAGCAGGTGTGGAATATGTTATCTCATTGTTCATGGTCCTCACCCTTAGCAAGTTGAGGGCTCTTTACAAAACAAGGGTACTGCTTAAGTTAGGAGTTTTTACAATAATCTGAAACATATCGAAGTACCTACAAGAAGAAGCTAGCAAAAGTAAAAACTCTCCCTTACCTCCATTCATGTTTATCTCACAATCTCTCAAGTGATATTTTTTTTTGTTGAGTTGAGCGTCTAAAATTGAAATCACTTGAATTAGGTCTGCTCGTTAGTCCTTATGACACAACAAGGAACCCTAAAAGGATCTTACTTCTACGAAAGATTAAAAATAAGCACACATAAAAAGAAATGGTGTGCCTTTCGTGTGTTAAGCAACTAGTATCAATTAGCCACTTAATTTTATAATGGAACAAATATAAAATAAAAGACAGAAATGTAGATCATAAAGATTGATAATGTAGACTGATGAGTTGGGATCCGATCAATCCTGATGGATATAACTGAAAAATGTACCTATGTATACTACCCTCCAATTGTCAGTTATGCTCTACTACCGATCAAGTTTCTTCATGCAATGTTGATGTAAGATTATAGAAATGCAATTTGAAAATAAAACATGGATAATGTATGGAATGAAAACAAAAGTTTTTGCTCACACCTGTTAGGTGAGGTACTATGCCTTCGATTTCTTAAAGGTTTTTCAGTTACCAATTAGGCGGCTATTATGCTTTTATTATGCAAGATGCAAACAACATGCCAATTGCCTTATGGGGTGTACTTGTGATATTTTTGTACTTTTGATGTATATAATTTTTTAAAAAATAATAGAATAAACACAAAATTACTTGAAATGAACAGATAGAATGGATTCAAGTAATATGCAAACGAATTAACAATCAAATAATGTTTTTGAATGTTAATTTAGGAATAAAATTCTTGAAAGCAATAAAGATAGTTTAAATTTTAGAAGCCTAAACTCTGATACCAAATAACGCAGGAGGGTGTGGGGATGATCGAATCAACTCTTATAACCCAATCAATGTATGCAATATTAAAACTTAACTACCTAGAAAACTCCTCCCTCTAATTGATTCTACAATGCTAAAATGAATGCAAAAACAAAGATTAGAAAAAATAAAACAAGGAAAGGAAAAGCGTCACAGACTTGCTGACAAGTTAATCTCCGCTTATTGGCTCAATAAGAATTCTGAAGACTTATACTTCTTGAAGAACTTGAAAAAGCTAAAAATTAGCAAAATGCTAATTCTTGAAGAAAAACAAAATTTTTCAATATTATTTCTCTCAAATTGATTGTCTTAACAACTTATGGGCAAAGCCTATTTATAAGCTTTCCCGGGATAGTTCTAAATGATCAAAATCACTTAAAAAATTAATAAAATAATAGTCTATCCTCATATAGTTGCAAAAGAAATAATTAAAATAATCATAGGGATAAATTTTATATTAAAATAATAATTAAAACAGGATATGTTTTATTCCATGTGATTTCCATGTAAAAACACATGGAGAAATTAATTAAATCATGTGGTAATTAATTAAAAAATATGGAAAATTAAAAGTGGGGTCCAAAAGAATAAAAATTTAAAAATAATTAAAAAGGGGGTGAAGGGCTAGCAGGTCATGTGAGATAGGCCACGGGTCAGGCCTGCATGCTGAGCATGGGCTTGCTAGGCACATGCCTGGCCCACCTACGTGCATCAGGTAGGATGGGCCTGCTCGGCCACGGTCCTCCCTTCCTAAGGCATGGGTCGCACGTACATGGGTTGTGATGTGTGCGTCCCCAATTTCGTGCACATGCATGATGCTGCTCGTATGCTGCGCTTGTCCTGCACGCATGCCACGCAGGCTGGCTATACAAGCTTCACTTGTCTCATGCTTGTGTGCTGCTTCACGCAGGTGAGGTTCTTGGATGTGTGGGTTGACTCCCATGTACGTTGGACACATTCTAAAGGTAGTTTATGTGTGCTGCACGTGTCTTCCATTGATTTGCTGGACTTTGGGCCTTTTTTTATGCTTCATTGGTGATCATGTTACTCACCCATTCCTACACTATCAACTTGAAAATTCCTTGAAGTTTTTGAGTCCAGCTTTAGGTGATTAGGCTTACGAGTAACTAGGCTTGTCTCTCCATTGGTTCTAGTTCATCATGGGCTTCAATGTGCTGCATGTCTTCCTCTTTTATCAAAGTTCCCTTTGTGATGGTTTTTGCATCAGAAATTCTAAATCATATTCTAAATAGAATTATAAAATAAAAGAATATATAAAGGCTTAAGCTCTTAGTTTGTAAATATGCTTTTGAGATTAATAAAAATTAAACTTTGTACTTTCTTCAAGAATTAACTTTGACTAATTTTCTAGCATCTTTAAGTTCTTTAAAGTTAGAGAGCTTTCTGATCTCTTGTTGAGCCGAGGAGTTGGGATCTACTTATCAGATAATTCGTGGCGTCTTTCTTTTCCTCGTTTTAATTTCTTTCTTTCTTATTTTTGCATTCCACATAATTGGATGTAGATTTAATTAGAGGGGTTTATTTAGGCAGTTAAGTATTTGATTACATATTTAGTTGTGGTTTCGGGGGTCAAAAATATATTTCCCATATCTTTTACGTCAGGGAACCTTCCATCCGCATGAGGGAAGCATGCAAACAACAAGCCAAGTCTGTAAAGAAGTTTTTCAAAGATTCCAAACCCATGACATATAGAAGGGAAATTCAAAGAAGATACCTAATGCATAAATGATCCATGGAAGAGGAGTTTCCAAGCCACATGCATGAGGAAGGTGGAATATGAGGACCCATTTGTTCTACATGCTAAATATTCATCAAGACTTCAACTCAAATATTAGTGGAAAAGATCACATGGAGATTTGGATGAAGAGAGAAGATTATTTTATGATTTTATGAGATTTAATTTGATTATTTTAGATTATTTTAATTAAGTTAGGTAAGATTTAATTATTGTTTAAGAGTGATGTGGGAGGGTATGGGGAGGATTGAATCAACTCCTATAACCTATTGTAACGCATGCAATATAGAAACTTAACTATCGAAATTACCCCTCCCTCTACTTGAATCTACAACACCTAAAGGCATGCAAAAACAAGAATTAAGGAATTAGAATAAGAAAAAGAAAGACACCACGGACTTACCTGATAAGTCGATCCATGCTCATTGGCTCAACAAGACTTTTGAAAGCTCCCTAACTTATGAAGAACTTGAAGATGCTAAAGAATTTAGTAAAGGTAGTTCTTAAAGAAAGTAAAGCTTCAATTTTATCCTTATCAAATGTGTGTTTACAACCTATGGGAAAAGACCTTTATATAGGCTTTTCCCAGGATAGTTATAAATGATTACAAATACTTTTAAAAATAATAAATTATTAATCTATCTCAATCTACAGTTCAAATAAATAATTAAATAATCATAGGGGTTAGATTTTATATAAGAATAATTATAAAATTGATCCTAAAAAAGATAGAAATTAACTCATATATTTTCCATGAAAAACACATAAAAAAATTGAAAAGGAAGAGTCCAAGACGGACTTAAAGTCACGGGCTACAGACTAGGTGCACGGGTTAACCTGTGGGCGGCACGCAGTCGAGTGCATTCGATGATCTAAATAGGTGGCGCGGGTCACTAGGGATGGGCATGCAGGCTGATCCATTTGGGTTGCGTAGGTCATTTTATGGGTTGGCCCATCCAAGGACATATAGGTTGTGTGCAAACACTGTTGGGCTTTAAGCGCGGGCTAGGCCTATGTGTGCACTGGATGCTGGGCATGCCCCTAGCTTGCTGTGGGTTGGGAGTGCACCTGGCTTGCTGGACTTTAACGTGCGCAGGTTGGCCTACTGCGTGCATGCAGGGAATGAACTGGGCGCTCAGTCTACTGAGCATCACGCATGTTGTGTGCATATGTTGCACGCTTATACGTGTGGCATGAGGTTGCATACTTGCGTGCGCACGTGCAGGGCGAGTGGGCTTGTCTGAACACTTGGCATGCTGTGTCACGTGAGTTGTACGCCTGCATGTTTTGGCGAGTTTGTCAACACGTGGGTTGCCTTGCACACGTGCTGAAGGTAAGTCATGTGTGATGTACGTGATGTCAACTAGTTGCTTGGGACAGAATATGTCCTTTGGATTTTTTCTTGAGCTTTATTGGTAATTTCATCAGTTACCCATTTTTGCACCAAAAGGTTGAAATTATTTGTGAATTTCCTGACTTAGCTTCATGTAATTGGTCCTAAGGGTAATTGTACTTATTTCCCCATAAAACCTAGCTCGTCACGGAGATTATCATCTTTCCCTGTATGAGATGGTATGCCAACTTCATCTACTGAGTATTTTGCATGCCTGGAGTCATGTTATTCCCCTTTCTTTGAAAGGATTTTTCCTTGAATCTTCACCTACATTAAAAGGAGAGAGATCAGAAACATTAAAGGTGGTAGACACTTCATACTCACCTGGTAGGTCGATCTTGTGTGCGTTGTCGTTGACACGCTCTAAGACTTGGAATGGTTCATCCCCCGAGGGTCTAGCTTATATTTTTGTTGTTGGGGAAACCTTTCTTTTCTAAGATGAACCCATACCCAAGCTCTTGGCTGAAATACAACTCATTTCCTCCCCTTATTGGCATTGCAGGCATAGGATTTATTTTGCTTCTATATGTGTTGCTGCATCTTTTTTTTATGGCTTTGATGAGTTCGGTTCGCTACTGTCCATCTATACTCTTAACTTCTTGCACAAGAATAGCGGTTAGATCTAGCATAGTTAAGGAATTGAAACCATACACTACCTTGAAGGGTGATAACCTAGTAGAAATATGAATACTTTGGTTGTAGATGAACTCGATCATAGGTAAAAAATCCTCCTAAGTCTTCAAGTTGTTGCCAACCACGACTTTTAATAGGGATCCTAAGGTCTTATATACCACCTCCATTTGTCCATTGGTCTGGAGGTGACATGCAGTAGAGAATAATAATTTTATCCCTAACTTACCCCACAATACCCGCTAAAAGTGGCTAAGGAACTTGACATCCCTATCACTTACAATAGTCTTAAGTATGTCGTGAAGTTTCACGGCGTCCCTAAAAAATAGGTTCACAATATTTGTTGCATCATATATTTTATGACAAGCAATGAAATGGACAATCTTGCTAAATCAATCCATCATAACAAATATGTTGTCATGACCCCTCCTTGTCCTAAGCAATCCTAGCACAAAATCTATAGAGATATCTACCACGGGGTCGTAGGTATAGGTAAAGGGTATAAAGGCCATACTCTAGATTTGGCTTCCCTGCAAGCATTACACTGGCCATAGATGCGCTTGACATCCTTCTTCATGTTGGGCAAGTAGAAATGTTCTTGTAACATGTTTAGGGTTTTGGCGACCCCAAAATGTCCCATTAGTCCCCCATTATGTGCTTCTTATACCAACAATTCCCCAATGGAACAGCTTGGAACATATAATATGTTTTTCCTTAGAAGGAACCCATTGCTCCCATGGTATTTTTGGAATGTATAATGTCACAAGCATGGTAAATAGAGGAAAAATCCTTATCATTGGTGTACATCTCTAATATGTTAAAAACTTAAAAATTTAGAACTTAAGGTAGAGAGTAAAGCATACCTTCGAGCTCAGGCAACAACGAAGATATTAGCCTTCCCTTATTTATACTTTATCACATATGAGAACGACTCTATAAACTCCACCCAGTTATCATGTATACGGTTGAGCTTACCTTGACCCTTTAGGTTCTTAAGGGACTTGTGATTGGTGTGAATCAAAATTTTTTTCGACAATAGGTAGTGTTGGTGTACCTCCAAGGACATTACCAAGATGTATAACTCCTTGTCATAAGTTTGAGTAATTAAGCAATGCGTCACTAAACTTTTCACTGAAGTAGGCTATTGGACGGCCTTATTATAACAGCATAACTCCTATACCTATTCTTAAAGCATTATATTCAAGTTCAAAAGTTTTGTTAAAATCAAGTAAAATAATTATAGGTGCATAGCAAAATTTTTTTTTAACAAGGTAAAGACAGATTCTTGTTTCTCAGTCCACACAAACATGACATCTTTTCTAACCAATTCATTCAAGAGTGCCACGATGGAACTGAAATCCTTGACAAACCTGCAGTAGAAGCTAGCTAACCCATGGAAGCATCTTACCTCGCTCGTCGTTGTCATTGTAGGCCAATCCTTAATGGCTTTTATCTTTTCCTCATCAACCTCAAGGCCATGAGCACTTACTTCCTAAGAAGATTAGCTTATCACTGTAGAAGGTGCACTTCTTAGCATTCGTATATAATTGTTCTTTTTGAAGGACCTCGAGGACTTAATGAAGATGTTAAACGTAGTCATCTAGGTTTTTACTATAAATTGGGATATCATCAAAATATATGACTATGAACTTCATAAGAAATGATCATAGGACATAGTTCATAAGTCTCATAAAGGTACTGAGGGTGTTTAAAAGGCTGAAGGGCATTATAAGCCATTCGTACAGGTAATACTTGGTTTTGAAGGTCGTTTTGCACTCATCACCGAGATTCATCCTTACTAGGTGATGCACACTTTTGAGATCAATTTTGGTGAAGATGGCTGCTTTATTAAGCTCATCTAGTATGTCATCTAACTGGAGAATGAGGTGCCTATATTTTACCATGATTTTATTAATAGCTCGGCAGTTGACACACATTCTATAAGAATCATCCTTTTTGGGTACTAGTAAGACAGCAACAACACAAGGATTCAAATCTCGTACGTGTTCCTTTTCCAATAACTCTTCTAATTTACTATTGGAGTTCTTTGGTTTCCTCCGGGTTGCTCTTATAAGCGGGTCGATTAGGAGTGGTGGCTCCAGGTACAAAGTCAATTTAGTGTTCGATCTCTCGTAATGGCGAAAGTTCTTCTAGAATTTCCTCTGGTAATACGTCTTTAAACTCTTGTAGGAGGGAGATAATACTACATGGCAGAGATGGGTTAAGATCCCAATATTCAAATAGACCTCCTTATATCGTAGTACTACAAGGCTTTTCTTATCACAAATTACTTGCCTCACTTGTCTTCCTTCAATATAAAGAATCTCTTTCTTTTTCTCTCTCTAGCTGGCCTTTATTAGGCACGATTTATTCTTTTATAGGGCCTCTTGATCTTCCTTTTTCTCCTCTCTCTCTAAATATTCCTCAAAAGCCTTTTTGACTTTTACTTGGTCCTCGTGTACCTCTCATGGTGAGAGAGGTGTGAGGACATGGGTGAAGTTGTCCTTTTGAAATAAACAATGGTTGGCCAGACCATGGTGTTGGACTTGCCTATCAAATTGCTAAGGCTTGCCAAGCATTACATGGCTGGCGTGCATATATAAAACATCACAACATAACTCGTCTTTGTACTTACCGATGGAGAAGGGTATCATGACCTGCTTGGTTACCTTCACTTCACCGCACTTATTTAACAACTACAAACTGTTAGGGGTAGGGGTTAGGATAGACAATGCACATCAGTCCCAATCTTTTTATGAGTAAGGTGCTTGCTATATTGGCGCAACTACCTCTATCAATGATCATACTACACACTTTGTTATTGACCAGACATCAGGTATAGAATATGTTCTCTTGTTGTTCGTGGTCCTCACCCTTGATTTGTAAGTTGAGGACTCTTCACAGAACAAGGTTACTACTCTAATTGGGAGTTCCTGCAATGATCTAAGATATATCAAAATACCTACAAGAAAAAGTTAGTGAAAGTAATAACACTCCCTCACCTTCGCTCATGTTTACCTTGCAGTCTCTCAATCTACTGCTTCTTCTATCGAGTTGAGTGTTTGGAATCAGAATTACTTAGATCAGGGTTTGCATAGTTTTTTAGAGGTTAGAAACAAGCATACATAAAAAGGAATCTGATTTCTACTGAAGCTCAGAAACAAGCACACAAAAGAAGGAATTATCTTATAAGGGTGTCCAATTGAGATATTTTTTTGGGTTTTGGGTAATTTTAATTTTTTTGAATAATGGAATAAACGCATAATTACTTGAAAATGACAGATAGTATGGATTCAAGTAATATGCAAATGAATTACCAATCAAAATAAATTTTTGAATGCTAATTTATCAACAAGAATGGTAAAAGTAATGAAGATAGTGAGGTTTTAGGAGCCTAAGCTCTAATACCAAATGACGCAGGAAGGTATGGGGAGGATCGAACCAACTCTTATAACCCGTTTCAACACATGCACTATAAAAACTTAACTGCCTAAATTACTACTCTCTCTACTTGAATCTACAACACCTAAAGGCATGTAAAAACAAGAACGAGGGAATTAAAACAAGGAAAAGAAAGATGCCATGGATTTACTCGATAAATCAATCCCCACTCCTTGGCTCAACAAGACTTCTAAAAACTCCCTACCTTAAGAAGAACTTGAAGATGCTAAAGAAATTAGCAAAGCTGATTCTTAAAGAAAGCAAAGCTTCAATTTTATTCTTCTTAAATGTGTGTTTACAACCTATGGGTGAAGACCTTCATATAGTCTTTATTTCAAGATAGTTCTAAATGGTTACAAATATTTAGAAAAATAATAAATTATTAATCTATCCCAATTTAAAGTTCAAATAAATAATTAAATAATCCTAGGGGATAGATTTTATATTAAAATAATCATAAAAATAATATTAAAAAAATAGAAATTATCCCATGTATTTTATAAGAAAAACATATGGAAAAATTGAATAGAAAGAGTCCAAGAGGGACTCAAAGTCGCGGGCTGTAAACTAGTTACACAGGTCAACTCATGGGTGGCATGAGGGTCACTTGCGCGGGCTGATCTGGATGAGTTGTACGAGTTACAGGGACAAGAGCGTGGGTTGATCCATTTGGGGCACGTGGGTCGCTGCGCAGGTTGGCCTGTTCGCAAACACACGGCTTGCATACGAGGCTGCAAGGGGCGTGTTGCTGGGTTAACAGCGCTGGTTAGGCTGCCAGCTCAGGTTGGGCCTGCGTGTACACTGGACGCTAGGTGTGCACTCAGCCTGCTGCATGCTTGGCGTGCACCTTACTTGCTGTGCCAGGGTATATGCAGGCTAGCGTACTGCATACGTGGAGGGCAAGGGCTGGGCCTGGCCTGCTGGGCGTCACGCCTGCTATGTGCACATGTTGCATGCTTACGCATATGGTGTGAGCCTGTGCGTTTGCATGTGCGCACGGGGCATGCCAACTTGTCTACACACTTGGTGTGCTGTGTCATATAGGTTGTGCGCCCACATGTGCCAGTGAGTCTATTCACACGTGGGGTTCCTTGAACACATGCTGAAGGTAAGTCACATGTGATGCACGTGACCTCCACTGGTTCCTCAGGCTAGGATATGTCCTTTAGGCCTTTTCATGAGCTTTATCGATGATTTTGTCACTTACCCCTTTCTGCACCAAAAGGTTGAAATTTTTTTGGAATTTCCTGACAAGAATTCGCGTAATTGGTTTTAAGGGCAATTGTACTTGTTTCCCCATGGAATATAACTCGTCATGGAGATTATCATCTTTCTCTATGTACTTGAGTATTTTGCGTGCCTTGACTAACGTCAAATAATTTTAGTAAAATTCATACTTAAGATTTCAAGTAGAATTATATTATCCTACTTCGTGTTGAATTATAAAATAAAGGCCTATATAAGGACGTTAGATATAAGGTTGTAATCACAATTCATAAAATTAATAAAGTTCAAGCTTTTTGTATAAAAATAAGCTTTGTTGATTTTGAGAGAGTTCTTCAAGTTCTTCAAGGTAGGTAGCTTTCAGAAGTCTTGTTGAGTCAGGGAATCAATGATCGACTTATTGGGTAAATCATGGCATCTTTCCTTTTCTTTTTTTTTTAAATTCCCAATTATCTTGTTTTTGCATGCCGTATAGGTGGGTGCAAAATCCAAGTAGGTAGGATTAATTAGACGGTAAAGTCTTCAGATCATAAGTGGTGTAAGGTTCCCGGAGTATTACGATCCTTCCAAGTCTCTCTAGCATCAGTTAGTATCAGAGTCGTGTACTTTCGTATCGATAAGTTTTATACATGTAATGAAGTGTGTCATTTTACTAAGCGGTCCATTACAATGAATATGATGTCATTACCCCTCTTATTTTTACGAAATCCCAAAACAAAATCCATGAAAATATCTATCTAGGGTGTCATAGGGACATGCAAAGGTGTATATAAACCATGAGGTAAAACCCAGATTTGGCTTTTCTACATGCAATGCATCTACTAGATATATGTTCTATATCTTTCCTCATATTAGGCCAATAAAATTGTTCATGCAATATATCTAGAGTTCTAATTATCCTAAAACATCCTATGAGTCCTCCACAATGTGTTTCTCGAACTAACAATTCCCCAATTGAACAATTAGACACATAAAGATTACCATCCCTAAGAAGAAAACAATCATGCCTATTGAATTTCTGGAATGTGTAATACTCACGACATGACAAATAGTGGAAAAATCAACATCATCAACATACATCTCTTTTATATATTCAAATCTTAATAACTTAGAATTAATAGTATAAATTAAAGCATACTTGCGAGATAATGCATCTGCTGCAATATATCCTTACCTTATTTATACCTGATGACATAAGAGAATGATTCAATGAACTCGACCCACTAACAATGTTGACATTTGAGTTTTCCTTGGCCCTTCAAGTGTTTTAGGGACTCATGATTGGTGTTGATCACGAACTCCTTCGCTAATAGGTTATTGCCATACGCTTAGTATTCGTACCAAGGCGTATAACTTTTTATGGTAAGTTGAGTAGTTCAGTGGCATTTTGCAAAGTTTTTGACTAAAGTAGACTATTGAGCACCCTTCCTGCATAAGAACTACTCCTATACCTATACATGAAGCGTCATACTCAAGCTAATTTTTTTTATTAAAATCAGGTAAAGTAAGAATAGGTGCAGAACATAGCTTATCTTTTAATAAAGAAACAACAGTTTTTTATTTTTCAATCCATGTAAACTTTACATTCTTTTTGACCAATTATTCAAAGGAGGTGCAATAAAACTAAAATCCCTAATAAACTTGCGATAAACGCTTTCTAACCCATGGAAACTTCTTACTTCACTGGTTGGTGTCAAGGTAGGCAATTCTCTGATCTCTTTTACCTTATACTCATCTACCTTAATACTGTGATATCTCAAATGCTAATTAAGGCATAAGGGTACCAGATACAGAAACAGATTACGAGTGCATAATAGATAAATGTATGCAACGAAATATATAGTTACAATCCTTTACAAAATAATTATAGAGTTCTATACAATACTGAGGCAAAAACAAAATTAATTACTAGTTTCTACCAAAGATGGACTCTTTAGAGCGTGAGATAATTATGCACTCATAAAAGTTCATGGATCCACAGGATCCTAAAAGGCTTCAATGGGTGAGTAAGATCGGTTCCTCACTATCTTCCTCATCTGGAGGGGGCATAAAAAAGGGTGAGTTCTATATACTCAGTAAGAAAAATAATATTTAAATAATATAATGAGATTTTAAAGGTAATTAAAAGTACCATCGTTACTTACCATCAAGATTCATGTCAGGGTTCTTTATTGATTATGAAATCGATTTAATTTAATAAAGAAAATGTCAAGTCAAAGTTATATCATGTCCATCAAATCATGATATGCACTAATTTTTCTTTTCTCATTTTATTCTTCATGCAAAGTCATTCCCACTTCCATCTACTGAGGGTAATATGGATTTCCGACTACCCATGTGAAATGATCAATGCAATTCATATTATATCTGCAATTTGTGATTGCCAAACCAACAACACATTTATGGCTTGCCAAACCATGACACAATTTATGACCACAACCGTGCCAATCATAGTGGTCCTACATGTTAACTATAACCACGACCGTACTCTGCCAAATGTGACCCCTATAATCATATCACATCACCACTATTGTCAGAGGGAATGCCATCATCGACAGGGAGCAATCCTCTCACATATTTTCAGACCAGATGGGGGATAAACAAAATCCCTTAGGGATAAAAAGGCTAAAGAAACACTTTATGAATCATATATGCTGATACCAATAAATATTTCTCATGCTTAAACACCACTTCATACTTAATTACTTTAGCATTGTATAATGCTTCATATATCAACATTTATCCCAAGCATTCAATCATTTAAATTAAACATGCAAATAATCGATTTAAATATGTTCATAAAATAGGCATTAACACGTAAATTATTTCATTTAAGCATAAAAACTAAATCATGCAACCATTAAATTTAAATTTCATTAATTTTAATCTAGAAATACTCCTTAAGATGTTTAAAAGTAAATACTAAATTCTTTACAAACTCTTTGGTGGATGGAAGAATGAAGTGGAATTGATAAAGAAATGGTGAAATAGGTGTCCCTTTTTGTAGAAAATGGAGACTATTAGATTTGCACTAAGTAGCAAAATCTGATGAAGAGATAGAAAGTTAAGGTGAAATGATGAGATGTGACAATTGACAGATGTGACTAATGGATGGACAATGCAACGTGATGGCAGCACAAAAATCGAAGGCACGCCACCCAAACGATGGTGACACATTGCCCAAGCGACGACAGTATGCTGCCCCAAGCCGCCCAAGCTAGCGGTGGCTTGCCGCCCGAAGGCAGCACATGGTGCCCAAGGTGGCAGTGCGCCATGCCTGAGGCAGCACACGCTTGCCCAGCCTGCCACATGTGCAGGCCTAATGCGCGCAAGCCTCCTTCGCACTGGCTTATCGTTGGATGGCACATGCACAGGGCACGCAGAGATACGCACCCGTCTATGCACGATAGGACGTGCTTGCATACTGCACCTCATGCCCCGCGTGGAAGGGACCTGCGCAGAGTGCGCACGTCCTGTGCTGGCCCTGCGTGCGCATACGCCTGCAGCGCGTAAAGCACGCACGGGCAGGATTCTAATACCTATGGGATTTTCTACTATTTTTCCTCTGTTTTCCCCTAAAATCTTTTTAGTTCATTTTTTTAAATATAAATTTCCTACGAGAAAAATAAAATAATAATTTTCATAATTATTTAACCAAATAAAATATGAATTAAGATATGAAATGCAAAATTCATTTAAAAATTTCAAAATACAAAACATTAATGAGTTTAAACGGCCTTAGGGCTCAAATAAATAGGGGCTTACGTTACAACTTAAGCGCGAAGGTTTTTGGAGTATTACAAATACCTTATGCACTCACTACAAAACATAATAATATAATTTTTTCAGTGCAAAAGGTACATTTCTTGGCATTGGCATATAACCGTTCCATTCTTAGGACTTCTAAGATAGACCAGATATGTTAAAGGTGATCCTCTAATGACTTAATGTAGATTAGTATGTCATCAAAATTGACTATAACAAAATTTATTAAGGAAATGTTGTAAAACATGATTCATAAGTCTCATAAAGGTACTAGGGGCATTAGATAGATCAAAAGGCATTACTAACTATTCAAAAAAGGCCATATTTTGTGTTAAATGTAGTTTTCACTCATCACCAAACTTCATCTTAATTTGGTGGTAACCACTCTTAAGATCTATTTTAATAGATATAGTAGAACCTATGACATCGCAAATACCAAATGGGTAGATGAGAGCCAACAACTTAAATAGTTTAAAGCGTTAAAAATAATTTTTGACATTGACACGGAAATTAAAAATCCCTTACAGACAAACTAAGTTTTAAGGACTTACATCAAAGGCCATAATTTAGCAATCTTGAATAATTGAATACAAAAGTGGGGTCTTTACAGAATTTTTATGTCAGAGTGCAGAATAACTATTGCACTCGAATTATGTCTTAAAGAATTTCCAAGAATCCATGAAAGGCTCTAATCAAACTTCAAGATAACTCGGGATGGCCAATCCTGAACTTCCTTAATATCTGGGGGGCATGGATTAAGGGTGAGTTCCATGTAAACTCAGTAAGGAAAACAATGTTTACACCACATGGCTAAGTTTTAAAAAGTAAAAAATTCGAATAATACTTTATGTACCTCTTACCTCGGAGAATCATTGTGGGATGAAGTCATTTAATCATTTATAAAACTCTTTTGTCTTTATTAAGAAAATTCGATGAAATAGTTACATAACCAAGGTATGAGTACCATTATTCAACATCTAGGCAGGCATGTTATATCACATTTGGAATACTTGAACGTATCAAATATCTAATATAAGTCAAATAAATAACCTACTTAGTAAATAAAAGAACCGTCGCATAAATCATCATGGAGGTTTAACTATTACAAGTAGCGTACTTAGTAAATAGAAGAACCACTGTACAAACATCATAGAGATTCAACTGTACAAGCAACATACTTAGTAAACAGACGAATCATCATACAAATCATCATAGAGATTCAACTAGTACGAGCAGCATACCCAGTAAATAGAAGAATCATCGTACAAATCATCATAGAGATTTAACTGGTACGAGCAGTATACCTAGTAAATAGAAGAATCATTGTATAAATCATCATAGAAATTCAATTGATATAAGTAACATACTCAGTAATAAGAAGAATCATCATATGAATCATTATAGAGATTCAACTAGTATGAGCAACATACTCAGTAAATAGAAGAAGCATTATATGGATCATTATAGAAATTCAACTACTACAAACAACATATTTAGTAAATAGAAAATCATTGTACGAATCATTATAGAGATTCAACTAGTACAAATAGCATACTAAAAAAACATAAGAAGCATCACACGAATCATTATAGAGATTCAATTAGTGTGAACAGCATACTAAATAAACAAAAGAAGCATCGTACAAATCATTATAGAGATTCAACTAGTGTGAGCAGCAAACTCAGTAAATAGAAGACTGATCGTAAAAATCATTATAAAGTTTTTAATAATATCCTTAACCATATGTATGTTTTATTAATTCATTTGTTGTCCTTCGTTTGAAGCTATTGCAACATATATCCACTAAGAACAGAAGGGATTCCGGACTACCATTGTGAAGCACTGAGCCATTCTCAGTTCCTCATCATTTTCCCCATCTAGACTATAACTATGCCATCCATTGGCCATGGGGACCCCACATTCACCTAATGTGTATCCTCTCTCATCAGAGCAAATGTCGATCATCATAGGGAGCAGTTCACCAACACTTATTCAGAGGATGGAGAAATAAAAACCCCTCGGAGATAACAATCGAATGGATTTCTTCCTTCTTTTCACTTGTTTAATTCATGCTCACGATAATTTTATAACATCCCGACTTTTCAACACTTAATGAATTTTAAAATAACAATATTTCTAGTCTACTACATTAATAAATTCTTCATTTAGAATTACAACTTGGTCCTCGACCTCAACCCACGACCCGCGACCTGTGTGCCGCAGACCGTCGCAAGTTATAGCCTACGACCATAGACAATCCATGCAGGCAGGCCTGCGGGCACTGTGCATTCTTGCATATGTGACTGTGTGCATGATACTCGAGCACAATATATGGTAAGGTTGCGAACAATGGTAGAATAATGCACATGAGCACAGACAGTGTACAACGTGGCCCTCTGCGTGCACACTATCATTGACGCGACAACCTAGTATTGTCGGTCAAATGACCACCTTTGGCCTATCGTTTCGTCTTCTGGCCATACTTAGTGGGCTCCAAATCAAGCTCTTCACTCTAATTCACTGATTTCTGCTAAATGGCACAAATCTTGCCTTCTCTTTTTTTATTTAAACCTCTTCCTTTCCATTTCCTCCTCACCATTTTTCCTTTTTCATTTTCAAATATTAGAGAGAGAGTAAGAGGAGAGACTTTTAAAGAGAGAAATGGGAGATCTTTAGGGAGATTAAGGAGTAAGAAAGAAAAAAAAAACTTTAGAGTTTCACAAGCTCGTTCGAAGGATTTCTAGAAGCTCTTCCTTCACTAGTAAAAGGTTAAGTCAACCTAGTTACGGTAATGAATTTTTTAATATTTACTTCTACGCCTCTAAGTGCTCTTTTTAACTAAATAAAATAATGATAATATAAGATAGTTGTGAATGCTTGCTTGGTGTCATATTTTATCTGGTATTGGTTGATAATCTACTTCGATGCCTTTCTACTTGTTTTGATTAAATTGAACTTGTATGGGTACTAATCCTTTATCTTACTCTTAGTAAGTGGAAATAAGGGTGTTTTGATGAGCCACAACTACGTGAAAGCATCTCGATGGTCAAGACAAGAGGTAATGAATTTTTGGTTGAATGGGTTAGACCCCCACCGGGTTTCAAACATGAGGCATAATGCATGAGAGTTTGTTACATGATTAAGATGCATGAAACTTTGTCTAGAGTAATGTTTTGCTTGTTTGAACTGTTGGTTGGAAAACTCTACAATGTTCGATATCATTTTTTCATGGAAATATTGAGCATACTGCATGAAAACATAAAAGTTAGAAGTTTACATACAGGTTTGGCCCTTCGTCTTACTTAGGCAATGTCAAAGAAGGTTACTCTAGTGAACCTTGCTTTAAGAGGATGACCCAAAGGTCAAGTATGAATAAGATAAGCCTTCAGGTCGAATATGTGAAATGAGCCTTTGGGCCGGATACGAGTCTCCGGGTTGGATAAGATGAAGAATCCTTATTAGATTCAGAAATGTTTGCATTGAACATATTGCGTGCATATTAAAGAATATGAAATTATTGTGAACATGAAATAAACAAGTTAGAAGAATGGAAAAATCCATTCTACCATTATCTCTGAGGGGTTTTTGTTTCTCCCTCCTCTGAATAAGTGTTGGTGAACCGCTCCCTGTGATGGTCGGTGTTACCTCTAACAAGAGAGTATATGTGTTAGGTGAATGTAGGGTCCCCATGACGAATGGATAACCATGGATTAGAGTCTAGATGGGAAAATGATAAAGACACAAAAATGGATCGGTGATTCATAATGGTAGTGGGGGATCCATTTTACCCTCAGTGGATATAAGTTGCAACGGCTTTGTTCGAAGCTCAGTAAAAGAGAAATAAAATTTAAGTATAGTTTATAGCATCATTTTGATATGTATGATGGAAATTCCTATTTTTGGTGCATTTTTTATACTTTCTAATATTCCTCTTATCATCACCTTATCCAACTTCTCTGTTTACCCGACATGATATCCGTCTATGTATACTTGATGAAATGTATATGTTTTAGATGATATTTTTATCATGTTGAATATCTGTTTATCTGGTATTTATAAAGACAACGGTTTTTCATATGATTTAGTGGCTTCATTCTGCAAAGAACTCTAAGGTAAGAGGTATACAAGTTTTATTCAAATTGCTTACTCTTTAAACCTTAGACATGTGATTTCAAATACTATTTTTTTTACTAAATTTACATGGAACTCACCCCTAATCCATGCCCTCCAAGTGTTGAGAAAGTTAAGAGTTTGCTCTTTGAGTCATCCCTTGGAGTTCAGCTAGACCCAATTTTAGACTCTTGATAATACTCTACCACATAATTCAAGTGCAGTAGTTACTCACACTCTAATAAGGCTTCCTATAATGAGCCTACCTTGTATTGAATTTCCATCTTTTGCCTTATTGTGGGTAACCAAACTTAGAAGGTTGTAAAGGACCTCCTAATTCCGCTTCAATGTATAAAATTTTATTTTGCACTCGTAATCTATTGAGTTCTTGGCTTCTTTTTTACCCAATGGGTATTTGGGACATCACAAAATGGTATTAGAGCCTAATTCTAGGAGAAATCCCTTATTAATAGATTCCCACATCCAACATTAGAAATCCTTAGATGTTCATCACTATCATCATTAGAGAGTCGTCTGCTAATTACATAGGTTAGGAAATGTGCTACATCTAGAAAACACTAGGAACTATTTTAAAACCCTCAAATGCATACACCTTAGTAGTAAAAGTTTATTCTACAAATGTTGTTTTATTCTAACCCTTGTGGTATATAGGAGGATGGATCCTGAACCATCACCTTAAACCATTACTATTGTTGGCAAATTTTTGGAATTTTTCCATTAGGAACTAACGAGACTGTCACCCAGATAAAATGTTGAGTTCTCCTTCAACCTAATTCCTAGAACTCAACTCGTCGACATACCCTCAGGCCAAATAAACAAGATCGAGTTTCAGGAACTGCATCGCCATCTATTGTCATTGAAGAATAAGAAGTTTATCTGATCTAACTCCTTTCCATGGGGTGCCCTAATCTTATTCACAGAAAGGAAGGATAGAACTACCCTTATTTGCATTGATTACCAAAAACTCAACTAAGTGACCACCAACAGGCGGTGTCCCTTGCCTCATGTCGACAATCTGTTCAATCAACTTCCATGCACTGCAGTGTTCTATAAGATCCATGTCAAGTCGAGCTATCACTAAATAAGAGTTAAAATCGAAGAGTTGATGGCATTTCACTGCTATTACAGTCACTTTGAATTTCTAGTCATGCCCTATGGATTAATAAATGCCTTGGCAATACTTTCGGACCTCATGAATAAGATTTTTGAACCTGTCTTGGACCAGTACGTTTTTGTCCATGTTGACGACATACTGGTGTACTTGAGGAACTTCGAAGGCCATGTTGACCACCTCACTCATGTAATGGAACTCTCTGTCAGAACCGTCTATATGCCAAGTTCACTAGGTGCTCTTTCTCGATGGACTGGACCTCTTTCCTTCGACATATGGTTTTCAGTGAAGGCGTTATCATCGACCTGATGGTGATCGAGAATGTCATCAGCTCAAACCAACCCATCAACACTGTAGACATTTATAAATTTTTTAGACGAGTTGGGTACTACCGGCATTTCATCCAGGAGCTTTCTCGCATTTTCACTCCCCTGACAAACCTTGTCTAGAGGGGATTCTACTTCAACTGGGATCCTAAATGTGAAGAAAACATTTTGGAGATTAAGCATCAACTCGTCGTCCCTCCAATATTGATCTTTCTTGATAGCACCAACTACCTTTGAATAAAAAGTAATGTGTCCCATACAGGATTGGAGAGTGTACTCGTACAATAAGGCCGAGTTATAGCTTATGGTTCCAAGCAACTAAAAATTTATGAGTGTGATTATACCTACATCGATCTCAAGCTCGCTGCCATCATCTACAGTTAAAAATATAGCATCACTATCTACAAGGCTGGGCCTTCAAGATTCACACCAATCAGTAGAGCCTAAAACAAATATTCTCCAAGGAGGAATGGGCTATAAGACAGGAATGTTGGACTGATCTTCTAAAGAACAGTGACTGTACAGTCCTATGACATCTTGGTAGAGGAAGAACACTCGATGTTGTCCTTAATTAAAAAGAATAAGCCTTGTTGAAGCATTTGCTAACATCTAGGTGGAAGATGTTGGAGACGATTCGGGAACTTTGAGTAAGCCAACGTGGCCACCATCTCTACCTTGCACAAATACGAGAATAGTCCGACATCCCATGTAGACTTTGGGAAGCTCAGGCAACGGACCTGAAGATTTTGAAACACAGAACAAGTTCTGCTCCATGGATGATAGTTGCAGCGACAATCACTTCTGTAATTGGGTTTGGGTACCACACTGTTCATCACTCCTAGCAACTATCCTAAGGGAGGTACATGTGTCCAAGCTACCCATCCATGTTGGTAGAACCAAAATGCAAAACAATTTAAAATGTCGATAATGGTGGCCCAACATAAAGAGGGATATTGCCGAATATGTCTTCTAATGTCCCACGTGTCAGAGTGTGACACCCGGTACCTTTGTGTTGCATGTGGTATTAAGACTCCATTTTATTCGGGCCTTTAGCCATTAAAATTTTGTGATGTAATTTTTTATTATTTTATTTTGGATTTCTACCATTTTTCCTTGATTTATCGAAATTTATTATTATTGTATTATTTATTTTTGTTTTTTAAAAAGTTTTTGAAGGTTTTAAATTAAAAGAGAAAAAAAAAGAAAATTTAGAAAAAATTGCCACGAGAAAGCCCAGACCACGTGGCTTGCCTGCTCATATGTGCGAAGTGCACGTCAGGCGTATGTTGCCCAACATTAACTTTGCACACGCTGATCCTGTGAGCAAGCCTATCATCTTAGGTGCTGACTCTGCATGTGCCTGCGCGATGTGACCGCGTAAGACAGCCAGTGCGCAGGCAGGCCTAGATTACCGCACGTATCAGCACGTCATCCAGGCAAGCAAACTAGCTGAGCGGGTGCCAAGCCTAGCCTGTCGAGCGCGGCACTACGAGCCTTACGCCATCCTACCACCGCCCAACGCAGTCGCCACTGTGCCCTACCCTGTCTAGAAAGACATGAGATGACCACTCCCTATGGATGACAGTGCAAAAGTGCATTGGATTTCCTAAAATCGTGCATCGAATTTACTAAGATCACTATGGAAAAGTACAACAAAAGTTATAATCTTTAGGATCACAGAAGTTGGCACACTATGGTCATAGATCATGCTATGGAGTGGCGATCCGCAAATCAACTATGTTGTGGTATACTACAAATCAACTATGGTGTAGCGAGCCACAAATCTACTATAGTTAAGCAAGCCATAAATTGCCATTAGTGTCACCACAGTGGTAGCTGGGAGTTTGTATTAGCTAGTAGATAAAAATTCATAACATACTTCGCGTGAAGTATGGTAAAAGACTTAATAATAGTTATTGTCTGATTTGTTTGATTTTCTCACTTGATGAATTATCTTTATGTTATTTGATGATCTTGATATTAAATATTTTTTTTACATTAACGGATTGTTGAAAAATGGTAAATAGAAAAAGGTATTTTTCTTAAATGCTTTTAATTTCTTAGTTATGTCAATTTAATACTATATGCTTTACTACATTTCATAGAACTCACCCTTTCTATGCTAGGCCCTCTTTGAAGCTTGCATGGATCCCGTGGGTCCATGATCGTTGATGAGTGCATGTCTTGTTCAACACTCCGATGAGTCCATTTACATAATGATAGAAGTGACTCTCGTTTGTATTTTATTATTTTGTATTTTAACACTACTTCTGGCCTCAGTTGTATATGAAATTGGGAACTCATATATTTTGTAAAAATTTCTGTTACATATATTTAATTTAAATGCACTCATATTTTATATTGGTATTTGGCACCCTTATGGTATAATTAGTATTGGGGATGTCACAAGTGATATCATAGAAGAATCCGTGGAAAAGTCCCTTACACTTAGGCCAATCTAGAGTTAGGAAAATCTTAACATATAAAAAACTTCTTCTAGAAACCTTATTTAGAAATTTCTTTGAAATCCTTATTAATTGTCTCCTTTTTCATTTTGTAGGAAATGACATGGGGGAGACCATTGGTAGAAAGAACCGAGGCCCAGGACACACTGATTAGGGCCACGTTTAATGAGCTATTTTGAGCCATTCAGGGCTTAACATCAGCTGCAGTGCATAATCGATCAATAATTATCAACCTCCTCTTCCTCTTGACCATCCTATCTCCCAGCACATCGTAGAGTTCAAAAGACTAAACCCTCCACACTTTGATGACGGTCCTGACCCCATTTTCGTTGATGCTTGGACCCAAGAAATAGAGAAGCTCTTCACAGTTTTGGATGTGATGGAAGGGCTGAAGGTTTCCTTAGCTACTTTCATGTTTACAGGTGAAGTGGCTCATTGGTGGTGAGTAAAGAAGGATTTACTACCGACTCCCATCATCTGGGAAATATTCATGGACGCTTTCTATGAGAATTTTTTCCCACCTTATGTACAAGATAATATGGAAGAGGAGTTTATAGAACTATCACAAAGAAATATGATGATTAGCTAGTATGCGACTAAGTTTATTCAGTTGTCAAGGTTTGCTCCATGATTGGTGTTCATCGAAGCTCGTAAGGCCTGGAAGTTCTTGAAGGGTCTTCACCTAGATATCTTTGATCGAGTCGACATGTCCAAGCCTAGTTTCTATAGTGAGGTATTAGAGAATGCCCAATAGGTTGAAGACCTTATCTCGACCCATAACCAGCACATCACCAACTTCTACAGTCAACAATAACAACAACAGAAGAGGAAATTTCCTGATCCTGGCCCTGATTACTTAAATAAGAGACCCTATGTTGTTCTAGCCCCTACTGCCTTGCCCCTCCTATTAGAGATCCTATTTGGACTTCTCCCCCTTGTTGGCATTGTGGTCGCTACCATGGTGACTAGCCCTTTCAATGCCTGAACCACTCTTTTTATATGTGTGGGAGTACACAACATTTGATGAAAGATTGCCTATAGAGGCCCAAGGACCTTGCCAGACATGTTGCCTAGGGATGTGTTTACTACTTGGATAAGCCCGATGTTTCCACAACACTCACTATCATTCAAGATATGCTTTCTGTTCATAATACTATTGCACGTGCTTTGACTGATACAAGTGCTTCTCATTCCTTCATATCTTGTAATTTTACTTTTAGATTAGACCTAAGGCCAGAACCCCTAGGAAAGATTTTAGGTGTAAAGACCCTCTAGAGGACTATTAGAGGCTTTTTGTGTATACAAAAATTATAAGGTAAAAGCCTCAGGGGAAGAACTTGCTGTAGATCTAATACTATTAGACTTTTTAGGGTTTCATATCATCCTGGGTATGGAATTGTTAGAAAAATATATAGCAACTATTGATTGTGAGATAAAAGTTATAAAACTACGTTCACCTACGCAGTAAACTTATCTTGTTTTGTATAAATTATGTGAACAATAAAGAGTGTTTTCTTTCAAAAATTTTCGTTATTTTGCTCATTTTGTGTTGGACAGGAACATGAATTACGACCCAACAATTTCTTCAATCCCCATTATATGCAATTTTCAAGACGTCTTTCTAGAGGAGTTGCTAGGTCTATCTCCCGAACAGGATATAAGGTTTTTTATTGACCTGATTCTAGGTATCCAGTCAATATCGAAACCCTCTTATTGCATGAGCTATGTAGAACTTGCAGAATTAAAGCACCAGCTTTCTGAACTGCAAGGATTGAGATGCATCTGCCCTAATTATTCCCCTTGGGGTGCACCTGTCTTGTTTGCCAATAAGAAAGATAGATCCTTCCACATGTGTATTTACTACTACGAACTCAATTAGGTGACCATAAAGAGTAAGTACCTTTTGCCTCACATAGATGATTTGTTCGACCAATTGTAGGGTACTTTTGTATTTTCGAAGATTTATCTATGATTTGGTTACCATCAGTTGCGAGTGAAGGAAAAGGACATTCATAAGACAGCTTTTCACTACAGGTATGGCCAATTTGAGTTTAGAGTTATGCCTTTTAGACTGACCAATGCCCTTGCAGACTTTATGGACTTAATGAACAGAGTTTTTTTCCATGCACTGGATCAATATGTCATCGTCTTCATTGATGACATCCTAGTGTACTCAAAGAGCCCAGAGGAGTATGCCAGTCACCTGACTCGTGTCATGATCACCCTTCGTGAGCACCACTGCTACGCTAAGTTTTATAGGTGTTCCTTTTGGTTGAACCAAGTATCTTTTATAGGTTATGAGATTTTCATTGCTGGAGTTTTCGTCGATCCCTCTAAAGTTGAGGCAGTGTGACTTGCAACCAATCAGCCAATGTCACCGAGATTCGTAGCTTCTTGGGTTTGGCCGACTATTACTAGTGCTTTATCAAAGGCTTTTCTATGATTGCAGCCCCTTTGACTCCTCTCACCAAGAAGGGAGTAATCTTCCATTAGGATGAGGAATGTGAAGAGTCTTTTATGGAATTGAAGCATCGACACTGCACTGTTCCAGTGTTGATCCTCCCCAACAACACAGGAAGGTATTCTATGATGCCTCTCATGTTGGCTTGGGTTGTGTCCTTATACAACATAAACGGGTAGTCGTATATAGTTCCATACAGCTCAAAATCCACGAATGCAACTACCCCACCCATGATCTTGAGTTGGCGGCCATTGTTCATGCCTTAAAGATTTAATGTCATTACCTCTATGGCCAAACCTTCGAGATCTACACCGAAAACAAGAGTTTAAAGTATTTTTTCTCGCAAAGTGAATTAAACATAAAGCAAAAGCATTAGATTGATTTGTTGAAAGATTACGACTGCTGGATCCTTTATCACCCCAGTAAAGATAATGTAGTCGCTGATGCCCTGAGACAAAAAGAATCAACCATGTTAGTCCAGATGATCATATCCAGTTGAAAGTTAATAGAGTCCATACAATCTCTCCCTCCAAACCATTATGGTAATGGTGCTTACGTTGCCAAGATCTGAGCCCTACCACATATTTTCATGAAGATTTGGGAAGCTCAATCTACTAATCTCGAACTCATGCAAAACCTCAACAAGTTTATCTCGGATGATTTGTTTTATTACAGGATGTCTAACAGTAGCCTGTATGAGTTCCAAAATTGTGTTTGGGTTCCTTCTACTGTTAAGGATGATGTTCTTCAGGCAACTCTTGCATCCGAGCTGTCTATCTATCTAGGAAGCACCAAGATGTATCGTGATTTGAAGCGTCAGTGCTGGTGACTAGGAATGAAGAGGAACATTGTGAATTACGTCTCTCGATGCCTCACCTGTCAGAGGGTTAAGGCTAAATATTAGAGACTCGGTTGGTTGTTACATAACCTTCCCATTCTAAAATGGAAGTGGGAACACATGACCATGGACTTCATCACTGGTCTACCAAGGACCACTAATGGTTGCGATGCAATTTAGGTCATTGTGGATAGATTAACCAAGACAATCCATTTCCTTGCCATCAAAACTACTGATCTTATAAATAAGTTAGCTCATTTTTATGTTAATCAAATTGTTCGACTTCATCGTGTACCCTCTTTTATTGTGTCGGATAGAGATCCTCGATTCACTTCCCGCTTTTGGCACAATTTTCAAGAGGCCCTAGTCACTAACTTACATTTCAGTATTGCCTATCATTCCCAAACTAATGGGCAGTCAGAACATATCATTCAAACATTGAAACATATGTTGCGTGCCTGTATTCTAGATTTTAGAAGTAATTGGAGTAAACACCTCCCCCTCTGCGAGTTTGCCTACAACAACAGTTACGATTCTAGTATTTATATGGTTCTATTTGAAGCTCTTTATGGTGGGCTATGCCGATCCCCTACCTGCTGGAATTAGATTGGGAACCGACAGTATATAAGGACAAACTTCATGCAAGAGACGATTGAAAAAGTGGACCTTATCCGGAAAAACCTCCTCACTGCCCAAAGTCACTAGAAGAGTTACCCTCACAACCGCAGGAGGCCTTTGGAGTTCGCTATTGGTGACCAAGTATTCATTAAGGTCTTTTCCTTCAAAAGAGTGATGAGGTTTGGGAAGAAAGGGAAGCTGAGCCCTCGATATGTTGGTCTTATGGAAATTTTGGAATGCGTTGGCCCTATGGCATACCACTTTACTCTGCCTTGAGAGTTCACTAGTATGCATGACACCTTTCATGTCTCCATGTTAAAAAGGTACCACCCTAACCCTTATCAAATTGTCCCAATTTAGCAAACTCTTGTAAGCTCCAACTTGTCGTACGCGGAGTACCCGACAAAGATATTAGGGTGGACCGACAAGGTGTTACATAACAAGAGGACCTCAGTGGCAAAGGTTCAGTGGTTTTATCACACCCCGGAGGAGGCTACGTGGGTATTGGAAGATAAAATGCAGAAGAAATTTATGCACATATTCATAACCTTTTTGAAGGACATAAATTCTTAAAGATGGGGGGAATGTGACTCCCTGCACCTTTGTGCTTCATGTAGTATTAAGACTCTATTTTATTCGGGCATTTAGCCATTAAATTTCTATGATGTAATATTTTCATTTTATTTTATTTTGAATTTCTGCCATTTTTCTTTAATTTATCAAAATTTATTATTATTGTGTTCTTTATTTTTGTTTTGTTTTAAAAATTGTTGAAAGATTTAAATTAAAAGAGAAAAGAAAAGAAAATTTGGAAAAAATTGCCGCAGGAAAAGCTCAGCCCGAGCAGGCTTGCTTGCAAGCCAGCGCAGGGACGTCCGCATGCCCGCACGACCTAGTGCCCATTCTACACGTGCGGTGTGTGTCAACGTGTTGTCCGAACGTGTAGACTAGCTACGCACGCAGTAGACTTAGACCGCGAGTGGTGCCATAAGCCATGTACAGTCACCATCACCTTACGGCTGCCCTACGTCACCTTACAGCTGCCTTACACTGCTGCCCCCGCTGCCGCTTTGAGCCCCGTGTCGCCGTTGCCTAAATCCCCACACTGCCGCTGCCTTAGGAGCCATGCCTCCCCTTGACTGGTTGACACTAATGACGTCATGATGACATCATTATTTTCTCTCTCCTCACGAATTCGCGACAAGTATCGGGAATATGATGGTTTTCTTCTTTTATAAATAAGGACCTCCTCCCCCACTCTTACTTACCCATTTTCACCCTCAAAGACAAAAATTCTAAAGAGAGAAAATTAAAGAGAAAGGAGGAAAATTTGAAGTGAAGGGGGATTAGCATACAAAGAGTCATCGGTATCGGTAAGGGATTTGGTATGAGAAGAGATTAAATGAAATTGTTGACATGACATAAAAGATATTAATGGATACATGAAACATTAATTAATCTGTTATACTATTTTATCTACTTCTGTTGTCCCCCCATGTTTGGAAAGATGTGAGATGAACACTCTCTATGGATGATGGCGCGAAAGAACATAGGATTTCCTAAGACCATTGTGGCGAAGTACAACTGTGGTCATTGTCTTTAGAACCATAGTAGTTAGAACAACTGTGGTCATAGATCGTGCTATAGTATGGCGAGCCATAAATCAGTTATGGTGTGGCAAGCCGCAAATCAGTTATGGTGTAGCGAGCCGTAAATTGTAGTTAGTGTCACCACAGTGGTAGTTGGGAGTCCATATTAGCCAGTAGATAAAAAGTCGTAATTGGCTTCGTGTGAAATATGGTAAAGACTTAATAACAATTATTTTTCGATTTATTTGATTTTCTCACTTGATGAATTATCTTTATGCTATTTGATGATCTTGATATTAAATGTTTTTCTTACATCGACAGATCGTTGAAAAATAGTAAGTAGAAAAAGGTATTTTTTTTAAATGCTTTTAATTTTATAAAATTTCTTAGTGATGTCAATTTAATACTGTATGCCTTTCTATGTTGGGCCCTCCTAGATGACATTGAAAGAATGTTTGCGATGAGTTGTCCGAGTTACCCCTTGAAGCTTGCTTGGATCCCGTAGATCCATGATCGTTGACAAGTGCATGTCTTATTTTGGACTCTGATCAGTCCATTTACATAATGATAAAAGTGGTCCTCTTTTGTATTTTGTTATTTTATTTTTTATCGTAACTTCTGGCCTTAGTTGTATATGTAATTAGGAACTCATATATTTTGTAAGGGATTTTATTTTGTGAAAATTTCTGCTACATATATTTAATTTAAATGCACATGTATTATGTATTAGTAGTTGGAACCCTTATGCTATAATTGGTATTGAGAATGTCAAACAGAGGATCAAGATCGAACATTTGACGTCCTGTGGTCCATTACACAATCTTCATGTCCTCGCATAGAAGTGAGAGTAAGTCTCTATGGAATTCATCACGGGAATACCCAAGAGCGATGCCAACCATGATGCAATTTGGATCATCGTAGATCAACTAACTAAGACAGCTCGCTTCCTTGACATCAGGACCACCAATTCCACATCGAAATTAACCTAATTGTTCATTGAATAAGTTTTTCAACTTCATGGCATTCCTACCTCTGTGGTATCAGACAAAGACCCCCATTTCGTGCCGCACTTTTAAGATAGCTTCTAGAAAGCTGTCGGTTCTAGTTGAACCTCAGCACTACCTGACATTCCCATAACACTGGTCAAATTGAGTAGACTATTCTGACCCTAGAAAACATGTTACGCACTTGCTCTCTAGATTTCAGTGGCTGTTGGGATCAACATCTCTCCCACTATGAGTTTACTTACAATAACTGTCACCAGTTTAGCCTTGGTATGGCTCCCTTCGACGCCCTCTATGGTAGACCTTGTCTATCCCAAATATGTTGCAATAAGGTTAGGAACAGATACCTTCTTAAGTGGGACTATGTCGCCTCACTTTAACCCCCAGATATGCTACTTTGCAGGATGCCTTCTATGTCTCCATGATTTGGAAACACCTCCACAACCCATCCCATGTTATTCTGCGCCTGAGAGCCCTTATTTACTTAAACAACACCTATGCTACCTACCATATGGAGATCATCAAATGGGCTAAGGAGATGATATGCGGTTGAGAAGCTTCCATGGTTAAGGTACATTAGCAACACCACACCTAGAGGAGTTGACCTGGGAGGATGAAAAGAAGATATAAGATCTGTATCCCAACTTGTTTTGAAGAACACTTACAAATTTGGAGGACCAAATTTTTATTAAGTGGGGGGAATGTAACACCCTGACTTTTTAGCACTTAACAGAATTTAAAACTGTAATATTTTATGTCTACTTCCTTGCAAAATTCTTCATTTAGAATTATAAACACTTTTATTTTAATTAATTTTTCAAAAAAATTTATCAGAGTTTACTAAACTTTCAGTAGAAAAAGCAACAAAGAAAAATAGCTTGGGAAAGACTACAACCATGACCCCAGCCCACAGCCTGCAACCCATGAGTTACAGCTTGCAAGCCACAGCCTATGAGCCATAGCCTGGGACCATAGACGGTCTGTACGAGCAAGCCCACAAGCACTATGTGCACCTGCACGTGCGATTGTGCGTGCGGTACACACACACAGTGTGCAGTAAGGCTGCAATAGTGTGCAGTGCTATGAGCCTCTGCGCGCGGTAGGTAGCTTGTGCGAGCATAGTGTACAGTGTGGCCGCCTGCACACGCGCAAAGCTACGCGCTGTCATTGACAAGACAACCTTATCACGTTAATTAAACAGCCACCTTTGGTCTTTCTTTTCTTCTTTTGGCCATACTTGGTGGGCCCTAAATCAACCTCTTCACTTCAATTCACGAATTTTTCCAAGTGGTGAAAATCTGGCCTTCTTTTTTTAATTAAACCTCTTCCTTTCCATTTCCTCCTCCCCATTTTTCCTTCTTTATTTTCCAATCTTGGAGAGAGAGTAAGAGGAGAGACTTTTAGAGAGATAAATGGGAGATCTTTAAGGAGATTAAGGAGCAAGAAAGAAACAAAAAGTTTGGACACAAGGTCATTCGAAGGATTTTTAGAAGCTCTTCCTTTGCTACCAAAAGGCTAAGTCAAGCCGATTACGATAAGAGATTCTTTAGTATTTACTTATATACATGTAAGTGTTCTTTCTAGCTAAATAAAATGATGATAACATAATATAGTTGTGAATGATTGCTTGGTATCATATTTTGTTTAGTATTTGTTGTTAATCTACTTCGATGCCTTTATACTCATTTTGACTAAATGGAATTTATATGCATACTGATCCTTTGCTTACTCTAAGAGCGAAGAGGGGTGCTTTGATGAGCCACGACTGCGTGAAAATATCTAAATGGTCAAGACCAAAGGTAATGGATATTTGACCGAATGGGTTGGACCCACAACAGGTTTGAGGCATGATACATGTGAGTTTATTACATAATTAAGATGAATGAAACCTTGTCTAGAGTGATGTTTTCCTTGGTTGAACTGTTGGTTGGTAAAATCTGCAATGTTTGATATGATTTTGCCATGGAAATACTGAGTATACTGCATGAAACATGAAAGTCAGAAGTTTGCATGTGGTTTGGCCCTTCGCCTTACTTAGGTAATGGTGAAGAAGGTTACTTCAGTGGACCTTGGTTCAAGAGGGTGACCTGAAGGTCATGCCTGGGTAATATGAGCCTTCAGGCTGGATATGAGTCATCAGGCTGGATAAGTTGAAGAATCCTTATTGAATTCGAAAATGGTTACATTGAACATCCATCATGCATATGAAAGAATATGAAATTATTGTGAACACGAAATAAATAAGTGAGAAGAATAGAAAAATCTGTTCGGCCGCTATCTCTAAGGGGTTTCTGTTTTTCCCTCATCTGAATAAGTGTTGGTGAACTAGTCCCTGTGATGATCGACATTCCCTCTTACGAGAGAGGATATGCATTAGGTGAATGTAGGGTTCCCATGGTGAATGGATCGCCATTGATTTAAGTTTAGATGGGAAATGAAATCCTCACAGCCTTTAAATAAAAAGAATAAAGGTGAAAATAGATTTAAAACCAACCGCACCTCAAAATTTAAAAGAGAGATCTCGTCACACCCAAAAGGTGAAAAATTTGGGATTAAGGAGAAGCTTATTTTAAAAAGCATGAAAAAAGTTGAGATGCTTGTGTGAAACCCTATATTGGTTAAATAAATCCTCACAGCTTTTAAATAAAAAGAATAAAGGAAAAGAAGAGAGGCCATCGAGGACTGCAATAAGCTTAGGTTTTTCAAATTTTTTCTTCTTCTTGTAAAACACTATAAATAACATTTGGTGTATCAAGCTCAACATGAGTGGTTAAACCTTTCTATTTATAGTTAGAGATTTAATTGGAGTTTTAGCTCCAGGATTTTGAGATCGAATTCTTTTACTTTTATTGTTATTTAAACTTTAGTATTTGTTTATCCTGTTGTACGTACAACCATTATTATCCGTTATCTGTTCAATAAGGCCCGTTATGTATATAGCATGATAGCATACTACCATTCAAGATTCTTTAATCTGTAATTGTTCAAATTATCTTGATTGCAGTGGTAAGTTAGTGTCATACTAAGGAAATACACAATCTGATTTAAAAGAATCATACGGTTGAGTTCATTAGTTAGAATTGGGTCTTCTAGCTTTTAAGGCTATTAGTAAACTAAAATCTAGGAATGTCTCTGAGATTGTTTATTAGTAAGGGTTAATCAACAAATGTCTTTTAGTTAATTTGGGATTAACAAAAGATTGGTTGTTAGAAGCGTTTCCAACAACTAGAACTTGTTTATTGAAAGTTGGTTAAAATTATCTTTACATCAATGATCAATCCTATACGTTAAAACTGATATTACTTCTTTAACTTCACTCACAATTGATTTTTCTTCATTATTCTGCTAATTTACTTTCTATTTTAATTGCTTTAATATTTTTTATTTTATTTGTTTACTTTCAAATACAAAAACCCCAGCTTTTATTTTTATACTAGTCATAAAAGAGAGTGTTGGTTCTCAATACCCTTTGGATTCAACCCTATTCACCGCTACTATAATATTATTTTATTTTTTGAATAAGAATTTATTTTTGGTGAATTCGACACCCATCACTGATGCTTCAATTTCCAACTACCCAGCCTATTGAAGTAAGCTAGAGGAGACATAAGAACTTCAATGGCAAGTGGAGGAGTTGTTAGGGAAGGAACATGTCAGAGAGAGCTTGACCCATTATGTTATTCTTGTACTACTTATGACCAAGAAGGATGGTTCCTGGAGGATGTACATTGATTGCTGAGCCATCGTAAAATAACTATAAAGTGTCGACACTCTATCTCTAGGTTTGATGATATGTTAGATGAGTTTAGTAGTTATGTAACATCCTGAATCTTTGCACTTTAGCGTATAGCCAAAACTTTATTAATTTTTGTCTAATGACCATTTTAAATTTCCATCGGTAATTAATTTCTTTATATTTTAAATTATAAATATTTATGCATTTTAATTTTTATCATGTTTTATTTTATTAAATTTGGTATTTGTTTATTTAATTTAAACTTAGTATTTGTTTAAATTTGGTATTTATTTATTTGTTTATTAGATTTGGTATTTGTTTATTTTAAATATTTAAGTTTGATTTTATCTTTAGTTTATAATTATAAATTTTCAAAAATGTATAATAAAATATGTATTTGTTTAATTAAAATTTTTAATTTATGATCTTATCCTTAAATTATATTTTTGAATTTCAAATAAAATAAGAGATGGAAAAGAGGGAAAATAGTGAAAATAAAGAAAAGAAAGGAAAACCAAAAAAGAGGAAAAGCCCCATGCCTCCCCCATGCCGAGGGTCCAACGGACACCCCTACCTCACTCACCTTTACTCTTCCTTCTTCGATGTTTGCCATGTGGCGCACATCCAAGCCTCATCCATGCCTATTTAAAGGCTCTCTTCTCCCTCATTTCCCATACTTCATTTTTTCTTCCATTTTCACTTTTTAGAGTAAGAAAAAGAGAATTTTAGAGAGTGAAAGAAAGAGAAGAAGTAGGAGTTTTGTAAGCTTATTCAAGGAGTGCTAGAAGGTCTTTTCTCCCCTTTCCAAAAGACTAATCGACTTAGTTATGGTAAGGGACTCTTTAGTATTTTTATTTATATTTCTATGTGCTCTTTTAAGTTAACTTTGGTGAAATTGGATATTTATTTAAATTAATTTCTATGCTTATTTGGTGATTTATTTTTTATAATCATTCATGATAAATGTATAATGATGATTTGAGATACATGTGGGATTGACCATTTGTCTTACCATTGGTAATGGCAAAAAGGGTTGTTCTAAGGGCGGCTTGAAAGAATAACTCGATAGTCAAATCCAAGTATAATGGGCCTTTGGCCAAATATGTTGTTGAATCCTCATCGGGTTCTGGACGTGAGGTATGATACATGATAGTGCATTGTATGACTATGATACATGATTGCCTATAAAAATTGATGTTTAATATTGTTGAACATGCTGGTTTAATGTATAAGTCTCTATGGTGATTAATCATTTTTTATCCAAGGAAATAGTGAACATAATATATGAAAATATGATAATTGAAAATTGCATGTGGGTTTGGCCCTTCACCTTACCTAGTAATGGTGAAGAAGGTTATTCTAGTGGACTTTGATTCAAGAGAATGACCCGAAGGTTAAGTCCAAGATAAGATGGGCCTTCGAACTGGATATGTGAAATGAGCCTTCGGGTCAGACATGAGCCTTTAGGCTAGATATGTGAAAAAGGGGCCTACGGGCCAGATAAGTTATAGAACCCCTACAGATTCGGACATAGTTGCATTGAACATGTAGTATGCATATGAGAGAATATAAAATTTATGACATCCCAAATACTCAATAGATTACGAGTGCAAAATAAAATTTTTCACACTGAAGCGAAATTAGGAAATCTCTTACAACCTTTTAAATTTGGTTCCCTACAATAAGACCATAAGATGGCAATTCAATACAAGATAGGCTCTTTATAGGAAGCCTTATCAGAGTGCAGAGTAATTATTTTACTCGAATTATGTTTTAGAGTATTATCAAGAGTCTGGAACTGGGTCTAGCTGGACTCTAAGAGGTGACTCAGAGAACGAACCCTTAACTTTCTCAACACCAGGGGGGCCACAGATTAGAGATGAGTTCCATGTAAACTAGGCAAGAAAAATAGTATTTGAAATCACACATCTAAGGTTTAAAGAGTAAGTAATTTGAATATAACCTATATACCTCTTACCTTAGAATTCTTCGTGGAATGGAGTCATTAAATCATATAAAAAGCTGTATTCTTTATAAATACTAGATAAATAAATATTCAACATGATAAAAATATAATCTCAAACATATATATTTCATCAAGTATACTCAAATGGATATCATGCCGAGTAAATAGAAAAGTTGGACAAGGTGATGACAAGAGGAATATTAGAAAGTATAAACGATGAACCAAAAATAGGAATTTCCATCATACAGATCAAAATGATGCATTAAACCATACTTAAATTTTATTTGTCTTTTACTGACCTTTGCATGAAGCCGTTGTAACTTATATCCACTGAGGACATAAGGGATCCCCGACTACCATTGTGAATCACTGACCCATTTTTGGGTCATTCCTTAACCAAGGCTTATTTACGTGCGAATTGGTACTTCCTCTGACTGACTGGTCGTCAGCGTTGCCCGAGGTTTATCTACGCCTTGATCGATGCTTGTTCACTACTGCTATAATGCAAGAGTTACCCGAGGCTTATATGTGCATTGGCTGGTGCTTCAACTACCGTGAGAATGCAAGCCTTGCTCGAGGCTTGCAGTTAAGGACCTGCTGGCTTTGCGAGGATATAAGCTTTACCTGAGGTTTTATACTAGAACTGATGACAATTTCAGCACAAGATCTGCTTCTATGAGACTTATTTATGAAATTGAGTTCTAGGGACTTTCCTACATCAAAATAGACAAAGTCACCCAGATTAGATAATAAGCAGCTCAATTACGCACTCACGATTATCAATAAAGATATTATTTATACTCGATATCAAACTCCCCTACACTTATCTCATGCTTGCTCTCAAGCACTCTATGATACTGTTCCATAGTTCTCAACTTTTCACCCGTAACCCAACTATCCCTAACCATTCCCTCATAATTTGCATGTTATATCTCAATCATTAAATTTACAAAAATAGTCACTATTTAGTAGTTCTAGACTTTGAGTCTCATAGGATCACACCAATGAATAGCTACTCTAAACAGTATCTAAGCACAAAATGGAAAGGTTATGTAGGTTTTTAAACACATTTTTATCTTTAGAAAAACAACTAACAACTAGTGCAAAACCCATAATAAACCTGCCTAGACATAAAATTTTCATGCAAATAGGTTCATGTTAGAAGAAAAGATTTATTTTGGATTATTTCTCGAGCACCTTTATTGCTTGCTTGAATTATCACCACCCTTTTGATGCGAGGGCAAATATTTGTGATGAATGCAAATAGTTACTCAGTTGGTCACAAATTCAAGTGGCTACTAGTGTTATTCATAGTCATATAGGTATCTCGAAATGTTACTAACTTTTTGATGTGAGGGCAAACATTTGTGATGAATGCACCCAATGATGCGATAGTAGCCAAAGACATGCCTAAGCTAGTGGAAGGTAGGAAACGAACAAGTACTGATGATCTTCTAGGAAACGAAAAGAAGTAATTGTGAAGCGATAGTACTCAATGCCACTCTACCCTGACCAAGTACCAAATAGCAATGCTGAATCCACTAAATAGAAACCTCAGCTTAGGAAGAAACAACACCAAAAGGTGCTGAAAAATCGAAGGGTAATGGGTCTCGTTGCTAAAGAATGACTTGACTCGAAAGTCCTGACCCGAGAGAAAGGCCCAGATGCCCATATGTTGTCTGGGTATGGATACCCGTGAGGTAAAAATATGTCACAATGCACGTACAGGATACTTGGCCTTCATATCCATTGGTATTCTAAAAACCCAGTATACACAAATTGAAGCGGCCATATACCCCACAAGAAAACAAAAGGCAGGAAAGTACCTTAGCACGTGCGCAGAGTTCCTCACTCATAAACGAGGCCGCCCATACGTGTACCGAGCTTGAGGACCAACTCGCACACATTACGTACACGTAAGTGCTCGCGTGCCCACATGGGTCACTTGCCCAAACGCACAGTAGCACCCACGCATATGGCCCACTGGCCCCGCATGCAAAACCAGCTGCGCGTGCGTAGGCCCATTCGGCCAAATGCGTGCCCAGCACACAACTGGGCCAAACACATAACTAGTAGGCCCGCGTTCAATGCATAAGTCCAACCCACAGCCCGTTTCTATGCAACCTGTATGCCTCGCTAGCCTAGACCGCATGCTCCACCCGACCTATGACTTGGTTGGTTTCCCTCCACCTTTTTTTTTCCCTTTTTTTAATTAATTTTCCCATGTGTTTTATATGGAAGACACATAGGATAAATCCTATCTTATTTTGAATATTATTTTAATATAAATTCTATCCCTTATGTTAATTAATTATTTAATTTAAATTCTAGATTTGGATAGAATATTATTTTATGTATTTTTCAAGTGATTGTAATCATTTAGAACTATCATAGGAAAGCCTATAAGTAGGCCTTTGCCCATAGGTTGTAAACACAATTCGTTTGAGTGAAATAATATTGAAAGCTTTAGCTTTTCTCTAAGAATTAGCATTTTGCTAATTATTTTTAGCTTCTTTAAGTTATTCAAGAAGCAGGAGTGTTATGAAGTCTTGTTGAGCCAAGGAACGGGGATCAACTTATGGTAAGTTTATGGCATTTTTCCTTTTTTTGTTTTAATTCCCTAGTATTTATTTTTACATTCCTTTTAGGATTGTAGATTTAAATAGCGGGAGGAGTTTCTAGGTAGTTAAGTTTTGGTATTACATACATTGAATGGGTTGTAGGAATTGATTCGATCCTCCCCATACCCTCCTGCGTCATCTGGCATCAGAGTTTAGGCTCCTAAAACCCAAAACTTTCTTTATTGTTCTCCAGCATTCTTGTTTTTAAATTAATGTTCAAATTTATTTTGATTGTTAATATGTTTGCATATTACATTAATCCATTATATCTATTCGTTTCAAGTAATTTTGTGTTCCATTATTTTTTAAAAAATATATATCAAAATATAAAATATCTCAATTGCACCCCATAAGGTAATTGGCACGTTATTTACATTTTACGTAACAAAAGCATAATAGATGCCTAATTGGTGACTGGAAAACCTTTAAAAAATCAAAGGCAGAGTACCTCACCTAACGGGTGTGAGTGAAAACTTTTGTTCTCATTCCACACATTATTCACGTTTAATTTTTAAATTGTATTTCTATAATCTTGCATCAATGTTGTATGGAGAAACTTGATCGATCATAAAGCGTAACTAACAAATTGGGGGTAGTATACATAGATACACCTTTCGACTATATCCATTGGGATTGATTGGATCCCTATGCATCAATCCGAATTATCATTCTTTATGATCTACATTTTTGTCTTTCATTTAACTTTTGTTCTATTATAAAATTAAGTGACTAATCGATACTAGCTACTTAAAATAAGAGAGGCACACCATTTCCTCTTCTGTGTGCTTGTGTATGAGCTTTAGTAAAAATTAGAATCCTTTAGGATCTCTTGTCGTGTCATAAGGACTAATGTGTAGACCCGATTCAACTAGTTCCGATTTTGGACGCTCAACTCAATAGAGGAATCTGTTAATTAAGAGATTTCAAGGTAAACACGAGTAAAGGTGATGTAGAGTTATTATTTTTACTAACTTTTTTCTTTGCAAGAACTTTGCAATTTCTCACGAAAGTGCCAACAACAGACCAGCCACCATAAACAAAAGGGTTCTGGATCTGTTCACCCAGTTAAGTGTCTAATTGGGAAACATGGTTGCCCACATGGATTGACAAGAGCGATGCAAACACTATAGTCACGATTGACGCTAAATATTGCGAGAAGAGACTGGATCTTATGGCGATGATGTTGGTGACAGATACGGATGCTGCCATTAAAAGGTAGATGAGGACCTCCATTACTTAAAGTTCCAGATACAAACCTTTCAAGGGAAGAATGATCGTGAAACCTACCTAGAATAGGAGTGGAAGGTCGATCGCATCTTTAACTACCACAATTATAATGAAGAGAAATAGTTTAAGTTGGCCACTATTGAGTTTACCAACTATGCCTCGGTATGGTGGGATCAGCTAGCCCTACTCAGAGAATGGGATGGGGACTTGCCAATCACCATGTGGAGAGAATTAAGATCCATTGTGAGGAAGCAGTTTGTGCTAGCTCATTTCATCAGGGACATGAACTTGAAATTGCAACACGTTACCAAAAGTTCCAAGTTTGCAAAGAATATTATAAGGAAAGCCTTTACACCTTTGTGGCTGGGTACTCCGCACATGCACGCTATTTAACGTACGAGGGAAAGACTTCTCGCACATCCTGCTTGCTTTCTGCCTACGGCAAAAAATCCCATGAGTGCAGGTTTTTCTTGAAATCCCACAAGAGTAGGTACTTTCCCATGTTCATGGGCAAGTTTATGTATCTATACTTGATAGGCACCCAGATTCATACAAGACTTTGGATTTCACCTTAAGGTAGAATTTTTAGACTTAGCCTTTACTTGGCTGTGAAGTCTAATAACTTCCTCGTCTCAGGCATCTTCTGATTTTTCCTCCTTTTTGATTGACATCCAAGTTTATTTATTATTTCCTGGTCTTTGACAGATCCTTCAGGAATGTTTTCCATACTATTGCATCACTATTTTATATCCTTGGGGAAGTAAGATGGCTCTTCACTCTTTATGGCTACGATTCCTTCTTTTATCTCTCTCATCCATCCCAACTGTTATCTCTCTAATGGCTATACATAGTCTTGTGTACATATCATCCATTCTTGCTTCCATGTGTTCTTCTAAAGTTGTTGGTCTATTGGTCGCGCTTGGTTGGGACATACTTGCAAGAAAGGGTTGGTAATAATAACACTCATTCACAGTCACTCGTGTTTACCTCACAACTCTCAACTCTCAATCTTCTTCATTTGAGTTAAACAGAAGAACTAGATCCTTTTAAACCAAGACAAACACGATTATCATTAAGACTCTACAAAAAATCCTAAAAGGGAATCTCATTTCTAAAAGCTTCTAATTAAGCATATAGATGAAGAATATCTAGGATGCAGTTAACTATTTTATGGAATAAAAGCACAAATTAATTAATGAAACTAAGAGTAGAAAGAGACAGCTCTGGACTTAAAGGGTAGTAGATCCGATTAATCCTTATGGACATAACCGAAATGTTATGCTTAATTATTCTACCCAATGACAACTATGCTTTACAAATGACTCAAGCTTCTTTATATGAATGCACATGCAAAGTAATGAATGAAAAGTTGAAAGAAAAGAAAAAAAAGGGAAATAACACACTTTTGAAATTCTGGGGTGGAGTGGTCGGCCTTGCTTAAAGGTGTCGTGGATTAGCTTGCTTTAAGATGAACCAAGCTTGTATACAACAACAAATTCCGATTTTCTTTCTTTGAGGGACAATTAGTTTTTTTCACTAGATATTTCTTTTACTACAATAGCAAAATTAATTGAATAAGGATGAATAGATTAACACCTTACATAACGAGTGCTTATTTATGCAAAAACAAATGCAAAGCTGTAAATAAAAATGGATAGTAGATTTATTGGAGTTTAAGCTCTAATACAAAATGATGTGGAACCTGCGATCAAGGCATGTAATCCAAAACTCCGCATACAATATTAGCATGTAGAAACTTAAATCCTTAAGTAAGCAATCCCTACTTAATCCACACTTAACCTATGAATGCAAATAAAGGTAATTAGGAAAAAAAATTTAGGATTCAAAAAAATCACATGAGCTTACCTTGATAAGTGGTTACAATTCCTACCTAAATAAGATGGTTGAAGACCTTCTGATTAGACACTCACTAATAGCCAAAAGCTAGAAGTAAATACTTCATATTTTATTGATTATCTAAACTATTTTTACAACTAAGGGTGGTGGCCTCTTTATATAAGTATTCACCATACTTATTCTACTTGAAAACGAAATTAAAGAATCTAATCAAACTTTTAATGTTGCCTTATCTAGGATTACATTAAATAGTAATAAAAAGAAGTAAGTTTAACTAAGTTAGCTTGTCTTCTCTTTTTGGCCGAATGGTATCCCATTCAAACTTTGATGTGACTGGGCTTTCTAGTTACCTGGAAAGCAACCATCAGATTTCACGCCAATCCACAGACAAGGCTTGGGAAAAGCCTAGACCAAGGAAATAGAATAAGGATTCAGTGACAAGACCCAATCCCACGCCAATCCACAGACAAGGCTTGGGAAAAGCCTAGACCAAGGAAATAGAATAAGGATTCAGTGACAAGACCCAATCCCATGAAGCCAAAACATCTAGTTCGTGCAAGCTTAGATCAGGTAAGATGGATCACTGATGCCATCAAGACTGGGAAGCCTTGTGGGCTGCCAAGACAATCGATCCAAAGAAGCGTCAACAACGATGATTTGTGGGCTTTTAGATTGATCCTAGAAGATGAAGACGACGTGTCTGAGACTGCACACAAAGAGGAGGTACCCACGAGTGGGCAACCTAAATCACCCGATCTGCTAGACCCAACCTGTGACCTAGCACGCTGTTCGCCCGAAAGGAGTGTGCAGCCCCTGCCGCACATCCCTCGAGAAGACCCAAAGGCCAGCCTTCATCTCAAGGCCCAACCTAGTAGACCCACACCCGAGGGAGAAAAAATTGGGCCGAACAGCTAGCCCAGCAAGCCAGTTCAGCAGCCGACCTAACAGCCTAGCCGAGGAGAGACCCGAGCGAGATGCAGAGCAGTGAGGCCTAATGGGTGCACGCGTGGGCCTGACCCAAGCCGCGTACACACATACAGGCTTCCCTAGCCTGCACAAATGAGATGTGTGATGTGTGTGGGAGAGGGGAAGCGACATGCTTTTTGGACATCTTTTTCACCACATGCCCCATGTGATTTTTCGTCCCAAAATTAGCAAAGTTCACATAATAATTATCACTTTGTTATTTAATAATTATTATTTACATTAAGCTTATTCAAGGGATAATTGTGTAATATTTTAACCTTAGGAATATTCTAAACTATTATTTTATTACATTTGTTATCTTATTATTTTAATGTAATTTCTCCATGTGTTTTACATGAAATTCACATGGGATAAGTATTAGGTTATTTTAATTATTATTTTATTATAAGTTCTATCTCTATGATTATTTAATTAATTTCTTTGAGATAGAATAATTATTTTATTATTTAATTATCCTAGATTTAGATAGAATATTATCTAGGATATTATTTTATTGAATTATCCTAAGAATTTGTACTCATTTAGATGCCTCAAAAAATACTATAAATAGGCTTTTACTCATAGGTTGTAATAACACCAATTACAATCAATTTGAGAGAATTCTTGAAAGTTTAGACTTTTCTTCCATTAGCATTTTTGCTAATTTAGCTTCCTGAAGTTCTTCGAGAAGCATGAGTCTTTAGAAGTCTTGTTGAGCAAAGAAGTATGGATTAACTTATTGGTAAGTCCGTGGCGTTATGATTTCTTCTCCTCCTCACGCTTCCCGTGACTTCCTTCCTCTACGAATCTCATTGTTAATTCCTACTTGCACTTTTCCTTTAGTCATGTGAGTTTTTAAGTCATATTAGGGAATACCAAGCTATCAAAAGAGAGGATAACTCGGTTTTGCCTATGGGGATAGAGATCTTGCACAGGCAGAATTCTCTCTTCCTCCCTCCTCTCGGCCTTGTGGGTCTAGGACTAAAAGCACACAAGGTTGAGCATTTTTTAGACTCTCGGGCCTCTTTTTGTAAAATCTTTCTCCAAACTAAATTCTTCATTAATCCACTATTGGGCCAAGATGTTGAAGGCTTGTTGAATCTTTTGGGACCTTACCCTTACGATTGACCTTAAAGGCAATTGGATCTACTTTCCAAAATCTCCAAACCCATCTTATTGAATGATCTTGGACTGTCCTTGGGCTTGAAATAGTTTACGAAACACAATTAGGTTGAAAATAGCTTCTTTTTTGGTGTTGGAATTGTGATATCTAAAGGAAGAAAAGGAATCCTCATTCCCACAAGATTAGGAATTCTCATGATATCCAATCCTCTTTTGCTATGTCTTCATGTGTACGTGTGCTAGGCGTGCGTGTGCTGTCTCTATTCACATATAGGTGTCCATGCATGTTGTCCTTGGGTGCGTGGACATCTTCTCTTATATGTTCTTTACGGGTGAGCTTGCGGGCGCAATCGTGACCTTACTAGTGGGTGTGTTTCTCTCGAGCATCCAAGAAATGTTGTTTGCGGGTGTCTTTAATCACATCATGTTCTTTCTTATTTCTAGGCTTTGGGAAACTCTTTTATAATGTGGTGGGTGCTTCTATATTTATAGCAAGTGTGGTTGAGTTGGAAGTAAGGTCTATTGCCATGATTCATGTGATAATGCCTGCACCACTTGCCCTGAGTTCATACTGTTACCTGATGGAGGGGCAGTAGGGTTCATCTAGGGTCTCTTATCAAAACGACCCTGGTTTAGCTACTTTTTCTTCAGGGCTTCAAGAATCCTAGAACTTCCAGCCTGTCTGAATCTGACTACTAAGAGTTCTATGCACTCTCAAGGACATTAAAATAGGTAGTGAGTCTAAACATTGCCACCCTGTCATAGATGCGACATCGGCACCTTTGTGCTTCATGTGGTATTAATACTCCATTTTATTCGGGCATTTGGCCATTAAAATTCTGTGGTGTAATATTTTTTATTTTATTTTATTTTGAATTTCTGTCATTTTTTCTTAAATTATCAAAAATTATTTTAAATTTTATAATATTATTTTATTTTATTTTACCTTATTTTTTTTAAAATTTTGAAGGTTTCAAATTAAAAGAGAAAAAAAGAGGAAAATAGGAAAAATTGTGCAGGAAATCCACCAACACGTGCAGGATTGCCCAGTGTGCACGCGCACAAGACCGACTGGGCATGCGCACGAGGTGCACGACCCATCCGCTTGGGCACTGTACCACATGTAGACATGCTTATGAGACATGACAGGCGTAAGACGCTAGTGCGTGAGCAACAGACTTGGATCGCAAGCGGCCCATTGAGCCCCATGCCACTACCCTACTATCGCCCTACTGCGACCCAATCGCCGCCGCTGTTACCTCGAGCTCTGTGCCACCACTACTGCTGACACCACTACCTTGGGAGTCGTGCTTCCCCTTGACCGATTGACACTGATGATATCATGATGACATCATCATTTTCCCTCTCCTCACTCATTCACGATACTTGTCACTAATCCAACGATTTTCTTTCTTTATAAATAAGGACCTCCTCCCCACTCTTCCTCGCCCATTTTCACTGTCAAAATACAAAAATTTTAGAGAGAGCAAGTTAGAGAGAGAGAAGGAAAGTTTGAAGAAAAGGAGGACTTGCTTACAAAGCATCGTTAGTATTGGTAAGGGATTTAGTATTTTCTTGGACATTCTAAGATGCATTTTTGAAAAATAAAGAAATGAATGTTAATTTTATTGCATGATTGTGGCCTAAATTTTAAAGCAAAGAATGTTGATTTTATTGCATCATTGTAGCACGATTTTGAGGGTGTAATGAGTTATTAATTATGATGATTGTTTTAATTATACATGGATCATGTAAAGGCTTAGTTGTTATTTCATGAATAAAGTTGAAATATAATCGATACAAGAAGAGATTACTTCAAATTGTTGACATGGCATGAAAGTTATGAATGGATACATGAACCATAAATTAATTTGTTAGACTATTTTATCTACTTCTGTTTTTCCTACCTTGTCTAAAAAGACGTGAGATGAGCACTCCCTATTGATGATGGTGCGAAAGCTTGTAAGATATCCTAGGACGTTATGGAAAAGTACGATCATGGTCATAGATCGTGCTATAATGTGGTGAGTCACAAATCAGCTATGGTGTGATGAGCTGCAAATCAACTATGATGTAGCGAGCCACAAATCTATTGTGGTTGAGCAAGCCGTAAATTGTCGTTAGTGTCACCATAGTAGTAGTTGGGAGTCTGTATTAGCCAATAGATAAAAAGTCATAACAGGCTTTGCATGAAGTATGGTAAAAGACTTAATAACAGTTATAATCTAATTTATTTGATTTTCTCTTTTGATGCATTATCTTTATGACATTTGATGATCTTGATATTAAATGCTTTTCTTACATCAATGGATCGTTGAAAAATGGTAAGCATAAAAAGGTATTTTCTTAAACACTTTTAGTTTTACAAAATTTCTTAGTTATGTCATTTTAATAATGTATGCCTTACTGATTTTTATAGAACTCACCCTTTCTATGTTAGGCCCTCCTAGATGATGCCGAAGAGGATGTTTGTGATGAGTTGTCTGAGTTACCCCTTGAAGCTTGCTTGGATATTGTGGATCTTTTATCGTTGATGAGTGCATGTCTTGTTCTGCACTCTGATGAGTCCATTTAAATAATAATAAAAGTGGTCCTCTCTTGTATTTTTTTAGTTTGTATTTTGCCGCACTTCTGGCCTCAATTGTATATGTAATTGGGAACTTATATATTTTGTAAGGGATTTTGTAATACAAAAATTTCTGCTGCGTATATTCTATTTAAATGCACTTGTATTATGTATTGGTATCTGATACCCTTATACTATAATTAGTATTGGGGATGTGACAATAGATATGAGCTCTCTACCCCCTCAGAAATTTTGAGCCTTTTTCCCTTTATTTGTAATACACTTTGGTGCAAAACGGGACAACTAGATTAATTTGGTGACGTACCACCATGTCAAAGGTCTAGGAATTCTACCTCTTTCTTTTGTTTGATAAATTAAGGAAATAAGTTTTTGTGGAAGGCTTTAAAGAACTACTTCTAGGTGAAAGGATTAGGAAGGTTCTCTTTCTTTAGCCTCCACTAGTGCTCAACCTTACCAGTGAACATAAACACAGCTAGAGGTAACTTTTGCTCTAAAGTAAGATCGAGAACTGTAAAGATCTTTTCAATATGCATGATCTAGTCTTCAACAACCTTTGGATTTGGTCCTTCAACAAAAGTGTGAGGGTTTATCTTCTAGAATTCTAAGATGTTATTAGCTATTGCACGAGTCCAATTCAATTAGATCTCACTGGGACGGGAGCAATCCTTGTATGAGCACAAGCAGCTTGTTGGCCCACAACTACATTTAAGCCCTTAACAGCTCGAAAATGTTTAGTAAACTCGGTCCATGTTGGGGCATCCGACGCCTCTCTACTAGGGATCTCCCACATGTCGTGAGTGCCTACATTTAGGAGAAAAACTTTTAGAAGCACATTTATTGTTAGGAAAGTTAATTTTCTCCTATAAGGAAAGAAATATCCTTGAAGGGTTTTACTTGGTTTCTTAATCTAGGTAACAAAGTTTTCTAATTATACTATTCCAAACGATGTTCCTAGGATTTTAGGCTCTGACACCAATTGTGAGATCTCGATGCCTACAGGACAACGAAGCCAATCCAAAATATCACAATTTAAACATTTAGAGTATAAAGTGAAACTAAATGCAAAAATTAATACATCTCTCATACAATATTAGAGTATACTAATGCTCTAGGATCAACTATTATAATTTACTCCCTATGTAATGGTGATCAACAAAATATTTTTTTTGGGGCTCTAAAAGTTCTTTTTAGGTTTCCTACTAGTTTAGCTTTGTATCCAAATATGGGCGTGGGTCCTGATCTGGATTTTTATTTGTGAGGGGACATGGATTGGGGTGAGTCCCAGTAACTCAGTACGAATAATCAACTATTATAAGGGCATATATAGGGTTTCAAAAGTTCATAATATAGTAAATTGTGAAGCAAAACATACTTAATTGAAAACAAAATAATACTTTTAAAAGATTGATGAAAACTTATAACAAAATCCATAGACACATCATTTTTAAATTGAGTTTCACTTTGATCCTTTAGCTCTAATAACCCTACTTCCTTATTTTGTTCGCATTACTTCACCAAAGTGGCCACTAATAAAAGCTCTTCCCTAATTTGTGTTGGGTACATATAATACGAAAGCCCAGTTAACAAGATAGGGTTCTCCTAGAAAAATGTCGAACCATCAACCACTTACAAATGAAAGGCCCTCCGTGATGTAAGCAAAACAGATTTTCACATATCAAATTTAGACAAACTTCTTTCTTAATGTTTCTTCCTTCTTGGTTCTTATATTCATAAAGTTTTATAATTACTATTACTAATTTAATTTCTTCTTTTCTTTATTCATAGATCACCAAAGTTATTATGTTTATGTTTTCTAATTCGACTTTTTTTTTCTTCTTTCTTTTTTATGGGTTTCCTAACCCTTTGATATGCTTAATTTAGTTCACATGCTCATTACTTTATAATTACTTTATTTTCTTTGTTTGTTAATTACCTCTCAACTTTTATAACATCTTTTTATTTCTTAAATTGTCATTATCGATTTGAGATAATCAATTTATTTAATTAGTCCCTTAATTCAATTTTTTTTGCCTTAATTTTTGAAAACATCCTTCTTTATTATTATTTTTAAAATAAGAAAAAACTTCTTTCATCAAAATCTTAATTTTCAAAAATTGTTAATTTGAAATTAGTCTAAAATTTCTTTAATCGGTTCATGGAGGCAAGCTGCTAGCATGCAACAAGCCATGGAAGCTTTCTGACGCTTTTGGGTGCCTAGAATTCTCTCGCACACACATACACGCCACTAAGTTGTGCCTATCTTTCCTTTCTAGGCACCTTTGATAGCATGACAAAATGAGTGAGAGGCAATTGCCTCTGCCCAACATTCTCTGTTTCTTTCTTCTTATTCTCGCATTCGTTCTCATACAAACATCATCAAATTTCATTCTTTTCTCTATACATGCATGCAATTAACTGAGAGTTAAATACATATTCTTAAATTAAACATACACACACACATACACACACCAAGCATCAAATACTTACACTCGTACATATGCACATTTAAGACCAATTTGTAGGATTCTTTAACCCTTAAAAAATTCACTTATGCATACTAATTATATTACTAAATTATTTTTACATCAAGGGCATTTGAAGGGTCCAAACAAGCGGCTTAAAGGCTTCAACCATTCAGTGAACTCAGTTGAGCAACCTAGTTTACATACATGCAAGGTTAGACGGTCTTGGTTGAAACCCGTGAGGTTTCCTTCGAGAAATCCACCACAGGGGTTTGTTTAAATAAATATATCTAATCATTTATGTTCACTGATTTTTTTTATTAAAAACTTATACTAAAAAAAATGATTAAATCAAGGGGTCACAAGGACACGTTGAACTAAGTGGTCTCGAAGGGATGCTTACCTAGTTCAGGGTTTGGCGACAAAAGGAGATTATTCTTCACATCGGAGCACCTTTGAACTGGTGTTTAAATGACCCTAAATCAAACGCAGAAAGGGTTTAAAAAATCATGCATGAAGGAATAAGAGAGATAGGGGAGATAGGGAAAGAGAGTTGAGCTTACCTCACATAAGAGGTTCTCCAGATGCTCTGTTTTCCTGCCCCAATCACTCTCAAGCTTTTACATCATTCTCTGCTCACTCTTTGTCTCTCTTAAAGCTCTCTTCTCTCTTAACTCTCTCAAATTTTCACTCTCACTACCTTTCTGCCTCACACACCCAAAGAAAATCCCTTACATTGGGGATTTCCATGCAATCACAACTGTCAGATCACATGTAAGCGATCTGGACCATTGGAGAGTGAAATAGCCTACTAGGCCTACCGCTAGCCTCTAGGGCATGGCCACCTGGCATAGGGAACATTGGGAAGTCATGTTACAGTCCCCATCACCACTTTTGAAACTCCTTGGGATCACATTGGGAAGTCATGAGGAATCATTCTCTCTCTCTGCTAAAGGACTTTAAATGGTCGAAACTTGAAAGGAGTGGTGGTGGGTGAGTCAAATTCCTCTCAGGTAAGGAATCCCATATGGGTAGGATTATTTTTCTTCCTTAGCTCCATCCTATACTTTAATTAGGAATCTAAACCGTGATCTTTTCTTAGACTCTTCTCCTTAGTCACATGTCTTGTTTAAGTGGAACTCAAGTTCCTCAAGATTCCAAGAGAGAAGGATTTCTAAGTGAGAAGAATCCCTCATGAGTTGAGGAATCTTGTGCAGGTGGGACTCTCCTTTCCCCTAAATTATCAGCCATGTGTGGCATATTCCAATATCACACAAGGCCATGGACCTTCTTGATTCCTTGGGCCTTTTCTTAAATCTTTATAGGCCTCCAAACTAGATTTTTCATTAATCCAATCTTGAACAAAAAAATTAAAGGCTTGTTGAAGTTTTTTTGACCTTGATTCTCTAATTTGGCCTATGGGCATCATTATTCTTCTTTAAAGATCTCTTAGTCCATCTTTTTGCACATTATTGGGCAAGACTTGTTGTTGAGATGGTGTAGGTGATATGATACCATATGGCCCAAATTTAGTTCCAATGATGCAATCTCGCATTAAGGAGGATTCTTGCAGAAATCAAAATTCTTATAGGATAATTACGTGTGAGTCTGCTACTGCACGAGAAGAAGGGCGTGCAACGCGCACAACATACATGCATAAGCACAAAGACACCACACACGCACACTGCACAACACGCAGATGCAGACCCAAACAAGCAAGCAATTCTAGATTCTTTCAGTTTTATAAATTGGATCATCTCAAAAAGGAAGATATCTATATCCTTAACCACATTGAGATTATTCTAAAGAATATGCCAAGTTTGTTCAAAGAAGACTTGAAGCCCATGAAGAGACTCGTGACTTGAAGAATCACAAGGTCAACTTTTGACCCAACCTAAGGGAGGAGCAAGGCCAATTGGCCTTGAAGAATGGCAGACATCCATGCTGCATATGCAAACCTCTTTGTTCACATATGCGAGCAGTCGCATGTGCAAGAAGGGGACTTCACACTCGCGGAATCCTTTCTCGCATGAGAAGGCAAGCTAGGCGTGCTAGAAGACCTTTACTGCATGCAAAGAGGCATGTGCTTGTACAGATCGCCAGGCCTCACACACAGACAGCCGCTCGTTTATGTAGGTCGCCAAGCATACAAGCAACAAGCTATGAGAGAACGAGTCTTCCTTTTCTTAATTTTCACATGTATTTTGATGACTGATTTTCCAAGAAGAATGCTGCAACAAATTGAAGTCTAAAAGGAGATTAAAGCACATGGGAAATATGGTAAAAAGGAGGAGTCTTATATAGTTAATATTATATTAACTTTTAATTTATATGTTATTACTTAATTTTATGTATAAGATTATGTTATTACTAATGTGGGTTTGGGATTGAGATAAGAATAGATTTAGTTAGAGTTTTGATTGAATTCTAGTATTTGTATTTAACCATCTTGTTGAGTCAAAAAATCTTTAATCAACTTATCGGGCAAGTTGTGGCATCTTTTCAATTCTTTTTTATTTTTCAATTACCTTGATAGCATTCATTTTATTGATTGTTATTCAAATAGGGATGGTTTGATTTAGAAACTTAAGTTTCTGCATACTAAGTATAATGGGTTCATGATCAAGGTTTTTTTTATCTTATAGTTACCTGCGTCAGTAGGACTCACTCTTAGGCCGATCTATATCTTATTTCTTGATCCAAGCTCACAGGATTCCTCTCAAGAAACTGATTCTTCTTTCTTGCAAGGAAAATCCCCCATCCAGCGAGATAATGTGTGTTTGCGAGTCTCTTCATGCATTGGCATGGGCGCGTGAGACTTTTCCTGTGCTGACGTGCACATGTGGGTCTTCTTGTGCTGGCATGTGGGTAGGCTCGCAGGTTCCTGGGAAATTTTCTTCTTGACTAATTCCTTAGTTCACATCGCCTCTAGGATTCAACTTAGATTTTTTTTTTGTTTGATGAAATCTTTCCTTCCGCATTTGAACCTAAACCCAATCACCATGTTGGAACACAACCCTTTTCCTTCCTTTGTTGGCATTATGAGTATAAGATTCATTCTGCTTCTTGAGATGTTATCAGGCCTTCTCATATATGGCTTTAATCATCTCAGCTCTCTATTGTCCATTTATATTAATAATTTTTGTTAAAGGCAAAGGTGTTAGATCAAGCAGAGTTAAAAGATTAAAATCATAAACTATATCGAAAGGTGAAAACTCAGAAAAAGTATGAAATATTTTGGTTGTATGCAAACTCAACCATAGGTAAACAATCTTCCCAAGTTTTTAAATTTCTATCTACGACAGCTCATAATAGAGATCCTATCTATGTATCACCTTAGTTTGTCTACCAATTTGAGGGTGACAAGCTATAGAGAATAGTAATTTAGTTCCTAACTTATCCCATAATACTCGCCGAAAGTGACATAGAAATTTGCATCCAATGAAGTTTAACATCTTACTAAATCTATCAACCACGACAAATAACCTATCACTACCCTTCCCAGTCCTAAGTAATCCCAATACAATATCCATATAAATATCAATCTAAGGTGTTTTAACGATAGGCAAAGGTGTATATTGTCCATGAGGTAATGTCCTAGGGTTGGCCTGCCTACATGCAATGCATTTAGTATAGATGCATTCTACATCCTTTGATGTGGAATTCATCCTCTTTAATGCAATCAAAAATCCTACATAAACACTAGCATTTGTAAATCTTAAATTCCTAGTTAAACCATTCCTACTTGAATCACATTCATCTTGTGAATGCAAACCAAGGTAAATGGAAAATAAAATAGGAATAAAAAAGATGTCATGACTTACCCGATAAGTTGAGTTGACTCCTTGGCTCAACAAGACAGTTGAAGAAACCTCTCTTGTAGAAATGCTCTCTCAGAATTAACAACAAGCTAAAAGTAATAATCCAAAATTTTATTATTCTAAAATTAGATGTTTTTACAAGCTAAGAATGTGCCCTTTATATAAGCATTCACCATAATAATTCTAAACAAAATCAAACTCTAAAATTTAACTCAAGTACTTAAATTAACTTAATCCAAAACTCAATTAAAATAATAGTTAAAAGAATTCACAATAATCTAATATAAGTTTTCTCCACTCATGGTCGAATCTTTGTGTTTCATTTGGCTTGAGGTGCTTTGAATCTTCTCGAACTATTCTTCCATTAATTAATTAGTTTATTGAAGAGTTTAAATTGAAAAAGATTGAAATTCTCTTGAGAATGGATTGAGAGAGTTTGACTAAGAGTCTTGGATTTCTTGGCCAATTTCTCTACATGATTTTATCTTGAAGAAGTTCTTATCCTCTTGCATTCTTTCTCTTTAAATCATGTAGGACTTTTTTTGTTGAATTCTACCTTAAAAAAATTAAAAAAATAAGAAAAACAAAGAATTTCCTTGCGGGTTGGAGCCCTTGTGCAGACAGGACTCATCTTTTCGTAGGATAGCTTTCCCGCAAGCTTTTTCATGTTTTAGAATCCTTTTTCGACTTGTTCTTATATTCTTTTTGCAACTTAATCTCTTTTTTGCATGCCCAACATACCAAAAGGACTTAAGAACCCTAATCAGAGAAGGAGAAGGCTTCGAGATAAAGTGCCTTCATGGGGAAAGAAGTCCCACCTGGGTGGGCTTTTTTTTTGCCCTATCTGTGAAGACCATGTGTGGCTTACACATGCCTGCATGTGTGAAGTGTGCCAAATCCCCTTGGTGTTGAATGAGTTACAACATTTGGCCATGAAAAGTTATCGTTCAAGAGCCTTAGGCTCATGGAAACATAAGCCCAAACTGAGGCCTTTTTTCTTGTCATCAATCTCCCCAAGCTCGTGGGCTCTCTATTATAAACCTTAAGCCCAAACCTGTTCCAAACTTGGCCCTTTCGTTAGGATAATCCCATTTAGGAAATAAGGTGAAGTTGGGGTTGGTTTCCCATTTGGGATGGGACTCGTGGGAGTCCTTGTGGGAGTGAAACTCCCTCTTTCCACAGGGAAAATTCCTCTCCTGCGAGCACAGATTCCTCCCACGGTGTAGTAGTGTCCATAAATGTGTTATGCAGCACACGAGGGGGAAGCCCTCACATTTAAGTGCGTGCAGTTGCTGTGCTATGTACGCACATCCTTCTTCCCGTGCGGCTGTGGTCTTGCAGGTAATTATCTTACGGGAATCCTGATTATCGCAGGATTCCTACTTCTTGTGGATTAAATCTTCAGAACTGGTTTTTGCCTACCCGAGATCACATCATCTTTTCGCATGTTAGGCCAATAAAAATCCTCATATAATATGTCTAAGGTCTTAGTTACCCCAAAGTGTCCATAAATGCCTCACTATAAGCCTCACACACTATTAATTCCATAATTGAAGAGTTAGTCATGCACAATTTACCATCCTTAAATAAGAAACCATCATGCCTATAAACTTTCTTAAATGTATAATACTCACATGCATTATAAACAGTGGAAAAATAAGAATCATCCACATAAATCTCTTTAATATGCTCAAACCCTAATAGTGTTGAACTAAGAGTAGAAATTAAAGCATACCTACAAGATAATGCATCAACTACCACATTATTCTTACCTTGTTTATACCGTATGACATAGGAAAAGGACTCAATGGACTCAACCCGCTTACTATGTTGACTGTTGAGTTTACCTTAGCCTTTCAAATGCCTCAGTGACTTAAGATCTGTGTGATCACAAATTCCTTTGGTAGTAGATAGTGCTGCCATACTTTTCGTACTCTTAACAAGGCATATAACTCCTTATGTTGAGTAGTTTGATGGCACTCTATTGAATTTCTCAGAAGTAACCAATTGGACGCCCTTCCTGCATTAGAACTACTCTTATACCTATACTAGAGGCATCACATTCAAGCTCAAAATTTTTATCAAAATCAGGAAATGTAAAAATAGGTGCAGAATATAATCTATCTTTCAATTAAATAAAAGCCTTTCTTGATTATCAATCCATACAAATTTCACTTTCTTTACAACTAGACCATTTAAAAATGTTGCAGTAGAATTAAAATTATTTACAAACCTATAAGAGAAACTAGACAATCCATGAAAACTTCTTACCTTACTGGCAGTCTTAGGGGTAGGCCATTCTCTTGCTTTTACTTCCTCATCATCCATCTCGATGCCCTGTGCACTTACAACAAACCCTAGGAAAATAAGTTTTTCACAATGAAAAGTACATGTTTTGGCATTTATACATAACTATTCTTTCTTAAGGACCTCAAGGATAGGCTGGATATTCTAAATATGATCTTCTAGTGACTTATAGTAAATCAGTATGTCATCGAAGTAGAATATGACAAACTTACCAAGGAAAGGTCTCAATACATGGTTTATCAGTCTCATAAAGGTACTAGGGGCATTGGATAGGCTAAAAGGCATATATAACCACTCATATGGACAATATTTAGTTTTAAATGCAGTTTTTCACTCATCAACCAGGCTTTATCCTAATCTGGTGGTAACCATTCTTTAAATATATCTTGGTAAATATGTATGATCCACTAAGTTCATCTAGCATGTCGTCTAACCTAAGGATAGGATGTTTATACTTTACTGTTATCTTGTTTATTGCTCTACAATCAAGAAATATCCGCTAGAAACTGTCTTTCATGGGCACGAGGAGCACCAAAATAGCATAAGAACTTAACTTCTCCCTAACATGGCCCTTCTCCAATAACTCCACATGTTGTTGAAGTTCCTTCGTTTCCACATGATTACTTCAGTAGGCAGGTTAGCTAGAAATTAATGAGATAGGAATAAAATATATCTAATGCTCAATTCCTCATATAGGTGGAAGTCCATATGGTATCTCCTCTGGAAATATATATTTGATTTTTTTCGATATGTGGGCTTACTATGTGCCTTGGTATACGTATCAGGCTATTAATTTAATGGGCTTATTTAAAAGTGATCAAATAAGGTTAAAAAGTATTAGGCCTTAATGCATCAGGATTAAATATGAGCTTCTAATGTGCAAATACCATTTTTGTATTATTCTCATTTTATGATGGGTGAAATGGAAATTGCAAAAGTTTGTCGATATAAAAGGCAGTTATGATCCCCGAATCACTAGGTCACCATTTTATTTTTCTAAAATTTTGTCACCAGAAAAAACTAACTTTTGAGGCATTATGTTGATTTAGAAGATTATACTGCTGGATGCAAACAATTCTTCTGTAATGAATCTAGGTATGCTTCCACTTACATTTCTCATTGATTCAGTACGAGATTGTGTGTTTAGATTTACAGATCTATTGATTTGAAAAGTATTTTTATGCTAGAAATTTGTATCATAGCATTTCTCGTATTAGATTTTTGAAATTCAAGTTTTTTTTGTGATTTTGCATTTTGAGAAATATATATATGTATATATATGTGTTTATGTATATATATATAAGGATTAGAAATATATATATTTGGGATCTAGTAATATATATATGTATTTTTAAATCAGAAAATATATATATGGCTTTCAAAAAAAATTAAAGCAGAAAACATATGTATATATATGAGTTTAATATGTATATATATGTATATATATGCCGCAGAGAAAACAAAAAAAAAGGAAGGAAAGCAGCGGCCAACCACCGCTGCATGAACCTGCAGTCATTGCGACTGTTCGACAACCGAAATGGCTGTTGAATCTCGCGCGTAACAACTAGTTTTTTTAGCCGTTACTGTAGCACCTCAAATGTCCCTTTGGGCATGAGGAAGAAGAAGGAAAAAATAAAAAAGAAAGAAAAAAAATAGTTTTTTTTTTATGTTATGGACTTATGGGTTTTAGGCCTAAATGGGCTAGGTTTTTAAGGTTAAGTTTTTTTAGAAACAATTTAAGTTATGTGGGCTTGGTCCACAAGAAAGAAAGAAAAAGAAGAAAAAAATGAAAGGCCCGTTCGGGTGGGACAAAGCATAGACGGATTTAGGCTGGGCTAACCCGGCCTAGACCCAACCAGGTCCAAGATCCGACTGGATGTTGACCCGACCCAGTCAACAGTCAACGATCAACAATCAATGGTCAATAGTCAATGGTTGACCTATCAACGGTCAATGACTTTAACTGGTCAACAGTCAACCCTTTGAGGAAAAAAATGATTTTTTTAAAGGTATTTTTAGTAATTTTGTGGTTGATTTTCTTCCTAATTCAGTTTAAATTTGATTTTAATTTGAATTTTAATATTAATATGTGTATATACATATTGAAATAAATTAATTTACACTACATGTCACCAAAGTGATATCTCTTATGGATAATTTATTTATTTCATAATGTAAGCAGTTGTATGAATTTAATTTATGTGAATGTTAATTGGCTCAAAGGAAGGTTAATATTTAACATTGTTGCATTCCATTTTTGTGGCAATGAATACGTAACAGTTATCCAGTATAACATGTGAAATTTAAATAAGCTTAAAGGAAGGTTTATTGTTTGATGTATTTCTACTATCTGTATTTAATTACTGTTGCAGGATACCACTTGCAAGTTAATATTTTGTCCACAGATAGAGTGTTAATGGAGTGCTCGGTATCTTGAGATAGGAATATACCTTTATTTAAAATTCATTATTACATTTTATGATTTATAGTTTTATGTGAATATTAATTTTTTTTTGTATGTTCTCTGTTCAGCTTCCTTTTATACTGGAAGTATCACTATGAATGTTAATTCTATCCCAATGTTGAACTGCACAAACTTTAAGCAATTGAAGAATAGTGTTCAACTTGTCCTTAGAGTTATGGATCTGGATGGGGCTTTATGGGTTGATCAACTTGATCCAATTACTCCTTATAGTACCCCAAGGAAAAGAAGGAGTTTGAAAAATGGGATCGGTCAAACTGTATGAGAATGTCGGTTATGGATCAGACCATTCTAGAGATTTTTTAGGAGACTATGTTCGATGAGGTCACAATAGTTAGAGATTTCTTTCATTCTCTAGAACAACGTATCACCAGAAGTGATATAGCCTTCTATTGATTTTTGTTTCCATGAGATATAAAAAATATGGAAACATCAGAGAGCACATAATGAAGATGTCACATGTGCATGCAAAGCTCAAGGAACTTAGAGTGAAATTGTCAGAAATACTTATGTACTTTGTTTTTATTTCTCTTCCACCATAGTTCAATCATTTCAAGGTGACATACAACTGTCAGAAGAAATCCTAGAATCTAAATGAACTCATTTCACACTGTGTTCAATAGGAAGAAAGGCTCAAGGCTAAGAGCACATAGACGCAATGATCTCAAAGGATAAAAAGAACAGGAAAAAGAAAACAGATAAATCTGTTGCGGTTCTAGCATAATAGAAGAAGCAACAAAAGGTTAAAACCGAAAATACTTGTTTCTTCTGTAAAGCTCCAGAACACCAGAAGAAGTAATGTGTTAACTATCATGCGTGGCGCGCAAAGAAATGTATGCTTCTTAATTTTGTTTGTTATGAGGTTAATTTAACTTCTCTACCTACACATAGATGGTGGATAGATTCTGGTGGCACAACTCATATTAGTGTACTTATACAGGGTTGCCTCTATTACTATAAGCCAAGTGATGGTGCCATATCTATTTCTGTGGGTGATGGTAAACTAGTCGAGGTAAAAACAATTGTCAAATTTATATTGTTGTTAAGGACTAGATTTTATTTGAATTTAGAAGAGACTTTTATTATACCGTCATTTAGACAGAATGTGATTTATGTTTCTGTATTTGACAAATTCGGTTATTCATGTTCATTTAGAAATAAAAAATTTAATCTTTTTTCTAATTCAAATCTAGTTGGTTCTGGTTCTTTATCAACATATGATAATCTTTATTTGTTTGATATAATTGCTTCTTGCAATGAATCCTTGCATGTTCGTACAAGAGGTGAAAAAACAAAATTAACCAAGGAGAATTTCACTTCGTTATGGCACAAGAGATTAGGTCACATCTCCCAAAGGAGAATTGAGAGAATTATGTCAGATAGAATTCTATATCCCATTGATTTTAAAAATTTTGACATATGTGTTCATTATATCAAGTGGAAATAGACAAATATTAAGAGATTTGGTGCAGACAGGGTTACGGATGTATTAGAACTCATTCATATAGATATTTATTGATCAATTTTTACGACTTCTTGGAATGGTCAACAATATTTTATAATATTCATAGATGATTATTCTAGATATGGCTACCTATATCTCATTCATGAAAAGTCCCAGTCCCTGGATGTTTTCAAGAGTTTTAAAGCAGAAGTTGAGAACCAACTTAACAAAAGGATTAAGGCTGTTAGATCTGACAAATCAGGTGAACAACATCCATGACAATTTGCTTGATTCCTAGAGAAATGCAGTATCGTCCCACAGTACACCATGTTCGGTTCTCCTAACATGAATGGTGTTGTTGAAAGGCGAAACAGAACACTTAAGGATATGGTGAGGAGTATGATTACTCATTCTACTTTACCTAAATCACTTTGGGGAGAAGCATCAAAGGCCGCAACAAATTTACTCAACAGAGTTCCAATAAAAGTAACTACAAAGACCCCTTATGAGCTTTGGACAGACAAGAAGCCTAATTTGAGACATTTACACAGTTGGGGATGTCCAGCTGAGGCTAGGCCTTATAGGCCACAGGAAAAGAAATTGGACTCCAGAACTATTAGTTGTTATTTTGTTGGTTATTCTGAATGATCTAGGGGTTACAAGTTTTATGATCCCACTGCTAAGATAATTTTTGAGATGGAAGCCCAATTCTTTAAGGATGTTGAGTTTACGGGAGGAGAAAGAGTTTGAGACCTTGTCTTTGAAGAGGAATGGGTTGATATTCCTATTCCCTTAATTTCTCTTGACAATGGTCAAGATCAAGTTATTATACCTAGCATTGTTCAAGAAGCAAATCCAAATCAAGATAATGTCATAGTATCTCATGTTCCTATTTAAGAAACTGTTCTTGAAGCACAAACTTAACACTGTCAAGAATTTATGCCATTAAAGAGATCCACTAAAGAGAGGATAAATCCAATTCCATATGATTATATTGTCTATCTTCAAGAACATAAGTTTGACATTGGTACGGTGGAAGATGATCCTATCAACTTCGATCAAGCCATTAAAAGTTTTAATTCTCAAAAGTAGATTGATGCTATGAATGAAGAGATAGACTCCATGAAGGACAATGACATTTGGGATCTTGTCCTATTATCTAAGGATACGAAACCCATTGGTTACAAATGGATATTTAAGATCAAGAGGGATTTGAAAAGTAATATGGAGAGGTACAAGGCTCATCATATTGCTAAGGGCTTTTCACATAAAGAAAGCATCAATTATAAAGAGACTTTCTCTCTGGTTTCGTCAAAAGACTCTTTCAAAACTATAATGGTTTCAGTGGCGTATTTTGATCTTGAGTTATATCATATGGATGTTAAGATAACATTTCTTAATGGTGACATTGATGAGATAATTTATATGGTGCAATTAGAAAACTTTGTATCTGGAGATGCACAGTAAATGATTTGCAAACTAAAGAAATCCATCTATACACTTAAGGAAGCTTCTCATTAATGGTATCACAAATTTCATCAAGTTGTCATCTCATTTGATTTTGAGATAAATTTAGTAGAAGATTATGTATACCACAAGTTTAGCAGGAGTAAGTATATTTTTTTGATTTTATGTGTCGATGACATACTGCTTATTAATAGTGATATAGGCTTATTGTACAAAAAGAGATTTCTAACAAAGAAATTTGAGATGAAGATCTTGGAGATGCTTCTTTTATATTAGGGATTTAAATACACCATGATTAGTCTCAGGGTATTCTTGAATTATCACAAAAGAGCTATATCAAAAAGGTTCTTAAAAGGTTTGGCATACACGATTATAAATCAGGCAACTCCCCTGTGTCTAAAGAAGACAAGTTTACTCTAAGTAAATGCTCCAAGAATGACTTAGAGACTACGGAGATGCAAAAGATTCTTTATGCTTTAGCTATAGGGAGCCTTATGTATGCACAGGTTTGTACGCATCTGAATATTGTGTACATTTTTGGGATGTTAGGTAGATATTTAAGCAATCTATGTATGAATAATTAGAAAGCAACCAAACGTGTCATGCGATAATCTGTAGAGAATAAAAGTTTATATGCTCACATACAGGAGGTTAGATCAATTGTAGATCATTGGTTATTTTGATTCTAATTTTGCTAGATATCAAGATAGCAGAAAATCTACATCAATCTATATCTACTTGATTGCAGGGGGAGCTATTTCTTGGAAGAGTGCTAACCAAACACTTGTAGCCTCTTCTACTATGGCAGTAGAGTTTGTAGCTTGTTATGAGGCGTCCAATCATGGAATATGACTGTAAAATTTTATCACTGGGCTACGTATTATTGATGGCATAGAAAGACCATTAAAGATATTTTGTGACAATAAATATGTAGTTATGTATTCCAACAATAATAGGAGCTTGATGAAGTCAAAACATATAGATATCAGGTTCTTCATTGTTAAAAAAAGAGTTTAAAGTAAGTAGATATCGATAGAGCACATTGAAGCAAACTCCATGATTGTGGATCCGTTCATTAAGGGATTACCACTCAAGGTCTTTCATGAGCACACTGCTCATATCGATGTTATATCCCTAGATGATGTATAATTTCAATGGGAGTTTTGTCCCTTAGTTCTATTTATTTTGTAAGACATGTCATAAACTTTGTACTTTGATTTTATTTTATGTATATATGGTTTCATTCTAATTTTTATGTTTTTATTTCTATATATTATCTTTGAGTTTTCTTACAATTGATCTCACTAAGGTTAAGGCAGGACCAGTTGAAAATAGGCATGCTTAGATCACAAAGCATGTAGTTTTCATGTTGCACATCCATACTTGATCCATGTCGTTTCGTTATATTGATATATGTGACTATTGATGGGTTTAGCTATGATAGCTGTAGTGAAGACTGTTTTGATCCTATGTTATTATGATCGATGGATGGGATTGTTTGGTTATGCATTCAGGTCTTGATAGCACAGTTCTAAGTATTCCTATGATTATTTAACGCATAGTTAAGGTATCACATATAGCCCAAGAGGGAGATTGTTGGATTTTTTCGACATGTGGGCTTAATATAGGACTTAGTATGCATATCAGACTATCAATTTAATTGACCCGTTTACAAGTGATTAAATATGGTTAAAAAGTATTGAGCCTTAATAAATCGAGCTTAAGTATGGGCTTATAATGTGCAGATACCATTTTTATAATATTCTCCTTTTATGATGAGTGAAATAGGAATTGCAAAAGTTTGTTGATACAAAAGACAGTTACAGTCTTCGAATCACAAGATTGCTATTTTATTTTTCTGAAATTTCGTCACTAAAAAAAAATAGCTTTTGAGGCATAGTGTTAATTTGAAAGATTCAATTCCCAGACACAAATAATTCTTCTGCGATTGATCCAGGTACACTTTCACTTACATTTCTCATTGATTTAATACGAGATTATGTGTTTAGATCTACAGATCTATTGATTTAAAAAGTATTTTTATTCCAACAAAATATCCTAAAATTCTTGCAAAGAGAGAGAAAATAATTAAGCAAAAAAGGGTTAATGTCAGATAAATTCAAATAAGTTTCCTTGTACTAAAATACAATTAGACTTTTTTTTTCACAAATTACTTGCCTCATCTCTCTCTCCCTCACTTATAAATACTCCTTTTTTTCTCTCTCTCACACTCTCTTTTTGTGGGTCATCTTTACTTTTCTTTTGGACCTTTTTTTACTTAGTGGGCCATTCTTTTTCTTTTTGGCTTCTTTTTCTCTCATTAGGACATTTTTTTTCTTTTTGGCCTCTTTTATCTCTTTTTTTTTTCTCTTTCTTTTTCTTTTTCTAAAGTTCATTAAAGGACTTTTTTATTTTGATTCAGTCTTTATATACCTCCTTTGGTCATGCAGGTGTAAGAATGTGATTTAAGTTATCCAGACATAGAGAATAATGATTTTTTAAGATCATCGTGATGCGCATTTCTATCATACTGTCATGATCGCCCAAAGAGTATATGACTTGTATGCATGGCTACAATATCACAACATACCTCATCCTCTTATGCAAATAAGGCAGGATACAAGAACATGGATCCAATTCAGCTACCTAATGGTCCGATTACAAGAGCGAGGTTGAAAAAATTCAAGAACATGAATGGCTACAATATCACAACATACCTCATCCTCTTATGCAAATAAGGCAGGATACAAGAACATGGATCCAATTCAGCTACCTAATGGTCCGATTATAAGAGTGAGGTTGAAAAAATTCAAGAACACATTAAACGGGATGATTCAAGGCTTGTGGAATGACATTTACAAAATTCAAGAATGGAATAAGTAAGCATGTATCGAGCTTGAGCTGAATAACATAAATCAAAGCTTGGTCATATTAACACAAGTGGAAATTATACTAGCCCAATATGAAGTTGAACCAGTTTGCTTGGATGGGCCATAACTTAGGCTTCTGATGTCCAAATTAGGTGATTCAAAAGCCTAAACTTATTTATACATTTGGGCCTATAATATTTATGAAGAAACCCAGTCCAAATTCAGATTTTATCAAATAGATAATTGGCTCTTAAATTTTAAAACGAATTCTAACTTAGATACATTGGATCTAGTTGTCTTCATTTATTATATCTAGACTTTTGCTTTTTCTTATTAGATAGAAATATTTACTTGTAATATGAAGAGTTGTGACTCTTAGAAGTCTTGAAACTTATTTTGGAGGGTTTATTCATCTATAAATAGGTGGTATTCAGTTTTGTAAAAACACACAAGTTGATATATGAATTTTCTTAATGTAAGGTTTCTTAAGAGAGGTTTTTCTCTTATTCTGATTCTTGTTTAAATCAAGGTTCCTACGAGCAAAGCTAATTACTTTGTGAGTATTCTATTCCAAGGTTCTCTTCATGGGTTGAATTTGGGTTGCATATTTATTCCAAAGTTCTCTTTCACTAATTAAATTGGCTCAAGGACTTGGCAAATATGATTTAGCTTTCAAGGGATTGCTTCTAAGTGTAAAGATATCGGGTCTCAGGTTTAATATACCCCTAGTTCATATAATCCTCATATTTATCAATGGAATAAGGCACCTTGACTTGCTTGGTGACCTTGGCTTCTCTACATTCATTTAGTCAATGTAATCTATAAGAGCTAGGGTGTTTAGAGCAAGCTAACCCTATCCTGTCCACAAGTAGAGTGTTGGCCTTGTTGGCACTTTTGGCATGGAAAATGGTTTCTCTTTTATCATTGTCTTCTTCTTTGGGATGCATGTTTAGGGCTCTCCGAACAACATAAACATCACTCTACACTAGGGTAGCTATACGATCTTCACAATCTTCTAGTGACAACATACTGTGATCATTACTACTATAGTCACTAGCTAATTTGAGGTGGACTGTGTTCACTCCACGAATCAAAAACACCTCAATCTTGAACCCACCATATTTAGCAATTCAAAACTTAATTATCTAAGGTAAACCCTCCCTATTGGAATCACAGTTGACTAAGAGAAAGGTTATCTAAGTAACTAAGAAAATAAAAGAAAAGAATAGAGAAAGATGCCATGGACATACCTGATAAGTCGATCTTGATTCCCTACTTAACGAAGCAGTCTAAAGCTCCTAGCTTGAAGACGCTTGAAGAACTTGAAAAATTAGCATAGCTAATTTAAGCAAAGAGCTTATTTATTGATATTCTGAATTGTGTATTACAACTAATGGATAAAGGTCTCTATATAGGCTTTTTTGGAATAATTCTAAATGATTACAAAGACTTAAAAAATAAATAAAATAATTAAAAGATAAAATCTATCCCAATCTAGAACTTAAAATAATAATTAAATAATACTAAGGGATAGAATTACATATAAATCATAATAAATTAATTAATAAAATAAAGTTGATTTTATCCCATGTGATTTTGATAAAAAACACATGGAAAATACGAGGAAAAAAAGGGTGGAAATTTAGGTAAGGCTGTTGCAATTTCAAGGCATGCATGTGGCATATGCGGCTAGCATGCCCATATGTGCACAAGCAGCACATATGCATGCGGCACACTTACAACTTGCCCGTGCGGGCACTAAACATGTGCGGCATGCCCGTGCTAGTGTGGTGCATGTGTAACATGCTCGTGTAAGCATTGTGCGTGCGTGGCTTGATTGTACCACACATGCATGCTGGCCAGCGCTCGAGAAACTTGCCCGCATGCCTGGCTTGCATGCCTCATGTGTGGATGAGCACGTTCACATGCATGACACCTACACTATCCCTTTCTTCAAGGTCGGATGGCCTTCCTTGGGGCTGCTCTCAGGTTTCCCACTCTTGGGCCAACATGTTGAATATGAGTTGACATTTCCTGGCTCGGCTTCTTGTAATCGATCGTGGTGACATTTGAATTTGTTTTCCCAAATCTCCAAGTCCATCTTTGATATTCTTAGTCTCCTTCTCGACTTCTGGTCCTTGGGATTGAATTTTCTTGTAGTTGTTATCTGGGTTCACATCATCCTCCCCTTCTTCGGAGAGATTTGTCTTTGAATCTTCACCTACTTAAAGGGAGATAGATCAGAAATGTTAAATATAGCGGACACACCATACTCCCCCAGTAAGCATTATCGTTGACTCATTCTAGAACTTGAAATAGGCCCTCCCCCCTGGGATCTAGTTTTGACTTTCGCTGTTTAGGAATCTCTCTTTCGCATATGAACCTAGACCCAGTCTCCAGGTTGGAACACAATACTCTTCCTCCCTTTGTTAGCATGTATGACATAGGATTGATTCTATTTTTGGATGTGTTGTTGTGCTTTCCCACGTATGGTTTTAGCAAGCTCTGCCCTTTCTTGTCCATCTGTGTTATTGATTTCCTACAAGGGTATAGGTGTTAGATCAAGGGGCATTAAAGGGTTAAAACCATATACGACTTTGAAAGGTAAATATCTTGTGGAAGGGTGAACACTACAGTCATAGGAAAATTTGACCATTGGTAAACAATCTTCTCAAGTCTTCAAATTTCGACCGACCACGGCTCTAAGTGGGGCCTAAGGTTTTGACTACCTTAGTTTGGCCATTTGTTTGACAGTGACATATAGTGGAAAATAATAGTTTACTCCCTAGTTCTTCCCATAATAACCGCCAAAAGTGTCTAAGGAACTTGGCATCCCTATCACTAACGATGATTTTAGGAATACCATGGAGTCTCACAACATCCCAAAGAATATATTAACAACATTTATTGCATCATTAGTTTTATGGCATGTAATGAAGTGTGCTATTTTACTAAATCAATCTACCATAATAAATATGATATCCTTACCTCTTCTAGTCCTAGGAAGTTCCAGCACAAAATTCATGAAAATATCTATCCACAGTGTCATAAGTACAGGTAATGATGTGTAAAGACCATGAAGTAAAACCCTATTTTTTATTTGTCTACATGAAATAAATTGAATACATATACACTCAACATCACTTTTCATGTTTGGCAAATAAAAGTGCCCATATAGAATGTCTAGTGTTTTAGCTACCCCAAAATGACCCATGAGTCCCCCACTATGTGCTTCGTGCACTATGATCGAACAGTTGGATACACATAACTTACCACATTTGAGAAGGAACCCATTGTACCTATAATATTTTTGGAAAGCACAGTACTCACATGCATGATAAATAATGGAGAAATCTTTGTCGTTGGCATACATTTCCTTAACATATTCGAATCCTAAGAATTTAGAGCTTATGGTGGTAATTAAAACGTACTGTCAGGATAACGCATCAACCACAGTGTTATCCTTACCTTATTTATACCTGATAACAAATGGGAAAGATTCGATAAATTCTATCCACTTGTTGTGCCAATGATTGCGTTTACCTTGTCCCCTTAGGTGTTTCAGGGACCATGATTGGTGTGGATCACAAACTCCTTCAGGAGTAGATAGTATTACCACACCTCCAATGACCTCACCAAATTATACAACTCCTTTTTGTAGGTGGAGTAGTTCAAGGGTGCACCGCTAAGCTTTTCACAGAAGTAGGCTATGGGGCGCCCCTCCAATATGAGTACTGCTCCTATACCTATACCTGAAGCATTGCATTCAAGCTTAAAATTTTTATTAAATCAAGTAAAACAAGAATATATGCAGAACATAATTTTTCCTTTAATAAAGTAAAAACAGACTCTTGCTTATCAGTCCATGTGAACTTTACGTCCTTCTTGACCAAATCATTGAGTGGAGTCGTAATAGAGCTGAAATCTTTACAAATTGATGGTAGAAGCTTGCTAATCCATGAAAACTCCTAACCTCACTGGCTATTGTTGGAGTAGGCCACTCCTTAATGGTTTTTACCTTTTCCTCATCCACTTCAATGTCTCATGCACTCACCACAAATCCTAAGAATATAAGCTTGTCACGATAGAAGGATACTTTTTGGCATTGGCATACAGCTATTCCTTTCTAAGGACCTCAAGAACATAGGGAATATGTTGGAGGTGTCCCTCTAGGATTTTACTATAGATTAAGATGTCATCAAAATAAGCCACAACAAAATTATCAAAGAATGGGCATAGGACATGGTTCATAAGCCTCATTAAGATACTAGGGGCATTGGATAAACCATACTTTGATTTAAAGACAATTTTTCATTCATCTTCGAGTTTCATCCTTATTTGATGGTATTTGCTCTTAAGATCTATCTTGATAAAGATGGTAGAACCATTGAGCTCAGTAAACATTTCGTCTAACCTAGTGATGGGGTGTCGACACTTTACCGTGATCTTGCTGACAGCTGAGTAGTCAACACACATCCTCTAGGATCTATCATTCTTGGGAACTAGCAATATAAAAATAGTACAAGGACTGAGGCCTTCCCTAACATGTCCCTTTCCCAGCAGTTTTTCTACCTATTTTTGAAGTTCCTTCATTTCATCAGGATTACTCTAGTAGGTTGGTTGATTATGTATGGTTGCCCTAGGGATGACATCAATGTGATTCTTGATCCCCCGTGGTGTGGTAATCTGTCCATGATTTCTTCTTAGAAAATATAACCACCCATCCATTGTTGTGCTTAATTAATTTAGAAAATCCTATTTATTTGGGCATTTGGCTGCATTGAACTTATTTAATTTTTTCCACATGATATTTATCGTAGTTCGTAAAAATATGATTGATTTTTAATATTTTGTTTTTATTTAATTTTATTTAATTTTAATTTTATTATTTAATTTTTGCATTTAACTTATTTAAATTAATTTTAGAAAATTGAGGGAAATCAGAAAAATGGCAAAACAGGAAGAAATTATGCGGGAAAAATCCCGCGGGGAAGAAGAATTGCATGTGCGAATGTTGTACACTTTGCACGCGCGCACAGTAGCAAGCCTGTGCAGATAGGCCCTATGCGCTCGAGGCCCAGCTCACCTAGGCCCTGCGTGTGGCGCCTAGTGCGCTGGCCAAGGCACTGCTGCCTCAGGCAGTGCGCCACCGCCGCTGGTGGAGGAGACCCTCCTCCCTCATTTTTTGTGCTAAACAAATTTTTCTCTGCTCTCTTCACTGAATTTTACCACTTGGCGCGAATTCGATGGTTTTAAAATTCTATAAATTGACCATTCCCCTTCCATTCCTCCCACACTTCCATTCTTCCATTTTTGAAGATTTAGAGAAAGAGAAAGAGATAGTAGTCTAGTGAGAGAAAGAGGGAAAGAAAGGAAAACAGTGAAGGAGAAAACATCAAGGTTTCAATAAGGAATCTAGTATTTCTTTCGATGTCTTAAGGAGTATTTTTAGATAAACTAATATTATTAAACATAATGATTGTGATTTTGCATCTTTTGTGTGGTTTTGTGTTCATAGTTCAAATAAGTCGAATTATTCATGTTTTCAAGCATGCTATGTGATTGTAGACACTTGACGAATTTCATGTAATAAATATAATATGCAATCGGTAAAAATAAAGAGTACAAAAAGATAAAGAAAAGAGAAATGTGGAATGAAGCGTGATTGGTCTGAAGTATATCTGTATTGACATGCATATTGCATCAAGTGTATCGTTAGACTTTTTATCTTTGTGAGGTATCTGTTCCCCTTGCCCTTCGGGATATCTGTTTCTCCTCTCCTATCTGGTTTGGAAAAACATAAGAGGACCGCTCCTGGTGGATGACGGCATACCTTCTAACGAGAATGGTAATGCGAATATCTATAGGGGTCACCCGTGGCTAAGTAATGTCGTGACTATAAATATATGTTAGGGCCACTATGGTTTGTACAACTATAGTTGTAGATCGTGCCATAGTTTGGCCTGCCGAAAATGGGCCTGAGCAAATCGCCGTATCTGCATCTGATCTAGTCATTCCACTTAGGTAGTTGAAAATTGTTATCTTCCTTCAGAGATGGAAGTTGTAACGACTTCGCGAAGCATGACATAAAAATCTAAGCATTTCATAATTTTTTTATTTTTTTCATTATCTAGCATGATGTATGTTTGATTTGTTCATATTAATGTACTGTGTTCTTAATAAATAAATTACTTTTATAATGTAAGATCAGTCTACGAGGAGGCCAAATGGTAAGCTTGTAAGTTAAAATAATTCACCTTTAAAATCTTACGATATTAATTTAATAGTGTTTTCCTTACTGAGCATATGGAACTCACTCTTTCTATCCCCCTCAAATGAGGAAGAAAATGAGGAATCGCAAGCTAACCTACCCTTAGAAGCCTATAAGGATCCAGTGGATCCATAAAATTTAAGTGCATGATTGTTCCCGCACTTTGATAAGTCCAATAGCATAGTGAAAGAAGTGACCTTCTTTTGTATTTTATTTCTTTTGTAGCCACTTTAGGCCTCAATTATATGTATGTAATTGGAACTCATATATATATTTATAAGGGATTTGTAATAAGTTTGTTCTGTGGCATAAATTTTATCATGCACTCGTTATTCTGAATCTGTATCTAAAATCCATTTGCCTTAATTAGGATATGAGATGTCAAAGATGGTATCAGAGCAAAATAATTGCAGATCAAATCCCTTACACTGAGGCCTTAAGTAGAAAAATCCCTTAGAGTACCTAAGAAAAATAAGTCCTCTTTTCAAAATTAGACCACCAACTTATCTCTTCCTTTCTTTTATAGGAATGATGCGAGGAAGACCATCCGTAGAGCATACTAAGTGACCTAAAGCCCTAGATCACCCAACCAGGGCTGAATTTGCCAAACTCTTCTGAGCTATCCAAGGACTAACTGCAGCCATAGGATAAAATCAAGTCAACCCTTGTCTACCTCCTGCCCCTGAATTTAGAAACATTGAAAGATCAGTTTCCTACAATATAGCAGAGTTTAGGAAACCTAAGCCCCCACACTTTGAAGGTGGCCCTGATCTTTTAGTAGCAAAAGCTAGATCCCACAGATAGAGAACCTCTTCTCTATCCAAGACTTGACTGAGGAATAGAAATTTTACCTTGCAATCTTCATGCTAAACTGCGAAGCAGAACACTAGTGACAACTTAAAAAGAAGTCCTGCCTACCCCTACCACCTGGGAAGTTTTCATGGATACATTTTTTGATAACTTCTTCCCTGCCTATGTTCGAAAAAAGAAAGAGGAGAAATTTTAGGACCTCTGGTAAGGGAGTCTGACGGTTGCCCAGTATGTAGCCGGTTTTGTTCAATTGTCTAGGTTTGCCCCTCTAATATTAGGTCACCCCCAAGAGCCAAAAAGCTAAAAAGTTTCTCAAGGACCTTGTGCCGACATCTATGTCCGGGTCGTGAGTATGCGGAGGTGATCGAACATGCCCAGTTGGCCAAAGATCTCATCTTGTCCATGCACCAACGCATTGCCTGAGTTCGTACCCAGCAACAACCCCAACAACTTAAAAGGAGATTACTTGACCCAGTAAGTAGCCACCCTGATAAACAAACTAAAGTTGCCCTCCCCCCTACTTTGCCTCCACCTATAGTTCAACTTACCCGATCTAACCAACCCTGTCAGCATTATGGTCGTTCGCATGGTGACCTGCCCAACGACCAAAGAATGCAGCTTGATCTTTACCACAAGGTCGTGTGTACCACTTGGAGGAACACGGTACCCTTCCTACTCTTGTCCTAATCTAGGGTATGCTTGCTATCCATGACACTTCTATCAAGGCTTTCATCGATACAGGTGCAATTCACTCTTTTATTTCCCGTACATTTGCTTGTAATCTTGATTTTAGACCAGAACTTTTAGCAGAACATCAATGGTAGAAACTCCCTCTATGGGACTGCTAGAGGCTCATTATGTATATAAATACTGTAGGATAAAAGTTTCAGGAATAGAGGTATGTGTAAACCGATACTATTAGATTTTGTAGGATTTGATGTGATATTAAGAATGGACTGGTTGAAAAAATATAAAGCTATAATTAATTGTGAAAGTAAAATTATAACATTATGGTCTCCGAAAAAGGAATAAAATTTTTTCATTATTTTTCTAACCAATAAATGAACAGAAATATGGGTGTTGATCCTACTGTGTGTACCATACCAATTGTTTACAACTTTCCAGATGTCTTTCCTATCAAACTTTTTGTTTTACCTTCCCCGCAATAAGTAGAGTTCTTAATTGAGTTGTTGTCCGAAACCTAACCAATCTCAAAGCCTGTTTATCGTATGAGTCGTGCTGAGCTAATAGAGCTGGAACATCAGCTTTCTAACCTTACTACCCATAAGTTTATTCACCCTAGCCATTCCCGTTGGGGCGTTCTAGTATTATTCATGAAGAGAAAGTATGGTTCCCTCAAACTCAGTGAAGACTACCGAGAACTCAACCGAGTGACTATTAAAAATAAGTACCCCTTACCTCGGATCGATGACCTCTTCGATCAACTGTAAGGAGTCACGGTCTTCTTTAAGATCGATCTAAGGAAAGGATACCACCAGTTGAGATTCAAAGAAAAAGATACTCTAAAGACCACCTTCTGATGCAGGTATAGTTTGTAAGAGTTCAGGGTAATACTATTTGGATTAACCAATGCCCAGCAGCCTTTATGGACCTAATGAACAGATTTTTCCATCATGCACTAGATCAATACATCATCATTTTTATTGATGACATCCTAGTGTATTCCAAGAGCCTTGAAGAACATGCAGTGCACTTAACAGAAATTTTGGACTCTCTTCACTAGAATAAACTATACACTAAACTGAGTAAATATTCTTTTTAGTTGGATCGAGTTTCCTTTCTTGGACATGTAATCTCAAGTGAAGAAGTTTTTATAAACCTGTCTAAGGTGAAAATGGTAGTTAGTTGGAATTCGCCCATCAACGTGGTCAGGGTACGTAATTTCTTTGGCTTGGCTAGTTACTACCGACGGTTCATTGATGGATTCACTAAGATTGCCACCCCACTAATCTAACTTACCCGAAAGGGGGTACCTTTCATCTGTAATTATGATGTAGTGAAAGCTTCATGGAATTAAAGCATCATCTCACCTCTACTCTTGTGTTGATCCTTTCCGATAATACAAAAAGATTTTAGGTTTACTGCGATGCATCTCATATTGGCTTGGGCTGTGTCTTGATACAACATGGTAGAGTAGTCACCTATGGGTCTCAATAATTGAAACCTCGTGAGCAGAACTACCCTACCCATGACCTAGAGCTTACAGCCATTTTCTTTGCCCTGAAGATATGGTGTCATTACCTGTATGGCCACACCATTGAGATTTATACTGACTATAAGAGTTTAAAATACATCATTTCATAGAATGAGTTAAACATGAGACAGAGACAATGGATGGATCTTTCAAAAGACGATGACTGTAAGATCATCTATAACCCCAGGAGAGGAAATGTGGTCGCTGATGCACTAACCTGAAAGGACTCTGCTGTGTTAGCTCAAACCATGGCCTCTAATTGGAAATTAATGGATGCTATGCAGTCTTTCTGCCTCAGCTATTATGGAAAAGATATCTACCTTGACCATATCCGAGCTCTGTTAGATCTCTTTATAAAAATTTGGGAAACTCAATCCACAGATCCAGAACTCATCAAGAATCTAGGTAAGTTCACTTCTAATGAATCCCCTAATTCTCAGAATTTCAGATAATTGACTATTCCGATTCTGGAACTGGATTTGGGTCCTCGTTGCTGTAAGGGCAGATGTTCTTAAGACCGCCCATCCTTTCAAGCTATCCATCCATCCTGGAAGTACCAAAACATACCAGAACTTGAAAAGGTAGTATTAATGGCCAAGAATGAAAAGGGATATAGTTAACTAAATCTCCCGATGCCTCACTTATTAGTGGATAAAAGCAGAACATCAAAGACCTGGTGGCTTGTTACAAGGTCTTCTGATTCCTAAATGAAAATGGGAGCATGTAACTATGGATTTTGTTACAGGATTACCCAGAACCTATTCTAGTCAAAACACTATTTGAGTCATTGTGGACAGACTAACCAAGATCACCTATTTTTTACCCATCAGAACCACTGAATCCACCAGCAAGTTAGCCCGCCTATATGTTAATGAGATTGTCTGACTTCATGGTGTTTCCTCATCCATTGTGTCCGACCACGATCCCTGCTTTACCTCCCACTTCTGGGACAGCTTCCAAGAAGCTTTAGGGTCTGGGTTGTATTTCAGTACCGCTTGTCATCCCCAAATGGATTGTCAATTGGAACGTAGGATCCAGATATTGGAAGACATGTTGCGTACTTGCACCCTCAACTTCGGTGATAACTGGTATGAGTATCTTCCCTTTTGTGAATTTTCTTACAATAATAGTTATCATTTCAGCATAGGTATGGCCCTGTATGAAGCACTGTATAGAATGCCTTGTCGTTCTCCTACTTAAACAACAATATAGTTTAACATAGCTAAATAACCAATGACCGAAATACCATCATGCAATACAGGGGAAATAAATAACAAAATAACCAAAAAGACCCTAAAAACCATCAATTGAGTTACGCACAGTATAATAGTAAACAAATATAGGCAATACAGAAAAATAAATAGAAAATCGAAATGACCGTAAACTAACTGGTTCTAACTCCACTAGTGACCAGTAATTATTTTTAAGGTTCTCTAATTTGTCACAAAAATACACAACTATTAATTATTAAGTCTCAATTTGCTGTTACAGAGAAAAAGGTGAGGGATCCTTACCCGAATCGGTGTCCGAAATACTGAACTTTCTACTGCACCTATTGGCAGAGTTGGATCTGAAATGTGATGGGTCATTTCAAGTCCTGAAGCGCGTCAATGGCAACACTTACAAGATTAATCTCCTAGGTGAATATTTCTGCTACTTTTAATGTCACTGATCTTTTTTCTTTTGACGTAGGTGAAGATTTAAGGATGAATCCTTCTAAAAAAAGGGGAGACCATGTGAACCATGTCCAAGAGGGCCATTTCCTAGACACTAATGAGTAAGCCTGTGAGTTCACCCATACAGTATGCACAAAAAATGATGCTTGCGCCTATGAATATTGCATGCACGAATACATCGTGTACAAAGGTTGTGTGTATAAAGTTCACATAGAAGAAGAATCTTTCACCTGTAGAAGACTATTATTTCGTAGGATGGGGGATTTTCCCCATAGGAAGGCAGGCAGAATTCCATTCCCACAAGGACTCCCACAAACAAGATTCAAAAGTGCATATGGCGATCGGCCCAAGAAAGCTTCCAACATCAACCCAACTTCAAAAACAACCTAAGAACCTTCAAGAAGATGGATTTTGAGATCTTGGAAGGAGAATCATGATGTTTTTATGCCCAATCACAAGAGCCCAGTCCAAAAAGCTTCAACAAGCCTTCAATCTTCTTGTTCAAGAATGAGTAAGTGAAGAACTTAGCTTGGAGTCCTAAAAAGTTTTAAGAAAATACCCAAGAAGTAAGGAAATCCCACAACTTTATGTGATCTTGCTTTTAGACACACAAGGCTGAGAGTAAGAAAGAAGGGAGAGTCCTACCCGTGCGGTATTCCTCTCCCCATGAGGAAACAGATTCCTCATCCTAATTTTTATCTTGAAATCTTGAAGAATTCCATTCCTACTTGAATAAGATATGCGAATAAAGAAAAAGAGTCCAAAAAGAAGTCATGGGTTGAGTCCTAATAGGAGAAAAAGTTGCATGAAAGAGTTTAAGAGGGAAAAGAGAATCCCACCCATTCAAGATGCCTTACTTGAGAGGAATTTGACTTCCTCTCTTCATGTTTTGATTTTCTTGATTCTCTTGAGTCTTTTTTTAACTAAATTTATGGCTAAGGAAGAGATCTACACAACTTAGAATCCCAACTTCAAGTAAAACAATTCTTGTTTAAAGACAGAAAGAGATAAAGCTTCAAGGTGATTCGGCCAAGGCTCCCCTTATCCTAGCCAAAATCTTTTGTCCCTTTTTTACTTCAACAATGACCTTTAAAAGCATCTTCAACATGGAGACTTCAATATAAATTAATTAATTAATGAAAAATCAAGTCAATAACAGTTAGAACACTCAAGGTTGATTAGAACACTTCAAGCCATTCAATAGAGAAGACTTTATCTTTTAGTTAAAGTGTGTTTATTTAATGTTATTGTAATGTTTTCTTAGATAGAGTTAAATTAAGAGTTTAATTAGGATTTTAGTTTTTGAATTCTAGCAGAATAAGTGTAGTGAAAGCCTATATAAAGGCCACAACCCCTTGGTTGTATTCACTCAATTCTCAAATCAATAAAGTATTCAATTATTTGCTCTTAGTTATTACTAATTTTGAGTGTTCTGCAAGAGATTCTTCAGCCATCTTATTGAGTTTAGAAATTGAATCTACTTATCAAGGTAAGATCGTGACATCTTTTCAATTCCAATTCTTTGTTCCCAATTACTTTAGTTCACATTCCCATTGTTGATTGTGGGTTAAGTAGGGAGGATTTATTTAGATATTTAAGTTTTTGCATGTTTATGTTACATGTGAGGTTTTGGATTTCATGAATTGATCTCGGGTTCTACATTAATAATACTCCCTAAAATATTAGAATAAACCTTACCGAGACGAACTTTAGTGGCACTTTTAGTTTAGGTAAGGCAAGGACTATTGTAGCCTTAGTCGAGAAGCCCATATTGTAAAACTGGTACCCCATAAATACATATACATAATAGTTTGGGTAACAATTATTGATTTTAGAAAGAATGAGGGTTAAATTATAAATAACGATGAAATGAGTTAGAGTCTTTGTATACATACATATATATATATACATATATATATATACATATATATATAACCATTGATACTTTTCTTGGTTTCTTAGAAAAGAAAACCTAAGGAATATAAGAAAATGGAAAAAATGAAGAAAAGGAAAAAGGGAAGGTCTACAACAATAAGATAAGTCCTTTAGATCATAAATTAGAAGTTCATTGCATAACACTAGATATAGAAAATAAAAATAAAAAAACCTATGAATATGCAAATAATGGAAGTGTTAGTAACAGTAGCATTTTTACCACTTTTTGAATTTTTTTGGTTAATTTTCTGCTATTAATTAAATTTATTTGTAATCTACACATTTTAAGCTTTCCATCGACACAAAGGTTGCATGATTTGGATTAGAACTAATGGAATTATAAATTTTTGAGAACCTTAAATTGCAGAAAATTGCGAACAATGCAGCAATAGGCTTTTAACTATTTTATAATTCTTTTGCCTAAATTTCAACTACCAAACTATTTTATATATAATCTGCATGACATAAGTTTTTCTATAAACACCAAGATTGCAAGATTTTGATTAAAACTGTAAAAAAAAATATGAGTTTTTAAAAATCGAGTGTTATTATTGAACGCAATTAGTGTCTAGCAATATTTCGGCTGCATTCTTTTATTTTTTTAAATACTTTTGAACGTGAAATATTTTAAACTTTTCATAAATATTAAGATTGCATAATTCATATTAGAATTGAAGAAGATTTGAATTTTTGAAAAATTTAGAATTGCAAAAAAGAATGAACAAATGCAAAACAGGCTCTTTCACCTTTCCTTTCCAATTTACTTAATGATTAGGAGAATTTGGATTCTCCAAAATAAGTTTGACATGTTCAAATATATATTACTCCCTAGTTTCTAATAGACGATTTTAAGATATTATATCCATATCCTCTCAAATTCCTAAGATATACATTAGGCATATCATTAGGATGCATAAATAAATTTCAAATTTTTGGGAATTATTTGATATTTTGAATATATAAGATCTTAAAGAAGTTTTAGCATTAAAATTTGGGATTTGATATTATATGTGATTAGTCTTTAATCTACCATGGTAATTTATGATATTTAAAAATTATTTTGAATTTTTATTAATTTTTAACTCCTTACTTAGTATATACTTTCTCTCCAAATGCATCTTATTCAATAGAAAATCGCCTTGAATATAAATGTTAGATCAAGCTTACATTTTAGTAAAACTAAAATTTTGATTTATTTAATAAAGTTATTTTATTTTTGTGTGAATATGTTTGAACTTATAAGTTGTTTTGAAACTCTCATTTCAGTTATGATTTGACCCTACTAAGGAGATAAACATTAGAATTTGTCATAAATATATTTCTTTTAAATCTGCGTAATAGAGATTAAATATAATTTTACATCCTAATACAGAAGAAATATATTACTTATACCAGAGAGGTTAAATATAGTTTTATATCTTATTATAAGGATACAATATGGTATTAGCTGCTAAGGATTATGAGATTTTTATTTAAGCTTTTTGCTTATTTGAGTTTTGTCAAAATTTAATGCAATAACTCCAGATGTTAATTGAAATATTTTGTAAATTATGTTATCCTTTTATTTGCTATTATATACAATTTAAATCTATTTTCTATAATTAGTCAAATTTGATTAATTTAATTAGTTTGCATTTTGATTATTCACTTGAGTTGTGAGCTCATTTTATCTCTTTTTTCTTTCTTTACAGACTCTGAAAAATTGATTGCACACAAAAAAATTTCAAGGACGTGTAAATGATTGATAAATTCCAATTAGGGATTAAAAACCTTTTATAATAATTTTAGTTTTGGATATGGGGGACCATTTATAGTTGAGTCTCAAGACTTAAATTGTATTTTCAACTTGTTTATTAATTAATTATTTGAGATTTATTCTGCTTTTTTAGTTTCAGTTTTGTTTTTATATAAACCTTGTCTGTTTATGAATTTTAGTCACAAATGTTGCAGTATATAATGTGTCCAACTCTGGACTCTGGGGTATTACTCGCACTCCTCAATCAAGAAGTGAAAATTTTGGACCTATTGATTGTAGTCGCTGGAGCCCCCACTTTGGTCCGCCAACTCGGAAATGTCATTTATAGTAGGACTGAAGCATGTGATGTGGTTTCAAAGCGTGTGTCACTTATTTTTACGGGAACTAACATAACATTCATAGAAGTAAAAAACCAAAGTAATATTTCTATAGGATATTTTTGCAACGTATGTTTTGCCCAAGCAGGTGGATGACATTCAAACTGATATGATATAGGAGCTCCAGAGAATCTAAATTCCCCTAGAGAAGCCTTCTGCTTCAATATGCAGCAAAATTTCGAAGTCCCAATCTAGTAATAATTAATATCATCTGCACTAACTCTAGCAATACAGGGTTCAAGATAGCAAAAAATATTTGGTCTACATATGCAAATGATTTCTTTAGGATGGAGTCTAAAAAATCTGTTCGCACTCCCCTACGATTCCAAGAGATAATGTTGATACTCATGATGAAAATATGAATTATAATGCTAATTCTAAGAGTGCAGGCCATAAATCTTGTATACAAAATAATATAATATAATATAATCAATAATCAGGACACACTAAGAAATCATAAAGGATGGCTGGATCACTCCTGTTCATGGTGAAGGCTGTTCAGCCTCCATCATTAAGGCAGACCCTGAGCTGGGGTCGGCTGGCCAGTCAAGGAGGAACCAAAGGATTGCTTTATTATTCTTTAGGTAGGTCGGGTCTGGTATTCTTAGCATTCTGAAGTAATTGGCCCACCGGCATTATTAGTGTATTGTTTTGGGCTGGAGGAATTATCTCCTTCTCAAGTCCATGTCTATTTAAAACAATGGCCAGCGGTTTCTTTCTCATTTTGGACTGAATAAAATCTGAACTCTGCTTAAGTTTTGGATCTTTTAAAAATTCAACTCAAAAAATTCTTTTATGTAACCCAAATTTTGATATTAAATGGTTTAGATATATTTAATTTGACGAAAATTCTAATAAACCCTCCATGGGTAACCAAATATCTGGTAACATCCATGCGAAGGACTCACCAAACTGGTTCTTCTCCAAGATGGAGTGAAACTGCGACCTCATCGATTGTTGCTTCTTCTAGAATAAATTAGGATGGCACTATTGTACAGCAAGATAGTGATTTGAAATAATTCAGTGTTGGAGTTTTTTTAGGTGAAAAAAAAATATATATTAATTTTCATTAGCACCACAATTAGCAACTTATTGTAATTTTAAATAGGTTTAGATATAATCAAATTTTTTATAAAATAAATTTTTATTAATTATATGATATTTAAAAAGTAAATATGGATCAAATTTATTAAGGGATAAATTCTTAATAACTAAATAATATTTAAAAAATAAATATGTTTCAAATTTAATTATAAAATAAATTTTATTTAATTATAATTTAAAAATAAAATAAATTATAATTTATACATTAATATTTAGTGTTCGGCAAAAAATCATAATTATCTTATTAGCTTTGCTAAAAAAAATTCATTCCCATATTCATCACTTGTATCATCTCCAGTTTTTCTCATAATTGTTTTAATCATTGTTCAAGATGGAAATTGATTGTCTTTCCAAGAAGTTCAACCACAAGTGTTCTACTTCAAGATTTCCATAAATTTAGTTTTTCACTGGCCAACAACCGCATTGTCCAGGCAGAATTGATCGTGTCCATCATCTTCAGCCGTTGGTAATGACATCAAATAGCCTCTGATTCAAAAAACAGTTTATGCTTCCAAGACATTAAAGAATTACACAAATGGGAGAGCTATTCCTCCTTTCAAGAAATTATTTCAGTGCAAATTGTCTTATTACTCCATATTGCATGTGAAACCGACACATAAAAAAGAAGTTTTCTATTTAATCAATATATTACTTGCATCATCTACCTCTAACCATGTCAATACATTTGCTTTTATCATTAGTCTGCATATAGCCAACTTACTGGTAAGTAAAGTTGGCTGTAAGACCTTTCACACCTCTATTATGCATGAACTATTCTTACACCAAATTGTTGGGTTTTGCGTTTCCTCTTATATAAAAAAATTCAAATACTTTTTGAACCCACTTATTTTTTGTTTATTAGGGTTATTAGGATTTTTTTTGGGTATACCACTTTAACCCTAAAGAATAGTATAAAACAAATTTTCAGCCACTAAAATAAAAAAGTGAACAAAAATGAAATTTTTGCTGAAAAATTACATTCAACATATTTTCCTTCTTTCCACGATCAGACGTTAATCTTTATTCAGATCAGGCTAAAATTTAGTGAGTATTTAGAAGACTTATTATTTTTCATTCTTAACGGTGAAGATCGAATTTCGACAGTTAGATTTTTGGTTCTTTTAGTTCGAAGTTACTGTTTACGTTTTTCTTCCCTGCACCGACTAGTTTAACTTTCTCCGACGATCAGACAGCCGTTTATGGTCTGATGAGGCTGAACTTTGGTGAGCATGTTCGTAATAAATTGTTCTTTAATTTGAATGGTGGAAATCGGATTTGAACAATTAAAACGCATCCATTTCGCATGAACAGTAGCTGTTTTGGTGATATTTCTCAATTCCTTTGTTTATTTTTTGTTAACAGTGAAGATCGAATTTCGACAGTTGGATTTTTGGTTCTTTTAGTTCGAAGTTACTATTTATGTTTTTCTTCTCTGCACCAATTAGTTTGACTTTCTCCGACGATCAGACAGCCGTTTATGGTATGATGAGGCTAAAGTTTGGTGAGCATATTTGTAATAAATTGTTCTTTAATTTGAATGGTGAAAATCGGATTTGAACAATCAAAACGCATCCATTTCATATGAACAGTAGCTGCTTTGCTGATATTTCTCAATTTCCTTGTTTATTTTTTATTGTTGAGTATTTATTTGAGAATTATAATAGTTGCTTATTGTTGCTGTAAACACTAATTTTTATAATGAAACTCTTTTTACTTGAATCAGTAGAAATCCTATAATTTTTATCTTTCACATTAAAGAAATTTTTCACATTAAAAATTTTAATTTATTTATATAATTATTTTTTAACATCTTGACACAAATTTCATCATATTTATTTTGGCTGAATTTTTACTTAAATTTCACAACTCGAAAATTCATTCAAATGCTTCTCTACAAAACTGGCACATAAAAAACAAGTTTCCTATTTAATCAATATATTACTTGCATCATCTATCTCTAACCATGTCAGTACATTTGCTCTTACCATCAGTCTGAATACAGCCAACTTACTGGTAAGTAAAGTCGGCTGTAAGACCTTTCGCACCTCTACCTTGCATGAACTATTCTTACGCCAAAACCAAGAAAAATAAAATAATATTCACATTTTAATAGAGTTTACTCAAGCATTACAAGCAAGAATTTACATGTCAAATCCTACAAGTTCATCTACCAGCTGCTGTAAAATTCTATCGAGGATTTCTTGGCCAAATTCCATGCACATCTCTTCACGTTTGAAATCCTTTGTCTCTATCCAAGTTGACTCCTTTATGTCTTTCTCCGTCAACCTGAAAAGCATGCTTACCAACACTCTGTAATCTGTCTCCTGGTTATGATCCATCAACAGTTGCTCATCTTTTTTCTTGGTCGTTTCTACTTCAAGATCATCAGTGCTAAAAACTTCATTGATTACATGAGAAGATGGGTATCCGTAGTCTGTAATAATTTGCCCAGATTTCTTAATGGAATTCCAAAACATGGACTCTGAATTCTCTGTTTAAATTAGAGAAGACGAAGTTAGATCTTGATAAACCACAGAACATTAAGATTGCTGATATAATTATGAAAGTGAAAACTAGTTAAGACAACCAACCTGGTAAAGAAGTTTTTTCATGGATCAAAAACTCGTCATGATCGAGAACTGAAACTGGGCTTGAATTCTCTGAATCACACTCTTCGGACTGATCTACTTCCATAAACTTGAGCTGCTTTCTAATTCTTCTCTTGGTGAATCTACGTTCAACTAATTCTTCCTTATGATTCACAGGCTTCACTTCGGGCCTTTTTGCCATTGAATTTGCACCAGATTTTCTATAAACATCTTTCTTTCGTTTCGAAACAAAAGTTGAAGCTCGAGTTTTACCAACCTTTGGATCATTCTTACTACGAACTCTTCTCGGCTCATCTTTAAACTTTGTCGAAACTTTTGCAATGTCGGTCCTTTGATTTTTCTTGTTATTAAAAACTGCTTTCTGATCTTTCTTGTTGATCTCCTTGTTCTTGTTCTTGTCAACTCTCTGCTGGAGCTTGAGTTGTTGAAAACCCAACTCGGATTTCCTGAGTCCAGATCCTATTTCCTGGCCTCCATCCATTTTATCTAAGTACACCAAAAGGAAATTATCATGCTTATTTTCATGCAGTAGAGGACGAGAAACCTCCCGAAATGAAACAGACGTTTTCACTCGGCGATGCTGCAAATCTGTGAGATCAAACTCCATCAAATAATCCATGAAATTAACAGACCTGCTTCGTGGAACCGATTCAGGTGGCTTCTTTAAGTTTGGAACCCAGTTGGTCTCCGGCAATGAATCCAAGCCCATTAGCCTTGCCACAATGCTTGGAGCAGAACCAGAAGAAGAAGGAGTTTCAGTTTGGCTCCCATTGTTGTTTGCTTCTTTATCTGTGTGTGGAATCTCCGTCTCTGTAATTTGATCTGAGGGGTGTGTTTGCAGGCTCCCGGAACATAAAAGTCTCCGGAGTACTCCCCTGAAACACCCGCCGGATTCAGTATTATCTGCGCCGGTGATCATTTTTGAATGATACAAGTGAGAGAGAGAAGGAAAATAAATAGGGAGAGAACAGTCGGTTAAATGCCAAAAAAGGAAAGTGAAAAGAACAGGAGTAGATGGCGAGAGTGGCGGTCTTTGTTTTAGAATAGTACTTAATTGGGAATCATATTACAGTCATAAATCTAAAAAATTAAGAGGAATAAGAAAGGTTGGTGTTGATGTGGCCAATTTGAGAATATTTTATATATACCTAAGTAAATTTTTGTGAGATAAAATTTTCGTAATTTATTTATTTAAAGACATATAATTTTATTGATGATATATATATTTTTAATCATAATAAAAAAATTTCTTATCAATTTATTTGTGGATGTAAGCACCAAATCACTTTAAATCTTGTATTTTTTTTTTCATTTTACTTTTATTTTATTATAATTATGTGCAGCTTAAGAATTAATTTCTCAACATTCAGTTATGAGATCTTTTCCATCTTTTTGTTATTTTTTACATAGGTTATTAAATATTGTAATCAATTTTAAATTTAATATTAGAATATTGAATTTATTTTTCTTCTTATTCCTTTTTCACAAATTACTTAACTTTACTTGTTTTGGATTTGCTTTATTAATTTGGAGAGGTTTTCTATTGATTTTTATTTTTTATTTTTAATATGATAGGATCCTATAAAATATATTCAAGTAGGTTATGATTTATTTAAAAATATTTCTCAAGTAATCAGTGTATCTCTAATTATTCAGGATATTTTTAATTTTTTAGTTCATTTATTTGTTTTTAACCCAATTTAATTATTTTAATTGAATAAAATATAATTTTTTCAAACAAAAATTTTCATGACGGTAGAGATGAAGTAATTATTTTATTTGAATAGAAATCAACACATTTAGTTTGAGTTTATGAAAAATGATTTCATTTATTTAACATGTCAGTTGATGTGTTATCATTATTTTTGGAAAGTGCAATGGATGAAAGAGAAGAATTTGGTTGTTGGATTCACATTAGAAAGAGAAGAAAAATTAGTAGACCGAAACGACGTCGCTTTTTAGGTGTGGAGGGTAAAACGAAAAGTGCGTCAAAAAAAACGACTTCAATTGAAAATTTGGAATGCGGGGCCCATGTTTGCCTTCATCCCAAATTCACGGGCGCCCAAAAAATAAATAAATAAAACAAAAAGGCATAATTTTCACTTTCATATTCTTGCAAAAATTAATTTCCATATGTATTACATTATCAGTGAGAAAGACGTAATGTAAATGGAAATTTATTTTATTATTTAAGTAATTAAAATATTACATTTATTTTTCTATTTAAGTTTGATATTCATATTATTTTTACTATAAAATAAGTGTATATTTTTGTTTATTCAAAATTATGGGTTTTATTTAAAGTTATCCAATTTCCACTAATAAAAAATTTTAAATTGAAAGATGTTAAAATATTTTTTAAAGAAACTACTGATATTAGTTGATAACTAGAAATATAAATATATTTTATACTATAATATTATGTTTTAAGTTTTTTATTTTCTTAAGTATTTAATGAGGACAATTTTTTTTTATAAATAACAAGCTGAATATTTAGCTGAAATTGTTGACTTTTTTCATCTGGATAATAATCTTTGAATGTTGGACCGCTGTTTGTTTTGAACTACTGCACCGACTAATCTGACATTCCTTAACACGCAGTGCCACGTGTCAAATTTTGGGGTTAACATTGAAATGGGCTTTGAATCTATTTTGCCACTCGGTTCATTGTTGTTCATTTTCAATTTAAAAAAAATCCGTTGACCCAAACATAAATACTTTATACCGACAAATTATATTGTAATTTATGAATTACTTTTTTTACTATAATTAGATTATAAATTTTTTTTTATTATAAATTAATTATTAAATTAATAAAATTATTTTCATTCATAATATTTTTATATAAATGTAGATTTTTTACATTTTATTTTAATCAAATTTGAAAATTGTAATAAGTAAAGATTGACATTAATAATATTTTCAAAAAAAATTAAAATTAATAAAAATAATTAACTTATTTTGATAGATATATATAATTTATCAAGTGGTCTTTCCATAATCAATAATGAAATAGTGATAGTGCATGATCATAAATAGATATTAATAGCAATCAGAAGATGAGTATAATTTGAAAATGATGGTTTATATGAAGATCAAACCTATAATAAGATTGAATGTAGTAGTCTAAAGAGTAGGCGAGTTATCAAATATTTTTCATATAAAATAAAATCAAACATGCTCAATGAATGGGCAAAGTGAGAAAAGGATGATGTAACATGTAGAGAAAGGATTTGGATAATGAATTAACAAAGTTCACATGAAAAGTTTATTCGAGTTTCATAGATGGAAAGTACCAGTAGATGAGATAAGAAGAAGGAAGAAAAAGTATAGAGGAAAGAGAATTATAGTATAAGAAAAAGACGATGGTTGCTCATTTTGTAAGACGTGGTTACTTTCCCCACTTCACTCCTCTACCTGATTGTCATGGTAGTTATTTAAAGCGAGGGTTTTGACTTGATTCCATAATGTTTAAATTCTTCATTTATGTGTAATAGTGTTTGAATAGAGAAGAAGCAGAAAAATAAAGCAAGGATAGACTCTTTAAACTATAATATTTTCTACTTTTTAATAATGTTTTCACAATAATACTTTCATTGAAATTCAATATCTAGTTAGAATGATATTTTTTTTTTCTTTTAATAATGTTATTTTACAAAGTAAAATTTTAAAGCCATTATATGAATGTAAAGAGTAAAATACAAATAAAAATTATTATTCTAAAATTGAATCAATCTAAAAATATATATTTATCATTAATAAGAAATTTTAAATTAAAAAAGATGATAATTTAAATTATCTCCACTACTGTTTTAATACTAAACCTAAATGGAAAAGAAACCTAACAAACCTTCAAACCATCCTCCTATCCAAAAAGGGTGTAACTTGAAGCCACCATGACAAGTATCTTGAGCCTTCAATGGTGTTGGAGAATGAGATATCCTTTAGCTAAGACCTCTTAGTGATGAGGTTAAAGACACTGAAAACAACTTATCAATAAATATAAGCATTTGAGCAAGAATATAACTTTTAGAATAAGGAATGAGATAGAGAGTTGGAAATGAATTATGTGTGAATATCCAAAGAGATAAATGGTTGTCAATTCAGGTGGGCTACAAGATTTAGATGTAAAGGCCACATGACCTTTTGTGGAGAGGGTTTAAGATTTGATTTTATTGGACTGTTAGAATTAGAATTGAGTAATGATTAAACATCTTTTCAATCCTCATGATGTTTAACAAATTCTTAAAACCTAGTTCCAGACAAATTAATTTGAGTACTTTCCCAGAATAGTGAATACACTATCAAATCATGTTACTATAAAGCTTAGTCCATAAAGTTTGTTGTAATACATAGATCCAACTCACAAGCTCTTGATTTTCTTGATAAAAATTATGGTACACTCTAATCTTTCTTAGAATCAAACATTTGGTATTGAGGATCTACTCAAGATATTTTACTAGTTTGACAATTACTAGCTCAGAAAGGTATACAAATTAATACTTTTTATCTTATATGTGGTGAGATTAAGTAATAAATTGATCTTTTTTTTTTTATATGTAGCTAGAAGATGTAGTTTAAAAACCTAACAGTCCTCAAGCCACTTCAAGAACTAAGGAGGATTTTCCTTAGTGGTTGGAAAAGAAATTATCATAAATGTATCATCTCATAAAGATCTTTCGATTTATGTTAATTTTTTGGAGGATCTATGACATGGGAGAGACGGATTGAGCGGGAAGGTATGGGAGGATCGAATCAACTCCTAAAACTCACTCCACGTTATGCAATACCAAAACTTAACTTCCTAGAAAAAACTCCCCCTCTAATTGAATTTACAATTTTAAAAGGAATGCAAAAACAAAGATTAGGAAAAATAAACAAGGAAAGGAAAAATGCCATAGATTTATCGATAAGTTGATTCCTGCTTCTTGACACAACAAGACTTCTGAAGACTCCTACTCCTCGAAAAACTTGAAGAAGATAAAAATTAGCAGAAAGATAATTAAAGAAAAGCCTAAACTTTCAAGAATTTCTCTAAAACTGATTGTAATTGGTGTATTTACAAACTATCGGTAAAGGCCTATTTATAGCCTTCCCTGTGATAATTCTAGATGATTACAATCTCTTGAAAAAATTAATAAAATAATAACCTAGATAAAATTCTATCAAATTATAGGATAATTACATAATAAAATATTTATTCTATCTCATCTAAATAAAGATAATTAATTAAATAATCTTAAGGATAGAATTTATATTAAAATAATAATTAAAATATGATAAGGCTTATCCCATGTGATTTTCATGTAAAACACATGGAGAAATTAATTTAGACATGTGGGAATTTTTTTAAAAAAATGGAGAATTAAAAAGTGGAGTCTAAAAGCCTTAAAAATAATAAAAATATTAATTAATTAAAAAGGTGGGTGAGGGCCGGTTCAGGTAACCCGTTCGAGTTGGGCTTGCCGGCCTGCACTGGTTGTGCAAGGCGGGCCTGCAGGTTAGGCCGCCTGGGCCAGTTCATGGCTCGACCGCTCGGGCTGCACTTGTTTAGCCCCATGGGCCTGCACGCACGACTAATTCCATGTGTGGGGCCCGCAGGCCATTTGGTATGTGTGGGTAGGGCTACTGCCCGACCTGAACCTGCATGCGTGCGGGCCTTGCTGGGTATATGCTTGGTATGCATATGTGGGCTGCCCATGGGTGTGCCATCCTTTAGCCATTGCCCATCTTCGCCATAAGGCCTTGAGGCCTTCTCGGGTTGGGCTCAAAGCTTCGACTTCCTTTTGATTCTTCAAGCCCATTAATCTTACTTGGGCCTTAAGTTTCCTTTGGACAAATTTGTCTCATCTCTTGGAATAATCCCAATTAGGAAAGTAGTCAGGGATAGAATTACTTTACTATTCCAGGCAACCCCATTTAGGAAACAAGAAGATGTTGTCACTGCTTTTCTGTTTAGGATGGGACCTGCGTGTGTACATCTATTGTGCTGCAGCAAACTTTTGGATAATTATTTTGTAGGAGTCCAGATTTCCATGGGGTTATTCCTTAATGTAGAATTGCATCTTTGGAACTAATTTTGGGCCATCTAGGATTACATCATCCCCCCTTTCTTCAAAAAGATTTGTCCTCGAATCTTGACCTTCATCAAAATGAGAATGGTTAGTGATAACAATAGAGAACACACCATAGTTCTTCAGTGTGTTGACTTTGCATGTCATGACTTGATTCACAATTCCTCCAGGATCTGGATGAAATCTTCGTAGCCCACTTGCCATGGTAATTATCTATAAGGAAAAAACAGTACGCCCATGCAAAAAGTGGTTAAGGTCAAAATGAATATCCCTGTAGATAAGTACAATCAAACTTCTCTTTTTACAAGAGATATTCCCTAACATTGTATCCCCGTCATCAGGACACTCCTTTATTTTTTCTCTTGGTTTTTCTCTTACTGGACCATTTTTAGCTATCTATTAAGCAACCTTTATGCTTAATGAGCCATTAACTTTCTCTGGAACCTTTTTTCTCTCTTCTACCCATCTTGAATATTCATCAAAGGACCATTTAATTTTGACATGATCTTCATGCCCCTCTTTTGGTGATAAAGGTATAAGGATATGATTCACACCATCTTTTCGTAATGAATATCGGTTGGCGTGACCACTATATTATACCTATCTGTCAAATTGCTAAGGTCTCCCTAGTATTAAGTGTTTGGTATGCATAGGTACAATGGCACACCATACCTCATCATGATATTCTCTTATGGAGAATGACACTATGATTTGCTTGGTAACTTGGGCTTCACCATATTCATTCAACTACTGTAACTGGTAGGGATTCAGATGCTTAATGCATGTCAACCCTGCTTTTTCCACGAATAGACTGCTTGCGACATTAACGCAGCTACCACCATCAATGACCATTCCATATACCATACTATTGACAAGTTATTGTTTGTGGAAAATATTCTCTCTCTATTCGTTGTCCTCTCCCTGGGTTTACAGGTTCATAACCCTTCAAACAACAAGAATACTTTCCCAGAATAGAAGTATGCCATTTTATTGAAACATAGTGAATTTTCTTGCACGGTAAAGGTTAATGAAAGAAAATCTCTCCCTCACCTTCACTCATGTTTACCTCGCAATCTCTCAACTGACAGCTTCTTCTGTTGAGTTGAGTGTCTGGATTTGAAATCACTTAAATTGGATTTACACATTAGTCTTTATGACACAACAAAGAACCATAAAAGGATCTAATTTCTATGGAAGCTCATAAACAAGCACACATAAAAAAGAATGGTATGCCTTTCGTGTGTTAAGCAATTAGTATCGATCAGTCACTTAATTTTATAATGGAATAAACATAAAATAAAAGATAGAAACGTAGATCACAAAGATTGACAAGACGGACTGATGTGTAGGGAACCGATTAATCCTGATGGATATAATCAGAATGTGTACCTATGCATAATACCCTTGATTTGTCGGCTACGCTCTACTATCTATCAAGTTTCTTCATGCAACATTGATGCAGGATTAATTAAACTTGGATAATGTGTGGAATGAAAACAAAAGTTTTTGCTCGCACCTATTAGGTGAGGTACTTTACCTTCAATTTCTCAAAGGATAGTCACCAATCAGGCGGTTTTTCTACTTTTGTCATGCAAAATGCAAACAACGTACCAATTGCCTTATGAGGTGCAATGGGAACATTTTTGTAATTTTAATATATATAATTTTTTTTAAATAATAAATACAAACCACTTGAATTAAACTGATAGGTATGAATTCAAGCAGGATGCAATACAAATTAACAAATAAAAAAATTAATTTAAATTGTTAATTAATGAACAAAAATGCTGAAAGAAATAAAGACAGATTTGAGTTAAGATAGATTTGAGTTTTAGAAGTATAAGCTCTAATGCAAAAATTTGAGGGTATGGGGAGGATCGAATCAAATGCTATAACCCCATCAACATTATGCAATAACAAAACTTAATCTTCTAGAAAAAATCCCTCCCTCTAATTGAATATACAATTATAAAAGAAATACAAAAACAAAGACTAAGAAAAATAAACAAGGAAAGAAAAAATGTCATAGCCTTATCGATAAGTTGATTCCCACTCCTTAGCTCAACAAGACTTCTGAAAACTTCTGCTTCTCGAAGAACTTGAAGAAGCCAAAAATTAGTGAAAAACTAATTGAAGAAAAGTCTAAGCTTTCAAGAATTTCTCTCAAATTGATTGTAATTGGTGTGCTTATAACCTATGGATAAAGGCTTATTTATAGCCTTCTCGGAGATAATTCTAGATGATTATAATCTCTTTAAAAAATTAATAAAATAATATTTTAGATAAAATTATATATAATTATAGGATAATTACATAATAAAATATTTATTCTATTCCATCTAAATATAAGATAATTAATTAAATAATTCTAAGGATAGAATTTATATTAAAATAATAATTAAAATAATATAAGACTTATCCCATGTGATTTTCATGTAAAATACATTAGGAAATTAATTTAGGCATGGGTGAATTTGTGACATCCTAGATACTAATTAAAGTATGTGGGTGTCAGATACAGAAACAGATTGCGAGTGCATGATCAAAATTTTATGCAGCAGAGCAAATTAATACAAATTCTTTACAAATATATGAGTTCCAATTACATATATATAACTGAGGCCAGAAGTGGCTGCAAAATATAATGTCATAATACAAAAAAGGACAACTTCTTTCATTATATTATTGGACTCATCATAGTGCGGGGATGATCATGCACTCAAGATTTACGGATCCACGGGATTCTTATAAACTTCAATGGGTAGATCAACTAATGATTCCTCATTATCTTCCTCATCTAGGGGGAGGGAGGCATGAAAAGAGTGGGTTTCATATACTCAGTAATGAAAATAATATTTAGATAACATTGTAAAGTTTAAAAAGGTGAATATTCTAATATAAACACTTGCCATTTGGTTACATCATAGATCTATCTTGCCTTATGAAAATAATTTATTTATTAAAGAAAAACTTTATGTTATAGTCAACAATCAAAATAAAACACACAGTATATCTAACAATAGAGAAAATCAAATAAATCATGAAATGCTTAGATTTTCGTGTCAAACTTCACGAAGTCATTACGACTTCCATCTTTGAAGGCAGATACAGATTTCTGACTACCCATGTAGAATGCTCAGATAAGATACAGATAATGGCAATTTGCTCAGATATATTTCCAGCTTGTCAAACCATTGCACGATCTATGACTACGGCCATACCAACTATAATGGTCTTATTATATATTAAATGGTCACTATAGTACTTAGTCAAAGATGACCCCTAATAAATATTCACTTGTTAGAGGGTACGTTAACATCCATAGGGAGCGATCCTCTTACGTCTTTTCAGACCAGATGGGGAGGGAAAAAATAGATACCCTTCAAAGATAAAAAACCTAACGAGACACTTGATGCATTATGCATGTCAATACAGATACATAGTTCAGATCATTCATGCTCTATTCCACTTTTTTTTTCTTTTTTTGTCCTTTTTTATTTTCTAAATAACCTTACCGATTTCATATTATTTTAATTACATGCAAATCATCAAGTTTCTATAACTCACATAGCATGCTTGAAATCAAGAACAATTCAACTTATTAAGCCTACTAACACAAAGTATGCAAAATAGATAAAATCACAGAATTATCAATTTAATCTTTTTTTTTGTCTAAAAATACCCCTTAAGACGTTTAAAGAAATATTAAATTCCTTACTGAAACCTTGATAATTTCGTCTACACCGTTCTTCTTCTCCTATTCTCATATTCTCTCTAGATTTTTCTCTTTCTCTCTCTCTAACTCTTGAAAGGTGAAAGAATGGAAGTGAGGAGAAAATGGGAGGAAGGGCCCCTATTTATAGAAAATGAGAGCTGTTGGATTTGCGCCAAGTGATAAAATCGTGTGAAGAGAGAGAGTAAAAAGATATTTGGCACAAAAAAATAGAGGAAAAAGACCTCCTCCACTAGCAATTGCACCACAAGCGGTGATACACCACCCAAGGTGGGCGGCGGCACACTGCCCGAGGCAGCAATGGCCTCACCCGCTTGGTGCACGATGCAGGCCTAGCTTGAAGGTGTCGGGCTACCCTGTCGCGCGTAGGGGTTGGCTTGTACGTGCGCAGAGCTAAAACGCGTTGGGGCACCCGCGCATAGGCCTATCCACGTAGGCCTGTTGCGCGAACGATGCGCGCACAGTGGGCAGCGCCTGCTTGTCCGCACAGGATATGACGCGTGCACAGACAGGTCCTACCTACGCGCAACAAGATGTGCGCGCAGGCCTGTCCTCCACGCTGTGCAGATTATGCGCACGTCCTGTGCTTGTCGCACATGCACGGGTGCCAATATGGGCAGCCCATTCCTGCGGGATTTTCTTACTGGATTTTCCCCCCCTGGTTTTTCCTTTTTCTTGAAAATCGTTTATTTTAAAAAATTGACAATTAAATAATTAAATCAAAATAAAATTATATCAAATTAAATAAAATTAAATAAAATCAAAATAAATAAAAATTGGCATAATTTATGAATTATGATAATAAGCAGCATAATAAAATAAATGGGTTCAGTGTTGCCTTAAGACTCAAATAATTAGGGTTTTCTAAATACAAATTAAGCACAGTGGTGAACGGTATGTTACAGAATTTTTTTAAAAATACGGAGAATTAAAAAGTGAGCTCCAAAAACGTTAAAAAAGATAAAAATATTAATTAATTAAAAAGGTGGGTGTGGGCCGGTTTGGGCAACCTGTTCGGTTGGGCCAACTGACCTACGGGGGTCGTGGAAGGCAAGCCCTTGGGTTGGGTCGCGGGCCCATTGGGCTCCCATTGGGCTGGCTAGGCCGGTTCTTGGCCTAGTCGCTCGGGGCGCGCTTATTCGACCCCATGGGCCTATACGCGGGGGGCTGATTCTACGTGTGGGGCCTGTAGATCACTTGGTCTATGTGAGCGAGGCTGCTGCCCGACCTGAACTCACACGCATGCGGGCCTTGCTGTGTATATGCATGGTACTCGCACCGTCCATGGGTGCAGCATCCTTAGGCCATTGCTTATCTTCGCCATAAGGCCTTAAGGGCCTCCTCGGGTTTGGCCCAAAGCTTCGATTTTCTTGACTCTTCAAGCCCATTAATCTTACTTGGGCCTTAAGTTTTCTTTGGACAAACTTTACCCATCTCTTGAAATAATCCCAATTATGAAAGTAGTCAGGGATAAAATTATTTTCCTATTATAGGCGACCCCATTTAGGAAACAAGAAGATGTTGTCACCGCTTTTCTGGTTGGGATAGGACCTGTGTGTGCACGTCTGGTGTACTGCAGGGAACTTCTGTATAATTATTCTGCAGGAGTTTGTATTTCCATAGGGTTCTTCCTTAAAGCAGAATTGCATCTTTGGAACTAATTTTAGGCTGTCTAGGATCACGTCACTAATGATGAAACTTTTTTATAGACTTTAATTTCCTAATACAACTAAAAATAGGATTACATATTCCTACTTGAACACTTAAACTTAATTTGACTAGAAAACTTAATTAAAAATAATAAAATAATTAAATTCTAATCTAGAGCATGAATAAATTAATAAAATAATTACCAACTTATTTGAAGAAGACTTTTTTTCCTCTTGGCCAAACCTCAAAAATGTTTTATCCTTGTTTTGACTTCAATTTGGTGTAGAAGTCCCTTTAAATTGTAGTATGTGAATCAAATGGAGAAAGGAGAAGGAAGACAAATCCTCCTCAGGCTCAAGTTGGTTATCTGCGTGATATGAACTAAGATCATTGAGAAACAAAGATTAAAAAGAATAATAGAAGAACACCATAAGGAATTACCTTGGTAAGTAGACCCACTCCTTACTCTACCAGACAGATGAAGAAACTTCTCTTGAATAAAACTCATAATGTTACTGATTTCAATCTTAAATGCTTACAATAAAGACTTGATGGTCTATTTATAGAGTAAGTCATGTGAATAATAAAGGTAATAAAAATCTCGTAATTTAAAATTGCAATTACATAAGAAATTAATTAAAATTAAAGTCTAAATCCCTGACTAGGTGCAGTTACATAAAAATTAATTAAAATTAAAGTCTAAATTCCTAACTAGGTGTAATTACATAGAAAATTAATTAAAATTAAAGTTTAAATTTCTAACTATGATAGATATAGTCTTCTCCCTTTTCTTGGCCGATTGCTTCCTTTTCTTACATTTTCCATCATGTACTTGAAGCAAATTGATGAGACCATTATGCCCTTGGGTTAATTGGTTGAGTAGCTTCTTTCCTTGGGCTTCTTTAGTGGATCCAAGCCAATCTTCCTCATTAATCCAAGCTTGGATGAAGAGTTGGAGAGGTTGTTGTAATCCTTGGGTCTGGCTCCTTATTATAGGCCCACTTGGCATGATGACGTCTCTTCCAAATGCTCCAAAGTGATCTATGCTCCCATCATCTCGGTCATCTTCAAGAAGATTCATCCTTGAATCTGGACCTATATCGAAAAAGGAAACATTAACAACATTAAAGGTGGTGGAAACATTATACTTACCTAGGAGGTCTATCTTGTAAGTGTTGTTGTTAATGCGCTTCAAGATCTGGAACAGGCCAGCTCCTCTGGGGTCTAGTTTTGATTTCCTCTGTTTAGGGAATCTTTCTTTCCTCATATGGATCCATACCCAATCTCTAGGTTGAAATGTGATTTGTTTTCTCCATTTATTAGCTTTGTGGGCATATGATTGGTTCTTTTCCTCCAAGTGTTCTTATGCCTTTTTATGTATAATTTTGACTAACTATTGATGCGGGAGGGTATGGGGAGGATCAAATCTACTCCTGAAACCCATTCAATGTATGCAATACCGAAATAATAACTACTTAGAATAAAACTCCTCCCTCTAATTGAATCCACAATCATAAAAGGAAAGTAAAAAAAAAGACTAGAGAAATAAAACAAGGAAGGAAAAAAATGCACGGACTTATCGATAAGTTGATCCCCGCTCCTTGGCTTAATAAGACTTCTGAAGACTCGTGCTTCCCGAAGAACTTGAAAAAGCTAATTTTAGTAAAATGCTAAAAGAACGAAAAGCCGAAACTCTCAGTAATTCTCTCAGATTTATTCTCAAATGTGTGCTTTATATCTTAGGGAAAAATGTCTATTTATAATATTTCTCGAGCAATCTATATGAGTACAAAAATCTTGAGATAATTAATAAAATAATACCCTAAATAAAAATCTATCTTAATATAGGATAATTATAATAATTATTCTATCCCAAATAAATTAATTAAATAATCATAAGGGACAGATTTATACTAAAATAATAATTAAAATAAACCCATATTTATCCCATGTGAAATCCATATAAATCACATGTGGAAATCACATTAAAATAATAGAATAAAGATTAAAAATATAATAAAATAAGTGCTTAAGATAATCTCAAGATTAAAATATTATATAATTAATCTTTAATTTAAAAAATAATAATAAAATATCAAAGGAATAATTAGTATATGAATTTTTGAAAATTTTGGGCTGAAAAAAAATTACATGGGCCATTTAAAGAAAATCCAAAACAATTCACGACACCTCAACCTCATCTGTGGGGGCTAGGGAAGCTCGCACATGTGCACAGCTTAGGCCAAGTCCCCCTGTGCGTGTGACCTTTGTGTCTCATAGGCCCGCAGCCCGCGCGGGTTCCTCCTTGGTTGGGCTCATAGCTACTACTAGGCCGAGTGTTCAACCCAGTTCCTTCTCTCTCAGGTGCGGGTTTGCTAGATCGAGTCTCAAGGTGAGTGCTGGTCTTTGGGTCTTCCCAATGGGCCTTGGTCAGCCCACCGGCAGGGGCGTGCAGCTTGCTAGGCCCTAGGCTAGGCCTAGTGGGCCAGGTGACTCTGGTCACCCACCCGCAGGGGCGTGCGGCTTGCTAGGCTGTGGGCTAGGCCTAGTGGGCTAAGTGACTCTGGTCGCGCACCCGCGGGTATCTCCCCTTTGTCCGACATCTCGAACTTGCCACCATAATCTTCTAAGATCTTCTAAGATCAATCCAAAAGCCCACAGCTCATCGTCGTTAATGCTTCTTTGGGCTGGTTGTCTCAGCAACCCATAAGGCTTCCCAGTCTTGATGGCGTCGATGATCCATCTTACTCGATCTAGACTTTCATAAACTCGATCCTTGGGCTTCATGGGATTGGGCCTTGTTGTCGAATCTCGACTCTGTTTCCTTGGTCCAGGCTTCTCCCGGGCTTTATTTTTGAATTGGCACGAAATTTGATGGTTTCCTCTCGGGTAATTAGAACACCCTCCTAGGGTCACATCAACTATGCTCTTTGTTGTCCATCCAAATTAGCAAGTTCTTACAAAGGTAAAGGAGTTAAGTTAAGTTGGGTTAGTGGGTTAAACCCATATACAATCTCAAAAGGAGATAAGTTGGTGGAAGGGTGAATAGTCCTGTTATAAGCAAATTCCACTAAAGGTAAACACTCTTCCTATGTTTATAAATTTTTTTAACTACTGCCCTTAATAGGGCTCCTAGAGTCTTATTAACTATTTATGTTTGTCCATCTATCTGGGGATGACAAGCAGTGAAAAATAATAGTTTAGTCCCCAATTTGCACCACAAGACTCTCCAAAAGTCACTTAGGAACTTGACATCTTTATCACTAACTATGGTTCTACGGACACCATGTAGCCGCATGACATCACTGAAAAATAGATTGGCTATATTTATTGCATCATCTGGTTCTATGACATGCTATAAAGTGTGTTATTTTACTGAACCTGTCCATTATAATGAATATACTATCATTTCCTCCCTTAGTCTTTGGTAACCCTAACACAAAATCAATAGACACATTCGTCTATGGTGCTAACAGAATGGGTAATGGAGTGTACAATTCGTGCAGTAAAGACCTAAACTTGGTTTGCCTATATGCAATACACTTTTTACACACTCGTTCTACGTCCCTGCACATAATAGGCCAGTAAAAATGTTCCTATAGGATACTTAGAGTCTTAACTACCTCAAAATGTCCCATGAGTCTCCCACTGTGTGACTCACGTACTAAAAGCTCCCACTCAGAGCATACAGTTACGCACAATTTTTCATTTATAAATAGAAACTCATCGTGCCTATAGAACTTCTGGAAGACACATTTTTCACATGTTGCATAATCATTAGTAAAGTCACTATCATTGGTATATAATTCTTTAATATACTTAAAGCCTAGTAATTTAGAACTAAGAGTTGTATGTAATACATATTTCTATGATAATGCATCCACTACAATATTGTCCCTACTTTCTTGTACTTGATGATGTAAGGAAAGATTTTAATGAATTCCATCCACTTACATGTTGGCGGTTGAGCTTACGTTGTCCCTTTATATGTTTTAATGATTCATGATCTGTATGGATCATGAACTCCTTGGGCAGGAGATAATGCTGCCATACACTAGTGCTCTCACTAATACATACAATTCTTTATCGTAGGTGGAGTAATTGAGGGGTGCATTGTTGAGCTTTTCACTAAAATAGGCAATAGGATGCCCTTCCTGTAGCAGTATTGCTCCTATACCTATACATGAAGCATGATAAAATTTAGTAATGCTAGAATAGGCACAGTACAAAACTTTTCTTTAAGTAAAGTAAAAGCCCTTTCTTGTTTATCAATCCATACAAATTTTATATCCTTTTTAATAAGTCCATTTAAAGGTGCCGCTATGGAATTGAAATCTTTCACGAACCGTCGGTAAAAACTAGGTAACCCATGGAAACTCCTCACCTTCCTTATAGTCTTAGGTATGGGCCAATCTGCAATGGCTTTTACCTTTTCTTCATCTACTTCGATGCCCTGTGTGCTGATAACAAAACCCATAAATACTAGTTTATCACTATAAAATGTACACTTTTTTAGATTTGCATATAGTTTTTCCTTTTATAATATTTCCAAGATATTTTTAATATGAAGTGATCTTCTAATAATTTGTTATATATCAAAATATCATCGAAGTATACAACTATAAACTTACTAAGATACGGTTACAAGATATGATTCATCAAACGCATGAAAGTACTAAGAGCGTTAGTCAACCCAAATGGTATAACTAACCACTCATACAAACTGTATTTAGTTATGAAGGCAGTCTTCTATTCCCAGTCTTGATGGCGTCGATGATCCATCTTACTCGATCTAGACTTTCATAAACTCGATCCTTGGGCTTCATGGGATTGGGCCTTGTTGTCGAATCTCGACTCTGTTTCCTTGGTCCAGGCTTCTCCCGGGCTTTATTTTTGAATTGGCACGAAATTTGATGGTTTCCTCTCGGGTAATTAGAACACCCTCCTAGGGTCACATCAACTATGCTCTTTGTTGTCCATCCAAATTAGCAAGTTCTTACAAAGGCAAAGGAGTTAAGTTAAGTTGGGTTAGTGGGTTAAACCCATATACAATCTCAAAAGGAGATAAGTTGGTGGAAGGGTGAATAGTCCTGTTATAAGCAAATTCCACTAAAGGTAAACACTCTTCCTATGTTTATAAATTTTTTTAACTACTGCCCTTAATAGGGCTCCTAGAGTCTTATTAACTATTTATGTTTGTCCATCTATCTGGGGATGACAAGCAGTGAAAAATAATAGTTTAGTCCCCAATTTGCACCACAAGACTCTCCAAAAGTCACTTAGGAACTTGACATCTTTATCACTAACTATGGTTCTACGGACACCATGTAGCCGCATGACATCACTGAAAAATAGATTGGCTATATTTATTGCATCATCTGGTTCTATGACATGCTATAAAGTGTGTTATTTTACTGAACCTGTCCATTATAATGAATATACTATCATTTCCTCCCTTAGTCTTTGGTAACCCTAACACAAAATCAATAGACACATTCGTCTATGGTGCTAACAGAATGGGTAATGGAGTGTACAATTCGTGCAGTAAAGACCTAAACTTGGTTTGCCTATATGCAATACACTTTTCACACACTCGTTCTACGTCCCTGCACATAATAGGCTAGTAAAAATGTTCCTATAGGATACTTAGAGTCTTAACTACCTCAAAATGTCCCATGAGTCTCCCACTGTGTGACTCACGTACTAAAAGCTCCCACTCAGAGCATACAGTTACGCACAATTTTTCATTTATAAATAGAAACTCATCGTGCCTATAGAACTTCTGGAAGACACATTTTTCACATGTTGCATAATCATTAGTAAAGTCACTATCATTGGTATATAATTCTTTAATATACTTAAAGCCTAGTAATTTAGAACTAAGAGTTGTATGTAATACATATTTCTATGATAATGCATCCACTACAATATTGTCCCTACTTTCTTGTACTTGATGATGTAAGGAAAGATTTTAATGAATTCCATCCACTTACATGTTGGCGGTTGAGCTTACGTTGCCCCTTTATATGTTTTAATGATTCATGATCTGTATGGATCATGAACTCCTTGGGCAGGAGATAATGCTGCCATACACTAGTGCTCTCACTAATACATACAATTCTTTATCGTAGGTGGAGTAATTGAGGGGTGCATTGTTGAGCTTTTCACTAAAATAGGCAATAGGATGCCCTTCCTGTAGCAGTATTGCTCCTATACCTATACATGAAGCATGATAAAATTTAGTAATGCTAGAATAGGCACAGTACAAAACTTTTCTTTAAGTAAAGTAAAAGCCCTTTCTTGTTTATCAATCCATACAAATTTTATATCCTTTTTAATAAGTCCATTTAAAGGTGCCGCTATGGAATTGAAATCTTTCACGAACCGTCGGTAAAAACTAGGTAACCCATGGAAACTCCTCACCTTCCTTATAGTCTTAGGTATGGGCCAATCTGCAATGGCTTTTACCTTTTCTTCATCTACTTCGATGCCCTGTGTGCTGATAACAAAACCCATAAATACTAGTTTATCACTATAAAATGTACACTTTTTTAGATTTGCATATAGTTTTTCCTTTTATAATATTTCCAAGATATTTTTAATATGAAGTGATCTTCTAATAATTTGTTATATATCAAAATATCATCGAAGTATACAACTATAAACTTACTAAGATACGGTTACAAGATATGATTCATCAAACGCATGAAAGTACTAAGAGCGTTAGTCAACCCAAATGGTATAACTAACCACTCATACAAACTGTATTTAGTTATGAAGGCAGTCTTCTATTCATCACCGACCTTCATGCGGATTTGATGGTAGCCACTCTTCAAGTCTACCTTAATGAAGATGCTTGCACCACTCAACTCATCGAGCATATCATCGAACTTGGGAATGAGGTGTCTATATGTAATCATGATTTTATTCACAAATTGGCAATCCACACACATCCTCCATGACTCATCCTTTTTGGAATCCAATTGGACTAACATTGCACAAGGACTCAAGCTCTCACGAACATGTCCCTTCTTTAACGACTCCTAAACCTGTCTCTGAAGCTCTTGTGTCTCATCGAGATTACTTCGGTAGGCAGGTCAGTTGAGAATTAATGCTCCGGTGGCCAAGTCTATTTAGTGTTCAATCCCTTGTATCGGTGGTAATCCATATGGTATCTCCTCTAGAAATATATCCTCGAATTCTTGCAGAAGGGACAACAAAACACTAGGTAAAGAAGGGTTAAGGTCAGTTAAATTAATATAAGCCTCTTTGTACCCAAGTAAAACTAAAATTTATTTCTCCCAATATGCTCTCCTCAACTCTCTTTCTCCCTCACAAGTACACACTCTTTTTTCTCTCATCTCTCATTAGACCTTCTCTTTTTTTTTGGGCCTCTTGCTCTCTCATTAGGCCTTTTTTTTTCTGGTATCTTTATCACTCATTAGGCCTTCTATTTTTTTTGGGCCTCTTTTTATTCACTTAGTGGGTCTTTTCTTTTCTTTTTGGCTTTTTTTGCTATTTTTTCTTTTTCTCTTTATTTGTGTGGTTTTGACATTTCTTCCATGGACCTCTTAATTTTTAGCTAGTCTTCGCACACCTCTTTAGGTGTCAATGGGATGAGAGTGTGATTTCTCCCATTCAAGCTAAAGGAGATTTAATTCTTGAAACTGTCATGAGTAACTTGCCGGCCATATTACCATGGTCAACTTAAGAGAATGTGACTAGTATGCATAGGTACAACATCACAGTTAACTTAATCCTGATACCTTTCTATGGTGAAAGTTATCATTACCTGTTTGTTTACTTTGATATCTCCATACTCATTCAGCCACTATACCCTCTACTGGTTAAAATGCTTGGTACAAGTCAACCCCAATTTTTCAACGAGTTTTGTGCTTGCTAGGTTGGTGCAGCTCCCTCTATCGATGATCATACTGCATACCTTTCTACCCACGAGACACCGTGTATGGAATATGTATTCCCTCTAATCATCCTCCTCCCTCACTTGGATATTGAGGGCTCTCTTTATGAACAGGGACTTTTCTTGAGTCGCGTACTCATATTCCTCATCCACATGTTCTAATGATGGCATGCTATCACTTTTAGAGTCACTGTCGATCTCGCCATTGTCTCTTAACAACATAACCCTCTGATTTAGGCATTGGGAAGCGATGTTCTCAGAACCTAGACACTTGAAACATTTGATAGTGTTATATTTCTGATATGAGATAGGTGTCTTACCTTTATAGTCGGGTGTGACTATCTTCTCCTTCTTTGCCTCAACTACTTTCTTCACCTCTTTCCTTGGCCACCTTGAGTTAAAGGTATGAGTGGTATGGAAAGTCCCCTTACCTTTACTCTTTAGTTATCTCTCAATCTTCATGGCCATGTGGACCATGTCTTCTACCTCCATATAGTATTGCAGTTCTACAATGTTGATGATGTCTTTTTTGAGACCCCCTAGAAATCTCACCATAATTACTTCAAGATCTTTTTCAATATTAGTTCTTATTATGACCCTCTCCATGTCCTTGTGGTAGTTCTCAATGGACATAGATCCCTATGTTAAGTAGTGCAACTTTTGATGTATTTTTCTATAGTAGTAAGCGGGTACGAACTTTTTACGTATAATTGCCTTCATCTCTCTCCAGGATGAGACTGGTTGTTCTCTATATGTCGCCTAGTAAGAAGTAGTTGATCCCACCACACCAAGGCATAATCAATGAACTCTACTGTTGCTAGTTTGATCTATTTCTCTTCATAGTAGTTATGGAAATCAAAGGCGTTCAACCTTCCTCTCCCACTCCAAGTATGCTTTAACATCATTCATTCCTTTGAAATGTGGTATTCTCATCTTTATGGAGCTGATGTTGCCATCCCTCCTATCTTCTCTCCTTTTTACCCAATCTTCTTCCTCATTATTACAGGACCCGGCCTCATCTTCAGGATGTTGAGTTCTAGGCTACTTTATATTAGGGGTCCCGTATCTTGCTTCACTTCGACCATTATTTAAGTTATCTACCTTCTGACTAAGTCGTACCAATTTTTCCTATATAGCCTCCATAAAGAGCCTTATATTGGCGGGGCTTTGATGCTCACTTTATATTTTAAGATGATTTCTTGAAAAAAGGCTAGTAAAAAAAAGAAAAATTCCCTCACCAGTTCTCTCATATTTTAGTCACTTGGCTTTTATCCTCTGATAATATCACCCACTTTTGCCTTTTACCACTCTATCTTCTGCTCTCAGATTGAGTGTCAAATAGACCCTCTTAAGTCAAAATATTTTCAAGTATTGTTCAAGATACAAGGAGCCCTATGGAATAAATTCTATACAAACACTAGAAGCAAGAGTTTTAACACAGATGAAGGGAGAGTGTGTTTGTTACGATGCTAAGTACTAAGATGTGAATTAGATGCTTAGATATGTTATGGAACTAGAGTTTAAAGCAATAAAGGAAACTGAGAGTATAAGAAAAGATAGTTATAGAAGATGTAGGGATTCAGTATTACCTAGGAGAAATTCGAAAGATATTCCTAGTAAATCTATACCCGCTGTATGTTGCCGTCTATAGTAAAGATTGAGCCTTGGCGCTTGATGATATGTGTAAGTATGAATGCATGTTGATTATAAAATAAGAATTATATATTTTTTTTTTCTTTGAAGAGTTTGGTTCTTTCACCGTAATAAGAAGAATAATTGAGCACTAAAAGGTAAGTACTTTCTTGATTAGTAGTTTACTTGATCGGGATTTATTTTCTTAGTTTCCTTTCTTTCTTGTCTCTTCTCTTTTTTTATGATGTAGGAAATATAAATTGCGAGGAAAGTAAATAACTAATGGTAAGATTGATGCTTAACAAGGGCTATAAGTGAAGACAACCATAAGTTGCAGCTTTTTGCTTAGATCGATGTGTTAGACTTACTCTTTCTTTTTTTTAATAGATGAGCAAAAGAAATGGTGCAAAAAAAATTAAAAGTGCAAAAGTAAAAGATAGCAAGTTTAGATAGAGCCAAAGCTTTGATACTAAATGATGCGAAACTCACACAATTTCATTTAAGTTACTAAAGGAATTTGATTCTATGAAAATCCTCCCTAATTAACCCCCTATCAAGAATGATATGAACTAAGATCACTGGAAAATAAAGCATTAAAAAGAAAAATGTAAAAATGCCACAAGGAATTACCTTGATAAGTAGATCTACTCCTTACTTAACAAGAAATATGAATAAACCTCTCTTGAATAAAACTCACAATACTATTGATTTCAATCTTGAATGCTTACAATGAAGACTTGATGGCCTATTGATAGGGTAAGTTATGCGAATAAAAAAGGTAATAAAAATCTCTTAATTTAAAATTACAATTATATAGAAAATTAATTAAAATTAAAGTCTAAATCCTTAACTAGGTATAATTACATAGAAATTAATTAAAATTAAAGTCTAAATTCCTAACTAGGTGCAATTATATAAGGACTTAATTAAAATTAAAGTCTAAATTCTTAACTAGGATAAATATGGTCTCCCCCCTTTTTCTTGGCCGATTGCTTCCTTTTCTTGCCCATTTCCCTCATGTGCTTGAAGTAAGTTGATGAGACCATTACGCCCTTGGGTTAATTAGTTGGGTAGCATCTTTCCTTAGGAGTTTTTAGTGGATCTAAGCCCATCTTCCTCATTAATCAAAGCTTGGATAAAGAGTTGGAGAGCTTGTTATAATCCTTGGGTCTAACTCCTTGTTATGGGTCCACTTGGCATGACGATGTCTCTTCTAAGTGGCCCAAGGTGATCCATGCTCACATTGCTCTAACTGTTGCATATCCAAAAATGTTTAGATTACGAAAATATTCCCCTATGTGGGACTCCCATTTGTCACAGAAATTGTTCTCATTTTTTATCACATTATCCCCCCTTCTTTGGAAGGATTCATCCTCAAATCTATAATATCTACAACCATTTCCTGCAATGAAAATGCAGATAAAGAAAGGATTAAGTAGTCTATTGAGTATCTTGGCATAGTTTAGTGTTCTTACACAAGGAAATAATCCTTTGTTTCTGTTTGGGAATTATCCTTCCTTTCTTCTCTGCTCATGAATTCATCATAGGACTTCTCAATCTTGAGTTGGTCTTCGTACAATTCTTTTTGTGATAATGGTGTCAAAACATAATTGATACCTCTCATATGCAAGGAGTAGTGATTCTCCCCACCATTACGATTAACATCCCTATCATATTGTTAGGATCTTCCCAATAATAGTGACTAGCTTGCATAGGGACTACATTGCATAACTCCTCGTCTTCATACTTGCCAATAAAAAACAGAACCCAGACTTATTTGGTGACCTTGACCTCTTTACTCTCATCTAGCCAGTGTAATTTATAGGGATTAGGGTGCTTTGTGCAAATCAACTCTGCCCTATCTACTAGTAGAGTACTGGCTACATTGTTGCAGCTTCCTCCATTAATGATCATACTACAAACATTTTTGTTAACGAGACATCTAGAGTTGATGATGGTTTCCCTATGATCATTGTCTTATAACTTTACTTGCATGTTTAGAGCTTGTTGGATTACAAACACATCCCCCTATACCAGTTGAATGATTCTTTTATTCACTAGCTCCAAATAAGCACAGATCTTTTTGTTCACTATCATTATCATGATCATTGACTACATCCCCATCTTTTTGTATGATCATTGCTCGTTGATTCGGATATTGGGATGCTATATGCCCAATCCTAAAACACTTGAAACACTTTATAGTAGTACTTTGTCTTGTAGCAGGTGCCTTCTGATTACCTTATGGATTCGTGGAAGGTTGTTTGTTCTTTTTCTCCTTAACCTTCTTGCTCTCATCTCTCCTAAGCCATCTAGAATTGAATTGAGTGGTGGAACTGGTAACTCCCCTTGAAATTCTTTTGCTCTTCAATTGCTTTTCAATTTTGGCGGCTATATGAACCATTTCTTCCAAGTCGATGTCGTGTTGTAATTTAAGAATGTTGGCAATTTTCTTATTCAAATCATTTAGGAATCGATTCATAGTAGCTTTAGGCCTCTCTTCAACTCTAGCTGGAATCATAATTATCTCCATCTCCTTATGATACTCGTCTACTGACTTAGATCCTTGAGTAAGGCACTGAAGTTTTTGATTCATATCCCTATTAAAGTAAGATGACACAAACCTTTTCCACATAATAGATCTCAACTCTCTCCATGTTGAAATAGGCTCATATCCATCTTAGATTTTGATAGCAACTAGTTGGTCCCACCAGACCAATGCATAGTCAGTAAATTCAAGGGTTACTAGTTTGATTTTATTCTCTTCACTATAATTATGGCAATCAAAGATGTGATCAACATTTTTCTCCCGTTTAAGGTAGGCCTCAGCATCATCCTTCCCTTGGAAAGGCAGTATTTGCATTTTAAAGGCAGTGAAATCTCCATCCACTCTTTGTCTTCGATCTTCCTTCCTATCACCTGCATTATTACCACAAGACCTTGTTTCCTCCTGTAATAATTGGTTTCAGGCCTTACTATGTTACCTCCTCACTCTAACCAATCCATTCGAGCAATCATGTTCCCCATCTGGACACTTAACTAAGTTAAAATGCCCAGTATTCTTTCTTCTTTGGTGACGGGTCTACTATTCTTGCTTCGACGACTTTCACACTCACAGACTTCTATTATGTGAGGGAAGTATCCTCGCAGACTTTCACACTCAAACTTTCTTTGACAAGTTGAGTCTTTGGAATTTAATCCCTTTATTGGGAGCTACACGTTAGTCTCAAAGACATTTGCAAGGATTCTTATAAGACTGTTGACACCAAAGCTCAAAATTAAGAACATGGATGAAGAATTGTGATGCCTAAACAATGCAAATGCAATATTGGAAATTAAAAATGAAGCAAACGGTTTTCACTCACAGTGTTGAGGTAGTCTTCCTTTGTTTTATGCAATATAATGAAACAAAGATTTTCGCACACACTTGGTAGGTCAAGTATTCTTCCTTAGACAGTCAAAAGTTTTCATCACATTGGTGGGTGGTTAATATTCCTTTGTTTTGGTTTAATGCAACAACAGAATGTCAAATTGCCTTATGATGTGCAATTAGTATATTTTTTTATTTTCCTTATTTTTTTACTAATCAAACAAATAATCACTTGAATTGGATGGATAGGATGAATTCAATTTAGATGCAATATGAAGAATTAACAATAAATTTTGTAATTGTTAATCAATGCAATACAAAGATGCTCAAGCAATTTAAGATGGTAGGTTCACAAGGAAACTAAATTCTAATACCAAATAATGCGGGAGAGACAGAGAATGATCATTTTGACTCCCAAAACCTCACACAACGTTACAGTCAAAAAACTTAATTAACCCTCTCTACTTGAACCACAAACAACTAATTGATTGTAAACCAAGGTAACTGAAAAAATAAAAAGGAATTACAAAGATGTCATGGCTTACCTGATAAGTCGATTTAAGGTTTTGTACCGTAACAAGACGGTCTTAAGCTCCTTAACTTGAAGATACTTGAAAAACACTCTTACAAAATTAGTCAAAGCTAACTTGAAAATAAACCAAAGGTTTTATTAATCTCATAATTGAAAGTTGTGTTTACAAGCCTAATGATGAAATGTTTTTATAGACTTCCATTTCCTAATATGACTAGAAGTAGGATTATATATTCCTACTTGAATACTTAAACTTAATTTGACTAGAAAATTTAATTAAAAATAATAAAATAATTAAGTTCTAATCGCATGAATAAACTAATAAAATAATTACTATCTTATTTAAAGAAGACTTCCTCTACTCTTGGCGAAATCCCCAAAACTTTGTTATCCTTGTTTTGATTTCAATTTAGTGTAGAAGTCCCTTTAAATTGCAACATGGGAATCATATGGGGATAAGGAGAAGGAATAGGAATCCTCCTCGGACTCAACCTGGTTGTCTAAGTGAACCTGGCATGCCGTGAAAGCTTCTCGGCGTGCGGGGCTTGTGTGATGTGAAAGGGTATTGGGAGGATCGAATCAACTCCTATAACTCACTCACTGTTATGCAATACCAAAACTTAACCGCCTAGAAATCCCCTCCCTCGAATTAAATCTACAATTCTAAAAGGAATGCAAAAATAAATACTAGAGAAAATAAAACAAGGAAAGAAAAAATGCCATTGGCTTACTAATAAGTTGATCCCTGCTCTTTGGCTCAACAAGACTTCTGAAGACTCTTACTACTCGAAGAACTTGAAGAAGCTAAATTAGCAAAAATGCTAATAGAAGAAAAGCTTAAGCTTTCAATAATTTATCTCAAATTGATTGTAATTGGTGTGTTTATAATCTATGGATAAATGCCTATTTATAGCCTTCTTCGAGATAATTCTAGATGATTACAATCTCTTGAAGAAATTAATAAAATAATATCCTAAATAAAATTCTATCTAATTCTAAGATAATTACATAATAAAATATTTATTCTATCCCATCTAAATACAAAATAATTAATTAAATAATCCTAGGGATAGTTATTACATTAGAATAATAACTAAAATAAGAAAAGACTTATCCCATGTAATTTCCATGTAAAATGCATGGAGAAATTAATTTACATATTTGAGAATTTAATTTAAAATATGAGAAATTAAAAGTGGGTCCCAAAAGCCTTTAAATACTAAAATAAGATAAAAAATTAATTAATTAAAAGTGGGGAGGGCCAGTTTTTGGACAACCTAGACGGGTTGGGCCGGTCAGCCTAGTTGGGTCTCACGAGGCAAGCCTGCGGGAGCCACATGCCTGCACGTTTGGGCTGGCAGGGCTGGCTTCTAGCCCAACTGTGTGTATGCGATTAAGTTAGGCTTGCCGACCGTGGATCTTCCACTCCCGAGCCATTGGTTGCACGCTGGGTGGATTTGTGGGCCACGTGGGGCTACTGCGGGGTGTGGGCTTACACACTCATTGAGCATGGGTGGATGGCTAGAACACATGCGGGCTGGTGATTGCATGTGGGCTTCCCCTTACACACATGTGTATACCATACGTGTGAGGAGCCTTGTTCCCACATGCATTTGAGTCTTCTTAAGGAGGCATGGGGTCAATTTTTTGCCTTTGGGTTTGATCTTTTTGGCCATGGCCCAATTTCATCTTATGGCCTTGAAGCCATCTTGGGTTAGGCTAAAAGTGGGCTTTTTCTTTCGATTCTTCAAGACCATTAATTTTACTTCGGCCTTAAGCCTTCTGGCTTGGACAAACTTGGCCAATCTCTTAGAATAATACCAATTAAGAAAGCGTTTACGGATGAAATTACTTTTCTGCTCTGGGTGTTCCTCATTGATGCAAATTTGTATCTTTAGAACTAATTCTGGGCTGTTTAAGATCACATCATCCCCCCTTCTTCAAAAAGATTTGTCATCAAATATAGACCTTCATCACAAGAGAAAAGATTAGTGATTACAATATAGAACACACCATACTTCTTTGACATGTTTACTTTGTTGTTGATGCATGTCATGAATTGATTTAAAATTCCTCCAGGATCTGGATTAAATCTTTGTAGCCCACTTCCCATGGTAATTAATTGTAAGAGGCAAACAATATGACCATGCAAAGAGTGGTTAAGGTCAAAATAAATCTTTCTGTAGGTAAGTACAATCAAACTACCCTTTTCACAAGAGATATTCCTTAACCTTTTGTCCCTATCTTTAGGACACTCCCTTGTTTTCTCTCTCTATTTTTCTCTTAATGGACCATGTATAGCTATCTGTTGGGTAGCCTTTATGCCCAATGGGCCATTGACTTTCTCTGTGCCTTCTTTTTCTCTTATGCTCTTCTTGAGTATGCATTAAAAGACCATTTAATTTTGACTTAATCTTCATGTGCCTCTTTTGGTGATAAAGGCAAAAGGACATGATTCACACCATTCTTTCGCAATGAATATCAGTTGGCGTGACCGCTGTGTATTACCTGTCTGTCAAACTACCAAGGTCTCCCAAGTATCAAGTGACTAGCGTGCATAGGTACAATGTCACAACATACCTTATCGTGATATTCTTTGATGGAGAATGGCACTATGACTTGCTTGGTAATTTGGGCTTCACCTCATTCATTCAACCACTATAACTGATAGGGATTCATATGCTTAATGCATGTCAACCTAGATCTTTCCACGAATAAAGTGTTTGCCACATTAACACAGGTACCACTATCAATGATCATTCCATATACCTTACCATTAACAAGGCATCGCGTGTGGAATATGTTTTCCTTCTACTCGTTGTCCATTACCTGGGCTTGAACGTTTGAGACCCTTTGGACAACAAGGATACTTTTCGAAAGGGAAGCATGTCACTTGGTGAAACCATAATGAAATTCATGCAATGTAAAGGTTAGTCAAGAAAAATCTCTCCCTCACCATGACTCGTGTTTAATCTCATAATCTCTCAATTAACAGTTTTGTCCACCGAGTTGAGCATCTGAAATTAGAATCACTTGAATAAGGTCTGCACATTAGTCCTTATGATACGACAAGGAACTCTAAAGGATTATAATTCTACTGAAGCTCAAAAACAAGTGCACAGAAGAAGGACTAGTGTGCTTCATGTGTGTTAAGCAACTAGAATCAATTAGTCACTTAACTATTTTTATAATGGAATAAAAGTAAAATAAATATAGATGCGTAGATCATAAAGAATGACAATTCGGATTAATGCATAGGAATCTGATCAATTTCGATCAATATAATCAGAAGGTGTATATATTTATACTACCCCCAATTTGTTGGCTATGCTCTACGACTGATCAAGTTTCTTTATGCAATGTTCATGCAACATTATAGAAATGTAATTAAAAAATTAAACATGGATAATAAGCGGAATGAAAATAAAAGTTTTTGATCGCACCCATTAGGTGAGGTACTTTGCATTCGATTTCTCAAAGGATTTCCAGTCACCAATCAAATGGCTATTCTGCTTTTGTTATGCAAAATGCAAATAACGTGTCAATTGCCTTATGCGGTGCAATTGAGATTTTTTTGGTATTTTGATATACATAATTTTTTAAAAACAATAAACACGAACCACTTGAATTGAACAGATAGATATGAATTCAAGCGGAATGCACTATGAATTAACAAATCAAAAACTAATTTGAATTGTTAATTAAAGAACAAAAATTTGCTAAAGAATTAAAGATAGATTTGGGTCTTAAGAGCCTTAGCTTTGATACTGGATGATAGGGAGGGTATGGGGAGGATAGAATCAACGCTATGCAACACCAAAACTTAACTACCTAGAAAACTCCTCCCTATAATTGAAGGTAAAATCATAAAAAGAATGCAAAAACAAAGAATATGAAAAATAAAACAAGAAAAAAATAATATCACGGACTTATCGATAAGTTGATCCCCACTCCTTATATAACACCCTACCTATCACTGTGCTAAAATGATTAGAAAGCTCTATTTATTTGGCTTTTGGCCGCTTTAAACTTAAGTTAATTTACACTGTTTAACATTTTTCGATATTCATGATTTTGTTCTATTTTTATTTATATTTATTAATTTACTTTTATTTCATAAATGTTGTTTTTATTTTATTTTAAAATATTTTAAACTATTTTCATTTTTTTTCAAAGAAGAAAATTTAGAAAAAAAATCAAAAAATGGTGTAATAGGAGAAAACTAGTTGCCCACACGGCTGCTGGGCATTGTGCGCGTGCGTGCCTGAACAGTGGTCGTGGGGCATGCGTACAGTGCGCACGACCCATCCACGGGACGTGTACACAGCGTGCATGTCCCCTTTGTGCGCACACTCGCACGGGACGTGCGCACAGTGCGCACATCCCCTCCGGGTGCATGTTGCAGGATCAAGACTTGTGCGCGCATCGTATGGCGCACATGCAGATCGTCTGCGCATCACTTTGTGAACAGACAAGCACCACACACTTTGCTCGGGCCATCCGTAAAGCAAGCCTGCGTAGACAAGCCTTGTGCGCCTTCGGGCTGCGCACGCAACGACAAGCCTGTGTGCCTATAAGCTATCCTGCAGTGCACCGACCGGGCACTGCCACCTCGTATAATGCGCCGCCGCTACCTCGGGCAGCACACCGCCATCGCTGGTAGAGGAAAGTTTTCACCAAAAATCTTTTTCTCCTCTCTCTTCACCGAATTTTTCCACTCGGCATGAATCCAATGGTTCTAAAATTCTATAAATTGACCTTCTCCTTCCCTTCATCTCCACACTTCCATTTCTTCCATTTTTTAAGATTTAGAGAGAGAGAGAGAGTAAAATAGTAAAAGAAGAAGAAAAAGAAGGGGAAACAATGAAGAAGAAAATATCAAGATTTTGATAAGGAATCTAGTATTACTTTCGACGTCTTAAGGAGCATTTTTAGATAAGTAAATTTAAAATGATTGTTATTTTGTCTGTTTTGCATTCTTTGTCTTCAAATGAGTCGAATTGTTCTGATTTTCAAGCATGCTATGTGAATTAATGACACTTAATGAATTTGTATGTAATAAATGTAATACATAGTCCATAATAATAAAGGTAAAAAGAAAAGAAAAGAGGAAAGTGGAATGAAGTCTATGTGGTCTGAAGTATATCTGTATTGACATACATATTACATCAAGTGTCTCGTTAGGTTTTTTATCTCTGATGGGTATCTGTTCACCTTGCCATTTGGGGTATCTATTTTCCCCTCCCCTATTTGGTCTGGAAAGACGTAAGAGGACCGCTCCAGTGGATGACAGCATGCCATCTGACGAGAGTGGTATCGCACTATCTGTAGGGGTCACTTTGTGGCTAAGTAATGTCGTGACTATAGATATCTGTTAGGACCACTGGTTGGTACGACCATAGTCATAGATCGTACCATAATTTAGCCAACCAAAAGTGGGTTTGAGCAAATTGCCATATCTTTATATGATCTGGTGATTCCATTTGGGTAGTTGGAAATCTGTATCTGTCCTCAGAGATAGAAGTTTGTAACGACTTCGTGAAGCATGGCACGAAATATCTGTGCATTTCATAATTTATTTGATTTTCTCTATTATTTGGTATGTTATGTGTATATTTGATTTTCTGTGCTAATATGCTATTTTGATAGCTAAATAAATGGTTTCCTTTTCTAATGATGAATTAGGTCAATAAGGAAGCTAGATGGTGAGATAAAATAATAAAATTTTGAAATCTTACGATGTTAAATTAATATTGTTTTCTTTACTAAACATATGAAACTCACTTTTTCCATCACCCCCAAATGAGGAAGAAAATGAGGAACCGCAGGCAGACCAACCCTTTGAAGTCTATGAGGATCTCGTGGATCCACAATTATGAGTGCATGATTGTTCTCACACTCTGATGAATTCCAGTAGCATAGTAAAAGAAGTGACCCTTATGTTTGTATTTTGTTGCCACTTGTGACCTCAGTGATATATGTATTTGGAACATTATATATATCTGTAAGGAATTTGTTAAAGTTTGATTCTGCTACATAAATATTATCATACACTCGTTATTCTGAATCTGTATCTAACACTCATTTGTCTTAATTGACACCTGGGATGTCACAGGTGGTATCAGAAAAGAATTTCGCAGAACAAATCCCTTGCACTGAGGCCTAGGATAGATAAACCCTTTTAGAGCATTTAGGGAAGAAAAATGTCCTCTTTTCAAAAATTAAACCTCCAATTCGTGTCTTCCTTTCTCTTGTAGGAATAACGCAAGGAAGACCATCCGTAGAGCGTACTAAATGACCTGAAGCCCCGGATCATCCAACCAGGGTTGAATTTATAAAACTTTTTTGAGCCATTCAAGGATTAACTACAACCATAGGACAAAACCAAGTCAACCCTTGTCCACCTCCTGCCCTGAATTTTGAAACACAGATCAATCTATCTCCCACAATATACCAGAGTTTAGGAAACTTAACCCCCCCACACTTTGAAGGTGGCCCTAATTGTTTAGTAGCCAAAGCCTGGATCCTACAAATAGAAAAGCACTTCTCTGTACTAGACCTGATCGAAGAACAAAAAGTCCCTCTTGCAGCCCTCATGTTAAACAGCGAAGCTGAACACTAGTGGCAACTTAAAAAAAAGTCCTGCCTACCCTACTACCTGAGAAGTTTTCATGGATGCTTTCTTTGATAACTTCTTCTCTACTTATATTCGGGAAAAGAAAGAGGAATTTTAGGACCTCTGTCAATGAAACTTGTTTGTAGCCCAATATGCGGTCCGATTTGTTCAACTATCTAGGTTTGCCCCTTTGATGGTCACCCTCGAAAGCTGAAAAGCTAAGAAGTTTCTCAAAGGTCTGCGTGCCGACATTGATGATTGGGTTGCAATGCTGAGACCCAGCTCGTGCGCAGAAGTGCTTGAACATGCCCAGTTGGCCGAAGATCTTATCTCGATTAAGCACCAATACTTTGCCCAAGTTTGTACCCAACAATAACCCCAACAGCTTAGAAAAAGAATGCCTAACCCAGTAAGTAACCCTCCCAACAAATGAAAAAAAATTTCCTAACCCTCCCAACAAATGAAAAAAAATTTCCTTTCCTCTTGCTCTGCCCCCACCTACAGTTCCACCTGCCCGAGCTAACCAACCTTATCAACATTGTGGTCACTTGCATGATGACCTGCCTTGTCAGCATATCAATAACGCCTGCTATCAGTGCGAAAGCACCCAATACCTTATAAAAGACTGCCCTAAGTGACTGAAGGATGTAGACCGACCCATAGCACAAGGTTGAGTGTACCACTTAGATGAATCTGAAGTCCTTCCTGCTCCTGTTCTCATACAAGGTATGTTTTCTATTCATAATACTCTTGCTAAGGCTTTGATCAATACTGGTGCAACTCCTTTTTTTTTATTTCCTGTACATTTGCTTGTAACTTAGAATTTAGACCAGAAGCTTTAGAAAAAATGTTAGTGGTTGAAACTCCCTCTAAAGGACTACTAGAGGCTCATTGCGTATATAAGGACTGTAGGATAAAAAAATTCAAGGATAGAAATATGTGTAAACCTAATACTATTAAATTTTATAAGATTTGATGTAATATTAGGAATGGATTGGTTGGAAAAGTATAAACCTATAATAGACTGCGAAAGTAAAATTGTAACCTTACGAACCCCAAAAAAGAAATAAAAGTTGTTGTTATCATTTTTTCTAACAAAAGAATGAATAGGAATATGGACGCTGATCCTACTGTGTGTTCTATACCCATTGTTTGCAAATTTTCAGATGTCTTTCCCATCAAACTCCCTGGTCTACCCCCCTCGCGTGAGGTAGAGTTCCTAATTGAATTATGCCTGGAACTCAGCAGATCTCGAAGCTCGCGTATCGCATGAGTCACACTAAGCTAATAGAGTTGGAACATCAACTTTCTAATCTTATCACCCAAAAATTCATTTGTCCTAACCATTCTCCTTTAGGCGTTCCGGTGTTATTAGTAAAGAAAAAAGATGGTACCCTCCGACACTGCTTGGACTATAGGGAACTCAACCAAGTGACCGTTAAAAACAAGTACTCCTTAAACCGAATTGATGATCTCTTCGATTAACTACAAGGAGCTATGGTCTTCTCTAAGATCGATCTCAGAACTAGTTACCACCAGTTGAGGGTTAAAGAAGAAGATATTCCAAAAACAACCTTCCGGTGTAGATATGGATTGTATAAGTTTAGGGTAATGTCGTTCGAATTGATTAATGCCTCAGCAGCTTTCATGGACCTAATGAACTAAGTTTTCTGAAACACACTAGATCGATACATCATCGTCTTTATTGATGACATTCTGGTGTATTCCAAAAGCCATGGGGAACACGTGGTGCATTTGGCTAAAGTGTTAGAGACTCTCCACCAAAACCAACTATATGCGAAACTAAGCAAGTGCTTCTTTTGGTTGGATCGAGTTTCTTTTCTTGGTCATGTAATCTTAAGTGAAGGAGTTTCTATAGACCCGTCTAAGCTAGAATCAGTAACCAGCTGGAGTCCACCCACCAATGTGGCTGAGGTGCGTAGTTTTCTTGGCTTGGCAGGCTACTACCGACGATTTATTGATGGATTCACCAAGATTACTAGCCTCATGACTGACTCACCAGAAAGGGTTTACCCTTCATTTGGAATTATGCATGCAGTTGAAGCTTCATTGAGCTAAAGTGTCATCTCACCTCTGCCCCTATGTTGATCCTCCCGGACAATGAGGGGAGATTCCAAGTTTACTATGATACATCTTATATTGGTTTGGGGTGTGTCTTAATGCAGTATGGCATAGTAATCGCCTTTGGATCCCGATAGCTTAAATTTCATGAGCAAACTATCCTATCCATGACCTGGAGTTGGCAACCATTATCTTTACCCTAAAGATATGGCGGCATTGCCTGTATGGTCAGACTTTTGAAATCTACAGTAACGATAAGAGTCTCAAATACATCTTTTCATAATGGGAGTTAAACATGAGGCAAATATGCTGGATTGATCTTCTGAAGGATTATGATCGTGAAATCATTTATCACCCCAGGAGAGGAAATGTAGTCGCCGATGATCTGAGTTGATGAGAGTCTGCTGTGCTAGCCCAAACCATGGCCTCCAGTTAGAAGATGATGGATATTGGGCAATCACTCTGTCTTAACTATTAGGGCAAAGGCACCTATCTCGCCCATATTGAAGCCCTGTCGGATCTCTTTATGAAGATTTGGGAAGCACAGGTCACGAACTTGGAACTCATCAAGAACCTGAGTAAGTTCACTTCGGATAAATCTCCTGATTTTAGGATCTCTGATGACGGATTATTCATATTTCAGAACTGAATTTGGGTCCCTGCAATGTACTCAAGATCGCTCATGCTTCCAAGTTATCCATTCATCCTGGAAGTATCAAGATGTACTGAGACATGGAATGACAATATTGGTGGTTAGGAATGAAGAAAGATATAGTTGACTACGTCTCCCGATGCCTTACTTGTTAACAGATAAAGGCAGAACATCAGAGACCAAGTGGCTTGCTACAAGATCTTCCAATTCTTGAATACAAATAGAAGCACGTGACTATGGATTTTGTCACTAGATTGCCCGGGATCTGTTTTGCTCGAAATGCTATTTGGGTTATTGTGAACAGGCTAACCAAGACTTCCTATTTCCTGCCTATTCGAACCACAGACTCCACCAGTAAGTTAGCCCACTTATATGTGGACGAGATTGTTCGACTTCATGGAGTTCCCTCATCCCTTGTATCCAACTGCAACCCCTGATTCACCTCTCACTTTTGGGACAACTTCTAAGAAGCTTTAAGGTCTAGGTTGTACTTCAGCACTGCTTATCATCCCTAAACAGATAGTCAGTCTGTGCGTACGATCTAGACATTTGAAGACATGTTATGTGCTTGCGTTCTCAACTTTAGTGATAACTAGTATGAGTATCTTCCTCTTTGTGAATATGCTTATAATAATGATTATCATCCCAGTATCAATATGGCCCCATATAAAGCTTTGTATAGATGGCCTTGTTGTTCCCCTACTTATTGGAGTGAAGTCAGGAACCAGCGCCATTTAGGACCAAACTTCATTCAGGAAACCATAGAGAAGGTCACAATCATCTGTAAGAATTTGGAAACTACCCAAAGCCGCCAAAAGAGCTACGCCAATAATCCTAGACGACCCTTGGAGTTTGCCATAGGAGATCAAGTTTTTTTTAAAGTCTACCCCTACAAAGGTAAGATGCAGTTTGGAAAGAGAGGGAAGTTGAGCCCTCGTTATCTAGGACGTTTTCTGATCGTCGAGCACATTGGACCCGTGGCTTACTGCCTCACATTTTCTCAGAAATTCATGGGTTTACATGATGTCTTTCATGTCTCGATGCTCAAAAAGTTCCACTCTGATCCTTCTCATGTTATTCTTTGTGATGAGGTATAGGTACAGGCCGATATGACCTGTGAGGAGGTTTTTGTAACAATTCTCAGGTGGACTGATAAGGTCTTGCACAACAAGACGATTCCCATTGTGAAAGTACATTAGCAGCATCACACCTCGGAAGAAGCGACATGGGAATTAGAGGATGAAATGAGGAAAAAATATCCATACTTATTTGAGACAAATTTGGGGAACAAATTTTTTTACGTGGGAGGGATGTAACACCCCGCCTATCACTGTACTAAAATGATTAGAAAACTCTATTTATTTAGGCCTTTGATCACTTTAAACTTAAGTAATTTACATTGTTTAATATTTCTCGAGATTTGTAATTTTGATATATTTTTATTTATATTTATTAATTTATTTTTATTTTATTATTTTTATTATTTTTTAAAACTATTTTTGTTTTATTTCAAAGAGGAAAATTAAAAAAAAATCGAAAAATATCAAAACGGGAGAAAACTAGCTCGCGGAAAAAATCCCACGAGAAAACTGATTGCTCACGTATGTGCTGGGCACTGTGCGCACGTGCATGCTCATCCAGTGACTACGGGGCGTGCGCACAGTGTGCACATCCCTTCCGCATGCTAACACACACAGGACGTGCGCACAGCATGCACGTCCCCTCCGCACGCATGCACATACGTACGAGACGTACGCACAGCGTGCACGTCCTCTTCGCACGCACAATGCAAGGTCAAAACCTGTGTCCACATCTTGTCGCACGCAGGCGGGCCGGCTGCACATCACTTCACCCATGGACTGGCACCGCATACTATGCACACGCTGTATGCGCAGCAGGACTATTTGGACAGGCCCTGTGCGCCTAGGGCCTATGCGCAGTAGGCTGCGCATGCGGCACCCAGTATGCCAAGGACCTACATGCATAGTAGCAGGCCTATGCACCTGCAGCGCGTCGGTTGGGTACTGCCACCTCGAATAGTACGCCGCCGCCAGTAGAGAAAAATTTTCTCCCTCATTTTTTCATGTTAAGAATATTTTTCTCCTCTCTCTTCACCAGACTTTGCCACTTGGCACGAATCCAACGATTTCAAAATTCTATAAATTGCCCTTCCCCTTCTCTTCCTCTCCACACTTCCATTTCTTTAATTTTTCAAGATTTAGAGAGAAAAAAAGAGAGAGAGAGAGAGAAAGAGAGAGAGTAAAATAGTGAGAGAAGAAGAGAAAGATGGGAAAACATCAAGATTTCGGTAAGGAATCTAATATTACTTTTGACTTCTTAAGGAGTATTTTTAGATAAGCAAATTTAATATGATTGTTATTTTATCTGTTTTGCATGCCTCTGTCTTCAAATGAGTTGAATTGTTTAATTTTCAAGCACACTATATGAATTACTGACAGTTGATGAATTTGTATGTAATAAATGTAATATGTAGTCCATAATAACGAAAGTAAAAAGAAAACAAAAGAGAAAAGTGGAATGAAGCCTATGTGGTTTGAAGTATATCTGTATTGACATGCATATTGCATCAAGTATCTCACTAGGCTTTTTATCTCTGAGGGGTATCTATTTCTCTCTCCCCTATCTGGTCTGAAAAGATGTAAGAGAACTGATCCAAATGGATGACGATGTGTCCTCTGACGAGAGTGGTATTGCACTATCTGTAGGGGTCACTCGTGGCTAAGTAATGTCGTGACTATAGATATATGTTAGGATCACTATGGTTAGTACGGCCGTGATCATAGATCGTACCATAGTTTGGCCAGCCGAAAGTGGGCCTGAGTAAATTTCCATATCTGTATCTGATCTAGTCATTCTACTTGGGTAGTTAGAAATCTGTATCTTCCCTTAGAGATAGAAGTTTTTAACAACTTCGCGCAGTATGACACAAAATATATCTGCATTTAATGATTTATTTGATTTTCCCTATTATTTGGCATGACATGTGTATATTTGATTTTCTGTGCTATCGTACTATTTTGATATTCAAATAAATGATTTTCTTTTCTAATGATGAGTTAGGTCAACAAGGAAGCTAGATGATGAGATAAAATAATAAACTTTTGAAATCTTGTGATGTTAAATTAACACTATTTTTCTTACTAAACATGTGGAACTCACTCTTTCCATCACCCCCAGTTGAGGAAGAAAATGAAAAACCGTAGGCAAACCTATCCTTGGAAGTCTATGAGGATCTTGTGGATTCACAATTCTAAGTACATGATTGTTCCAGCACTCTAATGAATTTCGGCAGCATAGTGAAAGAAGTGGCCCTTATGTTTGTATTTTGTTGCCACTTCTGGCCTCAGTAGTATATGTATTTGAAACATTATATATATTTGTAAGGGATTTATTAAGGTTTGATTCTGCTACATAAACGTTATCATGTACTCGTTATTCTGAATCTATATCTGACACTCATTTACCTTAATTGGCACCTACGATATCACACCTTAGCTGAACAAAACTACTGAAAACTCCTCCTCCTCTAAGAACTTAAAGAAGCTATATTAGTAAAAATCTAATAGAAGAAAAGCCTAATCTTTCAAGAATTTCTCTCAAATTCCTTATAATTAGTGTGTTTGCAACTTATGGGCAAAGGCCTATTTATAGTTTTCATTGGGATAATTTTATGTGATTATAATCTCTTGAAGAAATTAATAAAATAATATCCTAAATAAAATTCTATCTAATTCTAGGATAATTATATTATAAAATATTTATTCTATCACATCTAAATACAAAATAATTAATTAAATAATACTAAGAATATAATTCATATTAAAATAATAATTAAAATAAAATAATACTTATCTCATGTGATTTCTATTAAAAGACATGGAGAAAATAACTTAGGCATGCGGGAATTTAATTTAAAATACAGGGAATTAAAAGTGGTTCCTAAAATACTAAAATACTAAAATAAAATAAAAATAATAATTAATTAAAAGTGGGGAGGGTCCATTTTTGGATAGCCTGGACGGGTTGGGCCAACCAAACTGCTCGGGTCTTGCAAGGCAAGCCTGCAGGTGGTCGCGGGCTTGTGCATTTGGGCCAGAAGTGCTGGTTTCTCGCCTGACTATGTGGGTATAGCCAGGTTTGGCCTGCCGATCATAGATCTTCCTCTCCCAAGCCATGGGTCGCGCACTAGGCGGACTTGTGGGCCGCGCAAGGCTTCTATGAGCATGGGCTTGGGCCACATGCGTGTGCCCTCGCTGGGCATAGGCCAGATGGCTAGCACACATGTGGACTTCCCCTTGCGCACATGTGCACATGCATACGGGTCTTCCTAAGGTGCAACATGGATCGGCCTTTTGCCTTTGGGTTTGATCTTCTTGGGCCGTGGCCCACTTTGGTTGTACGGCTTTGAAGCCATCTTGGGTTAGGCTAAAAGTGGGCTTTTTCTTTCGATTCTTTAAGCCCATTAATCTTACTTAGGCCTTAAGTCTTCTGGCTTGGACAAACTTAGCCCATCTCTTAGAATAATCCTAATTAGGAAAGTGTTTAAGGATGAGATTACTTTCCTACTCTGGACGTTCCTCATTAATGCAAGATTGTATCTTTGGAACTAATTCTTGACTGTCTAGGTTTACATCATCCCCCCCTTCTTTAAAAAGATTCGTTCTCAAATCTGGACCTTCATCACCAGGGAAAAGATTAGTTATTCCAATATAGAATACGATGGCATGTTTACTCTGTTGTTGGTGGACGTCATGACTTAATTTAAAATTCCTCCAGGATTTAAATCAAATCTTTATAGCCCACTTGTCAGAGTAATTAGCTATAAGAGGCAAACAGTATGACCATGCGAATAGTGGTTAAGGTCAAAATGAATTTTTCTATAGGTAAGTACAATCAAGCTTCCTTTTTCACAAGAGATATTCCTTAACATTTTATTCCTATCTTCAGGACACTCCCTTGTTTTCTCTCTCTGTTTTTCTCTTAGTCCATTTCCTTTTATGTACATCTCTAAACCATGGACTTCTTCTTGGGCCTTTAGCCCATCTTCTTGATTTGGTTGGGTTTTCTTTGTGGACGATACCGTTTAAGACATTATCTAGAAGCGACCTTACTTTCCTATTTGGGATAATTCTATTTAGGAAATGTAGCATGCCCAAAATTGCTTTCCTTTTTTATTGGGTAGGTAATCTCCATTCAAGGACACTTCTTAGCATGTTTTTGAGGCGTGCTACTATGTAATCGCTTACAGCCTCTAGTCGCAGCATATTTGTGAGTGCTTGGATTTTAAAAATATTTCCCTATGTGGGACTCCCATTTGTCACCGGAATTATTCTCGATTTTTATCACATCAATCTAGTAGTGCAGAAATCTATGTATATCTTAATATTTAACGCCCTGAAATCCAATAATGAGGTATAGACATACTCATATCATTCTCAACTAACGGGGCCCAGAAAACATCCATATGCACAACTCAGAAGTTCAAAATAAAACCTAACATCCCTTTTGACATATACAACATTGATATATATAGAATATGAGGTTAAAACATAGAGTTTAACAAAATGATGTGATAACCAAAATAAAAATAGAATGTACACTGATTATGACACTTTCATGCTCATTCACTTGTCCGACAGTTGCTCCAGATTCACTTGCTCTGAAAGCATCAGGGTGAAATTTAATAAGTTTCACTGACTCAATAAGTATTCTCGTTATTCTATACCCAAATCAAGCACCATGCAAACACACGCGTACATATAATAAATGCAATATTTAAAATTTCCCAAATCAATAATTCTTCATAATTTTACACAATGCTTTTAAATAATTCTATATTCAAATAATTCATTTATTTTTAACCATCAATTCTATTCTCGAATAGTCGCACATTTTACTCGAATATCACAATTGCACTTGAAAATCACACTTAACTCCAATATCACATATACACTCAAAATAGCATAAATAAACTTAAGATAACACATTTATACTTGAAATATCATATCTATGGTTCCATCGTACGATGCCATTTATATCGTCATTAAGGAGAGGCAAAAAGGATCCCCTCATCACATGGATAGCACACACACAATCTCATATTGGCCGCACAGGTACATTGCTAGATGACTCACACACTCACAAATACTTATATACGTCTGGACTAGGTTTCACATAACTATATGTAACGACCCGGAAATTTAAAATGAAATATGTGTATTAAAAAGGTCAAATGCGGAAGCGTAATAAAAATTTTGATTAACATCCCTTACACTAAAACCAAAAACGTGCTCAAAGTATAAAAGAACAAACTAACTAAAAGAGAAACTCGAAAGTAAAAGCTATAAATATAACTACGGAGTCTTTAGGCGTCCCCTTCGCCGTCTTCCTGCGGAACGGGCTCGGGAAAAATGTCTTCCTGATCTGAAATGATTAAATAAGGAATGAGCTACACCAGCCCAATAAAGACATCACACTATCTCACCGTCACGGAGGTAAAGGTGGGTAGAAAACACAAAAAGACCAATGGAGCATAATTTACAACAAATACTTTTATCAATAATAAAATCCTTACTATCCACTTACCTCGGTGAAATTCATAAAATAATATACGAAAGCAATAACATTATCATCATCATGAAATCATATGAGCTGTATAACATATATTTATCACGCCTTTTGTAATTCAATCATTACACAACATATTTTTCCTCATTTACCAGCCTACTAGTATCCATGGGGATCCATAGGGGTCCCGCTACTTGTGAACCCTTAACACTTGTAATCAGATTCCAGGGCCGTCCCCATACCCCGTCCGGTATGGGCGCAAAAACTATAAACCTCAATACCCCGTCCGGTATGAGGGTGAAATGGGTCGTCCCCATACCCCGTCCGGTATGGGCGCCAAAACACATAAGGTCTCCATACCCCGTCCGGTATGAGATACCACAATCCCGGTAGGGTTCCCTACGGACCCGGTCCGTCCACCATCTCTCAGGATATCTAGTCAGGCTGACCACATTATGCAATTATCAATTTACATAACCTTTCATTCCCCTTTTCCCCAGTCAGCATCATCAATTCGCACACAAACAAGCAAACCAGTAATTTATGCCAAACAAGACAACATACAACATCGGGTTCTCAGTCATTCAACCCATAATCAATAAAACAGTAAAATATGCACACGAAACTATGAAATGAAAACATCATACCTCATACTGCATTTAAAACCGTAAAATAGGCTAAACAACAGCTAACCGACAAATACACCAGACTCGGGCTCCATTAGTGACCTTAAATAATTTCACACATCTGTTGATTCATGGAATACCGTTTTATCATTTATTGAACTTTAATACCGTGATAAGAAATAGGGTGAGGGGTCCTTACTTGTTTCGGGGTCCGAATACGGCTCTATAGTGTGCCTGCAGACTGTCCCTAATTTTTTCTGAATTTTTTCCGGGGAATTGAGACGCACTATTGGTACCTGCACGTGTCCCAAAAAATCCCAAATTAGACCCAGGGCCCCTTTTAACCAATATCGCAATTCCGGCACGGCGGCTCTGCCGTGCTCCGGCGACGGCGCCGTCGCTTGCGGCGGCAATTCGCCTCGGGTTGGCCATTTTCGGCCGAATTCGGCCACACTCGCATCGGTCCCTGCAATAAAACAACCCTAGGGCCCTCGGGGGGCCAAAAAATTATGAAAAAACGAAGCTTACCGGCGGCGGTGCTCTCGGGTGCGGCGGCTCTCCGGTGAGGTTCGTGTTTTGGTGATTTGGCTCTGATCAACCTGTAGAGAAAGAAATGGTGATCACGGTGATATAAAAATTGTATCAAACGGAGGCCGGGAAGGACCTCGTCGGAGGCAAAAACCGAGGAGGGACGCGGCGGCGCCGCTGGGTTTCGGCCGTGTTTTCCAGCCGTTTGGCCAGGATTTTGGCTCCGATTTGGCCACAGGGGAACTCAGCATTGAAAAACAAGCAGGGGTATGAAATTTACCTCGATCGGCAGTCAGAAAACTCCCCGGTGCGGCGGCGGGTGGCGGCGGCTGGCTCCTCTGGCGTCTGGTTCGTCTTCTCCGGCGAGCGCAGGCGGCTAGGGTTTTTGTGGTCAGGTGTGGGGGTTTTATTTATACCCTTTTGCCTTTTAATCACAGCCGTCCATTTTGATTAAATCTGGGCCGTCCGTGCGCATGCATCTGGGCCGTCCGTGCGCGTGCATCTGGGCCGTCCGTGCGCATACTTGATCTGGGCCGTCGGTGCGCGCGGGGACGCATCTGGGCAGTCCGATCGCGCACACGCGGATCGCCCACGTGGCCCGTTCCCGGGTCGACGTGGTCTTGCCACGCAGCAGGTCCTAGTTGGCCAGGGCTGCTGACTGGGCCGCTGACGTGGCTGCTGACGTGGCGCTGATGGGGCACAATTTTTCTAAATTGCGTTTTGACCCCCGGTTTCCGATTTTCTTTTCAAAAATACCCCCAGAATCATAATTTTCACCCCTTTTTCCCAAAATCAATTTCAATTAAATACAAATAATATTTTTACACCATTTTATCATTATTATTATTTTTATTTTTATTAAAAAAAATTAAATTAAATTAAATAAATCAATTAAAATAATAAAATTATAAAATAAACTAAATAAAATTAATAATAATAATAATAATAATAATCAAAAAATTAGTGGGCGTTACAACTCTCCCCCCCTTAAAGAAATTTGGTCCCCCAAATTTGCCTCTTACTCTTGGTCGAAGAAATGGGGATACTGGGCTCTAAATTCTGATTCCAGTTCCCAAGTAGCCTCCCTGGGCGTGTGGTTCTGCCACACGACCTTTACAAATGATATTTCCCGGTTGCGGAGTATTCTGCTCTCTCGGTCCGTGATACCGACCGGTACTTCTTCATAAGACAAGTCCTCTTGGAGTGGAAGTGGTTCATGAGCCAAGACATGAGAAGGGTCCGGGTTGTACTTACGTAGCATAGATACGTGAAACACGTTGTGAATTCGGGAGAGCTCGGGAGGTAGTGCTAGTCTGTAGGCAGCGGTACCAATCTTGTCTAAGATTTCAAAGGGTCCAATATATCGGGGGTTTAATTTTCCCCTCCTGCCGAACCTACTAATTCCGTTGAAAGGGGTGACCTTAAGAAACACACGGTCGCCTTTCTCAAACGCTAGGTCTCTCCTCTGGATATCTGCATAACTCTTCTGCCTACTCTGAGCTGTCTGAATGTTCTTCTTGATTTTAACTATCTTGGACGTGGTCTCCTCTACCAACTCCGGGCCGAACAATCTTCTATCGCCCACTTCCTCCCAACAAATCGGTGACCTGCACAGGCGCCCATATAGTGCCTCATATGGAGTCATGCCGATGCTTGCTTGGTAGCTGTTATTGTAGGCAAACTCTATCAGGGGTAGATGGTCGTCCCAATGGCCCCCAGAGTCAAGGACACAAGCTCAGAGCATATCCTCAAGTGTACGAATTGTCCTCTCTGATTCTCCATCAGTCTGGGGGTGGAAGGCAGTACTAAGAGACAGCTTTGTTCCCATAGCTTGCTGGAAGCTACTCCAAAACCGAGAGGTGAACCTAGGATCCCTGTCGGACACTATTGTTACTGGAACCCCATGCAATCTGACTATCTCCCGGATATACATCCTTGCCAACTTGTCCAATGAATCGTCATCCTGATGGCTAGGAAGTGGGAAGACTTGGTAAGTCGGTCAACTATTACCCATATGGCATCGTGTCCTAAACGTGCCTTGGGTAGCCCCGATACGAAGTCCATGGTGATATGTTCCCACTTCCATTTCGAGATCGGTAAAGGCTGAAGTAACCCACCTGGGCGCTGATGCTCTGCCTTGACCTGCTGACATACCAAACATTTAGATACAAAGTCGGCTATGTCTTTCTTCATCCCATGTCACCAAAACTGGGGTCGCATGCTTTGGTACATTTTGGTGCTTCCTGGATGCATGGCAAACTTCGAGCCATGGGACTCTGTCATGATGTCCCTTTTTAACTCACTGTCATCTGGGACGCACACCCTGTCTTGGAAACGAAGTAGTCCATCGGCAGATATTCGGAATTCTGAGCTCCCTCCCTATTCTGCATCCTTCTTGTGGGCTACCAAGGCGGGGTCAACTGTTTGGGCTTTCCTTATCCTCTGAATTAACTCGGGTTGGACTGTCAGGCGGCCCAAACATGTGACTCTCTTCAAATCATGAAGTCGAACCTGTTGTGTGGCCCCAATTGGTCTGCATTCTGAAACCATCAAATGGGCTAAGATACCTGCACTTTTCCTGCTGAGGGCATCTGCTACCACGTTGCCCTTACCCGGATGATATAAGATGTCACAATCATAGTCCTTAAAGAGTTCCATCCACCTTCTCTGACGCATGTTGAGATCCTTCTGAGTAATTATGTGTTTCAAACTCTTGTGATCGGTATAGATCTGAAAGGTCTCTCCGTACAAATAATGGCGCCAGGTTTTCAAGGCATGAATGATTGCGGCAAGTTCCAAGTCATGGGTGGGATAGTTCTTCTCATGATTCTTTAACTGTCTGGACCCGTATGCTATAACCTTTCCATGCTGCATCAGGACACAATCCAGGCCCAGATAGGAGGCATCACTATAAACTGTATATCCTCCCGATCCACTCGGTAAGGCTAGCACAGGTGCAGTGGTCAGCCGCTTCTTTAATTCTGAAAAACTTCTTTCGCAGTCTTCATTCCACTCGAACTTGGCATTCTTCTTGGTGAGTCGGGTTAGAGGAGCTGTTAGACTAGAGAATCCTTCAACGAACCTGCGGTAATAACCTGTCATTCCTAGGAAGCTATAGATTTCCTTAACTGATGTCAGTTTCTCCCAACCAAGTACCGCTTCAACCTTTTCAGGGTTCACTGATACCCCTTCCTTCGATATGATGTGTCCTAGGAAGGCAGTCTGCTCAAGCCAGAATCTACACTTACTCAGCTTTGCATATAGCCTCTTGTTTCTAAGGACCTGCAAAACTTGGGCCAGATGGTGAGCATGCTCTTCTCTGCTTTTTGAGTAGACTAAGATATCATCGATGAACACAATGACAAACTGATCCAAGAACTCTCTGAAAACTCTGTTCATCATATCCATAAAGATTGTCGGGGCATTGGTTAGCCCGAATGGCATGACCAGGAACTCATAGTGTCCGTACCTGGTTCGGAAGGCCGTCTTAGGGATGTCTTCTGTTCTTATCTTTACCTGATGGTAACCTGATCGTAGATCTATTTTAGAAAAGACCTGTGCACCCTACAACTGATCGAAAAGGTCATCAATCTGGGAAGAGGATATTTGTTCTTAATTGTTACCTTATTTATCCCTCTGTAATCAATGCACAGTCTCAACGTCCCATCTCCCTTCCTTGCAAAAGTAACTCCGGTACCCCAAGGAAAAACGCTGTGTCTAATGAAACCACTGTCTTGTAACTCAGTGATCTGTTTCCTTAGTTCTTCCATCTCAATGCGACTCATTCGGTAAGGAGCAACCGAGATGGGTTGGGTACCTGGCTGTAAGTCTATGGTGAACTCAACCTCTCTGTCCACTGGTAGACCGGGCAGTTCATCCAGAAATACGTCTGGAAAGTCTCGGACTACTGGAATCTCTTGGATACAAACTTCCTTCTTGGGCTTACCTAGTTATAGGAAATACATGATTAAGGCACTGGGAATTAAGAAAACTTGCCATCAGGGAAAATCAGTACTGAATGATTTTATTAACTTGTGAATGGCTTCTCGTTGGGAGGATTAAATACAATCTTTTTGTTAAAGTAGTCTATGGTGGTGTGATACGCCGCTAGCCAATCCATTCCTAGGATTACATCAAAATCCCCCGTGTCTAACCCTATCAGGTCTACCCTCAGTTTCCTATCTGCTATCTCCACGACACATGCCCTGTAGATAACCTCTCCTAGCAATGTCTCCCCCCCAGCGGTAGATACAAGCAACAATGAATCAAGTCTATCAGGTGATACACAAATTTTGGAAGCAAGAACATGTAAAAGAAAAGAATGTGATGCACCAGTGTCAAATAAAACATGAACAATGTGGCCAGATATAGTATACATACCATGTACCACGTCCAGGTCTGCGTCGGCATCCTTCTGGGTAAGGTTGTAAACTCTGCCCTAGATTGGAAGCCTTCTTTGATTCTGGTTCCTCGGGCATTCCTTTGCATAGTGTTGGGCACTGCCGCATATGCGACAGGTGTTGCTGAGGCGGTAGCAAGGTCGGTCCCCGTGATCCCTGCCGCAGTGCTGGCAGATCTTCCCACGTGCTGCCCCCGTAGCCTGAGGAGGGGCCTGGATGGCGGGTCTGGGCCTCTTACTGGGTTGGACAGGCGCGGTAGGTGCTGGCCTGCGGAGCGGGGCTGAGGGTCGGGAATTCCCCACTAGCTGAGGGTGGGTGTCAAAGCTCCTTTCTATGATCTGCGCCTTTGCTACGACTGCTGAATATGTCTCGAGCTCCATTACCAGTAAGTGCTGTCTGATCTCCGGGCGGAGACCCCACTGGAATTTCCTGGCCTTTCGGCCCTCATCCATCAATGTCTCCGGGGCATATCGGCCCAGCTCCAGGAACTTACGGGCATACTCCGACACTGTCATGTTTCCCTAGACCAATTGAGCAAACTCCATTTCCTTCAGGTGTTGGATGTGTTTAGGGAGATACTCCGCGTGGAAGGCCGCTAAGAACTGCTCCCAAGTAGCTGGTGTAGGCAGGGTGGTCCGCTTGAGCTCCCACCAGTGTACTGCTTCCCCTACCAGCATGTAGGAGGCAATGGCAACCCTCTGCTCAGGAACTACTCCCAAGGTCTCGAAAGCTCTCTCAGTCTCTGCCAGTCAGTATTGGGCCTCTTCAAAAGAGGATCCCCCTGCAAAAGTAGAAGGGTTCAGTCTTCTGTACCTCTCTATGAAGCCGGGGTCGATCAAGGAATGAGCGGGATCCCGGGGTAGAGGGACTGGGGCTGGCTGAGGGTGAACTGGGGGGCCCTGTGGTGGCACTTGCTGATGTGGTGGGGGTGCTGGAATGTGCTGTGGCGGTGCCTGGTGGTACCATGGCTGTGGTACCGGGTCGTACCGCGGCTGTGGTGCCGGGTGGTACTGTGGAGGAGCAGGCTCCTGCCGGGGTGGCTCAGGATCAGCCTGCTGTAGCGGGGACTCAACCTGCGATAGCGGAGGAGGTCCGGGTAACTCCCTTCTCTCCTCTCACCTTTGCTGAGCAGCTACGAGAGCTTCCACCATCTCAAATAGTCTGTCTAAATCCTCCCGAAGCGAATTATCTTGGGCCACTCGGTTTAGTGGGGGCCTTCCTCTCCTCATTTTCGTGCACCTGCATTCACAAGGAATGGTTGAGTCACGATCTATCGGTGAGTATTTCTCTAAAGCACTATTGTGTAAGGGATGGGTCCGAGGAAACGTGGCTCTAATACTAATTGTAACGCCCCGGAAATTTAAAATGAAATATGTGTATTAAAAAGGTCAAATGCGGAAGCGTAATAAAAATTTTGATTAACATCCCTTACACTAAAACTAAAAACGTGCTCAAAGTATAAAAGAACAAACTAACTAAAAGAGAAACTCGAAAGTAAAAGCTATAAATATAACTACGGAGTCTTTAGGCGTCCCCTTCGCCGTCTTCCTGCGGAACGGGCTCGGAAAAAATGTCTTCCTGATTTGAAATGATTAAATAAGGAATGAGCTACACCAGCCCAGTAAAGACATCACACTATCTCACCGTCACGGAGGTAAAGGTGGGTAGAAAACACAAAAAGACCAATGGAGCATAATTTACAACAAATCCTTTTATCAATAATAAAATCCTTACTATCCACTTACCTCGGTGAAATTCATAAACCAATATACGAAAGCAATAACATTATCATCATCATGAAATCATATGAGCTGTATAACATAATACTTATCACGCCTTTTGCAATTCAATCATTACACAACATATTTTTCCTCATTTACCAGCCTACTAGTATCCATGGGGATCCATAGGGGTCCCGCTACCCGTGAACTCTTAACACTTGTAATTAGATTCCAGGGCCGTCCCCATACCCCGTCCGGTATGGGCGCCAAAACACATAAGGTCTCCATACCCCGTCCGGTATGAGAGACCACAATCCCGGTAGAGTTCTGTACGGACCCGGTCCGTCCACCATCTCCTAGGATATCTAGTCAGGCTGACCACATTATGCAATTATCAATTTACATAACCTTTCATTCCCCTTTTCCCCAGTCAGCATCATCAATTCGCACACAAACAAGCAAACCAGTAATTTATGCCAAACAAGACAACATACAACATCGGGTTCTCAGTCATTCAACCCATAATCAATAAAACAGTAAAATATGCACACGAAACTATAAAATGAAAACATCAGACCTCATACTGCATTTAAAACCGTAAAATAGGCCAGACAACAGCTAACCGACAAATACACCAGACTCGGGCTCCATTAGCGACCTTAAACAATTTCACACATCTGTTGATTCATGGAATACCGTTTTATCATTTATTGAACTTTAATACCGTGATTGGAAATAGGGTGAGGGGTCCTTACTTGTTTCGGGGTCCGAATACGGCTCTATAGTGCGCCTGCAGGCTGTCCCTAATTTTTCCTAAATTTTTTTCGGGGAACTGAAACGCACTACTGGTACCTGCACGTGTCCCAAAAAATCCCAAATTAGATCCAGGGCCCCTTTCGGCCAATATCGCAATTCCGGCACGGCAGCTCCGTCGTGCTCCGGCCCAAGCGGCGGTGATTCGCCTCGGGTTGGCCATTTTTGGCCGTTTCTGGCCGAATTCGGCCACACTCGCATCGGTCCCTACGATAAAACAACTCTAGGGCCCTCGGGGGGCCAAAAAATTACGAAAAACCGAAGCTTACCAGCGGCAGTGCTCTCGGGTGCGGCGGCACTCCGGCGAGGTTCGTGTTTTGGTGATTTGGCTCCAATCAACCTGTAGAGAAAGGAATGGTGATCACGGTGATATAAAAATTGTATCAAACGGAGGCCGGGAAGGGCCTCATCGGAGGCAAAAATTGAGGAGGGGCGCGGCGGCGCCGCTGGGTTTCGGCCGTGTTTTTCGGTCGTTTGGCCGGGATTTTGGCTCCAATTTGGCCACAGGGGAACTCAGCATTGAAAAACAAGCAGGGGGTATGAAATTTACCTCGATCGGCGGTCGAAAAACTCCCCGGTGCGGCGGCGAGTGACAGCAGCCGGCTCCTTCGGCGTCTGGTTCGTCTTCTCCAGCGAGGGCAGGCGGCTAGGGTTTTTGTGGTCAGGTGTGGGGGTTTTATTTATACCTTTTTGCCTTTTAATCACAGCCGTCCATTTTGATTAAATCTGGGCCGTTCGTACTTGATTGAATCTGGGCCGTCCGTGCACGTGCATCTGGGCCGTCCGTGCGCACGCTTGATCTGGGTCGTCCGTGCGCGCGGGGACGCATCTGGGCCGTCCGATCGCGCGCACGCAGATCGCCCACGTGGCCCGTTCCCGGGTCGACGTGGTCTTGCCACTCGGTAGGTTCTGGTTGGCCAGGGCTGCTGACTGGGCCGCTGACGTGGCTGCTGACGTGGTGCTGACGAGGCACAATTTTTCTAAATTGCGTTTTGACCCCCGGTTTCCGATTTTCTTTTCAAAAATACCCCCAGAATCCTAATTTTCACCCCTTTTTCCCAAAATCAATTTCAATTAAATCCAAATAATATTTTTACCCCATTTTATCATTATTATTATTTTTATTTTTATTAAAAAAATTTAAATTAAATTAAATAAATCAATTAAAATAATAAAATTATAAAATAAACTAAATAAAATTAATAATAATAATAATAATCAAAAAATTAGTGGGTGTTACACTATACATGTGCAGGTTCACCACAATCACACTTAACTTCAGCTATACATAGCACCCTCCACTCCTTGATTCAGACTAAACAAATAAGGTATCTCAAGGTCTATACACTCTTCTTTTCTAATTTTCTTATCAAAATTCTTTTATCCTATTCCATATTTTAAATTAAGTTTTATTATTTTATTTTACAACTATAATTAATCTATTTTTTGCTTTTTATTTGTTTTCTTACGTTCACTTCTTTCTTTTCAACCTTTCACTATACTTTTGTTTTTTTTTTTCACTTTATAAATTTTTATTTTCAAGTTTTATGTCTCCATTATCTCTTATCACCAATTTTCACACATTTATCAATCCTTAATTTTTCTGTTTTCCATACTCCCCATGATTCCCACACGAGCTAAGGTTCACTTGTCACATGTCACATAATTAAGCGTAACAATGTCCAATGATGCAATAACCAGGAAAGTCAAGTGTTCCCAAACTTATTCCTTGCAGTTCCCACCGCCTTTAAGGTGTCTAGGTTCTATTCTTCATAAGGGTATCAATTCCATACCTATTATATGCTTAAAGACACACAAAATTGATACAGCTTAGAATCACTACAAACATGCATAATCAAATTTAATTAACAAAATGAATTAAATATTTTTTTTGAAATAAAAGTGAGAAATATTATTCACAAAGGTACCAAGGTGGTACCACCCGTATACAAAATAGTTACATATCTATCAAGTGGTCCATAACTAATCCATTGTCTTTCTAATCATGCACATCATGACCTAACAAGATAGACCCAAAAGTATGAAACCAACTATCCCTAATGTTTACAATATTAATTTTAACGCCCTCGCATTTATTTCCTTCGACACTACCCAAAAAATGGCATGTGGGACAAGGAAACAATGCATATTCTTTTTACAATATCCCACCCAAGTCCAAAATTCCCCACTTACATTACCAGCCCTAACCCAAACAAACCCAGTAGCCTAAAAACCATCGCCCAAATGTTGTTAATTTATTGACAACCCAGCAATAAATGGTAACAAGATTCCTCATCAACATTACAAAAGTAGCATCTATTCACTATAATGTTTCCTTTCCTTTTTAACATGTCAATAGTCAAAATGCTATCTCTCGCCCCCTCCCAAGTAAAAAATGCCACTCTAGGGGCCGCTTTAGCTTTCTAAATTAGCTTGAAAGGTGCAGTCATGTTCTTATTACCATCTCTTTCTATAGAAGAATGACTTAACCGAAAAACCCCTATTAATACCAAGCTTCCAAATTCTCTAATCATTTTTTCCAGTTGGTTTAATTTTGTTTAAATAGAGCAGAAGGTTGATGTACTCATCAATCTCCCAATCTTGCATATTCCTCTTAACTTTAACACACCATGTTTTATCACCACACCCTCCTCCAAAAAACTTTTCCACCTTAGCCTTCTTATCACTTGCAATCAGAAAAATACTAGGAAATCTATATTTTAATTTGAAATCACCCACTCACTCATCATGCCAAAAGCTAACCTCCTTCCTATTCCCCACCTTCCACCCCACACAGCTCGTAAATTTTTTTCTGTCATCCCTCATCCTTCTCCAAAGACTCTTACCATGTGGTTTGAACCTCTCTCTCCTACCCCTCTCCTCCCAATCTCCCCATCTCACCTTAACTACCCTTCTCCACAACCTATTCTTCTCGGTGAGAAATCTCCATAACCATTTCTCATGAAGAGCATTGTTCATATCTTTAATGGATCTTAATCGCAAACCCCCCTCCCCCACATTTTTCTTAACCTCCTCCCATCTAACAAGATCATATTTTTTATCCCCTCCTCATTACCCCATAGAAACCTACATTGGAACTTTTCAAGTTTTATTATAGCAATGCTTGTTGGAATGGTTAATATGGAGAGGTAGTAAATTGGTAGATTAGCAAGGGTACTTTTAATTAATGTGAGTCTACCACCTTTTGACAAATAGTTTCATTTCCATCTTGCCAACCTCCTCTCAAACATCTCCATAATAGGATCCCAAGTCATGACATTTTTATACTTGACAACAAGTGGTAATCCCAAGTATCTAATCGGTAGAGATGAAACTTTACACTCCAAAATAGTAGCCAGCCCTTGTATCTCCCCCACCACCAATTCTAATTAATTCAGTCTTCCCCATACTAATCTTAAGTCCGAACACCATTTGAAAATAGAGGAGAATACACCTCAAATGTAGCAAAGTTTGAATACATGGTTCACAGAAAATCAGTGCAGTGTCTGCAAAGAATAAGTGAGATACCTTCACAAAATGAATTAAATTTAAAAGAAAAATATTAGAAATCATGGGTTTTGGGTAATTTACCAATGTCATGGCCTCCAGTTCTAAAGTCGTTTCTAGAGAATACCCAAAACTAATCTACTTTAACCCAGAGAAGTCAGGTTCCTAACCCAAGGCAAATCTTAGCTCATCGAGCCAAAATGTGTGAATTGGCCTTAGAATTCTGCCTGCAAGCACATCGGCATGATTAGTCTTTGTCAAAACACATAGTGAAACAAACAAAAAGGAAAGAATTTACGTATCAATGTCTCGGTGTGCGACATTATACCAACCACTAGCGTTAGGTGTGATTTAGCTTCTCGAAATCATTGGTCACGAGGTCATCTCATGGTTGCGACTCCTCATCTTCATTTCCATCGATCCACCGCCTCCCTCTTCTTCTTCTTTCTTTTTTTTTTCTCTTTCAACCTTCCCTCTTCATGACATCCCCCCTCCTCTCTCTCTTCCTCTCTTCTTCTCTTCTTAGTCCTCAATACGTGTCTCTCTCTCTCTCTCTCGAACTCGACTCTTTCCACTCTTTCTCTCCTGATTTTTGTTCTCTTTCTTCAAACGAGGGGAAACTCGATTAGAGTTCCCATTTTATCCCTTCAGCTCCCATCATCTGACCTTATGAGAATAAATCTGAGTTGTTCAATTCGTCTCTTCATCATAGATGTTGATCTAGGCAGGAATCACCTTGGACCGTTTGATCGTATGCATTTAGGAGCTGTTGGATAAGCTTTTAAGCAGTCAAATCTTAATCATCTATTCCATAATTTTGCCATGTCTCATACTTTCAACATTTACATTTTGTTCCCATTTTCCTTGAAATTATTCATTTGAGTCCTTTAAATTTATAAAAGGCCTCTACTTCTTAAAATTTCCTTCAATTAAGCCCTCAAAGCCTTAATTTAATTAATGTTATGTTAAATTTTAATTTATTCATTTCTATTTAATTATTTACAACCCTTTCAATTTTTACATATTTACAGGTAATTAGGTCGGATATTATACTCCTCCCACTCATACAAAAATTTGGTTCTCTAAATTTGGTTACAAAATTTAAAGCAAGTGAGGATATCGAGCCCGCATAGAGCCTTCAGATTCTCAAGTATCCTCTGTTGGAGAATAATGTTGCTATAGTACCTTAACCATCGGAATGGTCTTGTTCCTCATAACACGTTCTTGTCTATCCGATATGCTAACTAGTATTTCTTCATAGGATAGGTCATTCTCGATAGGAACATCTTCATGCAAAAACACATGAGATAGATCCAGGTGATACTTGTATAGCATTGACACGTGGAAGACATCATAAATATTAGTTAATTCTGGTTGTAATGCTAGCCTATAATTAATGGTTCTCATTCTTTCTAGTATCTCGAACCGTCCAATAAAGCTAGGACTTGATTTGTCTGACCAAATCTAATAATTCGCTTAATTGGTGACACTTTAACGAACACATGGTCACCTGCCTCAAACTCCATACCTCTTATATGGTTATTTGCATAACTCTTTTATCTGCTTTGTGCTACCTAGAGATTCTTCTTTATTAGGGCAACCTTCAATATAGCCTGTTTAACTAGTTATGGTCCAATCAATTTATTGTCTCTAATCTCTTCCTAGCATACTGAAGTTCTACAAGGTCTGCCATAAAATGCTTCATATATAGTCACACCAATGCTAGACAAATAACTACTGATATAGGAAAATTCTATCAGTGATAGGTGGTCATCTCAATTGCCTCCTATCTCTAGTACACAAGCCCTAAGCATGTCCACCAAGGTTTGAATGGTTCTCTCTGTTTGGCCATCCGTTTATGACACCCTTGAACCATTAAATATTAATGTTATAATTTGTTCAATTTTATTTTTAAATTTATCTTAAATCTGGTGTTGAAATTATTTTATCTTATTTTTAATTATTAGTTATAATGCTCAAAATATTTTAATGCGTAAATTAATTTGTTACTTGTTAAAAAAAATTTAAAATTATTTTTAGAGGGAAAAAAATAAAAAATTAAAAATAAAAATAAAAATAAACGAAATAGAAAAACAGAGGAGAAACCCATGGGCAAGCCCGCGAGGAGGAAGGTAGGGGGATCACACCTGCGTGCCCACACGCAGAACAGCCTACGCGCATGCATTATGTGTACGTCAACTTACGCACATGCGCAGTGCACGCACATCCCGCCCGCACTCCTGCACATGTCGCCTCACGCCTTCGCACATGTCTTGCCACACTAGTGTGCTGACCGGCGCCACATGCGCACCGTAGTGTTGACCCATCCCATTGTGCACGCCGCTTGCGCTCGATATTTCATACGCAGCTATGCACCCATCACATTGCACACCTGCGCACCTGTGCAGGTCACGTCACACTCATGCATGCCTATGCACCTCCTGTTGCACGGTTGCGTGCCTGCACATGTCACGTCACATGCTTGCGTGCTTACCCACGTTGTGACGCATGCCACCTACCGTGTGCCCACTGGCCTGCTGTCCCCTCACACACTGCACCCACTTGCACACCACCTGTCGCGCACCTATCGCACATCACTCTGCCGCTTACCACCTGCCGTGTCACACTTTTGGCAGCCAGCTACCACGTGGCATGCATGTCGGCCGCCATGTGGTGCACATACATGCCCCATTTTTGGTTATTTAAATCCTTCTCTTCTTTTTTCCCATTTTTTCCATGTTCCTTCTTCTTCTTTATTTGGTCGAGAGTAAAAGTGAGAAATAAGAGAGAAAAATTAGAAAGAGAAAGCTAGTGAGAGAAAAAGCTAAAGATAGAGAGATGCAGAACCAAAGAAAATTGAGAAAAGTTTCCCTTTCGCACGATAAGCAATCTTCTTCTTTTCTCAATTTCATTTCTTCACTAAGATTCCTAAGAACTCATTCTTGAAACTCTTCATTTCCTTAATTTTCAGAAATTCCTTCTAAGAACTACAGGTTGCTGAGTAACCTTTGTTCTCCTTCAAATCTATAAACAACCCCATTATGGAAATTAAAAGCTTGAAAGTTTAGGTAAGGGTCTTAGTATTTTTACGTACTCTCCTATTATGTTTTTTACATATTGAAAACATTTAAGGATAACGAAATATATGATTGCTTGGCTAGTTTTCTTACATGAAATGATGTTATGTTTTAAAGATCATATATCGCATGATGTTTGATGGGTTTTAAGTGTTTTATTTTCGTAACATATATGGATATGATTTGCATATCAAGTCATGGAAATGAAAGGAATTGTTTGTATGATATGCTATGTATGTGGACTGGGCACTAGACCTAGCCTTAAAAGTGATGGGTGAGAGGGTTACTCAATTAGGCTTTGCCCTAAGAAGGTAACCCGATAGATCAATCTAGGTATATGGGCCCTTGTGAGGCTGAGATTGGTTAATGGACCCCCACTGGGTCTGGACCATAGAATTGATAATAATTTTAAACTAATAAAAAAAGTAGAAAAACTGAAAAATCTATTTGACTGTCATCATTGAGGAGTTACCGATTATGACTGCTACTGACTGCTAGAGAATCACTCCATGTGAATGGTACTGGTGTTCGCTCTTACAAGAGTGGAATCATGACTGATTGTAGGGACCACAGTGGCAAAATACAGCCGCGGGCATTAGTCTTCAATTATGATTGTAGGGCCACCATAGTGGCAAAGTATGACCATAGTCATTAATTTTCAACCATTATACTGTATATCGAACTAAACTATTTTCTATTAATAGTGGTAGTCGGGGATCCCTTCTGCCCTATGTTGATATAAGTTAAAATGCCTTCACGCAAAGATCTGTAAAAACTATAAATGAATCAAACCGTTTAACCATCTAGTTAGGACTATTGATTGATTTCCCATGCTTAGATAGTTTCCATGAATTGAATATGTTTCTCACTGTTCTATCATGTCATGCCATGTTATTGTTGGTTCAACTAATTTTTGTTATATTTCTCACTATTCCATTATTTCATTGGTTCTGTTATGTTTCTATTGTTCCGTTTCTACTACTTATGTTTGATACTAGACATTAAATCTTATTGATTTAATTAAAACTAAACATTTTATGCTATTTCAAATGAATATGTTCAGCAACAAGTCTAGAGGTAAGTCACTGATTATGAAGGTAATGACACATTTTGAAAATAAATAACTTTTAAAACTTTAGTAGTGTATTTTAAATACTATTTTTCTTACTGAGTTTTATAGAACTCACCCCAATCCATTCCCCCCAAACGATGATGATAATGTGGAATCGCTTCTCGAGCTGTCCCTTAAAGCTTGCTTTGATCCATTCACAAATCAGTAGTGGACTTTTGAGTGCATTTAAATGATTGTACTCTTATTATAATGAAAGAAATGGCTTATTATGTTGTGTATATAGTTTTTCAGCCATCTTCTTGACCATAGGGTGTATTTGAACATCAAATATTTTTGTAAGGGATTATTTTCTTCTTATGTATATATTATTTTGCACTCATATCTATTCTGTTATTAAACTTCTTTACCCACCAGTTACTGAAATGCCATAGGTGGTATCAAAGCAAGATGCTCAGACATCCCTTATACTGAGGTGTAGGATCTATATTTATAAAAACTAGCAATTTCCTAGAACTAGAAATAATATTTGCACCTTAGCGAATGAATTTGTTTCTAAACCTTTTTCTCCCTTTTGTAGGAACTTATGACTAAATAGAGACCTTCTGTAGAAAGACTCGATGCCTAGGATGCTCCCACCTAAACAGAGTTCACTGAATTATTTCAAGCAATTCGAGGTTTAACCACCACTGTGGGCCATAACCTTGCCCATAATGTGAATCAGCCTCCTTCTGCCAATGACCACCACCCCCAATAATCGTGTTGTTTCGCATAATATCTCATAATTTAAAAGATTGAACCCTCCTCACTTCGGTGGCAGACCAAACCCCATGGTCGCTGAAGCATGAATTATGCAAATTAAGAAGATTATTTTCGTTCTCGAGCTCACTGAGGAGCATAACATTCCCCTTACGGCTTTTATGTTCACGGGAGAGGCCGAGCACTGGTGGCATTTCAATAAGGACACCCTGCCTACACCAACTACTTGGGATTAGTTTATCAATGCCTTTCTCAAGAGTTTGTTTTTAGTCTACGTTAGGGAGAATAAAGAAGAAAAATTTTAGGATCTATAACAAGGAAGCATGACAGTGAGCCAATATGCCTCCAACTTCATTCACCTGTCTAGATTTGCCCCGAAGATCATAGCCACGAAGAACAAGAAAGCCCAAAAGTTTTCCAAGGGTCTGAGAATCGATGTCTTCGATTGAGTGGCCATGATGAGGCCACAAAACCTATGCGAAAGCCCTCGAGCATGCCTAGTTGACCAAAGAACTTCTTGCTGCCTATTACCAGCACATCAATAATGCCCGAATCCAACACCAACAGAAAAGGAAGCATAACGACTAAGGTCATGTTGACAAGTGACCTAGAATGACCCTACTACAGTTGCTGCCCCACATGCACCTCTTAGTAATCCTTCTTAGCCTACTTAGGAATGCCAGCATTGTGGTCGAAGACCATGGTAACTAACCATGTTACAAATTAAACAATGCCTAGTACAAGTGTAGGAGTACACAACATTTCGTTAAGGACTGTCCCCAGAAACTTAGGAACGCTGCTAGATCTGTTGCCAAAGGAAGGGTCTTCCACCTTGATGAGTCTGGTGCTGTGGTGACATCAATTTTCATTTAGGGTATGTTTTCTATTCATAACTCTACTATTCATGCTTTGATTGACACTGGTGCCACCCACTCCTTTGTATCTTGTAAACTTGCTAGGAATTTAATAGTTAAGTCTGAACCTTTAGGACAGACCTTGATTGTAGAAACACTGTCTAAGCGATTTTTAAAATCTCATGTAGGATATAAATCTTGTAAGATGAAGGTTTTAGATAAAGAATTTACTGTAGATCTTGTACTCCTAGATTTTCCTGGTTTTGACGTTATTTTGGGCATGGATTGGCTAGAAGTTTATCATGCCATTATCGACTATTATGATAAAACTGTAACCCTCTATCTCCCTAAAAAGAAACAATCTTAAAACAACGACAAATTGAAAATTTATTTGTATAAATATTTCATGGATGAAATTTTGAAATGTTTTAAAAATTTAAATGTGTTTTAACATTTTATATGAACTGCAGAACAAAGATTTTAAAAATAAACTACCTATTTTTCTAACATTTTTAGTGCATAGGCATGTGGATCCTGAAAACTCAATATAGACAATCCCTAACGTCTGACTTTTTGAATATTTTTCCTGAGGAGCTTCTAGGTCTGCCACCCAAACTGGAGATCGAGTTCTCAATCGACCTAGTTCCAAGGACAACCCATTTTCAAAACCACTTACCGGATGGGCTGAGCAAAACTTAGGGAGTTAGGTAATCATATTGCAATATTGAAAGAAAAGATGTTATCAGACTAAGTCATTCTCTGTAGGGTGCTCTAGTCTTATTTGACATGAAAAATGATAGAACTCTTAGATTGTGTATTGATTACAGGGAGCTCAACTAGGTGACAATCAAGAACAAGTATCCTTTACCCCACATTGACAACCTATTTGATTAGCTACAAGGTTTATCAATCTTATCCAAGATTGATCTCAAATTAGGCTATCACCAGTTGAGGGTTAGAGCCCAAGACATTCCTAAGACGGTGTTCAGCTGTAGGTATAGCCACTTTGAATTTAGGGTCATGCCTTCAAGTTAACCAATGCTCTTATGGTATTCATGGACCTCATGAACTAGATTTTTAGGCCTGTATTAGATTAATATATTATTATTTTTATCGATGACATCCTAGTGTATTCCAAAAACCATCAAGAGCATGTTATCTACCTAACTCAGATTCTGAGAGCTCTTAGACAGCATAGGCTTTACGCAAAGTTCAGTAAAGGCTAATTCTAGTTGAACCAGATCTTTTTCCTTGCTCATGTTGTTTCTGGTGATGGTGTTTCTATGGAACCCTCGAAGGTCAAAATAGTGATTAATTAGAGTCAACCAACTAATATCACTGCAGTCCATAACTTTTTGGGCTTCGCAAGATATTATCGTCGTTGTATCGGAGGTTTTTCCTGTATTACTGCTCCTTTAACCTTCTTCACCAGAAAATTGTTATTTTCTATTGGGACCCCAGTTGTTAAGAAAGTTTTATCAAACCCAAGCATCAAATTACCACCGCCTCGGTGTTGTTCTTCCTAATAATACCAGTTAGTTTCCAGTTTATTGTGATGCATCTCACCTTGGTTTGGGATATGTGCTCATGCAACATGGTCAGGATGTTGTTTATGGTTCCAGGCAGTTAAATCTGCATAAACGGAACTACCCACTCAAGATCTTGAGCTTGTTGCCATAATATTTACCCTCAAGATATAGTGCCACTATTTGTACGGTCAGATTTTTGAGATCTACACCGATCATAAAAGTTTGAAGTACTTTTTTTCCAAAGGGAATTGAACATGAAACAAAGACGTTGGATGAACCTCCTGAAGGACTATGACTGCAAGATCTTATACCACCCAGGTAAGAGTAATGTAGTTGCGAACACCCTTAGCAGGAAGAACTCAACCTTGTTGGCACATATGATGGTTTCAAGTTGGAGGATACTTGAGACAATTTAAGGTCTCTGATTTAACCATTATGGCGAGGATGCATACCTTACCCAAATTCAGATCCAACCAACTCTCATCCAAATAATTTGAGAAGCTCAGCCTACGAATTATGAGATTTTGAAGAAAATAGACCATTTTGCATCATAAGAACCCCGTGACTTCAGAATGACTGACAATGAAATCTTTAGATTCTAAGATCGAATATGGGTGCCTAATGAACCCAAGCTCAGGTTGGATCTTCTAAAGGAATCCCATGCATCTAAGTTGTCAATCCACCCAGGAAGCATGAAAATGTATCAGAATTGTGACGCATCATTTTTTGCAGCTAGGTATGAAGAAGGATATTGTCAACTTTGTCTCTAGCTATCTCACTTGCCAACAGGTCAAGGCAGAACATCATAGATTTAGTGGTCTCCTACAGTATCTCCCTATCTCGGAATGGAAATAGGAGCATGTGACTATGCACTTTGTCACGGGATTACCTAGGACTTGTTCATATCACAATGTTATTTAAGTTATTGACGATAAACTGACCAAACCAGCTCACTTCCTTACAGTCAAGACTACTGATTCAACCAGTAAGTTGGCTCATTTGTACCTCAAGGAGATTGTTAGGCTCCATGGTCTTCTACCTTCTATGGTGTCCAGTAGAGATCCTCGTTTTACTTCGTAATTTTAGAAAAGGTTTTAATAAGCCATTGGCTCTAGTCTTTATTTCAGCATTGCGTACCATCTACAAACTAATGGCCAGTCTGAACGAACCATTCAGATGTTGAAAGACATGTTACAAGCCTATGTATTGGATTTTGGCGGTAGTTAGGACTAACATCTACCCTTAACAGAGTTTGCTTACAACAACAACTATCACTCCAGTATTGGTATGGCTCCATATGAAATCCTCTATGGTAGGTCATGTCGATCACCTACTTGTTGGAATGAAGTTGGAAACATAAGTCTTCAAGTAATGGATCTCATCTAGGAAACAATAGACAACATTGCCATAATCCGCAAGAATCTCATTACCACCTAGAGTTGACAAAAGAGCTACACCAACTGTGACATCTCCAATGCTAATTAACGCATAAGGGTGCCAGATACATAAACATATTACGAGTGCATGATAAAATTGTATAAAGCAGAGAAAATTATTACAAATCTCTTACCAAAATATATGAGTTCAAATTACACATATATAACTGAGGCCAGAAGTGGCAACAAAATATAAAATATCAAAATATAAAAGGGCCACTTCTTTCACTATGCGATTGGACTCATTAAAGTGCGGAATAAGTCATGCACTCAAGGTTGTGGATCCACAGGATCCTCATAGACTTCAAGGGGTAGGTCAGCAGTCGGTTCTTCACTATCTTCCTCATCTAGAGGGAGCATGGAAAAGGTGAATTTCATATACTCAGTAAGAAAAATAGTATTTAAATAACATTGTAAGATTTTAAAAGTAAATAATTATGTCATTAATACTTACCAACAAGTCACGTTGGGGTCCTTTTTTACTTTATAAAAATAATTAGTTTATTAAAGAAAAACATCATATCCATCACATCATAGTCACAACAATCAAATCAAACATCATACTTAATAATAGAGGAAATCAAATAAATCATGAAATGCTCAAATTTTCGTGTCATGCTTCGCGAAGTCGTTTCAACTTCCATCTTTGAGATCAGATACAGATTTTCGACTACTCATGTGGAATGACCAAATCAGATACAAATAATGGCAATTTGCTCAGGCACATTTCTAGATTACCAAACTATGGTACGATCTATGACCATGGTCGTACCAACCACAGTGGCCCTATTAGATATTCTATAGCTACGGCAGTACTTAGCCAAATGTGACCCCTAACAGATATTCACATCATTGCTCTCGTGAGGGAATGGTCCCCTAACAGATATGCGGTCATCTACAGGGAATGGTCCTCTCACGTCTTTCCAGACTAGATGGGGGAGGAGAAAATAGATACCCCTCATAGATAAAAAGTTTAACGAAACACTTGATGCATTATGCATGTCAATACAGATATACATATTTTTCGGACCATTCAGGCTCATTCCCCTTCTCTTTCTTTCTTTTTCTCCTTTTTTTATAAATATTTTAGAAAATTTAAACCATATTCATATTATTTAATCTACATGCAAATCATCAAGTACCTATAAATTCACATAGCATGCTTGAAATCAAGAACAAATCACTTATTAAACATAAAACATGCAAAATACAAAACACAAACTTCATAATTTGATTTTTCTAGAAATGCTTTTTAAGATATTTAAGGAAATACTAAATTCCTTACCGAAACTTCGAAGTTTTCCTACATCATTTTTCTTTTCCTTCTCTCCTTCCCTCTCTAGATCACTCCCTCTCTTTCTAACTCTTGGAAGATGGAAGAATGAAATGGAAGTGATGAAGAAAATAAAAGAAAGGGGTCCCTATTTATAGAAAATTGGGACCATTGGATTTGCGAAAAGTGGCAAAATCCAGTGAAGAGAGAGAGAGTTGAGTGCAAAATGAACAATTTGACACGACATGACGGCAGTGCAAAAATTAGAGGAAAAATTCCTCCACCGACAGTGGCTCTCCACTTAAGGCAGCAACACATTGCCCAAGGCAGCGCACGGTGCCCAAGGGGCGATAGCACACTACTCGAGGTAGTAATACGCCTCACCTAGGCCTGTTACGCGCTGTTGGCCTCGCCTACAGGTGCCAGCCTACCATACCACGCGCAGGGCCTCTAACACGCAGGCCCTAGGTGCGCAGGCCAATCTGTACAGGCCTACCGTGAGGACTGCGCACGCATAGGGCACGACACTGGCCCTGTCTAGGTGCAATGTGATGCGCACAGACCGACCCCGCGCCCCATGGATGGGACGTGCGCACATCCTGCGCTTGGTCGCGTGCACAGCACACAATGTTTGCACAAGCGAGCCTCTTATGCAGGCATTTTTTGGCGAGATTTCGCCTTATGTTCCCCTTTTTCTCTTGAAAATTATTTTTTGAAATAAAATGCAGCAAAAATAAAATAATAATAATAATAAATAAAATAAAATAAAATAATGAAATCTAAATAATTTAAAATTACGAATTATGAAATAAAATTTAAATGAGTTCAGGTGGCCTTAAGGCCCGAATAAATAAGGGTTTCCAGTTACAAATTTAGTACAGTGGTGAGCAGAGTGTTACATTCCCCCTAAATTAAATAATTTGGTCCCCCAAATTTGTTTCGAACAGGTTTGGAAACTTCTCTCTCATCTCACTTTCTAACTTCTACGTCGCTTCTTTTGGAGTATGGTGCTGCCACTGCATATTCACCATGGGGATCATCTTGTTGAGTAAAACTTTATTGGTCCAATCAGTAATTTCCACGGGGAGTTCCTCGTAAGTCATATCAACTTGTACTTGCGTTTCATCATGAGGAATGATATGAGAAGGGTGGTACCTTTTGAGCATGGAGACGTGAAAAACATCATGTAGACCCACAAACTCTCGAGGCAAAGTAAGGCAGTATGCCATTGGTCCAATATGCTCCATGATCTAAAAAGGTCCCACATAACGGGGCTCAACTTCTCTCCTTTCCTGAACTACACTTTTCGCTTGTAGGGGAAAATCTTAAGGAAGACTTGGTCTCCAATAGCAAATTTTAGGGGTCTTTTATGGTTATCAACGTAACTCTTCTAACGACTTTAGGCAGTAGTAAGTTCTTATGGATTATCGCAACCTTATCAATAGTCTCTTGGATTAAGTCTGATACCAAATGACGCTGGTTTCTGACTTCGCTCCAGTAAGTGGGAGAATGGCAGGGCCTTCCATTCATATAGAGTAATGCTGATATTAGAATGATAACTATTATTATAAGCAAATTCACACAAGGAAATATACTCATACCAATTATCACCAAAGTCAAGGACACAAGTGTGCAACATGTCTTCCAACATATGGATAGTGCGTTCAGACTAACCATCAGTTTGGGGATGATAAGTAGTGCTGAAGTACAATCTAGACCCAAGTGTTTCCTGAAAATTGTCCCAAAAGTGGGAGGTGAATCGGGGGTCTCAATCAAACACAATGGAAGAGGGAACACTATGGAGTCGAATAATTTCATCTACATAAAGGCATACTAATTTGCTGGTGAAGTCAGTGGTCCTGATGGGCAGAAAATGGACGGTCTTAGTTAGCCTATCAACAATGACCCAAATAGCATTACGACTAGAACAGTTCTTGGGTAGTCTAGTAACAAAATCTATGGTTACATGCTCCCACTTCTATTCTAAAATCGGGAGGCCCTATAACAAACTTTCGGGTATCTGGTGTTCTGCCTTAACTTGCTAGCATGTACGGCATCGAGAGATGTATTCAACAATGTCCTTCTTCATTCCTGGCCACAAGTATTAACGCTTTAGGTCCCAGTACATCTTAGTACTTTCAGAGTGGATGGACAGTTTGGAAGCATGACAGCCTTGAGAACATACGTCCTGAGAGCGACAGGGACCCAAATTCAATCCCAAAATCTACATAATCCATCATCTGAGAGTCTGAAATAAGGAAACTCGTCAGAAGAGAACTTACTTAAATTTTTGGTGATTTCTTGGTCTGTGGACTGAGCTTCCCAAATCTTCATGAAAAGATCAAGCAAAGCTCAAATCTTAGTGAGATAGGTACTATTTCCATAGTGGTTGAGGCGAAGTGCCTACATAGCGTCTACTAATTTCCAACTGGAGGCCATAATTTAGGCCAACACTATAAACTCCTTTCGCCTTAGCGTATTAGCGACTACATTTCCTCTACCGGGATCGTAGATGACCTTGCAGTCGTAATCCTTCAAGAGGTCCATCCAGTGTCCTTGTCTCATGTTCATTTCCCTCTGCGAAAAGATAGACTTTAAACTTTTATAGTCAATGTAAATTTCAAAGGTCTGACCAAATAGGTAATGACGCTATATCTTCAAAGCAAAGATAATGGCCGCCAACTCTAGGTCATGAGTAGGGTAGTTATGTTAATGGGGTTTCAATTGTCTTGATCCATAAGCGACCACTCTATAATGCTGCATCAAAACATATCCCAAACCAATATGGGGCATCACAGTAGACTTAAAATCTTCCAGTGTTGTCAAAGAGGATCAACACCGGCGTAGAGGTAAGACGATGTTTTAATTCCATAAAATTTTCACCACATTCATAATCCCATATAAAAGGTACAACCTTTTAAGTGAGTCGAGTCAACGGAGCAGCAATCTTGAAAAATTCGTTGATGAATCGTCGGTAGTAACTTGCTAAGCCCAAGAAACTACGTACCTCAGCTATATTAGTAGGCAGGTTCTAGTTGATCACCGTTTCAACCTTGGTCGGATCCATAGAAACTCTTTCACTAGAAATCACATGACCAAGAAAGAAAATTTGATCCAACTAGAATGAGCATTTGCTAAGTTTAGCAAACAATTGGTTCTGATGAAGCATCCCCAACACTTCAGAGCGGTGGACTGCATGTTCTTCCAGGCTTTTGGAGTAAACTAGGATGACATCAATGAGCACGATGATGTACTAATCCAGTCCATGCTGAAAAACTCTGTTCATGATATCTATAAAGGCAGGAGGGGCATTACTTAACCCAAATGACATCACCTTAAACTCATACAGGCCGTATCTACACCAAAAAACGATCTTTAGAATATCTTCTTCTTTGACTCTCAACTAGTAGTATCTCGATCTGAGGTCGATATTGGAGAAGATCATGGCTCCCTGTATTTGGTCGAAAAGATTATCGATTCGAGGTAGGGGATACTTGCTCTTTATTATTACTCGATTGAGTTCTCAGTAGTCAACTCAAAGTCTGAGGGAGCCATCCTTCTTTTCCACAAATAACACTGGAGTACCCCAATGGGAGTGACTAGGGCAAATAAACTTCTGACCAAGAAGCTCAGAAAGTTAATTTTCCAATTCTACGAGCTCATCACAACTCATGTGATAGGCAGGTTTTAAAATTAGTTAGGTTCTAGGAAACAATTTGATAGAAAATTCTACCTCTCGGGGGGCGAGGTAGGCTAGGTAATTAGACAAAAAAAACTTCCAAAACATTATAAACAATGGGAATGGAATACACAACAAGATCAGCATCCATATTCCTGTTTATTCAATTGTTAAGAAAAATAGATTTTATATCTTTTTCGGAGTTCACAAGGTTATAACTTTACTTTCACAATCAATAATTGCTCTATATTTTTCTAACCAATTCATTCCTAAAGTAACGTCAAACCTTGAGAAATCTAAGAGTATTAAGTCTACAAATACTTCTATTCTTAAAGTTTTTATCTTTTAATTTTTATACACACAGTGAGCTTCTAATAATCCCCTAAAGGGAGTCTCTACAGTTAATATTTCTTTTAAAGGTTCAGACATAATATCTAATTTACAAACAATTACACAAGAGATAAAAGAGTGGGTAGCACCTGTATCCATCAAAGCCCTAGCAAAAGTATCATGAATTGAAAGTATACCGTGGATAAGGACAAGAGTGGGGAGGGCACCAGTTTCATCTAGGTGGTACACACGATCCTGGGCTACAGGTTCGGCAACGTACTTCAGCCACTGAGGGCAATCCTTTATAAGGTACTGGGTGCTTCTGCACTAATTGCAAGCATGATTGATACACCGACAGGGTAATTCACCATATGAGCGACCACGATGCTGACATGGTTAGGAAGGTTGGGTAGGCTGTCCAGTAGGTGGAGGTAGAGCGAGGGGAAGAGCAACTCTAGTTCGTTTATCATGGTGGCTACTTACTGGGTTGGGCAATCTTCTTTTAGGTTATTTGGTTTGTTGTTGTTGGGTACATACTCGGGCAATGCGTTGGTGCCTGGCCGAGATGAGGTCTTCAGCCAACTGGGCATGTTCTAGCACCTCAGCATACGAACTGAGTCTCAGCATCGCAACTCGATCATAGATATCGGCACGAAGAACTTAAAGAAACTTTCTATCCTTACGACTTTCGGGGGTGACCATTAAAGGAGCAAACAAAAACAGTTAGATAAATCGGGTTGCATATTGGGAAACCGTCAGATTTCCTTGGTGGAGGTCCTAAAATTCCTCCTCCTTCTTTTCTCAGACATAGGATGGAAAAAAGTTATCAAATAATGCATCTATGAAAACTTCCCAGGTAGTAGGGGTCGGAAGGACTTCCTTCTTAAGTCACCACTAGTGTTCTGCTTCACCTATTAGAATAAAGGCTACTAGGGGAACCTTATGTTCCTCAGTTAGGTCTAGGATAAAGAAAAGCTTCTTTATCTATAGGATCCAGGCTTCGGCTACTAATAGGTCAGGGCCACCTTCAAAGTGTGGAGGGCTAAGCTTCCTAAACTCTACTATGTTGTGGGAGATAGACCTTTCGATTGTTCAGTATTCCAGGGCAAGGTGTTGACAAGGGTTGGATTGGTTCTGTCCTATGGCTGCGGTCAATTCCTGGATAGCTAGGAAGAGTTCCGTAAACTCAGCCCTGGTTGGATGGTCTTGGGCCTCGGGTCTTTCGATACGTTCTACGGAAGGTCTCCCTCACATCATTCCTACAAAAGAAAGGAAGACACGAGATTGTGGTCTAGTTTTGGAAAAGATGACTCTATTTCCCTATATATCCTAAGGGCCTTTCTACCTATGGCCTCAGTTGTAAGGGATTTGGTTTGCATAACTGCTCTGATACCATCTATGACATCCCCAATGCTAATTAAGCATAAGGGTGCTAGATACAGAAACAAATTACAAGTGTATGATAAAATTGTATGCAGCGGAGCAAATTATTACAAATTCCTTATTAAAATATATGAGTTCCAATTACACATATATAACTAAGGCTAAAAGTGGCAACAAAATGCAAAATATCAAAATACAAAAGAGTCACTTCTTTTACTATGCGATTGGACTCATCAGAGTGCGAGACAAGTCATGCACTCAAAGTTTGTGGATCCACAGGATCCTCATAGACTTCAAGAGGTAGGTTAGTGGTCGGTTCCTCACTATCTTCCTCATCTGGGGGAGCATGGAAAGGATGAGTTCCATATACTTAGTAAAGAAAATAATATTTAAATAACATTATAAGATTTTAAAAGTGAATAATTATGTCGTTAATACTTACCAACAGGTCACGTTGGGGGTCCTTTCTTACTTTATGAAAACAATTTATTTATTAAAGAAAAACATCATACCCATCACATCATAGTCACAACAATCAAATCAAGCACCATAATTAACAATAGAAGAAATCAAATAAATCATGCTTTGTGAAGTCGTTTTGACTTGCATCTCTGAAGGTAGATACGGATTTCCAACTACCCATGTATAATGATAAGATCAAATACAGATAACAGCAATTTGCTCAAGTACATTTTCAGCTTACCAAACAATGGTACGATCTATGACTACGGTCGTACCAACCACAATGGTCCTATCATATATTTTATAGCCATGGCAGTACTCAGTCAAAAATGCCTCTAATAGATATTCGTGTCATCCATAGGGAGAAACAGATAGCCCTCAGAGATAAAAACCCTAACAAAACACTTGATGCATTATACATGTCAATACAGATATACATTTTTCGGATCATTCAAGCTCATTCCCCTTCTCTTTCTTTCTTTATCTCTTTTTTTTATAAATATTTCAGAAAATTAACATGATTCATATTATTTAATTTACATGCAAATTATCATGTGCCTATAAAATCATATAGCATGCTTGAAATTAAAAAGAAATCACTTATTAAACATAAAACATCCAAAACACAAACTTAATAATTTGATTTTTCTAGAAATGTTCCTTAAGATGTTTAAGTAAATACTAAATTCTTTAGGAAAACTTTGAAGTTTTCCTACATTGTTCTTCTTCTCCTCCTTTCCTTCTCTCTCTAGATCACTCCCTCTCTCTCTAACTCTTAAAAGATGGAAGAATTAAATGGAAGTGATGAGGAAAATGAAAGAAAAGGGTCCCTATTTATAAAAAATGGGGATCTTTGGATTTGTGCCAAGTTGCAAAATCCAATGAGGAGAGAGAGAGTTGAGTGAAAAATGAATGATTTGACGCGAGTGACTGTAGCACAAAAACAGAGGAAAACTTCTTCTACCAGTGATGGCTCTCCACCCAAGGTGGTGGCACACTGCCCAAGGAGGTGCACGGCACCCAAAGAGGTGTACGGCACCCGGGGGGAACACTGCCCGAGGCAACAGTGCACCTCACCTAGGTCGGCCGCGCGCTACAGGCCCAGCTTACAGGCGCCGACCTACCCTGTCACGCACAGGGCACTACGCGCAGGCCTTAGGAGCACTGGCCTATCTGCACAGGCCTACTGCGAAGACGGCACGCGCACAGGGTGCAGCACTTGACCCTGTCCCCACGCAATGTGACAGGCACAGACTTGCCTATCTGCGCACGACATGACGCGCACATAGACCAACCCCGTGCCTCATGCGGATGGGATGTGCACACTATGTGCACGTCCTACACTTGGTCGCATGCACACACTCGCATACAGCATGCAGGCAAGCCTCTCCCGTGGGATTTTGCCGCATTTTTCTGTTTTTCTCATGAAAATATTCTTTTTAATAAAATGGAGCAAAAATTAAATAATAATAATAATAAACAAAATAAAATAAAATATCAAAATCTAAATAATTTAAAATTACAAATTACGAAATAAAATTTAAATAAGTTCAAGGGGCCTTAAGGCCCGAATAAATAGGGATTTTCAGTTACAAATTTAGTGTGGTTATGAGCGGGGTGTTACACCAACAATCGGAGAAAGGACTTGAAATTTGCTATAGATGATCATGTTTTCCTAGAGATCTTTATGTACAAGGGAAGAATGTGGTATGGGAAGAGAGGAAAACAAAGTCCTTATTTTATAGGAGCCTTCAAGATACTAGAACGTGTTGGCACCGTAGCTTACCACATTTCCTTATCATCCGAGTTTACACGATGTCTTTTGTCTCTATGTTCCGGAAGTATCACCAAGATCCTTTTCATATCATTCTGCACTAGTAAATCCTAGTCAATTTTGGCATAGTTTACGCAGAACATCCTGTCAAGATTCTTGCTCGAGAGGAGAAAATTATGAGGAAAATGAGGATTCCGATGGTCAAGGTGTTATGGTGATACCATACTCCTAATGAAGCCATGTGGGAACTCGAAGAGAAAATGCGGGATAAGTATCCTGAATTGTTTTAATTTGTAAATTTGGACGACCAAATTTTTGTGAGGGGAGGATCTGACACTCCTGAACATTTAAATATTAATATTATAATTTTTTTGGTTTTATTTTAAAAATTATCTTAAATCTGGTGTTGAAATTATTTTATCGTATTTTTAATTATTAGTTTTAACGCTCAAAATATTTTTATGCGTAAATTAATTTGTTACTTTGCCAAAAAAGTGATTAAAATTATTTTAAAATTATTTTTAGAGAAAAAATAAAAATAAAAATAAATGAACTGGGAAAACGGAGGAGAAACCCACGGGGGGAGGACATCATATGCCCACACTCAGAACAAGCCACGCAGGAGCACTGCATGCACATCACCTCGCCCACGCATGCACTACGTGCACATCCCGTCCACACGCCTGTGTGCCTACACGAAAGTTGCATCTCGCTTACGCACCACATGCGCACGTTTCGTGTGCTTATGCGCTGCAAGCACATCACATCGGCTCGTCTCATTGCGCGCACCGCTCTCGAATGTCACTTTGCGTGTGCCTACGCACATGTCGCATCAAACACCACCTGTCACGTGCCCGCTAGCCTACTATCATATCACTCACTACAGCCTCCCGCATGCCGCCTGTCGCACACCTGCCGCACGTCATGTTGCTACCTATCACTAACTGTGTCACATTGTTGGTCATTGACTACCACATGGCATGTATGCCAACCACCATGTGGCACACATATATGCCCCATTTTTGGCTATTTAATGCCTTCCTTCTCATCTCCTCTCCAATTTTCTCCATTTTCATTCTTCTTCTTTATTTGGCCGAGAATGAGAGTGAGAAGTAAGAGAGAGAAAGCTAGAGAGAGAGAGTGTGATGAACCAAAGGAGACCAGTAAAACTTTCCCTTTCGCTCGATAAGTTATCTTCTTCTTTTCTCAATTTCATTTCTTCACTAAGATCCCTAAGAACTCTTTCTAAGAACTCTTTCTTTCCTTAATTTTTAGAAATTCCTTCTAAGAACTTCAGGATGCCAAACAACCTTCCTTTTCCTTCAAATCTATAAATAAATTCATTTTGAAAAACAAAAGCTTGTAAATTTTGGTAAAGGTCTCGGCATTTTCATTTACTCTCCTATTGTGTTTTATAGATATTGAAAACGTTTAAGGATAATGAAACATATGATTGCTTCATTGGTTTTCTTGCATGAAATGATGTTATATTTTAAAGATCGTATATCACATGATGTTTGATGGATTTTAAGTGTTTTATTTTTGTAAAATGTATGAATATGATTTGCATATCGAATCATGGAAATGAAAGGAATTATTTGTATGGTATGCCATGTGTGCGAAGTGTGTGACACCCCACCCATCACTGTGCTTCAATGATTTGGAAACTCTATTTATTCGGGGCTTTGGCAACGTTAAACTTAATTAATTTACGCTGCTTAATATTTATCATATTTCGTAATTTTGGTTTATTTTTATTTATTTAATTTTTATTTATTTTTATTTTTATTTAATTTATTTAATTTTAAGACTAACTCATTTAAATTAATTATAAAAATTGAGAAAAAAATCAAAAAACAGCGAATTGGGAAGAAAATCCTGTGGGGAGTCAAGTTGCCCGCCCGGGTGTTGGGCACTATGTAGACACGCATGCATGCACAGTAGCCGCGGGACGTGCACACAGTGTGCATGTCCCATCCGCACACATGCACGCACAGATGGAGGGGGCTCTCCTCCTTCATTTTTTGTGCTGAGCATCTTTTTCTCCTCTCTCTTCACCAGATTTCACCACTTGGCGTGAATCTGATGATTTCAAAACTCTATAAATTTCCCTTCCCTTTCCCTTCCTCTCCACAATTTCATTCTTCCATGTTTCAAAGATTTAAAGAGATAGAGAGAGAAAGATAGTAGTCTAGTGAGAGAAGAAGAAAAAGAAAGGAGTATAGTGAAGGAGAAAATATAAAGGTTTTAGTAAGGAATCTAGTATTTCTTTTGATATCTTAAGGAGTATTTTTAGATAAATGATTTAATATGATTGTTATTTTGCCTGTTTTGCATGCCTCTGTGTTCAGATGAGTCAAATTATTCTTGTTTTCAAGCATGCTATGTGAATTGTAGACACTTAATGAATTTGCATGTAATAAATATAATATGTAATCAGTAACAGTAAAAAGTATAAAATAAAAGAAAAGGAAAAAAGTGAAATGAAGCCTGTGTAGTCCGAAGTGTATCTTTTTTTACATGCATATTGCATCAAGTGTCTCTTTAAGCTTTTTATCTCTGAGGGATATATGTTCTCCTTACCCTCGGGGTATCTGTTTCCCCCTCCCCTATCTGGTCTGGAAAGACATAATAGGACAGCTCCCAGTGGATGATGGCGTACCCTCTGACGATAGTGGTATCGCACTCTTTCTAGGGGTCACCCGTGGCTAAGTAATGTCATGACTGTAGATATCTGTTAGGGCCACTATTGCTAGTACGACCATGGTCATAGATCGTACCATGGTTTGGCTAGCCAGAAATGGGCTTGAGCAAATTGTCATATCTGTGTCTATCAATCATTCCACTTAGGTAGTTACAAATCTGTATCTACCCTTAGAGATGGAAGTTGTAACAACTTCACAAAGCATAACACAAAAATCTGAGCATTTCATGATTTATTTGATTTTTTCTACTGTCTGGCATGATGTATGTGTGGTTATCTGTATTAACATACAATTTTCTTAATGAATAAATAGTTTTTTCATAATGTGAGATAGGTAAGCAAGGAGGTTAAAATGGTAAGTTAAAACAATTAACTTTTGAAATCTTATGATATTAATTTAATACTGTTTTCCTTACTGAGCATATGGAACTCACTCTTTCTATGCCCCCCTCTTCAGTTAAGAAAGAAAGTGAGGAACCGCAAGTTGACCTACCCTTGGAAGTCTATGAGGATCCCGTGGATCCAGAAGTCTGAGTGCATGACTATTCCCACAATCTGATGAGTCCAATAGCACAATGAAAGAAGTGGCCCTTATGTTTTGTTTTATATTTTACAGCCACTTCTGGCCTCAGTATATATATGTATTGGAACTCATATGTATTTGTAAGGGATTTGTAATAATTTTGTTCCGTTGTATAAATTTTATCATGTACTCGTTATTCTAAATCTGTATCTGACACCCATTTGCCTTAATTAGCACTTGAGAGGTCACAAAATGGGCCCTCAACCTCACCTTAAGGGCGATGACTGAGAGGGTTACTAATTGGGCCTAGGTTTGAGAAGGTAACCCGTGAACCAATCTTGGTATATGGGCCCTTGCCAGGCCAGGATTGGTTAATGGACCCCACTAGGTCTAGACCGTAGGATTGATAATAACTTTAAACTGATAAGAAAAGTGGAAAGACTGAAAATTCTCTTAACGATTATCACTGAGGGGTTACTAATTATGACTACTACTAACTGTCGGTGAACCACTTCATGTGAATTAAGTTGTGTTCCCTTTGACGAGAGTAGAATCGTGACTGATTGTAGGGGCCACAGTGTCGAAGTACAGTCATGGTCATTAATCTTCAACTATGATTGTAAGGGCCGCAATGGTGAAGTACGACTATGGTCATTAGTTTTCAACTATTATACTGTATATCAAACTGAACTATTTTCCATTCACAATGATAGTCGAGGATCCCTTCTGCCCTCTATTGATATAAGTTAAAATAACTTCATGTGAAGATCTTTAAAAGTTATAAATGAACCAAACTATTTAACTGTCAAACTAGGACTGTTGATTGATTTCCCATGCTTAAATAATTTCCTTGAATTAAATATGTTTCTCACTGTTTCGTTATGTTATGTCATGCTATTATTGGTTCAACTAGTTTTTATTATATTTCTTATTGTTCCGTTATGTCATGTCATGCTATTATTGGTTCAACTAATTTATATTATATTTCTCAATGTTCCGTTATGTCATTGGTTCTAATATGTTTCTCATTGTTTTATTTCTAGTACTTATGTTTGAGACTAACAATTAAATGTCATTGATTTAATTAAAAACAAACATTTTCTTGGTATTTCAAATGAATATGTTCTGCAAAGAGTCTAAAGGTAAGTCACTGATTATGAAGGTAACAACACATTTGAAAATAAATAACTTTTGAAACTTTAGTAGTGTAGTTTAAATATTATTTTCCTTATTGAATTTTATAAAACTCACCCCAATCCATTTTCCCCTAGACGATGATGATAGTGAGAAATCGCTTCTTAAGCTGCCCTCTAAAGCTTACTTGGATCCATTCATGGATCTGTAGTGGATTTTTGAGTGCGTTTGAATGATTGTACTTTGATGACCTATTGTTTTTATAATGAAAGAAGTGACTTGTTCAAATGTTGTGTATATATTTTTTCAGCCATCTTTTTGGCGTCAAGTGTATTTGAACATCAAATATTTTATAAGAGATTATTTTATTCCGCTATATAGATTATTTTGCACTCATATCTATTCAATTATCTAACTCCTTTACCCACTAGGTACTAGGATATCAGACCGTGTATGGGTGAAATGTCGTACTGAAGGATAATGTAGTGCTTAGAGCTTGCTAAAAGCTTGTCCAGAATTTGGACGTGAAACGGGAATCTCTATCTGAGACCACTGACACTAGAATGCTATGAAGTATAATCACCTCTTTAACATACAGCTTGCCAAGCTTGTCCAATGGGTCGGTAGTTTTCATAGGTAGAAAATGAGCTAATTTTATCAATTTGTCAACTATGACCCAAATTGTATCATGTCTCGACCCGGTCCTGAGTAGTCCCATCACAAAGTCCATGATGATGTGCTCCTATTTCCACTCTGGAATTGGTAAAGGTTAAAGCAATCCACCTAGTATATGATGCCCAACTTTAATTCGTTGACAAGTGAGACATATGCTAACAAACTCATAATCTCTTTCTTCATTCCATTCTACCAATACCATGATCATAAATTCTGGTACATCTTGGTGCTACCCAGATATATAGTGAGTTTAGAACTATATGCCTCTTCCAAGATGAGTTTCTTCATACTCTAATCATTATAGATGCATAGTCTTCCTCAAAACTGGAGTAACCCATCATCATGAACTCTGAAGTCAGGTTTTAAACCCTATGATTATTCTTCGTTCAGAGTCCCTATAGCAGAGTCAGCCCCTTAGCATCTTTGATTTTCTGAATCAGCATTGGCTCGATTTTCAAGTTGGCCACATACATCTCCTATCTCTGAGCACTTAATTGCAATTCTTGTAGTGCTTATAGAGTCTTCCGCTCAGAGATCATCAATCTTGCCATTATCTTGGAAGTCTTGCGACTCAATACATTGGCTACCATATTCTCTTTTCCTAGATGATAGGATATCTTACAATTATAGTTTCTAAGAAGATCCATCCATCTGCACTGATGCATGTTCAATTCCCTTTGGGTGAAGATATTTAACACTCTTTGGATTAGTATAAATTTCAAATGTCTCTCCATGCAGATAATGACACCATATCTTACGGGTGTATACAATAGAAGTCAATTCCAAGTCAAGGGTGGAGTAATTTCGCTCATGGTTCTTTAATTGTCTCAACCTATGGGTGATGACTCTGCCATGTTGCATTTATATACCACATAACCTCCTAATCCACTAGGTAGGGTTAACACAGGAGCAATATAAGCTGATTCTTGAGCTCTTCAAGGTTGTGCGCACAGTTTATAAGTCATTCAAACTTGACATCTTTCTTAATGAGTCGGGTAAAGGGTGTTGTAATAGTAGAAAATTTCTCCACGAATCGACGATAATATCCTGCCATGCCCAAAAACTTACAAACCTCAATAATAGTGATGGGACGCTTCTCTCCCACCACGAATTCATATTTTCCTAATCTACGAATAACTCCTGTGACATCCCAAATACTAATTAAAGTATAAGGGGGATAGATACAGAAATAGATTATAAGTGCATTTAAAATAAATATATGTAGCGGAACAAAATATTACAATCCCTTACAAAATAAAGATTGAATTCCAAATCTTAAAATACTAAGGCGAAATAAAATAGATACAAGTCTCTCCAAAAATTGGACTCATTAGAGTGTAGAACACAATATGCACCCATAATGGTTCATGGATCTACAGGATCATCAAATCCTTCAACGGAAAAGTTAGCAAGCAGTTCCTCACTATCATTGTCATCTGAAGAGGGAGTCATGGAAAAAGTGAGTTCCATATACTCAGTAAGAAAAATAGTATTTAATCGACATTACTAAGATTTTACTTAGAAATAATATTGCTTACCATCGAAGAACGAGCATGCGGGTCCATTTCAATAATAAAGAAAATTTTTTATTTTATTTAGAAAAACATCAACATCAAGTCAATCATATTAAACATATAATCATATCATGTATAAAATAGAGAAAATCAAACAAATCATATCATGCTTTCTTTAAATCATTTACTTATCATTCGTGTGAAGCCATTCCGACCTTAGTACGGATTCCCTACTACCACTGTGGAATGATAAAGTTCATTTCATATCATTTTCAACATATTTACGGCTTGATAAACCACAACATATTTACGGCTTGCCAAACCATGACACATTCTATGACCACGATCGTGCCAACCACAGTGGTCCTACATATAAACTATAGTCATGGATGTATGTTACCAAGGTGACCCCTACAATCATATCGCATAACTACTCTCGTCAGAGGGTACACCGTCATCCACAGGGAGCAATTCTCTCGTGTCTTTTCAAACAAGATGGGGGGAGAAACAGAACCCATCAGAGATAAAAAGTCTAACGAGTTTAACTTAAACACCATGCATGCAAATGTCAACATTTATTTTCACTTATTCGTCAAACAACATTATGCTTCTTGCATCAATTCTTATCACACCATCATGTTCATTTTATTTACTTATTTACTTACAACTACTAGTACAATATACCAAACATGTTATATCATGGAATATATGCGAAAATATATTAAAATTATAGCAATTATTAAACATGTAACAAGTCATTTCATACTCATGCAATATTCCATTTATTAATCTAAAAATACTACTTAGAACGTGCAAATAAATACCAAGTTTCCTTACCGAAAGCTTAAAGTCTTTCCTATGCTCCTTTTTTCTTCCTTTCTTTCCTTCTCTCTCTCTCTCTCTCTCTCTCTCTCTCTCTCTCTCTCTCTCTCTCTCTCTCTCTAGTTGCTTTAGTGAATGGAAAAATGAAGATGAAATGATGAAGGAGTGGTGGGAATGGTCCTTATTTATAGAAAAAAGGAACTGTTGGATTTTCGCCAAAGCAGCACAAATCCATGAGGAGAAAGGAGGGAAAAAGTAGATTGACGCGACGCGATGACTAACAAACGTGACTAATGAACGGCTGATGAGACAACAGCGACGTAACGGTGACACAAAGATCGAAGACACGTTAGTTGAGGGATGGCGCACGCCTCCCAAATGGTGGTGCGCGCTGCCCAAGGATAGTGTTCACCACCCAAGGCCAACCATGGCACAGGCTTGTGCACAAGTACGTAGAGCTGTGGGTGCAGACTGTGCGCCTCACGCGCCGTGTGGATGGGATGTGCGCGCAAGCAAATGTCTGACTAGTTGATGCATGTGTGTGCGTGGTACATGTGGCCCGCGCGGGCAGGGAAAAATGTTTCGCGGCCTTTCCACAGGATTTCTCCACTGTTTTTTCTCTGTTTTTCCTGAAATTAAAAATTCTCATGATAATTTCTTAAAATAAATAGGACATAAAAATTTTAAATTAAAATAATTAAATAAAAACTCAAAAATTACATTGAAATCAAAAACACAATTTATATAGTTCATGGCCTCAGGCCCAAATATATAGAGGTTTTACACAACAATTAAGTACAAAGATTTTCGGGGTACTACACCTCATCTTTAGAGACTATATGTCTTTAAAAAGTGATATGTTCGAGCCATAATGCATATTTGCTCTACTTTGCATACAACTTTTCTTTTTTGAAAGCTTCGAGAACACATCTTAAGTACTCTACATGTTCTTCTCGGCTATTCAAATGGATCAGAATGTCTTCAATAAATACAGTGACGAACCGGCCCAACCAATGTTTAAATATTCAATTCATCATATCCATATATACCGTTGGGGCATTTGTCACCCCAAAAAGTAAGATGAGAAACTCATAATAGTCATACCTATTTCTGAAAGCAGTCTTGAGAATATCTTTTGCTTTAATATTCACTTGCTTGTAACAAGACCATAAGTCAATCTTAGAAACGATCTGAGCACCCTACAATTGATCAAGAAGATCGTCAATCCTTGATAGATGATACTTATTCTTGATGTTGACTCAGTTGAGCTCTCTATAATCGATGCACATTCGATTAGTTCCATCTTTCTTCTTCGCAAACGTTACAGGAGCACCCCAAGAATAGACACTAGGAGGGATGAATCCTTTCTCTCAGAATTCCTTTAACCGTTTCTTTAACTCTTCTATCTCAACCCTTCCCAATATGTAGGGAGCCATAAGGATAAGCCGAGTACTCAGCTGTAAGTTAATAGAGAACTTTTATCTTGCAATTTGGTGGCAGCACTAGAAATTCCTCAAGAAATACATCTGGATATTCTTATACTATTGGTACATCATGAAGATTAATCTCTTTATTTTTATTGCCTAGCACATTAACTTCCACATGTTAGATTTAACAATTCATGGAAATTAATTTGTATGATTTAGATAATAATTTGTTATAAACAACATCATTCTATTATGAGGTAAATGGCTCTTCATTAGGAATATTAAATATAACTTTCTTATGATAGCAGTCTAAGTTGCATAGTAAGTTGCTAACTAATCCATTCTTAGGATTACATCAAAATCCTTCACATCTAGAAGTACTAAGTCTACCTCTAGTTCCCTCCCACCTCTCTCTATTATACAACCTTTATATAAAACATCATAAGGTAATACATTCTCAGCAAGTGTAGATATCATCAAGATATTGTCTAAAAAAATAGCATAACACTCAATCATGATGCAAAAGTGTGTGACATGAATGAGTGTGTGGAACTTGAATCTATTAATACCTTAGCTAGATTCTTAGAGACAAGATACGTACATTGGATGACGTCCAAATTCACTTCAACATCAGGTGCAGTAAGGTTATACAACGTCCTCACATTAGAGCTCTAGTTTGTTCCGTCATGAATGGATAATTGTGAATCATATGTTGATGGCTCCCACATTTAAAGTAGGACCGAGTGGTGCGATAGCATAGCTGGTTGTCATGATTCTTCTCTTAACTAGGACATGTCGATGCCCTACCTAGTGTTGTTGGGGTCTAGGAGGTGTTATTATTGTCCCCCTAGGTCTTTTATCTTATGGATCAAACCTTGAAGTCGACCTCCTTAAAGCTACAAAAGGCTTGGAATTGTTTGTTCCTGATAATGAAGCCCTAAGTCTGTTCTCTACTATATTTGCCTTAGTTAGGACTTCTACGTAAGTATTAAGCTCCAAGACTGTAAATTGATCCTGAAGTTATAGGTGTAATCCCCACTGAAACTTCCTTACCGTATGTCCTTCATCAGTTATGATTGTTGAGGCAAAACGAGTCAACTCAATAAACCTCCAAGCGTACTCATCTACTGACAAGTTCCCCTGAGTTAGCTGCATAAACTCCCACTCTTTCTGATGTCGAAGACGTGCAGGGAAATACTTGGTGTTAAACGCCTCCAAAAACCGCTCCCAAGTGATGGGAGTAGGTAAGGTGGTCTACATGAGCTCCCAGTAGCACTTGGTTTCACCCATGACCATATACGTGGCAAGGATCACATTTTTCTCGGTGGTCACACCTAAAACTCTGAATGCCTTCTCAATTGATTTCAACCATCCCTCAGCTCAATAAAGTTCTTTAAATCGGAAAAAGTTTGAGAATTTAGTCTCATGAACCTCCCATAACAACCTAGATCCATAACTGGTGATTATGGATCACGTGGAGCTGGTACTTGGGGAGGACCAGGTAACTCTTCTCTATCTTCTCTAGGTTGATTGACATTGGTAATCATGTCAACCATGTGGTACAGATGATCAATATCTTCTCGCAGGGACGTGTAATCAGGACATTGTCATGGTGGAGATCCCCCACATCCCATTTTGCAATTCCATAAAAAAATGTTTAGAATATTTCGAGTTAATTATCAAAAACATTTGTTGGTGTTCAAACTACAGATGTCTAATTTTAAACTCTAAAACCTCATGCACAAGAGATAATCCTAGAAATATGGGCTCTAATACCACCTCTAACTCTCTGAACCCTAATAACGAGGCACAAACGTACTCATATCATTCCCAACTGATGGAGCCCACAAAACACCCATATGCGCAGCTTGAAAGTTCAAAATAAAACCTCACATCCCTTGTGATATATACAACATTTATATATACATAACATGAGGTTAAAACATAGAATTTAACAAAACAATGCGATAATAAAAATGAAAACAAAATGTACACTGATCAGGACACTTTCACGGGTCCTTCACTCATTCGACAATTGCTTCAGATTCACCTTATCTAAAAATACTGGGGTAAAATTTAATAAGCTTTATTGACACAGTAAGTATTCTCGTTATTCTCTACTCAAATCAGGCATCATGCAAACACACGCATAGATGTAATAAATGCAATATTTAAAATTTCCTAAATCAATAATTCTTTATAATTTTACACAATGCTTTTAAATAATTCTACATTTAAATAATTCATTTATTTTTAACATCAATTCTTATCTCAAAATTTCTCATATTTCACTCGAATATCACAATTGCACTCTAATATCATTTTACACTCGAATATTATTTCTACACTCGAATATCACATAAATGCTTGAAATATCATAAATACACTCAAGATAACATATTTATACTAGGAAAATCACATCTATGATTTCATCGCACGATATCATTTATATCATAATCGTTGAGGAACGAAAATGATCCTTCCAATACATGGATAGCACACACACAATCTCACATTTGCCACAGCAAGTAGATTTAGTAGGTGACCTACACTCACAAAATATCTATCGACGTTTGGATTAGGTTTCACATAATTATCCATATGTAAGTTCACCACAATTCCAGTGAACTTCAACCACATACATACCCTCCCCTCTTCGATGTAGATTAAACAAGTAAGGTGTTTGAAAGTCCATATATTTTTCACTTCAACCAAATCCCTCTCTTTTTTTACTTTCTTATCCAATTTTCTTTCTTTTTTTTATTTCTTACTTTAAATTAACTTTTTTCATTTTATTTTATAATTATAATTAATCCATTTTCTATTTATTTGTTTTCTTATGTTCACTTCTTTTTTTTCAATCTTTCACTGCACTTGTTTTTCTTTTTAAATTTATAGATTTTTATTTTCAAGTTCTGTCTCCATTATCTCTTATCACGAATTTTCACACATTTATCAATCTTTAATTTTTTTGGTTTCCATACTCCTCATATTCCCACACAAGCTAAGGTTCACTTGTCACATGTTACACAATCAAGCGTGACAATGTCCAATGATGCATTAACCAGGAATAATCAAGTGTTCCCAAACTCATTCTTGACAGTTCCCACTGCCTGGAAAGTGTCCAGGTTCTGTTCTTCATTAGGATATCAATTCAGTACCTGTCCTGTGCTCAAACACACAAAATCAATAATTTTCATGCATAGAATTCAAATACCATCTCAGGATCAGAATACGGAATACTTACCAAACTCCTTCGCACAGATCGTCCTAAACGCTCACTTAACAGCTTAGAATCACTACAGCCAAGCGTAATCAAATTTAATTTAACAAACATGAATTAAATATAAAAGGAAAATATTAGCAGTGAAGGGTTGTGGGTAATTTACCGACGGCACGGGCTCTGGTTCTAAAGAGGTTTCCGGAGAATACCCAGAACCGATCTCCTTCAACCCAGAGAAGTCGGGTTCCTAAACACGAGGCAAATTTCGAGCCGGAATGCGCGGTTTGGCCTCGGAATTCCGCCTGCAAGCACGTCGGCATGATTAATCTTCGTCAAAACGCAAGGTGAAACAAACAAAAAGGAAAGAATTCACTTGTCGACGTCTCGGTGGTCGACGCTGCACTAACCACAGGCGTTAGGCGCGATTTAGCTCTCGGAAATCACTGGTCTCGGGGTCGTCTCACGGTCGCGACTCCTCGTCTTCCTCTCCGTCGATCCGCCGCCTCCCTCTTCTTCCTCTTTCCCTTTATTTTCTCTTCCAGCCTTCCCTCTTCGCGACGTCCCCCCTCCTCTCTCTCTTTTTCTCTTTCTTCCTCTCTTTCTTCCTCTCCTCTTCTCTTCTAGGTCGCCGGCACACGTCTCTCTCTTCCGCCCGAACTCGGCTCTTCCCTCCCTCTCTCCCGATTTCGGCTCTCCCTCGAATTTCCAATTGGGGTTCCCCTTTTATGCCTTTAGGTCCCGCCGTCCGATCTTATTAGAGTGAATCTGAGCCGTTCGATTCGCCTCTTCATCAAAGCCGTTTATCTAGGCGGGAATCTCCCTGGACCGTCCGATCATACGCGTTTAGGATTCGTTGGATCGGCTTTTAAGCGGTCAAATCTTGATCGTCCGTTCCTAATTTTGCCACATGTCTCATACTTTTAACATTTATGTTTTGGCCCCGTTTTCCTTGAAATATATTCATTGAGCCCTTTACATTTATAAAACCCTCTAATTCCTGAAATTTCTTCAGTTAAGCCCTCAAAGCCTTAATTTAATTAATTTTATGTTTAAATTTTAATTTCGTCATATCTATTTAATTATTTACAACTCTTTTAAATGATTTTTATATATTTATATATAATTATGGTAGATATTATATAATACCATTAGATATAATCTTTTTTACTCAGTGTAAAAATTTAAAAATAGTTTAGAGGGAGAGAATAATACAGGTGGCATACATATAAGGCTGACTTTCAATCTTACTAAATGAACTCAATTAATTAGAATCCACATTGTAGACTGTTAAAAAGAAAAAGTTAAATATCAATTCTAATATATTAGTTGGAAATGATAGTTGGACAAGTAGTAACACAACTTATAGGAATTGAGACAAGTACAATAGTTTTATAAAAATATGTAAAGTTACAACCAAATAGTAGAATTGCAAGCTCTCTTGTCATCATAGACTTGAAGCTTTTGATAAAAATATTGAAATATTTTTATAAAGTGGGATTTACAATTAATTTTTTGGTATCAACTAACAGTACTGGTAGGCAACTCAGAAATTAGTTTGTTAATATATGATAATTTTTTTAGATAATTTCATATTTTTTTAATTTAGTGAGTTCCTAAAAACTATAAAAGATTGTCATACACTAAACAATTAGACGTTTAAAATACCTAAATCCCAAATAGTTGATTAAAAAACTCCTAATTTGGCCACCTTACTCTCTCTCGTAAGATCTCTCATATTTGATCAGTAAAGATATATTTTTCTTAAAAAAAAAGCATAGAAAAAATAATTATTTTGAATATTATTTGATGATTAGTAATATTCATTGAGTTCTTTACATTTATAAAACCCTCTAATTCCTGAAATTTCTTCAGTTAAGCCCTCAAAGCCTTAATTTAATTAATTTTATATTTAAATTTTAATTTCGTCATATCTATTTAATTATTTACAACTCTTTTAAATTATTTATACATATTTACATATAATTATGGTTAGATATTATATAATACCATTGGATATAACCTTTTTTACTCGGTGTAAAAATTAAAAAATGTTTTAGAGGGAGAGAATAATACAAGTGGCATACATATAAGGCTGACTTTCGATCTTATTAAATGAACTCAATTAATTAGAATCCACATTGTAGACTGCTAAAAAGGAAAAGTTAAATATCAATTCTAATACATTAGTTAGAAATGATAGTTGGACAAGTACTAACACAACTTATAGGAATTGAGACAAGTACAATAGTCTTTATAAAAATATGTAAAATTACAACCAAATAGTAGAATTGCAAGCTCTCTTGTCATCATAGACTTGAAGCTTTTGATAAAATATTGAAATATTTTTATAAAGTGGGATTTATAATTAATTTTTTAGTCTTGACTAACAGTACTGGTAGGCAACTCGAAAATTAGTTTGTTAATATATGATAATTTTTTTAGATAATTTCATATTTTTTTAATTTAGTTGAGTTTCTAAAAAGTATAAAAGGTTGTTATATACTAAACAATTAGACGTTTAAAATACCTAAATCCCAAATAGTTGATTAAAAAATTTCTAATTTGGTCACCTTACTCTCTCTCGTAAGATCTCTCATATTTGATCAGTAAAGATATTTTTTTCTTATAAAAGAAAAAAGCACAGAGAAAATAATTATTTTGAATATTATTTGATGATTAGTAATATTCATTGAGTTCTTTACATTTATAAAACCCTCTAATTCCTGAAATTTCTTCAGTTAAGCCCTCAAAGCCTTAATTTAATTAATTTTATGTTTAAATTTTAATTTCATCATATCTATTTAATTATTTACAACTCTTTTAAATGATTTTTACATATTTATATATAATTATGGTAGATATTATATAATACCATTGGATATAATCTTTTTTACTCAGTGTAAAAATTTAAAAATAGTTTAGAGGGAGAGAATAATACAGGTGGCATACATATAAGGCTGACTTTCGATCTTACTAAATGAACTCAATTAATTAGAATCCACATTGTAGACTGTTAAAAAGAAAAAGTTAAATATCAATTTTAATATATTAGTTGGAAATGATAGTTGGACAAGTACTAACACAACTTATAGAAATTGAGACAAGTACAATAGTTTTATAAAAATATGTAAAATTACAACCAAATAGTAGAATTGCAAGCTCTCTTGTCATCATAGACTTGAAGTTTTTGATAAAAATATTGAAATATTTTTATAAAGTGGGATTTACAATTAATTTTTTGGTATCAACTAACAGTACTGGTAGGCAACTTAGAAATTAGTTTGTTAATATATGATAATTTTTTTAGATAATCTCATATTTTTTTTAATTTAGTTGAGTTCTTAAAAACTATAAAAGGTTGTCATATACTGAATAATTAAATGTTTAAAATACCTAAATTCCAAATAGCTGATTAAGAAACTCTTAATTTGGTCACCTTACTCTCTCTCGTAAGATCTCTCATATTTGATCAGTAAAGATATATTTTTCTTTAAAAAAAATATAGAGAAAATAATTATTTTGAATATTATTTGATGATTAATAATAAAAAAATATATTACATATTATAATATTAAATTATAAAATTTTTTGACATAAAATACGGTATAACTCATAATTAAAGAATTAATATGAAATTTGCTTCTTTTTTTCCTTATAATAGAAAAGATTGAAGAATCTGCTTACCACATGTGTGTCTAAAAATCCTGTTAGTTTCATATGATTAAATCAAAGTGGATGGTGTAGGCGAAAACTTCAATTGCTACTTGCTGATGTGAACCGCTAGTTCATTGAGACACATTAGAGACGTGAAGAAAAATGGATGTGGGCAATTCACCACCTTATGATTTTCCTGTTCTTTTTTTTTTTTTTTTTTTGAAAGGCCAGAAAATAATAATTGCCCAACTAGCAGAAAATGACATGTCAAATCTTAAACGACAATAACCCCTCTCAGGTGGATTACCCACTTATTTCAATTAAATTGTGACAGCCTCTAAACATTGATGTTTCAATTGTAAAGTATGATTTAGTATAATAATGATGTTTTTGTTATTTATTTACCTTTTTTCCGTGTTCATTACCAATAATTTTTGTTATTTTAGGAGTTAATTAAATGGTAAAAGAATTATTAATACAAATAAAGTAAGATTTTAATGTTGGATTGTAACACGTGCATTACACGTAATAAAAAATAAAAAATAATTTAATTTAATTTATTTATACTTAAAAAATTATATTACAAGTTAAAAATTAAATTTAAAACATATTTAACAATAAATTTTTAATTAAAATTGTTTAAAAATATAAACACTCTATTCATATATATACAAAAATTAAGAACACACAAAATAAATTGAATAATATATGAATTAAAACTTTTTTTAAAAGAATTTTTCTTTTATGTGTGCCGTTGATTTTCTAGTACACCTCTCCCCCTTTTTTCAAAACCCCCCACTCATATATATACATCATATATATATACATATAAGTGGCATGGGTGGAGGAGTTACTTTTGTACTCTCCCGTAGACATCCAAATTTATTTGGACTCATTTATTCCTTTTTTTTTTTTCTTTTTAACACTAAAATATTTACATATATATGTCATATATATGTTTATTCTTTTTAATTATTATTATTTAATAAATTTTTTTATAAATTAATTTAATTTTAAATTAAATTTTATAATAATTTTGATTATTATAATAATCATACATATTATATTGTTACACTAATAATATAATAATTTAAAAATATAAATATTAATTTTTTATTTCGAAAATAAAAATAATTAAATAGTTGGAATAATACTTATATTCCTAAAACGACAAATCTTACTTTTTACTCCATTAATTCTTTTGTTATAATTAAGTTTAAGTAAGTAAAAGAATAATTTCAACCTAGTGAGTTTTCTTTTTTTTTTCTCTAATAAATTTGAGTAAAAAATAATCTCAACTAAAACCGTCTTTTTTTCTTCTCTAACAAAATCCCCCTTCCAATGTTCATAAGATCTAATGATTACATAAAAGAATGAGACAAGGGAAATCGTTATTTTATTGATATCTTGTGATCAATTTTCTTCTGTTTTGAAAAAAGAATACTTCCAGAGGAAGAATAAATATACATCTTACAGCCTACACATAAATTATAATCTTGCTTTGTTCACAAGATAGTTGCATTACCCTTTCAAGGGATCAATCTAATCGCCCTTCAAAATGGGAAGGTCAAGCCTTTTAAATCATGGCTGCAGTCTGCCATTGGAACAAAGGTTAAGCAAGTTAATGCAGAAACATTGATAGCTGCAGTAGCCTTGGAAGTATCAAAGCTCATACTTAGTCTGATTTAGCACAGCCACTGAGCTGAGGATCAGTCTGGTAATAAACAACATCCCCAGTGTCACTAACATAATGATCGATCCTCAGGCTTCTAATTAAACTTCCGATCAGGTGAAATGGTAATGGCCCTGATTTCTCAGGCTCCCGATAATACTTCCCAAGTACTGGCTTGGCAGCCTCGGTCTACAGATAGAAAATAGTAACGAAATGGATTAACATGAGATGGACAGACAACAAAATTAAAGTAAATGACAGTGGATTTAGCAAATAAAAGACTTACAGCCTCTATTAAGTGGTAATGTGGAATTTGAGGAAAGAGATGGTGTATGACGTGGGTTCCAATATCGTGGTGGATGTTGTTGATCCATCCGTAATCACGATCAAGCGTCGTAAGTCCTCCCCTTAGGTAACTCCATACCTGTCCAACAAAATTGAGGAGATTCAACATCAGAAGAACCAGATGAGATTTCCATGGCATTTTCCAGAACAAATTTCTCAATCTCATTACCAAATCCATATATCCAACTCTTTTCATAGATTAAACAAAACAATCAAAAGTTGGAAAGAAATTGTGTTGAGACAATGATGTCTGTACCATACCTTTCCACGATACCAAGGAAGTTTCTCTTCATGACCATGATGATGCAAGTATGTCACAAAGTCCAGCCACATAACAAAAATCTAAAATTGAGCCAAATTAGAAGTTAAAAGTCCATTTAATCAACAATGAAAATGCAGGCAACTTCCAATTCTACAACATGGAAAATATGAAGATAGGAAAATACGAAACCTACCCAATATGGAATTCCATAGAGTTTAAGCAATTGAAGTGGACCAATCACAAAAGATAACCCAACAAGCAAAGCAGCCATTGCAGTCCAACAAGCAGTGGAGGTTATTATATCATTCTTCTCACTCGGGACAAACAAGTTGCTGTTAGGGTCAAAGTGAGAACCAGATTTTCCAGGACTTCTACCCCACTGCAAATAGAACTTACATCAGTATTCCATCTCTAAATTCATGGTCAAATTAAGCAAGTAAAATCACCCCATACTTACAAGATAGAAAGGATAAGCAAGCATGGGAAATGGCAATGTGAAACGCAGAGTCCTAGTGACATTATCTAAGCTCTTGAAGATTTTTTCAGGCAGCTGAAAGAAAATAACAGGCAAAGATTTTACTTTATTAAGGACTAAAATGGAACTGAAAATACAATTATCCGAATCAGGAACAGAGAAAAACAACTGACCGGATGCCATGATTCATCATTCTCAACATGTCCATGGTTTTGGTGATGAGTCCTATGGCTAATTCTCCTGTAAAATTGATCCAATAAAAGTCCATTTGGTTTATCAAGTTCATTACTTAAATCAAACCAATAAAGTTTTTACCAAAATACATCATAAACATTATACCAAATAGAAGATTGGCAAGTCCAGTATCATACCATCCATGATAAGGCACAAGAATTGAAGAATGCAGGAAATGCCCCACTACACTGTTTAGCTTAGGATTGTTTGAAAAGCTTCCATGACCACTGCCAAATTGAAATTCAACCATTAAAATGACAAAGTGAATACTAAAATTAAGCACCAAAACATAAAGAAGTGAGTCAGTGAAAACCATTTTTCATTACCAGTCATGGCCAAGAACAAACAGAGCCCAGAACATTGTTCCCTGAGCAACCCAATAAAGAGGCCAAACTACCCAGTTATTAAGATAAGCTGCAGCTGCAGCTAAGCCAAAAACCACAGCAACATCTCTCACTACATAGCTCATAGACCTCCATGGATCCTTTACCCAACAATGTTTTGGAATGGCGGCTCGAATATCAGCTAGGTTGAATGGAGGTGGCGCACCAGGATCGAACTCGGCTCCTCCCCCTTGTTCTTCTCCAATTTCACTTGCGCCATTTATTTTCTCATTTCGCCCCTCCTTTTCCTCTCCATCAATAGTTGGAACCCTCAACGGAACACTCACGTTCAGCCCCCAGTCTCGCTTTCTAAAATGGGAACATGATAATCTGATTGGAGACAGATTTAGATCTGTCATAGTCTTGTTTGGGTGCAGAGCTCTAAGCTTATGGGAGGTTAATCCAGTTCTGGGTTTGAGGAAGATATGAGGCAGAGGCTTTAACCCACATTCTAATAAAACCCAGCTCGCCATTGAAGACCCAGAAGGAGTTTTCACAAGAATGACGTCCTCTGGCCTCTGGGTCTCCCTCAGGCTAGAGAACGAAAATAGAGGACAGACTACAGAGAGAAGAAGAGCAGAATACGTGAAGAAAAAGGAAAAAAAAGGAACGAAAGAAAGAAAGAAAGAGAAAGCAAAGTGACAAACAAAAGAATTCAGGACAAAAATCCAACTAAACAAACGAAAAAAAATGCGAGGAGGGAAGATAAATAAGATGATAGTTGTTGGATCTTCAAAGAACAACCACCTCACAATTCTCAATCGAAATTTATCCCAAATATCTTGTCTTGAACAAGAACCGAGATTACAATTTTACCCTATAAGAAAAGAAAATGGTTGGCTAAAACTCCAGAGGCCAAACTGGTTTATATGGTATAATTGTACGGGCAAGTTGGCGGCAGAGATAAACACCAAAATATTGATTTTAGGTTTTTTAGGAAATGGGAACCGCGTCTTCACTTTTATTGGTGGCTTTCAGACTTGGACCCTTCCGTGGATTTTGATTGGTGCGGCCTGCAAATCAACCCTCGAATCCTTATTAGTTGCAAGTAAAACATGGGTCGGTAGTGCTGCCGTCATTGCTGTAATTACCATGAAAATTTCGGCCGCGTGCTGCAGAAATCTTGATTTTACACCTTCTTTGCCCCAGAAGTAAAATAAGGATTTTTGGGGGGAAGTCGAATAATATAAAATAAGAATTATAATAATTGCTTCCGAGAAGCTAACTACAACAAAAGGTGTTGAAAAAAAGTTTTGAACTTCATTATGATTTGATTAAAGAGAATAAAGTAAAGTAGGGATTTATTTAATATTACAAAATACATTTCCTTATTGAAAACATTGGCGTTGACGAATTTTTGATGCATTTTTTTTTTGTTGTTTTCATGTCTCATTTTGAAATTTACAATTTAAGACTCCGTTTTTTCATCTAATTCTCAAATAAATTCCCTAATTTACATGATTTGCCCACGTGATACCAAATTATGCATTCATGGATCAGTAAATGATTTGTTGCAAGAGTACAACCCACAATTGACATATGGTTAATAAGGTAAGTGAACAATTAGCTGCCAAACATGCATGTAGAAGGAGAGTACATAATAAGTAAAAGTAATTATTGACCAACCTTGCTCACAGGGACCACCTTATGCGAATGGCCAAACACAAGTCTCATATGTGTTGAACTAGTTGTTGTATCTCAATAATTATAACATTGTGTGGGCCAAATTGAAGTCCACCCTTGTTTAATTTGTTTCTTTTTCCTTTCTCTAGTTTAAAACATAAATTGTCTTAGCAAATCTTGTTGGCATTGTATTCCTTGTACTATTTGCACATTGTATCTTTTCCGTAATTAGCTCATGAGTCCAATCTTGAACTTGAACATAATGTCGAGGCACAATAAATTATAATTCAAGCTTCTCATTGTTAACATCATACATACACACATAAATTGTACTAAAATGCATAATTATTTAATTTAAACAATTAATCAATTAATGAACTTGATTACCTAAGGTAAAGTTTTATAAGCTTGCAATGAACAATACACTATTAGTGACAAGTGGTCTCCTTTAAAAGATATCTCCTAATGTTATTTTGTTGATAAAGTATATTCATAAAAAAAATTATAATTTGATGTGGTGTCATATCGATAATATAAGGAATAAAATTTTTTAATGACTCTTTCTATTTAATGAGGACAAATATCGTTATTATGGTGATATTATTTTATTTCTTCCCTTAAAATTTTTATTTACGAAGCCTGAAGTTTTGTATGTTTGTGTTTAAAATTTAGACAACCATATTTCTTTCAAAATACTAGTAATTTTGTGTAAAATAGAAGAATTTAAAATACAATATATTGAATTGGTACAAAAAAAATCATAGGAAATTTAATTAACAATAAGGTCAAGCCAAATTGGGGGTGAGATTGTAATTTACTAAAAAATTTAAAGGAAAATAATGATCTCGTACAGTTCATAGATAATAAATAAGTGAAGCTCTGTACTTGTTTATGGGGAATTCGCTTCCTCCAACATCTCTTCATGCACTTGGCTAAAAAACCACTTGATTAGGCTCTCCATTAGGGTGCATATGATCAAACCCAAGCTCAAAAGTTTTATGTCCTTAGATGATACTCCCCCTACTATAAGCAAGTCACATGATTTAGACGGATTTTCTTGTTGAGTAGGTGACACCATTACTGTAATATAAAACCCAGTAAAATAAATAATTATTTTTGTTAGTTTCGATATCAAAAGAAATTTTATTATTATTTTATAAAACTTACGGGATTATTTTATAATTTATTATAAATTATTAGATTCTTTTGTAAGTACTGAAATAGTAAGCCTATGTATAAGAGTTAATTTTTAAGGTTTAGTTAAAAAAAAAACTTTTAAAACCCTAAAAAAAGAATAAAAAAGAAAAAATCAAGGGGATGAAGAAGAGAGAGGTTTCAAGAAGAAGCTAAGTGTTTTAAACTCCAAATTAGAACCCAAGTGCATGATATTTAGATATAGAAGTTAAAAGAATGATATATATATGTATAAATGGAGAAGGGGTGTACCAATAACATTTTGTCCATTTTTTAATCTTTTTTTTTCAACATTCTACCAAACAAATATATTTCTATATCTACATATTATAAGCTTTCGATAAACACCAGAATTGCATGATTTAGATTATAATTGAATAAGATATGAATTTTTAAAGATTCAATATTTTAGTAGAACGCAAATCACCTACAATAATTTTTCGATTGCATCCCTTTTTTTGGCAACCTTTTAGCCTCTAAACTACTTTATTTATAATCTAACTTTATAAGCTTTCAACAGGCACTAAGATACATAATTCGAATGAGAATTGAAAAAGTTATGAATTTTTGAAAACTTATGATTATAAACAACTACGAATGTCGCAACAATATAATCTCCTAACTTTTTTGGTTTTTCTGCCTAATTTTTCACCACTAAACTAATTCATCCATAATATATATTTATATATATATATATATAATAAGCTTTCAATATACACTAAAATTACATAATTTAGATGAAAATTAAAAGAGTTATAAATGTTTGAATATTTAGAATTGCATGAAGTTCCATAATAAGAGAGAGATTGTTCCAGATATTTTTTAATGATGAACTTAAATAAAAATCATTGATAACTAAATTTACAAGTGCACGAAATTATTCAAGTAATAGATAATAATAAGAGTATAGTCCCACGGAGATTCTGTATCAAGTATCAAAATTTTAAAAAATCTTATTATTATCTAGAAATCAAAAGTATAATTATCAAAAAAGAAATTAAAAAGACTTAATCAAAGCGAAATAAATAAATTTAGAAAAATTATCAACCTAAATGTACTCGAGTAATTGATTTTACCTGAATCTTCGCTATACTTAAGTTTTAATTTCGCAATCAATTTAATCTAGTTTGCAATGGTTGAAATACGTAAAGTACTTTTATTATTCTCCCTGGTATTCCCTAGGTATATCAATTAATAACTATTAATCTTTTATAACAATTATTAATTTGATACAATTAATTCTTTGATAGTTCAATTTTTCCATATTAATTTGATTTTATTACTTTCATCCAAGTCACAATTAAGTCTAATTAATGAAATTTCACTCATTTTACTCTAAAACCATCAATCATAAATAAAATCGTGAGTTGGTCAATTATCATAATTGAATTAAGTTTAATATTAGTAAATTGTAACCAAAAGAAAGCTAATAATCAAACCTCAAACATATCATTAATTTAGGTTACATCTATCACTCTAACGAATAAAATTTAATTACACATGATGGATTGAACAACAAAAATTATAATTGAGAAAACGATAATCATGTAATAATTAAGAATAAATCTTTAAAAATTTTCAAACATTAGCATTCAAGTTTCGTAAAAATATTTCTAAAAATTTCTACCCACAAATATGTAAATCGAAAGCTAAAGAAATATATTACTTGATTACTTTTCTCGACTCCTCTCCCCAAAAACTTTATGCCTTCCTACTTGTCCTTTTGCTCTCCAATAAGCTCGCTTTGGTATTGCCTTCCACCAGATCGCTTCGAGTTCTCTACTTGGGTCGTGTTCAGCTTCTGCATTCTGCTAATTGCTCCACTAGATTGCTTATAAGCCTTCACCAAGCCAGTCATCTCTCCATCTTCTGTTCGTGCTTGCGCTCTCCACCAGTCCGTTTTCTTTTCTCTGTCATATCTACTCTCCTCTCTATTTGCGCTTTCTTGTCTTCTAGATTTGGTCATGCTTCATCTCTCTTCCAGATCTGGTCGCATTCGTTAAGTACTTCCCTCACTTTGCAGCTTGCGATTCCGATTTGTAGGTGGAGGCGGGTAGAATCTTGCATGCCTTTTGACGCGAGAGGGACTTGAAATGATCGTAATACTCCCAGAACCTCACAACACGTGATCAAAAGATTCAACCACCTAATTCACCCTCCCTACTTGATAATTTCACCCACCAATATGGAATGTAATTATCAAGATAATTGGAAAATTAAAAAGAAAAAGGAACGACACCAAGACTTATTTGATAAGTCAATCATGATTCCTTGACTCAATAAGACTTCTAAAAGCTGTCTAGCTTGAAGAACACTCAGAAAATTAGTAAAGCTAATTTTAAAGAAAGGAGAAACTTTTAGTTTTATTGAATTCTTGAATTGTGATTATAACCTAAGGACTAAGGTCCTTATATAGACCTTTATTTTGTAAACATACTTAAAATAGGAAATATAATGCAATCATAATTCTTAATAAGACTTAGACTAGGAAACTTAAAGGAAATAATTAAAATAATCTAGTCCTAATGCAAAAAAGATAATTAAACAATAAAAATTAAAAACTTTCTCTCATGGCCAAATATAGGATTAGTCTCAAGCTACGCTTCTCTTTTGAATTAGGATTCTTCTCATCAACTTAAACATTTACGTTTCTCCTTCATTCTTTAAGATTTTCTTGAATAGAATTCTTGTTGGAGTATCCAAGACTTGGGTTAAAAGGGGGGGAGTATGAGCTCGAGTTGACGAGGACACTTTGTTCGCTTGGTAGAGGGGTTCTCTTTACCTTTTATTGTAGAGTTCTTCTTCCACTCTTCCAAGTGTTGGTTTCTTACTTAAAGTCTTCTTTGTCCATCATAGATCCTCCCATGAGGTAGAGGTCTTTACTTCGGTGTTGGAGTCACAAAGGAAGAAAGAAAGCTTTTTCCTCCTTGACATTGGGTTCCTTCAACCACTCTCATCCTCTTTCTTAGATTCTTAATCTTTTAAGGCCAAGGATCTTCTTGACTGCTGGCTCTTCGGGTTAGACCTCTTGGTCCATCTTTTTTGTTGATTATGAAAGATGTTTCTTCTTCCTTTGAGTCGGATTCCTTACGAACAAGTCTTCTTAAGTAGCCGAACCTCATCATGTTTGCCTCCTCTTAGCCAAGGTGGCCATAACTTAGGATTAGGCTTGGCTGAACCTTGATCTTTTTTTTGGGCCATGACTACCCTCTTTCTTGATCCTCTAAGACATATATGGGGCTTACATGCCTTGGTTCTCTTTGGTTTAGGCTTGATAAGCTTTTTTTAGGCCGCATCTTAAACTCTAGGCTTATGGGCCTTCGATCTTTCGATTTTAGTCCCTTTAGCCGGCTGTCTTGGCCTTTCTTAGACGAGTCTTGGGCTTATAATATCCGTTGTACTTCAGTGAGGCTTAGTTTAGCTATAATTTAGCCCACAAACTCGCAGGAATCCTTCTGCAGGTAGGAAACCTTGTCTGTGTGGGAGAGAGATTCGTATGGGTGCAAATGTATGGTGTGTGCACATTTTCTGGCCATGTGCATGCCTCCATCATGCGTGTCCTCATGTCGTGTCATGTGTGAATGTGCTGCTGAGCGTGTGGGGCACACATGCCTCCTTGTTCGTACTCTCGTGAGTTCGCAAGCAATATTCCTGCTGGCACTTTGCATCTCGCATATATCTTGCTTACTTTGAGATTTTTCCTCATACATTGATTTAGGGCCACTAGTTATCACATCACCTCTTCTCCCTCATTTCTTTATTCCTTGTGCATGACTCTTCCTCTTATCTTCCAGATCTATATACTTCTCAAAATGGTGTTGTTTTGAGCTTCCAAAAATGGTGTCATTTTAATCTTTTCCTATCTCTGGTGCCCAGCTTCAAAATGAAGTTGTTTTTGAAGTAGACGAGCTGGGTTCAGGTGCTGCGGGTTTGAGCTAGACTTCATAGTTTTGTTAGGCTTCTTCTTATTTTATTCTTTCATCTTCAACCTCTTTTTCCTTTTTTCTTCACCTAAGCAACATACATCAAGAATTAGTTTCATGAATTTATTTTTAGCTCAAAATATATTCAAAATTTTTAGAACTTAATTAACAAGGGTATCAAAATTAAGATAAACATGTAACACATCAAATACCCCCAAACTTAAATTTTTACTTGTCCTCAAGCAAAAGGCTGAAAAGAAATAATACTTAAGAGCATGTTTTTCCACCACGTTCATCTCTTCAGGTTGATATTATTGAAATTTTATTCATTTCTTGCAATTTTTAGTTGGTTGAAAATTCAAAAATAATTTTGCAATATATAACTAGATTATTACCTCTTACACCCCTCAACAAAAATTTCATAATTTCAATACATAAGCACCCTTTCTAAGTCTCTACCCTTAATTCGTAAATTATGTTTTGTTTAACTTTACCTCTTTATTAATGCAACCAAGGTAATGAAATTAGCACTATTTACTATTTTTCTTCTTACAATTAATTTTCTTATGAGTGCATTTTATACTCCATCTCGCACTTTTACCAAAACCATGTTTGTACGAGTGAGTGCGTTTTACACTTTATCTCACCATTTTACATATTTATTTTCACAAGTGAGTGTGTTTTATGCTCCATCTTATCCATTATATACTAGCTAGTTTTTCTTATTCACTTAAACCTTAGTTTAGAACTAAATCAAAGGTAAAAATCAAACTCACATTTTTCTATGTCACAAGTGTAATTACTTTAATTAGGTTCCTATGGAATTGTTATTACATCAATTAAATTAAGGGATGTAATTGATAAAATTAATCTAATTATTATTTACAAACATCTCCTCTTGTCTTTTCAAAGTAACCACAATCTTGATTAAGATAAAATCTTAATTGCATCATGCTTCTTTGATTACTTGTGGTAGGAAGCTTAACCCTTTAGTGTAAAAAGAAAGAGAAAAGAAAAAACCAGTTCAAAACATTTAATATTGCAAAAATAGCATTTTAAAGCTCGTTTTATGATTAAAGATCCAATACCCCCAAACTTACTATGAATAGTGTCCTCACTATTTATTAACACATTTTGCACAAAGTGAAAAAAAAAAAAAAACACTGAAGAGATGAAATACTTCCCTGGTGTGGTGTTTGAGTAGCCTCATCCAAAAGTAGTCACAGGAATTCTATACTAAGAACTGATACCATCTTGCATCTCTAGTCTCACAGGAATTCTGTACTAAGAACTGATACCATTTTGCATCTCTACTCTTGCCCTTTAAAGTTTTTTTTTTCTTGAACCATAAATAGTGGGTTATCCCCAATCAATGCTTTTTTTATAGTCGTTAGCTCGACTTTATAATAGATGGTTTAATTGAGAGTTAAGGCACACTTTGACTTCTCAAAATCCCATCCCAAATACGGTTTTATAAGCTAATCATTAATCTTAAACTTTTGCTATTTTCCTTGAAGCTTAATGCTTCTATAAGGGAATACCTTGGTGTTGGTAAAGGGTCCTGGCCAACGGGATTGAGCTTCCCTATAAATAATCCAAGGTGTGAGTTATAAAGCAAGGCTTCTTGGCCAACTTGTAATTCTTGCCTTTCAATGTGCTTATCATGCCACCTTTTGGCTCACTTTTCATAGATTTTTGCATGCTCATAAGCATGAACTCTAAATTCTTTTAAGGCATTTAACTGTAATAAGCGTTTGTTACTCACATCATTGGAGTTGAAATTTAACAACTTCATCGCCAATAAGCTTTGTGTTTGAGCTCTACTGGAAGATGACTTGCTTTTTTGTATACTAGATGATAGGGAGACATATCAATTGGTATTTTAAATGTTGTCCTGTATATCCATAATGCATCCTCTAGCCTCTTTGACCAATATTTCCTTGCTTTATTTACAGTTGTTTCTAAGATACGCTTGATTTCCCTATTAGAGATCTCCATTTGACTGTTTGTTTTGAGGATGGTAAGGTATATCTACACGATGAGTAACACCATATTTAGCTAATACGGTATCTAAATAGCGGTTAGAAAAATGCTCACCTCCATATTGATGATTGCTCAAGGTGTGTTGAATCTTGTGAAGATATTCTTTTTAAGAAAATTTATAACACTCTTGACATTATTATTAAAAAATGGAACAGCTTTCACCCACTTTGAAACATAGTCAACTGCTAACAGAATTGATAAATTCTTAAAGGATGGAGGAAAAAGTCCCATGAAATCAATCTCCCACACGTCTAACAATTCAACCTCTAAAATATTTGTTAACGACATTTCTTTCTTTTTTGAGATGTTGCCCATCTTTTGTCATCTACCACATGAAGCCACATAAGTAGTAGCATCCTTAAATACAGATGGCTAATAGAATCCACATTGGAGTACTTTGGTTATAGTTTTATTTGGCCAAAAATGTCCCCCATATGCAGTGAATAACACTGCTTCAAAATGTCCTGAATTTCTTCATCGGGAACTCATCTCCTTATTATTTGGTCTACATAGTATTTGGATAAATATGGATCTTTTTAATAGTAATATTTTACATCAAAAAAAATTTCTTCTTTTGTTGATACGAAAACTTAAGAAGAACTATATTACACTGTAAATAGTTTACAATATCTGCATACTATAGGGCTTGGGCTACCATCATTGCTAAAAGTTGCTAATTAAGGAAGGACTCATTGATGTCCACCTTATCCTCTTTGGCTTTGGCCCTCTTTGATCGCGATAAATGATCTACAACTAGGTTCTCTACTTCTTGCTTGTCTTTAATCTCAATATCGAATTCCTACAACAATAAAAACCCATCAGATTAGACGAGGCTTAAGATTTTTTTTTTGTAAAGAGATATTTAATGTCATATCAAAAGCAAAAACTATAATAAAAAGCTCATTTTTTGTTGTTGCATAGTTAAGTTGTGTGCTGTAACACCCTGCCCATCACTGTACTTAATTTATTTAAAAAACCGTATTTATTCGGGCCTTTAGGCCACCTTGAACTCATTTAATTTACTCCACAAATTATTATCGTAATTCGTGAATTATGCCAATTTTTATTTATTTTGATTTTATTTAATTTTAGTTAATTTTAATTAATTTTATTTTAGTCTAATTATTTTTTAAAATAAATTTTGGAAAAATGGAAAAATAGGAGAAAATCCCGTGGGAAATGGCTGCCCGCGCGGGCGTTCGTGCACTGTACGCGTGCATGCGCACACAGTAGGCCCAGGACGTGCGCACAGCGCGCACGTCCCATCTGCGTGCGTGGCATGGAGACAACCTTACGCACGTTATGTCGCGCGCAGGTGGGGTCGTCTGCATGTCAACTTACATGCGAACAGGGCCCTACGCGCCTGGGGCCTGCACACGGTAGGGTGGGCTGTATGCCTGTAGATTAGTCTACAGTGCGTCGGGCGGGCCACTGCTTCCTTGGGCAGTGCACCGCCGCCGCTAGTGGAGGAGATTTTCTCCTCCGTTTTTTGTGCCGAGTATCTTTTTCTCTCTATTTTCACTGAATTTTGCCACTTTGGCAAGCCCAACGGCTCCCAATTTCTATAAATAGGGGCCGTTCCTTCTCATTCTCCACAAACTTCCATTCTTCCACCTTTTAAGAATTAGAGAGAGAGTGATCTAGAGAGAGAAGGAAAGAAGAAAAACAGAACGGTGTAGAGAAAATTATCAAGGTTTCAGTAAGAAATATAATATTTCTTTAAACGTCTTAAGAGGTCTTTTTAGATAAAAAAAGATTGAACTAATAATTTGTGATTTTGCCTATTTTGCATGCTTTTGTGTTATAAGTTTAATAAGTTGAATTGTTCTCGATTTCAAGGATGCTATGTGATTTATAGACACTTGATGATTTGCATGTGATTAAAATAATATGAAATCGGTAAAGTTATCTGAAAAATAAAAAAAAATAAAAAAAGAGAAATGTGGAATGAAGCATGAATGGTTCGAGTATGTATCTGTATTGACATGCATAATACATCAAGTATCTTGTTAAGATTTTTATTTCTGAGGGGTATCTGTTCCCTTAACTCCATCCGGGGTATCTGTTTTTTCCCTTCCTCATATGGTCTGGAAAGACGTAAGAGGACTGCTCCTTGTGGATGACGGTGTATCCTCTGACGAGAGTGGTGACACAAATATCCGTTAGGAATCACCATTGGCTAAGTACTGTCGTACTATAGAATATATGATAGGACCACTATAGTTGGTACGGCTGTGGTAATAGATTGTACCATGGTTTGGTAAGCCAGAAATGTGCCTGAGCAAATTGCCGTTATCTGTATCTGATCTGGTCATTTCACATGGACAGTCGGAAATTTGTATTTTCCTTTAGAGATAGAAGTCGTAACAACTTCATGAAACATGACATCAAAATTTGAGCATTTCATGATTTATTTGATTTTCTCTATTATCTTGTATGATGTGTGTTTCTTTTGATTATAATAATGTAATATTTTTCTCTAATAAATAAATTATTTTCATAAGGTAAGATAGGTTTACAAAGTAACCAAATGGTAAGTATTTATGCTAGAATAATTCACATTCAAAAATACGATGTTATTTAAATACTATTTTCCTTACTGAGCATATAGAACTCACTCTTTCCATACTCTCCTCCCAAATGAGGAAGAAAATGAGGAACTGCCAGCTGACCTACCCATTGAAGTTTATGAGGATCATGTGGATCCACAAAACTTGAGTGCATGATCGTTCCCGCACTTTGATGAGTCCAATAGCATAGTGAAATAAGTGGCTCTCTTTTATATTTTGACTTTGTATTTTCTAGCCACTTCTGGCCTCAGTTATATATGTAATTGGAACTCTTATATTTGTAAGGGATTTAGTATTAATTTTTTTGCTGCATATAATTTTTATCATGCACTTATAATTTTGTTTCTGTAACTGACACCTATATGCCTTAATTTATATTAGGATGTCATAGATGGTATCATAGCAGAATTACGCGGATAAAATCCCTTACACTGAGGCCTTAGGTAGAAAGACCCTTAAAGTATCTAGGAAGAATAAGTCCTTTTTTCAAAAATTAGACCTCCAATTCGTGTCTTCCTTTCTTTTGTAGGAATGATGCGAGAAAGACCATCCGTATAGTGTACTGAGTGATTTAAAGCCTGGATCACCCGATCAAGGCTGAATTTTTCGAACTCTTCCGAGACATCCAAGGATTGACTGCAGTGGTAAGATAAAATCGAGCCAACTCTTATCCATCTCTTGCCCCAGAATACTGAATAACTGAGAGGTCCATTTCTCATAACATAACAAAGTTTAAGAAGCTTAAGCCGCCATATTTTGAAGGTGGCCCTGACCCCTTAGTAGCCAAAGCCTGGATCCTACAGATAGAGAAATTTTTCTCTATCCTAGACCTAACAGAGGAACAAAAGGTTCTCTTAGCAGCCTTTATGTTAAAGGTGAAGCCAAACATTGGTGGCAACTTAAGAAGGAAGTCCTACCTACCCCTACCACTTGGGAAGTTTTTATGGATGGATTCTTTGATAACTTTTTTCCTGCCTGTGTTCAAAAAAAGAAAGATGAGGAATATTAGGACTTCTGTCAAGGAAATCTAATGATTGCCCAGTATGCAGCCCGTTTCGTCCAACTGTCTAGGTTTGCCATTCTAATGGTCATCCACGAAAGTTGAAAAGTTAGGAAGTTTTTAAATGGCTTTCATGTCGACGTCTATGACCGAGTTACGATGTTGAGACCTAACTCGTATGCAAAGGTGCTAGAACTTGCCCAGTTGGCCGAAGACCTCATCTCGGCCAAATACTAATGGATTGCCCGAGTTCATACACAATAATAACAACCCCAATAATTTAGAAGGAGATTACCTGATCCAGTAAGTAGTCACCCTAATAAACGAACTAGAGTTGTCCTTCCCCCTACTTTGCCTCCACTTATGGATTAGCCTGCCCGACTTACCCAACCCTGTCAGCATTGTTGTTGCTCACATGGTGACCTACCCTGTCGGCATATCCATCATCCTTGCTATCGTTGCGGAAACACTCAACATCTTATAAAAGACTGCCCCTAGTGACTGAAGGACATGGCTAGGCCTATAGCATAAGGTCATGTGTACCACCTTAATGAACCTGGTGCTCTCCTCACTCTTGTTCTCATCCAAGGTATGCTTTATATTCATCACACTTCTGCCAAGGCTTTAATTGATACAGGTGCTACTCACTCTTTTATTTCTTGTGCATTTGCTTGTAAGCTTGATATTAGGCCAGAGCCTTTAGTGAAATATTAACGGGAGAAACTCCCTCTAGGGGATTATTAGAAGCTCACTATGTATATAAAGATTATAAGATAAAGGCTTTAGGGATAAAAGTATATGTGAATCTAATATTGTTAGATCTTTTAGGATTTGATGTGATATTAGAAATGAACTGGTTAGAAAAGTATAGAGTAATAATCGATTGTGAAAGTAAAATTGTAACTTTATGGTCTCTAAAAAAGGAATAAAATCTATTGTTATTGTTTTTTTCCTTACAAATTGAATAAATAGGAATATGGGTGTTGATCCTGCTGTGTGTTCCATACCGATTGTTTGTAACTTTTCAAATATTTATTCCATCGAACTTCCTAGTTTACCTCCCTCGTAAGAAATAGAGTTCCTAATTAAATTACTGCCTGAAACCCAACCAATCTCGAAGCCTGCCTATTGTATGAGTCGTGCTGAACTTGCAGAGCTAGAAAATCGGCCTTCTGAACTAATTACCCTGAAGTTTATCTGTCCTAGTCATTCTCCTTGGGGCACTCCAATATTTTTTATAAAGAAGAGGGATAGTTCCCTCAGACTCTGCATGGATTATTGGGAACTCAACCAAGTAATAGTTAAAAATAAGTACCCCTCACCTTGAATCGATGACCTCTTTGATCAATTGTAAGGAGCCATGATCTTCTCCAAGATTGACCTTAGGATGGGATATCACCAGCTAAGAGTCAAAGAGTAAGATATTATGAAGACCATCTTCCGGTGCAGGTACGATTTGTACGGTTAACTAATGCCCCTGCAGCCTTCATAGACCTCATGTGCAAAGTTTTTTGGCACGCAATAGATCAGTACATCATCGTATTTATTGATGACATCTTAGTGTATTCCAATAGCTTAGAGGAGCATGTAGTACACTTGACTGAAGTGTTGGAGACCCTTCACCGGAACCAACTGTATGTTAAACTTAGCAAATGCTCATTTTGGATGGATCGAGTTTCCTTCCTCGGTAATGTAATTTGGAGTGAAGGAGTTTCTGTGGTTTCGTCCAAGGTTGAAACAGTAGTCAACTAGAATCCACCCACTAATGTGACTGAGGTATGTAATTTCCTTGGCTTAAAAGGTTACTATCAGGGATACATCGATGGATTTACTAAGATTGCTGCTCCATTTACCTGACTCACCCGAAAGGGCGTACCATTTGTCTGCAATTACGAATGTAATGAAAGCTTTATGGAATTGAAGTATCGTCTTACCTCTACTCCTGTATTGATACTTCCTAACACTATTGGAAGATTTCAGATCTATTGTGATGCATCTCATATTGGCTTGGGGTGTATTTTGATGCAGTATAGTAAAGTAGTCGCTTATGGGTCCCAACAGTTGAAACCTCATGAGCGAAACTACCCTACCCACGACTTGTAGTTGGTAATCACTATCTTTACCTTGAAAATATGGCACAATTACCTATTTGGTCAGACTTTCAAGATTTATACTGACCACAAGAGTTTGAAGTACATCTTCTCGTAGAAGGAGTTAAATCTGAGACAGAAACACTGGATGGATCTCCTAAAGGATTATGACTTCCAGATCATCTACCACCCTAGTAGAGAAAATGTAGTCGTTGATGCACTAAGCTGAAAGTAGTCTATAGTATTGGCCAAAAAGTGGCCTCCAGTTGGAAATTGATGGATACCATGCAGTTGCTCCACCTTAGCTACTATGGTAAAGACACCTATCTTGTTCAGATCTAAGCCCTGCCGGATCTCTTCATAAAAATCTAGGAAGCTCAGTCTACAGACCAAGAACTTACCAAGAATTTAGGTAAGTTCTCTTCAGACAAATTTTCTAATTTTAGGCATTTTAGATGATGGACTGTTTAGATTTCAGAATCAAATTTGGGTTCTCGTCACTGTAAGGGTGGATGTTCTCAAGATCGCCAATGCTTCCAAGCTATCCATCCATCCCAAGAGCATGGAGATGTATCAAGACTTGAAATGTCAATAATGATGGCTGGGTACGAAGAAGGACATAGTTGACTACGTCTCCTGATGCCTTACTTGCCAGAGAATTAAGATAGAAAATCAGAGACCCAATGGTTTGTTACAAGGTGTTTCGATTCCTGAATGGAAGTGGGAGCATTTAACCATAGATTTTGTCACAAGATTGCTTAGGACTTGTTCTCGTCGAAATGCTATTTGGGTCATTGTTGACAAACTAACCAAGATCGCTCATTTCTTGCCCATAAGGACCATTAACTCCACCAGCAAATTAGCTCGCCTTTATAGTGATGAGATTGTTCGACTTCATGGTGTTCTCTCATCCATTGTGTTCGATCGAGATTCTAGATTTACCTTCAACTTATGGGACAATTTTCAAGAAGCTATGGGGTCTGGATTGTATTTCAGCACCGTTTATCATCCCTAAAAGGATGGTCAGTCAGAATGTACGATCCAGATGTTAGAGGACATGTTGCGTACTTGCGTCCTTGACTTTGGCGATAACTGGTATGAGTAACTTTCCCTATATGAATTTGCTTATAATAACAGTTATCATTCCAGTATCAGCATGGCTCTGTATGAAGCATTGTATAGTAGGCTTTGCCGTTCTCCCACTTATTGGAGTGAAGTCAGAAACCAGCGTCACTTGGGACCAGACTTCATCCAAGAGACTATTGAGAAGGTCGCGATCATCTGAAAGAACTTGGCTATCACCCAGAGCCATAAGAAGAGTTGTGCCGATAATTGTAGGTGACCCTCAAAATTCACTGTTGGAGACCAGATTTTCCTCAAGGTTTTCCCCTACAAGGAAAAAATGCGGTTAAGAAAAAGTGGGAAGTTCACCCTCATTATGTGGGACATTTTTAAATCATTGAGCACATTGGCCCTGTAGCGTACCGCCTTACTCTACCTTGAGAGTTTACAAGTTTATATGGTGTTTTTCACGTCTCGATGCTCAAAAGGTACCACCCTAACTCTTCTCATATCATTCCTCACACTGAAGCGTAGATACAAACTGATATGATGATGAAGAAATTCCCATGGAGATTCTTTGATAGACCGACAAGGTTTTATGCAATAATATGATTCCCATGGTGAAGGTACAGTAGCAACATCATACCCCAGAAGAAGCAATGTGGGAGTTAGAAAGCAAGATGAGGGAGACGTTTCAAGACCTGTTCGAGAGAAATTTGGGGACCAAATTTTTCTAAGGTAGGGGGGATGTAACACCCCGCCCATCACTGTGCTTAATTTATTTAGAGAACCCTATTTATTCAGGCCTTTAGGCCACCTTGAACTTATTTAATTTACTTTGTAAATTATTGGCATAATTCGTGAATTATACTGATTTTTATTTATTTTAATTTTATTTAATTTTAGTTAATTTAAATTAATTTTATTTTAGTCTAATTATTTTTTAAAACAAATTTTGGAAAAACAGAAAAATGGGAGAAAATCCCTTGGGAAAGGGCTGTCCGTGCGGACATCCGTGCACTGTGCGCCAGCACACGTGCACAGCAAGTGCTGGATGTGCGCATAGCGTGCATGTCCCATCTGCGCGCATGATGCAGGGTTAACCCTGCGTGTGTCATGTCCCGCGCAAGTGAGTCGTTCGCACGTCACCTTGCTACGGACAGGTGTTGCACATGTGCGCGTGCCTAGGGCCCGTGTGCAGTAGGCCTACACACGTGGTAGGGTGGGTCGTGCGCCTGCAGCGTGCCAGTAGACCACTGTTGCCTCATGTAGTGCACCGCTGCTCACCTCGGACGGTGTGCTGTTGCCGTCGGTGGAGGAGATTTTCCTCATCTATTTTTTTGTGTCTAACATCTTTTTCTCTCTCTCTTCACCGAATTTCAGCACAAATCCAATGGCTCCCAATTTTTATAAATAGGGGCCATTCCTTTCCATTTTCCCCACACTTCTATTCTTCCATCTTTAAAGAATTAGAGAGAGAGAGAGTGATCTAGAGAGAGATGGAAAGGAAGAAAAAGAAAATAGTGTAGAAGAAATTATCAAGGTTTCGGTAAGGAATCTAGTATTTCTTTAAACATCTTAAGGAGTATTTTTTAGATTAAAAAAAGATTAAATTAATAATTTGTGATTTTACCTGTTTTGCATGTTTTTGTGTTTATAAGTTTAATAAGTTGAATTGTTCTCAATTTTAAGCATGCTGTATGATTTGTAAACACTTGATGATTTGCATGCGATTAAAATAATATGAAAGTGGCAAGGTTACCTAAAAAATAAAAGAAACAAAAAAAAAAGAGAAATGTGGAATGAAGCATGAATGATTTGAGTATCTATCTGTATTAAAATGCATAATGCATCAAGTGTTTGAGGGGTATCTGTTAGGCTTTTTATCTCTGAGGGGTATCTGTTTTCTCCCTCCCCCATATGGTCTGGAAAGACGCAAGAGAACTGCTCCCTTTGGATGATAGTGTACATCTGATGAGAGTGGTGATGCAAATATCTGTTAGGGGTCACCATTGGCTAAATACTATCGTGACTATAGAATATATGATAGGACCATTATGGTTGGTATGATCGTTGTCATAGATCATACCATGGTTTGGCAAGGCAAAAATGTGTGTGAGCAAATTGTCGTTATCTGTATCTGATCTGGTCATTTCGCATGGGTAGTCATAAATTTATATCTGTCTTCAGACATGGAAGTCGTAACGACTTCGCGAAGCATGATACAAAAATTTGAACATTTCATGATTTATTTGATTTTCTCTATTATCTGATATGATGTGTGTTTGTTATGATTATACTAACGTAATGTTTTCTCTAATAAATAAATTATTTTATAAGGTAAAGTAGGTCTATAAAGTAACCAAATGGTAAGTATTTATGCTAGAATTATTCACCTTTAAAAACCTTACGATGTTATTTAAATATTATTTTTCTTACTGAGCATATTGAACTCACTCATTCCATGCCCCCCAGATGAGGAAGAAAATGAGGAACCGCCAGCTGACCTACCCATTAAAGTTTATGAGGATCCCGTGGATCAGCAAAATGTGAGTGCATGATCGTTTCTGCACTCTGATGAGTCCAATATCATAGTGAAAGAAGTGACCCTCTTTTTTATTTTGACTTTGTATTTTGTAGCCACTTCTGGCATCAGTTATATATGTAATTGGAGCTCTCATATTTGTAAGAGATTTGGTATTAATTTGTTCCATTGCATATAATTTTTATCATGTACTCGTAATTCTATTTCTGTATATGACACCCACATACCTCAATTTGCATTAGGATGTCACAAATAGTATCAGAACAGAATTATGCGGATCAAATCCCTTACATTGAGGCCTTAGGTGGAAAAACCTTTACAGTACCTTTGAAGAATAAATTTTCTTTTCAAAAATTAGACCACCAACTCGTGTCTTCCTTTTTTTTTGTAGGAATGATGCGAGGAAGACCATCTGTAGAACGTACTGAGTGGTCTGAAGCCTCGATCACTCGACCAAGGCTGAATTTACCGAACTCTTCTAAGCCATCCAAGGATTGACTGCAGCTGTAGGATAAAATCAAGCCAACCCTTATCCACCTCCTGCCCCAAAATACCAAACAACCGAGAGGTCTATTTCTCATAACATAGCAGAGTTTAAGAAGCTTAACCCACCACATTTTAAAGGTGGCCCTAACCCCTTAGTAGCTAAAGCTTGAATCCTATAGATAGAGAAACCTTTCTTTATCTTAGACCTGAGAGAGGAATAGAAGGTTCCCCTAGAAGCCTTTATGCAAAACGGTGAAACCGAACCTTAGTGGTGATTAAGAAGGAAGTCCTACCTACACATACCACGTGGGAAGTTTTCATGGATGCATTCTTTGATAACTTTTTTCCTACCTATTTTTAAGAAAAAAAGGAGGAGAAATTTCAGGACCTCTGCTAAAAAAATCTAACAGTTGTCCAGTATGCAGCCCGTTTCGTCCAACTGTCTAGGTTTGCCCCTCTTATGGTCATCCCAGAAAGTCAAAAAATTAGGAAGTTTTTAAAGGGCCTTCATGGTGACATTTATGACCAGGTTGCATTGCTGAGACCCAGCTCGTATGCAGAGGTGCTAGAACATGCCCAATTGCCCAATTGCCCATTCTGACTACCCATGTGGTATGACGAAATCAGATATATAACGGCAATTTGCTCAGGCACATTTCAGCTTGCCAAACCATAGTAAGATATATGACCATAACTATACCAACCACAGTGGTCCTATCAGATATTCTATAGCCATGACAATACTTAGGCAAAGATGACCCCTAACAAATAGTCGTGTTAGTGTTCTCGTAAGAGGATACACCATCATCCACAAGGAGCGGTCCTCTCACGTCTTTCTAGAACAGATGGGGGAGGAGAAAAGATAAATTTCTTAGAGATAAAAAATCTAACGAGACACTTGATATATTATGCATGTCAATATATATACAATTATTTCTCAGACCATTTCAAGCTCATTCCCTTTTTCTTTTCTTTTTTTAATATATTTTTAGATAATTATTACCAGATTCATGTATTTAATTTATATGCAAATCATCAAGTGCCTATAAAATCAAATAACATGCTTGAAATCAAGAATAAATCACTTTGTTGGAACTATTAAACATAAATAATGCAAAACATAAAATACACACTTCATAATTTTTTATTTTCTAGAAATGTTCCTTAAGATGTTTAAGGAAATATTAAATTCCTCATCGAAACTTTGAAGTTTTCCTACACCTTTTTTCTTCTTCTCCTCTTCTTCTCTCTCTAGATCACTCACTCTCTCTCTAAGCTCTTGGAGGATGGAAGAATGAAATAGAAGTGATGAGGACACTATTTATAGAAAATAGAGACTGTTGGATTTGTGCCAAGTGGCAAAATCTGGTGAGGAGAGATAAAGTTGAGTGAAAGATGAGTGATTTGATGCAATGCAACGGCAGTAAGAAAAATGGAGGAAGAATCCTCAATTGGCAGTGGCTCTCCACTCAAGGCAGTGACGACACACTGCCCAAGGTGGCACATAACACCTAAGGGGCGGTGGCATACTGCCCAAGGTGGCATTGACCTCCCCAGGCCAGCAACGTGTTGCAGGCCTAGCCTGCTAGAACTGACTTATCTTACCGCGCGCAGGCCTATTGCGTGGACGACGCGTGTATAGGGTACACGGTGCCTGTCCCTATCTGCACGTGATGTGATGCATGTGGACTTACCTTTTGGCGTGCGATGGGACGCGCACGCAGACTGGCCTTGTCCCCTACGGAGACGGGAGGTGTGCATAGTGTGCACGTCCTGCACTGGCCACGTACGCATGCTCGGACACAGCATGTGATGTTTGCATGGGCGGGCCTTTCTCGCAGGATTTTGCCTCTTTTTCCCATTTTTCTCCTGAAAATTATTTTTAATAAAAAATAATAATAGTAAATAAATAAAATAATAAAATTAAAATTATGAATTTAAATTACGAAATACGATATAAAACTATGAGATAAATTTAAATGAGTTTAAGTGGTCTTAAGCCCCGAATAAATAGAGGTTTCTAGGTACAAAATTAGTGTGATGATGAGTAGGGTATTACAACAGGTGTCATTATCTAGCAGCTGACGGGTCTGTTGTCTACCCTGAGGGAGTTTTAGAAGATTTGTTGGTTCAGGTAGACAATTTTATCTTTGCAACTGATTTTTATGTGTTAGACATGGAGGATGTTAAATCACCAAACTCATCAAAGATTCTATTGGGGAGACCATTCATCATAGTGTTAAGACCAAAATAAATGTATAAGTTGGTACCCTCACCATGGAATTCGATGGAGAGGTGGTAAAGTTCAATGTGCATGATGCCATGAAATACTCTACTGACTTGTCTTGTGTATACAGTGTGGACATCATAAATTCCTTCAAGCAAAAATTTTTATTTATGTTTTGGTGATGAAGTGAATATTGTACTATGTAATGCTTTGAATGTTGACAATTTAGGGATTTTAGAGGAAGATTATGTTGCTGGCAAGAGTTTGTAAGAGGCTGTATTTGAATTAAAATAATCCAAATAGCTAAGAGGTAATGCTTTATATTTTGATCTTGCTATTTCTCACACCAGATTTCTACCTTCTATTTTGCAGGCCCCCAAACTAGACCTGAAGCCATTGCCAGTGAACTTAAAGTACATTTTCTTGGGAGAAGGAGGAACTCTCCAATGATAACCTCCAAGAAGTTGAGCAATACAGAAGAAGAAAGGTTGATCAGGGTACTCTGTGAACATAGGGAAGCAGTCGGGTGGACTATTGCTAACATCAAAGGGATATCGCCTTCCACCTGTATGCATAGAATACTTTTGGAGAAGGACAATAAACCCAGTAGACAAGCATAGAGACATATGAACCCACCAATGATGGATATGGTAAAAATGGTGTCCTAAAGTTATTGGATGCCAGTCATCTACTAGATTTCAGACAGCAGATGGATGAGTCCAATACAAATGGTGCCAAAGAAAACTGGGATAACAGTAATAGAGAAGCAATATGGTTAGAAGGTATCAACCAGGGTACAAAATGGATGTAAAGTCTGCATTGGTTACTTGAAACTAAATGCCTCCATAAGGAAAGACCACTTCTCCCTCTCTTTCATCGATTAAATATTAGAAAGGCTTGCTGGGAGAACACATTACCATTGCCTATACGATTATTTGAGGTTATATTAAATCCCAATTGTGCTTGAAGATCAAGAAAAAACCACATTCACATGTCCTTTTGGCATATTTACTTATAGGATAATGCCCTTCGGCTCTACAACACCCCAGTTACGTTCTAGTGGTGCATGGTCAACATCTTTTCTGACTTTGTGGAGTATATTATAGAAGTCTTCGTGGATGATTTCATAGTTTATGGTGACTCCTTTGGTGAATGCCTAGATAACCTCACAAAGGTGCTAAAACAGTTCCTTGAATCCAATCTTGTCCTGAAGTACGAAAAGTGTCATTTCATGGTTGACCAAAGGCTAACTTGGGGCATATGGTGTCGTCGAAAGGCATAGAGGTTGACAAAGCAAAAGTTGATGTGATCAAGTATCTACCTCACCCCAAAACTGTACGAAAGGTTCACTCATTTCTCGGACATGCTGGTTTTACAGGAGGTTTATTAAATTTTTTTCTAAAATCACCCAACCTCTGTGTCAATTGCTATAAAACAAGAAAATTTTTTAAATTTGACATGCCCTACAGCGAAGCCTTTGATATGCTTATGGAGACTTTAGTGATATCACCGATTATGCAACCACAAAATTAGGAATTACTATTTAAAATCATATGTGATGCCGACAATCAAGCTGTAGGCATTGTCCTTGGGCAGAGAATAAGCAAAGACCTACACATAATTTATTATACCTTCATAACTCTAGATAGTGCTTAAGTAAATTACTCGAACACTGAGAAAGAACTACTTATTGTTGTATTCACTTTAGAAAAGTTCTACTCCTATATGTTAGGAACTAAAGTCGTTTTATTTTTACATCATGTGGCATTGAAATACCTGTTGAAGAAAAAGGAAGCCAAACCAAGACTAATCCAATGGATTCTCCTACTACAGGAATTCGATATGGAAATAAAAGATAAGAGGGGTATCGAGAATTTGGTTACTGATCATCTTAGTCATGTATGGTTAAATAGAGAGTCTGCGACATTAAAAGACAAATTCTTATATGAAAAACTTTTCTCAGTACATCAGACCACACCCTAGTACGCTGACATAGTTAATTACTTGGTCACCAACATACTGCAAACTAAATTGTCTATAGTACAAAGAGATAGAGTTAGAAAGGATGCTGGAAAGTATATGTTGGATGACCTATATCTTTAGAAGCTCTGTGCTGATCAAATCATCTGCCACTGTGTCCCTGAAGTATAAGTTTCTTCCATCTTGAACTTCTATCATTCTCATACTTAGGAGGGACACTTTGGTCTTAAACGCATAGCGCAGAAGGTGCTATGAGTGCGGGTTATTTTGGCTTTCCCTATTCTGTGATGCATTTATCTATTGTAAAACATGTGAGAATTGCTAACAAACAAGAAATATAAGCCACATGGATCAAATGTCATTAACACCCATCCTGGTTTGTGAAATCTTTAATGTATGGGGAATGGATTTCATGGGACCCTTTCCATCCTCCTTTAGAAACTCATATATTTTACTTGGACTATGTCTCCAAGTGGGTGGAAACTAAGGCTACAAGAATCGATGACACCAAAACTATTGTCAACTTCATCAAAACTCATATCTTTATCTAGTTTGGAGTACCCCGTGCATTGATAAGTGACAGGGGGACATATTTTTGTGATTGGGTTAGGGAGACCCTCCTCAAAAAGTACCATATCACCTACTGTACCTCCACCGTTTACCACCTGTAGACCAGTGGCTTAGCAGAAGTTAGTAACAGATATGTGAAATCCATACTAGAGAAAATGGTTAACCCCAACAAGAAGGGCTGAAGCTTATGGCTAGAGGATGCTTTGTGGGCCTACAAAGTAGCCTATAAAACCCCCATTAAAATGTTGCTATACCATCTAGTTTTTGGCAAGGCCTACCATCTGCCTATGGAGGTAGAACATAAGGCCTACTAGGCAATTAAGAGCTGCAACATTAAGCTAGAAGAGGTTGGGGAACATAGGAAATTGTAGCCACAAGAATTGGAGGAGATAAGAAATGAGGCTTACAAAAATTTGCAAATATATAAAGAGAAGGAAAAGTCTTTCCATGGTTGAATGGTCACCAGAAAGCAGTTCTATATAGGATAGAAAGTCCTACTAAATGATTCCTATCTAAAGTTGTTTGTAGAAAAATTACATTCTAGGTGGTTAGGCCCCTTTATTGTCACGAACACATTCCCATACAGAGCAGTTGGGATCAAGAGTTTAGACACACACAAAATACTCAAGGTAAATGGACACCGACTCAAAACTTTCTATGAAGAATTTATAGTGCTACAAGTTGAAGAACTCATCCTAGAGACCCCTATAGACAACCATTGACAGCTAAAAGGTAATGTCTAGCCTAGGACAGTAAACAAGGACACTTAATGGGAGGCAACCCATTTGGTTTCTTGTTTCTTTTCTATTTCTTTAATTTCATTTCATTTTTTTCTTTCTAGATATATTTGTTATTAACAATCACACTAACTAGAGCTTTCTTCTTTGTTATAGGCTATAAGAGAAATCGCGTAGGGCCACTAGATCATCGGGCTGCAAGAACCGCATAGGCCTTGCCCAATGCTGAGAGTGACGTTCCAACCGTTGCCCAAGGATTGTGCCAATTGAACTAGTTATGCCCAAGGCCAGCATCACTCTACTTTGAGCCCTTGTACTACATTTTCCCAGGGCTTGTGGCAGCCATGATGTCTAGACAATGATTTGTCATACCCGTATAAGCCTTGTGTAACACCCCAAAATCTTTGCGCTTCATTGTTGTGTAAAATCTCTATTTATTCCGGCCCTAAGGCCACTAACTCTTTAAATTTATGTTTTGGTTATCAAATGAAATCGGATTTAAAATTTAATTTTTATATTTTTATGAACTAACATATTTGTTTATTAATTTAATTATGTAATTGTTTATTTTATTTATTTCATTTTACTAATTTTAAAAATTTCAGGAAAAATAGAGTAGGAAAATGATGAAAAAATCCCACAGAAAGGGCTGGAGGAAAATTTTCTCGTTCGCGCGAGCTACACGAGCCGCCCACACGCACGCGTGCTGCCAGCATGGGACCTGTGCCGATGCGCATAAACAGTGCGCGGCAGGCACTGCCTATGCACAACAGGCATACGCTTACAGTAGGCTTGGGCGTTGTGCATCGCTCCTTGGGGGGTGTACGCCACTGTTCGGCCGACGTGCTACCACCGTTTCGGCGACATGCTTTTAATTTTCATATCATTGTTGCATTGTCGTCATCTTGTCAATCATCCATCAATCACATCCTTTAGTTTTTGCATCAGGTCAATAACTTTTTCTCTCCCTCTCTCCTCACGAATTTGCGCCACTAAGCGAAAATCTAACAGTCCCTTATTTTACACGTTCTAAGGAGTATTTTTAGATTAACAAAAAGAATAATGCATGAATATGAGATGGCTTGTTACATGTTTAATTATATCTATGTTTTAAATATATTTACATAAATATTCTATGATATTGCATGATTTGCATTGTTCTAATAAGGGAATAAATAAACGTGATGAATATGATGGCATGATAAGAGATGATGAAGCATGATGTGTTTTGACGGACATGTGAAAGGATTATGGATATTTTCATGCATGGTATTTAAATTAATATGATTCATTAGGCTTTTTTTATTTTTGAGGGGTTCTGTTTCTCCCCATTTGGTCTAAAAAAATGTGAGAGGACTACTCCTTGTGGATGACGCCATATCTTCTGACGAGAATGGTGACACGATATGATCGTAGGTGTCACCTTTAGTGATGTACGGTCGTGACTATAGTTTACATATAGGACTAATATGGTTGGCACGGTTGTGGTCATAGAATGTGTCATGGTTTGGCAAGTCGTAAATGTGTTGTGGTTTAGAAAGCCACAAGTATGCTGAAAATGTTATAAAATGAAATGGCCATTCCACAGTGGTAGTTGGGAATCTCTATTGCCCTCAGTAGATAGAGGTTGGAATAGCTTTGTGTGAAGAATAAGTAACATGAAATGAAAGCATGATATAATATGATTTGTTTGATTTTCTCTATTTATATGACATGATTATATGATTGATTGATGATTGGTTGATGTTGATGGTTTTTAAATAAAATATAATGTTTTTTTTTATGATTTAAATGGTCCCACATGCATGTTCCTCAATGGTAAATGGATAAGGTATTATTTCTAAGTTTAAATTACTTTTAGTATCTTGGTAATGTCATTTAAATATTATTTTTCTTACTGAGTATATCAAACTCACCCCTTTTCATGACCCCCCATCAGATGAGGACGATAGTGAGGAGCCGCTTGTAGACTTACCCATTGAAACCTATGAGGATCATGTGGATCCATAAACCATTACGAGTGTATATTTTATTTTGCACTCTGATGAGTTCAACTTTTGAAAAGGCTTGTATTTATTTTTATTTCCCCTCAATATTATAAGAATTAGAACTCAAACTTATTTTGTAAGGGATTTATAATATTTTTATTCCACTGCATATAATTATTTTTAATGCACTTGTATATGTTTTTATATCTGGCACCCTTATGTTTTAATTAGTATTTGGGATGTCACAAATGATATCAGAGTAGTTACGCAGAATAATCCCTTACACCAAGGCTATAGTCTAGGAAAAACTACTCTAGATACTTGGAATATTTCCTTTCTTGAAAAACTAGTCCACCAACTCGTTGTCTCCTTTTTATTTTGTAGGACCAAAATGATTCGAGGGAGAAACTTTCTGTAGAAAGAGCTAGGCAACCCGAGGCCCAAGATCCAACAACCAGGGTTGATTTTATTAAGCTTTTCCGAGCCATTTTAGGTCTAACCGCAATAGTAGGTCAAAACCAAGAAAACCACTGTCAACACCCTCATGGTCCTAATTATCACAAAGTTGAAAGATCCATATCCCATAACATTGTTGAGTTTAGAAGATTTAACCCACCCTATTTTGAAGGAGGCTCTGACCCCTTAGTTGCAAAAGTCTGGATCCTACAAATAGAAAAACTTTTCTTTGTCCTAGACCTGACCAAAGAGCAGAAAGTTCCCTTAGCGACCTGTATGTTGATTGGAGAAGCCGAGCACTTGTGGCAGCTAGAGAAAGATGTCCTAACCTCCCCTACCACCTGAGAAGTTTTCATGGATGTCTTCTTTGAGAACTTCTTCCCTGTATACGTCTGAGAAAAGAAAGAGGAGGAATTTCAAGACCTCCGCTAGTAAAATATGACTATTGCCTAGTATGTAGCCCGGTTTATCCAATTTTTTAGGTTTACCCCTTTGATGGTCACCCTTGAGAGTCGTAAAGCCAAGAAATTTTTGAATGATCTTCGTGCAGATATCTACGACCGAGTAGCAATGTTGAGATTTAACTCCTATACTAAGGTTTTCGAACATGCACAGTTGGTCGAAGACCTTATGTCGGCCTGACACCAACACATGACATGAGTTCTCACTCAATAGCAACAACACCCACCCCAACCATAAAGAAGAAGGTTGCCCGACCTTGTTAATAGCCATCCTGATAAGAGATCTCGAGTTATCTCTCCTCCTGCCTTATTTCCACCCACTAGAAATACCACCCAACTTGCCTAACCATATCAACATTGTGGTCGTTTTCATGGTGATCAGCCTTGTCAGTGTTTAAATAACTCGTGCTATAAATACGGGAGCACTCAGCACTTCGTGAGGGATTGTCCTCAGCAGCCAAAGGGCATGGTCAAAAATGTCACCCTAGGATGTGTTTATCATCTCGATGAGCCTGATGCCCTTATCACTCCTACTATTATCCATGGTATGCTTTCTATCCATGACAGTATTGACTGAGCTTTGATTGATACAGGTGCTACCCACTCTTTTATTTATTGTTCTTTTGTTTGTAACTTAGATATTAAAGCTGAACCTTTGAATGAAATATTAGAATAAAAACTCCTTATAGAGGACTTTTAGAAGCTCGTGTGTACAAAAATTATAAGATAAAAGCCTAAAAAATCAAACTACTAGCGGACCTCATATTTTTAGATTTTTTAGGATTTGATATTATTTTAGGTATGGATTGCTAAGAGAACTATAATGCAATTATTAACTGTGATAACAAAACCCTTCGTTCACTAAAAATGAAATAAACATTTGTCTATTAACTTAGAGAAAAACTTATATGCATGGATTTTTTTATTTTATAACCTTTGAATAAATAGAAACATTGACACTGATACTGCAGTTTTTACCATTCCTATGGTTTGTGTCTTTCTGGAGGAGCTGCTGGTCTACCTCCCCATAGGAGATAAAATTTTTCATCGATCTACTTCCAAGAACTCAACCAATCTCAAAGCGTGTTTACTGCATGAGTGGCACTGAACTAGCTCTCTAAGCTTCTTAGGCAAACATTCAATCTCCCTAGCCATTCTCTTTGGGTGCCCAGTGCTGTTTATAAAGAAGAAAGATAGTTCTCTTCAGCTATGTATTGACTACAGAGAGCTTAATCGAGTAACGGTAAATAATAAGTAATCCTTGCCTCGTATTGACGATCTCTTTAACCAATTGCAAGGTGTTATAGTATTCTTCAAGATCGACTTCAGATCAGGGTACTATTAGTTGAGAGTGAAGGAAGAAGATATCCTCAAAATAACCTTTCGATGGCAATACGGTCAGTTCGAGTTTAAGGTATGCCTTTTGGATTGACTAATGCCCCTGCTATTTTCATGGATCTTATGAATAGGGTCTTCTAGAATGCATTGGATCAATATTTCATCATGTTAATCGATGACATCCTGGTGTACTCAAAGAACCACGAAGAACGTGCAGACCATTTGTCCTTTGCATTGGAGACCCTCTGTCGGAATGACTTGTACACAAAATTCTGCAAGTGTTCTTTTTGGATGGAACAAGTCTCTTTCCTTGGTCATGTGATTTCTGACAAAGGAGTTTCTGTTGATATCTTCAAAGTTAAAACTATAATTAATTGAAACTAGCCAACCAATGTCGTCGAGGTACCTAGTTTCTTAGATTTGGCTAGTTACTAATGGTGACTCATTGATGGGTTTTCCAAGATTGTAACTCTTTAGACCCGCATCACTAAGTAGGGTGTAGCTTTTGTTTGGGATGAAGAATGTCAAGATAGTTTTGTTAAGTTAAAGTATCGTCTCACCTCTACTCCAGTGTTGATCCTTTCTGACAATACTAAGCGATTTCAGGTTTTCAGCGATGCATCTCACATAGGTTCAGGATGTGTCTTGATGCAGCATGGTCGAGTAGTCGCTTATAGATCAAGACAACTGAAATCTCATGAGTGTTATTACCCCACACATGACCTGAAGTTGGCTGTAATTGTCTTTGCCTTGAAGATATGGTGCCACTATCTATTTGGCCATACATTTGAAATTTATACTGACCATAAAAGTTTGAAGTATTTATTTTCTCAAAGAGAACTGAACATCGAACAGAGATGTTGGATGGACCTCCTAAAAGACTATGACTATAAGATCCACTACCACCCCATTAAAGGTAATGTGCTTGTTGTAACACCCCGCTCACCTCCACGCTAAATTTATACCTAAAAATCTTTATTTATTCGGGGCTTAAGGCTACCAAAACTTATTTAAATTTATCCCATAGCTTAATATCGTAATTCATGATTTAAAATTGTGATTTTAATTTTATGCTGATTTCACTACTTTATCTTTATTTTATTTTTTATTTTATTTTTATTTTATTTTATATATTATTATTATTATTTATTTAAAAATAATTTTCGGGAGAAAAACAAAAAATGGGGTGAAATCTCAGATGAAAATGCTCGCGAGAGAGGTTCACCCGCGCGAGTGCAGCACGTTGTGCGCATGCGTGCGCGTTCGACTAGGCACAAGACATGCACACTGTGCGCACGTCCCATCCGTTCGAGGCGAGTTTGCGTGCGCATCATGTCGTGCGCAGACAAGCCAGTCCGCATGCATTATATCGCGCACGGACAGGGCAGACCCCGTGCACCCTGTGCGCGTGTCGTCTGCGCAGTAGGCCTGTATGGATAGGCATGTGTGTAGTTGGCCTGTACGTAGTATGCCTGCACGGATAGGCCTGTACGCAGTAGGCCTGCGTGGATAGGCCTGCACGCAGTAGGCCTGCGCGGATAGGCCTGCGCGCAGTAGGCCTGCATGCGATAGGGTAGGTCGGCGCCTGCAGGCTAGGCCTGTAGCTTGCGATCGGCCTGGTGAGGTGCACTACTACCTCGGGCAGTGTGTCGCCACCGCCCTTGGGTTCCATGCGCCTCTTTGGGTGGTGTGTCGTTGCCTTGGGCAGTGTGTCACCGCCTTGGGTAGAGAGTCGCTGCCGATTGAGGATTCTTACTCCATTTTTTGCACTGCTATCGCGTTGCATCAAATCATTCATCTTTCGCTCAAGTCTCTCTCCTCACCGAATTTTGCCATTTGGCACAAATCCAGCGGTCCCTATTTTCTCTAAATAAGGACCCCTTTCTTCCATTTTTCCTGATCACTTCTATTTCATTCTTCCATTTTTTAAAAGCTTAGAGAGATAAAATGATCTAGAGAGAGAGAAGGAGAGGAGAAGAAGAAGAAAGGTGTAGGAAACTTCGAGGTATCACTAAAGAATTTAGTATTTTCTTAAACATCTTAAGGAACTTTTTTAGAAAATTAAATTATGAAGTTTGTGTTTTGTGTTTTGTGTTTTGCATGTTTTATGTATAATAAGTGATTTGTTCTTGATTTCAAGCATGCTTTGTGATTTTATAGGCACTTGATGATTTGCATATAAATTAAATAACATGAATCTAGTGATAATTTTTTCGAAATATTTATGAAAAAAAAGAGAAAATAAAAGGGGAATAAGCCTGAATGGTCCGAAAATTTATGTATCTGTATTGACATGCATAATGTATTAAGTGTCTCGTTAGGCCTTTTATTTATGAGAGATTTCTGTTTTCTCCTCCCCCATCTGGTCTAGAAAGACGTAAGTGGACCGCTCCCTGTGGATGATAGCGTACCTTTTGACAAGAGCGGTGACGCAAATATCTGTTACGGGTCACCTTTCGCTAAGTACTACCGTAGCTACAGAATATCTGATAGGACCACTGTGGTCGATACAGCCGTGATCATAGATTGTACCATGGTTTGGCAAGCTGGAAATGTATGTAAGTAAATTGTCGTTATATATATGATATGGTCATTCCACATGGGTAGTCAAAAATCCGTATTTGCCCTCGGAGATGGAAGTCAGAATGACTTCGTAAAGCATGACATGAAAATCCAAGCATTTAATGATTTGTTTGATTTTCTCTATTGTTAAGTATGATTTTGATTTGATTGTTATTACTATGATATGATGGATCTAATATTTCCTTAATAAATAAAATTATTTTAAAAAATTTAGAAAGGACCCTGACGTGACTTGATAATAAATATTAACGATATAATTATTCACTTCTAAAATCTTACGATGTTATTTAAATACTGTTTTTCTCACTGAGTATATAGAACTCATCCTTTCTATACCCCTCAAATGAGGAAGATAGTGAGGAACCGATCGCTGACCTACCCCTAGAAGTCTATGAGAATTTCGAGATCTACAAACTTTAAGTGCATGACTTGTCTCACACTCTGATGAGTCCAATCGCATAGTGAAAGAAATGACCCTTTTGTATTTTTATATTTTGTGTTTTGTTGCCACTTCTGGCCTCAGTTATATATATGTGTAATTGGAACTCATATATTTTAGTAAGAGATTTGTAATAATTTGCTCTGCTGCATATAATTTTTATCATGAACTCGTAATCTTTTTATGTATTTGGCACTCTTATGACTTGATTTGCACTAGGGATGTCACACCCATCTCCTTCAACTGTCCAACATTCAACTTGGAGTAGGTGGATAATAACATCATATTGATGGAGGACCCCAAGATCACACATGGGCTTTCTTATGTGCAAGGTACCCATTTTACATGAAATGACAAACATACCTTAGTCTTTGCATTTGGGGGGCAAATTCCTTTGTATGGTAGCTGACACGTTCTCCCCACACTTACTCTTTCGTTGCAGCTTAACTTCCTTTTGTTAGTACATAGCACCTTTAAAATTTTGGCGTATCAAGGTATTTATTTAATTTCCTCAAATAGGGGAAAATTTACCTCAACCTTGTGGAAGGTCTCTTGGATTTCTTAGTCTTCCTTCTCCTTCCTTGTCTTGGTAAATCTTTCCAAGAAAGGTGGTTTGATCATAAATGGTGCTAGCTAATTAGAATCCAATTTTGGTTGGTGGATGTCTTCATCATTAGTAGCCTCGGGAGCCTTGCTCAAGGCTTTTGATTTAGTGCCTTTCTGTAAGCCTTGCCCAAGGCTTGGCCGGTGAGGATTTTCTTATAGCTCCTTGCCACTTCGTAGTGTGACTGCACTCATATTTGGCCTCGAGTTTACTTATGTCTAAAAGAGCAGTTTACCCTGGGACTCTAATTTGCTCATGGACGTCGCTAGTTGGCTCATATGGGTTTCTAGATTCTGGATACTAGCCCTCGTTTCCTAAGTGTTAGTGGCAAGGGATTTAACAACTTCTTTAAGGGACATATCTTGCTTTGGGATTATTAATTTTTGCTGTAGAGACGACCTAGTCTGATATTGTTGAAAGTTCTGCTGCCTCAACCCGTAGCTAAAGTTTGGGTAGTCTCTCCATTGGGGATTGTATGTGTTAAAATATAAGTTGTATCTCTTTTGCGGCTGATTATTGAATCCTCCAACCACATTAACATGCTACTGGTCATCCTTTTATAGCGTGGAGCATAAATTTGTTGGATGTCTTGAGTGTGCCCAAATTCCATAGACCCTCACTCGTGGTGTGTTTTATGCAACAATATTCTGTGCCTGGTGAGTTAGTTTAAAAATTCGATGTTCAAGGGATGAGATACTTACCTCATTTACCCTCCTTGGTGTATTCCATGGAGCTCCTAATTGTTATGTGGTGGCTGTCATAATTGATATTAACTCTTTAGCTTCTTAGGGTGTCTTGTTTATTATGGCACATTCATTGGTCGTATCCAACATTCTTCTTTTTGAAAGAAGTAATCCCTCATAGAAGTAGTGGATGAGTGACTACTCTGATATGTCATGTAGCATTAAACTTGCACATAGCCTTTTGAATTTCTCCTAGTAATCATGAAGGCTTTTGGTATCTTTTTTCTTAATTCTGCATATCTATCTTCTTATTCTTGCAGCACAGAAGAAGAGGAAGAATATGTTCAAAAATGATGTGACCATCTCAGCCAAGGTTTTGATCAAATCAGGAGTTAGGTAGAATAGCAAGTTTTTGCCTACATCATCCAACAAGAAAGAAAATTCCCTCAACTTTATCTATTCCTCAAATAGTCCTTGTGGCTTCATACTAGAACATACTACGTGGAATTCCTTAAGGTGCATGTGTGGGTTCTCGTTCTCTAATCCTCTAAACTTGGGCAACAGATGGATCAAGCCAGACTTCAGCTCGGAAGGTACATCCAAGTTCAGGTAATGTAGAAAGGCTATTGGTTTTTAGGTGGGGCAGCCAACTCCCTTTGGGCAAGCTCTTGTGCCATCAGGTTTAGTTCTATCTCGATTTTAATTGGTGAATTGCCTTCTTTAACCCTCCTGTTCTTTTAACATGCTTGTCTTCTCAGTTTAGTCTATTTTTTTGGTCTTTTCTATCTCCAAATCGTAGAGGAGAGGTTCTCCACGATTAGACTTGATCATAAAAAAAAAACACAATTAGTTTCTCAATTGCCCAACAATGGTGCCAAAATTTGATGGATGTCAAATCCACCAAAAATAAAGTCCTATTTAACAAACAAAATAGAATTATAGTGGTGATAAACAAGGTCGGATCCTTAGAAAATCAAGAATGACTTTTCTTCCACGACCAACGAAAGTAAATACAAGGGGGATTTCCTTTGATTTTAAACGATGGAAAGTGACAAACTACTAAAATTGAAACAAAGAAATGGACGACAATAAGAGAAATAAATAAAATAGTCCCAGTTAAAGAAGTAGCTAGATTCCAACAATGAAATTGATCATTGATGCAATGGTTAGTTTTATTGAAGCTTAGCGAACCAGTTCTTATTATCGGAGACGTTCTGATAATCGATTCTTCCTTAATCATAAATCAACTAAGAAACATTCGTTGGTTGATTCCTATTGATAAAAAGTCCAAGAAACGTTCCTAGAATTTAATTTATCAATGGTCTTGAGAACTAGAAGAACCTGGTACTAGTCGTTGGGTTCAACCACGTAATTCGCTCAGCCATATTGCCTATTCTCTTAATTCAGAGACTAACTTACCACTAGGCATCGAAATAGCCAAAACAATTATGGGTTTGGGGTGTTTCGGATGGTAGTATGCTGTCGTGTCACACACTTAACAAGCCCTATTCAACGGTTAACAAATAATAATATAATATGCACAAAAAAATAAGAAAACACTGAAATTTTAATAAAACCAAAAGTAAAGCAATTCGATCTCACATTTCAAATTGGAATTTTTGCTAAATCTATAACTGGGAACCAAAATTATCAGTTAGTCATGGTGGGTTTAGTACGTAATAGAGTTTTATGTCTACTGAAAAGAGAAAAAAATAAGAAAACTTTGTAAGGCTGTCAGTATTACAGTGCATGACGACCAAGATCATCCCCTCTTCTCTGATTTTCTGCTCCTTTTAAACCTGAGAAGCTTAGGCTTTTCTTTTTGTAAAGACAGGAATCTTTCCCAATGATCTCAACTTCCTTATAGCTTTTCAAAATCATCTCTTCCTTAATTCTTGGTTTCCTCTTCTAGATACAATGGGATGTCCTTTTTTATTTCAAAAGCACATTTTTTTTTTTTCAAATTTACTGCTTCACGCGTCTAATCCTTGGTCGAGGCTTAGTCGAGTGTAATTTGGCATTCACTTTGCATCTATGGTGTTAGTTGTGCCAAGGGTTACCTGTGCATCAATCGATCTTCTACTACCGCTGGAATATAAGGCTTAGTTGTGTATAACCGAGTCCCGTAGCTCTTTCTTATGCATTAGCCTTGCCTGAGACTTATAAACAAAGATCTGCTATCTTTGCTGGGGTATAAGCCTTGCATGAGGCTTATTTTGTGTGAGCCAAAGTTTGTTGTTGCTATCGGCTTTAAGCTTGACCTAAGCTTAAACCATATATGATATATGATTCATAAAATTTGTCTATTTATGATGTTTTTTAATGTTGCACTCCATCTTCTATCCTGTATTAAAATGAATGAAATACCTTAATTAGATGGCAAGCAATTCAATTAAGTACTCAGAAATGGATGATGAAGACGTTTTTACGCACTATCACAACCTCCTGGTTTTTAGTCGAACTTGACATTTTTTTAACCAACTCATTCAAGGGTGCCACTATGGAACTGAAATCCTTTACAAACCTATGGTAGAAACTTGCTAATCCGTGGAAACTTCTTACCTCACTTGCAGTTGTTGGCCCAGGCCACTCGCTAATGGCTTTTACCTTCTCCTCATCTACCTCAATGCCTTGAGCACTCATCATGAACCAAAAAAGATAAGTTTTTTACTGCAAAATATGCACTTCTTGGCATTAACATATAATCATTTTTTTCTAAGAACCTTGAGAACAACTCAGATATGCTGGAGATGGTCATCTAAGCGCTTACTATAGATTAGGATATCATCAGAATACACCACTACAAACTTCCCAAGGAATGGACGAAAGACGTGGTTCATAAGGCTCATGAGGTTGTTAGGGGCATTAGAAAGACAGAAGGGCATTACTAACCACTCGTACAAGCTGTACTCATTTTTGAAGGTCATTTTCCTTTCATTTTTAGGATTCAATTTCATTTGGTGATACCAACTTTTAAGGTCTATTTTGGTGAAGATGGTGGCTCCACTAAATTCATCCAGCATGTCATCTAACCTGGGAATAGGGTGCCTATACTTTATTGTAATCTTGTTGACGGCTCTACAGTCGACACACATCCACTACGAACCATTCTTGGGTACTAGTAAAGCAGGAACAACACAAGGGCTTAGGCTTTCCCTAACATATCCCTTTTGTAACAATTTTTCCACTTGTCATTGGAGCTCCTTAGTTTCTTTAGAGTTACTTCTATAGGTGGGTCGGTTAGGGATAATATCTCCGAGAATAAAATTAATTTGATGTTTGATCCCCTGGATAGGTGGAAAGCCATACGAAATCTCCTCTAGAAAGACATCTTCAAATTCTTGTAAAAGAGAGAAACTGCCACTAAGTAAAGATTGGTCAAGGTCAAACAAATTCAAATAAGTCTCTCTGTATCGTAGTATAATTAGGCTCTTTTTGGCATACATTGGTCACCTCACCTCTTTTTCTCTTGTATAAAGACTCTCTTTTCTTTTCCCTTTCTCATATTCTTTCATTGGGTCTCATTTATCTTTTTATTAGGCCTCTTTTCTCTCATTTTCTTTTTCTTTTTTTTGAGTATTTTTCATAAGCCCTTTTAATTTTTAGTTGGTTCTCATATACCTCTTAAGGTGACAGAGGTATAAAGACATGGATAACGTCATCCTTTGGCAATGAATAATGGTAGGTGTAGCCGTGGTGTTGGACTTACCTATCTAATTTCCACGGTCTACCTAAAATTACATGGCTAGCATGCATAGGCACTACATCACAACATACCTCATCTTTGTACTTATCAATTGAGAAAGGTACCACGACTTTCTTGGTTACCTTTACTTAACCACATTCATTCAGCTCCTAACCTTTCTACAAGCAGGGTGCTTGCTACATTAACGCAGTTTCCTCCATCGACGAGCATACTACACACCTTGTCATTGACTAGGTAACGAGTGTGGAATATGTTCTCCCATTGTTCATGGTCCTCACTCTTAACTTATAAGTTAAGAGCTTTTCGGAGAACAAGGGCATTAATCTCTTGAGACATAATGAAGTATCTATAAAAAAAGATTAGCTAAAGCAAATAAACTCTCTCTCACTTTCCCTCGTGTTTACCTCATAATCTCTCAATTGTAGCTTCCGTTGTCGAGTTGAGCATTCAGAATTAAATTCGCTCTAGATAGTATCTGCACGTTAGTCTTTCTTGATATAAAAAAAAATCCTTAAAAAATCTATTTATATAGAACCTCGAAACAAGCACACAGAAGAAGGATTAGCTTTTCTTTATTCATACGCTAAGTAACTAGGAACAGATAGTCACTTAGATATGTAATGGAAGAAAAACACAATGAATAATGGAAACATAGATCACAAGAAAACCAGATGGACTCAGCTGCATAGGAATCCGATTAATCTTGATGGATAATACCAAAAGGTGTATCCTTATTATACTACCCAATACTAGCTACGCTCTACGAATGGTCAAGTTTATTTATGCAACGTTAAGCCAAAATTTTGAGATACAAAAATGAAAATTAAAAGTGAATCAAGAAAGGTTTTTGCTCACAGTGGGTGAGTTAATCTTCCTTTTTGCTTTATGCAAACGAATGATCCAAAAGGAATGAAGACCAGAACTTTTCACGTGCACCTATTTGGTGAGGTACTCTATCTTTGAATCCACAAAGGTTTTTCAATCTTACTTACTAGGTGGTTACTTTGCTTTTGAATGCAAGATGCAAACAACATGACAATTTCCTTATGGTATGCAATTAAAATATTTTTTGTATTTTTAATTTCGGTATAAACACGAACCACTTGAATTAAAAGTATAGATATAAATTCAAGGGGGATGCAATATGAATTAACAAAACAAATTTTATTTAAAGTGTTAATTAATTCCCAAGAATGCTAAAGCAATTAACATAAATAGGTTTATTAAGAACCTAAACTCTAATCCCACTTGATGTAGGAGGGTATGGGAAGTATTGTTTTGACTCCCAGAACCTCAACCCAATGGCATGCAATAAAACTCAAAACGCCTGATTAAAACTCCTCCCTCTAATTGAATTCGCAACCCTAAAATTAGGAATATAAAAACAAAAACTAGGAAAATAAAAATCAGAAAAGAAAATTTGTCACGACTTTTTAGATAAGTTGATCCAACTCCTCGGCTCAGTCAAGATTTCAGCAAGCTCACCTAGCTTGGAAGAACTTGAAGAGAAAGAAAATTAGTAGTTGGCTAATTTAGCCAAAAGCTCAAAGCTTTGATTTTTGTTAAATCTCAAGATGTGTGTTACAATGCTTGAGGTAGAACCTTTATATAGGCTTTGATTTCTAGTTCTATATGGAATAGGATTTAGGATTCCTATTCATATTCTAATTCCTAATTAATTAAAAAAAATATATAATTAATTAAATAATAAAATCTTTATCCTAATTTTATTAATTAAATAATCCTAAGGATAAAGATTTATATTAAAAAAATATTGAATAATAGTCCCCTTATCCTAATTCTTCAAGGATATCTTTTATTCAACTTTGAGTAAAATTCCACCTTTAAATTTGGTTTTTCCTACACTATAGCCTTAGTGTAAGGGATTATTCTGCGTAACTGCTCTTATATTATTTGTGACATCCCAAATATTAATTAAAGCATAAGGGTGCCTCTTCAAAAGTTGGACTCATCAAAGTGCGAAACAAAATATGCACTCGTAACAGTTCATGAATCCAGGGGATCCTCAAAGACTTCAATGAGGCAAGTCAATGAGTGGTTCCTCACTATCGTCCTCATCTGAAGGGGAGCATGTAAATGAGTGAGTTCTATATACTTAATAAGAAAAATAGTATGTAATCTACATTACTAAGATTTTAAAAATAATCAAACTTAAAAATTATACCTTATTCGCTTGCCGTCGAAGATTGTTCATGTAAGTCCATTTCAATAATAAAGAAAACACTTTATTTTATTTAGAAAACATCAAGTCAATTATATCAAGCAGATAATCATGTCATGTATAACATACAGAAAATCAAACAAATTATATCATGTTTTCCTTTCATTTTTTACTTACTTTTCGTGCTAAGCCGTTCCAACTTATATCTATTGAGGACCATACAGATTTTCGACTACCACTATGGAATGCCAAATTCATTTCATTTCATTTCTAGCACATTTGCGGCTTGCCAAACTAAGTCACATTTATGGCCTGCCAAATCATGACATGTTCTATGACCACGACTGTGTCAACTACAGTGCTCCCACATGTAATCTATAGTCACAGCTGTACGTCGTGAAGGAGACCCCTACAATCATATTGCATCACCACTTTCGTCAGATGGTATGTCATCATCTACAGGGAGCAGTCCTCTCACGTCTTTTCAAACCAGATGGGAGAGAAATAGAACCCCTCTGAGATAAAAAGTCTAATGGATCATAAAATTTAAATACCATGCATGCAAATATCTAGATTCACTTCACATGTTAGTCAAATAACATTATGCTTCATCATCTCTTATCATGTCATCATATTCATTTCACTTAGTCATTTGCTTACAAATATTAATACGATATAAACATGCAATATCACGCAATATGTGCATAAATAAAGTACCATGACAATAATTAAACATGTAACAAGACATTTCACATTCATGAAATATTCCATTTATTAATATAAAAATACTCTTTCGAACGTATGAATAAATACCAAATTTCCTTACCAAAAGCTTGATGTCTTTCCTTCGTTCCTCTTCCTTCCTTCTCGCTCTCTCTTTAGCTCTCTCTCTCTCGATAAAATTCCTTTGGTTAATGGAAAATGAAGATGAAGTGATTAAGGAATGGTGGGAAGGGTCTCTATTTATAGAAAAGTAGAACTGTTGAATTTTCAACGAGTGGCACAAATCCATAAGGATAAAGGGAGATGAAGAATAGACTGACATGACATAACAACTGATGGGCGACTGATATGATGACGACATCACGATAGTGACACAAAGATCGAAGGCACACTGGATGAGGGATGGCGCATGCCTTTGAAACGATGATGACACATTGACCAAACAGCGGCGCATGCCCCTACGGGGTGGAGCATAGTGCTAACCGACTGAACGTGCAAATTGTGTGCCTCGCACCTCGCACAGATGGGACATGCATAGAGGCACACATCCGACTGGCCGCTCGATGTGTGGGAAAAATTTCGTGCTGTTTTTCCACGAGATTTCTCCGTCATTTTCCTTCTTTGTTTTTCCTGAAATTTAAAAATTAGTGAATAGTAAACAATAATAAATAAGAAAAATAATTTTAATTTAAAACTCAATTTCATACAAAAATTAAAAGCGTACATTTAAAGAGTTAATGGCCTTAGGGCCCAAATAAATAGAGGTTTTACATGATAATGCAAAGAGTTTGGGGTGTTACATTCCCCCCAACTTTAAAAACTTTAGTCCTCCAAATTTGTTACAAATAGTTGTGGAAAGTTTTCTTGCTTTTCTTTTTCTAGTTTCCATGTTGCCTCTTTTGGAGTGTGGTGTTGCCACTGCACCTTCGCCATCAGGATCCTCTTATTGCGCAAGAATTTATCAGACCAATCAAGGATTGCAATTGAAAACTCCTCGTAAGTCATATCTGCTTGGACTTGCATTTCTTAGTGTGGAATAATGTGAGAAGGGGTCAGGGTGGTATCTTTTAAGCATGGAGACATAAAAAACATCATGCAAACCTGCGAATATTGGAGGCAGAGCAATGTGGTACGCCACGGTCCGATACGTTCCATGATCATAAAAGGTCTCACAACTTGAGGGCTCAGCTTTCCCTTCTTAGCAAACTGTGTTTTACCTTTGTAAAGGAAGATCTTGAGGAAGACATGATTGCCAACAGCAAACTCTAGTGGTCTCCTACGATTGTCATTATAACTCTTTCGATGATTTTAAGCGGCGGTGAGGTTGTTGCAAATAATGATGACTTTCCAATGGTTTTCTAAATATAGTCTGATCCTGATTGACGCTGGTTTCTAACTTCATTCCAACAAGTTGGGGAATGACAGGGACTACATATAGGGCTTCATATGAAGGCATGCCGATGCTAGAATGATAATTATTGTTATAAACAAATTCACATAAAAAAAGATACTCATACTAATTGTCACCAAAGTTGAGAACGTAAGCACGTAACATATCCTCGAGTGTCTGAATGGTATGCTCAGACTGGCCATCAATTTGGGGGTGATAGGCAGTATTGAAGTACAATCTCGAACCAAGTGATTTTTAAAAACTATCCCAAAAATGGGAGGTGAATTAGGGGCCTCTATTTGAGATGATAAAATAGGGAATGCCATAAAGTTGAATAATCTCCTTGACATAAAGGCAGGGTAACTTGTTGGTGGAGGCTGTTGCTTTGATAGGCAGAAAATGGGCAATGTTGGTCAACCTGTCTACAATAACATATATTGTGTTGTAAACAGAACTGGTTATGGACAAACTGATGACAAAGTCCATGGTCACATGCTCCCACTTCCATTCCAGAATAGGGAGGCCTTGCAATAAACCATCGGGTCTCTTATGCTCAACCACCAACATAGACAACAATATTTTTCTTTAATCCAGGCCACCAATATTGACACCTTAAGTCTTGGTACATCTCAGGACTTTTGAGGTGAATGGACAATTTGGATACATGAACTGACATCAGTACATCTGTCCTAACTACAACAGGACCCAAATATGATATTGGAATCGGCACAGACCGTTATCCATAAGCTTGAAATCATGAAACTCGTCAGAAGTAAACTTACTAGGGTTTTGAGTTATCTCAGGGTCGGTAGACTGAGCTTCCTAAATCTTCATAAAAAGATTAGGCAATACCTGAATTTAGGTGAGGTAAGCACCATTGCCATAGTGATTAAGGTAGAGTGCCTGCATTGCATCAACTAGTTTCTAACAAGAGGCCATCATCTGGGCCAACATTGCAGATTCTTTCTGACTCAAGGCGTCCGTAACCATATTACCTTTATCAAGGTGGTAGAGGATCTTGAGTCATAGTCTTTTAGGAGATCCATCCAACACCTCTGCCTCATGTTTAGTTCTCTATAAGAAAACAAATATTTTAAACTTTTATAGTCAGTACAAATTTTAAATGTCTGGCCATACAGATAGTGGTATCATATCTTTAGGGCAAAAACAATGGTAGCCAACTCTAGGTCGTGTGTGGGGTAATTACATTTATAGGGTTTCAGCTATTTAGGTCCATAAGCGACTACCTGACTGTGTTGCATTAAAATGCATCCCAAACCTACGTAAGATGCATAACAAAAAACTTAAATCATCTAGTACAATCAGGGAGGATCAATATTAGAGTAGAGGTGAGGCGATACTTCAGTGTAACAAAACTATTTTCACATTCTTCATCCAAAAAAAAAATTACACCCTTCCTGATGAGGCGGGTCAAAGGAGTTGAGATCTTGGAGAACCCATCAATAAATCATCGGTAATAGTTTGCCAGACCCCAGAAACTGCACACTTAACGACATTTATTGGTTGACTCTAATTAATTATAGCTTTAACTTTAGAAGGATCAATAGAGATTCCTTTACCAGAAATCACGTGATCGAGAAAAGAGACTCGGTCCAACAAAAATGAGCACTTACTGAGTTTTGTGTATAGGTGATTCCAACAGAGGGTCTCCAATACACATGACAAATGATTTGCATGTTCTTCATGGTTCTTGGAGTATACCAGGATGTCATCAATGAATACGATGACGTATTGATCCAGTGCATCTTGAAAGACCCTGTTCATAAGATCCATAAAAGTAGTAGGGGCATCAATTAATCCAAAAGGAATAACCTTGAATCTGAATTAATTGTACCAGCATAGAAAGGCTATCTTAGGAATATCTTGTTCCTTCACTCTCAACTGATAGTACCCTAATCTGAGGTCAATTTTTAAAAAAATTATAGCACCTTGCAACTGGTCAAAGAGGTCGTCAATGCAGGGTAAAGGGTACTTACTCTTTATCGTCACTTGGTTAAGTTCTTTGTAGTTGATACATAGTCAAAGAAAATCGTCGTTCTTTTTTATGATTAGCACTGGGGCACCCCAAGGAGAATGGCTAGGGCGAATGAACTTCAGCCTAAGGAGCTCGAATAGTTGGCACTCAAGTTCAACAAGTTCGATATGACTCATGCGATAAGCAAGCTTCGAGATTGGTTGAGTCCCTGGAAATAGATCAATGGAAAATTTTATTTCCCGAAGGGGAGGTGACCTAGCAGCTCCTCCAGAAAGACATCTGGAAAGTTACAAACCATAAGGATTATAAAAACTGTGGGATTAGTATCCATATTCCTATTCACTTAAGGGTTAGAAAAACAAACAAAATTCATGCATATAAGTTTTTCCTAAGTTAATATTTTATAAGATAAATCTTTATTTCATTTTTGGAGAGTAAAGGGTTACAATTTTGTTCTCACAGTTAATAATTGCTCTATATTTCTCTAACTAATCTATATCTAAAATAATATTAAACCTTAAGAAATATAAAAGAATAAGATCAACTAGTAGTTTGGTTCTTGAGGCTTTTATCTTACAATTTTTATGCACACAGTGAGTTTCTAAAAATTCCCTAGAGAGAGTCTCTACTACTAATATTTCATTCAAAGGTTTAGACTTAATATCTAAATTAGAAGCAAAAGAACAAGAAATAAAAGAGTGGGTAGCACCTATATCAATCAAGGCTCTGACAGTGGTATCATGGATAGAAAACATACCCTGAATAACAACAGGAGTTATAAGGGCACCGGGCTCATCGAGTGATAAACATGTCCCTAATGCTAAGTGCTTCCGCATTTATAACAAGAGTTATTTAAACGTTAGCAAGGCTGATTAGTATGAAAGTGCCCACAATGCTGACATGGCTACGCGGGTTGGGCAGGATGTCCAGTAGGTAAGGGTGGGGAAGGAGGAAAGGCAACTCGGGGTCTCTTATAGGGGTGGCTATTGATAAGGTCGGGTAACCTTCTTTGTTGTTGGGGTTGGTGCTGCTACTATTAAGTGTAGACTTGGGCAATGTGTTGGTGCCTGGCTGAGATAAGGTCTTCGGCCAACTAAGTGTGTTCAAACACTTTAACACAAAAGCTGGGTGTCAATATTGCTACCCTATCGTAGATATCTGCATGAATGCCCTTCAAAAATTTTCTGGCCTTGCGACTCTTTAGGGTAACCATCAAATGGATAAACTTAGACAATTGTATAAATGGACTGTATATTGGGTATCTATCATATTCCCTTGGCAGAGGTCCTGAAATTCCTCCTCTTTCTTCTCACGAACATATACAGGGAAGAAGTTCTCAAAGAAAGCATCTATAAAAACTTCCCAGGTAGTAGGGGATGGCAAGATATCCTTTTGAAGCCGCCACTAGTGCTCGACTTCTCCAATCAATATAAAGGCTGTGAGGGGGACTTTTTATTCTTTGGTTAGGTATAGGATAGAGAAAAGCTTTTCTATCTATAGGATATAGGCTTTTGCAGCTAAGGGATTGAGGCCTCCTTCAAAGTGGGTTGGGTTTAGTCTTCTAAACTCAGCAATATTATGGGAAATGGATTGTTCAGTTTGTCAATAGTCGGGGGCTAGGGGATGTTGACAATGATTTGCTTAGTTTTAACCTACTTCTGTGGTTAGACCCTGGATGACTCAGAAAAACTCAGTAAACTTCACTAGGTCGGAGGATCCTGGGCCTTAAGTCACTCAGTTCTTTCTATGGAAGGTCTCTCTTGAGTCATTTTGGTCCTACAAAATAAAATGGAGACAACGAGTTAGTAGTCTAGTTTTCAAGGAAGGAAAATATCCTAAGTATCTAGAGTGGTTTTTTCTATAATATAGCCTCAGTGTAAGGGATTATTTTGCATAATTGCTCTTATACTATTTGTGACATCCTAAATACTAATTAAAGTATAAGGGTTCCAGATACAGAAAACAGATACGAGTGCATTTGAAATAATTATATGGAGTGGAATAAAATATATTACAATCCCTTACAAAATAAAGATTGAGTTCCAAATCTTATAATACTGAGGTGAAATAAAAGTAAATACAAGCCTCTTCAAAAGTTAGATTCATTAAAGTGCAAAACCAAATATGCACTTGTAGCGGTTCATAGATCCACGGGATCCTCAAAGGCTTCAATGAGAAAGTCAACGAGTGGTTCCTCACTATCGTCCTCATTTGGGGGGAAGCATGAAAAGGGGTGAGTTCCATATACTCAATAAGAAAAATAGAATTTAATCTACATTACTAAGATTTTAAAAGTAATTAAACTTAAAAATTATACCTTATTCGATTACCATTGAAGATCATGAATGTGGGTCCATTTCAATAATAAAAAAAATATTTTGTTTTATTTAGAAAATACCAAGTCAATCATATCAAGCATATAATCATGTCATGTATAAAATAGAGAAAATCAAACAAATTATATCATGCTTTTCTTTCATCTTTTACTTATTCTTCGCGTAAAGCCATTCCAACTTATATCTACTGAGAGTAGTACAGATTTTTTTACTACCATTGTGGGAAGACAAATTCATTTTACTTCATTTTTAGCACATTTACGGCTTGCTAAACCACAACACATTTACGGCTTGCCAAATCATGACACGTTCTATGACGACGATCGTGTCAACTATAGTAGCCTTACATGTAATTTATACTCACGACTGTACATTGCCAAGGTGACCCCTACAATCATATCGCATCACCACTCTCGTTAGAGGATTGGCCATCATCTATAGGAAGCGGTCCAGATCATATAATTTAAATATCATGCATGTAAATATCTATATTCACTTCATATGTTAGTGAAATAACATCATGTTTCATCATCTATTATCATGTCATCATATTCATTTCATTTAGTCATTTACTTACGAATATTAATACGTTACAAAATCATGGAATAAGTGCATAAATAAAGTAAAGCCATGACAATAATTAAACATGTAACAAGCCATTTAATATTTCCTTTGTTAATATAAAAATACTCCTTAGAACATACAAATAAATATTAAGCTTCCTTACCAAAACCTTGAAGTCATTCCTATGCTTCTCTTCCTTCTATTTTTCCTTTTCTCTCTCTCTAAAATTGCTTTAATGAATGGACAATGAAGAAGAAGTGATGAAGGAGTGGTTGGAAGGGTCCCTATTTATAGAAAAAGGGAACAGTTGGATTTTCGCCAAGTGGTGCAAATCCATGAGGAAAGAGAGAGGGAAAAAGTAAACTAACGATCTATGACAACTGACGAACTTGACTAATGGACAGCTGACAAGACGATGGTGATGTGAGGCGGCATAAAGACTGAAGGCACACCAGTCGAGGGATGACGCACGCCTCCTAAACGGTAGCGGCATGCGCTAGGAGAGCCTGCGCGCTCACGCCTGCACACAGGCGTGCAAAATCGCGAGCCATCTGTGTACGATGTGATGCACGCGGAGACTACATGACTCATTCACCACGTGGATTGGACATGCGCGCTAACGAACGTCCCAGCTGGCTGTGCGTGAGCAAGCATGGTGTGCAAGGCCCACAGAAGTGGGGAAACATTTCCTGCTGCTTTTCTGCGGAATTTTTCCACTATTTTCCTTCTCTGTTTTTTCTCAAATTTAAAAATTAGAGAAAAATAAATAATAATAAGTACACAAAATAATTTTAATTTAAAACCAAATATCATAAGAAAATTAAAAGCATACATTAAAGAGTTAATGGAATTAGGGCTTGAATAAATAAAGGGTTTACACGAAAATTAAGCACAAAGATTCTGGGGTGTTACACATCTCCTTAATATGTTCAAAACCTAAGAAATTCGAACTTAGGGTGGATATTAATGTGTACTTCTAAAGAAATGTGTTAAAAACAATGTTATCGTTTTCCTGTTTATACTTGATCACATAAGGGAATAACTCTATGAACTCTACCCACTTACTATGTATGCGATTGAGCTTGCCTTGGTCTTTCAAGTGTTTAAGAGACTCGTGATTAGTGTGAATCACAAACTCCTTTGGCAATAGATAGTGTTGCCATACTTCTGAGGACCTTATCAAGATATACAACTCCTTATTGTAGGTTGAGTAATTTAGAGGTGTACCACTAAGCTTTTCACTTAAATAGGCTACTGGGAACCCTTCTTGAATTAGAATTACTCCTATGCCTACCCCTAAAGCATCACATTCAAGTTCAAAAATTTTGTTAAAATCAAATAAAGCAAGAATAAGCGCATAACGCGATTTTTCCTTTAACAAGGTAAAAATAGCTTGATGGGTGCCAGATCCACAAAAAATAAAAGTCTTATTTAACCAACAAAACATAATTATAGTAGTGGTAAATAAGGTCAAATCCTCAAAGAATTCAGAACGACTTTTCTTCCACGATCGATGAAAGTAAATACAAGGGGGATTTTCTTTGACGTTAAAGGATGGAAAGAGACAAACTACTAAAATTGATACAAAGAAAGAGATGACAATTAGAGAAACAAATAGAATAGTCCCAGTTAAAGAAGTAGCTAGATTCTAATAATGAAATTGATAATTGATGCAATGGTTAGTTTTACTAAAGCTCAGCAAACTAGTTCCGGTTATCGAAAAGGTTCCGAGAACTGATTCTACCTTAATCATAAACCAACCAAGAAATGGTCGTTAGTTGATTCTTATTAATAATCAGTCTCGAAAACATTCTTAGGATTTAATTTATCAACAGCCTTGAGAACAAGAAGAACCTAGTTCTAGTTATCGAGTTCAACCACGTAATTCGCTCAACCAGATTGCCTTCTCTCTTAGTTTAGAGATTAGGCATCGAAATAACCCAAACAATTACAGATTCAGGGTGTTTTGGATGGCAGTATGCTGCTGTGTCACACGCCTAATAGACCCTGTTCAACGATTAACAAACAACAACAATAATATACAATAATAATATGCAATAATAATATACATAGAAAAATAATCAAATACGAAAACCTTAATAAAACTAGAAGTAAAGCAATTAGATCTCACAATTTAAACTGAAATTTTTGCTAAATCTGTAACCAGGAAATAAAGTTATTAGCCATTCATGGTGGTTTCAATATAAAATAGAGTTTTTATGTCTACTGAATAAGAAGACAAGAAGAAAACTTTAGAAGGTTATTAGTATTGAAGTGTCCGGTGGCTACGATGATCCCCTCTTCTCTGATTTTTTACTCCTTTTAAACTTGAAAAGCTTACAGTTTTCTTTATATGAAGATAGGGATCTTTCCTAATGATCTCAACTTCTTTCTGGCTTTCCAAAATCATCTATTTCTTGATTCTCAGTTTCCAATTCTAGATGCAATGGGATGTCCTTTTTGTATTATGAAAGTGTGCCCTTTTTAAATTTGCTGCTGCATGCGTCTAAGCTTGGATGAGGCTTAGTCGAGTGTAATTTGATATTCGCTATGTAACCATGGTGCTAACTGTGCCCAAGGGTTACTTATGCATTTACCTGTCTTCTACTACTGTAGGAACAAAAGACTTGCCCAAGGCTTCATTGTGTGTACCTGAGTCCTACAGCCTTATTTGATGCATTAGCCTTACATGAAGCTTATAGACAGAGATATACTATCTTTACTAGGGTATAAGCCTTACTTGAGGCTTATTTTATGCAAACCAAAGTTTACTATTGTTATTGGGTTTAAGCTTTGACCCAAGGCTTAAACCATATTTGACATTCACTTCACAAAATTTGCTTTATTTATGTTGTTTTGTAACTTTGGGCTCCATTTTCTGTCCTATATCAAAATGAATGAAATAGTTTAAATCAAATGACAAGCAATTCAATTAGGTACTCCAAAATGGATGATGAAGACATTATTTTACGCACTATCAAACTCCCCCACACTTATCTTGTGCTTGCTCTCAAGCACTTGACAATACAACCCAATAAGTCTCAACCCTGCGCTCTCAACTCTACTATCCTCAATAATTCTTCCACAACTTGTGTGTTACATTTTAATTTTAAATTTGCGAAAACAGCTCCTACTAGTAGTTTTAGGCTTGAATTTCATAGAGTCACACCAAAGAATAACTATTTTGAACAATATCCTAGCATAAAACGAAAGGTTTTATAGGGTTTTGAACACGTTTTTATCTTGAAAAGAATAATCAACAACTAAGACAAAATCCACACCAAGCCATTATAGACATAAGGCTTTAATGCAAATGGGTTCTTCAAGAATAAAAAATTAAAAGAATTATTTCTCAAGCACTCTTTTGTTTGCTTGAAACGTCACTAATCTTTTGACGCGAGGGCAAACATTTGTGATGAATACACCTAGTTACTCAACTGGTCATAGTTTCAAGTGGCTATTAGCGTTACTCATAGTCAATTGACTAACACTTTTATGGCTATCTTGAAGTGTTACAACATTTTGATTCGAGGGCAAACATTTATGATGAATGCACCTTATTATTCAGCTGGTCACCAATTCATTTGACTAGAGGAGTAGTTCATGATTTGTGTTCCTTTTTTTTTAAATTTTAATATGTAAAATCCAGACAGGTAGTTGTACAAGTTCCCTAGGCACTGGCATTCCCTTTAGGACAAGAGAAAATAAGTTGAATGCAATTCCTAAACAAGTTATGTTAAGACATATTACCAAAAATAGTTCTTCATGTTGTGAAAAGACGAAAAACAAGTCAGACACCTAAAAGGTCACTAAGAATGTAATTTAGTTCTTGAAACACCATAGTTTAATTGTTTTAAAATTATTAAGGTACTAGTGTAAAGATGGGGTAAAAATAGTTGAAGTGTAATTGTGAGTGACTTGGGCAAGGCTAAGAGTATATGTCATCATGTGTTCAAAAGAAAAAATGTGATTAAAATGGAAACTTGAAGGTGCAGTATGTCCTACCCCACAGTTAAATGGCAAATTGTCCTCAATGTGATGCAAGTAATGTAACATGAAAATTCAAAAAAAAAAAATAAATAGCAAGAAAAACATAAAATAAGAGAAAAATGAGAGGATAGAATACTCCTCTAGTGTTGTTGGCTGGGAGGTGAAAGACACTGGGGTCTTATCTTGTGTGGGGTCAGGGGGCTACTTTCTCTGATTGGATGAGTAACCGGGTCAGTGCATCAACTTTTTTGCTGAGTAAAATTAGTTTGTTTACAAAATTGAGAAGTGGTGTAGAATTCGTAGACTAACTATACATATGCTGGCAGGGTAATCTCCAAATTGGGTGCCCAACCAATACTATCAATTAGGTGAAAAACTTCATCTTTGATATTAAGGGTTTCCAGGGTGGGAAGATGGCTACACTTACCTGGCACTACAGGAGTTGAGAGCTTTCCCCATACCTTACTTTCTCTGGTTCTTTAATAAAAGTGAGGTAGCTGCTTAGCTCAGATTTGTTGGGTGAAAGAATGTGTTTGCCCTTTCTGATCAGTGGCCTCTTCCGGGCTCGTTTAGCCCCTGTGTCATAATCTATGGGTGCCTATGCTTGAGGTTGTTGAGAATCAGAGTGACCATTTACATGGCTAGGTTCCGCATCCTGGGTGTCGGACCTTCTGGGTAGAGAGTCGGGAATGTTGATGATGGGGCTGCGGCGAGGTTATTTAATCATCGTAGAGTTGTTCGCTTTATGTATTATGGTTGGAAACTGTGGTTTAGGCATCGTCAATGATTCGGGTGTGACATATGATGCTAGTTCAGGCGTCCCCTTCAGTGGGTTTGCGCTGAAGGGGTCGACGACCACTAGTCTTTCGGGCAGACTTCTTTTGCCTCACTTTCTGACATTTGAGTGTACAATTAGTTGATCTGGTTGGAGAGAGGAAAGATGGGGTGTGGAATCGAGGTGAGAGGTTGTGATTAGGGCAAAGGGAAGAGGGTGGTAACGAAGGTGAGGAGTAGTGGGTTAGGGTTTAGGATTTAAAAAAAATATTTGCGCCAAGTTTCACGATCCTAGCCCAAGGCTTATCGAGTGTGTTTAAAGAAAGGTTTTTTTTAGGTATAAGCCTTTAACAAGGTTTGAATGATAATTTCAAACAGGCAACTGATGTGAATTAGCCTAGGGCAAGGCTTAGGTGAAAGGTCGAGATTGGGTCCCATGGGAGGCTATTTTATGAACCATGGGTAGGGATTAGCCTTAGGCAAGGGTTGTACAAAAATTCCAACCGTGTGGGTGATGTGAACTAACTTAGGGCAAGATTTATGTGAGCTGCTAAGGTTGGGGATTATGTGCGACTAAAGTATAAACCTTGGGCAATGTGTGACATCCTAAATACTAATTAAAGTATAAGGGTGGCGATACAAAAACAGATACGAGTGCATTTAAAATAATTATATGGAGCATAATAAAAATATTACAAATCCCTTACAAAATAAGTTTGAGATCTAATTCTTACAATATTGAGGCGAAATAAAAATAAATATAAGTCTCTTCAAAATTTGAACTCATCAGAGTGCGAAACAAAATATGCACTTGTAATGGTTCATGGATCTACGGGATCTTCATAAGCTTCAATGGGTAAGTCTACAAACGGTTCCTCACAATCGTCCTCATTTGAAATGGGGTTCATGAAAAGGGGTAAGTTCTATATACTCAGTAAGAAAAATAGTATTTAAATGATATTATTAAGATTTTAAAAGTAATTTAAACTGAGAAATAATGCCTTATCCGCTTACCATCAAGGAACATGCATGTGGGACCATTTCAGTAATAAAGAAAACATTATATTTTATTTAAAAAAATGTCAACATCAATCAGTCATAAATCAATCATATAATCATGTCATGTAAATAAAGAAAATCAAACAAATTATATTATATCATGCTTTCATTTCATTTTACTTATTCTTCAAGTGAAGCCGTTCCGACCTTTATCTACTAAGGGTAATACGGATTCCCGATTACCACTATGGAATGACCATTTCATTTTATATCATTTTCAGCATATTTGCGACTTGCTAAACCATAGCACATTTACAGTTTGTCAAACCATGACACGTTCTATGATCACGGTCATGCCAACCACAGTGGTCCTACATGTAAACTATAGTCACGACCATACATTATCAAAAGTGACCCTACAATCATATCATGTCACCACTCTCGTCAGAGGGTACGCCGTCATCCACAAGGAGTGGTCCTATCATGTCTTTTCAGCCAAGATAGGGAAGAAAACGAACCCCTTCGAGATCAAAAAAGCCTAACGGATCATACTAATTTAAATACCATGCATGTAAATATCCATAATCCTTTCATATGTTCGTCAAATAACATCATGCCTCATCATCTCTTATCATGACATTATATTCATCATGTTTATTTATTGACTTGTTAGAACAATGCAAATCATGCAATATCATAAAATATTTATGTAAATATATTTAAAACGTAGCAATAATTAATTATGTAACAAGTCATCTCATACTCATGCATTATTCTTTTTGTTAATCTAAAAATACTGCTCAGAATGTGCAAAATAAATACCAAGTTTCCTTACCGAAAGCTTGAAGTCTTTCCTACCTCTTCTTCCTTTTATCCTCTCCTTCTCTCTCTAACTCTCTCTCTAAAAGTTTCTTTGCTAAATGGAAGAATGAAGGTGAAATGATGGAGTGGTGGAGAAGGTCCCTATTTATAGAAAAAGTACACTGAACGCCTCGCGCTCCACGTGAAGGGGACGTGCGCGCAGGTGCATGTCTTGTGTTGGCCATGCACACACGTGTGTCAGGCCAGTGGATGGGAAAAATTTCTCGTGGCCCTTTCTGCGGTGTTTTTCTGCTGTTTTTCTTCTCTATTTTTTCTGAAATTTTTAAAATTAATAAAATAAAATAAACAAAATAAGCAATTACATAATTAAATTAATAAATAAATACATTAGTTTGCAAAAATATAAAAATTAAATTTAAACTCGATTCATTCGAAAACTAAAACATAAATTTAAAGAGTTAATGGCCTTAGAGCCCAAATAAATAGAGATTTTATACAATAATTAAGCGCAAATGTTTCGAGGTGTTACATTCCTCCGCCTTATAAAAATTTGGTCCTCTAAATTTGTTACAAATAGATGAGGAAATGTTTCTTGCATTTCACTCTCCAGTTCACATGTTGCCTTTTTTAGAGTGTGATGTTGCCACTGCACCTTCACTATCGAGATCCTTTTGTTGCACAGAACTTTATCGATTCAATCAAAGATTTTCGTGGGAAACTCCTCATAAGTCATGTCCGCTTGTACCTGCATTTCTTGGTGTGAAATAATGTTAGAAGGGTCAGGGTGGTACCTTTTAAGCATTGAGACATGAAAAACATTACGAAAGCCCGTGAACTTTGGAGGTAGAGCGAGGCAGTACACCACGGCTCTGATACGCTCCATGATTATAAAAGGTCCTACATATTAAGGGCTCAACTTTCCCTTGTTAGCAAACCGCATTTTACCTTTGTAAGGGAAGATCTTGAGGAAAACATGGTCACTAATAGCAAACTCTAGTGGTCTCTTACGGTTGTTAGTGTAGCTATTCTGACGATTCTGGTGAGGTTCTTGCGAATAATGGTGACTTTCTTAATAGTCTCTTGAATGTAGTCTAGTCCCAAATGACGTTGGTTCATGACTTTGTTCTAGCAAGTTGGGGAACAACAAGGCCTACCTTACAGGGCTTTATATGGAGCCATGCTGATGTTAGAATGATAACTGTTGTTATAAGAAAATTCATATAAAGGAATATATCATACTAATTGTCACTAAATTTGAGAACACAAGCGTGTAATATATCCTCAAGTGTCTAGATAGTATGTTCAGACTGACCATCGGTCTGAGGGTGGTAGGCAATACTGAAATACAATTATGGATGAAGAGCTTCCTGAAAACTGTCTCAGAAATGAGAGGTGAATTGGGAGTCTCTTATCTAAAATAATAGAAGAGGGAGCGTCGTGGAGTTGAACAATCTCATCGACGTACAGACAGACTAACTTTGGTAGAGTCTATTGTTATGATAGGCAAAAAATTAGGAGTCTTGGTCAATCTGTCAATGATGACCTATATTACATTGCAACCAGAACTAGTTCTGGGCAAGCCAGTGACAAAGTCCATAATCATATGCTTCCATTTCCATTTTGGAATAGGAAGGTCTTATAACCAACCGCCAGGTCTCTAATGCTCAACCTTAACTCCTTGACAAGTAAGGCATCGGGAGACATAATCAAAATGTTGTTTTTTCATTCTAGGCCACCAATACTGGCGCCTCCAGTCTCGAAACATCTTGGTACTTTCGGGGTGAAATGATAACTTAGAGGCATGAGCAGCCTTAAGAACATCTGTCCTGACTGCAGGAGGGACTCAAATACGATCCCAAAATTGACACATCATTAGTGAACTTGAAATTAGGAAATTCATCAAAAGTAAACTTAGGTTCTAAGTTATTGAGGGGTCGGTAGACCTTCCCAAATCTTCATGAAAAGATCAAGCAATGCTCTAATTTGGGCAAGCTAGGCACCATTGCCATAGTGATTAAGGTGGAGTGCCTACAATGTATCAACTAGCTTTTAATTAGAGACCATCATCTAGGCCAACAAAGCAAACTCATTTCGACTCAAAGTGTCAGCAACCACATTACCTTTACCATGCTGGTAGAGGATCTTGCAGTCACTGTGACATCCCATGTGCCAATTAAGGCAAATAGGTGTCAGATACAGATTTAGAATAACGAGTGCATGATAAAAGTTATGCAGTAGAATCAAACCTTAATAAATACCTTACAAATATATATAGAATGTTCCAAATACATACATCACTGAGGCTAGAAGTGGGTACAAAATATAAAACATAAGGGCCACTTCTTTCACTATGTTACTGAAATTCATCAGAGTGCGGGAACAGTCATGCACTCAAACTTATGGATCCACAGAATCCTTATAGACTTCCAATGGTAGGTCTGCCTGTGGTTCCTCATTTTCTTCCTCATATGAGGGGGAGAGGTGATGAAAATAATGAGTCTCATATGCTCAGTAAGAAAAATAGTATTAAACTAACATCATAAGATTTTGAAAGTTTATTATTTTATCTTACTGTTTAGCTTCCTCGTTTACCTAACTCATCATTATGAAAATCATTTATTTGAATATGAAAATGGTAGATAGCACAGAAAATCAAATATATATATATTATGCCAAATAATAAAGAAAATCAAATAAATCATGAAATATAAAGATTTTATGTCATGCTTCGCAAAGTCATTACAAACTTCCATCTCTGAGAGCAGATACAGATTTCCAACTACCCAAGTGGAATGATAAAATTAGATATAAATACAAAAATTTGCTTAGGCACACTTCCGGCTAGCAAAACCATGGTACGATCTATGACCATGGCCGTACCAACCACAGTGGCCCTGACAGATATCTATAGTCACGACATTACTTAACCACGGGTGATCCCTACCGATAGTGCAATACCATTCTTGATAGAGGGTACATTGTCATCCACTGGGAGCGTACGTCTTTCCACACTAGATAGGGGAGGGGGAAACAGATACCCCGAAGGGCAAGGGGAATAGATACCCCTTAGAGATAAAAAGCTTAATAAGACATGTGATGCAATTTGCATGTCAATACAAATACACTTTGGACCATAGAGGCTTCATTCTAATTTTTTCTTTTTCTTTTCTTTTCACTTTTACTATTACGAATTACATATTATATTTATTACATGCAAATTCATCAAGTGTCTGTAATTCACATAACATGCTTGAAAACCAGAACAATTCGACTCATTTGAACACAAAGACATACAAAACAAACAAAATATCAATTAGATTAAATTTGTTTATCTAAAAATACTCCTTAAGATGTCGAAAATAATACTAGATTCCTTACCGAAACTTTGATGCTTTCTTCTTCGCCATTTTTCCTTTCTTTCTTCTCTTCTCTCACTAAGTTACTATCTCTCTCTCTTTCTCTAAATCTTTGAAAAATGGAAAAAATGGAAGTGTGGAGAAGAAGGGAAAGCGAAGGAAAATTTATAGAATTTTTGAACCGTTGGATTCGTGCCAAGTGGCAAAATTCGATGAAGAGAGAGGAGAAAAAGATTTTTGGCATGAAAAATAAGGAAGATTTCCTCCACAGGCAGCCGCGACGCACTGCCCAAGGTAGTAGTGCTCGGCTGACGCGTCGCAGGCGCACAGGCCTGCTGCTGCGTGCCCAGGGGCTATTGTGTGGGCGTGCAGGGCCTAGGCACACTGGGTGCTGCGCGTGCTGGCTACTTGTGAGTAGGCCCCAGGCGCACAGGGCCTATATGCGCAGGCCTACTGCATGGATGACATTTGCACAGTGTGGGATGCCAGTCCGTGCGCGAAGTGATGTGCAGACAGCCCGCCTACACACAACAGGACGTTCGCGCAAGTCCTGATTGCGCGTCGTGCACGCAGAAGGGACGTGTGCATTGTGTGAATGTCCCGTGCGTGCTGACATGTGGATTGTATGTGCACGTTGTGCTACATCCCACAACCACTATGCATGCATGTGCGTGCGCATAGTGCGAAATGCACATGCGGGCAACTTCTTTCTCATAGGATTTTTTTCCCACAAGCAGGTTTTCTCCTGTTTCGCCATTTTTTGATTTTTTTCTAAATTTACTTTTTAATTTAAAATGAGATAAAATAATTTAAAATAAAATAAAAATAAACATTAATAAAATAAATAAAAAATGAAAATAAATTAAAATACAAATTACGAGAAATGTTAAACAATGTAAATTAATTGAAGTCAAAGGCGACCAAAGATCCGAATAAATAGAGTTTCTAAATCATTTTAGCACAGTGATAGGCGGGGTGTTACATCCCTCCCACCTAAAAAATTTTCCTCAAATTTGTCTTGAATAAATCTGGATACTTTTTCCTCATTTCATTCTCTAATTCCCATGTCGCTTCTTTTGGGGTGTGATGCTGCCAACGTACCTTCACCATGGGAATCATCTTGTTACGTAAGTCCTTATCAGTCCACTCGAGAATTTTCACATGAACCTCCTCATAGGTCATATCGGTTTGTACCTGCACCTCATCACGAGGAATAACATGGGAAGGATCAGGGTGGTACCTCTTGAGCATCGAGATATGAATGACATCATGCAAACCTGCGAACTTTTGGGATAGAGTGAGGCGGTAACCCACGAGTCCAATGCGCTCGATGATCGGAAAAGTTCCCACATAACGAGGGCTCAACTTCCCTTTCTTTCCAAATCGCATTTTGCTTTTGTAGTGTAGACTTTTAGGAAAACTTGATCTCCCACGGTAAACTCCAAGGGTCACCCACGATTATCGACATAGCTCTTTTGGCGGCTTTGGGTAGTTGTCAAATTCTTGCAGATGATTGCGATATTCTCTGTGGTCTACTAAATGAATTCTGGTCCTAAATGGTGCTAGTTCCTGACTTCACTCCAGCAAGTAGGGGAACGACAAGGCATTCCATAAAAGCTTCATACGGGACCATAACAATGCTAGAATGATAACGGTTATTATAAGCAAATTCACAAAGAGGAAGATACTCATACCAGTTGTCACCAAGGTCGAAAACATAAGCACGCAACATGTCTTTCAATGTTTGGATCGTACGCTCGGACTGACCATCCGTCTGGGGATGTAAGCAGTGCTAAAGTATAACCCAGACCCCAAAGCCTCTTAAAAGCTGTCCTAAAAGTGATAAGTGAACTGGAGGTCACAGTCGGATACAATGGATGAGGAGACTCCATGAAATCGAACAATCTCATTAACATATAGACGAGCTAACTTACTGGTGGAGTCCATGGTTCAAATAGACAGGAAATGGAAATCTTGGTCAACCTATCCACAATGACCCAAATAACATTTCGACCAGAATAGGTCCTGGGTAATTTGGTGATAAAATTCATAATCACATGCTCCCATTTTCATTTAGGAACCGGAAGACCTTGTAGCAAGCAACCGAGTCTCTGATGTTTTGCCTTTATCCACTGACAAGTAAGGCATCAGGAGACGTAGTCAACTATATCATTCTTCATTCGTGGCCACCAATATTGTCCTTTTAAGTCCTGGTACATTTTGGCACTTTTGGGATGAATAGATAACTTGGAAGCATGGGCAATCTTAAGTACATTTATACGTATAGCTTCAAGGACCCAAATTTGGTTTCGAAATCTAAATAATCTATCATTAGAGATCCTAAAATAAGAAAATTCAACAGAAGTGAACTTACTAGCTAAGGCAAAGTGATTGTACAGTGTCCATCATCTTCCAACTGGAGGCCATGGTTTGGGCTAGCACAGCAGGCTCCCATCAACTTAGAGCATCAGCGACTACATTCCCTCTCCTGGGGTGATAAATGATCTAACAATCATAATCCTTCAGAAGATCCATCCAGCATCTTTACCTCATGTTTAACTCCTGTTGCAAAAAGATTTATTTGAGACTCTTGTGGTCAATGTAGATTTTAAAAATCTAACCATACAGATAATGCCGCCATATCTTCAGGGCAAAGATAATGGCTGCTAGTTCCAGATAATGGGTAGGGTAGTTTTGCTTATGAACTGTGAGTTGTGGGGATCCAAAGGCGACTACTTTGCCATGCTGCATCAAGAAGCACCCCAAACCAATATGAGATGCATCACAGTAAACTTGGAGTCTCCCCTCATTATCTGGGAGGATAAACACAGGACCAGAGGTGAGACAACACTTTAGTTCCATGAAGCTTTCACTGCACTCATAATTCCAAATGAAGGGCACTCATTTTCTAGTAAGTCGAGTCATAGGGGCAGCAATCATGGTGAATCCATCAATGAATCGTTAGTAGAATCCTACTAAGCCATGAAAACTACGTACCTCAGCCACATTGGTGGGTAGACTCCAGTTGGTCACTAATTCTACTTTAGATGGGTCTACACTCCTTCACTTGAGATTACATGACCGAGAAAAGAAACTTGATCCAACTAAAAAGAGCACTTGCTTAGTTTCACATACAGTTGGTTTTGGTGGAAACTCTCTAACACTTCAGCCAAATGCACAATGTGTTCTCTGTGGCTTTTGCAATACACTAGCATGTCATTAATAAAGATGATGACTTATCAATCTAGTGCGTGTAAGATAACTTGATTCATTAGGTCCATGAAAGCTGCTGAGGCATTGGTCAATCTGAACGACATACTCTAAACTTGTACAATCCATATCTATACTGAAAATTAATTTTGGAATATTTTCTTCTTTAATCCTCAACTGGTGGTACCTGATTTTGAGATGGATCTTAAAGAAAACTATGGCTCCTTGTAGTTGATCAAAGAGATCATTGATCTACAGTCACGTGGTTGAGTTCCCTATATTCCACACAGAGTCGGAGGGTACCATCCTTTTTTTTACGAACAACACCGGAGTGCCCCAAGGAGAATGACTAGGGCGAATGAATTTTTGCGTGATAAGATCAGAAAGTTGATGTTCCAGCTCTGTTAGCTCAGTGCGACTCATGCAATATATGGGCTTTGAGATCGGCTGGGTTCCAGGTAATAATTCAATCAGGAACTCTACCTCACGTGGGGAAGGTAGATTAGGAAGTTTGATGGGAAAGACATCAAAAAAATTGCAAAAAATTGGTATGAAACATACAGCAGGATCAACTTCCATATTCTTGTTCATTCAGTTATTAGATAAAGGATAACAACAACATTTATTTCTTTTTCAGGGATCATAAAGTTACAATTTTATTTTCACAGTCTATTATAGCTCTATTATTTTCCAACCAATCCATTCCTAGTATCATATCAAATCCTAAAATTTAATAGTATCAGATTTACACATACCTCTATTCTTGAAGTTTTTATCCTATAGTCCTTATATATGCAATGAGCCTCTAGTAGTCCTTTAGAGGGAGTATTCACTACTAACATTTTTCCTGAACTTCTGGTCTAAATCGATCAAATCCTTAGCAGAAGTATTATGAGTAGAAAACATACCCTAGATAAGAACAGGAGAAGAGAGGAGATCAAAGTCATCTAAGTGGTACACTTAACCTTGTGTTACGGGTCAGGCTACATCCTTCGGTCGCTGAGGGCAGTCTCTTATAAGGTGTTGGGTGCTTCTGCACCGATAGCAGGCATTATTGATATGTCGACAAGGCAGGTCACCATGCGAGCGACCAAAATGTTGAAAAGTTTAGTCAGCTCGGGCAGGTGGAGCTGTAGGTGGGGGCAGGGCAAAAGGAAGGGCAATTCTGGGTCATTTGTCTGGAGAGTTACTTACTGGGTCAGACAATCTTTTTTTAAGCTATTGGGGTTGTTGTTGGGCATGAACTCGGGTAAAGTGTTGGTGTTTAGCCGAGATAAGATCTTTGGCCAATTGGGCATGTTCAAGCACCTCTGCATACGAGTTGGGTGTCAGAATCGTGACACAGTCATAGATGTTGGCACGAAGGCCTTTAAGAAACTTCCTACCTTTTCAGCTTTCGGGGGTGATCGTTAAAGGGACAAACCTAGACAGTTGAACAAATTAGGCTACATAATGGGCTACAGACAAGATTCTTTAGCGGAGGTCCTAGAATTCCCTTTCTTTTCCCGAACATAAGCAGGGAAAAAGTTATCAAAGAAAACGTCCATAAAAACTTCCCAGGTAGTAGGGGTAGGCAGGACTTCTTTCTTAAGTCGCCACCAGTGTTTGGCTTCACCGTTTAACATGAAACCTACAAGAGGGACTTTTTGTTCTTCTGTCAAGTCTAATATAGAGAAGAACTTTTCTATTTGTAGGATCCAGCCTTCAACTACTAAAGGATTGGTGCCACTTTCAAAGTGTGGGGTGTTAAATTTCCTAAACTCCGCTCTATTGTAGGAGATAGACTGATTTATGTTCCAAAATTCAGGGGCAGGGGGTGGATAAGGGTTGGCCTGTTTTTGTTCTACGGCTGTAGTTAATCCTTGAATGGCTCAAAAAATTTCTACAAATTTAGCCCTGGTCGGATGATCTGGGGCTTCAGGTCGTTCAATATGCTCTACAGATGGTCTTCCCCGCGTCATTCCTACAAAAGAAAGGAAGACACGAGTTCTGAGTTTAATCTTTGAAAAGAGGACATTTTTCTTCCCTAGGTACTCTAAAAGGTTTATCTACCCTAGGACTCAGTGCAAGAGATTTGTTTCGCAAAATTTTGCTCTGATACCACTTGTGACATCCCAGGTACCAATTAAGACAAATGGGTATCAGATACAGATTTAGAATAATGAGTGCATGATAAAATTTATGCAGTAGAATCAAACCTTAATAAGTTCCTTACAAATATATATAATATTCCAAATACATACATTATTGAGGCAAGAAGTAGCTACAGAATACAAAACATAAGGGTTGCTTCTTTCACTATGCTACTGAATTCATCAGAGTGCAGGAACAATATACACTCAGACTTGTAGATCCACAGGATCCTCATAGACTTCCAAGGGTAGATTTGCCTGCTGTTCCTCATTTTTTTCTCATCTGGGGGGTGATGGAAAGAGTGAGTTCCATATGCTCGGTAAGAAAAATAGTATTAAATTAAACATCATAATATTTCAAAAGTTTATTATTTTATTTTACCATTTAGTCTCATCGTTTACCTAACTCATCATTATGAAAACCATTTATTTGAATACAAAAATGGCATATAGCACAGAAAATCAAATATGTATATATCATGCCAAATAATAAAGAAAATCAAATAAATCATGAAATGCACATATTTTTCGTGTCATGCTTCGCGAAGTTGTTATAAATTTTAATCTCTGTGGGCATATACAGATTTCTAACTATCCAAGAGGAATGATCAGATCAGATACAGATACGACAATTTACTCAGACCCACTTTTGGTTGGCCAAACCATGGTACGATCTATGACCACGGTCGTACCAACCATAGTGGCTCTAATAGATATCTATAGTTACGACATTGCTTAGACACAAGTGACCCCTACAAATAGTGCAATACCACTCTCGTCAGAGGGCACACCGTCATCAACTTGGATCGGTTCTTTTATATCTTTCAAGATTAGATAAGGGAAGGGAAAACAGACAACCCTCAGATATAAAAAGCCTAAAGAGACACTTGATGCAATATTCATGTCAATATAGATACACTTCAGACCATAAAGGCATTATTCAACTTTTCTCTTTTTTTTTTTTTACTTTTACTATTACGGATTACATATTAAATGTAAATTCATCAAGTGTCTGTAATTCACATGGCATGCTTGAAAACTAGAACAATTCAACTCATTTGCACACAGAGGCATACAAAACGGGCAAAATATCAATCATACTAAATTTATTTATTTAAAAATACTCATTAAGATGTTGAAAGTACAATTAGATTTCTTACCAAAACCTTGATGTTTTCTTCTTCATCACTTTCCCTTTCTTTCTCTACTTCTCTCACTAAGTTACTATATCTCTAAACCTTTGAAAAATGAAAGAAATGGAAGTGTGGAGAGGAACAGAAGGGGAAGGGCAATTTATAGAATTTCAGAACAGTTCGATTTGTTCCAAGTGGCAAAATTTGGTGAAGAGATAGGAGAAAAATATTCTTGGCATAAAACCGAGGGAGGAAGACTTCCTCCACCGGCAGCGGTGGCGCGTTGCCTAAGGTAGTAGTGGCGCACTGTAGGCTAGCCTACAGGCGCACAAATCTGCTGTTGCGTGTGCAGGGGCTAGTTTGAGCGCTTGCAGAGCCTAGGCGCACAAGGTGCCACGCTCGCAGGCCTAATCCGTGCAAGCCCTAGGTGCACAGGGCTTATCTGTGCAGGCTTGTTGTGCGAACGACATGCGCATAGTGTTCGGTGCTAGTCCGTGCACGAAGTGACGCACGAATGGTCCGCCTATGTGCGACAAGATTTGCACGCAGAAGGGATGTGTACGCTTTGAGCACGTCTCGTACAAGCTGGTGTGAGGATGGGACGTGCGTGCTGTGCATATGCCCTATAGCCAATGTGCGCGTATGCATGCGCTCACTGTGTTCAACACCCACGCGGGCAAATTGCTTTCTCGCGGGATTTTTTTCGTGCGAGTAGGTTTTCTCTTGTTTTGTCCTTTTTGATTTTTTTTCTAAATTTTCTTTTTAATTTAAAATAAGATAAAATAATTTTAAATAAATAAAAATAAAAATTAATAAAAAAATAAAAAATAAGAAAATCAAAATTACGAATCACGAGAAATATTAAACGGTATAAATTAATTTAAGTTTAAGGCAGCCAAAGGTCTGAATAAATAGAGTTTCCTAATTATTTTAGCACAATGATAGGTGAGATATTACAGTCATAGTTTTTCAGGATGTCCCTCCAACGTCTCTGCCTGATGTTCTGTTCTCTCTGAGAAAATATATATTTTAAACTTTTATGGTCAGTATAAATTTCTAATGTCTGGCTGTACAGATAGTGGCGTCATATCTTCAGGGCGAAGACAATTGCAGCCAACTCCAAGTCATGTGTGGGTTAATTATGCTTATTGAATTTTAGTTTTCTGGATCCATAAGCAATTATCCGACCGTGCTGCATCAAGACACATCCCAAACCTATATGAGATACATTACAGAAACCTTGAAATTGTCCAGTATTGTCAGGAAGGATCAACACTGGGGCAGAGGTGAGGTGATACTTCAACTTAACAAAACTGTCTTGACATTCTTTATCCTAAACAAAAGCTACACCCTTCTTGGTGAGGCAGGTCAAAGGAGTTCCAATATTGGAAAATGCATCAATGGATCGCTAGTAGTAACTGGCCAACCCCAAGAAATTATGTACCTCAACGACATTGGTTGGTCAGTTCTAATTAATTATAGCTTTAACTTTAGAAGGATCAATAGAAACGCCTTCGTCAGAAATCACATGACCAAAAAAAGAGACTTGGTCTATCTAAAAAGAACACTTGTTGAATTTTGCATACAAGTGATTTCAAGAGAGGGTCTCCAATACACGGGATAAATGGTCTACATGTTGTTCATACTTTTTCGAGTACACCAGGATATCATCAATGAACACAATAACATCTTGATCTAGTGCATGCTGGAAGACCCTATTCATAAGATCCATGAAAGTAGCAAGGCCATTAGTCAATCCGAAAAGCATTACCTTGAACTTCAACTGATCGTACCAACATTGAAAAGTTTTCTTGGGGATATTTTATTCCTTCACTCTCAATTGATAGTACCCTGAATTGATCGTACCAACATTAAACCCAATTTCATTCGATAACTAAAACACAAATTTAAAGAGTTAACGGCCTTGAGGCCCAAATAAATAGAGGTTTTACACAAAAATTAAGCGCAAAGTTTTTAGAGTGTAATACAAGGCTCATACGGGTATAATCATTGTCTAGGCATCATTGCCTCCATAAGCCTTCGTAAAAAGTAGTACAAGGGCTCAAGGTAGAGTGATGCTAGCCTTGGGCACAACTAGTTCAATTGGCACAAGCCTTAGGCAATGGTTGGAACTTCCCTCTTAGCATTATGCAAACCCTATATGGTTCTTATAGCCTGATGATCCAGTGGCCCTTTGCAGTTTCTTTGATAGCCTATAAGGAAGAAGAAAGCTCTAAGACTTAGAGTGATTTTTAATAACAAATAATCTAAAAAGAAAAAAATGAAATAAAATTAAAGAAAATAGAAAAGAAACGAAAAACCAAATGGGTTGCCTCCCATTAAGCATCCTTATTTATTGTCCTAGGCTGGACAGTTCCTTTTGGCTGTCAGTGGTTATCTACAGGGGTCTGTAGGATGAGTTCTTCAACTTTTTGCATTGTAAATTCTTCATAAAAACTTTTGAGTTAGTGTCCATTTACCTTGAATATTTTGTGCGTGTCTAAACTCTTGATCTCAACTGCTCCGTATGGGAATGTGTTCGTGACAATAAATGGGCATAACCGCCTGAAACATAATTTTCCTACAAATAACTTCATACAAGAATCATATAGTAGGACCTTCTATCCTACAAAGAACTGCTTTCTAGTGACCATTTGATCATGGAGGGACTTTGCCTTCTGTTTGTAGATTTGCGAATTTTTTTAAGCCTCATTTCTTATCTCCTCCAAGTCTTGTAGTTACAGTTTCCTATGTTCCCCGACCTCTTCGAGCTTCATGTTGCAGCTCTTAATTACTCAATAGGCCTTATGTTTCAACTTTATAGGGAGATGGCAAGCCTTGCCAAAAACCAGGTGGTATAGTTATATTCCAATGGGGTTTTTGTAGGCTGTTCTGTAGGCCCACAGAGCATCCTCTAGCCGTAAGCTCCAGCCCTTCTTGTTGAGGTTGATCGTCTTCTCTAGTATGGATTTCACATATCTATTAGCAACTTCTACTAAGCCATTGGTTTGTGGATGGTAAGTGGTGGAGGTACAGTAGATGATATGGTAATTTTGAGGAGGGCATTTGTGACATCCCAAATGTTAATTAAAGCATAAGGGTGCCAGATACAAAAATAGATTACGAGTGAATACAAGATAAATGTATATAGTGAAATAAATCCCTTATAAAATATTAATAGAGTTTCATACAACACTGATGCAGAAACAAAATTAATTACAAGAATCTACAAAAGATGAACTCATTAGAGTGCAGGATAACTATGCACTCATAAAAGTTTATAGATCCACGATATCCTCAAAGGCTTCAAGGGGAAGATCAACAATTGGTTCCTCACTAGAGGGGGCATGGAAAGGGATGAGTTTTATATATTTAGTAAGAAAAACAATATTTAAATAACATTAGTAAGATTTCAAAGGTAATTTAAACTGAAATAAAGTATTATTACTTACCATCAAGAGTCACATCATGGATTTTTATTAATCAATGAAAAAATTTATTTTATTAAAGAAAACATCAAGTTAAAGTCATATTATGTCAATCAAATCAATCATGCTAAAAATAGAGAAAATTAAATAAATCATGACATGCTCTTTATTTTATTCTTCATGTGAAGTCGTTCAAAATTCTATCTACTGAGGGCAATACAGATTTCTGACTACCCATGTGGAATGACCAATTCATTTAATATTATATCAGCAATTTGCAGTTTGCCAAACCATGACACGATCTATGACCATAGTCGTGCCAACCACAGTGGTCTTACATGTAAATTATGGCCACGACCGCACTTCACCAAAGGTGACCCTTATAATCATATCGCGTCACCACTCTCCTCAGAGGGTACGCCATCATCCACAGGGAGCAGTCCTTTCACATCTTTTCAAACCAGATGGGGGAGAAACAAAAATCCCTCAGAGATAAAAAGGTTAACGAACACTTTATGAATCATGCATGCTGATACCAATACATATTTCTCATGCCTAAACATCACTTCATGCTTTATTACTTTACCATCATACAATGTATCATACATCAACATTTATCCCAAGCATTTAATAATTTAAATTAAGCATGCAAATAAGTGATTTATATATGTTCACGAAACATGTATCAACACGTAAATCATTTTATTTAAGCGTATAAAATTAAGCATGCAGCCATTTAATTTAAACTTCGCTAATTTAATATAGAAATACTCCTTATGATGTTTAAAAATAAATACTAAATTCCTTACTAAAACCTTGGTGTTTCCTATGCCTTTTTTTCTTCTTTTCCTCTCTTTCTTTCTCTAGATCACTCGCTGTCTCTCTCTCTAATATCCTTTGGTATATGGAAGAATGAAATAGAAGTGATGTGGAAATGGTGAAGTGGGGGTCCCAATTTATAAAAAATATAGACTGCTGGATTTGTGCAAAGTGGCAAAATCTGGTGAAGAGAGAGAAAATTAAGGTGAAAAGATGAGATGTGATGACCGACGGATGTGATCGAAGGATGGATGACACGACGTGATGATGGCACAAAAACTAGAAGCACACCCCACAAACGACAATGGCATGCCGCCCAAGTTAGCAGAAGTATGCCACCCAGCTGATGGCGCACACTGCCCTAGCATGCTGCACGCCGCAGGCCTACTGCATGCAGGGTACTGTGAACATGCCTTATGCTTGTAGGCCTACTGTGTGCAGGCCTACCGCGTACAGACCTATTATGCACAGGCCTACCACGTGCAGCCCTACTACACACGCGGCACGTTCAGAAAGTGCATGGAGTCACACGCCTATCTACGGACGATGCTTCGTGTGTGCAGATTGTTCCTCGCATTCCGCGCAGATGGGATGTGCACCATTTCTCCTCCGTTTTTCCCTGAAATATTTTCAATTAATTTTAAATAAAAATTATCTACAAATAAATTAAATAAAATAATTTTAATAATTAGTTAACTAAATAAATATGAAATTTATCCAGAAATTCAAATTACGAAATTCAAAGAGTTTAAACGCCCTTAGGGCCCAAATAAATAGGGGTTCACATTACAATTTAAGCACTAAATATTTTGGGGTATTACAGCCTCCACAACCTGATTACAAAAATATGTCCTCCCTGTCACTTATCAATGCACGGGGTACTCCGAACCGGACAAAGATATGGGTTTTGATGAAGTTGACGACAAGTTTGATGTCATCGATTCTGGTAGCTTTAGTTTCCACCCACTTGGAGATATAGTCCATTGCAAGTAAAATATATGAGTTTCTAAAGGTGGATGGAAAGGGTCCTATGAAATCTATTCCCCATACATCAAAGATTTCGTAGACTAGGATGGGTGTAAATGACATTTGATCCCTAGGGCTTATATTTCTTGTTTGTTGGTAATTATCACATGTTTTACAATAGATATATGCATAAGAAAATAGGGAAGGCCAAGACAACCCATGCTCACAACACCTTTTATGCCATATGTTTAGGACCAAAGTGTCCCCCCCCCAAGCGTGAGAATGACAGAAGTTCAGGATGGAAGAAACTTCTACTTCAGGGACACAGGAGTAGATGATCTGATCTGCATAGGGCTTCTAAATATGTGGGTCATCCAACACATACTGTCTAGCATCCTTTCTGATTCTATCTCTCTCTGCTCTAGACAATTTAGTTGGCAGTGTGACGGTGACCAAGTAATTAACTATGTCGACGTACCAAGGTATGGTCTGCTATACTAAAAAAAGGTGTTCATATAAGAATTCATCTTTTACTAGCACAGACTCTTCATTTAACGGTAGACAGCAAAGGAGATCAGCAACCAAATTCTCTATACCCCTCTTGTCTTTTATTTTTATATCAAATTTCTGCAGTAGGAGAATCCATCAGATTAGACTTGGTTTAGCTTCCTTCATCTTCAACAGGTATTTTAACACCATATGATCTGAAAATAGAATGACTTTAGTTCCTAACAGATAGGTGCGAAACTTTTCCAAGGCGAACACAACAACAAGTAGTTCTTTTTTAGTGGTCAAGTAATTTACCTGAGCACTATCTAGAGTTTTAAAGGCATAATAAATTACGCACGGGTCTTTGCTTATTTTTTACTCAGGGACTGCACCTATAACCTGATTGCTGGCATCACACATGATTTCAAACAGTAATTCCCAGTTTGGTGGTTGTATAATCGGTGCTATCACTAACCTCTCCTTAAACATATCAAAGGCTTCTCTGCAAGGCATGTCGAATTCAAAATTTTCCTCTTTTTGTGGCAATTCACATAGAGGCTGGGTGATTTTACAAATTTTTTTAATAAACCAGCGTGTCCGAGAAATGAGCGAACCTCTCATATAGTCTTGGGGTAAGGTAGATACTTGATCACATCAACTTTTGCTTTGTCAACCTTTATCCCTTTCGACGACACCATATGCCCTAAGATTAGCCCTTGGTCAACAACAAAATGATATTTTTTGTACTTTAGGACAAGATTGGATTCAAGGCACCGTTTTAGCACCTTTGTGAGGTTATATACGCATTCATCAAAGGAGTCAACATAGACTGTGAAATCATCCACGAAGACTTCTATAATGTGCTCTAAAAATTCAAAAAAGATGTTGACCATGCACCACTAGAACGTAGCTGGGGCATTGTAGAACCCAAAGGGCATTCTCCTGCAAGCAAATGAGCCAAAAGGACATGTGAATGTGGTTTTTTCTTGATCTTCAGGCGCAATTGGGATTTGGTATAACCCCGAATAACCGTCCAGGAAACAGTGGTGTGTTCTCTAAGCAAGCCTTTCTAACATTTAATCAATGAAAAAAAGGGAGAAGTGGTCCTTTCTTGTAGAGGCATTCTATTTTTAGTAATCAATGCAGGCCCTCTATCCATTCTTCATGTCCGAAACTAGGTAGATGACTCTAGTGTGTAGTGACTTTAGGACCTCCTTCTTTACCACATCCATCATCGGTGGGTTCATCTATCTCTACGCCTATTTGTTGGGTTTGTTTTCCTCCTCCAGAAGTATTCTATACATGCAGGTGGAAGGTGATATCCCTTTAATGTTAGCGATAGTCCACCTGACTACTTCCTTATGTTCACAGAGTATCCTGATCAACCTTTCTTCTTTTGTCTTGCTTAGCTTGTTGGAGGTTATCACTGGGAGAGTTCTTCATTCTCCCAAGAAAATGTACTTTAAGTTCCCTGGTAGTGGCTTCAAGTCTAGTTTGGGGGCTTGTAAAATAGAAGGTAGAAGTCTGGTGTGAGAAATAGAAAGATCAGAATGTGAAGCATTACCTCTTAGATATTTGGATGATTTTAATTCAAATACAACCTCCTACAAACTCTTTCCAGTAGCATAGTCTTCCTCTAGAATCCCTAAACTATCAACATTCAAAGCATTACATAGTACAATATTCACTTCATCACCAAAACATAAATAAAAAATTTTTGCTTCAAGGAATCTATGATGTCCACACTGTATACACAAGATAGATCAGTAGGGTACTTTATGGAATTATAGACATTGAACTTTACCACATCTCCATCGAATTCTATGGTGAGGGTAGCATCCTATACACCTATTTTGGTCTTAGTAATGTGAGGAATGATCTTCCCAACAGAAGATTTGATGAGTTTGGTAATTTAACATCCTCCATGTCTAACACATAAAAATCAATCAAAAAGATAAGATTGTCTACCTGAACCAACACATCTTCTAAAACTCCCTCGGGATAGACAACAGACTTGTTAGCTAGTTAGATAATGACACATGTCTCCTTCACTGTTCAACATACAACTTGGAGTAGGTGGATAATGGCATCACATTGATGGAGGCCTCAAGATCACACATGGCCTTTCTTATGTCCAAGGTACCCATTTTATATGAAATGGTGAACATACCTTGGTCTTTACTTTTGGGAGGCAACTTCCTTTGTATGATAACCGACATGTTCTCCCCCACACTTACTCTTTCGTTGCAACTAAACTTCCTTTTGTTAGTACATAGCACCTTCAGAAATTTGGTGTATCGGGGTATTTGTTTAATCACCTCAAGTAGGGAGAGGTTTACCTCAACCTTGTGGAAGGTCTCTAGGATTTCTTGGTCTTTCTTATCTTTCCTTATCATGGTAAATCTTTCGAAGAAGGGTGGTTTAATCGTGAATGGTGCTAGCTGATCAGAATCTTATTTTGGTTGGTGGATGTCTTCATCATTAGTAGCCTCGAGAGCCTTGCCCAAGGCTTCTGATTTAGTGCCCTTCTATATGCCTTGCCTAAGGCTTGGCTGACAAGGATTTTCTTATAGCTCCTTGCCATTTCGTAGCCTGATTGCACTCACATTTTGCCTTGAGTTTCCTTATGTCTAAAAGGGTAGTTTACCTTGGGACTCTAATTTTCTCATGGACATCGCTAGTTGACTCATATGGGTTTCTAGATTCTGGATACTGGACCTCGTTTCCTAAGTGTTAGTGGGAAGGAATTTAACTATTTCTTTAAGGGACATAACTGCTTTGGGACTATCGATTGTTATTGTGGAATGACCTGGTATGATATTGTTGAAAGTTCTACTACCTCAGCCTGTAGCTAAAGTTTGGGTGGTCTCTCCATCCAGGATTGTATGTGTTAAAATATAGGTCATATCTCTTTTGTGGCTGATTCTAGAATCCTTCAACATGCATAACATGTGATTGGTCATCCTCTTAGAGTGTGGGGCATAAATTTGTTAGATGTCCTAAGTGTGCAAGCTTCTACAAACCCTCACTCATGGTGTGTTTTTTACAACAATATTTTGCACCAGGTGAGTTAGTTCAAAAATTTGATGTTCAAGGGATGAGATACTTACCTCATTCACCCTCCTTGGGGTATCTCGTAGAGCTCTGAATTGTTATGAGGTGGCTGCCATAATTGATATTAGCTCTCTAGCCTTTTTGGGTGTCTTGTTTACTATGGCACCTCCGCTTGCCGCATCCAACATTCTTCTTTTTGAAAAAAGTAATCCCTCATAGAAGTAGTGGATGAATGATTACTCTGATATGTCATGTTGCAGGTAACTTGTACACAGCCTCTTGAATTTCTCCCAGTAATCATGAAGGCTTTTGGTATCTTTTTGCTTAATCCTACATATTTATCTTCTTATTCCTACAGCGTGGGAGACGAGGAAGAATCTGTTCAAATATGATATGACCATCTCAGCCAAGGTTGTGATCAAACTAGGAGCTATGCAGAGTAGCTAGTCTTCGGCTACATCATCTAACGAGAAAAGAAATGCCCTCAACTTGATCTATTCCTCAGAGACTCCTTGCGGCTTCATACTAGAACATACAATGTGGAATTCTTTAAGGTGTTTGTGTGGGTTCTCATTCTCCAATCCACTAAATTTGGGCAGCAAATGGATCAGGCTAGAATTCACCTAAAAAAGTACATCCAAGTTTAGGAAGGAAATGCAGAGAGGTTACTAGTTTTTAGGTGGGGCAACTAGCTTTCTTAGGGCATGTTCTTATGCCATATGTTCTAGTTCTATCTTGGTTTCAGTTGACGAACTATTTTCTTCAACCCTCTTGTTCTGTGGACACGTTTGTCTTCTTCGTTTGGTCTATTTTCTCAAGCTTTTTTTTGTCTTTTTTATCTCCAGATCATAGAGGAGAAGTTCTCCACAATTAGACCTGATCATAAAAATAGAAAAGCATAATTATCTTCTCAATTCCTGGGCAACGACGCCAAAATTTGATGGGTCCCAAATCCACCAAAAATGAAAGTCCTATTTAACCAGCAAAATAGAGTTATAGTAATGGTAAAAAATATCGGATCCTCAGGGAATCAAGAATGACTTTTCTTCCACAATCGACGAAAGTAAATACAAGGGGGACTTCCTTTGATTTTAAACTATTGAAAGTGACAAACTACTAAAATTAAAACAAAGAAATAGATGGCAATAAGGGAAAAAAATAAAATAGTCCCAGTTAAAGAAGCAGCTAGATTCTAGTAATGAAATTGATCATTGATGCAATGGTTAGTTTTATTGAAGCTTAGCAAGCCAGTTATGGTTATCGGAGACATTCTGACAATTGATTCTTCCTTAATTATAAACCAAACAAGAAACATTCGTTGGTTGATTCTTATTGATAAAAAGTCCAGGAAATGTTCATAGAATTTAATTTATCAATGGTCTTGAGAATTAGAAGAACTTGGTTCTAGTCATCAGACTCAACCACATAATTCACTCAGTCAGATTGCCTATTATTTTAGTTCAGAGACTAACTTACCACTAGGCATCGAAATAGATGAAATAATTACGGGTTCAAGGTGTTTCGAATGGCAATATGCTCTCGTGTCACATGAATAACGGGCCCTGTTCAACAAGTAACAAATAATACTAATAATATGCACAGAAAAATAAGAAAATACTGACACTTTAATAAAACTAGAACTAAAGAAATTAGATCTCACATTTTACACTGGAATTTTTAATAAATATGTAATTGGGAAATAAAGTTATTAGCCACTCATAGTACGTTCAGTACATAATAGAGTTTTTATTTCTACTGAAAAGAGAACAAAAGAAAAAAACTTCACGAGGTTGTCAGTATTATAATGCGTGAGGGCCAGGATGATCCCCTTTTCTATAATTTTTTACTCCTTTTAAACCCAAGAAGCTTAGGGTTTTCTTTTTGCAAAGATAGGAATCTTTCCAAATGATCTCGGTTTCCTTCTAGCTTTTCAAAATCATCTCTTCCTTGATTCTCAGTTTCCTTTTCCCGATGCAATAGGATGTCCTTTGTTATTTAGAAAGCGCGACTTTTTTCAAATTTACTACTGCATGTGTCTAAGCCTTGGTCGAGGCTTAGTCTAGTGTAATTTGGCATTTGTTGTGCATCTATGGTGTTAGTTGTGCCCAAGGGTTACCTGTGCATCGACTGGTCTTTTACTACTGCGGGAACATAAGCCTGCCCTAAGGCTTAGTTGTGTGTACCCGAGTCTTGTAGCCCTTTCTAATGCATTACCCTTGCCTGAGACTTATAGATAAAGATCTACTATCTTTTCTTGGGTATAAGCCTTGTATGAGGCTTATTTTATATGAGCCAAAGTTTCCTGTTGCTATCAGGTTTAAGCCTTGACCAAGGCTTAAACCATATTTGATATCTGCTTCACAAAATCTACTTTATTTATGATGTTTTTATGATGTTGAGCTCCATCTTCTGTCATATAGCAAAATGAATGAAATACCTTAAATCATATGGAAAACAATTCAATTAAGTATGACGAAGACGTTTTTATGCGCTATCACAGCCTCCTGTGTTTCAGTCAAACTTGACATCCTTTTTAAACCAATTAATTCAAGGGTGCCGCTATGGAACTAAAATCCTTTACAAACCTGTGGTAGAAACTTGTTAATCCATGGAAACTTCTTACCTCACTTGCAGTTGTCAGCCTAGGCTACTCATTAATGGCTTTTATCTTCTCCTCATCTACCTTAATGCCTTGAGCACTCATCACGAACATAAAAAGTTCAGGTTTTCATTACAAAATGTGCACTTATTGGCATTAGCATAAAATCATTTTTTTCCTAAGAACCTCGAGGACAACTCGGATATGCTGGAGATGGTCATCTAAGTTCTTATTATAAATCAGGATATCATCAAAATATAACACTATAAACTTCCCAAGGAATGGACGAAGGACTTGGTTCATAAGGCTCATGAAGGTGGTAGGGCCATTAAAAAGACCGAAGAGCATTACTAAGCAGATCGTTTTCCATTCATCTTTGGGAGTCATCCTAATTTGGTGATATCCACTCTTAAGATCTATTTTGGTAAAGGTGGTCGCTCCACTAAGTTTACCCAACATGTCATCTAACTTGGGAATAGAGTGCTTATACGTTACTGTAATCTTGTTGAGGACTCTACAATCGACACACATCCTTCAGGAACCATCCTTCTTAGGTACTAACAAGATACAACACAAAGGCTTAAGCTTTCCCTAACATTTTTATTTTCTAAAAACTTCTCCACTTGTCATTGGACTTCCTTGGTTTCCTTCGAGTTACTTCTATAAGATGGTCGGTTAGGAATGGTAGTTCTAGGAACAAAATCAATTTAGTACTCGATCCCTCGAATCTGTTGAAGGCCATATGGAATCTCCTTCGGAAAGACATCCTCGAATTCCTATGTAAGAGAAAAAATACACTAGGCAAAGATTCATCAAGGTCCAATAATTTTAAATAAGCCTTCATGTATCGTAGTACAACTAGACTCTTTTTCGCACAAATCGCTTGCCTCACCTCTCTTTCCCTCACATAAAGACTCTTGTGTTTTTTCTCTCTCAGTCTCTCTAATTGGGCCCCATTTACTTTTCTTTTTCTCTCTCTGAATGTTCCTCATAAGCCCTTTTGACCTTTGCTTGGTCCTTATATACCTCTTGTGGTGATAGAGGGATGAGAACATGGGTAATCATGCATAGGGGCAACATCACAACATACCTCATCCTTGTACTTACCGATGAAAAAGGATACCATGACTTGCTTGGTTACCTTTACTTCACTGCATTCTTTCAACCACTATAACTGATAGGGGTTGGGATCGTTTGTGCACCCCAATCCCAATCTTTCCAGAAGTAGGGTATTGACCATGTCTGCACAACTTCATCCATCAATAATCATACTACACACCTTGTCATTAACTAAGCAACAGGTGTGGAACATGTTCTCCTATTGCTCATGGTCTTTGCTCTTAACTTGCAACTTAAGAGCTTTTTATAGAATAAGTACATTAATGTTCTGAGACATAATAAAATACCTACAAGAAAAGGTTATTGGAAGCAAATAAACTCTCCCTCACCTTCACTCATGTTTACCTCATAATCTCTCAAACTATAGCTTCTTCTGTCGAGTTAAGCATTCGGAATCGGTTTGTTTGGATTAAGATCTGCACATTAATCTTTCTGACACAAAGAATCCTAATGGAATATGATTTCTACAGAATTTTAGAAACAAGCACACATAAGAAGGAATTGTGTGCTTTTATTTATATGTCAAGAAACTAGGAACGATTAGTCACCTAAATATGTAATGGAACAAAAGAACAATGAAATAATAGAAACGAAGATCATAAAGAAGATAAGATGGACTTAAAGCATAGGGATCCGATCAATCTCGATGGATATAACCAAAAGGTGTATCCTTATTACACTACCTAGTGTTGGTTACGCTCTACGAATGATCAAGTATCTTCATGCAACATTAACCAAAATTTTAGGATGCAAAATGAAAATTAAACATGAAGCATGAAGGTTTTTGCTCACAGTGGGTGAGTTAATCTTCCTTTTACTTTATGCAATAGAATTAAAACTAAAAGTTTTCACGTACGCTGAGTAGGTGATTTACTCTTCCTTTGACTCCTCAAAGGTTTTCCATCACACAATAAGGCAGTTATTCTTCTTTTAAATGTTTGAATTCAAACAACGTGCCAATTGCCTTATGGTGTGTAATTGGGATATTTTTGGTTTTTTTTATTTTGTATTTTTTTTCTTGATTAATAATAGAAACATAAAACCACTTGACGTAAACGGATAATTATGAATCCAAACGGGAAGCAACACGAATTAACAATTAAAAATAAATTTGAATGTTAATTAATTAAAAGAGAATACTAAAGTAATAAAAGGATAATAGGTTCACTAGGAGCCTAAACTCTTACACTAGATGATATGGCTCACAGTATGCTTTATGACTAAAAGACACAGGAGGATACCAGAAGGATTGTTTGACTCACGGAACCTCAACTAAATATGCAATTAGAGACTTAATCGCCTAAATAAACCCCTCCCTTACTTGAATATACACGCAACTATATGGAATACAAAAACATGAAATAACAAACTTAAAATGAGGAAAAGAAAGACGCCACAACTTATCTGATAAGTCAATCTCAACTCCTCGGTTCAACAAGACTTCAAAAAGATCACTAACTTCGAAGAACTTGAAGACACTAGAAAATTAGCCAAAGCTAACTTTTAAAAAAGTGCAAAACTTTAAATTTAACAATATCAAAAATTGTGATTACAAAGCTAGAAATTAAGCTTTTATATAGGTTTTTATTTTATATTTCTAATTGGAATAGGATTTAGAATTCTTATCCAAATTCTAAGACCTAATTTAATTAGAAAATAAATATATAATTAATTAAAATAATCAAAATAATCTAATAAAATCATAAAATAATCTTTTCTCTTTATCCAAATCTTCAAGAATCTTGATCTCCCTTGGACTTCAACTTTGAGTCGAAACTCTCCTCCAATTTAGCACTTTAATCACATTGAATAATTGTAGAAAAATAAGAAACCTTTCAGAACTTGGAAAATTGAGAAAAAGAGTCCAAAATGTCTTAGAAAAAACTCAGTATGCAGATCAAAGGTGAGGGTCACGCGCGTGGTGTGGACTTACCATGGAAATCTGGGTCACATGCACACGGAGTGTTGGGCATGTGTTTGTCTTCCTACAAACATGCACATTATAACACGCATGTGACACATCTCCTACATGCCTATGGGCACGCGTTGGGTGCGCGGGCGCTGCTGCTCACATGCTTCGCATGCTGCTTCAATCGAGAGGTGGTCCCACCTTTATGGATTGGTTCTCCCACATGTGTGAGAGTCCACACACATGCTAAAGGCATGTTAGATGCACGACACGTGCCATACGCTAATTTTCTAGACTGGATTGCTTCTTTTGGGCCTTCTCCTAGGTTCAATGGTGATTTCACTATTCACCATTCTTGGGCCAAAAGGTTGAAGATATTTTTGAATTTCTTGGTCTGGCTTCTTGTAATCGGACCTATGGGCAACTGAATTTGATTTCCTATTGGTCTTATGATGTAATCCTAGACAACCTAAATTAATTCTAAAGATATAATCCCACATTAAGGAGGAATCCCATGGAAATCTGGACTCCTTCACAGTAATTACCCACGAGTTCACAACAGTAGAAAGTCATGCCCACGCAGCATAAACAGATGTGCACACGTAATTCCTGCAAGTCATGTCCTAAATAGACGACCAATTCCAACAACTTTCTATTTCAAAAATAGGATCGGATCAAATAGAAAAGTAAATTTCAGTTTCCTAAATGGGAATGCCTACAATACGAAAGTAATTTTATCCTTGACTACTTTCATAATTGAGATTATTCTGAGAGATGATACAAGTTTTTCCATGGGATTTTAAGCCTCAAGTGAGATTAATGGGCTTAAAGAATTATAGGGAAGCCTAACTGAAGAGAGACGCAAGGATCTATGGGCCTAAGGAGATTGTGCTCAAAGGAGAGGAGGTCAGCCCATGCCGCACCTTGGAAGGGCCCCCCGCATGCGCATCCTTCGCATATGTACAGGTGAACGACTTCGCATGCCCAGCATGTGTTAGTATGTGTACAGACAGTGTGTGCATGAAAGCAGTATGTGCAAGTGCGCACCAAGCAGGGTGCCCAACGCCCCGCACCCGCTTGATGTGTTCAGACCATGCGCACGCCCAGCACTCAGTATGTGCATAGGCCTAATAGGCCAGATGCACGCCAAGTGTGACGCGATAGAAGTTGAAGACATGGCTAAACCAGTGGAAGGCAGGAAACGGGCTAGTATTGATGATCTTTTGGGAAACAAAAATAAATTATGAAACGATAGTACTCAAGGTTACTTTATCCCTGATCAAGTATCAAGTAGCGAGACCGAATGTACCAAATAGAAACCCAGACCTAGGAAGAAACAATACCAAAAAGTCCCAGAAACTTAAAGAGCCTCACAACTAAAGAATGACTCGGCTTGAAAATCCAGACCTAAGAAGAAGGCCCAAATGTTGTCTAGGTATGGGTACCCATGGGGTACACATGGGTCGCAATGCAAGTACGAGATACTTGGCTCTCATGCCCACCGATATTCCAAAAATCCATAATGAACAAATCGTAGCGACATTATACCCTGCAGAAAAACAATAGGTAGGCAAATTGCTTCACACATAGACACAGAGCCCCACGTGCGAACGAGGTTGCTCGCGTGTGTGCTAAGCATGTGGCTTAACTCACATGCCCCACATATGCACAGGCGCACGCATGCCCAGACGGACTGTTAGCCCAAGTTTGAGGCAATGCCCACGCGCTTGAAATCAGCCACGCGTGTGTAGGACTCGACGACTGGACGCGTGCATAACATGCATCCAAGCAAGGAGCCCACCCAACAGGGCCAACACACAGCCTGTGGCCTAACCCATGGGCTTGCTTTGCACGACCCGCGAGGATTGGTTGGCCCAACCTGCACGGGTTGCCCAACCCATGACCCAGTCGACCCCTTTCCCACTTTTTTTATTTTTTTTTATGTTAATTCTTCCTGGACCCCACTTTAATTTCCCCATGTTTTTAAGTAATTGCCACATGTTTCAATTAATTTTCACATGTGTTTTACATGGAAACAACAAGGGATAAAACCTATCCTATTTTAATTATTATTTAACGTAAATCCATCTATTAGTATTATTTAATTATTTATTTGAATTTTAGATTGGGATAAAATAATATTTTATTATATAATTATCCTAGATTAGGATAGAATTTTATTTAGAGCATTATTTTATTAATTTTCAAGTGATTGTGATCAACTAGAATTATCCCAGAAAAAGTTTATGAATAGGTATTTACCCATAGGTTGTAAGCATAATTCATTTGAGAGAAATAGTATTGAAAGCTTTGGTTTTTCTTCAAGAATTAGCATTTTACTAATTTTTTTAGCTTCTTCAAGTTCTTGAAGAAACAGGAGTCTTCAAAAGTCTTATTGAGTCAAGGAGTGGGGATCAACTTATCGATAAAGTATGTGGTATTTTTCTTTTCTTATTTATTTTTCCAAGTCTTTGTTTTCGCATTCTTTTTAGGATTGTAGATTCAATTAAAGGGAGGAGTTTTCTAGGAAGTTAAATTTTGGTTTTGCACATGATGTGTGAGTTATAAGAGTTGATCGGATCCTTCCCATACCTTCTCGTGTTATTTGCATTTTTGCATAACAAAAGCAGAATAGCTACCTAATTGGTGATTGAAAAACCTCTGAGAAATCAAAGGAAGAGTATCTCACTTAACGAGTACGAGCGAAAACTTTTATTTTTATTCAACACATTATCCACGTTAAATTTTTGAATTATATTTCTATAATCTTGCATAAACATTGCACAAATAAATTTGACCGGTCGTAGAGCATAGCCGACAAATTGGGAGTAATATAAATAGAAACATCCGTCGATTCTATCCATCGAGATTGATCGGATCCCTACTTATCAGTCCGTCATGTCAATCTTTGTCATCTATATTTATGTCTTTTATATTACTTTTGTTCCATTGTTAAAATTAAGTGACTAATTGTTACTAGTTTCTTAACACACGAGAGTAGTAACGAGCAGAAATATCTGCCGTCAATGGACGTAGGTAAAGAGAGTATCACTCAACCAATATAGGGAGATGTGTTTGTGGCTCAACGAGCACTAAACATACAAATTAAGCCCGAAAGAAATGATTAGAAAGAAACTATTTTCCACTCCAGATGCTTAGTTAACGGAAAGGTCTATAGTGTGATAATTGATGGAGACAGTTGTGCTATTGTTGCTAGCACCTTGCTAGTGGATCAGGCAGGATTAACTTGCAAACAACATCTTATCCCCTATAAATTACACTGGTTGGATAATAGTAAAGAGATCAATATTACTCAGCAGGTATGTGTTCTATTTTTTATTAATAGTCACACATATAAGATATTGTACGATGTGGTTCCCATACAAGTAGGGCACCTGCTATTAGGCAAGCCATGATAATATGATCAAGATGTTTGCCATGCTAGTGAAAAAAATCAGTACTCTATCCGAATGGGTAACCTCACCCACATTTTGACACCTTTGTCAAGGAGAGATGCTTATGAAGACCAACTCAAAATTAAAAAGTCATCCGACGAGTTCACTAAAAGACAAGCAGAGAAGGGCAACAATTCAAACCCAGTCAAAAGTTGCTTCTTCATTCAAGAACAACCCGAGCACCCCACCAATTGTCTAGTAAATCCTCTGTCTTCTTTGATCGTAGATGAAAAATTTATAATCACTGCAAATTCGAGGACAAATCTTTCGAAGAAAGGAGGATGACATGATAGTAGTTGAAGACATGCCTAAATTAGTGCAAGACAAGAAGGGGTTAGTAGTAATGATCTTCCAAGAAATGAAAAGAAACAATTGCGAAGTTGACAATAATAAAAGGCTACTCTATCCTCGATCAAGTGTGAAACAGCAAGGCCAAATCCACTAAACCAAAACCTTAACCCAGGAAGAAACAACACCAGAAGGTGCTAGAAACCCGAAGAGTAACGGTCTTCACCGTTAAAGAATGGCTCAGCCTAGAAGAAAGCCCAAATATTGTCTAGGTATGGGTACCTATGGGGTACACATGTGTCATAATGCACGTATGGGATACTTGGTCTGCATGCTTGTCGATATTCCAAGAACCCGTAATTAACAAATTGAAGCAATCTTTACCCTGCAGGAAAAAAAGAGGTAGGCAAATTCCTCAGCATGTGGACATAAAGCCCCACATATGAATGAGGCTTTCCGCATGTGTGTTGATTATGTGACCCAACCCGCACGCCCCACATGCACACAAGCGCATCTGTGCACACACAAACTGTGCATTAAAGTGCACAGAGTGCTTGCACCAGCGACCAGCTGGCCCTGCGCGAGGCACCAGCCGCGCACGTGCAAGCCCCTGTGGCTAGAGGCACACACAACATGCGTCTAGGCCAGGAGCCCACTCAGTAGGTCTAACGTGTAGCCAGCGACCCAATACACAGGCTGGCTTTGTGCAACCTGTGCAGACCGACCAACTTAAACTGCACGAGTTGCCAACCCTTGACCTGGCTGACCTCTTTCCAGCTTTTTAAAATTTTTTCTTTTATATTAATTCTTCCTGGATCCCACTTTAATTTTCCCATGTTTTTAATTAGTTGCCATATGTTTTAGTTAATTTCCCAATGTGTTTTACATGGAAACAATATGGGATAAAGATTAACCTATTTTAATTATTATTTAATGTAAATCTATCCCTTAGGATTATTTAATTATTTATTTGAATTTTAGAGTTGGATAGAATAATATTTTATTATATAATTATCCTAGATTATGATAGAATTTTATCTAAAGTATTATTTTATTAATTTTTAAAGAATTATGATCAACTACAATTATTCCAAAAAAAGTTTATAAATAGACATTTACTCATAGGTTGTAAACACAATTCATTTTAGAGAAATAATATTGAAAACTTTGGCTTTCTTTCAAGAATTAGAATTTTTCTAATTTTCTTTTAACTTTTTCAAGTTCTTCAAGAAGTAGGAGTCTCCAGAAGTCTTGTTCAGTCAAGGAGCGGAGATCAATTTATCGGTAAGTCTGTGGTATTTTTTCTTTCCTAGTTTATTTTTCTTAATATTTGTTTTTGCATTCCTTTTAAGATTGTAGATTTAATTAGAGGGAGGGATTTTCTAAGCTGTTAAGTTTCGGTATTGTTTATGTTGTATGGGCTATAGGAGTTGATTCAATTCTCCTCCTACCCTCCCGCATCAAAGCACCTACACACGCCCATGCCCAGCACCTGCGCATGCCCATGCCTAGTAGGCCAAATGCATGCCTAACCCCCAGTCTTCGTGCGGATCAAACTCAGGCAGCAGACCTGCCTGTGCTAAAAATATAATTTTAAGATTCATAAATTTGAATTTTTGAGCTCTTTCTTTAGAACTAGCCTTGTATTAATTTTAGTATCTTTAAGTTCTTCAAAGTTAGAGAGCTTTCTGAAGTCTTGTTTGGTTGAGGAGTTGGAATTGACTTATTGGTAAATCTGTTGTGTCTTTCTTTTTATCATATTATTTACCTAGTTCTTAGTTTTTTGGATGCCATTTAGGTGGTAGTAGATTCAAGTAGAGGGATGGTTACTTAGGCGGTTAAGTTTCTCAATTGTATGCGTTAGATTGTGGTTCCAAGAGTCAAAACGATCCTTCTTTTCCCATACCCTCTTGCATCACCCTAGCTCATTATGGACACTTGTATCCCTCCCTTTACAAGATGGCTTATTTCCTGTATCTTTTTTAGTATCTGACATGTCTGGGATCGAGTCACAATGTCTTCAGCTTGTGTTATCTCACTTGATTGAAGGCCCTCTTAGCTAAGAGGCCTTGGGTTGAAGGCACTCTTGGCCGAGAGGCCTTGGGTTGTCTTCTTATTGAGCCGTAAAGGCCCCATGCTCCTCAGGTCCTTCTTGGGCCAATATGACATGCTTCTTACAACTTGTCCTTCACTCGTGTTAACTTGTACTTGGAGGTGTCAATCCCGCAGGAATCCTGAACACTGTGGGGCTTGTCTTTTGGGTTTGAATTAGTCCTTCCCTGTATCACATAAAAAAATTTCAATAGGCGATCATAAGTTTTCATGCCATCATATATGGCACATGTCAAATCTTTTTAGTCATTTATGTGGTACCAATTAAGGAAATTTAACCATCATAGAATTTTTTACCCGACACTTTATATCTCGTTGAGACAAAACTCAACTTGATCATGACAGTCCCATTGACATATTAATTAACTAAGTCATAGGTTTTATTGAAACAAACATTATAATTCAAGTACTACTAGCCTATAATACACTTATAAATTATCAAGTTATATGTTATCAGTGAGGTTTGAACTAGTAAACTTAAGTAGAGTGCAAAGATCTTAATCACAAGATCACCATATTAGTGGTAATTAATTATAATATATTTAATAGAAACAAAGATATAAAGAGTTAATTACACATTTAATAATTTTCTACTCAAACTACTCCTTTAAGCGAACTCATAAAATTAAAAAAAAAAGTATATATTTGAAAAAATTAATTTAGTACATAAATGTTTACCAAATTTAGATTAGAAGGACCTTTTGGTAATTTTGTAGGTTTGCTCCTTATGTTACTATAGTCAAATGAGATAGACATTACTGATATTTTATTTGTGAAATCTAACAGTTAGTAATGTCACATGTTTGACATAAATACCAACATGTAAACCAATGATTGGATGCTTAAAAATGATTCCACATAAAAAAGATGGAACCTATTTCTTTTAACTCTTCATTAGGATTTTCAACCAACAACTTTGAAGTTGTCACGTTGTCGCATACCATGTGTGGATGGTCTAACCCTCCATCATTGCTTTATAACCCTAAAAACAATCTTTTTCTTGACTCTCTCTATATCTCTCTCATTCATTCTCTCACTCTCTATATTGCCAAAGGTTTCAGATTTTGAGAGCTTATGCTTCATCTTCTTCATTCATCTTCTTTAATTTACTCTCTTAGTCTTTTTCTCCACCCTAAAACTCACCATTCATGTTTTTTTCCCTTATTTATAATTCAATCATCAAGCTTTGATGTCTTGTGGGGCTTTTCTGAATTCTTCTCTCTTTATCATCTTATTTTTCTTAAATTTTTTCTCCTCAAATCTAAAGCTCACCATTTCGCTTTATCTAATCTTTTCACACCATTATACTTTTTTTATCTTCTTTTCTTCTTTGGTATCTTGGTAGATCGATTGGTTTTTTTCTCTTGATGAAAAATGGAGGTAGTGAAAAACAATCGTCTTTAAAAAATCTCTATCCTAACTTTCGCTCAAGGCCTCTTTGTCCTGGTGGTTGATCAAGACACAACCATGCTCATGTACCTGTCTTCACTGCTTGAACACTACAAGTACAGGGGTAAACTCCCATTTATGTGTGTATATATTGATATACATATATATATCAAATGGATCCAAATTTTGGTTATTGCTCTTTATCTTAGTTTTGTTTAATTTACATTCTTAATGTCACAAAAATATGTTATTATCTACCTATAGATTTGGTTTTGGATTCTCTCTCCACGTATGCATATGTATTTATTATATATGTTTGTGCATGTTTGCATATGTATTGGTATAGATCTTACAAGGTATCTATCTATACCAATATCTTGTATAAAAATGGAGATGTTTTAGCAAAATTTATTCAGATTTTTCATGGATCTACAAGTTAACCATACAACATAAATAATAAAATTACATCACCCAAATAAATATGAAAAACAATTGAATGAAAGGTTGGTATTGTAATGTATATACATATTGATGCGTTAAATTTTTATCATATTTTTATACCATTTTTTTCTTAAATTTGGAAGAATTTTTTGAATAAAGTTTTGAGTTAAAATCAATTAACTAAATAAAATTTTATTATAGGTTATATTGGTAAAGAAAAGAGAAAAAAAAAGAAGCTGAAAAGAGAAGAAGGATAAAAGAAGAAGCCCAAAGCCTAGACCATACAAGTCCAAGCCTAGATCTGTAGCAGCTAAGCCCAACACCGACACTCAAAACTACGTTATTTTGAGAGCTGAAAACTAGAAAGGAGTTGAAAAGGAAAATAGGGCATGCAAAAACCAAATCACCTCTCTCCCAGCCGCCTATAAAAAGGAGACAGAGAGACAAAAAAAAAGAGGGAGGAGAGAAAAGGAGGAGAAAAATCATAGTTGTAAAATAGAGAGAAAGAAGAGATCTAGAGAGAGATAGGAGCTAGAGAGAGAAAATAGAAACCAAATCTACAAACACAGTTAGCATAAGCAGAGGCGAAGGGAAGCAGATGCATCGGAGAAAGAGAGAGAAGCAAAGAAAAATTATCAAGTAATTTATTTATTTTATTTTCAATTAACTTATTTTTGGGTAAACATTTTTAGGATATTTTGATGAAATTCAAATGTTAGTATTTGAGATTTTTCAAATATTTCTTTTTAATTAATTACATGAGTTAATTTTTCTCAAATACACTTTGTGTTGCTCAAACCACCATGTTCAATTAAATTTCTTCCGTCAGAATAATTGACATAGTCTAAATCAAAGGTAAATTTGCGATTTAATTTTTAGCTTTTTTCTTGTTGCAATTTAACAATATTAACTTAATTAAGTTGTGAGAATTTTTCATCTCATAGCTTCATTTGTGATTGATAGTTTTAGAGTAACAAGAGTGAAATTCCATCGATTAGACATATACTATTAAGCATTAATTAGACTTGAACATGAGTAATATAGTCGAGTTAATATGAAGAAATTGAATTATCATATATTTAACTGACTCAAGTTAATAATTATTATAAAATGTTAGCAGTTGTTAATTGATAGACCAAGGGAATACTAGGAAGGAAACAAAAAGTATAATTTAAATTCAGGTGAAATCAATTACTCTGGTGCATTTCTCTTGATAATTGTCCTAATTTTAATTTTTTTTCTCTGATTAAGTTGTTTTAATAAGTTTAATTTCAATTTCTAGATAATAGTTGAATTTTCTACAATTTTGGTACTTGATAAGCAATCATTGTGGGACGATATTACACTTATCAGTTTATTACTTAAATGATTTTGTGCACTTATGAATTTGCCCATCACATATATATAATATAAATACATCTAGATTCTCCTTTTTAAGTAAATATATTATATTTTTCCTTTTTGGCGAAACGGAAATTGCTTTTTGGATATGGAAGCGAACATATATAGGTTTGTCCATGTATACATGTTTCATTTTATCTAACATTTTTCTTAATGTTTTCTATTTTTTTTGTTTGAGACTGATACTTGATTATTTTTATAATTTAAAATTTAGATTTTTTTTTTCATGTAAATCGTTGTCCTTTATTTTCTTTTCATAAATTTTTAAACAAAGAAAAAAATCATATTTATTATATACTATATATACCTATCTGTCATTTTAGATACATATAAAAACACATGTACTTGATTAGATTCATTTATTCATTATTGTTAAAAATAGAAAATTATGGGTGATGATATCAAATAAATTAAAAGGGAACATAATTTGATAACAAATGTTATATAAACGACAAAATACATTTTTTTTTCTATTTTAATAAACTAAATCTGATTCAGGCATTAATATTTTAGAGTAAAAGATTGAACCCACAAAAACGAAGTGGTCCCTACGTAACCAGTCATCCATAATATCAAATAAATCATTTTCATGTTTGGCAAATTTACCAAGGGCTATAGTCATAACGATCCTCGTATTCAATTACTTCAACCATTTTCGAACACCTTATGTTATGGCATTTCATTTTCAGGGCGTTTAAGAATTCGATCATTTATGTATGATTTGATTGCTCGCACATTGTCCTATAAAATTTCACCTTTATTATTTATATAATTTAATTGGTTTTGAATATAAAAATCTTTTATTTTATTAGTCCTTAGGTAAATCCATGAACTCAATTCGTTTATTCCTTGTTATTCTTTTATTAATAATAATAATCATCTGAACCTGAATATATCTAGCCAATATAAGAAGTATGTCATTTATATGGTCTTTTAAATTTAGTCATATATAATTAATATGTGTGTGCTCAAAATGATATTTTAACTCAACAATTGGTATGATTCACATTATGATATAACACAAACACATAATCAATTACACACCTCATTATCTCAATACTTATTCCATAAAATGGAATATGAGTGCGTTGGGTTGCCACACGTTGGCATGTGCCACATTTCTGTATGTCTGCCCGTGTATCTAAACCAATACATGCAAGCACACGCACTACATATACACACATAAGATATTATGCATATAAGTTTATTAGATTTCATATTTTATATATAAGATATAATTTCATTATGAAAATCTTTTAATTCTCTTTTTATTTTTTCCCATTGTCACGTTATATTGATCAATTTAACGTTTTTCTTTTGTTTTCATTCTTTTAGTAACCATTCCTGAATCTGGAACTGACGTTGTGGACTTAATTTCGGAACAACCGGATCGTTTCAAACTTGTTACAGTATTAATGAAATTATGTGATATGGATATTACTATTTTCATGAAACAGTTAGAAGAATAGTGATTACTATAATTTGTAAGTGATTTAAAATCTGTCTTTCTAATTTTTAGATGTTTTTATGTGGCACCTCAATACTAATTATAACATAAGTGTGCTAGATACCAATACAGAATATGAGTACATTAAATAAAATATATGCAGCGGAAATTTTTTAATACAAAATATATGAGTTCCCAATTACATATACAATTGAGGCCAGAAGTTGCGATAAAATATAAAATAACAAAATACAAAAGAGAGTCACTTCTATCATTATGTAAATGGACTCATCAGAAGGCGGAGTGAGACATGCACTCATCAATGATCATGGATCCATAGGATCCAGGCAAGCTTCTAAGAGCAACTCGGACAACTCATCACAAACATCCTCTTCGATGTCATCTGGGAGGGCCCAACATAGAAAGGATGAGTTCTATGAAACTCAGTAAGGCATATATTATTAAATTGATATAACTAAGAAATTTTATAAAATTAAAAGTGTTTAAGAAAAATATATTTTTCTGCTTACCGTTTATAATGATCCATAGGACTAAAATTAATGTAAGAAAACATTTAATATCATGATCATTTAATAATAAACATATAACTCATCAAGTAAGAAAATCAAACAAATCAGAACAATAACTGTCATTAAGTCTTTTACCATACTTCGTACAAAGCCTGTTATGACTTTTTATCTACGGGCTAATACTGACTCTGAACTACCACTGTGGTGACACTAACGCCAACTTATGGCTTGCTTAACCATAGTAGATTTGCAGTTCGCTACACCATAGCACGATTTATGACCATGACTGTGCCAACCATTGTGGTCCTAATGAATATGACCACGACCATACTTTGCCACAGTGGTCCTAAGATATCCTACATGTTTTTGCACCATCATCCATAGGGAGTGGTCATCTCACATCTTTCCAGATAGGGTGGAGAGACAATAGAAGTAGATAAAATAGTCTAACGGATTAATTCATGTTTCATATATCCATTCATATCTTTCATGCCATGTAAAAAAATTCATGTAATCTCTTCTCGTATCAATTGCATTTCAACTTCATTCATGAAATAACAACTAAGCCTTTACACAATGCATGTGTAATTAAAACAATTGTCATAATTAATAACTCAACACACCCTTAAAATCATGCGATAATCATGCAATAAAATTAACATTCTTTTCTTTAAAAATCATGCACAATCATGCAATAAAATCAACGTTCATTTCTTTATTTTTCTAAAAATTCATCTTAGAATGTGAAAGAAAATACTGAATCCCTTACCAATACTGACAACTTTTTGTAAGCTAGTCCCTCTTTTCTTAAAATTTGACTCCTTTCTCTCTCTAACTTTCTCTCTCTAGAATTTTGGTCTTCGAGGGTGAAAATTGGCAAGATAGAGTGGGGGAGGAGGTCCCTATTTATAAAGGAAGAGAACAACAGATTGGTGATAAGTGTCATGAATCCATGAGGAGAGAGAAAATAATGACATCAATGTCAATTGATCAAGGGGAGGCATGACTCCCAAGGCAGTAGCGGCAGCAGTGGCAGCAGCGACAGCGCCACAGGGCTTGAGGCGGTAGCAGCATAGGGCTTGAGGTGACAGCGGTTGCATGAGGCTGCGACAGCAGTGGTAGCGTACGGCGGCGGTAAGGCGATAGTGTGGGGGTCGAGGCACCACTCGTGGTTCTTGTCTGTCACGTACGCAACTAGTCCATTCACCCAGATAATGCATTGACATGCACGACAGACTAGTCCTACGCGTGTGATCTGCACGTGCCTAACGTGCATTGTGCAAGTGCTCACAGGCTCACAGCGTGTGGGCATCCGCGCACGGGCTGGGCTTTTCTCTTGGCAATTTTTTCAAATTTTCTTTTTTTTCTCTTTTAATTTGAAACCTTAAATTTTTTTAAAAAATAAAACAAAACAAATAACACAATAATAATAAAATAAATTTCGATAAATTAAGGAAAAATGGTAGAAATCCAAAATAAAATAAAATGAAAAAATATTATATCACAAAAATTTAATGGCTAAAGGCCCAAATAAAATGGATTCTTAATACCACATGAAGCACAAAGGTGCGGGGTGTCACATTTCCCCCACATTTAAAAATTTTGGTCCTCCAAATAGTTATGAATAGATGCAGAAATTTCTTCCTCATTTCATCTTCTAATTCCCACGTAGCCTCATCCTCGGTGTGGTGCTGCCACTGAACCTTCACCATCAAGATCCTCTTGTTACATAGCACATTTTCAATCAATCCTAGTTTCTCTGTCGAGTACTCCGCGTATGCTAGGTTGTAGCTGATAGGAGTCTTCTGAATTGGAATAATTTGATAAGGATTAGGGGTACCTTTTTAACACGGAGACATGGAAGACGTCGTGCACACCGAAGAACTCTCGGGGTAGGGGAAGATGGTATACCATTGGCCCAACACGTTCTAAAATCTCCATAAGGCCAACATATTGAAGGCTCAACTTCCCTTTCTTCCCAAACCTCATCGCTCCTTTGAAGGGAAAGACCTTAATGAATATTTGGTCGCCAACAGTTAACTCCAAAGGCCTCCTGTGGTTGGTAGCATAACTTTTTTGGCGACTTTGGGCAATGAAGAGGTTTTTTTGAATGAGATCCACTTTGTCAATAATCTATTGGATGAAGTTCGTCCCTGTATACTATTTGTTCCCAATCTCATTCTAACAGGTAGGGGATCGGCATGGCCTACCATAAATAGCTTCAAATGGAGCCAAATAGATGTTGTAGTGGTAATTATTGTTGTAGACCAACTCGCAGAGAGGGAAGTGCTTATTGCAATTGCTTTCAAAATCCAGAATAGAGGCACGTAACATGTCTTTCAATGTCTGAATGGTGCTTTCTGATTGCCCATTAGTCTGGGGATGATAGGTAATATTTAAATACAAATTAGTGCATAAGGCCTCCTAAAAACTGTCCCAAAAGAAAGAAGTAAATTAGGGATCTCTATCTTACACAATAGAGGAGGGTACATTATGAAGTCAAACAATTTGGTCAACATAAAAACGGGCTAACTTATAGGATTAGTGGTTTTGATGGTAGGAAAATGGGTTATCTTAGTTAATCTATCCACAATGACCCAAATTGCATCACAACCACTAGTGGTTCGTGGTAGACCAGTGATGAAGTCCATGGTCACATGTTCCAACTTCCAATCCAAAATGGCAAGGTTATGCAACAACTCACTGGGTCTCTGATGTTCAATCTTAATCCTCTAATAGGTGAGGCACTGAGAGACATAATTCACAATGTTCCTCTTCATTCTTGGCCACCCGTACTGACGCTTCAAATCACAGTACATCTTGGTGCTTCCTCGATGGATAGACAGTTTGGATGCATGAGCTGCCTAAAGAACATCATCCCTGATAGTAGAAGGAACCCAAACACATTTTTAGAACTAATATAGGCCAAAATCAAACATCCTGTAATAAGGGAAATCATTTGAGGTGAACTTGTTGAGGTTTTGTGCGAGCTCAGGATTAGTAGACTAGGCTTCCCAAATGTTCGTTAAAAGATCTGGTAGGGCTCGAATCTTGGAAAGGTAAGAACATTATCATAGTGGTTTAAACAAAGTGACACCAAATCTTCAAGGCATACACAATGGCCGCTAACTCAAGATCAGAAAGGGGTAGTTGTGCTTGTGAATTTTGAGCTGTCTGGAACCATATGCGACTATCTGTCGATGCTGCATAAGGACACAACCCAAACCAACATGAGAGGCATCATTGAATACCTGAAACCTTCCTGTGTTATCAAGGAGGATCAACACTAGAGCAGTGCAGAGTCGGCGCTTCAATTCCATAAAAGATTCTTCACATTCCTCATCCCAATTGAAGACTACTCCCTTTTTGGTGAGATGAGTCAAAGGGGTTGCAATATTAGAAAAGCCTTTAATAAAGCGTCAGTAATAGTCGGCCAGACCCAAGAAGCTATGGATCTCAGCGACATTTGTTGGCTGGTTCCAAGTTATAACTACCTCAACTTTAGAGGGGTCGATAGAAAATCCATCATCAAAAATCTCATGGCCAAGAAAAGACACTTGGTTCAATCAAAAGGAACACTTACTAAACTTGGTGTAGAGGTGGTGTTCACGAAGGGTGATCATGACATAGGTCAGTTGATTAACATGGTCCTCTGGGCTCTTTGAGTACACTAGGATGTCTTCGATGAAGATGATAACGTATTGATCCAGTGTATGGCGAAAAAATCTGTTCGTTAAATCCATAAAGCTACGGTTGCATTGGTCAGTCCAAATGGCATAACTCTAAACTCAAATTGGCTATGGTTACAACAAAAGACCATCTTAAGAATGTCCTATTCCTTCACTCGCAACTAATGGTAGTTGGATTGGAGATCAATCTTTAAAAATATAAAAGCACCTTGTAATTGGTCGAACAAATCATCTATGTGGGGCAGGGGGTACTTACTCTTTATGGTCACTTTATTAAGTTCATGGTAGTTGATACACATGCAGAGCGACCCATCCTTCTTCTTAGTAAACAAGATAGACGCACCCCAAGGGGAATCACTGGGGTGAATAAATCCCAATCCTTACAGTTTGGAAAGCTGGTGCTCCAATTCTATAAATTTTACAAGGCTCATTTGATAAAGGGGTTTTGAAATTAGTTGGGTACTTGGAATCAAATAAATCAAAAACTCTATCTCTCCTTCGGGAGGTAAGCCTGGTAGCTCCTCCGGAAAGATGTTCAGGAAATTGCATATAACGGGATTGAAGAAATTGTTGGGTCATAATCCATGTTCCTATCCAATACAAAGTGAGTAAAGCAATGAAAATATTTTAAAAGGAAACGCTCTTTATTTACTGCCTAGGTGAATGTAGTTTTATAATTTTTGTCTCATAATCAATAATTACTCTATATTTTTCTAACCAGTCCATACATAGGATGATATCAACCCCTAAAAAGTCCAATAGTATTAGATCTACAGTGAGTTCTTTCCTTGAGGCTTTTACTTTATAATTTTATATAGACAAAAGGTTTTTAAAAATCCCCTAGAGGGTGTCTCTACAGCTAAAATCTTTCCTAGAGGTTCCGGCCTAAAGTCTAACTTACAAGCAAAATTACAAGATATGAAAGAGTGATAGACACTTGTATCAATCAAAGCATGTACGGTAGTATTATGAACAGAAAGCATACTTTGAATGATAGCGAGTGTGGTAGGAACATCGGGCTCATCTAGGTGGTAAACACATCCCTGGGCAATAGGTTTGGCAAGGTCATTGGGCCTCTACGAGCAATCCTTCACCAAATGTTGTGTACTCCTACACTTATAACAAAAGTGGTTCAAGCATTGACAAAGTTAGTCCCAATCGTAGCAACCACAATGCCGACAAATGGGAGAGGTCCGAATAAGATCTTTGTAGGAGGGGGCAAAGCAGTAGGGGTTGGAACAACACAGGGTCTCTTATCTGAGCGATCAGGAAATTTCCTCTTCTATTTTTGTTGCTGCTGACTGCGAAAATGGGTGCTGGTTGTAGGCCGAGGTAAGGTCTACGACCAATTGAGCATTCTCTAACACCTCATCGTAGGAACTGGGCTCGAACATGGCAACTCAATCAAAGTTATATGAGCGAAGACCCTTCAAGAACTTATGGGCCATACGAGCTTTGATGGATGCTAACAGTGGAGCAAACCTTGACAACTAAATAAATTTAGTCTCATACTAGCTAACTGTCATATTTCCTTACCAGAGTTCTATAAACTCCTCTTCCATCTTATCCAGTACATAAGCTAGGAAGAAGTTCTCATAGAAGGCATCGATAAATACTTTCCAAGTAGTGGGAGTCGACAGTAAATCCTTCTTTACTCGCCACCAATGGCCCGCTTCTCCAGTGAAAATGAAAGCAACCAAGGAAACCTTCTGCTCTTCTATCACATCCAACAATGTAAAGAGCTTCTCCATTTCCTAGGTCCAAGCTTTAGTGACCATGGGATCGAGACCACCATTGAAGTGAGCAAGGTTCAGTCTTTTGAATTCCACGATGTGCTGGGAGATAGGATGGTCAAGGGCACAACACTCAAGAGGTGGAGGAGGTTGATAATTATTGGTCTGATTATGCACAGCAGTTGCTGTAAACCCTGAATGGCTTGAAATAGCTCAGTAAACTCAACCCTGGTCGGTGTGTCCTTGGCCTTGGTTCTTTCTACCATGGATTCTACTTCGATACCACTTGTGACATTCCCAATACTAATTATAGCATAAGTGTGCCAGATACCAATAGAGAATACGAGTGCATTAAATAGAATATATGCGATGGAAATTTTTCAATATAAAATCCCTTACAAAAATATATAAGTTCTTAATTACATGTACAATTAAGGCCAGAAGTGGTGAGAAAATAAAAAATAATAAAATACAAAAGAGGGTCACTTCTATCATTATGTAAATGGACTCATTAGGACACGGAACAAGACATGCACTCGTCAACGATCATGGATCCATAAGATCCAGGCAAACTTCAAGAGGTAACTCGGATAATTCATCACAAGCATCCTCTTCAACATCATCTGGGAGGGCCCAACATTGAAAGGATGAGTTTTATGAAACTTAATAAGGCATACAGTATTAAATTGACATAACTAAGAAATTTTATAAACTTAAAAGAGTTTATGAAAAATATCTTTTTTTGCTTGCCGTTTAAAATGATCCATAGCAGTAGAATTAATGTAAGAAAACATTTAATATTATGATCATAAATAACATACAAATAACTCATCAAGTGAGAAAATCAAATAAATCAGAACAATAACTGTTGTTAAGTCTTTTACCATACTTTGCATGAAGCCTGTTGCGACTTTTTATCGACTAGCTGATACGGGCTCCCAACCATCACACTTACTTCCTAGGATATCCTATGCACTTTCGCACATCATCCATAGGGAGTGGTCATCTCATGTCTTTCTAGACAGGATAGGTACAACATAAATAGATAAAATAATCTAACGGATTTATTCATGTTTCATGTATCTATTCATATCTTTCATTCCATGTAAACAATTACATTCAATCTATTCTCATATCAATTGCATTTCAACTTCCTTCATGAAATAACAACTAAGCTTTTACACAATGCATATGTAATTAAAACAATTGTCATAATTAATAACTCATCACACCCTTAAAATCATGCGACAATCATGCAATAAAATCAATATTCTTTTCTTTAAAAATCATGCTACAATCATGCAATAAAATAAATGTTCATTTCTTCATTTTTCTAAAAATGCATTTAGAATTTGCAAGAAAATACAGATTCCCTTACTGATACCAATGACTCTTTGTCCCTTTCTCTTCAAATTTTTCTCCTTTCTCTCTTTAACTTTCTCTCTCTCTATAATTTTGGTCTTTGGGGGTGAAAATAGGTGAGGAAGAGTGGGGGAGGAGGTCCCTATTTATAAAGGAAGAGATTCATCGGATTTGCAATAAGTGTTGCGAATCCGTGAGAAGAGAGAAATAATGACATCATCGGTGTCAATTGGTCAAGGGGAGGCACAACTTCCAAGGCAACAATGGCAGTAGTGCGGAGCTCGAGGAGCGACAACAGTAATGTAGGCAGTGGTAAGGCAACTGTCCGGGGCTCGAGGCATCGCACGCGATCAAAGTCTGCCGCACGCACAAGTAGTCTGCACGCTCTGACGGGGCGCTGACACAACCTTCTTCCCTCGCAGGTTATGACATCCCAAATGCTAATTAAGACATAAGGGTGCCATATACAGAAATAAATTACGAGTGCATATAGTTAATTGTATGCAGCGGAGCAATTATTACAAATCTCTTACAAAATATATGAGTCCCCAATTACATATACAACTAGGTCATAAGTGGCAATAAAATACAAAATATCAAAATACAAAAAGGGGTCACTTCTATCATTATGTAAAAGGATTCATCAGATTGTGGAACCAGTCATGCACTCAAAAAGGTTCATGAATCCATAGGATCCTTAAAGATTTCAAGGGGTAGGTCAATGATCAGTTCCTTACTATCTTCCTCATTTGGAAAGGGGCATGGAAATGAGTGAGTTTCATATACTTAGTAAGAAAAATAGTATTTAAATAGCATTGTAAGATTTTAAAGCTAATTATAGGTATCACCATTACTTACCATCAAGAGTCATGTCAAGGTCCTTCTATTTAATTATGAAAATAATTTATTTATTAAAGAAAACATCAAATCCATCATGTCATAGTTATGTCAATCAAATCATCATGCTGAAAATAGAAAAAATCAAACAAATCATGAATATACACTGTCTTTTGTGTTATTTTTCACAAAATCATTTTGACTTTCTATCTACTGAGGGTAATATGGATTTTTAACTACCCATGTGGAATGACCAATTCATTTTATTTATAACAGCAATTTATATTTTACTAAACCAACAACACATTTACGACTTGCTAAACCAACAAGACATTTGCAACTTGCCAAACCATGACACTATTTATGACCACAACTGTGCCAACCACAGTGGTCCTACATGTTAACTATGGCTATGGCTGTACTTTGCCAATAGTGAACCCTACAACAATATCATGTCACCACTGTCGTCAGAGGGCACATCATCATCCACAGAAGCAGTCTTCTCACGTCTTTTCATATTAGATGGGGGAGAAATAGAAATCCCTCAGAGATAAAAGCCTAACAAAATACTTCATGAATTATGCATGCTAATACTACTACATATTTCTCATTTCTATATATCATTTTATGCTTAATCATTTTTCATCTTCAGTAGTATCATATATCAACATTTATTTCAGGCATCAGATCAAATAAATTTCACATGCAAATTAACAAGTTCATGTAGGATTATAAAACATGCATTATCACAGTAGATTACTTCATTTAAGCATAAATTTTCATCCTAAAAATACTCCTTAGGATGTTTAAAAGTGAATATTAAATTCTTTACTGAAACCTCGAAGTTTTCTACACCTTTTCTTCTTTTTCTCCTCTTCCTCTCTCTCTAAACTCTTGGAGGATAGAAGAATGAAATGGAAGTGATGAGGAAATGGTGGAGGGGGGTCCCTATATATAGAAATTGCGGATCGTCAGATTTGTTCAAGTGGAAAAATCTGGTGAGGAGAGAGAAAGTCAATGGAAAAAGAAGTAATGGGATGTTTGAGGGATGTGACCGACAGACGAATGACGTGATGTGATGATGGTGCGAAAAATGGAGACATGTCACCAAACGACAATGGCACGTTGCCCAAGCGATGGCGGCACACCTCCCAACCAGCAATGGCTCATCGCTCAAGACGGTGACGCACAGCCCAAGGCAGTCGCAGGCTAGCCTATCACATAGTCCTACTACGCGGATGGTGCATGCATAGGGCGCATGAAACCGCGCTCGTCTGTGTGTGCAGACTCTGCCTCGCGCCCTACGCGAACGGGACGTGCGCATGTCCAATGCTGGCCATGCGCGAGTGTCATGCGGTGCCCGCGCAGGCAAGGCCCTTCTCACATGATTTTTCTGCCTTTTCTCTTTTTTTCTTTAAATTTATTTTAATAATAAATATAGCAATATTTTTTCTATGGTAAAATAAAATAATTATTTTTTTAAAAATATTAAATTAAATAAAAATGCGAAATTTAAAATGCAAAATATGATATACGCCCAAAAAATTAAAATTACGAAATATTAAGGAGTTTAAGCGCCCTTAGGCCACGAATAAATAGGGGTTCACATTACAAATTAAGTGTAAAGGTTTACGAGATATTACACAGGCCGTCTTGCATGGTTGTGTCGTGCAGGCACGCACAAAGTTGCACGCCTGATGCAACAGACCTACGTACGGGATCTGCGCATGCAAAATGGGTGTTGGGTTGTGCCCACCTGAAGTCCGTGCAGGCTGGGCTTTTCTCGAGGCAATTTTTCCAATTTTTTTTTTCTCTTTTGATTTGAAACCTTCAAATATTTTTTTAAAACAAAACAAAATAAATAACATAATAGTAATAAAATGAATTTTGATAAATTAAGAAAAAATTACAGAAATTCAAAATAAAATAAAATGAAAAAATATTACATCACATAAATTTAATGGCCAAACACCCGAATAAAATGGAGTCTTAATACCACATAAAGTACAAAGGTGCGGGGTGTCACATCTTAATTTATTTTCGTCATGTAGTGATAGCATTAGAGACCAAAACAAACTTTGCCTTCAAGCCTTACATGATGATGCATGCTTCTATTTCGAGAAACCCATTTCACCACAGGAAGTTAGAGACGTGTGGCAGTGCTGCAATCTATCAATGCTACAATCTGGATCATCAGGAAGCGTGCATAAAAAATTTCATTGTTATAACCCAGATTTCCATTCAGATGGCTGCAAACTGAGGTTCCTATGCTATAGTCTAAAGCAAATGATAATTTCATGCTGCATATTAATAATTCATTGTTGTATATTAGATCCTCATTAAATAATGTTCAAAACAATGCTTCAAGGGTTTAAGTTGGATCATAATAATGGGTATGGAATAACAATTCACTTCTGTAGCCTGGATCATCATTAAATTGGTTACAGAATAATGTACCAATGTTTCAACCAAGACCCGCATTTCATTTCCATAATAACAATGTTGTGCTGCAATGCGAGTTAGCACCAGATGTGCAAGGTGATGATGTGTTGTTGATATATGGACCACAATGAGAATAGTTGTAAGAAAGTCTTTCATTGCTGCAATAAGGATCATCATCATCATCACATGGTCTACTGAATAACATTTCAACCTTGTATCTTGGAATCCCATCACATCCCTAACCTGGATCATCATAAGAGAGAGAGTACGAATCCAATACTAAATCAGTTAGGAGATGGAAATATCATACTTTTTTTGGAGGTAATACTATACAAACTCAATTTTCTCATCCATTAGTAAAGTAGTTTTAAAACATAAATTAAACACGAGAAGTTGTTTATAGTTTGACATTTTTTCTTCTGTCATTTGGTCATGTATATTTTCTTTCTAGAGCACAACTAGCAAGGTGCGAGAAAACATGACAACTCTTTTTGGGTCTCCAATGCCATCTATTCCCGAAGATGAAGATATGATGTTGACCCTAGCAAGCTTTAGTCAAGACATTCCCCATGAGTTAAAAAAACTTGAGGGCAATATCAATCAAGACCTACTTGGCAATTTAGTTCCTCCACTCTTTTTAGATAATACATCCTCTCATATTCCTCTAGATAATTGTGCTCTTCCCTCTACTAGTCAAACCCAAAACAAAGATATAAGTAATTATCAGATCTTACAGAACTTGTTTGACAATGAAAACGCATAAACTACTAGTAATGACAATGACCCAAAACTGAAGGAGGTTAAACAATTTATGAACGACTTATAAAGGTTTTGATTGGGGATGAGAAGTGATGTTGGTAACTAAAATTCTCTTTAGGTTATACACTGCAAACTCTCTTTGCTAATCAACTAATGAATGATGTTAATACAATAAAATGTATTAAAATTTTCTTATATAGTAGTAATATGTTTTTTCCTAGCATTTTACAAGTACTTTGTTTTGTTCAAACTACATAGGCAATTAAAGAATGTTTGAATCAGTCTCCTATCACAGGAGATCCTTTAATCATTCAGCTATTAGAATAGTTTGAGGGGTCTTTGTTAATAAGTAGTTTCCAAACATGCTAGATAAACTATATAATTGCAGAAATAGCATAAAAGCAAAAATTTATACAAAACTAAGGATATAAGGAATTATGATCATCAATAAGATTTTCAAAGACTCTATCAAAAAGCCATCACAAATAAAATAGTCAAATCACCCAAACTAATTTTCCAAACCGTTATTGTATTGGCCGTTGCAACCTTAATAATGGTCGCGTTATGACCATCTCTAACACTGTTCATCTTGAATACTATTAGTTATAAATATACTCAATTTCTATGCATGTAATACATCAAAGAAATCAAACAATTTTACATCAAAATTTCTCTCTTTTCCTCTATTCTTTATCTCTTCTTTTTCACTTCTTTCTCATATCAGAAACCATGAGTAAGCCTTCTGATAGATTATATAAGAGCCATCGGAGTTAGCTGGATCCTATATTACTTTCCTCACATACTTGATCAAAGGAAAGGCATGGTTGTGGTGGAACAAGAAAAACTGATAGTGAAGGAGTTGGAACAATAGCTTTATAGCCTTGTGCAAAGTTCACAAAATCTAGAGAAAGTCCAACAATAATTTGAGTTTTTGGTGGAGATGTTGTGCGATAGCATGCCACAATCAGAGATAGCAAGCTTAGCAACCCAGGCTACAACTGCACTGAACGGGCAACGAGGGGTCCCGTCGACTCCCCTTATGCAGGAATATGAAGTGATGAGAAAATGGGTTTTAGTGGTTAAAAGAAACCCTTAAACAAATTTGACTAGTTCAGGGGGAAATAAGTGAACAGAACTTATCCAGTTCAAATCTATTTGATTCAAACTGACTCAGTTCATACCGATTTGGTTTAGACCCCTTTGATCAACTACCTAACTTCCCTTGTCTGCCCAAGGTGGAATTCTACTTTATGAGTGTATTAATCCCCGTTATTGAATCCAGAAAAGCAGTGAATATTTTTTGGTGCACAAAACATTAGAGAAGCCAAAAGTAGAGGTGATGCCACTCTTTCTAGGTGACATGGATGTTAAGTACCAAAAATAATTAGCAAAAGTAGAAGAATTTTATCAGAACTTTTCATAGAGGAACTCTATTAAAGATTTGGAGGAACCTCACGAATTTTGCTACCATTAAAAAAAATACTAAACTTTCATTGTAATGTTATTATAAATATTACCTAAACTGTAACAACCCAAAAAATTAGTGTTCATTGTTATGTTAATTTTTACATCATGTATTTAAATTTTTAATCCAAAAAACAACTATGGATATCTGATGATTAAGTTGTAAATAATTAAATTATTTTAAACAAGAAAATTTAAAAAGGATAAAAAAATTTATAAAATCGCATTGTGAAAATAAAATTTTATCTTCAAAAATAAATTAAAGAAAGTGAACAAATTCGTGAAAATGAAGTTAGGAAAATTGGAAAGAGTAAACAAAAAAATAAGTATATAGATATCCACAATTACAAAAAGGAAAACAATAAAAAAAGCTATTGCTGCATCCAACTGGAGTAATACATGGGTTGCAACCTTGTTTGCTATAGCCCAATGCAGAAGATGGCAAAGGAAATGCCATATACTAGCATTTAAAGAGGAGAGAGGGAGAGAAAGAGAGATGAAGAGAGAGGGGTTGGTTCTGCAGAAGCAGCCCGAAAAATGAAGAAAAAATATGTACTAAATATATATAACTATATATTATATTTATACATAACACCATCGACCGGCATTTATAAAGAGAGAGAGAGAGAGAGAGAGAGGGAGGGTGAACATCACATGGGAAGTTAAGGATTGTTTTAACACTCGTAAACCGTGCTTAAATATTAACAATCCGAAAACTTACAATCCCTAATTAACAATTCCTACTTGAATCACATTCAGTAATTTGAATGCAAACTAAATTAATTGAGAATTAAAGTAGGAATTAAAAAGATGTCACGGCTTACTTGGTAAGTCAAATCGATTCCCTAACTCAACAAAATGGTTGCAACAACCTCCTTGGTTGAACACTCACTTAAGCCAAAGCTAAAAGTAAGATTTGCAAAGAAATATCCAACTGAATATTTTAAATTTTATTAATCTATGAATTTTGAATTGTGATTTACAACCTAGTAGTGAAGCCTTTATATAGGATTTTATTCTACTAATTCGACTCAAAATAAGAAACTAACTAATAATTAAACTCTTATTCTATTGTACACTAGAACACTTTAAAATAATGCTAAAATAATAATTAAAATATTAAAATATTAAGTAGATGATGCAGATAGGGCTCCTCTCTCTCTCTTGGTCGAATTGAGTCTTCTTCTTAGATTAAGCTTCCTTAACGCATTAGACTTTGGATAGTTCTTTCTTTAATAACTCTTGAGAGGATTTTGAGTTGAAGAAGCTTCAAGATTTCAAAATTTGAGTAGGAGATGTGAAGAAGAATTCGGCTAGAACAAGGAAGTCTTGGTCGAATTGTGGTAGGCTTTAATTTCATTCATTTTGTTGACTTCTTTTTCTCTTCTCTTGGAAATTAAAGTCCTTGTTTGTGTAATTTTTTTTAGCTCAGAATTATCCTTTGAGAAGAAGAATCCCATCATATTTTGTCTTATAATGGAGGAGGGAGGTGGTTTTCCCTCTCGGGTTTGTTTTTGTAATACCCCACCCATCGTTGTGCTTAATTGATTTGGAAAACCCTATTTATTTGTGTCTTTGGCCACATTGAACTTATTTAATTTTCTCCGCATGATATTTATTGTAATTCGTAAAAATTTGGTTGACTTTTAATTATTTTGTTTTTATTCAATTTTAATTTTATTATTTAATTTTTTTTTCAATTTAACTTATTTAAATTAATTTTAAAAAATTGAGAGAAATCAAAAAAATGACAAAAAGGGAAGAAATCTCGTGGGGAAGAAGAATTGCCCACATGGATACTAGGCACTGTGCACCCGTACACGCATGCACAGCAACTGCGGGACGTGCGCACGTCCCATCCGTACGCATGCAAGCACAGGATGTGCTCACAATGCGCACATCCCCTCCATGTTCACGTCGTGGGGATAGGTCCTGTGCGTGTCTTGTTGCGTATAGGCAGGCCATCTGCGCGTCACCTCGCAGCGGACAGGCATTGCACACTGTGCGCACACTGTCTGCACAGCAGGCCTACGCGAAAAGGTCCTGCGCACGCGGTAGGAGGTCTATGCGCCTGTAGGCTGGCCTGTAGCGTGCTAGCCAGGCACTACTATCTCAGGCAATGAACCATCATTGCCTCAAGCAGCATGCTGCCGCCACCAGTGGAAGAGACCCTCCTCCCTCATTTTTCGTATCGAGCATATTTTTCTCCTCTTTCTTCACCAAATTTTGCCACTTGACGTGAATTCAACGATTTAAAATTCTATAAATTGACCCCTTCCATTCCTCCCAACACTTCCATTCTTTCATTTTTTAAGATTTAGAGAAAGAGAGAGAGATAGTAGTCTAGTGAGAAAATAAGGAAAAGAAAAAAGAATGGTGAAGAAGAAAATATTGAGGTTTCGGTAAGGAATCTAGTATTTCTTTAGATATCTTATGGAGTATTTTTAGATAAACTAATATTATTAAATATAATGATTGTTATTTTGCCTGTTTTGTATGCCTTTGTGTCCATAGTTCAGATGAGTCAAATTGTTCGTATTTTCAAGCATGCTATGTGGATTGAAGACACTTGATGAATTGTATGTAATAAATATAATATGTAATCGGTAAAAATATAGAGTACAAAAAGAAAAGAAAAGAGAAATGTGGAATGAAGCATGATTGGTCCAAACTATATCTGTATTGACATGTATATTGCATCAAGTGTCTTGTTAGGCTTTTTATCTCTGAGGGGTATCTGTTCCCCTTAACCTTCGGAGCATCTGTTCTCCTTTCCCTACGGGTATCTATTTTCCCCTCCTCTACCTGGGCTGGAAAGACGTAAGAGGACTGCTCCCAGTAGATGATGGTGTACCCTCTAATGAGAGTGGTAACGCAAATATCTGTAGGGGTCACTCGTGGCTAAATAATGTCGTGACTGTAGATATCTATTAGGGTCACTGTGGTTGGTACGACCGTGATCGTAAATCATGCCATGGTTTAGCTAGTTGGAAATGAGCTTGAGCAAATTGCAGTATCTTATCTAATCTTTTTATTCCACTTGGGTAGTTGAAAATCTGTATCTACGTTCATAGATGAAAGTTGTAATGACTTCGCGAAGCATGACGCAAAAATGTGAGTATTGCATGATTTATTTGATTTTCTCTATTATCTGGTATGATGTATATTTGATTTGTTCATGTTAATGTACTGTGTTTTTAATAAATAAATTATTTTTATAATGTAAGATCGGTCTACGAGGAGGCCAAATAGTAAGCTTGTAAGTTAAAATAATTCACTTTTAAAATCTTACGATGTTAATTTAATACGTTTTCCTTACTAAGTATATGGAACTCACTCTTTCCATTCCCCCTCTAGATGAGGAAGAAAATGAGGAACCCTAAGCTAACCTATCATTGGAAGTCTATGAGGATCCCGTGGATCCATAAAATTTAAGTCCATGATTATTCCCGTACTTTGATGAGTCCAATAGCATAGTGAAAGAAGTGGCTTTCTTTTGTATTTTGTTCTTTTGTAGCCACTTAAGGCCTCAGTTATATGTATGTAATTGGAACTCATATGTATATATTTGTAAGCGATTTGTAATAAGTTTGTTCCGTTGCATAAATTTTATCATACGCTTATTATTCTGAATCTGTATTTAACACCCATTTGCTTTAATTAGCATCTGAGATATCACAGATGATATTAGAGTAGAATAATTGCGGATCAAATCCCTTACACTGAGGCTTTAGGTAGAAAAAGCCCTTATAGTACCTAAGAAAAATAAGTCATCTTTTCAAAATTAGACCACCAACTTGTGTCTTCCTTTCTTTTGTAGGAATGACGCAATGAAAACCATCCGTAGAGCGTACTGAGCGACTTGAAGTCCCAGATCACCCAACCAGGGCTGAATTTGCCAAACTCTTTTGAGCTATCTAAGGATTAACTGCAGCTGTAGGACAAAATCAAGCAAACTCTTGTCCACTTCTTGCCCCCGAATTCCAAAACATTGAAAGATCTATTTCCTACAACATAGCGAAGTTTAGGAAACTTAACCCCCCACACTTTGAAGGTGACCTTGATCCTTTAGTAGCCAAAGCCTATATCCTATAGATAGAGAAGATCTTTTTTATCCTAAACCTGACCGAGGAATAGAAAGTTCCTCTTGCAGCCTTTATGCTAAATGGCAAAACAGAACACTAATGGCGACTTAAAAAAGAAGTCCTGCCTACCCCTACCACTTGAGAAGTTTTCATGGATGCATTCTTTGATAACTTTTTCCCTATTGTATTCAGAAAAACGAGGAGGAATTTCAAGACCTCTGTCAAGGGAGTTTGACGGTTGCCCAGTATGCAGTCTATTTTATGCAATTGTCTAGATTTGCCCCTCTAATGGTCACCCCCGAGAGCCAAAAAACTAAAAAGTTTCTCAAGGGCCTTCGTGCCGAAATCTATTACCATATCGCAATTCTGAGACCCAGCTTGTATGTGGAGGTGCTCGAACATGTCTAGTTGGCCGAAGATCTCATCTCGGCCAAGCACTTGCATTGCCCGAGTTTGTACCCAACAACAACCCCAACAACTTAGAAAGATATTACCTGACCTAGTAAGTAGCTACCTTGATAAACGAACTAAAGTTGCCCTCCCCCTGCTTTGCCTCCCCCTATAGTTTAATATGCCTGATCTAACCAACTCTATCAGCATTGTGATTTCTCATATGGTGACCTGCCCTGTCGGCATATCAATAATGCCTGTTATCAGTGTGAAAGCACCCAGCACCTTATAAAGGACTTCCCCTAGCGACCAAAGGATGCAGCCCAGCCTATAGCACAAGGTCACGTATACCACTTAGATGAACCTGGTGCCCTTCTTACTCCTGTCCTCATCTAGGGTATGCTTTTTATTCATGACACTTCTGCCAAGGCTTTGATCGATACAGGTGCAGCTCACTTTTTTATTTCCCCTACATTTGTTTGAATCTTGATTTTAGTCCATAACCTTTGGCGGAAACATTAATGGTAAAAACTCCCTCTAGGGGACTACTAGAGGCTCATTATGTACATAAAGACTATAGGATAAAAGGTTCAAAAATAAAGGCATGTGTAAACCTGATACTATTAGATTTTGTAGGATTTGATGTAATATTAGAAATAGACTTGTTGGAAAAGTATAGAGCTATAATCAATTATGAAAGTAAAATTGTAACTTTACAGTCTCCAAAAAAGGAATAAAATTTTTATCACTATTTTGCTAACCAATAAATGAATAGGAATATGGGTGTTGATCCTGCTGTGTAAACCATACCAATTGTTTGCAATTTTTTGGATGATTTTCCTATCGAACTTCCTAGTCTACCTCCCTCGCGAAAAATAGAGTTCTTAATTGAGTTGTTGCCCAGAACCCAACCAATCTTGAAGCTTGCCTATCATATGAGTCATGCTGAGCTGACAGACCTAGAAGATCAGCTTTCTGACCTTATTATCCAGAAGTGTATTTGCCCTAGCCACTCCCCTTGGGGTGCTCCGATGTTGTTCGTGAAGAAAAATGATGGTTTTCTCAAACTCTGCGTGGACTACTAAGAACTAAATTGAGTGACTGTTAAAAGTAAGTACCATTTATCTCGGATTGATGACCTTTTTAATCAACTGTAAGGAGCTACGGTCTTCTCTAAGATCGATCTCAACACAAGATACCACTAGTTGAGAGTCAAAAAAAAAAATTCTAAAAACTGCCTTCAAATGCAGGTACGATTTGTACGAGTTTAAGGTAATATTTGGATTAACCAATGCCCCAACAGCCTTCATGGACCTAATGAACAGAGTTTTTTGGCACGCACTAGATCGATACATCATCATTTTTATTGATGACATCCTAGTGTATTCTAAGAGCCTTGAAGAACATGAAGTGCACTTGACTAAAGTGTTAGAGACTCTTCACCAGAACCAACTTCATGCTAAATTGAGCAAATACTCTTTCTAATTGGATCGAGTTTCCTTTCTTAAAAATGTAATCTTAAGTGAAAGAGTTTTTGTAGACCTGTCTAAGGTGAAAACGGTAGTCAGCTGGAATTTGCCCACCAACATGGCTGAGGTATGTAGTTCCCTTGGTTTGGCAGGTTACTACTGACGGTTCATTAATGGATTCACTAAGATTGCCACCCACTGACCCAACTTATCTGAAAGGGGGTACCTTTCATCTAAAATTATGATTGTAGTGAAAGATTTATAGAATTAAAGCATCGTCTCACCTCTGCTCCTGTGTTGATCCTCCCCGACAATATAGGAAGATTTCGAGTCTATTTCATGCATCTCATATTGTCTTGGGGCGTGTCTTGACATAGCATGGTAGAGTAGTTGCCTATGGGTCCCAACAATTGAAAGCTCATGAGTAAAACTACCATACCCACGATATGGAGCTTACAACCAATATCTTTGCTCTGAAAATATGGTGTCATTACCTGTATGGCCAGACCTTTGAGATTTATACTGACTATAAGAGTTTAAAGTACATTTTTTCACAGAAGGAGTTAAACATGAGACATAGACGTTGGATGGATCTCCTAAAGGACTATAATTGCAAGATCATCTATCACCCCGGGAGAGGAAATATGGTTGCTAATGCACTGAGCTGAAAGGCGTTTGTTGTATTGGCTCAAACCATGGCCCCCAGTTGAAAATTGATAAACACTATGCAGTCTCTTCGCCTTAACTATTATGGCAAAGCACCTATCTTGCCCATATCCGAGCCCTGCCGGATCTCTTTATACAAACCTAGGAAGCTCAATCCATGAACCAAAAACTCACAAGAATCTAGGTAAGTTCACTTCTGATAAATCCCCTAATTTCAGGATTTCAGATGATGAACTATTTTGATTTTGGAACCAAATTTGGGTCCCCGTTGCTTTAAGGGTGGATGTTCTCAAGACCACTCATGCTTCTAAGCTATCCATCCATCCGGAAGTACCATAATATACCGAGACTTAAAACTGCAATATTGGTGGCCAGGAATGAAGAAGAATATAGTTGATTACATCTCCCGATGCCGCACTTATCATGGACAAAGCCAGACCATCAGAGACCTAGTGGCTTGTTACAAGGTCTTCTAAGTCCTAAATGGAAATGAGAGCATGTAACTATTGATTTTGTTACAAGATTACCTAAAATATGTTCTGGTCAAAACGCTATATGGGTCATCGTGGACAGACTGATCAAGATCGTCCATTTTCTACCCATTAGAACCACTGACTCCACCAGCAAGTTAGCCCACCTATATGTTGATGAGATTGTCCAACTTCATGGTGTTCACTCATCCATTGTGTGGTCCCTGGTTTACCTCCCACTTCTGGGACAGCTTCCAGGAAGCTCTGGGGTCTAGGTTGTATTTCAGTACTGCTTATCATCCCGAATGAATGGTCAGTCGGAATGTACGATCCAGACATTAGAAGAAAAATTGCGTGCTTGCACCCTCGACTTCGATGATAACTGATATGAGTATTTTCCTCTTTGTAAATTTGCTTACAATAATAATTATCATTCCAGCATATGCATGGCTTCGTATGAAGCACTATCTGGAAGGCCTTATCTTCTCCTACTTGTTGGAGTGAAGTCAAAAACTAGTGTCATTTAGGACCAGACTTCGTTCAGGAGACTATTTAGAAGGTCGTGATCATTATAAGAACTTGGCCATTACCCAGAGCTATTAGAAGAGTTACGCTGACAATCGTAGGCAACCCTTGGAATTTGCTGTGAGAGATCAGGTCTTCTTCAAGGTTTTTCCTTATAAGGGAAAGATGTAGTTCGAGAAGAGATAGAAGTTAAGCCTTTGTTATGTGGGACCTTTTTGGTTCATCGAGCGCATTGGACCTGTGGCATACCACCTCGCTCTATCCCGAGAATTTACGGGTCTACATGGCATCTTTCACGTCTCGAGGCTTAAGATGTACCACCCTGATCCTTCTCATGTTATTCCTCGCGATTAGGTGTAGGTACAAGCCAACATGACTTATGAAGAGGTTCCCATGGAGATTCTTAGTTGGATAGATAAGGTCTTGCACAATAAGACAATTCCCATGGTGAAGGTATGTTGGTAGCATCATACCCCGAGAAGAAGCCACGTGGGAGTTGGAGAGCAAGATTAGGGAGAAGTATCCAGACCTATTCGAGACAAATTTGGGGATCAAATTTTTTTAAGGTGGGAGGGATGTAACACCCCGCCCATCCTTGTGCTTAATTGATTTGGAAAACCCTATTTATTTGGGCCTTTGGCCGCATTGAATTTATTTAATTTTCTCCGCATAATATTTATTGTAATTCGTAAAAATTTGGTGGATTTTTAATTATTATTTTTTATTTAATTTTAATTTTATTATTTAATTTCTTTTGTATTTAACTTATTTAAATTAATTTTAAAAAATTGAAAGAAATCAGAAAAACGGCAAAATAGGAAGAAATTCCATGGGAAAAATCCCGCGGGGAAGCAGAACTGCCCGCACAGATGCTGGGAACTATGTGCGTGTGCATAGTTCGGGGACAGGTCATGCGAGCATCTTGTCACACGCAGACAGGTTGTCCTTGTGTCATCTTGCGCGCAAACAGGCACCGTACACTGTGCGTGCACCATCCGTGCAGCAGGCCTACGCGGATACGCCCTGCGCACTTGGGGCTTGCGTGCAGTAGGCTTGCGCTTGCGACACCCAATGTGCCATGGCCCTACGCGCGCAGCAAGACACCTATGCGCCCTTAGGCTAGCCTGCAGTGCACTGCTGTCACAGGGGGAGGACACCCGCCTAACATGTTTTTCATGTCGAGCATATTTTTTTCCTCTCTCTTCACTGAATTTCGCCACTTGGGGTGTGAATCTGACAATTTTAAAATTTTATAAATTGACCCTTCCCCTTCCATTCCTCCCCACATTTCTATTCTTCTATTTTTTAAGATTTTGAGAAAAAGAGAGAGATAGTAGTCTAGTGAGAGATACAGGCAAAGAAAGGAGAATAATAAAAAAAAAAACATCAAGGTCTCGGTAAGGAATCTAGTATTTCTTTTAACGTCTTAAGGGGTATTTTTTATAAACTAATATTATTAAATATGATGATTGTGATTTTGCCTGTTTTATATGCATTTGTGTTCATTGTTCAGATATGTCAAATTATATTCTTGTTTTCAAGTATGCTTTATGAATTGCAGACACTTGATGAATTGCGTGTAATAAATATAATATATAATCGATAAAAATAAAGAGTACAAAATGAAATGAAAAGAGAAATGTAGAATGAAGCATGATTGGTCCAAACTATATCTGTATTGACATTCATATTATATCAAGTGTCTCGTTAGTGTTTTTATCTATGAGAGTATCTATTTTCCTCTTCCCTATCTAGTCTAGAAAGACGCAAGAGGACTGCTCCCAGTGGATGACAGCGTACCCTATGACGAGAGTGGTAATACGAATATCTGTAAGGGTCACTTGTGGCTAAGTAATGTCATGACTATAGATATCTGTTAGGGCCACCATGGTTGTTATGACCGTGGTCGTAGATCATGCCATGGTTTAGCCAGCCAGAAATGGGTTTAAGTAAATTGTCATATATGTATCTAATTTGATCATTTCGTTTGGATAGTTGAAAATCTGTATCTATCTTCAGAGATGGAAATTGTAACGACTTCGTGAAGTTTGATACGAAAATCTGAGCATTTCATGATTTATTTAATTTTTTCTATTATTGGCATGATGTATGTATGATTTGTTCAGATTAATGTACTGTGTTCTTAATAAATAAATTATTTTTATAGTGTAAGATCGGTCTACGGGGAGGCCAAATGGTAAGCTTGTAAGTTCAAATAATTCACCTTTAAAATCTTATGATGTTAATTTAATATTATTTTTCTTACTGAACATATGAAACTCACTCTTTCTATTCCCCCCAAGATGAGAAAGAAAATGAGGAACCACAAGCTAACCTACCCTGAAAAGTCTGTGATGATCCCGTGGATCCACAAAATTTGAGTGAATGATTGTTTTTGCACTCTGATGAATCCAATAACATAGTGAAAGAAGTGACTTTCTTTTGTGTTTTGTTTCTTTTATAGTCATTTCAGGCCTCAGTTATATGTATGTAATTGGAACTCATATATATATATTTGTAAGGAATTTGTAATAAGCTTATCCCGCTGCATAAATTTTATCATGCACTCGTTATTATGAATCTGTGTTTGACACCCATTTGCCTTAATTAACATCTGAGATGTCACGGTTTTCCTCTTGGAGGTATCTTCTTTCCTCTCTGTTTCTTGATCTCTCTCTTTTTAGAAACCTTTTGATCGATCTTTTCTCGAGTTCTTCTTGTTTCTTCTTCATGTTGGCCATGGAGTCTTAATCCTCCTCAAGCTTTGCAATATTAAGTGGAGTGACCTTCCCGCGTGGATGGGTTGCCCTTCTCCACTTTTTTCTCGTCCATGCAGGCTAAAGGCCAAGATCTTGCTTGATCAAGCACCTCTTTGCTTTCTTAGGTGGCTTCTTGTTGAATATTGGACTTTCAAGGCTAAATCTAGGCTTATGCATCTTTAGTCCATTTGGTTTGGGCTTTGGATAACCCTTTTATGTTGATTCCCTTAAGCAACGCTAAGGGGCCATTAATTCTTGGGCTCTAGCTCTTTGGACTAGCTTCTTTGGGCTCAAGGATGGTTCTTGGGCTGGAAATAATTTAAGAAACTTGGGAGTCTTAAAAACTATTTCTTTTTTATCATTTGAATTACGAAAATTGAAAGTAAGGTAGAAGCCCATTTTCTCGCGGGATTAGGAATCCCCGTGGCGTGGGATTTCACTTTTGTGGGTCTTGTAAGTGCGCTGATGGGTGTTGAATCTATCAAAAATAAATTCTTATTTAACCAATAAAATATAATTGTAGTAGTGGTAAGTAGGGTCGAATCCACAGAGAATTGAAAACTAATTGTTTTCCTTGACTGATGAATGAACGGTAAATAAAGGGGGATGTTTATCCAATACACAAGAGATAAAATAAACAATAAATAGAATGATGTTAAACAAACTCTTGGCTGCAAGTTAGAAACTAAAGTAATTATAAGAAGAATTCCTAGTTGATGAAATAGCCAGCTCCAGTAATGTAATTGATCATATATGTAAGTATTTATTTTATTTAAACTATAGCAAACTAGTTATAGTTGTTGAAAATGTTCTACCAACTAATCCTTCCTTATTTCTAAACTAACCAAAAAACATTCATTTGTTAGTTCTTTGCTGCCAAATAGTCCTAGGAACGTCCACATAATTTCAACAACCTTGAAAACTAGAAGAACCTTATTCAAGTTGCTTGATTCATCCGCGTGAACCAGTCAACCAAATGACTTACCTCTTCAGTGCAACACTAATTACTACTAGGTGCCAAAACTGCTCAAACAATTACAAATTTGAGTGATTAGACTAGTTGCTTGTAGCTTCTAAACACAATCAATGGGCCTTGTTCAAACTTGATTCAAAACAGCAAATATATGTAGGTGCAGGAAATAAATAAATATCAAGGTTTAAATAAAACATGAATTAAATTAATTCGATCTCACAAATGCATCACTGGAGTTCACCAAATCTCAACTAGGAAAAGAAAGCAAGTTAACCACTCATAGTGGTCTTTAATATAAAACGAGTTCTTAAAGATTCAAGATGAAAAAAAAGATGGAAGGAGATAAAAAGGCAGTGTGGAATCTGCAACTGCTACTGTGAACGGCATTGAGAAGAAGAAGGCTTATCCTTATGCTTTAACAACTACCCCTTTATAATTGAAAGGGAGCTAGGGTTTTCTTTTTCTTTATTTTTTCCGGCTCTTTTTCCTTGATTCCAGCTTATCCCTAGTTGTCTAGAATAGGCTCCTCACAATTTTTGGCCCGGGAAGGGGTTGGTGATTCACAGTGGTAGCTGGGGATCCCCTTTACCCTCAGTGGATATATGATGTAACAATTTCGCGAGATCAATAAAAGACTTAACAAAATACATATATGATTAAGAATACTATAAGAGATTCTATGATGTTTTTGTATGATGGTTCTTCTACTTATCCTAATATTATTAGGTATGTCGCTTATTTAATATCAATTGAATATTTAACATGCTCGAACATGCTTGATGTGACATAATATACTTGTTTATGCTGCTGATTAAGTGCACTCTTAACTTTGTTATACAACTAGTTCACTAGATTTTCCTAAAGAAAGATAAACATTTTCTATATATATGAGTGCATCCATCCTGTAGTGGCCCTCCAAGGTAAGAGGTTTATATGAAACTATTTTTTAGATTATTTACTTTTTAAACCTTAGTCGTGTAGTTTAAATACTATCTCCCTTACTGATTTTACACTGAACTCACCCCTAATCCGTCCTCCCAGATGATGTGGAAGAACTATCTTTTGAAGTTAGATGTGACATCCCAAGTGCTAATTAAGGCAAATTGGTATCAGATACAGGTACAGAATAACAAGTGCATGATAAAATTTATGCAGCAGAATAAAATTATTACAAATCCCTTAAAAATACATATGAGTTCTAATACATACATATACTAAGGCCAGAAGTGGCTGCAAAATGCAAAATAAAACATAAGGGCCACTCCTTTCACTCTACTATTAGACTCATCAGAGTACAGAAACAGTCATGCACTCAGACTTGCAGATCCATGGGATCCCCAGCCTGAGGTTCCTCATTCTCTTCCTCATCTAGGGGGGAGGGCATGAAAAGAGTGAGTTTTATATGCTCAGTAAGAAAAATAGTATTAAATTAACATCGTAAGATTTCAAAAATTAATTATTTTGACTTAACAGCTTACAATTTAACCTTCTCGTTTACCTATCTTTCATTATGAAAAATATTTATTTGTTAAGAAAATAATATGTTATTACATACAACCAAACTTACATCATGCTAGATAATAGAGAAAATCAAACAAATAATTAAATGCTTAGATTTTCATGTCATGCTTCGCGAAGTCGTTACAACTTCCATCTCTGAGGGTAGATACAGATTTTCAACTACCCAAGTGGAATGACTAGATCAGATACAGATACGACAATTTGTTCAGTCCCATTTCTAGTTGGCCAAACCATTATATGATCTATGACCACGACCGTACCAGCCATAGTGACCCTAACATATATCTATAGTTACAACATTACTTAGCGACGGGTGACCGCTACAGATAGTGTGATACCACTCTTGTCAGAGGGTATGCCGTCATCCACTTGTAGGTCCTCTTACATCTTTCCAGACTAGATAGGGGAGGGAGAAACAGATACCCCGAAGGGCACAAGGAACAGATACTCCTTAGAGATAAAAATCCTAACGAGACACTTGATACAATATTTATATCAATACAACAACACTTCGAACCATACAGGCTTCATTCCGTTTTTCTCTTTTTCTTTTATTTCATACTTTTTATTTTTATCGTTTATATATTATATTTATTACATGCAATTCATCAAGTGTCTGCATTTCACATAGTTTGCTTAAAAACAAGAACAATTCGACTCATCTGAACACAGAGGCATACAAAACATGCAATATCACAATCATATTAAATTAGCTTATCTAAAAATACTCCTTAAGACGTCAAAAGAAATAGTAGATTTCTTACCGAAATCTCAATGTTCTCTCCCTCACTATTTTCCTTTCTTTATCTTCTTTCCTCACTAGACTACTATTTCCCTCTCTCTCTCTCTCTCTAAATCTTGAAAAATAGAAGAATGAAAGTGTGGAGAGGAAGGGAAGGTGAAGAGCAACTTATAGAGTTTTGAAACTGTCGAATTCGCGTCAAGTGGCAAAATCTGGTGAAGAGAGGAGAAAAAGATGGTCGGCACAAAAAACATGAGAGGAGGGCCTCCTCCACCGATGGCAACGACGAGCCACCCGAGGCAGCGGTGGGTACTACCTGAGGTGGCAGTGCCCCAGCTAGCGCGCTCTAGGCTAGCCTGCAGGCGCACAAGCCTCTTGCCACGTGCATTGGGCGTTGTGCGGAGGCCAACTGCACGCAAGCCCCAAGTGCACAAGACTAATCCGTGCAGGCCTGCTATGCGTATAGTGCGCGCGCACAGTGCGCAGTGCCTGTTTGTGCACGAGGTGACGTGCGTACAGCCCGCCTGCGCGTGATAGGACACAAACAAGTCCTAATCCCTCGTTGTGTGCACGGAGGGGACGTGCGCATGTCCCTTGCATGCGTGTGTACATGCAGATGGGACATGCGGGTTGTGTGCACGTCCCACGGCTACTGTGCGCACATGCGCGCGTGCACAGTTCCCAGAACCCACGCGGACAACCTGTCTCCTTGGGTGATTTTTCCCGCAGAATTTTCTTCTCGATTCACTGCTTTTCCGATTTCTCTCTAATTTTTATAATTAATTTAAATAATTTAAACGCAAATTAAATAATAAAATTTAAATAAAAAAAATTAAATAAAAATTAATCAGAGTAAATTAATTAAGTTTAACGCGGTCAAAGACCCGAATAAATTGGATTTTCAAATCATTTAAGCACAGTGATGGGTGTGGTATTACATTAGACCCATTCATAGATCCTTCGTTATTTATTCTTTAGGACATAATTCGAGTAGAATAGTTCATTTCGTATTCAGATGTAACGGCTAGTAAGGACTCTTCCTTTGTATTAAATACTTAGGATTGGTAATTTATGGCCTTCATGTAAGTATTTAACATAGAATGCTTGTAAGGGATTTCTAAATTTTTACTTTAATATTAAACTTGTTTATTTTTTTTTTGGACTCATAACTACTTAGTAGTTGCCTCCCTTCTACCCATTAGGTATTTGGGATCTTACAGTTGGGCTCTACCCAATGCATTCCTCCCATTTATGCTCGTCATTTTCACACTTTTTCACACAAAATCATCGGTTAAATCATCATTGATATCAAAAGCATTAAATGACAAAAATTTTCCATCATAACGCATAAAAAATCATGCAGAAAACACACTCACGCACACTGCAGTTAACCATATTCAAAAACAGATACACGTTGCAACTTGAAATGTGATGTGCTATATTTTTATCATATTTTTTATGCTCTTATTACTAAATTTGTAATAAATTAGAATGCATTTTAAGTTAAAAAATCAAGTTATAAGAAAATTTTTAATGTAGGTGACATTGTTGAAGAAAAGAGAAAAAAGATACTGATAAAGAGAAGAAGAAAAAAAGAAGAAAGCCAAAAAAAACTCAAATCTGAAGCATCCAAGCCCGCATCCATTCAAACCCAGTTCCTGTTTTCCAAAATAATGCCGTTTTGAGAGCTAAAAACCAGAAGCCAATAATGATCAAAATGGCACCGTTTTGAAGAATGGAAAAAAATTACAGATGGAGAAAACAGGTGTATACACCTCTGAAGACGTAGAAGGCGACTAAAAGGGAAAAAGGGAGGTAGCTGCAAAGGAAAAAAAAACCTAAAAAGGAAGAGGGCGTGCGAAAGAACCCAGTATCCTCTCTTTGTTTTGCCTAGAAAAATTTAGATCTGAATAGAGAGAGGGGGTAGCCAGCGAGTAAAGCAACTCAGATTGTAGAGTTGAAGCAGAGAGATACTGGTAGTGCGAGTAGAAGCAAAGGAGAGCAAATGCGAAACTGGAGCAAGTTGGAGGGAAGCTGGTAGAAGCAGAAGCAGCATACTTGGAAGGTGACGAGCAGAACCAGAAGAGCAGAGCAACAACACGCAGAGAGGAGAAACTGCATAATTTATTTATTTAAATCTTAGAATTACATATTTTTGGGTAGAAATCTTTATGATTTTCTGATTAAAAATGCGAATGCTATTTGAATTTTTTTTAAAAATTTATTTTAATTATTATCTAATCATCTTTTCCTTGATTATTATTTCTATTGCTCAATTCACTACATCTAGCTAAAATTCTTTTATCAGAGTGATTGATGTAACCTGAATCAAAGCTATGTTTTAGGATTAATTTTTAGTTTTTTCTGGTTGTAATTTAACAATATTAAACTTTATGCCGTTGTGAGAATTGGCCAACTCACGACTTGATTTGTGATTGATAATTTTATAGCAGCAAGAGTTAAATTCTATTAATTATATATATATATATATTATTAAGCATTAATTGTGATTTGAAGGGAGTAATATAATCGAGTTGATGTGGAGAAATCAAATTATCACATATTTAATTGAATCAAATTAATAATTGCTATAAAAGTTAGTAGTTGTTAATTGATAAATTTAGAGAATATTGTGAGGAAAATCGAAAGTACATTAGGATAAGTTCGACTATTGCAGACTAGATTAAATTGATTGCAAAATTAAAACTTGAACATATCCAAGATTTAGATTAAATTAATTACTCTAGTGCATTTAGGTTTGTAGTTTTCCTAATTTTAATTATTTTACTTTGGTTAAGTTGTTTTAATTTTTATAAAAATTTAATTTTAATATCTAGATAATAGTAGAATTTTCTGCAATTTTAGTACTTGATACGTAATCCTTGTGGGACAATACTCTACTTATCACTTTATTATTTGAATGATTTCATGCACTTGCAAATTCACTCATCAAGATATTTTTTACCAATTAATTTATCTTTAGACGATGCACCTATTTGTGATAAATGCATTTTCCTATTGTTCTTACCTTAGTGACGATTTCTAGAAAGCTAAATTGATTGTCTAGAAGCTCTTATGTTTGGGAAAGGCCTGAAAAACAACCTGGTTGGATGCATGCAATGTTAGGTGGTTCTTGTGGCAAACCTATGGGGCTTTCTTGAAGAATCCCATCGCTGGAGGTTTGGGTAACCTGCCCTAATTGGTTTCTAAACATCCTAGTTATTCTACTTCTATTATTTAAGTTAAAAATAATTGAAAACAAAAAGGTGAATACTGGAAAGGAAGCAAAACTAGAAGGGTCTAAGGAGTTAGCTCACCTGGTTCAGGTTTGTTGATGGAATAGTTGCATTCTCAGAGGAAGGTGGCCGCAACTTAGCCTCGTTAGAACATTTTTTATCATAGAAGATTGATCTTAAATGACCAAAATCAAAGAAACCAAAGGCTAAAGGATGAATAGTAGGCTTACCTCGCAGGAAAGGTCCTTCGGACACGTAGTTCACTAATTGAAGGCCTCATCATTGTTCGATTATTTGTCGTGCACTCTTGACTCCCCAAACACTCTCTCACTCTTAGTTTTTCTCTCAAAATTTGTTTTAACTTCTTTCTCTCTCGCGCACGAAGAAGCTATACATTTTTAGTGGTTCACATGATCAAGGCCTTTAGATCATATGCAATGGATCTAGGACATTGGAGCTCGTTGGTGGCCGACTAGGCCTGTTGCTAGCACATTGGTGTGGCCAACTAGAGGGGGGAAATGTTGGAAGTATCATGCGGTCCTCACCATTAGTTTGTCAAATTAAGCTCGGAGTCCCGCGGGCAGAGGATTTGCATGCCCATGATCTAGTGTAGTCATTCAGCATTCTCCCACAAGTAGGGGATTTTTTTTACCTGTGGAAGTCACACCTAGCCTCGAGGATATGTTTTCCCTACTGCATTTCCCTCGTGGTTAACCCCGTAAGGGGGGGAGGGGAGGGGCAGTTTAGGTCCAACAGGGATTTGTCCCACTTGTGAATTCAGGGTTTTCTCCCTCGAGGGACTACTTTATCCTCCCATTCTCCTAAGTGCCATTTCAATTTGAGTTAAAAATTCATTAAGACACCAAAAATGAAAAATTAAATTATATTAGGAAGATAATTTGGAGTTACAATTACACCAACAAGGTGGTTGTTACACGTGCACAAAAGAAGCTTCTGCGCACCTCGCTTACACAACCAGCAGGCGCGCACGTGCCAAGCACATGCAGACAACCTATCCGCACATATGAGCCTGACTTGGACTCTCCAAATTGGTTTTCGTTTTCATTTTAATTTTCCTTTTGATTTCCAATTCAAATTCAGGGAATTTTAAGGATTAAAAAAGCTAAAGGATATGGTTCCAAGTAGAAGAAGTCTTCCCCAAACAAATGAATTTATTTTATTAATTTTTTCTCAATTTTATTTGACTTTTAGATTAAGATTCTTTTATTTAATTAATTTCTAGCAAGATTCATAGTATAATTAATGTTTAAGAATTCAAGTAGAATTTTGTAATCCTATTTTGCATTGGATTAAAAAGTAAAGGTCTATATAAGGACTTTAGTCCTTAAGTTGTAATCACAATTCAAGATATTAATAAAATCAAAGCTTTGGCTTTTTTTTTTTTTCTAAAATTAGCTTTACTAATTTTGTGAGTGTTATTCAAGTTCTTTAAGATAGGGAGCTTTAAGAAGTCTTGTTGAGGTAGCGAATTATGACTAACTTATCGGGTATGTTGTGACTGATAATGGTGTATATTTTATATAATCAGGATTGTTTTTGCTAGTTCTTGTTAGTTTTGAGAAAGTTTCATTATTTTTTCATTTAATTTTAGTTTATTTAGTCACTTTAGTTTATTTTATGAATTTTAGGTTATTTTGGAAGACTTTAGAAAGTTTTGGAGAAAGGCACGAAATGGATAGAAACCTGCACTAGAAAGGCACAAAATGGACAGAAACCTGCACTAGCTTATGCATGCTCATGCAGGTGATGATGAACATCAGTCCTGGAGTCTCTCTCTACATAGAATTTTAAAGATAGAAATCTGCATGGGCAGGCACATGGTCATGCAGATGATCATGCAGGAAAGGCATAATTTTTAGGTTTCCTAAATGGCTTAGGATGCTTTATTCTCTTTCTTATTTAACTAAGGATTTGTATTTAGGAAATTTTATTATTTACCCTAGTATATATAGAACATATTAGTAGTATTCTAGAGCAACACTCTTTTATTTCAGAGATTGTTCTAAGTTAGGGTTTTTCTTCTTCTTTTTCTTATTCTTGAAAGACTCAAAACTCCATTAGAGAGGAGATCAAGCTTAAGATGAAGATACAATCTCGAGTTTGATTTTATTTTACTATGTTTTCTTTTAGTTTCAGTTTTTGTTTTCTCAATTTAATTATGGAGTAAATTTCTTTTGTTAGGAAAAACATGAAACCTAAACTATTATGGGTATTGATTTGGATTAATGATATTTGAGTTAGTTTTATGCAAAATCATTAAGTTTAATGCTTGTATGGATATTTTGTTGATTGAATTCCTTAGTGATGTGTCGAATAGAGAAGTTAGGATTTTGAATCGGTGGGATTTCAATGTATTATTATTAGGGTCTTGCATAATAGGTTTAACAACATATTTGTTCAAATAGATAATCTGAAATTGACTTGTGGCATGTATCGTGTTCCCGAATAAGATTGGATAATTAGGTTGATTTTATGCATATTTCTATGGAAGTTTTTGAATAAGAGTTTCATTTAAATTTCAAAGGTTATGTTCTTGAATAAGGTTAACCAGGATTTAGAATTAACTCGCCAATCGTAACTCAGAATTCATTATCAAAATTGATATTTAAGCAAGTTTAGGGGGATTGTGGATCCTAATGTTGTTTTATTGGTTGATTTATCTTTGATTTATTATGCTTATTTAAGTTTATGCAATTTTATTTAGTTTAATATTTTATTTTAATCTACTCTCATTTAATTATTACTTCTGAATAATAGTTTTTAATATAATAATTGATTTATAAAATTTGGTCTTCGTGGAATGATATTCGGATTCTCATATCTATATTGCTGATATGACTAGTACACTTGCTAGTGTTATTTAGACGCATCAAGTTTTAGCGTTGTTGCCGAGACCAAAGATTTATTTAGAAATTATTATATTCTTATTAGTTGTTAATTTGAGATTTTTAATTTTTAATTTGTTTCTCTTATGTTTCAAGCTTTGCTACTGTATGATCAGAAATTCTGAGAAACCATTAACAAAATCTTATCAGGAATCTAAACGAACTTTTCATTCAAGAAGAAGAGCAAACCACAACATGGCAGAGAATCAAAACAATATTCTTGAAGGAGGTAAAAACAATATGGTGCTAGAGGTGTTCAACCTATTCGCACCATGAGAGACTATGCCATGCCATTATTGGAAGGCACAAGTCCGAGCATTTTGAGACCCGATGTTCAAGCTAACAACTTTTAGCATTAGTAACTTAGAGACTAATCCCAAGGAGCAGGTTAAGGCCATTACACTAAGAGATGGGAAGGTGTTGGAGGAGCCAAAGCAAAAGGTAGGAACTAATAAGGCGATTCAATCAAACCCAGTTGAGGTAAGTGTGGAAGAGCAAAGTAAGGAAAATACAAACTCTACAATTCTCAATTCAAAATCTAGTGTAGATGTTAATAAGTTTTCTTACCCATATAAAATTAGGAAGGATCAGAATGATGCTAAGTTTGCTAAATTTTTAGAGATATTTAACAAATTACAAATCAACATTCCATTTGTTGATGCTTTGATGCAAATGCCACAATATGCAAAATTTCTTAAGTATAACCTTTCTAATAAGAGAAAGATTGAGGAATATGGCATGATAATGCTTACTAAAGAGTGTAGTGCCATTATACAAAATAAGTTGCCTACAAAGCTTAAGGATTCAGGGAGTTTTTCTGTACCTTGTGAATTAAAAAATTTAAATTGAAAGATGCTATGTGATTTGGGTTTTAGCATTAATCTAATGCCATTATCTGTTTGTAGGAGACTCAACCCTAGGGAGATGAAGGAGACACGCATGGTTCTGAAGTTTGCAGATAGATCAACTAAAAGACCTATGGGAATCATTGAAGATATTTTGATAAAAGTAGGAGCGTTTATTTTCCCCATAGGTTTTTTTATACTTGATATGGATGTTAAGTCTAAATTATCATTGATTATAGGTAGATCATTCTTAGCCATAGCTAGAGCATTAGTAAATGTAAAGAATGGTAAATTAACTCTTAGGTTCAATGAGGAAGAGATAGTCTTTGATATCAAGAAGGCAATGAAAAATCCTTCAATTAGTTTGGATGATATGTTGTTGTGCAATTGATACTATTGATGAGTGTGTAGATGAACAACAATTAGCCATTGTAATGGAGGATAATTTAGAAAGATGTCTCATGCTATCAAGCACAATTGAAGAAGAGGATCTTGACTTGAAAAAATGAAGTGATAGAGTTGGAAAGTCAATCTTTATTAGACGTTGTGCTAGGAACAAAGGAGGATCGACTTGTGGAGATAACATAAATGGAGTTTAAGCCATATTTTGAAGGGTGATTTTATCCGGCAACCGAAGCCTTCAAATTAAGAGACTGAGCTCCAAAAGAAAGTCAAGCTAACAACTATAACTTAGAATTATTTCTCTACCTTTATATTTAATTGTCTTAGTTTTTAATTTTTAGGAGTAATTATTCATTGTTTTTAATATATTTAGTCAATTCTAAGCAGTATGTTTTGGTTTAAGCACGAGGTTATTTCTTGTTTTTGTCTCATGGGATTGTTTAAGTAATTTTTTTTATCACTGAGCGACGATTTGATGATTCCATGGAAGAGGATGACCAAGAACATTCTTTCCCATCACACTAGAAGAGATTGCAAGTAGTTTTTCCTCATGAAATAAATTTTAGGGGAGTATTCTATACTTTTATATTTCAAGCTTTATCATCTCCTTTGATTATTCTTCTTAGCATTAAGGACAACGCTTATTTTAAAAGTGTGAGGTGGGCTTAATGAAGATTTTGTGAATTCATGCATACTTAGCATTGTGCTTGTCAAGCTTGAACTTGTTGTTGAATTATTGAACTTAACTATTGGAGAATTTTGATGTGATAGTTAAAATCCACTATTTCAATCTTGTAGGTCTAGTACACTCTATGGATTTCATCTTTATTCCTAGTGACTTAAATTTTTTAGAAGCTTTTGAATTTATTGTATTATATTGATATAGTGATTAATCTTGTGAACACTGTAAGTTCTATTAGCTCTGCTTTTTACTAGCTTTTGTGTTTCTTATACCTTCTTAGTTATCCCTATTTTTTCAAAAAGAAAAAAGAAAAAAAAGCACCATAACAAGTTATGTGATATCCAAAATGCTAATTAAGGCACAACGGTGCCAGATACAGAAACATATTACGAGTGCATAATAGTTAAATGTATGCAGTGGAGCAATTTATTACAAATCTCTTACAAAATATATGAGTTCCCAATTACATATATAACTTAGGCATTTCCTTATATGGAAATGGGTGAGTTTCATATGCTAAGTAAGAAAAATAGCATTTAAAAAATATCATAGGATTTTAAAGGTAATTAAATGCATCATCATTACTTACATCAAGAGTCATGTCAGAGTCCTTTATTAAATTATAAAAATAATTTATTTTATTAGAGAAATCATTGAATTCATCATATCATATCAATCAAATATATCATACCAAAAATAGAGAAAATCAAACAAATCATGATATATACTATTTTTCTTGTCATTCTTCGCGGAGTCGTTCTGACTTCCATCTACTAAGGGCAATACGGATTCCTGACTACCCATGTGCAATGGCCAATTCATTTCATTTCATAACAGTAATCTGTGGCTTGCCAAACCATGGTACGATCTATGACCACGGCTGTGCCAACTACAGTGGTCCTACATATTAACTATGGCCACGGCTGTACTTCACCAAAGGTGACCCCTACAATCATATCACGTCACCACTCTCGTCAAATGATTCGCCATCATCCACAGGGAGTGGTCCTCTCACATCTTTTCAGACCAGATGGGGGAGAAACAGAAATTTCTTGGAGATAAAATGTGACATCCCAAGTGCTAACTAAGACATACAGGTGCCAGATACAGAAACGGATTGCGAGTGCATAGTAGTTAATTATATGCAGCAAAGCAAATTATTACAAATCCCTCACATAATATATGAGTTCCGATTATACATATAATTGAGGATAGACGTGGCAACAAAATATAAAATATCAAAATACAAAAAGGGCCACTTCTTTCACTATGTAATAGGACTCATTAGAGTGCAGAGCAAGTCATGCACTCAAGATTGATGGATCCACGAGATCCTCAAAGACTTCAAGGGGTAGGTCAGCGATCAGTTTGTCACTATCTTCCTCATTAGTATGGGGGCATAGAAAGGGGTAAGTTTTATATACTCATTAAAAATAATAATATTTAAATAATATCATAAAATTTTAAGAGTGAGTAATTACGTCATTAACATTTATCATCAGGAGTCACGTCAGCGTCCTTTCTTAGATTATGGAAATAATTTGTTTATTAAAGAAAACATCAAATCAATCATGGTGATAATAGAAAAAATCAAATAAATCATTATATACATAGTTTTTTGTGTCATTCTTTGTGAAGTCGTTCCAACTTTCATCCATTAAGAACATATACAGATTCCCAACTACCCATATAGAATGACCAATTCAGTTATAATAGCATTTTTTGGCTTACTATAACAACAACACATTTGCGGCTTGCCAAACCATGACACGATCGATGACCACGGCCATGAAAACCATATGGGGGGCGAAACAGAAACTCCCCAGAGATAAAAATCCTAACAAAACATTTAATGAATTACACATGTCAATACAAATGCGTATTTCTCATATCTATATACTTTTTCATGCTTAATCACCTTCTCACATTTCAATATTGATTTTAAGTATTATATTATTTAAATCTTATACAAATTATCAAGTTCATATACGATCATAAAATATGCATTATCAAGTAAAGTTTACTTTGTTTAGATATTTAAACATAATCATGCAAAATTATAAATTCAAGTTTGGCTCTAGAAATGCTCCTTAAGATGTTTACTTTAAATTTCTTACTGAAACTTTAAAGTTTCCTACACTTTTTCTTCTTCTTCTCCTCTCCTTCTCTCTCTCTAAGCTCTTAGAGGATGGAAGAATGGAATGGAAGTGATGAGGAAATGGTGAAGGGAGGCTCCCTATTTATAGAAAATGAGGATCGTCAGATTTACGTCAAGTGGCAAAATATAGTGAGGAGAGAGAAAGTCAATGGAAAAAAAAAGTGATGTGACGACTGATAGATGTGACCGATGAACGGATGACGTGTTGTGATTGTAGTGCAAAAAATAGAGGCACACAACTGAAACGACAGCAACGTATCGCCCAAACGACGGCAACACACTGCCCAAGCTGACTCAATCAGCAACGTACGGTGTCCAGGGCGGGACACGACACTTAAGGGGGCAATGCCCACTGCTCGAGGTAGCAGCACAGTACCCCGGTTGGTCGCGCGCTGTAGGCCCATGCATGCAGGCCTACTGTGCGAACGATGCACTCATAGGGCGCACGAAGCCGTGCCAGTTTGCGCGTAATGGGATGCGTATGGATTGTGCCCGTCTACACGCAATGGGATGTGCATACAAACTAGGAATCATGCTCCGCACGGACGAGACATGTGCACAGTGCGCGAGCACATGCGCGAGCAACATGCGATGCCTGTGCAGGCGCAACTCTTCCCACAAGCGTTTTCCCGCTGGATTTTTGCCTTTTTTTCGTCTTTTTTCCTTAAAATTTAATTTTAAATAATGATGACAAAAAATAAAATTTTTCTATGACAAAATAAAAAAATATAAATTTAAGAATTATTTAAATAAATTAAAAAATAAGAATTTAAAATACAAAATACGATATTTATCCAAAAATTAAAATCACAAAATATATAAAGAGTTTAAGTGACCTTAGGACTCGAACAAATAGGGGTTCATAATTATAAATTACGTGCAAAGGTTATCGGAGTGTTACATAAAAAGCCTAACGAAGCACTTTATGAATTATGCATGTCAATTACTAATACATATTTCTCATGTCTATACGTTATTTCATGTTTAATCACTTTCTACTGTCATTTGCATCACATATTAATATTTATTTCATCTAAATTACACATGCAAATTAACAGGTTCATAAACGATTATAAAACATGCATTAACACGTGAAATTACTTCGTTTAGGCATAAAACTCAACCATGAAATCATTAATTTAAACTTTATTAATTTTACTCTAGAAATACTCCTTAGGATGTTTAAAAGTAAATACTAAATTTCTTACCGAAACCTCGATGTTTCCTATGCTTTTTCATCTTTTTTCCTCTCCCTCTCTCTCTAAAGCTCTTGGAGGACAGAAGAATGGAAATGGAAGTGACGAGAAAATGGTAAAGGAGGGTCCCTATTTATAGAAAATGGGGATCGTCAGATTAGGAGAGAGAAAGTCAATGGGAAAGTTGAGATGTAACAATTAAGTGATGTGATTGATGAATGGACAATGTGACATGATGGCAAAAATCGGAGGTACGCTACCCAAACAACAGTGGCTCGTCACCCAAGCAATGGCGGCACACCCCCCAAAGGTAGCACACGGAGCCTAAGGGGGCAGCGCGCACTGCCCGAGGTAGCGCTCGCTGCCTTAGCTAGCCACTCACTGCAGGCCTATCGTGCGGACTACGTGCGTATAGGGTGCACAGAGCCCGCCCGTCTATGAGTGATGGGACGCGTGCACAGACCGCACCTCGCGCCCCGCACGAACGGTACATGCGCATAGTGCACCCATCCTGTGTTGGTCGCGCAAGCGGTGTGCGGAGCCCCCATAGGCGCGATCCTGAAGGATTTTTTACTTTTTTCTCTGTTTTTCCTTAAATTTATTTAAATAATAAATAAAATAAAATTTTTTCTATGAGAAAATAAAATAATTAATTTTAAGAATTATTCAATAAAATAAAATACGAAATTTAAAATATAAAATACGATATTCATCTAAAAAATTAAAAATACAAAATATTAAGGAGTATTAAATGACCTTAGGGCCCGAATAAATAGCAGTTCACATTACAAATTTAAGCGTAAAGTTTTTCAGGGTGTTACAAGTTACTCCACTAATCACTCCATTTTGCACTACCAAGTGGCGTAGCTTTGTGGTTCAGCAATATACTAGCTTAACCCAAGGTCTCAAGTTTAGCCGTGGGAACGCAACTGCCTTTTGTAGGGAGAGCTTACTCCTTAATAGACCGATTTGGCTTGAAAAATAAAATGGTGATTATGAGTAGAACCAGTAGCAAAAAAAAGTTTACTCCACTTATCACTCAATTTTACACCACCAAGTGGCATAGTTTAGCTGTTTGGCGTTATGCTAGCTTAACTATAGGTCTTAAGTTGAGCGTGGGAATACAACTACCTTTGGTAGGGACGGCTTACTCCTTAGTGGACCGATTTAGCCTAAAAAATAAAATAGTGATTATGAGTAGAGATAGTGGCCACCTAGAGTTGGGACTAGCTGAGTAACCAAGTGCTGACATCAACAGTGTTTGCCCTTGTGTTAAAAGGTCGGATGACACTCTAGGCAAGCGAATAAGGTGCTAAAAAAAATAAATAAAAAAGGATCAATTTTGGAGGTTAGAGGGCATGATTGTTAATGATGTACAGTTCTTCTATGCTTATGGATGAATGAGGCTTTTCTTCTATGTTAATATAATCTTTTCATTTAATTGAGTTTCTATGAAATTTTGTTGATTAAAGTGGAGGATGAGACTTATGTTATTGAATTTAGGACTTTAATTGTTGTGTTAAGATGATTTTTCACTTTGGTTTAATTTTAACTTTACTCGAGGATGAGTAAAGAGCTAAGTGTGGGGTGTTTGATAATGGTGTATTTTATTTATAATCAGGATTTTTTTTACTTTAGTTCTTGTTAGTTTTGAGTAATTTTCATTACTTTTTCATTTAATTTTAGTTTATTTAGTCACTTCAGTTTATTTTATGAATTTTAGGTGATTTTGGGAGAATTTGAAAAGTTTTGGATGAAGGCACGAAAAGAGCAGAAACCTGCACTGGCAGATGTATGCTCATGTAGGTTGTGATGCACATTAGTCCTGGAGTCTCTCTCTACACAGAATTTTAAAGATAGAAATATGCATGGGCAGGCGCATGGTCATGCAGATGATCATGCGGGAAAGGTATAATATTTAGGTTTCCTAAATGGCTTAGGATGTTTTATTCTCTTTCCTATTTCACCAAGGATTTGTATTTAGAAAATTTTATTATTTACCCTATTATATATAGCACATATTAATAGTATTCTAGAGCAACACTCTTTTATTTCATAGATTGTTCTAAGTTATGGTTTTTCTTCTTCTTCTTATTCCTGGAAGACTCCAGCTCAAGATAAAGACAAAGATGCAATCCTAAGTTTGATTTTATTTTACTATGTTTTCTTTTAGTTTCAGTTTTTATTTTCTCAATTTAATTATGGAATAGATTTCTTTTGTTGAGGAAAACATCAACCCTAAACTATGATGGGTATTGATTTTCATTAATGATATCTGAGTTAGTTCTATGCAAAATCATTGAGTTTAATGTTTGCATGGATATTTTTTTTATTGAATTCCTTAATGATTTGTCAAACAAAGAAGTTAGGATTTTAAATCGGTGGGATTTCAATACATAATTATTAGGGTTTTATATAATAGGTTTAATAACAGATTTCTTCAAACAAATAATCTGAAATTGACTTGTGGCATATATTCATGTTCCTAAATAAGGTTGAATAATTGGGTTGATTATATGCAGATTTTTATGGAAATGTCTAAATAAGAGTTTTATTTAAATTTGAAAAGTTATGTCTCTAAATAAGGTTTTCAACTTTAGAATTAACCCGCCAATCGTAACTAAGAATTCTTTATCAAAATTGATATCTAGACAGGTTTAGGGGGATTGTGGACCCTAATGTTGTTTTATTGATTGATTTTATCTTTGATTTATTGTGATTACTTAAGTTATCCAATGATAACTTGATAATGCATCTTCTCTCCTCCATTTTCTTCTCCTTCATGCCGAAATCAAGTAAGAGAGTGAGAGAGAGAGAAAAAAAAAGAGAAAGCCACGAGGACAAAGACTAATGTTGAGCCCAGCCCTTCCTCACAACTGTAAGCCAAAGCTTGTTATGTACCTTATGAGTTTTCTTCTTCCCTCAAATTTTGTTCTTCTTCTAGAAGCCTTAAAGCTTACCTAAGTCTTCTTCTCATCTTTTTCCATCTTCCCTACTGCTTCACCGACTTGTAAATCTTCTCTACAAAATAAAAAAGCTTTTGTAACTCTAACTGCTGCAACAAGCCTTCTTCTTTTGCCTCCATGCAAAACCTCACCTTTTCTTGAACCCAAGGAGCCCCATACCACCGGTAAGGGATCTTGTATTTTGATTCACATTTTTAGTACCTCTTTTATGGTTTAAATGCTTTAAATAGCTCAAAAAATTATCTGCATGTTCATGGCAAAAGTACATTGGCAACATCATACCTCGGAAGAAGCAATGTGGGAATTGGAGGACGAAATGAGGAAAAAGTATCCAGACTTATTCGAGATAAACTTAGGGACCAAATATTTTTAGACAGGAGGGACGTAACACCCTGCCTATCATTGTGTTAAAATGATTAGGAAACTCTATTTATTTAGGTCTTTGGCTACTTTAAACTTAAGTTAATTTACGCTGTTTAACATTTCTTGAGATTCGTGATTTTGATCTATTTTTATTTATATTTGTTAATTTTTTTATTTTATTTACTAATTTTGTTTTTATTTTATTTTAAAATATTTTAAAATATTTTCATTTTATTTGAAAGGGGAAAATTTAGAAAATAATCGAAAAACGGCGAGACGGGAGAAAACCAATTCGCGGGGAAAATCCTGCGAGAAAACTATTTGCCCGCGTGGGTGCTGGGCACTGTGCGTGCACGTATGCATGCACGTATGCGTGCACAGTGACCGCAGGGCGTGTGCACAGCATGCACATCCCCTCCGCATGTACGCACGCATGGGAAGTGCACACAGCGCACACGTCCCCTCCACGCGCACGGAGTGGGGTCAAGACCTGCACACGCGTCCTGTCATGCACAAGCAAGCTGTCCGTGCGTCACTTCATGCACGGACTAGCGTCGCACACTGTGTGCATGCTGTTCGTGCAGTAGGCCTATGCAGACATGCCCTATGCGATTGGGGCCTACACACAGTAAGCTGCGTGCACGGTGCCCAGTACGACTAGGCCCTGCGTGCGCAACAGTAGGCTTGTGTGCCTACAAACTAGCCTGTAGTGTGCCGGGCGGGCATGCAATCGGTGCAGTAAGTTTTTCTCCTTTATTATTTGTGCCAAGAATTTTTTTCTCTTCTCTCTTCACTAAATTTTGCCACTTGATGCGAATCCAATGGTTTTAAAATTCTATAAATCTCCTTTCCCCTTTCCTTCCTCTCCACACTTCCATTTCTTCCATTTTTCAAGATTTAGATAGAGAGAGAAAGAGAGAGACAGTAAAATAGTGAGAGAAGAAAAAAAGAAAGGAAAATAGTGAAAAAGAAAACATCAAAGTTTCGGTAAGGAATCTAGTATTACTTTCGATGTCTTAAGGAGCATTTTCATATAAACAAATTTAATATAATTGCTATTTTATCTATTTTACATGCCTTTGTGTTCAAAATGAGTTGAATTGTTCTGATTTTCAAGCATGTTATGTGAATTACTGATACTTAATGAATTTGCATGTAATAAATATAAAATGTAGTCCATAATAATGAAAGAAAGAAAAAGAAAAAAGTAGAATTAAGCCTGTGTGATCCAAAGTATGTCTGTATTGTCATGCATATTGCATCAAGTGTCTCGTTAGACTTTTAATCTATGAGGGGTATCTATTCCCCTTTCCCTTCAGAGTATCTGTTTCTCCCTCCCCTATCTGGTCTGAAAAGATACAAGAAGACCACTTCAAGTGGATGACGGCATGCCCTTTGATGAGAGTGGTATCGCATTATCTGTAGGGGTCACTCGTGGCTTAGTAATGTCCTAATTTTAGATATCTGTTAGGACCACTATGGTTGGTACAACTGTGGTCATAGATCGTACCATAGTTTGGCCAGCCAGAAGTGGGTCTAAGCAAATTTTCGTATCTGTATCTGATCTGGTCATTCCACTTGGGTAGCTGGAAATCTACATCTTCCTTCAGAGATGGAAGTTTGTAACAACTTCGCAAAGCATGACATGAAATATTTGTGTATTTCATGATTTATTTCATTTTCTTTATTATTTGGCATGATATGTGTATATTTGATTTTTTGTACCAATGTACTATTTTGATATTTAAATAAGTGGCTTCCTTTTTTAATGATTAGTTAGGTCAACAAGAAAGCTAGAAGATGAGATAAAATAATAAACTTTTGAAATCTTACAATATTAATTTAATACTGTTTTTCTTACTGAGCATATGGAACTCACTTTTTCCATACCCCCAGATGAGGAAGAAAATGAGGAACTGCAGGCATACCTACCCTTGGAAGTCTATAAGGATCCCGTGGATCAACAAGTCTGAGTGCATGACTGTTCCTACACTCTAATAAATTTCAATAGCATAGTGAAAGAAATGGCCCTTATTTTTGTATTTTGTTGCCACTTCTGTCCTCAGTGATGTATGTATTTGGAACATTATATATATTTGTAAGGGATTTGTTAAGGTTTGATTCCACTGCATAAATATTATCATGCACTAGTTATTCTGAATCTATATCTGACACCCATTTGCCTTAATTGGCACCTGGGATGTCACAATGTAAGGACCCTTGATACCTACTAGTTTAGTCTTAAATCGAGGAGGGGAGGGTGCGTGTGTGGCTGAAGTTCAGCAGGTATGGTGAACCTGCACATGGATAGAGTTTGAAACTTAGTCCAAATGTGGATAGGTGTTTGTGAGCGTGAGTCACCTAGCAAACGTAACTATTGTGACCAATGTGAGATTTCACGTGTGTCCTATCCATGCAATGGGGGGATTCATTTCGCCTCTCTTGGATGACGATATAAACGGCATCGTGCGATGAAACCTTAAATGTGATATCAACTGTAAATGTGATTTGAAATAAGAACAAGAATTAGGTTATAAAAGTGAAGATTATAATATGTTTCGTGTATTTTGGTTTGGATGCTTTGTTTTGATATTTTCTTGATTATAAATATTAGTATATTTAATATATTGCATAAATGTATATACATAAGTCTCCATTATAAAATCTTTTTTCTTACTGAATTTGTAAAGCTCACCCAATTTTACCCCCATTCAGGTCAGAGGAGATGAGAAACAAGTCTAAGACCAATAGAAGATGGTGAAGAGAACCTTGTTTATTTTTATTTTAATATTGTAAATTGATTTATAAGCCTTAATTATTTGTAAACAAATAGTTATCCTGTCACAAAAGATGTGCATTAAAGTGTAGTTCCGTTGCATATTTAATATTTATTTGTTTCACTAGTTTGAAATATTGTGTTAACATCCGTATCCACCAACATTAGGGTTTGGGCTATTACAATAAAAAATTATGGATATGTGATAATCTGAAACGCAATGGTTTGTAGAAAATAAAAGAAAAAGAACGAAAATTTGTTAGATTGTTATCTCTGAGGAGTTTCTATTTCTCTCTCCTTTGAATATGTTATTGGTGAATTGCTCCATGTGAATGATTGGAGTTTCCATCTGACGGGAGTGAACTTGCAAAATGAGGTAGTTTTAGAACCATACCTCAGAAAGTACTATGGCTATACATTATAAAGTTATGGAACTGTACCTCAGAAAGTTATGGAATTGTTTGAAAATAAGAAATATTTTGGCCCTAATAAAAAATGATAAAATGTTTGGGTCATTCATAGCGGTAGTTGGGAATCCCCTCTGTCTTATTAGATATATGTTGCAACAGCTTCGTGCGAAGGTTAGTAAAATACTTTATAAAGATATGATTATGGTTATGATTAAGAATGATGATACCTTTATTTATCTTAGTTTAGTAGATGCTGCAGTTTCTCTATTCAGAAACGGTTATGTTGTTTCTATTGTGCTGTGATGTTATGCTCACCTATTCCTTACTAGTTAAAAGGATGATTTTCTTAAATTACCTAAAATTTTTCAATTGGGAAAGCTTGAGATTTAAATCAACGTTCTTAAAAATTCCATATTTTTCTTCAAAGGTTAATCACCCTTTCAAACCTTAATAACGTAATTCCAATACTATCTTCCTTACTGAGTTTACATGGAACTCACCCTCAATCTGTATCCCCCCAGATGATGAAAGCAATGTTGCACTCGATGTGTTACCCCTTAAAGCTTGTCCGGATCCCTTCTCGGATCTTTAGGATAGTTATGAGCGTTTTTTGTAAAATTCACACTCTAATGACTTTCTGAACTTTTAATGACTCTATTTTGTATATTAACATTTTGGATAACTAATCATTGGCCTCAAGTGTAATGTAAACATTGATTTTGTGTAAGGGATTTCTATTCTTTCACTTTAATGTAAAAAAATCAGTTATTAGTACTCGTGCATGTTTCTCTTATCTATATAACAGCCCAGAACTTGAAAGGAAATAAATTATAAATTGAATGCGGAAGCGAAATAATAAAGTTGAGGTTTACATTCCTTACACAATAATTTAGGATATCCAATAGGGCTACAGGAATGACCCTTCTAAAAGAAAAATGAAAAATCAAAAAAATAAATGGAAAGTAAACAACTGGACATCCTATTTGCAACCCTCTTGTGGATCAGGATCTGGATCTTGGTCCTCTAGATCTGAAATGGTTAATGAAAGAGTGAGGTACACTAGTCCAGTAAGAATGTGACACTACTCACTGATACAGAAATGAAGGTTGGTAAAAATTATGAAAACAACTAATGGAGCTCTTAATTTAAGTAAATTTATTTATCATACATAAAATTATTTATTGTATAGTTACCGCAGCGAGATTTCCAAAACTGACCTATAGAGGCAATAACACAAGCAATATCATAATCTCATATTCAATTAATCAGAACAATAACTTTTCCTTTTTATCCACCTACTGGTATCCATGGGGGTCTATAGGGATGCCCTCGCACGCGTGAACCCTTATTCAACATTGTCAACTAACCGGCCGTCCCATACCCCGTCCGGTATGAGCGCAAAAAATACCATCCCTCAATACCTCGTCCAGTATGAGGGTGAAACAGATCGTCCCCATACCTCATCCGGTATGAGTGCCAAAATACCAATCTTCGATACCCCGTCCGGTATGAGACAACGTTCACGGTAGGGTTCCCTATGTACCCGGTCCGTCCACCATCTCCTAGGATATCCAGTAAGTCTACCATTCATTTATTCACTTAATCAAGCAATTTTTCGTTTACATTTAATTTTCAGTTTCACAGTTTAACTGTAAATCACACAAAATAAGCAATGCATGCATCAAGAAAACACAACTAAATGATCTTACTAATTCCAGTGTATTATCATGCTTTTAAAACTGTAAAATCAAACAATCAGTTAAAACAGGATAAACAGTGATAAATAATCAGTTCCAGCTCTATTAATAACCTTTAATTAATTATTGAGATTTTTTAAATTATGTAAAATACCGTATTATTTATAATTAAACTTCAATTCCATAATAGAGAATAAGGTGATGGATTCTTAATCGAATCGGTGTCTAAAATACTAAACTTTCAGCTACACCTACTGGCGGTCTCCGGGTTCCCTGAATTTTTCTTTGGAGGTTAAAACACGCTTCAAATACCTATAAATACTCTAAAAATCCAAATTCGGTATTAAAAACCTTTTTTGGCTAATTTTAGAATTCTGGCACGGCTGCACCATTGTACTCCAGCGATGGTGATTTGCCTCAAACTGGCTATTTTAGGCAAGTTTTGGTCGATTTTGGCCGGTTTTATACTCATCCCTATGAGAAAAAATGTTAAGAGGTCTCGGTTGGCCCAAAAAAATTGAAAAATAGAAGCTTACCAGCGGCAAGATTTTCTAGTGCGGCGGGTCCGCCGGCTCACCTTCGCGGTTGGGCATTTTTCTTTGGTCAACCTGTGGAAAACAGAATGATGAATATAATGGTGGAAAAATTGCACGAAACGAGAATAGTTAAGGGCCTCATCGGAGGTAATTTTTTATTTTTCCTGTGGCGGCACTACCGGCAGTTTTTCAGCTCATCCGCTGGTCTTTTTGCTTCGATTTGGCCATGGGGATGTTCAAAATCAAATTTTTAGTATTGAAAAACATTTTAACTTTTTTTGGAGGTCAGAGGTGGCTCCGGCGTGGCAGGGGGCGGCGGTCGGCTCTCTTCTCTAGTGACTAGTTCTTCTTCTCCGGCGGGGGGCTGGCGGCTAGGGTTAGGGTTCGATGTGAAGTGAGATATTTATATCCGTCTCCCTTTAATTTGAGCCTTTCATCGCATTTAATCTGGACTGCATGATCGCATTTAAATTATATTGTTCATCTCGATTTGATCTAGACTGTACGATCGCGTTTAAATGGGGAACAGATCTAGAGTGTCCGCGCGCTCGGGAACAAATCTGGACCATCCGATTGTGGGCACGCGGATTGCCAGCGTGACCTCCCTCGTGGCACCAAGTCAGGGTGCCTTGCCACATGGTGCGCTTCGGTTTGTCAGGGCTGCTGACTGGGCGGTCCTACAGGGCACATTTTTCTTAAATTACGTTTTGACCCCTAATTTCTAATTTTTCTTTCAAAAATATCCCCCGACCCCAAATGTTTCCCCTTTTTTCCGAAAATTATTTTCAATTTCATCCTTCACCTATTTTTCCTAATTTTTACATTAAATAAAAATTCTAAATTTAAAAATTATATTTTATACATTAATTTTAATTTTTTAAAATTAATTCTGGGTATTACAACTATCCCCCTTAAAAGAAATTTGGTTCCTTAAATTTGTCTCTCTCTCATTCAATCAAATAGTTGAGGATACTAGGCTCTGAAGTCTGATTCTAGCTCTCATGTGGCATCTCTTTGTGTGTGATTCTACTATGGGACCTTAACAAAGGGAATTTTCCGATTGTGGAGTACTCTGCTCTTTCGGTCTACAATATTGACTGGTACCTCTTCGTAAGACAGATCCTCTTGGAGTGAAAGGGGCTCATGGGTCAAGATGTGAGAGGGGTCCGAGTTGTACTTGCGTAGCATGGACACATGAAACACGTTATGGACCCTGAATAGTTCTGGAGGTAGTGCTAGTCTATAGGCGACGGTACCAATTCTGTCTAAGATTTCAAATGGCCCAATATACCAATGATTTAGTTTCCCTCTATTGCCAAATCTACTGATTCCCTTGAAAGGAATGACTTTAAGGATCACCCGATCACCTTTCTCAAATTTCAAATCCCTCCTTTGGGTATCCGCATAACTCTTCTTCCTGCTTTGAGCCGTCTGCATGTTCTTTATGATCTTAACTATTTTGGTTGTAGTCTCCTCCACAAGATCTGGACCAAACAATTTTTTATCACCCACTTCTTCCCAACAGATCTGCGATCTGCATGGGCGGCCATATAACGCCTTGTACGGAGCCATGTCGATATTTGCTTGGTAGTTGTTATTGTAGGCAAACTCTATTAGGGTAAATAATCATTCTAATGGCCCCCGAAGTCAAGAACACAAGCTTGGAGCATATCCTCCAGTGTGTGGATTGTCTTTTCTGACTATCTCCCGGATCTACATTTTTGCTAGCTTGTCCAAGGGGTTGGTCATCTTGATGGCCAAGAAGTGGGAAGACTTGGTGAACCAATCAATAATTACCCAAATGACATCATGTCCCGAGTGTGCCTGGGCAATCCTATTACAAAATCCATTGTGATGTGTTCCCACTTCTACTCTGAAATTGGTAATGGTTGAAGTAGCCCACCTAGGCGTTGATGCTCTGCCTTGACTTGCTGACACATCAAACACTTAGAAACAAAGTCGACTATATCCCTTTTTATCTTGTTCCACCAAAATTGGGTTCGCATACTTTGATACATCTTAGTGCTTTCATGATGCATGAAAAACTTTGAGCTATGGGTCTCAATCATGATGTCTCTTTTCAGCTCACTGTCACATGAAACACACACGCTGTCTCAAAATCTAAGCAACCCATTGGCAAAGACTTAAAATTTTGAATTAGCTCCCTATTCTACATCTTTCTTGAAGGTTGCTAGGGTGAAATTGGTAGATTAGGCTTCCTTTATTCTCTGGAGCAACTCAAGTTAAACAGCCAGGTGGGACAAGAATATGACTCTCTTCAGGTCCTGAAGTCGTACCTTTTGTGCGGCCCTTATTACCCTGCACTCTGAAACCATTAGGTGAGCTAATATACCTACACTTTTTTTACTGAGTGCGTCGGCTACCACGTTGCCCTTGCCCAAGTGATATAAGATGTTGCAATCGTAGTCCTTGAGGAGTTCTATCCATCTTCTCTGATGCATGTTGAGATCTTTTTGAGTGAATATATATTTCAAGCTCTTATAGTCGGTATAGATTTGAAAGGTCTCTTCATACAAGTAATAGTGCCAAGTCTTCAAGGTGTGGATAATCGTGGCAAGTTCTAAGTTATGGGTGGGGTAGTTTTTCTCATGACTCGTCAATTGCCTAGACCCATAGGTTATGACCTACCCATAGGCTATGACCTTCCCATACTGCATCAGAACACAACGCAACCCTAGGTAGGAGGAATCACTATAAATTGTATATCCACCTGTCCCGCTCGGCAAGACCAACACAGGTGCAGTAGTCAACCATTTTTTTAGTTCTAAAAAACTCCTTTCACAGTCCTTGTTCCACTCAAACTTAATGTTCTTCTTTATGTGCCAAGTCAAAGGAGCAGTTAGACTAGAAAATCCTTCCACAAACCTACGGTAATAACCTGCCATTCCCAGAAAGCTACAAATCTTCTTGACCGAGGTTAATATTTTCCAGCCGAGCACTGCCTCAACGTTTTTGGGGTTCACTGACACTCCATCCCTTGATATGATATGCTCTATGAAAGTAGTTTGCTCGAGTCAGAACCCATACTTACTCAACTTTGTATACAACTTCTTTTCTCTGAGAACCTGCAAAACTTGAATTAGATGGTGAGCGTGTTCCTATCGACTTTTTGAATAGATTAGGATATCATCGATAAATACAATGACGAACTGATCTAGGAATTGTCTAAAAACCCTGTTCATCAAATTCATGAAGATGGCTGGTGCGTTGGTTAGTCCAAATAGCATGACCAAGAACTCATAGTATTCATACTTGGTTCGAAAAGCTGTTTTGGGAATGTCTTGCGCCTTGATCTTTACCTGATGGTAACCTAAACGTAAGTCTATTTTGAAGAAGATCTAGGAACCCTGCAACTCATCAAAAAGGTCATTGATCTTGGAGAGGGGTACTTATTCTTGATCATGACCCTGTTCAGTCATCTGTAGTCAATACATAACCTTAACATCCCATCCCCCTTCCTTACAAATGTGACTCCAGTACCCTAAGGGGATACACTATGTCAGATGAATCCACTATCCTACAATTCATTGATTTGTTTCCTTACCTCCTCTATCTTAACATGACTCATGCGGTAAAGGGCAACCAAAATAGGCTGGGTGCTTGGCTGAAGATCTATAGTGAATTCAAATTCTCTGTCCACTGACAGTCCGGGTAGTTCATCTGGGAACACATCTGAGAAGTCTCAGACTACCAGAATCTCTTAAATATAAATTTTTTTCTTAGGTTTGCCTAGTTAAAGAAAACAGCCGAGTTAAAGCACTTGATAATAGAAAAAATTGTCATGAGTGAATAATGTTTAAAGAATTTTATTAGTTTATAAATGACTCTTTATTAGGAAGGTTGAATACAAGTTTCTTATGAAAACAATCTATAGTGGCATGATACATCGCTAGCTAGTTCATTCCTAAGATTACATCAAAGTCTCCTATGTCAATCTCCATTAGGTCCACATTTAATTTTCTATCTACTATATCTATAACACAGGCTCTGTATATAACCTCCCCCAGTAGTGTCCTACTCTCAATAGTAGACACAAATAACACAGATTCAAATCTTTCAGGTAATACATTCAAGTTTGGTGTGAAGGCATGTGAAACAAATGAATGTGAGACACTAGTATCAATCAAAACATGTGTAAGATGATTATAGATAGTGTACGTACCCTGTATACGTCTGAGTTGGCTTCTGCATCTTGCTGAGTGAGGTTGTTAGCCCTGCCCTAGATAGGAGGTCTGACCTGGTTCTGATTTCTTGGGCACTCCCACATATACGACAAGTATTGTTGAGGCGATAGTAGGGTCGGTCCCCATGATCCTTGCCGCAGTGTTAGCAAGTCCTATCGCGTTCTATTGTTAGAATATGAACAGGGGCCTAAGTCATTGGCCTAGGTCTCTTGTTTTGCTGAACAGGTGCAGTAGGTGCTAGTCTGCAGTGTGAAATTGAGGGTCTGAGGTTTCCTACTATTGGAGGAAAAATACGAAGGTTCCTCTCCATTAGCTGTGCTTTGGCTAGAACGACCGAGTAAGTACTGAGCTCGAACACATACAACTACTGTCTAATCTCACTCAAACTTTCTTACATTTCTGCCTTCATCCATCATGCTCTTAGGGGAATATCGGCCCAACTCTAAGAACTTTCGAGTATATTCTGATACAGTCATGTCACCTTGGACTAGGTGTGCAAACTTTATTTTCTTCAGATGTCGGAGATACTTTGGGAGGTACTCTGTATTGAAGGCCATCAAGAATTGTTCCCAAGTGACTAAAACGGGTAGGGTGGCCTGCTTGAGTTGCCACCAGCAGCGTGCCTCTCTTACCAGCATGTAGGTGGCAAGTATGACTCTTTATTCGAAAATCACCTCAAGAGTCGTGAAGCCCTTCTCTATCTCAGCCAACCAGTACTCGACCTCTTCAAAGGATGATGCCCCTACAAAAGTAGATGGATTTAGTCTTCTATACCTCTCAATGTAGCCTGGGTCCATCATGGGAGGAACTAGATCCCATGGAAGAGAGACTGGATTGTGCTGAGGATGGACTGGATGGTCCTGTGGTGGTACTGGATGATATGGTAGACATTGGATTGTACTATGGTGGTGCTGGGTGATGCGATTGGGGCACCGGGCTATACTGTGTGGGTTGGGTGATGCAGTTGGGGCACCGGACTATACTGTGGTGGTGCCAGGTGGTACTATGGAAGAGCAGGGTCGTACTGGGGTGGCTTAACCTATGGTAGCGGGGGAGGGTCAAGTAGCTCCCACATTTCCTCCTGGGCCTGCTAGGTAGCAATGAGTCTCTCCAGCATTTCAAATAATCAGTCAACATCCTCTCAAAGCGAACGCTTCCGGGCTACTCAGTTTAGTAGGGGTCTTCTTCTCCTCATCTATCTGTACCTGTATTTCACAATGAATGTTTGAGTGATAATTCATTTTTCGGTGTTTCCTGGGGTTTTTTTCGAGGAACGCGGCTCTGATACCAACTATAACAGCCCAGAACTTGAAGTGAAATAATAAAGTTAGGGTTTACATTCCTTACACAATAATTTAGGATACCAATAGGGATACCAGAATGACCCTTCTAAAAGAACAATGAAAAATCAAAAAAATAAATAGAAAGTAAACAACTGTACATCCTATTCGCAACCCTCTTATGGGTCGGGATCTGGATCTTGTTCCTCTTGATCTGAAATGGTTAATGAAAGAGTGAGCTACACTAGCCTAGTAAGAATATCACACTACTCATCGATACAAAAATGAAGGTTGGTAAAAATCATGAAAACGATTAATGGAGCTCTTAATTTAAGTAAATTCATTTATCAAAAATAAAATCATTTATTCTATACTTACCGTAGTGAGATTTTCAAAACTGACCTATGAAGGCAATAACACAAACAATATCATAATATCATATTCAATTAACCAGAACAACAACTTTCTCTTTTTATCTACTTATTGGTATCCATGGGGGTCCATAGGGATGCCCCCACTACGCGTGAACCCTTATTCAACATTGTCAACTAACTGGTTGTCCCCATACCCCATTTGGTATGAGCGTAAAAAATACCATTCCTCAATATCTCGTCCGGTATGAGCACCAAAATACCAATCCTCGATACCCCATCCGGTATGAGGCAACGTTCACGGTAGGGTTTCCTATATACCTGGTCCGTCCACCATCTCTCAGGATATCCAGAAAGGCTACCATTCATTCATTCCCTTAATCAAGTAATTTTCTGTTTATATTTAATTTTTAATTTCACAATTTAATTGTAAATCACGCAAAATAAGCACTACATGCATCAAGGAAACACAACTGAATCATCTTACCAATTCTAGTGTATTATAATGCTTTTAAAACTATAAAATCAAACAATAACCGATTCTGGCTCTATTAGTAACTGTAATTAATTACTAAGGTTTTCTAAATTACATAAAATGCCGCATTATCTATAATTAAACTTTAATTCAATAACAGGGAATAAGGTGATGATTCTTACTCGAATCGGTGTTCGAAACACCAAACTTTCAACTATGCCTACTAGCGGTCCCCGGGTTTCTTGAATTTTCCTTTGGAGATTAAAACACGCTTCAAGTACCTAGAAATACCCCAAAAAACTCAAAATCAATGTTAAAAACTTTTTTCGGCCAATTTTAGGATTCCAGCACGGCGGCACCACCATGCTCTGACGACGACACCGCCACCTGCGGTGGTAGTTTGCCTTGGACTGGCCGTTTTCGGTCAGTTTTGGCCAATTTCTACTGGTTATATACTTATCTCTACAAGAAAACACGTTAAGGGGGCTCGGTTGGCTGAAAAAAGTCGAAAAATAAAGGCTTACCAACAGTGGGGTTTTCTGGTGCGGCGGCTCTGCCAGCTCATCTTCACGGTTAGGCATTTTTCTTTGGTCAACCTGTGGAAAATAGAATGGTAAATACAATGGTGAAAAAATCATACGAAACGAGAATTAGGAAGGGCCTCTTCAGAGGTAATTTTTGGTTTTTCCCACGGCGGCGTTGTCGGGTTTTACCTGCAGTTTTTGACTCATCCGCCGGTCCTTTTGCTTCGATTTGGCCATGGGGGTGTTCAAAATAAAATTTTGAGTGACTAGGAGAATTTTTACCTTTTTTTGGTCGTCGGAGGCGGCTTCGGTGCAGCAGGGGGCAGCAGTTGGCTCCCTTCTCCGGTGACTAGTTCTTCTTCTCTGGAGGGGGGGGGGGGGGGGTTGGCGGTTAGGGTTAGGGTTCGGTGTGAAGTGAGATATTTATACCCATCTCCCTTTAATCTAGGCCATTCATCGCGTTTGATCTCTACCGTCCGATCGCGTTTAAAAAAAATGAATCTGGATCGTTCATCACAATTTGATCTGAACCGTACAATCGCGTTTAAAGGGGGATCAGATTCGAACCGTGCACGTACGCGGGAATGAATCTGAACCATCTAATCGCGGGCACGCAGATTGCTAGCGTGGCCTCCCTCGTGGCACCGAGTCAGCGTGCCTTGCCACACGGCATGTTTCTGTTCGTTGGGGTTGCTGACTGGGCAGTCCTACATGGTATATTTTTTTTAAATTATGTTTTGACATCCCGTTTCTGATTTTTCTTTCAAAAATACCCCATGAATCCATATTTCCCCCTTTTTTTCCAAAATTGTTTTCAATTTCATCCTCTACCTATTTTTTCCTAATTTTTACATTAAATAAAAATTCATAAATTTAAAAATTATATTTTATACATTAATTTTAAATTTTTAAAATTAATTCTGGGTATTACAATCTAGCTCCCTTCTACCACCTGGTACTTAGGATGTCACACATTCTCTTTCTTTTTGGTGATGATTTTTTGAGTTCTAATTACCCATATAACTAATGCCAGAGTGGCAAAAAAATACAAATTATCAAAATACAAAAGGGCCACTTCTTTCACTATGTGATTAGGCTCATCAGAGTGCAGGAAAAGTCATGCACTCAAGCACAAATGCACCGGATCCCATCAGAACTCCGTAGTTAAGTGTGCTTTGGCGAAAGTAGTACAATGATGGGTGACCTCTTGGGAAGTCCTCGTATCGCAACAATTTAACATCGTAAGATTTTAAAAGTGAATAATTATGTCATTAATACTTACCAACAGGTCACATCAGAGTCTTTTCTTACTTTTTGAAAATAATTTATTTATTAAAGAAAAACTCATACCTATCACATCATAATCACAACAATCAAATCAGACATCATATTTAACAATAGAGAAAATCAAATAAATCATGAAATGCTAAGATTTTTGTGTCATGCTTTGCGAAGTCGTTCTGACTTCCATCTCTGAGGGTAGATACAGATTTTTGACTACCTATGTGGAATAACCAAATCAGATATAGATAATGACAATTTGCTCAGACACATTTTTGGCTCACCAAATCATAGTACGATCCATGACCATGACCGTACCAACTGCAGTGGTCCTATCAGATATTCTATAGGCACGGCAGTATGTAGCCAGAGGTGACACCTAATAGATATTCGTATTGCCGCTCTCATCAAAGAGTTTGCAATCATCTATAGGGAACGGTTGTCTAATGTCTTTCCAGACCAGATGGGGGAGGGGAAAACAGATACCCCTCAGAGATAAAACGCCGAGACACTTGATGCATTATGCATGTTAATATAAATTCACATATTTTTCGGACCATTCAGGCTCATTCCCCTTCTCTTTCTTTCTTTTTCTCTTTTTTTATAAATATTTCAAAAAATTAACACTGGATTCATATTATTTAATTTACATGCAAATCATCAAGTGCCTATAAAATCATATAGCATGCTTGAAATCAAGAACAAATCACCTATTAAACAGAAAAGATGCAAAACACAAAACATAAACTTTATAATTTGATTTTTCTAGAAATGCTCCTTAAAATGTTTAAGAAAATACAAAATTTTTTACCAAAACCTTAAAGTTTTCCTACATCGTTCTTCTTCTCCTCTTCTCCTTCTTTCTCTAACTCTTGGAAGATGGAAGAATGAAAAGGAAGTGATGAGGAAAAATGGAAGAAAGATGTCCCTATTTATAGACAATGGGGACCGTTGGATTTGCACCAAGTGAAAAAATTCGGTGAGAAGAGAGAGAGAGTTGAGTGGAAAATTAAGGATTTGACATGATGTGATGGCAGGGCAAAAAATGGAGGAAACTTTCCTCCACCGGTAGTGGCTATCCACCCAAGGTGGCAGCACATCGCCCAAGGTGGCATACGGTGCCCAAAGGGGCAAGGACACACTACCCAAGGTGATAGTACGCCTCACCTAGTTCGGCCGTGCACTGCAGGCCTAGCCTGCAGTCATCGTCCAACCTAATCGCACGCTACAGGCCTAGGCCTACCCTACCGCACGCAGGGTCTACAGCACACAGGGCCTACAGTGCGCAGGCCCTTGGTGCGCAGGCCTACTGCACGAACAGTGTGCACACGGTGTGCGGTGCCTGGCCCTGTTCGCTCGCGATGTGACACGTTTAGACAGGCCTTCCTGCGTGCGCAGGACTGGCCCCTCTCCCCATACAGATAGGACATGCGCACACTGTGCACATCCTGTGCCTTGTCGCGCACATCGCATAGTTCCCGCGCAAGCGAGCCTCTCCCGCAGGTGTTTTCTCGTAGGATTTCTCCCTTTCTTTTGTTTTCTCCAAAAAATTATTTTCTTTAAATAAAATAAAATAATAATAATAATAATATATAAAATTAAATAAAAATTAAAATAAGAAGAAAATATAAATATAAATAAAATAACGAAATCAGTATAAAATTAAAATTACGAATTTAATTTACAAATTATGATATAAAGCTATGAAATAAATTTAAATGAGTTCAGGTGCCCTTAAGACCCGAATAAATAGGAGTTTCCAGTTACAAATTTAGCGTGGTGATGAGCGAGGTGTTACATTTCCCCCACCTTAAACAATTTTATCTTTGTTTCGAATAGGTCTGAGAACTTCTCTCTCATTTCACTTTCCAACTCCCATGTCGCCTCTTCCAAAGTGTGGTGCTGCCACTGTACCCTCACCATGAGGGTCATCTTGTCGCGTAAAACATTGTCGATCCAATTAAGAATTTTGACAAGGAGTTCCTCATAAATTATATCGACTTGTACCGACCTCTCATCATGAGGAATGATACGAAAAGGGTTAGGATGGTACCTTTTGTGCATGAAGATGTGAAAAACATCATATAGACCCACAAACTCTAGAGGCAGAGTTAGGTGGTACGCCATGGGTCCAATACGCTCCATGATCCGAAATGATCTCATATAGCAGGGGCTCAACTTCTCTCTTTTTTTAAACTGCAATTTTTTCTTGTGGAAAAAAATCTTAAGGAAGAGTTAGTCTCTAACGAGGAATTCCAAGGGTCATCTACGGTTATCAACATAACTCTTCTTGCGACTTTGGGCAGTAGCCAAGTTCCTACAAATGATTGTAACCTTCTCAATAGTCTCTTAGATGAAGTCTGGTTCCAAATGATACTGGTTTCTGACTTCGCTCCAGCAAGTGGGAGAAGGGCAGGGCTTATCGTAAGGGGCTTCAAACGGAGCCATACTAATGCTGGAATTATAACTGTTATTATAAAAAAATTCATACAGAGGAAGATACTTATACTAGTTATCACCAAAGGCGAGGATGGAAGCATGCAACATGTCTTCCAACGTCTCCATAGTGCATTCAGACTGACCATCATTTTGGGGACGATAAAAAGTGCTAAAGTACAATCCATATCTAAGCGCTTCCTGAAAGCTATCCAAAAAGTGGGAGGTGAATATAGGATCTTGATCCGACATAATATATGAGTGAACACCATGGAGTCGAACAATTTAATTGACATGGAGGCAAGCTAATTTGCTGGTGGAGTCAGTGGTCTTGATGGGCAAAAAATGGGCGATCTTGGTTAGTCTGTCAACGATGACTCAAATAGCATTATGACTAGAACAAGCCCTGGGTAGTCCGGTAACAAAATTCATGGTTACATGCTCCCACTTTCATTCCAAAATTGGGATGCCCTGTAACAAACTACTAGGTCTCTGGTGTTCTGCCTTAACTTGCTAGCAAGTAAGGCATCAGGTAACATAGTCAATAATGTCCTTCTTCATTCCCAGCCACCAGTATCGACGCTTTAGGTCCTGGTACATCTTGGTACTTATAGAGTGGATGGACAGTTTGAAGGCATGGGCAGCCTTGAGAATAGTCATCCTGACAGTGACAGGGACCCAAATTTGGTCCTAAAATCTAGACAACCCATCATCTGATGGTCTAAAATCTGAAAACTCGTCAGAAGATAAATTACTCAATTTTTTGGTGATTTCTTGGTCTATGGACTGAGTTTCCTAAATCTTCATGAAAAGATCAGGCAAAGCTCGGATCTGAGCGAGATAGGTACCATTTCCATAGTGGCTGAGGCATAGTGCTTGCATAGCATCTACTAACTTCCAACTAAAGGCCATGCTTTGGGCCAACACTATAGACTTCTTTCGGCTCAGCGCATTAACGACTACATTTTTTCTACCAGGATGGTAGATGATCTTACAGTCATAGTCCTTTAGAAGGTCCATCCAACGTCTCTGTTTCTTGTTCAATTCCCTCTACGAAAAAGACGTACTTTAAACTTTTGTGATCAGTATAAATTTTAAAGGTCTGACCAAACTGGTAATAATACCATATCTTTAAGGCAAAGATAATGGCTGCCAACTCCAGGTCGTGAGTAGGGTAGTTCTACTCATGGGGTTTCAACTGTCTGGATCCATAGGCGACCACTTTATAATGCTGCATTAAAATGCATCCCAAGCTAATATGAGACGCATCCCAGTAAACCTAAAATCTTTCAGTGTTGTCAGGGAAGATCAACACCTTAGCAAAGGTAAGATGATGCTTTAATTCCATAAAGCTTTCACAACATTCATAATGCCAAATAAATTGTATGCCCTTTCAAGTGAATCGAGCTAATGGAGCAGCAGTCTTAGAAAATTCGTACGATGAATCGTCTGTAGTAACCTGCCAAGCCAAAGAAACTATGTACCTCAGCTACATTAGTAGGCGAGTTCTAGTTGATCACCATTTCAACCTTGACCGGATCCATGGAAACTCTTTCAGTAGAAATCACATGACCAAGAAAGGAAACTCAATCCAACTAGAAGGAGCATTTGCTAAGTTTAGCAAATGGCTAGTTTCGATGAAGTGTCCCCAGCACTTCAGACAAGTGTACTGCATGTTCTTTCAGGCTCTTAGAGTACACCAAAATGTCATCACTGAATACGATGACGTATTGATCCAGTGCATGCCAGAAAATCCTGTTCATGAGATCCATAAAGGCAGCAAAGGCATTAGTTAACTTGAACAGCATCACTTTGAAGTGGTACAAGTCGTACCTACACCAAAAAGTGGTTTTTGAAATATCTCCTTCTTTGACTCTCACTGGTAGTGTCCCAATCTGAGGTCGATCCTGGAGAAGACAATGGCTCTTTGTAATTGGTCGAAAAGATCGTCGATTCGAGTTAGGGGATACTTGCTCTTTATTGTTACTCGGTTGAGTTCTCAATAGTCTACACATAGTCTGAGGGAGTTGTCCTTCTTTTTCACAAATAACACCAGAGTGCCCAAAGGGGAGTCACTAAGGCGAATAAACTTCTGACTAAGAAACTTATAAATTAGGTTTTCAAGTTCTACAAGCTCAGCACAACTCATGCAATAGGCAGATTTAAAAATTGGTTGGGTTTCAGAAAGCAGTTTGATAAAAATTTCTACCTTTCGTGGGGGAGGTTGGTTAGGTAATTTGACGGAAAAAATATTCGAAAAGTTACAAACAATGGGAATAGAATACAGAGCAGGATCAGCATCCATATTCCTATTTATTCAATTGTTAGGGAAAATAGATTTTATTTCTTTTCTGGAGTTTGCAAGGTTACAACTTTACTTTCATAATCAATAATTGCTCTATATTTTTATAACCAATACATTCCTATATTAACGTCAAACCCTGAGAAATCTAAGAGTATTAGGTCTATAAATATTTTTATTTCCAAAGCTTTTATCTTATAATTTTTATACACGTAATGAACTTCTAATAATCCCCTAGAAGGAGTCTCTAAATCTGATATTTCTTTTAAAGGTTTAGGCCTAACACCTAATTTACAAGCAATTGCACAAGAGATAAAAGAGTTGGTAGCACCTATATCGATCAAAGCCTTAACAAAAGTATCATGAATAAAAAGAATACCCTGGATAAGGACATGAGTGGGCAGGGCACCGGGTTCATCTAGGTGGTACACATGACCCTGGACTACAGGTCTGGACAGATCCTTTTGTTGCTAAGAGCAGTCCTTTATAAGGTGTTGGGCGCTTTCGCGCCGATAATAGACATGATTGATACGCCGACAGGGTAATTCACCATGTGAGCGACCATAATTCTGAGATAGTTGGAAAGGTCGAGTAGGCTATCTAGTAGATGGAGGTAGAGTAGGGGGGAAAGGCAACTCAAGTTCGTTTATTGTGGTGGTTACTTACTAGGTCGAGCAATCTTCTTCTGGGTTATTGGGGTTGTTGTTATTGGGTATGGACTCCAGCAATGCATTGGTGCTTAACCGAGATGAGGTCTTCGGCCAACTAGGCATATTCTAGCACCTCGACATATGAGCTGGGTCTTAACATCACAACCTAATCATAAATATCGGTATGAAGGTCTTTCAGAAACTTTCTAACCTTACGACTTTCATAGGTGACTATTAAAAGAGCAAACCTAGACAGTTGGACAAATCGGGTAGCATATTGGACAACCATTAGATTTTCTTGGTGGAGGTCCTGAAATTCCTCCTCATTCTTCTCTCGGACATAGGCTAGAAAAAAGTTATCAAAGAATGCAACTATAAAAACTTCCCAGGTGGTTGGGATAGGCAGGATTTCTTTCTTAACTCGCCACTAGTGTTCTGCTTCACCGATCAACATAAAGGCTGCTAGGGGAACCTTTTGTTTCTGGGTTAGGTTTAGGATAGAGAAAAGCTTCTATATCTGCAGGATTTAGGCTTCTACTACTAAAGGGTTAGGGCCACCTTCAAAGTGTGGCGGGTTAAGCTTCCTAAACTCCACTATGTTGTGAGAGATAGACCTTTTGGTTGTTCGGTATTCTAGGGCAGGGTGTTGACAAGGGTTGGCTTGATTCTGTCCTACGGCTGTGGTTAATCCTTGGATAGTTAAGAAGAGTTCGGTAAACTCGATCCTAGTTAGATTGTCCTGGGCCTCAGGTCTTTCGATACGTTCTACGAAAGGTCTCCCTCACATCATTCCTACAAAGAAAAGGAATACATGAGTTGGTGGTCTAGTTTTGGAAAAGATGACTCTATTTCCCTAGATATTCTAAAGGTCTCTCTACCTACGGCCTCAGTTGTAAGGGATTTAGTTCGTGTAACTGCTCTGATACCATCTGTGACATCTTTAATGCTAATTAAGGCATAAGGGTGTCAGATACAGAAACAGATTACAAGTGCATGATAAAATTGTATGCAGCAGAGCAAATTATTACAAATCTCTTATCAAAATATATGAGTTCCAATTACCTATATAACTAATGCCAAAGTGGCAACAAAATACAAATTATCAAAATACAAAAGGGCCACTTCTTTCACTATGTGATTAGGCTCATCAAAGTGCGAGACAAGTCATGCACTCAAGGTTTATGGATCCACGGGATCCTCATAGATTTCAAGGGATAGATCAGCGGTCAGTTCCTCACTATCTTCATCATCTAGGGGGAGGTATACACATATTTTTCGGACCATTCAGGCTCATTCTCCTTCTCTTTCTTTCTTTTTCTCTTTTTTTATAAATATTTCAAAAAATTAACACCGGATTCATATTATTTAATTTGCATACAAATTATCAAGTGCTTATAAAATCACATATCATGCTTAAAATCAAGAACAAATAACTTATTAAATATAAAACATGCAAAACACAAACACAAAACACAAACTTCATAATTTAATTTTTCTAAAAATACTCTTAAGATGTTTAAGGAAATACTAAATTTCTTATCGAAACCTCGATGTTTTCCTACACCGTTTTCTTCTTATCCTCTCCTTCTCTATCTAGATCACTCCCTCTCTCTCTAAGTCTTGGAAGATGGAAGAATGAAATGGAAGTAATGAGGAAAAATTGAAGAAATGGGTCCCTATTTATAGAAAATGAGGACTGTTGGATTTGCACCAAGTGGCAAAATCTGGTGAAGTGAGAGAGAGTTAAGTGAAAAATTAACAATTTTATGTGATTCGACAGTGACACAAAAAATAGAGGAAAAATTCCTCCATCAGTGGTGGCTCTCCACCCAAGGTAGTAACACACATCCCAAGGCAGTGCACGACGCCCAAGGGGGCGGTGGCACACTGCCCGAGGTAGCAGTGTGCCTCACCTAGAATAGTCGCGCGCTGCAAGTCTAACTTGTAGGCATTGGCCTACCCTGCTGCACACAAGAACTAGCCTATGCACGTGTAGGGCATACAGTGTGCAGGGCGCTACAAGCAGGCCTACTACGCGCAAGCCCTTGGTGCGCAGGCCTATCTACGCAGGCCTACAGCGCGCGGTGCCCGCATGGGCGAACCTCTCCCACGGGTGTTTTCCCACAGGATTTCTTCCATTTTTCTATTTTCTCCTGAAAATTATTTTCTTTAAATAAAATAATAATAATAATAACAAACAAAATTAAATAAAAATTAAAAAATAAATATAAATAAAATAATGAAATCAGTATAAAATTAAAATTATAAATTTAATTCACGAATTATGATATAAAATTACGAAATAAATGAATTCAGGTAGCCTTAAAACCCAAATGAATAGAGGTTTCCAGTTACAAATTTAGCACGGTAGTGAGCAAGGTGTTACAATTTCCTTCCCTATTTATAAGGAAAGGTAATTAAATCTAATAGGGACACATGGTGGAAGTGGTGGACAACTTACCACCACCATGTTTTTCTTCCTTTAGCCCCATATTGACAATCAAATTCCACTCACACACCGCTTGCCCTTAGCCGCTAGTGAAGGCCACGATTTCTCTTTAATTAAATCCCATCTTTTGTTTCATTTATGCAATTCATATATATATATATATATATGTATAACATGGCTTCCTTACTTTTCTTATTTATTTCTTATATATATAATATATACTAATTTACCTAATATGTATGTAACATTTACTAATTAATTAATTTATATATATTAATCATATATTAAATATTTCATGTGGTCTTCTACTCTCTATTTATATATACACATATATATTATATATATGTAATATTAATTAATTAATTAATTAGTATACATTTATATTAATTTATATATTGTATATATATAATATTAAATAATTTTATTTTCATATATATGCATATATATAAACCGTCTTAATTTTTATATTATATATAATACCAATTAATTTATATACTATATAATATTATTTTCTTTTATTTTCTTTTCTAGGCCCTCACTTCTCTCTTTCCATATATTTGTGTATATATATATATGTATATATGTATATTATATATTATATATTATATATTAATTTACATAATATATATAATACTAATTATAATATATATAATCATTTTATATTCTTTTAAGGCCCTCATTATCCCACTTTCCAATTTTCTGCCACATATATATATATATATTTGTTACATATTTTTCTTATTATTGTTAATATGCTTTTTTTAGTCTAACTATACATTAATATTTACCAACAAATTTTCCTGTTTATACCGTTTTCTTTTCTCTATCTCCAACTTCTACCTTATCACATATTTCTATATATATATATGCATATGACTTTTAGGGGTGACCATTAGAGGGGCGAACCTAAATAGTTGGACAAAACGGGCTGCAAACAGGCAATCGTTAGATTTTCTTGGCGGAGATCCTGAAATTCCTTCTCCTTTTTTTCTCGAACATGGGCAAGAAAAAGTTTTCAAAGAACGCATCCATGAAAACCTCCTAGGTGGTAGGATTAGGTAGGACTTCCTTCTTAAGTTGACACCAGTGTTCTGCTCCACCGTTTATTATAAAGGCTGCTAGGGGAACCTTTTGTTCCTCAGTCAGGTATAGGACAGAGAAGAGTTTCTCTAACTGTAGGATCCATGCTTCGGCTACTAAGGGGTCAAGGCCACCTTTAAAATATGGCGGGTTAAGCTTTTTAAACTATGCTGTGTTATTAGAAATGGACCTCTCAACTATTCAATATTCTGAGGTAGGGGATGGAAAAGGGTTGGCTTGATTTTGTCCTACAGCTGTAGTCAATCTTTGGATGGCTGGGAAGAATTTGACAAATTCAGCCCTAGTTGGAGGATCCTGGGCTTCAGGTGTCTCGGTACACTTTACGGATGGTCTTCCTCACGTCATTCTTATAAAAGAAAGGAAGGCACGAGTTGGTGGTCTAATTTAGAAAATAGGACTTATTCTCCCTTGGTATTCTAAGGGTATTTCTACCTAAGGCCTCAATTGTAAGGGATTTAGTCCGTGTAACTTGCTTTGATACCATATGTGATATCCCATATGCTAATTAAGGCATGTTAGTATCAAATACAGAAATAGATTACGAGTGCATGATAAAAATTATATGCAGCAGAGGAAATTAATATAAATCCCTTACAAATATATGAGTTCCAATTACATATATATATAACGAAGGCCAGAAGCGACTGCAAAATACAATGTAAAAATACAAAAGAGGGTCACTTCTTTCATTATACTATTGGACTCATCAGAGTGCAGGGACAATCATGCACTCAAGTTTTGCGATCCACGAGATCTTCATAAACTTCAATGGTTAGATCAACTGAAGGTTCCTCATTATTTTCCTTGTGACATCCCAAGTTTTATTTAAGGCAAATGGGTGTTAGATTCAGAAACAGAAGAATGAGTGCATGATAAAAGTTTATGCAACGGAACAAATTAATACAAATTCTTTAAAAATATATACGAGTTCTAATTACATACATATACTGAGGCCAGAAGTGGCTACAATTACAAAATCAAAACACAAAAGAGGGCCACTTATTTTACTACGCTATTGGACTCATCAGAGTGTGGGAACAGTCATGCACTAAAGTTTTATGGATCCATGTGATCCTCATAGACTTCTAAGGGTAGGTCAGCTTGCGGTTCCTCATTTTCTTCCTCATCTTGGTGGCATGAAAAGAGTGAGTTCCATATGCTCAGTAAGGAAAACAGTATTCAAATAACATCGTAAGGTTTTAAAGGTGAATTATTCTAACATAAATACTTACCAGTTGGTTACTTCGTAGATCTATCTTACATTATAAAAATAATTTATTCATTAGGAAAACAATACGTTAATATAATCAAATAAACATACATCATGCCAAATAATAGAAAAAATTAAATAAATCATGAAATGCTCAGATTTTCGTGTCATGCTTCGTGAAGTTATTATAACTTCCATCTTTGAAGGAAGATACAGATTTTTAACTATCTATGTGGAATGACTAGATCATATATAGATAATGACAATTTGTTCATGCACAATTTCAGTTGGCCAAACCGTGGTACGATCTACGACCATGGCTGTACTAACCATAGTGCCTATCAAATATCTACAATCACGACAGTACTTAGCCAAAGGTGACCTCTAAAAGATATTCGCGTCACCACTCTCGTCAGAGGGTACGCTATCATCCACACGGAGCGGTCCTCTTATGTCTTTCAAAACTAGATGGGGGAGGGGGACACAGATACTCCAGATGGGGCTAGGGAAATAGTTACCTCTCAGAGGTAAAAAGTCTAATGAGGCACTTGATGCATTATGCATGTCAATACAGATACACACTTTGAACCATTCATGCTTCATTCTACTTTTCTCTTTTTTTTGTTTCTCTTATCTTTCTAGATAATAATACCGAGTTCATATTATTTTTATTACATGCAAAACACCAAGTTTCTATAAATCACATAGTATGCTTTAAAACAAGAACAGTCATAACACACAAGCATGCAAAATTGTCAAAGTCATAACTATCATAATTTAATAATTTTTTTAAAAATACCCTTAAGATATCGAAAGAAATACTAAATTCCTTATTGAAACCTTGATATTTCCTCATTTACCATTCTTTTTTTATTTCCCTCCTTCCTTCTCTAAATCATACTCTCTCTTTCTTTCTCTCTAAGTCTTGAAAAATGGAAGTGTGGGGAAGAATGGGAAGGGAAGACCTATTTATAGAAATTTAGAACGGTTGGATTCGCATCAAGTGATAAAATTTGGTGAAGAGAGAGGAAAATGATGCTTGGCATGAAAAATGAGTGAGAAATGCCTCCTCCACCAATGGTAGTGACATGCTACCCAAGGCGACAATGATGCACTGACCGAGGCGGTAGTGTCCCGCCAAGCGCGCTATAGGCTAGCCAACTAGCACATAAGCCACCTGTCGCCCACACAGGGGCTAGCTTGCATGTAGGCCCCGGGTGCACAGGGACGTATCCGCACAGGCCTGCTTCCCGGATCGTGCGTGCACAGTGTGTGGCGCATGGTTTGACCCCGCGTTGCGTGCGGGGATAGGACATGCACGCTGTGCGCACATTTTGTGTCCACTGTGCACTTGTGCGCGCGCACAGTGCATAAGCATCCCGGTACGGAGTAAATTAAAAATTGACAAGATTCACGAGTTACGATAAATAACATGCGGCATAAATTAAATGAGTTCAATGTTGTGACATTTCAGGTGCCAATTAAGGCAAATGGGTGTCGGATACAGATTTAAAATAACGAGTGCATGATAATATTTATGCAACAAAATCAAACCTTAATAAATCCCTTAAAAATATATATAATGTTCCAAACACATATATCACTGAGGTCAGAAGTGGCAACAAAATACAAAACATAGGTGTCACTTCTTTTGCTATTCTATTGAAATTCATTAGAGTGCGGGAAAAGTCATGCATTTAGACTTGTGGATTTCCAAGGGTAGGTTTGCCAGTAGTTCCTCATTTTTATCCTCATTGGGAGGGGGGGAGAGAGGATGGAAAGAGTGAGTTCCATATGCTCAGTAAAGAAAACAGTATTAAATTAACATTGTAAGATTTTAGAAGGTTACTATTTTATCTCACTGTCTAGCTTCCTTGTTGACCTAACTCATCATTAGAAAAAAGAAACCATTTATTTGAATATCAAAATAGTATGTTAGCATAGAAAATCAAATATACACATATCATGCTAAATAATAGAGAAAATAAAATAAATCATAAAATACACAGATATTTCATGTCATGCTTCACGAAGTCATTTCAAACTTCTATCTTTGATGGCAGATATAGATTTTTAACTACCCAAGTGGAATAACCAGATCAGATACAGATATGATAATTCGCTTAGACCCACTTCCGGCTGGCCAAACCATGGTATGATAAACACGACCGTACCAACCATAATGGTCCGAACAGATATTTATAGCCACGACATCACTTAGCCACGAGTGACCCCTATAGATATAGAATTTTAGAACCGTTGGATTCGTGCCAAGTGACAAAATCTGGTGAAGAGAGAGGAAAAAAAAATTCTTGACGTGAAAAATGAGGGAGGATATTTTCCTCCACTGGTGGCGGTAGTACGTCGCCTAAGGCAGCAGCAGTGCATTGCCCGAGTTGGTAGTGCCCGACCGGTGCATTTTAGGCTATCCTGTAGGTTCATAGGCCTACTACTGGGTGTGAAGGGGCTAGCCTGCGTGCACGAAGGGCCTAGGCGTACAGGGCATTGTGATAGCGGCCTACTGCGCACAAGCCCAGGGGCACAGGGCTTGTCCGCGTAGACCTATTACATGGATGGTGCGCGCACAGTGTGCGGCACCAATCCGCGCACTTAGTGGAGCATGGATGGCCCTCATGCGTGCAATGGGACACGTGCGCAGGTCTTGACTCCATGCCATGCTCGAGGAGGGGTCGTGGGCGCTGTGGGCACGTTCCGCAGCATGCACGTCCCGTGCGAGCTAGCTTACAGAGGGGTCGTGTGCACTATGCGCGTGCCCCGTGACAACTGTTTGTGCATGTGCGCACGCACAGTGCCCAGCACTCACATGAGCAAATAGTTTTCTTGTCGGATTTCTCCTGCAAGCTGGTTTTCTTCCGTTTTGCCATTTTTTGATTTTTTTTTAAATTTTCTCTTTGAAATAAAATTAAAATAGTTTAAAATATTTTAAAATAAAATAAAAACAAAATTAATAAAATAAAAAATAAATTAATAAATATAAATAAAAATAGATCAAAATAATTAATCTCAAGAAATATTAAACATTGTAAATTAACTTAAGTTTACGGCTAAAGGCCCAAATAAATAGAGTTTCCTAATCATTTTAGCACAGTGATAGGCGGGGTGTTAGATCCCTCCCACCTAAAATTATTTTGTCCCCAAATTTGTCTCAAATAAGTCTCGATATTTTTTCCTCATTTCGTCCTCTAATTCCCATGTCGCTTCTTTCGAGGTGTGATGCTGCCAATGTACTTTCACCATGGGAATCATCTTGTTACGTAAGACCTTATCAGTCAACCCAAGAATTTCAAGAGGAACCTCCTCATAGGTCATATCGGCCTGTACTTGTACCTCATCACGTGGAATAACACGAGAAGGATCAGGGTGGTACTTCTTAAGCATCAAGACATGGAAGACATCATGTAAACCCGCGAACTCTAGAGATAATGTGAGGTGGTAAGCCACGGGTCCAATGCACTCGACAATCGAAAAAGGTCCCACATAACGAAGGCTCAACTTCCCTCTCTTTCCAAACCGCATCGTACCTTTGTAGGGGTAAACTTTAAGGAAAACTTGATCTCCCACGGCAAACTCCAAGGATCGCCTACGATTATCGACATAAATCTTTTAGCGGCTTTGGGTAGTTACCAAATTCTTGCGGATGATTAAGATCTTCTCTATGGTCTCCTGAATGAAGTGTGGTCCTAAGTGGCGTTGGTTCCCGATTTCACTCCAGCAAGTAGGGAAATGATAAGGCCTTCAATTCAAAGCTTCATACGGGGCCATACCAATGCTGGAATGATAACTATTATTATAAGCAAATTGACAAAGAGGAAGATACTCATACCAGTTATCACCAACGTTAAGAACACAAGCACGTAACATGTCTTCCAATGTCTGGATCGTACGCTCAAGCTGACCATCCGTCTGGGTATGATAAGTGGTGTTGAAGTACAACCCAGACCCCAAAGCTTCTTAGAAGCTGTCCCAAAAGTTAGAGGTGAACCGAGGGTCGCGGTCAGATACAATGGACGAGGCAACTCCATGAAGTCGAACAATCTCATCAATATATAGGCGGGCTAACTTACTGGTGGAGTTCGTGGTTCGAATAGGCAGGAAATGGGCAGTCTTGGTCAGCCTATCTATAATGATTTAAATGGCATTTCGACTAGAACAAGTCCTGGGCAATCCGATGACAAAAATCATAGTCATGTGCCCCCATTTCCATTCGAAAATTAGAAGACTCTGTAGCAAGCCACCGGGTCTATGATGTTATGCCTTTATCAGTTAACAAGTTAGGCATCGGTAGACGTAGTCAACTATATCATTCTTCATTCTTGGCCACCAATATTGTCATTTCAAGTGCTGGTATATCTTGGTACCTCCAGGATGAATGGATAACTTGGAAGTATGGGCGATCTTGAGTACATTGATGCATACTACATTGGGGACCCAAATTCAGTTTTGGAATCTAAATAATCTGTCATTAGAGATTCTAAAATCAGTAGATTCGTTCAAAGTGAACTTACCCGGGTTCTTGATGAGTTCTGGGTTTGTGGCTTGTGCTTCCCAGATCTTCATAAAGAGATCCAGCAAGGATCGAATCTAGGAAAGGTAGGTGCCTTTGCCATAATAGTTAAGGCGGAGTGATTGCACAATGTCCATCATCTTCTAACTAGAGGCTATGGCTTGGGTCAGTAAACAGGCTTTCATCGACTTAGAGCATCGGTGACTACATTCCCTCTCCCGGGGTGATAAATGATTTGATAATCATAATCCTTCAGAAAATCTATCCAGTGTCTTTGCCTCATGTTTAACTCCTGTTGTGAAAAGATGTATTTGAGACTCTTATGGTCAATGTAGATTTCAAAAGTCTGACTATACAGGTAATACTGCCATATCTTCAAGGCAAAGATAATGGTTGTCAGCTCCAGGTCGTGGGTAGGGTAGTTTTGCTCATGAACTTTGAGCTATCGGGATCCAAAGGTGACTTCTCTACCATGTTCATCAAGACACACCCCGAACCAATATGAGATGCATCACAGTAAACTTAGAATCTCCCGTCATTTTTTAGGAGGATCAATAGAGGGGCAGAGATAAGATGGCGCTTTAGCTCCATGAAGCTTTCACTATATGCATAATTCTAAATGAATGGTACACGCTTTCTGGTGAATCGAGTCATGGGTGCAGCAATCTTGGTAAATTCGTCAATAAATTATTGGTAATAGCCTACTAAGCCGAGGAAACTACGTACCTCAGCCACATTGGCGGGCAAACTCCAGCTGGTTACTGATTCCACCTTAGACAAGTCTACAGTCTTCACTTGAGATTACATGACCGAGAAAAAAAACTCGATCCAACTAAAAGTAGTACTTGCTTAGTTTTGAAAGGTAATTTTTAGAATATCTTCCTCTTTAACTCTCAACTGGTGGTACAAAATTCTAAGATCGATCTTAGAGAAGACCGTGGCACGTTGTAATTGATCAAAGAGATCATCGATCCGAGGTAAGGAATACTTGTTTTAACAGTCACTCAGTTGAGTTGCCTATAGTCCACACAGAGTCGAAGGGTACCATCCTTTTTCTTCATAAACAACACCAGAGTGCCCTAAAGAGAATGGCTAGGGCGAATGAATTTCTAGGTGATAATATTAGAAAGCTAATGTTCTAACTCTGTTAACTCAGTGTGACTCATGCAATACGCGGGCTTTGAGATTAGCTAGGTTCCAGACAGTAATTCAATCAGAAACTCTAGCTCACGTGGGGGAGGTAGACCAGGGAGTTCGATGGGAAAGACATCATGAAAATTGCAAACAATGGGTATAGAACACACAGCAGGATCAGTATCCATATTCTTGTTCATTCATTTGTTAGAAATAAAAATCATAACAACAACTTTTATTTCTTTTTCGGAGTTCGTAAGGTTACAATTTTACTTTCACAGTCTATTATAGCTTTATACTTTTTCAACCAATCCATTCCTAATATTACATCAAATCCTACAAAATCTAATAGTATCAGGTTTATACATACTTCTACCCGTGAAGTTTTTATCCTACAGTCCTTATATACACAATGAGCCTCTAGTAGTCCTCTAGAGGGAGTTTCCACTACTAACGTTTTTCCTAAAGCCTATGGTCTAAATTCTAAATTACAAGCAAATGCACAAAAAATAAAAGAGTCAGTTGCACTAGTATCGATCGAAGCCTTGGTAGGAGTATTATGAATAGAAAGCATACCCTGGATGAGAACAAGAGTAGGAAAGACTTTAGATTCATCTAAGTGGTACACTCAACCTTGTGCTATGGGTCGGGCTACATCCTTCAGTCATTGAGGGCAGTCTTTTATAAGGTGTTGGGTGCTTTCGCACTGATAGTAAGCGTTATTGATACACTGACAATGCAGGTCACCATACGAGCAACCACAATATTGACAAGGTTGGTTAGCTCGGGCAGGTGGAGATATAGGTGGGGGCAGGGTAGGAGGAAGGGCAATTTTGGTTCATTTGTTACGAGGGTTACTTATTGAGTCAGGCAATCTTTTTCTAAGCTATTGGGGTTGTTGTTGGGCACGAACTGCAAAGCATTGCTGCTTAGTCAAGATAAGATATTCTACTAACTGGGTATGTTTAAGCACCTCTGCATACCAGCTGGCCCTCAGCATCGCAACCCGATCATAAATGTTGGCACGAAGGCCTTCGAGAAACTTCCTAGCTTTTTGGCTTTCGGGGGTGACCATCAAAGGGGTAAACCTAGAAGTTGAACAAATTAGGCTGCATAATGAGCTACAGACAAGCTTTCTTAATGGAGGTCATGAAATTTCTCCTCTTTTTTTTTTGAACATAAGCAAGGAAGAAGTTATCAAAGAAAGCATCCATGGAAACTTCCCAAGTAGTAAGGGTAGGCATGACTTCTTTCTTAAGTCGCCACCAATGTTCGATTTTCCCGTTTAACATGAAGGCTACAAGAGGGACTTTTTGTTCTTCGGTCAGGTCTAGTACAAAGAAGAGCTTTTCTATTTGTAGGATCCAGACTTCAGCTACTAAAGGATCAGAGCCACCTTCAAAGTGTAGGGGGTTAAGTTTCTTAAACTCAGCTATATTGTGGGAGATAGACTGATATGTGTTTCGAAATTCAGGGGCAGGAGGTGGACGAAGGTTGGCCTGGTTTTGTCCTGCGACTGTAGTTAATCCTTGAATGGCTCGAAAAAGTTCTGGAAATTCAGCCCTAGTTGGATGATTTGGGGCTTCAAGTCCTTCAATACACTCTACGGATGGTCTTCCCCATGTCATTCCTACAAAAGAAAGGAAGACACGAGTTGGAGGTTTAATTTTTAAAAAGAGGACATTTTTCTTCCCTAGATACTCTAAAAAGGTTTATCTATCTTAGGCCTCTGTGCAAGGGATTTCTTCTACAAAATTCTACTCTGATACCACCTGTGAAATCCCAAGTGCCAATTAGGGCAAATGGGTGTCAGATACAGATTCAGAATAACAAGTGCATAATAATATTTATGCAGTGGAATTAAACCTTAACAAATCCCTTATAAATATATATAATGTTCTAAATACATACATCACTAAGGCCAGAAGTGGCAATAAAATACAAAACATAAGGGCCACTTCTTTTACTATACTACTGGAATTCATCAGAGTGTGGGAACCGTCATGTACTCAGACTTGTCGATCCACGGGATCCTCATAGACTTCCAAGGGTAGGTCTGCCTGTGGTTCCTCATTTTCTTCCTCATCTGGCGGGGAGAGGGGATGGAAAGAGTGAGTTCCATATGCTTAGTAAGAAAAATAGTATTAAATTAACATCGTAAGATTTCAAAAGTTTATGACTTTATCTCATCGTCTAGCTTACTTGCTGACTTAACTCATCATTAGAAAAGGAAATCATTTATTTGAATATCAAAATAGTACATCAGCACAGAAAATCAAATATACACATATCATACCAAATAATAGAGAAAATCAAATAAATCATGAAATACACAGATATTTCGTGTCATGTTTTGTGAAGTCGTTACAAACTTCCATCTCTGAGGGCAGATACAGATTTTCAACTACCTAAGTAGAATGACTAGATCATATATAGATACGACAATTTGCTCAGGCTCACTTCCATGGTACAATCTATGATCACAACCGTACCAACCATAGTGGTCCTAACAGATATTTATAGTCACAACATTACTTAGCCACGAGTGACCCCTACAGATAGTGCGATACCACTCTCGTCAGAGGGCACGCCATCATCCACTAGGAGTGATCCTCTTAAGTCTTTATAGACCAGATAGGGGAGGGAGAAATAGATACCATGAAGGGCAAGAGGAACAAATACCCCTTAGAGATAAAAGCCTAACGAGACACTTGATGTAATATGTATATTAATCTAGACATACTTCAGACCACACAGGGTTATCTGTTCTCTTTTTCTTTTTCCCTTTTTTCTTTTTCTTTTTATTATTTTAGACTACATTTTACATTTATTACATACAAATTCATTAGATGTTAGTAATTCAAATAACATGCTTGAAAATCAGAACAATTTGACTCATTTGAACATAGAGGCATGTAAAACAGAAAAAATAACAATCATATTAAATTTTTTTTATCTAAAAATACTTCTTAAGATGTTAAAAGTAATACTAGATTTCTTATTGAAACCTTGATGTTTTCTTCTTCACTATTTTCCTTTCTTTCTCTTCTTCTCTCATTATTTTACTCTCTCACTCTCTCTAAATCTTGAAAAATGTAAGAAATGGAACAGTGGAGAGGAAGGGAAGGGAAGGGAAATTTATAGAATTTTAGAATCATTGGATTCATGCCAAGTGGTAAAATCCGGTGAAGAGAGAGGAGAAAAAGATTCTTGGCACGAAAAATGAGGGAGGAAAATTTCCTCCACTAGTGGCGGCATTGCACTGTCCAAGGCAGTGACATAATAATTAAATCAAAATAAAATTAGATAAAACTAAATAAAATTAAGCAAAATCAAAATAAATAAAAATTGGTATAATTTACAAATTACGATAATAAACTGTAGAATAAAATAAATGAGTTCAGTGTGGCCTTAAGGCTCGAATAATTAGGGTTTTTCCAAATAAAAATTAAGCACAGTGGTGAGCAGGGTGTTACATTATGTGTTAATGCAAGTTTATATTACATGTATGGATAAATAATAAAGCATATATGATGACATGATTAAGTGATGAAGCATGATGTTGTATCATAACCATGTGAATCAATTATTGATGTTGGCATGCATGGTATTTAAATGACATGATTCATTAGGCTTTTTATCTCTAAGGGCTTCTATTTTTCCCCACATCTGGTCTGAAAAGATATGAGAGCACCGCTCTATGTGGATGACGGCGTACCCTTTGACAAGAGTGGTGACACGATATGATTGTAAGGGTCACCTTTGGCGACGTACAGCCATGACTATATTTTACATGTAGGACCACTATGGTTGCCATGACTGTGGTCATAGATCATGTCGTGATTTAGAAAGCCATAAATGTGTTGCGGTTTAGCAAGCCAAAAATTGCTGAAATGATATGAAATAAATTGGTCATTCCACATTAGTCAACAATCCGTATTGCCATCAATAGACGGAAGTCGAAATGACTTTGTGTGAGAATAAAATAAAAATAAGACAAAAGTATGACATGATTTATTTGATTTTTTCTATTTAATCACGACATAATTGACATGATTGACATGAATGATATGATTGAGATAATTTGATTTGATTATGATATTATTTGACATGATTGACTTGATATTGACATTTTCTTTAAATAAACTAAACTATTTTCATAATTATTGAGATTGACCTCCGACATGATTTTTGATCGTAAGTAAATAAGGCACCAATTTTGAGTTTAATTACTTTTAAAATCTTAGTGATGTTACTAAAATACTATTTTTTTTACTAAGTATATGGAACTCACCCCTTTCCATGAACCACCCCTCAAATGAGGACGATATCGTTGACCTTCCTATTATATCCTTTGAGGATCCCATGGATTCCTGAATCATTTCAAGTTTTGTTCTGCACTCCGATGAGTCCAACTTTTGTATAAGCTTCTATTTAATTTTATTTTGCCTCAGTATTGTAAGATTTGGAACTCTATTATTATTTTATTAGGGATGATAATCTTTTATTCCACTACATATAATTATAAATGTACTCGTATATGTTTTTGTATCAGACACCCTTATGACTTAATTAGTATTTGGGATGTCACATTACCAACGTCTGAAGGTAATTTTGAGGCATTAAAAATATTAAAAGCTACATGTTCATCCCCTACTCACAATGTTAATTTACTATCATGTGTATCGATTAATGTTCTAGCCATTGCAAAGAAGGGTCTTGCAAGTATGAGTGGAATTGCTTTATCGACTTCCATGTCCAACACCACAAAGTCGATAGGGAATATGAAGTTCTCCACCTATAATAACATATTCTCTATTATTCCCAAGGGGTTTCTCATTGATCTATCCACCAATTACAATAAAAATGTTGTGGGCTTCACCTCACCAATACTTAGCTTTTTGAATACATAATAAGGCATTAAATTAATACTAGCACCAAGATCACAAATAGACTTTACTAAAATCAAAATTGCCAATATTTCACAGTATAGTAAAACTCCTTGGATCTTTCACTTTAGGAGGTAGTTTATTCTAAATGATGGTGTTGCACTCCTTTATAAGCATAATAGTCTCACGGTCTTCCAAACTCCTCTTCTTTGATATAATTTCCTTAAGAAACTTCACATAACTTGACATTTGAGAAAGTGTCTACGCAAAAGGAATATTAATGTGAAGTTTTTTAAATATATCAAAAAATTTAAGAAAATCCTTATTTTCATTGTGTTTTTTGAGCCTTGTGGAAATGGAACAAGTGGCACATAGACTTGAGAACATCTTGTTTTTTCTCCTCTTCATGCTCTTTCTTTGCCTTCTCTACCTTTTCCTCTTTGGTTTCCTCATCATTTCTTAGATCTTCCAACCACTCCTCACGGCCATTGCTTTAACATGTTCTTTTGGATTTGTTTCGGTCTTACCCATAAGGTACCTTGAGCTCTCCCATTAATCATGTTTGCCAATTGATCCGTTTGGATTTCTAGGTTTTTTATCAAAGCTTGCTGGTTCTGCAACATTAATTATTGGTTCTCAAATTATTGCTTCGGTCTGTGTTACAAACTCAATTTTGTCTTTGTGAATAGTTGCGATCATATCTTCGAGTGAGGGCTTCTTTTTTTGAGGCTAAAATTCTAAGGGATGCTCGATAACATTCTGTTGATCCCTCTATAAAAAATTTGGATGATTTCTCATCTTAAGGTTTTTTATGTTGGAGTATTGGTTGTATGGTGGCCTACCTTGTCCAACTCTAAAGCTCACTTGCTCCACCTTATGTCCTTGAAATGGTTATTCAAATAAACCATACACATGAGAATTAACAACGTTAACACTTTTTTGATCAATTTTCTAAAATAAAGAATTACTTTAAAACATAAATCTCATTTAGTCTAGCATTTGTTTTGGTTTAAAATCTATTTATCAGTTACTGATAGTTTTTCTTGACTATCTCTTCCAGTAGTTCATAAGCATCATTTATGGGTTTCCCCATCAAAGCAACTCTAACAGCTTTGTCAATTATGATCCTAGTTTATTGGCTTAATCCATAGTAAAAAATTTAGACCAACAACCATTTAGGTAACCCATGATGAGGACACTTTTTAATCAACTCCTCGAATCGATCCCACGCCTCATACAATGTCTTTCTATCCATTTCATAGAAACTTGTGATATTGCTTCTCATCCTTGTCATCTTGACTTGTGGGAAACTTAACTAAAAACTTTTGAGATAGGACTTCTCATGTAGTAACTGTACCTCCAAGAAGAAAATGCAACCAATTTTTAGCTTTTTCTTGAAGAAAAAAGAAAAAGTGTAAGTCTAATTGCATCATTAGAAACACTATTTTATTTAAAAGTATCACAAATTTCTAAAAAATTATAGAGATACATATTAGGGTTATCATTTGGTAAATCGCTCAAAGTGAATTAATGTTTGAATCATATGAATTATGGCGAGTTTGATCTTGAAATTGTTCGTGTAACACCTCAAACCTTTGCACTTTAACGTAATAGTTAAAATCTATTTAAAAATTTCTATTAGAAATTAGTTTCTTGGTGTTTTAGATTATTAACATTTCTGCATTTTAATTTTATCATGTTTTATTTTTAAAGTGGTATTTGCTTACTTATATTATTAAACTTGATTTTTAGTTTTCAAAAAATAGGAGAAAAAGAGGAAAAAAGAAGAAAAACTAGAAAAATGGGAAAAATCCCCAAAAATTCCCAGAAGTGACCATGACACTATGTGATGTCACATCACAAGGGAACTCGTGTGTTCACTTTCACACTGTGTGTGCACGCTGCTCTCTGTGCATAGTAAGGCATGCCTACGCCCACAGCAGACAGCATGATGCGCCGACACGTGCAGTTTGCGTGCTGTTAGCTGCACACTGGCACACCCTGCATACGGACGTGACAAGTGGCGGTCACGTCCCGTCTGCAGCATGTTGCCCACGCGGTGTGGGTCCTACCACCAACCACTCATCCTCAACCACTCGCCACATGTACCATTGGATTTTTGCCACTTAGTGAGCATCCATAGCCCTCTAAAATCTATTTAAAGCCCCTATTCTCCTCATTTGCAGACACATCCATTTCTTCTCTTTTTCCACCATTTTTTATCTTTTCATTATTAGAATTTAAGATAAAGAAAGAGTGAAAGTTAGAGAGAGAAAGAGACAAGAAAGATAAAGGAAAGTAGGAGTTTTAAGAGCTCGTTCGAGAATTACTAGAAGTCCTTTTCTCCCCTTTATAAAGACTAATCGACTCAGTTTTGATAAAGGATTCTTTTGGTATTTTATCTTATATTTCTAAGTGCATTTTCTTGAAAGAGTAATTTAAATATTGAATGATATTTTGATGCATGGACTTTTATGATGATTGACGATTGGTTGAGTATGATGATTTTGATGCATAAATCTCTATGTTGATTTACTAATCCTCATTCGAATATGAACTATGAAAGTATTGAGCATGATGCATGTAGGTTGACCCATCGCTTTACCATTTGGCATGGTGAAGAGGGTTATTCTAGTGGATCTTGATTCAAGAGGATAACCCAAAAATTAAGTCTGGGTAAATGGATCTTTGGCCAAATATGTATTTAGATCCCCAGTGGGATCTAAGCATGAGACTATTATATTAACATCAACTATAAAAGAGAAAATAATGAAAATTCTTTTAACTGTTATCTCTAAAGAGTTTCTGTCTCTTCCTGTTTTGAATATGAAATATTAGCGAACCACTCCCTATGAATGATCGACGTTCTCTCTGACGAGAGTGGACTCGCGATATGATATGTAGGGCAAAAGTGGCAACGTACGACTCTTGTCATAGTTTATACCTAATATGGAAATGAGACCGACTTGACATGGAAATAGAATTGATTGGTCATTTACAGTGGTAGTTGGAGATTCCCACTGTTGGAACGGCTTCACATAGAGGTAAGTAAAATACTTAATAAGACACAAACATTATTATAATAGTTTTTCGACACTCTATGGTGATTTTGTATGATGGTTCTTCTATTTTATCCTGATCATGTTGTGTTCTTAGTTGATTCAACTAGTTTCTATTGCAATGCTTGTTTATGATTTTACTCTATCTTTCTGATAACCATATGCTTTTCTAAAGAAAATAATGGTCTTTTCTAAGTATTTGAATTGGGCTTGCCCTCTAAAGACATCTGACTTAAGTTATTTACTTGAGGAATAACATTTTATTCTAAAAGTTAATCACTTTTATAAACCTTAGCTATGTGATTTATATACTGTTTTCCTTACTGAGTTTACATGGAACTCACCCCTAATCCATGCTGCCCAGAGGATGTGGAAGTTGAGAAATTGTTCTCCGGATTGCCTCTTGAAGCTTGTTTGGACTCGTTCACAGATCTTTAGTGGATCTCTACGATATAATTTGAGTGGAATATGTTCGTCCACACTCTAATATAGTATTTTGTAAGAACTCTATCTTTTGTGTTTTGATACTTAGGGTTGCCAACTTACCTCTGATGTAAATATTAACCCAAAATACTTTTTAAGGAAATTCTATCTTTTGCTTCAATGATAAAAGTATTATTAGCACTTGTAACTACTCTTCTTTTTACTCTTTATGTATTAGGGATGTTATAGTTCGCATTGGCACTCTATTCAACTATGCCAGATGAAGATTAAAAGAGGAGTATCAAAGTCTTTGAGTGCTCTTTTATTATTTTTGTTCAAAACATCCCCAACTCATCCATTTTCTTAATTTTCAGCCATCTCTAATCTTGTTTGCCTTTTTGGTGCTAATTGTTCCCCTCTTTCTTGATTCAGTTGTATAAAAGTCTTCTTGATTTCTAGATTTATTAGCAACAGTTCTGTATTTTTCGATCAGCTCATATACCAACTAAAAACAAGAAAGAAAAAGCGTAATGTACTAAAAAATTAAAATACAATTAAATTAAAATTAAGAAAATAAACTCTATATTAATAATAGACACCTTAGTATTGATATTGACACCAACAATCCCCGATAACAATGCTAAAAACTTGATAAACAAATTCGCAAGTCACGAAATCATTCAAGTAATACAGTGATAACACCTCAAACTGAAGAAGTGGCATGTTCAAGCCTTTGGCAAAGCTAGAGTAATTGGCATGAACCTTGGGCAAGGCCTATGCTAACTCATCAAACTGAAAACTTAGTGAATCTATTTGTGGCCCCTGCATTGTTGATCTACAAAAGATCATAAAGAATTTCTAGTTAAGATAAAGAGAAAGAAAATAAAATAAAATTTCATAAAATTAAAAATCTTGAAATTAAACAAAAACTTAAAGTAAAAAACACCAAGAATCGAATGGGTTGCCTCCCATTTAGCACCCTTATTTATTTTCCTAGGCTAGATATTTTAGTTTCTTTAGATGCCTTCTTTAGGATTGCTCAAGGTAAGTCCTTCGACCTATTGTACAAATAAATCCTTCATAGAAGGGCTTTAGATGATGACTAGTTACTTAAAAAATTTTATGGGTGTCCAAGATTTTGATCTTGACTACACCATGAGGAAATGTGTTACTGGTGATAAACAGGCCCAACCACCTTGAGTGTAGTTTCCTAGGAAACAACTTAAGGTGAGGATCGTAAAGCAAGACTTTTACCCTATTGAAAATTATTTTTTTAAGATAATCTGATCATGGAAAGCCTTTTTCTTCTCTTTATAGATCCTCGAATTCTCATAAGCATCATTTTAATTTTTCAAGTTCTTGTAGTTGTAACCTCTTGTGCTCCCCAACTTCTTTTATCTTCACATTGTAGCTTTTGATCACTTAGTAGGCTCTATGCTCCAGTTCAACAGGAAGGTGACAAGATTTGCTAAAGACCAAGTGGTATGATGACATTCCTATATGGGTTTTGAAAGTTTTTCTATAAGCCCATAATGCATCATCGAGTTGCACAATCCATCCTTCCTATTTAGGCTACTATATTCTCAAGGATTGGCTTCACTTCTCTCTTAGAAACTTCAACTTGCCTAGTGGTCTATGGGTTGTAAGCTATGGAGATGTGGTGAGTAACATGGTATTTCTTGAAGAGAGCTTCTACAGCCCGATTGCAGAAATGAGTTCCTCTATCACTTATGATTGCTCATGATATCCCAAACCTAACAAAAATATGAGTTTCGACAAAGCTCACAATAGTTTTAACGTCATCAGTTCGGGTAGCCTTGGGCTCCACCTATTTAGAGAAACAATAAACAACAAGTAGTATGTAGGAATTGCCAAAAGAGGAGGGGAACGGTCCCATAAAATCTATACCCCACACGTCGAAGATTTCATAAATCGGCATAGGTTTCAGTGACATTTGATCCTTGCAGCCTAAGTTTTTGGCTGTTTTTAGTAGTTTTCACATGTTTTATAATACATATATGCATCATAGAATAAAGAAGGCCAAAACAAACTAGATTCCAGTACCTTAAGGGTTGTTCGCTTTGGGCCAAAATGTTCTCCACAAGCATAAGAATGATCAAATTTCATAATGGAGGGGACTTTTACTTCTGAGACATAATGTCTAATGATCTAATCCACACAGTGTTTCCACAAGTAGGGATCATCCAAGACATAATATCTAGCATTTTTCTTGATTCTCTCTCTTTGCTCTGAACTGCTCATTTGGAAGTGCATTGGTAACTAAATAGTTAACAATATCAGCGTACCATGGTGTTGATTGACGAACTGAGAAGACATATTCATCTAAGAAATCACCTTTTAGTGGCAATGGCTCTTCACTAAGAGGTAGGTGGCTGATGTGGTCAGCAATGGGATTCTCCAGACCGTTTTTATCCCGTATTTCCAAGTCAAACTCCTGTAGAAGGAGTATCCATCGAATTAGTCTCAATTTTGTCTCTTTCTTCTTGAGTAGCTACTTTAAAGCTGCGTGGTATAAAAACACAATTACTTTAGTATAAAGGAAATAATAATGAAATTTTCTTTTCAAGGTAAAGACGACAACCAAAATTTCCTTTGTGGTGGTTGAATAATTGATTTGAGCATTCTCACGAGTTCTTGAGGTGTAGTAGATCACATGAGGGTCCCCCCCTATCCTTTGACCTAGGACTACACCCACAGCTTGGTTGTTGGCATCACACATAATCTCAACTGGCAGTGCCCGGTTTGATGGCTACATGATTGGTGCTGACACCAGCTTCTCCTTGAGTATATCAAATGCTTCCTTACAGGATGCATAAAACTCAAACACCACTTCTTTTTATAGCAGCTGACATAGAGATTGGGTAATCTTAGAGAAACCTTTAACGAAGTGTCGATAGAATCCTGTATGTCCAATAAAAGATCGCACTTCTCCTACACTCACGGGGTAAAGTAGGGATTTAATTACATCAATTTTTGCCTTGTCTACCTCTATCCTTTTTTAAGACACAACATGTCCTAAGATTAATCCCTAATCTATCATAAAATGTCGCTTTTCATAGTTCAAAACAAGGTTAGAGTCAAGGCATCGCTTAAATACCTTCGTTAGGTTGATGAGGCATTCATCAAACGAATTAACATGAACCGTGAAATCATCCATAAACACCTCTATTATACTCTCTAAAAATAAAAATAAAAATACTGATTATGCACCTTTGGAATGTTGTTGGAGTGTTGTTAAGGTCGAATGACATCCTTTTATAGGTATAAGTGCCAAAGGGGCAGATGAAAGTTATCTTTTCTTGATCTTTGGGTGCAACAAGGATTTGGTAAAAATTCGAACAACCATCAAGACAATAATAGTGTGTTCGGCTTACCAAACATTCCAACATTTGATTAATGAAATGAAGGGGGACGTGATCTTTTTTGGTTGATGCATTCTGTCTCTTGTAGTCTATACAAACCCTTCAATCATTCTATACTCTAGCGGATACCAACTCACCATCATGGTTTTCAATCATTGTTATTCCTATTTTCTTTGACACTAGCTGCATTGGTCCTACCTATTTACTCTCTAAAATTGGATAGATGACTCCAGCATAAAAAAGTTTCAAGATTTCTTTCTTCACAACCTCCATCATGGACAGGTTCAGGCGTCTCTATGCTTATCTGCTCGACTTGCTATCTTTCTCCAGTAATATCCTATACATGGACATGGAAGGTGATATCCCTTTTATATCAACTATGGTCCATCCAACTTCTTTTTTATGATCCTATAGCACCCTAATTAACTTATCCATTTCTATTATACTCAACTTGTTGGAAATTCTTACCGAAAGAGTCTCTCATTCTCCAAAGAACACATATTTCATATGTTCGAGCAATGGCTTCAACTCTAGCTTCGGTGCCTACAAAATAGAAGGTGGAGGCTTCATATGAGAGATAGGAAGATTAATGTTCAGTGCATTACCCTTTTGCAATTTAAGCGCCTCTAATTCAAACACTATTTCTTGCATATTTCTTTTAGCAAAAAATCTTATTCCAAAGTCCCTAAGTTGTCCACATTCAAATTATTACAAATCACAACATTTAGCTCATCACCATGACATAAGTTAAAGCATTTTTTATTTGTAGAATCTATGACATCCACACTATATACATAGGATACATCACTAAGGTATATCATGGCATCATAAATGTTAAATTTCATAACTTCTCCATCAAACTCCATGGTGAGTGTACCATCATGTATGTATATTTTTATCTTAGTTGTACTATGGAAAGACCTACCTAACAAAAGATCAGAAGAGTTAGATAATTTGTCATCTTCCATGTGTAACACATAAACATCAGCCGAGAAAATAAGATTGTCCACTTGGGTCAGTACATCCTCTAGAACTCCCTCAGGGTAGACAACTGACCTATAAGCTAGTTGAATGATGATACCTATTTCCTTCAACATACTTGTATTTAGCTTGGAATAAATGGACAATGGCATTATATTTATTAAGGCTCTTGAATCACACATAGCCTTCTTTATACCTAAGGTAACTATTTTACAAGAGGTTGCAAATATACCTTGGTCCTTGCACTTGGGGGTAGTTTTCTCTGAATTATAGCCGAGAGATTCTCCCTTAGACTAACCATTTCATTATAGCTCAGCTTCTTTTTGTTGGTGGATAGTTCCTTTAAAAATTTTTATACCGAGGTACCTATTTAATTGCATCAATTAAAGGAATATTTAACTTCACCTTATGAAAGTTTTCTAGGATTTCTTTGTCTTCTTTCTCTTTCTTTGATTTTACAAACCTTTCTAGGAAAGGTAGACTGATTGTAAATAGTGTTACCTGGTCATAATCTTATTTTATTTTATCTATCTTGTCATCAACTACAACTTCTAGCTCTGTGCCTTTCTGTAAGCCTTGCCCAAAGGTTACCCAACAAAGATTTTCCAATAGCTCTTTGCCACCTCATAGTGTGATAGCACTCACACTGGGTATTGGGTTTACCTTAGCTTGATATGGTAGTTTTCCTTGAGATTCCAGCTTACTCATGTACACTACCAGCTAACTTGGGTCTCAAAATTCTAAATGCTCGCTCTTGTCTCCTATTGAAACTGTTGAGTATTAGTAGCAAGAGATTTGACAATTTCTTCGAGCGACGTACCTTATTTTAGAGGTACCGCTTGTTGTTGTAGAGGTGGTCTTGGCTTCTACTGTTGGAAGTTTTGATGTCTTGCTCCATAACTTAAGTTGGGATGATCCCTCCATCCCGAGTTATAAGTGTTGGAAAAAAGGTCATACCTTCTTTATGGTTGGTTCAAGAATCCTCATATTGCATAAACACATTGTTGGTTATCTTCTTGTAGCGTAGGACACATGTCTATAGGATGTACAGAATGCACATATATTCCATAAAATCTATCTCGTTGAGTGGTTTTCTGCAACCATGTTTTGCATTGATGAGGTTCTGAATTGCTATGAAGTGGCAACCATGATTGCTATCAGATCTCTAGCCTATCGAGGCATCTTGTCCATTATGACTCCACCACTAGCTACATCCCACATCATTCTTTCCACAGGCAACAGTTTTTCACAAAAGTAGTGTATAAAGGACTATTATGAGATGTCATGTTTAGGGCAGCTTGCGCACAACCTCTTAAATCTTTCCCAATAATCATAGAGACTCTTTGAATCCTTTTGCTTGACTCTGCACATCTTCCTCCTTATCCTAGCAGCTCACGAAGTAGGGAAACATCGATCTAAGAATAACTTAACTATGTCTATCCATGTGGTGATTGAGTCAGAAGGCAAGTAGAACAACCAATCATTGGCTACATCATCCAAAGAAAAGGGGAATGCCCTCAATTTAATATGGTCTTTGGACACTCCTTATGGTTTCATACTTGAGCACATGACATGGAATTCTTGTAGGTTTTTGTGTGGATTTACAATCTCCAATCCTCGAAACTTGGGCAATAAGTGAATAAACTCAAATTTTAGTTCTAACACTATGTCCAGATCTAGACAAGTGATGCAAAGAGGCTGTTGATTTATAGGCAGTGCTTCCAACTCTCTCAGTGTGTGTCCCTTGACAATCTACTTTGTTTTTGCTTCAAGTTCAGTGGCTATATCATTAACTTCAAGAACTGTATTCACTGACATACTTTCCTCTTCAGCTTAGTCTATTTCCTTAAGCTTTTGGCAGTCTTCTCGATTTCTTGATCGTAAAGAAGATGTTCATCATGATCAAACTTGCTCATAAAAAGAATTAAATTAGTTTACTTCAATTCTTCGACAACGGTGTCAAAATTGATGGGTGTCGAATCCAACAAAAATAAACATATCCTGTCAATAACTTAAATTTATAGTAGCAGTGAATATGATCAAATCCATAAAGAATTGAGAACTAATATCTCTCACAACCAACTATAAAAGTAAAAGCTGGGGGTTTTCATTTTGGATCAAAGGAATTAAAATAAAAATAAAAAATTTGAAGTAATCAAAACATAAAGTAATTAAACAAACTAAAGAGTAGAAAAGCAATTACAAGTGAGTTCTAGTTAAAGAAGCAATATCAGCTTCAATTTACAGGATTGATCATTGATATAAAGATAATTCATACCAACTTCCAATAAACCAGTTCTAGGTGTCAAAGATACTTCTAACAATCAATCTTTCCTTAATCCTATATTAACTAAGAGATGCTCATTGATTAACCCTTGCTAATAAACAACCCCAGAGACGCTCCTAGAGTTTAGTTTACTAATAACATTAAGAGCAAAAAAGACCCGATTCTAACCAATGAACTCAACCGTGCAGTTCATTCAAATTAGATTATATATCCTCTTAGTGGGACATTAATTTACCACAAGCATCAAGACACCCTGAACAATTATGGGTTCAGGAATCCTGAATGTTGAACAAATAAAAAATAACAATGTTTGTATGCGCAACCAGATATACAAATACTGAAGTTAAATAAGAATAAAAGTAAAATAATTCAATCTCACAATCTTGAAGCTGAAACTTCAATTAAATCTAATCCTAAAAATTGTAATGCTTAGGCACTCATGTTTAGTTTAATACACCAGCAAATTATTTTGAGATCAACTAAAGAAATTATAGAAAGAATAATTGAGAAGGATGAAGTCTGCTTGTTGCTTTCTGGCTGCCACTCTTCTATGTTTTGCTTCCTATTTAAAAGATGAGGGTGGATTAGGGTTTCCTATTGTGGAGGTAGGGTTTTCCTTAACCATTTTAACCTCTCTTTCTACTTTTCAAAATCATCCTTGCTTGATTCATTTTCCTTTTTCTAGGTAAAAATGGTACTTTCTTTAAATATAAAGGAATACTGAAACATTAATATCTACTGTTGCTGCTAGGGTGTAAGCCTTGCCCAAGGCTTGGTCATGCATGATGACTCTATGTGCCAAATCAGTTCTGCTACACTATTTTTCGAATATTGAGTCTTATCTTCCTACCTTCATAAAAAATTAGAAAAATCCCTTAAGTTAAGCAGTAACTAACTCAAATATGCACTCAGTCTAACCAATAAAAGTGACATTTATGCACACTATCATGGACCCCAACCTCTCCTTGGCTGTGAGACCCAATAACTTCCTTATCTGGAGCACCTTCCAGATGTGTAGTTGTTATCCAACCTCAGTCACTGACTTCTGGCCCTGGAAAAATTCATCAGGGGTTTTCCTCACCCTATTACATGATTACTTCCATCCTTTAGGGACGTAGGACTGTTGTTTATCTTTTCCCACATCATATGTTATCAAACTTTTAGCCACATTTTTTATTACAAAAATTATATATTATAATTTACACATCATAAACTTTCCATAAATACTAAGATCATATGATTTGGATGAGAATTAAGGGAGTTATGAAATTTTGAATATTTAAAGATGTTATGGAACAAATTCCAACAACAATTTTAAGCTTCTAAATCTCCTTTTTTTAAGAACCTTTTTGGTTAACTTTTTATTCTAAGTTATATGTTACATGTCTATTTTAAGAGTATATAAGATTCATTTTCCAATTTGATCAATGCTAAGGGAACTAAATCCTTGAAAATTTGTTTTGCATTATATAATGATGAAATTTTGAATCCTAATTTTGATAGATGATTTCAAGATCTAAAATAGATAAAGTTATGTCTGAATTTGGTGAAATTATAGATTTTATTAATAGATTTCATATTAGAATCTATTAGATTATAAGGGAAGGATAACTTTTGAGAGTGATAGATTTAAAAAAAAAGTTTAATTAATCCTAAATTAGAATTTGATCAGTAATCTACCTAGATACCTTTTGATGTGATCCTAGATAGCCCAAAAGTTTACCTTAAGGATTCTCGCAGGTCCCAGCTCAAGCATAATAGGCCAAGATCGTTCAGTGAAGGCCTGAAGCCCAAAAAATGACCTGCAGGAGTGGGGAATCATGGAACAAGAAAGAAAGCCCATTATTGGCCCAACCTAAGAAGGCCTAAGGGCCTCACAACCAGTGAGACAACCTGCCAAGGTAGGACGTGCAAATAAGCAACTTTGTGCGCATGTGCGGGCATAAATATGCACGAGAGAGGAAGACCTGCACATGCGGGGACGTATCACATACAAAGCAGTGCACACATGCCAACAGCCCACTGCACACGCGCAGGCAAAGTGCATGCATGAAGCAGGTCTCGCGCACATGTGACATATGCAGGCTGGATGCGCTCACGTGAAGGGAGTCATGCTCGCATAAAAGAATTGTGCAAGCATTGTGTGCGTGTTGTAAGGCCTCAAGCACGCCGCATGCAAAGTAGATTCGTACAAACGGTGCACACGTGTAGGCTGTCTGTATGTCCGCCAACTCGCTCACATGAGGGCATGCTTTTCCACATGATTGGTATGATTAACATGGAGCTTTAGCTAATGGTAAAAATTTAGATTTCTTTTTTTATATTTTCCATGTTTTTTTAATTAAAATCACATGGGATAAAATCTACCTTATTTGATTAATTAGTTTTTTTATTACTTAAATGTAATTTTATCCCTTATGATTATTTAATTAATATTTTAAGTTCTAGATTGGGATAGATTTTATCTTTTAATAATTTTAATTATTTTTCAAGTCTTTCTAATCATTTAAAACTATTTTGAAAAAAGTCTATGTAAAGACTTTTACCACTAGGTTGTAACACACAATTCATAATATCAATTAAGAAGTTTTTGCTTAAATTAACTCTACTAATTTTTCAAGTTCTTTAAGCATCTTCAAGCTAGGAGCTTCAGACCGCTTAGTTCAGCAGGGAATCGGATCGACTTATCAAGTAAGTCCGTGGTGTCTTTCTCTATTCTTTTTTTTTTGTTTTTCTAGTTACTTAGATAAGCTTTCGATACGTCGACTGTGATTCCAATAGGGAGGGTTTATCTTAGGTAATTAAGTTTTGATTTACTAAATATAGTCCGTTTGAGGACAAAGTGTTTTCAATCCATGGAATAAACGCACTCCACCCCACATCATTTGGTATCAGAGCTTAGCCATTTGCTTTGAACCTACTATATTATTTTGCTTTACATTGTGTTTACACAATTACCAGTGAAAACACCTTATTGCTAACTTATTTTACTTGTGAAATTGCATCCTACTTGATTCTATCCTGTTTTTTTATTCAAGTGGTAGTTTTTTTTATATTGAGTCAAAAAAATAATAAAATTAAAAAATCAAAGAAAACCAGTTGCGCCCTGAAAGGAAACTTGAGTCATTATGTTGCATCATAAACAAAAGAATAAGAGTTGCCTACCGGTGAGAATAAAACGTCTGAGTTGTCAAAAGAAGAGTACCTCACACACTAGGTGTACACGAAAGCTATTGTTTTGCGTTTGCACGAGTAAGGAACATTAACTGTCTTTTCAAGACACTCGAAAACATTACTCCACTTTTAAATTTGCTACATTATTGAGTTTGCATTGCACATTTATTCACTTATACATGCCTTGGGTGTCTAGAGCTTATTAGGAATTTTCTTGCAAATTGTTTTTAATTTGCATGACTCAATTCAAGGAGGTCCCATTACCGATGCTCAACATGGCAAGTGAAGTTTGAGGGTTGAGAGTTGAAACAAGAGTGATTGCGAGGGAGTGTTATTTTCCACTAACCTTCTTGCAGATCTCTCAAAATGAGTTTTTCTAAAGAACTCGCGACACTATAGTACGATATGTGAAAACTCCAACATCTCTTTGATGAATGGAAGCAAATAATGTGAGAGGCGTTGAGGGAAGAAGCAACCTGATCATGGAATGATGTGTTAGGGGACCTTTCTAATTAAGAAGAGATTCAAGCTCTCATGAAAGTCGAGCACCCTATCACAAAATATGCAAATGAAAGAGAGGAAACCGGGAGCCAGGAGGAGCCATGTTTAGTTACTAATTCTTTTGTTTACACTAATGATATCTTTCTCTCATAGGTAACAAAAATAACGGGTAGTCATGAGAACCTAATCTAGATCCTAGTGGAGTCATGATCCAAGTCAGAAGCCATATTAACAATGAGGTCAAGAAGTCGGGCAAGTATGTTGTGTTTTTAATTGTTTTCACTACTCATTTCCCTATTGATGAAGGCTAAGATTTGAGGGTAAATCTTTTTGAAGAAGGGAAAGATGATGTGATCTTAGATGGCCATAATTTTCTTGTAAGGATTCCCCCATGTCCCGATCTAAGCAAAATAGGCCAAGATCATTCAAAGAAGGCCTGAGGCCCAAAAAGAGCCCTACGGACGTAGGGAATCATGGGATAGGAAGAAAAGCCCATAGTTGGCCCAACCTAAGAAGGCGTAAAGGCCTCATGGCCAAGGAGACAACTTGCCAAGGAAGGATGTGGAAACCAACAACTTTGCATGCATGGGTGGGCATGCACATGTGTGAGAGAGGAAGACTCGCACATGAAGGGATGTGTCACATACAAGTCGGTGCTCATGTGTTGAACAACCCACTGCACACACGCAGGAGAATTGTGCACATGAAGTTGGTCCCATGCACATGCGGCACATACAGGTAGAATGCACTCACACAGAGGGAACAATAAGGGCTCATGCGCGACGCGCATGTAAGAGAATTGAGCATATGACCTGTGCGCACGGGTCGACCGCTCATCCACAAACTAGCCCATATGCGGGCCTGCTTTTCTACAAGGTTAGCATGATTGGCGTGGAGCGACAGCTGATAGCCAAAATTTGGACTCCTTTTTTCATATTTTTCATGTGTTTTTTTAATTAAAATGACATGAGATAAAATCTACCTTAGTTTATTAATTAGTTTATTATCATATAAAAGTAATTCTATCGCTTATGATTATGTAATTAAAATTTTAAATTCTAAATTGGAATAGATTTTATCTTTTAATTATTTTAATTTATTTTCAAGTCTTTATAATCATTTAGAACTATTCCGAGAAAAGGCAATATAAAAGCTTTTACCCCTAGGTTGTAACACACAATTCAGAATATCAATTAAGAAGTTTTTGCTCAAATTAGTTCTACTAATTTTTTAAGTTCTTTAGGCATCTTCAAGCTAGGAGCTTTAAATTGCTTCGTTGAGCAGAGAATCGAGATCGACTTATCAGGTAAGTCTGCGGTGTCTTTAACTATTCTTCTTTTAATTTTCCTAGTTATTTGGATAAGCTTTCGATATGATGACTGTGATTCCAATATGTAGGGTTTATCGTAGGCAATTAAGTTTTGATTTAATAAATATAGTGGTTTCGAGGTCAAGATGTTTTTATCCGTGGAATAAACGCACTCCTCCCCCAGTCATTTGGCATCAGAGCTTAGCCACTTGCTTTGAACCTATGATGTTATTTTGCTTTAAATTGTGTTTGGATAATTAGCAGTGAAAACATCTTGTTGCTAATATGTTTTGCTTTTAAAATTGCATCTCACTTGATTCTATCCTATTCTCTTATTCAAGTGGTAGTTGTTTGCATATTGAGTCATAAAAAAATCAAAAAATTAAAAAATCAAAGAACCTAGTTGCACCCCATTAGGCAACTTGAGTCATTCTGTTGCGTCATAAATAAAAGATGAATAGCTGCCTACTGGTGTGAAGAAAACTTTTGATTCGTTAAAAACAAGTACCTCACCCACCAGCTGTATGCAAAAGCTTTTGTTTTCCATTTGCACGAGTAAGGAAGATTAACAATCAAGAACTCGCCGCACTACTGTACGATATGTGAAAAATCTAACACCTCTTTGATGAATGGAAGGAAATAATATGAGAGGCGTTGAGGGAAGAAGTGACCTAACCATGTAATGATGTGGTGGAGGACCTTCCAAATCAAGAGAGATTCATGCTCCTGTGAAGGTCAAGCACCCTATCACAGAATATACAAAGGAAAGAGAGGAAACCGAAAGCCAGAAGGAGCCATATTTAGTTGTTAATTCTTTTATTTACAGAAATGATAACTTTCTCTCACAGGTAACAAATATAACGAGTCGGTCACGAGAACCTAATCTAGATCCTAGTGGAATCATCATCCAAGTCAGAAGCCATATTAAAGATGAGGTCAACAAGTCGAGCAAGTATGTTATGTTTTTAATTGTTTTCACTAATCATTTTCCTGTTGATGAAGGCTGAGATTCAATGGCAAATCTTTTTAAAGAAGTGAAAGATGGTGTGATCCTAGATTGCCAAAATTTTTATTGCAAGGATTTCTACAGGTCCCAACCCAAGCAAAACAGGCCAAGATCATTCAGAGAAGGCCTGAAGCCCAAAAAGACACATTCGGATGTGGGGAATCATGGGATAAGAAGAAAAGCCCATAGTTGGCTAAACCTGAGAAGATCTAAAGGCCTCATGGCCAAGGAGATAACCTTCTAAGGGAGGACGCGCAAACCAACAACTTTATGCGCATGTGCAGGCATGCACATGTGCGAGAGAGGAAGACTCGCACATATGGGAATGTGTGACATGCAAGGTAGTGCACATGTGTCGAACACCCTGCTACATAAGTGTAGGAGAAGTGCGCAAATGAAGCAAGTCACACACACTTACGGCACATGCAGGCTAGATGTGCTCACGTAAAGTGAGTCGCACCCACATAGAAGAATTGCACAAGCATTGCATGTGTGCAGCAATGGGCTCACGCATACCGCGTGCGAAGGAGAATTGCACAATCCGCATGCATGCGCGAGGGTCATCTACGCACCTGTGGGCTGGTGCACACGTGGGCATGGTTTTCTGCATGATTAGCATGATTGACGTGGAGCTGCAGCTTATTATCAAAATTTAGACTCCTTTTTTCATATTTTTCATGTGGTTTTTTAAATTAAAATCTCATGAGATAAAATCTACCTTATTTTATTAATTATTTTATTATTATTTAAATGTAATTCTATCCATTAGGATTATTTAATTAATATTTTAAGTTCTAGATTGGGATAGATTTTATTTTTTAATTATTTTAATTATTTTAAAGACTTTGTAATCATTTAGAACTATTATGGCAAAAGGCTATATAAAGGCTTTTACCCCTAAGTTGTAACACATAATTTAGAATATCAATTAAGAAGTTTTTCCTTAAATCATTGATGCTAATTTTTCAAGTTCTTATGGCGTCTTCAAGTTAGGAGCTTCAAACTACTTTGTTGAGTAAGGAATCGGGATCGACTTATCAAGTAAGTCCATGGCATCTTTCTCTATTCTTTTTTTTTATTTTCCTTATTACTTGGATAAACGTTTGATATGCCAACTGTGGAATCTTAGGTAACTAAGTTTTGATTTACTTAATATAGTGGGTTCGAATTCGAGGTGTTATGGATCCGTGGAGTAAACGCATTACACCCCACATCATTATATATCAGAGCTTAGCCACCTACTTTAAACCTACTATGTTATTTTTCTTTACATTGTGTTTGCATAATTAATAGCAAAAACACCTTGTTGCTTATCTGTTTTGCTTGTGAAATTGCATCCCACTTGATTATACTCTGATTGCTTATTCAAGTGGTAGTTGTTTGTGTATTAAGTTAAAAAAAATTAGAAAAGTAAAAAATAAAATAAGTCAGGTGCACCCCATAAGGCAACTTGAGTCATTCTATTGCATCATAAACAAAAGAAGAATAGCTGCTTACCGGTGTGAAAAAAACTTTTGATTCGTCAAAAAAATAATACCTCACCCACCAGGTATACGTGAAAACTTTTGTTTTGCATTTACATGATTAAGGAACATTAACTGTCTTTTCAAGATGTTCAAAAATTGTTACTCCATATCTAAATGTGTTGCATTATTGATTCTGCATTGCCCATTTATTCACTCGTACATGCCTTGAGTGTCTAGAGGTTGTTATAAATTTTCTTACAAATTGTTTATAACTTGAAAGACTTGATTCAAAGAGGTCTCATTCCCAACTCTTGACATGGAAAGTGAAGTTTGAGGGTTGAATGTTGAAACACGAGTGATTGCGAGGGAGTGTTATTTTCCACTAACCTTCTTGTAGATTTTTCACAATGAGTAATCGTCAAGAACTCGCCACACTATGGTATGATATGTGAAAATTACAACATCTCTTTGACAAATTAAATGAAACAATGCGAGAGGCATTAAGATAAGAGGCAGCCTGACCATGTAATGATGTGCTAGAGGACCTTCCTAATCAAGAAGAGATTCATGCTCTTGAGTAGTTCGACCACCTTATCATGGAATATGCAAAAGAAAGAAAGGAAATCGAGAGCCAGAAGGAGCCATGTTTAGTTGTAAATTCTTTTGTTTACAATAATGATATCTTTCTCTCACAGGTAAAAAATATAACTGGTGGGTCACGAGAACCTTATCCAATCCCAGTGGAATCATGATCTAAGTCAAAAGCCACATTAACGATGAGGTTAACAAGTCGGGCAAGTATGATGTACTTTCAACTGATTTCACTAATCATTTTCTTGTTGATGAAGGCTAAGATTCAAGGGCAAATGTTTTCGAAGAAGTGAAAGATGGAATGATCTTAGATTGCCAAAATTTTTCCCGCAAGGATTCCTATAAGTCCCGACCCAAGAAAAATAGGCCAAGATCGTTTAGAGAAGGCTTGAAGCCCAAAAAAAGACTTACGGACATGGTGAATCATGGGATAAGAAGAAAAGCCCACAGTTGGCTCATCTTGAGATGGCCTAAAGGCCTCATGGCCAAGGAGACAACCTGTCAAGGAAAGACGCATAAACTAATAACTTTGCACACATTTGCGGGCATGCACATGTGTGAGAGAGGAAGACCTACACATGGGGGGATGTGTTATACACAAGGTAGTTCGCATGTGTTGAACAACCTGCTGCACACGAGCAAGAGAAGTTCACGTATGAAGCAGGTCGCGCAGACATGTAGCACATGCAGGCTGGATGTGCTCACACGAAGGGAGTTGCTCACGCATGGAAGAACTGTGTAAGCATTGCGCTTGCGTAGCAATGGTTCACGCTCTCTGTGCATGAAGAAGAATTGTGCATGTGGCACGCACGCGCAGGCCGTTTACGTGCTCGCGGACTTGAGAGTATGTGGGCGTGCTTTTCCACACGGTTGGCATGATTGACGTGGAGTTGCAGCTGATGACCAAAATTTGGACTCCTTTTTTCATGTGTTTTTTTAATTAAAATCACAAGGGATAAAATCTACCTTATTTTATAATTATTTAAATGTAATTCTATCCCATTGGATTATTTAATTAATATTTCAAGTTCTATATTGGGATAGATTTTATTTTTTTAATTACTTTTAAAGTCTTTGTAATCATAGAACTATTCCAGAAAAAGGCTATATAAAGGTTTTTACCCCTAAGTTGTAATAAAATATTTAGAATATCAATTAAGAATCTTTTTCCTTAAATCATCTCTGCAAATTTTTCAAGTTCTTAAGGCATCTTCAAGCTAGGAGCTTTAGACTTCTTCATTGAGCAGGGAATTAAGATCGACTTATCGAGTAAGTCTGTGACATTTTTCTCTATTTTTTTAAAAAAATTTCCAGTTACTTGGATAAGTTTTCAATACATAGACAGTGATTGCAATAGGGAGGGTTTATCTTAATAATTAAGTTTTGATTTATTAAGTATAGTGAATTCGAAGTCGAGGTGTTTTTGATCCATGGAGTAAATGCATTCCACACCGCATCATTTTTTATCAGAGCTTAGCCACCTACTTTGAACCTACTATGTTATTTTGCTTTACATTGTATTTGCATAATTAGCAGCAAAAACACCTTGTTGCTAATATGTTTTGCTTGTGAAATTGCATCCCACTTGATTTTATCCTACTCTCTTATTCAAGTTGTTGTTGTTTGTGTATTGAGTTAAAAAAAATCATAAAGTTAAAAAATCACATAAGCTAGTTGGACCCCATAAGGCAACTTGAATTATTCTATTACATCATAAACAAAAGAAGAATAGGTACCTACCGATGTGAAAAAAACTTTTGATTCGTCAAAAGAAGAGTACCTCACCCACCAGGTGTACGCAAAAAATTTTGTTTTACATTTTCACAAGTAAGGAACATTAACTATCTTTTCAAGATGTGCAAAAATCGTTACTCCATATCTAAATTTGCTGCATTATTGAGTTTGCATTGCACATTTATTTACTCGTACATGCCTTGATTGTCTAGAGCTTGTTAAAAATTTTCTTGTAAATTGTTTCTAACTTCCAGGACTCGATTCAAGGAGGCCCCATTCTTGACGCTCAACATGGCAAGTGAAGTTTGAGGGTTGAGAGTTGAAACATGAGTGATTGTGAGAGAATGTTATTTTTTACTAACCTTCTTACAAATTTTTCACAATGAGTTTTCATGAAGAACTCGCCGCACTACGATACAATATGTGAAAACTCCAACATCTCTTTGATGAATGGAAGGAAATAATGTGAGAGATGTTAAAGGAAGAAGCAGCTCGACCATGTAATGATGTGCTAGAGGACCTTCCTAATCAAGACAAGATTTATGGTCCCGTGAAGGTCGAGTACTCTATCACAGAATATGTAAAAAAAAAAAGAGGAAACTGGGAGCGAGAAGGAGCCATGTTTAGTTGCTAATTCTTTTATTTCCATAATGATATCTTTTTCTCATAGGTATCAAATATAGCGGGTAGGTCACGAGGACCTAATCCAAATCCCGGTGGAATCATGATCCGGGTTAGGAGCCACATTAACAATGATGTCAACAAGTCAGGCAAGTGTGGTATGGTGTGTTTTCAATTATTTTCACTAATCATTTCCCTGTTTAAGAAAGCTAAGATGTGAGCACAAATCTTTTCCAAGAAGAGGAAAATGATGTGATACTTTTTGGCCTAAAATGTTTCTATAAAGATTCCCATAGGTCCCAGCCCAAGCAGAATAGGCCAAGATCATTCAGAGAAGGCCTAAAGCCTAAAAAGAGACTCACAGATGTAGGGAATCATGGGACAAGAAGAAATGCCCACTGTTGGCCCTACCTAAGAAGGCCTAATGGCCTCACAGCCAAGGAGACAACCTATAAAGGTAGGATGCGCAAACCAACAACCTTTCGCACTTGTGAGAGCATGCATATACGCGAGAAAGGAAGACCCGTACATGCGGGGATGTGTCACACACAAGGCAGTGTGTTTGTGCCGAACAACCCACCGCACACAAGTAGGAGAAGCATGCACATGAAATAAGTTGTGTGCACAAGATGTGCTCGCATGAAGGGAGTCCCACGTGCACGGAAGAATTGTGCATGTATTACGTGAGCGTAGCAAGGGCACATGTGTGCCACGCGCGATGGAGAATCATGCGTACAACGTGCGCGCATGGGCCGTCTGCACACCTGTGGATTGACGCACTGCATGGTTGGCATGATTGGTGTGGAGCTACAGCAATTGGTCAAAATTTAGACTCTTTTCTTATATTTTCCATGTGTTTTTTTATGAAAATCACAAGGGATAAATTCTATCTTCTTTTATTAATTAATTTATTATTATTAAAATGTAATTCTATCCATTATGATTGTTTAATTAATATTTTAAGTTCTAGATTGAGATAGATTTTATCTTTTAATTATTTTAATTATTTTTCAAGTCTTTCTAATTATTTAGAACTATTTTGAAAAAAGCCTATACAAAGACCTTTTCCCCTAGGTTGTAACATACAACTTAGAATATCAATAAAGAAGTTTTTCCTTAAATTAACTCTGTTAATTTTTCAACTTCTTCTAGCCTCTTCAAGCTAGGAGCTTTAGACTACTTCGTTAAGCGAGGATTCGAGATCGACTTACTGAATAAGTCCATGGCGTCTTTCTCTATTAATTTTTTTTATTTTTCCAGTTACTTAGACATGCTTTCGATACGTCGATTATGATTCCAATAGGGAGGGTTGATCTTAAGTAATTAAGTTTTGCTAAAAATAGTGAGTTCGAGGTCGAGGTGTTTTTAATCCGTGCACTCCACCCTACATCACCTTTTTAGATTGTATAGATCAAAAGCATCAAGATTCTTATTAGCATGCATATGTACCATTGTAATTTTTGAATGAATTTGATTTTAAAAAAATTTTAGTATTTTTTATGAATTTTGGATTTAACATTATATGTAAGTAGTTTTGAACCTAATATAGTATTTTTTAATATTTAAAATTATTTAGAATTTTATGAAATTACCGAATTATAAATTTACTGAAAGTATGCATTATGTATAATTTATTTTTTTAATTATAATTTTTTTTATCAAACTTATTATTTTAATAAAGTTAAAAATTAATAGATTTGATGAAGTTATCTACTTTAGAACTATTAATAAATTATATAAATTTTCTGAAAGTATATATTGTGAATAATTTATTGTTTTTAAGTATAAACCTTGTATAAAGTTTATACTTTGATAAACTTAAAAATTGATAAATTTGATGAAGTTATATGCTTTAATAAAAATAAAAAATGATTTATCTGTTTGGACAAAAATAAGAAATGATTTATAATTTTTTTTTAAACTCAATTTAGTTAGTGATCTAACCTTACCAATAAAGATAAATGTTAGTACATAATGTTAAAAATATATTTCTTCTAAGTCTTAATAAAAAGATATACTTATCACCTACACTTATAGGTTAAATATAATTCTGAACCTTAATACAAAGAGATATATATCACATACAAGATAAAAATTATATTTAATTTTAGATTTTGTAACCTGAATATAATATGGCATACATATTAAAAGTGTGAGATTTTCTTTTTTTTTTATTCTATCTTTTCCTAAAGTTTAATGTAATTAGTCTAAATGTTTAATTTGAAAATTATTTAGCACTATTTTACTATTTCATTTTCTTGACTATGTATAAAATTTATTTTTGGTATAATTAACAAAATATGCTTATCTAACTGGTTTAGTTTTTAATTATTAATTGCATTATGTCCTAACCCTATTTTCTTCTCTTACAAAGTTAAAGAATAAAGTGCACATGGGGAAATTAAGAAATGTGAGTAACTGAGAATCTCAATTAAAGAATTAAAATATATTAGTTGAGTTTTGTATTTTGATTGAGAAATCATGTTATTTGATAAGTTTAAATTCCTTGAGTTTTGAGGTAAAGTTTCAATTTAGAGAATTTATTGATTATTAAATTTTATAGACAAAATTTGTTTCAATTTACATGTTTATGGAATTTTTTCATGTGTAACATTGTAATGTGTGAAACTCTAGGTTTCAAGCATTATAGCTTTATATTTCCAACTATCTTAGCTAGGTGTTGTGCATCATATTTACATACCCTCACCATGTGCACTCTTTAGAATGAGTCTAATCTCATTTTTGAATCTGTTATTATATTCACAATTGTAATCTCAATCACTTCTTCAAGTTCCCTAGTTCAACATATATATCCACAAAGGTAGTCTATACATGAGTCCCTCCAACAATCTTCTCTTGTCATCTCAAGAAACCCCGTATGATGTGGAACCTCCGTATGATGTGGAACCTGGGATCAACACATGTGATTCAAATCCTGACATATAAAATTGGCATGTAAAACTTGAATGCCTAATTAAACCCTTCCTACATAACCCACATTCAACATGTGAATGTAAATTAAGATAATTGGGAAAAATTGAATTAATTATAACACCACAAGAAATATTTTAATAAGTTAAAATTAACTCAAGAAAGAAATTGATAAAAATACCACAGGTTCCCTTGACAAATAGACACCAATTATCTACTCAATAAGAAGGTTGAAGAAACCTCCTTAAAGAGCAACTTAGCCAACGGCTAGCCAAAACTAAAGGCTTAATTTTATTGAACTTGAACTTCGATGATGTTTACAACTAAAGGAGTAAGGCCTTTATATAGGCATAAGGCTTACTAAATAATTCAAAAACTAAATCATTAAAAAACTCTAATTACATTCTTATTTAGGATTCCAATAAAATATTAATTTAAAAAAGCATAAACATAATTAAAATAAAAGTCCTCTCCCCTGATAAGTATTGGTGTTGTGGTCGACTTCTCCAGGCTTTATTATACTTGGATTTGGACTTCAATACTTAATTAATTATTGGTGAAGAAGTTGAGTAAAAATTACTTTAAACAACTTCCCAATTGAAGTAGAAAACAAACTTTCCTCCATGAGAAAATCAAGAAAAAATCTAGGAGAAAATCTAGGAAAACATTTATAAAAAATTCTATGAGGAAATTTAGAAGGAAATATAGGAGAAAATCTAGGATTCTCTACCATGAGATGAACAAGAGTGTAATCTCACGAAATATTTTGCAATAATAAGATTCTTCTTCTCTTATCTTGACAAGGACTCTAAATTTATGAAGACCCTCAGTTTTAATGATGTACTTCTCTTAAAACCCGACCTTTCTTAGTCGGATAAGGATTCTTGAATCCTCATGAGATTTACTTGAAGTTAAAATTCATTCATGAGGAGAGTTGTGTTTGAATAAGATTATGGAAGAATGAATAATCAAGTGTCCAAGATTTTTAGGACTCTTATTATCAATATGATTAATACGTTTTAGAAGAGATAAGTGTTCGGACTCTTCCAAAAATAGTAGCGGATCCCTTATGTAAAATACCCTAGAGTACGTGATTGGGAGGACTCTTTTAATCATTTGCTTGTAATCATCTTTGTCATGGAATTTTAGTATGAGTTGCCCCCTTTTTGCTCACATCATCCCCCCTTCTTTAAAATGATTCGTCATTGACTCTAGACCTTCTCATGTAGTGTTTTAACCAACTCTTTCTCCTACAAAAAAGAAACAACAACAGTAGACAAAAAAATGTTAGGGTTAGATGGAGTCTTTTTTTTTCTTTTATCGGAGGTCATCATGTTGTTTTTCCACATCGACATTACTGTGTTTTTCTCACCTGGTGTTATCTTTATTTTCTTCCACAGCTTTATTTTTCCTCTTGATTGGATCATCTTTTCTCCATGTCATCAATGAATGGGCCTCCTCCTCTTGGATTCAACTCTTGGCTCTTGATGAAGTAGGAGATCTTTGCCTTACTTTTCCCCAATTAAGGTCTTTAAGCATTCTTTAAAGCTCTTCCATTTCACTAAGCAGAGACATTATGAGAAACTTGAAAGAAAAGTTATAAAATAACACTTCCTCGCATGTTTCACTCTTGTGCTTCACTCAGTCTCTCAATCTTCTTCCCTCAAGTTGAATACCATAATCGAAAATATTTTGAATTAAGGTAATCAAGCTTTATTTAGACACGTCAAAGAACTCTAGTGAAAGAAAATTGTAGCACAACTTCTAAAAGTACAAGTGTAAACACAAGGATAAAGATGGTGTATGTTTATTTCTTAGGCTAAGTAACTTGGATACGATTAGTTACTTAGTGATGTAATGGAACAAAAATGTAAGGAAAAGAAAGAAACTTAGAGTGCAAAAGACAATATGAATATGATTATTTTTCTTTTTCTTTTTTATTTTTATTGGTATGATGGGTAGAATGGATGTAAAAATGTGTAAAAGGATAACTGATGGAATAAGAATAACAAATATGCAAAGGTAGATTATGTAAGATAGTAAGATCTATCTAGTACCTAAGCTCTTATATCAAATGATGCATAACCCAAAATCAACATATACAGTAAAAAACCTCATATATAACATTAGCATGCAAAACTTAAATTCCTAAATAAACCCTCCCTACTTAACCTATATTCAACTTCTAAATGTAAACTAAAGTAATTGGATAAATTAAATTGATTAGAATGCTAGAAGAAATATGTTGATAAGTTAAAATCAACTCAAGAAAGGAATTAATGAGATGACACAAGTTACCTTGATAAGTAGACACTAATTTCTCGCTCAACAAGAAGGTTAAAAAATCCTCCCTAAAAACCAACTTATTTGACAACTAACCAAACGTAAAAGCTTAATTTTATTGAACTTGAACTTCGATGATGTTTACAACTAAAAGAGTAAGACCTTTATATAGGCATAATGCTTACTAATTCTACTATAATTCAGAAACTAAATCAGAAAAAAAACTCTAGTTACATTCTTATTTAGGATTTTAATAAAAAATTAATTTAAAAAAGCATAAACATAGTTAAAATAAAAGTTTTCTCTCTTGATAAGTGTAAACACACAAATGAAGATGGTGTGTGTTTATGTATGATGCTAAATAACTAGGATTTTGTTTGTTAGTGATGTAATGGAACAAAAATGCAATGAAAAGAAAGAAACTTAAAGTGCAAGAAAGACAATATGAATGCAATTTTTTTTTGTTATTATTTTTGTTTGTATGATGGATATGAGTGGATGCAACAATGTGTAAAAGGATAACTAGTAGAACAAGAATAACCACTCTGGAAGGATAGATTACGCAAAATAGTAAGATATATCTAGTACCTAAGTTCTTATACCAAATGATATGGAATCCGAGATCAACATATGCAATCCAAAACGCCACGAACAACATTAGCTTGCAAAACTTAAATCCCTAAATCAACCTTCCCTACTTAACCCACATTTAACTTGTGAATGCAAACTAAGATAATTAGGATAAATTGAATTTATTAGAATGCCACAAGAATATTTTGATAAGCTAAAATCAACTCAAGAAAGAAATTGATAAGAATGCCATAAGGATATCTTGATAAGCTAAAATCAACTCAAGAAAGAAATTGATGAGAATGCCATAATGTTGAAGAAACCTCCATAAAGAGCAACTATTCTGGTAACTAACCAAAGCTAAAAGCTTAATTTTATTGAAGGCATCAGGCTTACTAATTCTATTATAATTAAAAAACTAAATCATAGAAAAACTCTAGTTACATTCTTATTTAAGATTCAAATAAAATATTAATTTAAAGAAGCATAAACATAATTAAAATAAAATTCGTCTCTCTCGATAAATGTTGGTGTTGTGGTCGACTTCTCTGTGCTTTATTGTACTTGGATTTGGACTTCAATATTTAATTAATTGTTGGTGAAGAAGTTGAGCTAAAATTTCTTCAAACGACTTCCCAGTTAAATTAGAAAACTGTCGCAACCACCCTCTCTTATAGGGTGTGTCTGGAGCACACTGATGCTTTACACTTAATTAAAAAAGCATAACTAAACTTTCATTAATACAAAAGTACAGATGTGTTACATCCCTTGATATATGTAAATCAGATACATACAAAATGAAACTCTAATTTTTTTCTTTCTTACATTACAAGGAAAAAGTACAAAATAGTAACTTGAGTTCTTATAGAGCCTAACTTCCAATATACTTCTTTGCTATTATGCTTACTCCACAACGGTCTCTACAGGATCTGAAAATGATGAAGGAGTGAGATACACTATCCCAGTAAGCAGATATCATGATACACAGAGTAATACGTGCAATATATATAGCTTTTACATAGATCAAAACATATATCTTATACATTTGCAAATAACAGATAAATGAATCAAAAAATAGATAGTTAAATCATAAAATCACATTCACTTGGCTACATTGTACAATGAGCTATACTACATCACCGTTATGCAGGGTCATTCACATCTTCCTACTACCATGCATGCATAGTTGCACACTTAACACTTAATACATCCCAATGCACAATAGAACGGTTATGCATGGACACAAATCAAGCCAAAAACTTCAATATAGGTAGTATCTTATAATGGACGAGTTTCATACCTTATAACATCTGATGGTCGGCCGGATTATTTCTTAACATGGATACATGAAATATGTTATATATATTTGCTAATCCGGTGGTAATGCTAACCTATAAGACACTGCTCCGACCTTCTCCAAGCTCTCAAATAGTTCAATAAACCTGTGACTTACCTTCCCTTTCTTCTTGAACTGCATAGTCCCTTTGATCGAAGAAATCTTCAAGAATATATGGTCACCCACTTCTGGTTCAAAGTCCCTTCTTCTATTGTTTGTGTAACTCTTCTGTTGACTCTGTGTAGTTAGGAGATGCTTTTTGATCAGCTTAATCTTTTCAGTCGTCTCTTTCATCATCTCTGGTCTAAGTACCTACTTCTCTCTTACATCTTCCTAATAAATAGGTGATCTATAAGGTCTTCCGTATAACGCCTCGTATGGTGCCATCTGGATACTAGCTTGATAGTTGTTGTTACATGTGAACTCGATCAAAGGTAAATTATCATCCCAATTTCCACCCAAGTCAATCACATATGCTCGCAACATGTCCTCCAACATCTGCATGGTTTCCTCTAATTGACCATTCGTCAGAGGGTGAAAGGCTATATTGAAATATAACTTGGCCCCATTACCTTTTGCAAGCTCGTAAAAAATCTTGATATAAAATAGGGATCTTGATCAAATACGATCATCATTATAATGCCATGCTGCCTTACAATCTCCTTTTTGTAGAGCCTAGCTAGCTTGTCTAAGGAATCATTAATCTTGATGGTGAGGAAGTGAGCTAACTTTATTAGGCAATCCATAATCACCCATATGGCAAAATGATATAATCTAGTCTTGAGTAGTCTTACCACGAAGTCCATGGTGATGTTCTCCCACTTCCACTATAGTACAGGTAGAGGTTGTAATAGTCCTACTAGTGCTCCACTTTAATTTGCTGGCAAGTGAGGCATTTGGACACAAATTGAGTACTATCTTTTTTTATCCTGCTCCACCAGTATCTAGCCTTCAAATTCAGGTACATCTTCATGCTTCCTGGATGCATCGCAAACTTAGAGCAATGCATTTCTTCTAATAAGTCTTCCTTTAGTTTGTTGTCATTGGGCATGCATAATCAATTTCCAAATCTAAATATACTGTTATCTACAAGGTTAAATTCTATCTTGAGACCCTTGGTAACATCATCTCTAATGATCTACAATACATGGTCTAATTATTGAGCTTTCTTGATTTTTTGTGCTAGGCCAGACTATATCCAGATGTTGGCGAGGTATCCACTTGTTCTCTTGAGTTGAACATTCAGGTCAAGCTTTTGAAATTTTTCTAACAATCTCCATTCAAATGCCATCATGGTAGCAAAAATGCATGAACTCTTCTTGCTTATTGCATCTGCAACCATGTTTCCTTTACCTGGATGATATAGCATCTTGCAGTCATAATCTTTAAGCAGATCTATCCATCTTCTCTGGTGCATGTTGAGCTCTTTCTGAGAGAATAAGTACTTGAGACTTTTATGGTCAATATAGATTTTAAAACTCTTTTCGCACAAATAATCTTTTCCCTAACTATCACAGCCACTCCTCTCTTATAGGGAAAATATTATGGCTACCAGCTCCAAATCATGAGTAGGATAGTTTTGTTCATGATTCTTGAGTTATCTAGAAGCATAACTTCTCTGCATACTCTGTTACCATCATGCTTCCCTACTTTAGCCTATGAACTCCATCAAATTTTGTTCCCTGATGTAATAGGGGAAGTACTTCTTGTGGAAGACTGCTACAAATGTTTCCCACTAGGTAGAGAACTTTCCTTAAGTAGCCACCAATGCTCCACAGCTCCATCAAACGTAAAAGTAGTGAGTTCTACCTTTTGCTCGGATGTAGGCTTGAGAACTTTAAGCCTCTTTTCTATTTGTAGGAGCCATTGCTCAGCTACCATCAGAGAAAGTCCTCCTCAGGAGGTAGGTAGATTCAACCTTCTAAATTGCTTAATCAACTTCCCGTTATCTAGCTCAGTTAGCTACAACATTTTTGCAGAGGCATGATTCTGATTGCCATTACAGTCACCCTTAGGATTATGGGTTATGTTTTTGTTTACTATTAAGATGAAGCCTACCACTAGTTGTGTGAGCCTCTTAATAATCTACTCAAGGCGATCCTCCCTATCCGAACATACAGTCTCTCTCCTGTCCCTTATCATTTCCTACATCTAGAAAACACTAAGTTACAAAAGAGTTCCCTACAACTTTCAACTATACTAAATTCTCTAATCTAAATCTCATGTAACCCTAAGCCTCGTATCAAGGGATGTTCCTAGAATCATGCTCTAATACAACTGTCACGACCACTCTTATAGAGTGTGTCTGGAGCACACTAATGCTTTACATTTAATTAAATAAAACATAATTGAACTTTCATTAATACAAAAGTGCAGATGCATTACATCCCTTGATATATATAAATTAGATACATACAAAACGAGACTATAATTTTTTTTCTTTCTTACATTACAAAGCAAAAACACAAAATAGTAACCTGAGTTCTTATAGAGCCTAACTTACAAAAGACTTCTTTACTATTACTAGTTACTCCTCAACGATCTTTGTAGGATTTGAAAATGATGAGGGAGTGAGATACATTATCCCAATAAGCAAATATCATCATATACAATGTAATACATGCAATATATATAGCTTTCACACACATAAAAATATATATCTTATACATTTACAAATAACAGATAACTAAATCATAAAATTACATTCACTTAGCTACATTGTAAAATGAGCTATACTACGTAACTGTTATGGAGGGTTATTCACATTTTCCTACTACCATGCATGCATAGGTGCACACTTAACACTTAACACATCCCCATGCACCCAAAATGGAATGGTTATGCATGGGCACACTAAAGCCTAGCATTATGTAGGTACTTTAAAAAGGTTTACTTCAATAATGACCAATGCACACTTATTAAAATCACTTTATAAAACACATGTGCAAAATAACACTTAAAACATAATAGCACTTTCACACTTTATACATGAACATACGTATAAAATACTGAAGAAAATACTTGAAAACTATGTATGTTATGCGATCACAATATCCATTTATCTTAGGTCCTATGTAAACCTTGATTTGGGTAGAGTTTCCTCTTATGCAAGCTCTAATCCCTCTACTCAGTACAACGTAGTTTCACCTTATAAAACCTTTAAATTTCTCTATTGGCGCAAGTAGAGTCTCTCTTTATGAAAACTTTAATTTTTAAACGGGCAGAGTCTCTCCTTAGTTTATCTCAATTTTTCATCAATGTTTCGGTAGAGTCTCCCCTTAGGGACATTGATAATTTTTAACTCAAAAGAACCTTTCTAATATAGAAACCACATATCTAGGAAAAGGGTACATGACCTTACCTTATATCACATAAAACCTTGATTATGGGATAGTTCCAACTTAGTGTTTTACCTTTTTCATCCACAATTTTAGTAGAGTTCTGGGATGTTTTTGAGAAATATCTAACCTCAAAAATATCCTTCACATTACTAAAAAAAAACCCTCAAAGTTTCATGGAATACTGGATTAATGAGAGAGACATGCTTACCTAAAGCCCAGGGGTTACTCTTAAGAGCTCCCCTCTTCTTCTCTTCTCTTCTTCTCTTATTTTTCTCTTCTCTTCCTCACCATGCTTATTTCCCCTTCCCATCATCCCCTATTTATAGGAGAGGGAAGGCAAGGTGTTGGTTTCTTATTCGATGTGGGATATTTTAGTTTGCCACTTTACTTCCTAACCGATGTGGGACTTTTATAATTTTAAACTTCCTACCCAATGTGGGACCTTTAAAACTTTAAATTTCCTAACAAATGTGGGACATTCGCCATTTTAAACTTCTTAACAGATATGGGATTTTTTAACCTTAATTGCCATGAATTATCCTTAGGGTTTCTTCCACTCTAAAGGCTTCCAGGTTTACCTAGACTCCTCCCACTGCTTTATCCTCCTTTGAGGTGCTTCCATGCAAAATGCAGGCCAAATGTTTTGAGTTGCCTTAGGCCCATCTAAACCCTTAAGGCCCAAATTCGCATTCCATACACATGCCTTCATTTTTAAAAGCCATAGCTCCCTTGATTCTTACGAGTTTTCAGCCCATTTTACCTTAACTTTCTTGTCAGAGTTTTGGCTACTTCTGATAAAATTTGGGCTCAAAACGACCACATTCAGCCCATCTAATGTTAACCTAATATTGGTTAGGCTCATACCCAAACCTTTACTTCAAAACTCCATAACTTGCTCAATTTTTAATCCTTTTCAGTAAACTTATGCTTTACGTGTTCCTTAAGTAGGATGCTATCACTTATTTCTTTTTGGGCTTTATCTGAATCCATTTGCCTAACTTATGACCCAATCAATCCTGAAAGGGCAAAACTATCTTCCATGTGTATGCCTCTCGGGTTTATCCTCATTTCTTGCAAAATTTCCTCTATGGACATTGTTCTTTTTTCACACACTTCTTCCTTACTGTCTTGGCTATTTCTTAGCCCAGTTAGAGTCTCAAATTCTGAGTATTTTTGTCTTGGGACACAAATCAAACTAAAAGGGTCAATAAGGGCTTCTTGGGGATTTCCTCCCTCAAATGGGAGATTTCTCTACCGATTCTTCACCTAATTGTTTTATTATGCTCCCAAAGTATTTTCTTGTCTTTTATGATATTTTCCTAGTCTTGAGAAGCATTCTTGGGTTTAGAAAACTTTGTTTCATCTATTGAGGAAAAAAAATTCTTAAGGGATTTTGACTTTCGAATCTCATCATTTTCACTCTATTTGACTTGAAACTTGGTATTTGAACTTAAATTATGATTCTACTTGCATGCATACACACAATCATACGTATCATCTACTCAAGACAAGCTTAGGAGAAAGTTGGGTTATCATAAAAACAAACTTACCACCATGAGAAAATCAAGAAAAAAAATCTAGGAGAAAATCTTGGGTTCTCTACCATGAGATGAAGAAGAGTGTAATATCAAGCAAGACTTGTAATAATAGGATTCTTATTCTATTATTTTGACAAGGGCTCTAAATTGATGAAAAACCTTAGTTTTAATGATGTAGATCTCTTAAAACTCAACCTTACTTGGTAGGATAAGGATTCTTGAATCCTTATGAGATTTACTTGAAGTTGAAAATCATTCATTAAGAGAGTTGTGTTCAGCAAAGATTGTGGAAGAATGAATTAATCGAGCATCTAAGATTTTTAGGACTCTTATTATTTACATAATTAATATGCATTAGAAGAGAAGATTGTTTAGTTATGCCTCTTCCAAAAAGGGTAGACAAATACCTCATGTGAAATACCAGAGAATCTATGATTAGGAGGACTCTTTTGGCTATTTGCTTATAATCATATTTGTCATGGGATCTTAGCGTGAGTTGCCCCCTATTGCTCGCATCGCCCTAGCCCCAACATTATCATATTTACACTACTATCAAATTGAGTTTTATCCACCTTGCAAGAGGTGGCCTCTAAATAATTGCCATGTCGTACCTCCTAGAATGTCGAACTCCTATATACGCTACCCTCATTTTATTGTAGGTGTGGTAGAAGTGGTCCATTATAAAGTGATGGTTACACACTAAGGATAAAAGATTACTTGCCTAATTCCAAGCTAACCACAACACCCAAACTATAGTAATAAACAATAATTAATTTGAACAACTTTGAAGATTGTTGCTAGTAAGTAAAACTTAAGTGGAAGCTCACCTCTACTAAAACTTATTAAGTTCTTAAATCCTTAGAGTTAGTCTTAATGTTACCCTCATGTTTTGCCTAAACTTGTGTCTAAAATGGCTAATTATACTCCTCAAGCAAGTTTTTATGCTTGAGAAGAAGGATTAAATAATGATTTAGTACAATCATTAATTCTAGTATGTTCCAAAAGAGATACCACCTTGGGATATGAACTCTAATCTTGTTCAACAAACCTCATGGCAACATAACAAGGCTGCATTACCTGTTTATTCATTTAGTTCGATTTACTAGTAACTAGAGATGTGAGTGGATGGGAGAAATTATAGGAAGAAGTGCATGGCAACCCCATCTAATGATGATTAAGATGATCAGACCTTGACTAACATATGCTCATTAGTTTTCCATTTGCATGCTATCAACTACTCTTTTATGATGCTATTTCAAAATCTAAAAATTCCTTCTCTTTAAATGTATGTTGTAATTATCCTTCTTTTTTCCTTCTTTCCAATAAAACCATATTCTTCTATTTTGAGTTTTATCAAACATGCATGAGAAAATTTCATATCTCAAACATACAAAACAAAGCTCAATTTATTGTGTAAATACCTTCATCTCTCTTTTAGGTATGTCTTTTTGTTCATTCTCATAGAACATTTCATAATTATCTCCTCTAATTAAGATGTCTTCTCATTCTTTTCTTAAATGAAGGTAGAAAAAGGTTCTTTCAATCTCTAACATCCACCAACCAATAATCGATAAATTATTCAAATAAAACCTTTACCTCAAAGCTCAAAGAATTTAAATTCCTTAATAAAATGTTTCTTCAGTTAACATACAAAATTTAACTAATATATTTAGTTCTCTATTAGAATACTCAGCCACTCACATATCCCAAGTTCACAGTGTGCATCTTATTCTTCATAATATATGAGAAAATAAAATATGATGAGCTCAAAGTTTTGTGAATAATAAAAAACTTAAACAAGTCGGATGAAATGGTTTTACTGATTAAGTAAAAAACTTAATACATATTAAAGAAGCTAAACATGTAAAATAATCCAAATTGTTTCCAAATTAAATATTTAGAATAATTAAATTAGTCTTTGTAAACATTAAACAAGAAAATCTCATAGTATTTGAAAACTATGATTGCATTATAATCCTTTAAAATGGCTTAAAACCATATTTAATCCATATGGTGTAAGTGATAAATATCTCTCTATATTAGGCCCGTAACCATATTTAATCCTTATGGTGTAAATGATAAATATCTCTATGTATTAGGGTCTAGAACCATATTTAATCCCTATGGTATAAGTGATACACATCTCTTTATATTAGTGTGATATCCCGTTACTCGATGGGAAGCAGTGTCCGATACATAACAGTTATGAGTGCAAAATAAGTATATACATTGTAAAAATTAAATCATCCCTTACAAAATTACTGTGTAAGTTACAGTTTTGAGGCAAGGAAATCAGCTAAAAAATACTTACATACATTGTTCTAATCACTTCTTTCATTATAAAATAACTAGGGATCTTCTAGAATGAAGCAGAAATTCACACTCAACAAACTACGGATCCACAAACTGATCCAAACAGGCATCAAGGGACATATCGAGGGACAAGTCCTCTCCTTCAACATCCTCTAGGGGAAATGGATTGGGTGAGTTCTATGAAACTCAATAAGGAAAATAGCATTACAATCATACTCATAAAGTTTCAAAGGTTAAGTAAGGCACATCAGTGAAAGAATTCAATAAAACCTTCAATTCAAAGTCCAAAGAAAACAATAATAAAGCAAACAAGTTTAGTTATCCTAACAAAATGACTCAGTTGGATTCTAATGGTTCATGTGGAAGGGATCCCCAACTACCATTGTTAATGGGAATATCGATTCAATTAAGAAATAGAAATACATAAATTTTATGAACATGACATTTCTTCGCCATTATGACCCTTACAGTCGGTCACGATCCACTTTTGTAAGAGGGAAAGCTAGTATAATATCCATTCATAAGGTGTGGTTCACTAACAGCCAATAACCAGATGAGTAATAGTAACCCTTCCATGATAATAAGTAAACGGATATAGGGTTTCTAAGGTAGACATGCGATTCAGTATCAAACCAGTATCATCTTAACAAAACCCTAATCGATTAGATCATTTTAACTTTTAAAAAATGTTATACAATTTGGTCGATTTGACTAACAATTAAACCCTTCTATCAATTTTGGCCAACATGGTCCATTTAACCTATTCTCGGCCCACTAGGCCTATCACACTCAGTCCGAACCCGGTTGGGATCAATAAAACCCTTTTTTGACCCATTAGGGGTCACAAAAACCAAAATTCTAACCTTAGTAGAAACATTTCAGACCTTCAGAGACAGTTTGGCCTAATAATAATTTTAGGCCCGAGTGAGGCCCATCAGTTGGGTCACGAGCTTTTTAAAGCCCTTTTAAAATGGTCCAAGCTCATTTAAGGTCCGCTCATAGTCCAAAAGCTTGCAATGAAAAATCCCTCGCTACATTCGCTAAACAGGTGAGGCAAAGGCAAGTCGTGATGCCTTCTCAATGCGTTGGTGTACGTGGCAAGGTCACATAACCTAGTGGATCGTGCATCATCGTGTGCATGTGCAGACAGGCCAAACATAGTGGACGTGTTGGGGATGGGCCCATGTATGCGGGAGTGTGGGTATCTTCGCATGGAGCATCATGACCTCTCGTTTGTGTGGCACTGGGTACCTGCGCGCATATTCGTCTATCATGGTAGGCCTGTGTAAAGTAGGGCAACGCATCATACGCATTCACTTAAGCAACGTGACATGCGCGCATGCTTAAGCTGCACGACATGTCTTTGCTCACACTATGCGACATGTCCACGCTCACATTTGCGACACAATATATGTCTGGGTCTCTCCCCCTGTGCAACATAATGTGCCTATGTGCACTCACTTTCATGCTGGGCATGCTGAGGCAATCCCCGCACAGGTTTGTGCCTTGCATATGTGGGCTCCCTCATGCGCCTATGTTTTTGACGAAGCTTGTATGCGAGGGTGCTACTATCCACGCCCTCGTATGCGTGGGGCCTTGTCCCTACACACATGCGTGCCTAGATAGTTTCCCTCACACAATAGGTTTGTAGTGGTGCCCGTGCGGTAACTTCTTTTAACACCTTCCTGCCCTTTTTTTATTTTCTTTCAATGATTACATGTAGACCTAGCTTTTTTAAATTACCCTCCAAACAAGTATACATAACATCAATTTCTAAACTGAAGCAACATATCAAACATTCAACTCATACCATTTGGTTTTAAACAGTTGGTGCATGCATGTTTATTAGCTTTAAAACAAGATAAAAATTGCATTAAGGGTATGAAAACACTCTAATAATTCTTATCAACAAATAAACAAAGTTTGGTTTCCAAAAGGAGCAAAATTGTCGCGTGTTCAAAGGAGGAAGGCTATTGTAATGGATGGACTTGTATAACTATTCTACAATAAGCATGAAGAAGAAGAAAATGGAGTTTATGATGTGCGTCGGTTCTAGAGAAAAAAAGAAGAATGAGTTAAGTACAAGTTTATCATTCGAAGAAGGGAGGAATAGTTAGTTGGCAAGTTTGCTATGGCATAATGACTCACTTTTCTCTCCTCTCACTATCAGGTTTCCTCTTTTTCTCATTAGCTTGGGAACTCTCCTCGTTTTTCGAATAATAAAAGGAAGAAATCAAAGATTTGATGATAAGAGAGGGTTTAAATATGGAAGGGAAAACAAATGTGATATGTCAGATCACATGTAAGCATGCAAGACCGTTGATCAGCTTTGTAGCCGACTGTGCATGACTGCAAATCACCATGTGTCCCTTGGCTATAGTGCACATGAAAGGAAAGGCAATCATGCTGAACAGTGGCGGGTCAGAGTGAGGGAATGTGCAGGTCCATGTATACACAGGCTTGGTCGCGTGGGCAAGGGATTTTCCTACGGGGCATGCTCATTCTAGCGTGGCATTCCCGTGGGCTTTTCTCGTGAGGCTTGCCTGTGAGGTGTTTTCTCTCCCTTTTGTTTTAAATTTCAAATAATTAAAAATAGATTTAAATTAATATAAACTCACACGTATGTTTTTAAAAGCAAAGATAAAAATTCGAATGGTTTCAAATACAAGTTTTCGAGTTTTGACTAGATATTTTAGGGATGTCAGTTAAGGGCTAGAACTATTTTTAACTCTTAAGGTATACGTGATATATATACATATATATATACTTGTATCCCAACCTAGAAGAAATATGTTTTTGATATTACATACGAGTCAGATCATAACTAGATTGAGTTCCAAAATAAATTTATAAATCATTTCTTATTCTTATCAAAATAGATAAAACATTTCTTGGTCTCTTTAAAGTAGATAACTTCATCGAATCTAAATTTTTTTAACTTTATTAAGATAAAAGCTTAGTTCAAAGTTTATATTTGAAATACAAATTATATATGATATATATTTCTAAATAGTATTATAATCCATAAATAGTTCTAAAGTGACTAAACAATTTAATAATTTCAAAAAATTCAAAATAAATTTTTTTAATGTTATGGAATACTAAAATAGGTTCAGAACTATTAACTTGTAATGTCAAATTTTAAAATTCCCAATAAAATGCCATTTTTTTAAAAAAACCTATATATTCTAAATACTAAGTAAATATAAAAAATCTCTAATAATGTATATGCATGTTGACAATAAGTCTAATGCATGACAATTACGATTTAAAAGGGTCTATAGTAGGCCCCTTATCAAACTCTAATTTAAAATTCATTAAATTTCCTAAGATTTAATGTAAACTTATTACTTTCAAAATGTACAACTATTTTTATACAACCCAATAAGCTTCAATAGATAATATATGAAAAAATCTATATTTTCCTAAATTTTCAATGATAATATTATCAATTTTAGCATCCTAAAATCATCTATTTGAAATTAAGCTTTAAATCACCATATTTGCATAATCTAGAATCAACTTAAAAATTTAATTCTCTTAGTAAAAATTAAATTAGGCCATGATTCTTATATATTTACAAACTAGATATGTGTAACACCCCGAAAACTTTTGCACTTAATTTGTAATATGAACTCCTATTTATTCAAGCCCTAAGTCCATTTAAACTCCTTAATATTTTGTAATTTTTTATTTTTCGGATGAATATCGTATTTCATATTTTAAATTTTGTATTTTATTTAATTAAATAATTTTTAGAATTTATTATTTTATTTTATCATAAGAAAAATTATATTATATTTTTCATTTAAAATAAATTTCAATAAAACGGAGAAAAAAGGCAGAAAATCCCGCGGGAATGTCCAGGGCAAGGATCCTGCCAGCGTGGGTTCCGCACGCCACCCGCGCATGCGTGCACACAGCAAACACAGGACGTGCACACTGTGCATATGTCCTGTCCATGCGAGGCACAAGGCACGGTCTGTGTACGCGTCCCATCGCGCACAGACGGGCACAGCACCGTGCGTGGGCCGTCCGCACGGTAGGCCAGCGCACATGGGCCTGAGCACAGTAGGCCTACGTGCAGCACCCTGTGCGCTGTAGGTCCTGCTCATGCGACAGGCTAGGCCTGCAGCACACAGCTGCCTGGGATAGCGTACATTACGTTCGGGCAACGTGCACCACCGGTTGGGCGCTGAGTTGCTGCCAGCTTGGCCAACGTGTCGTCATCGATTGGGCAACATGTTGCTGTCGTTTGGGTGGCATGCCTCTATTTTTTTACATCATCGTCACATTGTGTCGTCCATCCATTGGTCACATCCGTCAGTCATCACATCACATCTTTCCCATTGACTTTCTCCCTCCTCACCAGATTGTGCCACTTGGTGCAAATCTAACAGTTCCTATTTTTTATAAATAGGGACCCTCACAATTTTCTCATCACTTCCATTCCATTCTTCCATCCTCCAAGAGTTTAGAGAGAGAAGGAGAGGAGAAGAAGAAGAAAAGGTGTAGGAAACATGAAGGTTTTGGTAAGGAATTTATTATTTACTTTTAAACATCTTAAGGAGTATTTCGAGGCAAAAATTAACGAAGTTAAGTTTAATGCTTGCATGATTATTTCATATGTTTAAATGAGATGATTTATGTTGTCAATTTGCTTGATTTATAAACATATGTAAATTGGTTTCATGCATGTTTAATTTAATAATTAAATGCTTGAGATAAATATTGATATGTGACACACCATACGATGGTAAAGTGATCAAGCCTGAAATTATGTATAGACTTGAGAAATATGTATTGGGATTGGCATGCATAATTCGTAAAGTGTTTCATTAGGCTTTTTATCATTAAGGAGTTTTTGTTTCACTCTCATTTGGTCTGAGAAGAAGTGAGAAATCTGCTCTCTATGGATGACGGTGTATCCTCTCTGACATCCTAAGTGCTAATTAAGAGAAATGAGTGTCAAATACAGATTCAGAATAATGAATGCATGATAAAATTTATGCAGCAGAACAAAATTATTACAAATCCCTTACAACTACATATGAGTTCCAATACATACATATACTGAGGCCAGAAGTGGCTGTAAAATACAAAAAGCAAAACATAAGGGCCACTTCTTTCACTATGCTATTGGACTCATCAGAGTGCGGGAATAGTCATGCACTCAGACTTGTGGATCCACGAGATCCTCATAGACTTTCAAGGGTAGGTCAGCCTGCGGTTCCTCACATTCTTCCTCCTTTAGAGTGGCGGCATGGAAAGAGTGAGTTCCATATGCTCAGTAAGGAAAACAATATTAAATTAACATTATAAGATTTTAAAAGTTAATTATTTCAACTTACCATTTAACCTCCTTATTTACCTATCTCACATTATGGAAAATCATTTATTTGTTAAGAAAATGATGCGTTAATGCAGACAACCAAACATACATCATGCTAGATAATAGAGAAAATCAAATAAATCATGAAATGTTCAAATTTTCGTGTCATGGTTCGTGAAATCGTTACAACTTCCATTTTTGAGGGCATATACAAATTTTCAACTACCCAAGTGGAATGACGAGATCAAATAAAGATACGACAATTTGTCCAGGCCCATTTTCAGCTGACCAAACCATGGTACGATTTATGACCATGGTCATACCAGTGATAGTGGCCATAACAGATATCTATAGTCACGACATTACTTAGCTACGGGTAACCCCATAAAAAGAGTGTGATACCACTCTCGTAAGAGGATATGCCATCATCCATTTGGAGCGGTTCTCTTACGTTTTTCCAGACAAAATGGGGGAGGAAAAAACAGATACCCCTTAGAGATAAACAACCTAATGAGATATTTAATGCAATATGCTTGTCAATACAGATACACTTTGGGCCATATAGGCTTCATTCCATTTTTCTCTTTTTTTTTATACTTTTTATGTTACCCATTACATATTATATTTATTACTTGCAAATTCATCAAGTGTCTACAATTCACATAAATTGCTTAAAATAAAGAATAATTCAACTCATTTGAACATAGAAGCACACAAAACAGCCAAAACAACAATCATATTAAATTCGTTATCTAAAAAATACTCCTTAAGACGTCAAAAAAAATATTAGATTTCTTACCAAAACCTTGATGTTTTCTCCTTCACCATTCTCTTTTCTTTCTCTTCTTCTCTCACTAGACTACTATCTCTCTCTCTAAATCTTTGAAAAATAGAAGAATGGAAGTGTGGAGAGGAAGGGAAAGGGAAGAGCAATTTATAGAGTTTTGGAACCATCGGATTCACACCAAGTGGCAAAATCCAATGAAGAGAGAGGAGAAAAAGATGCTCAGCACAAAAAACGAAGGAAGAGGGCCTCCTCCACTAACGGCGGTGACACACTACCCGACGTGGCAGTGCCCTGTCTGGCACACTACAGGTGCACAGGCCTCCTACCGTGCGCGTAGGGCCTGGGCACGCTAGGCACCCCATGTGCAGGCCTATTGCCAAGCATCGCGCGCACAGTGTACGACACCTGTCCGCGCGCGAGGTGACGCATGGATGACCTGCCTAGGCGCGACAGGTGCGTGCATGTGTGCAGATGGACGTGCATGCTGCGAGCACGTCCTGTGGCTACTGTGCGAACATGCACGCGCGCAAAGTACTTAGCACCCATGCAGGAAACTTGACTTCCTGCAGGATATTCTTCCTGATTCACTGTTTTCTGATTTTTTTCTCAATTTTTATATTTAATTTAAATGAGTTAGACTTTAAATTAAATAAAATAAATTAAAATTAAATAAAATAAAATTAAAAAAAAAGTAAAATAAATAAAAATCAGCCAAAATTACAAAATACGATAAATATTAAGCAATGTAAATTAATTAAGTTTAACATGGCCAAAGACCCGAATAAATAGGGTTTCTAAATCATTTAAATACAGTGATGGGTGGGGTGTTACACCCTCTGACAAAAGTAATGACGCCATATGATTGTAGGGGTCACCATTTATGAACTACGGTCGTGGCCATAATTAATATGTAGGACCACTGTAGTTGGCACGACCATGGTAATAGATTATGCCATGATTTGGCAAGTCCCAAATTGTTATTATAAATGAAATGAATTTGCCATTCTACATGGGTAGTTGAGAATCCGTATTGCCCTAACTAGATTGAAATCGGAACGACTTCACAAAGAATGAGATAAAAAATTGTGCATATCATGATTTTTTTGATTTTCTCTATTTTCTTCATGATATATTTGATTGATATGGTATGATGAACTGATGATTTCCTTAATAAAATAAACTATTTTCATAATTTAATATAGGACCCTGATATGACTCTTGATTGTAAGTAATGATGATACTTTTAATTACCATTAAAATCTTATGATGTTATTTAAATATTATTTTTCTTACTAGTATATGGAACTCACCCCTTTCCATGCCCCTCTCTAGATGAGGAGGATAATAGGAACAGATTGCCGAACTACCTGTTGAAGTCGTTGAGGATCCTGTGGATCCATAAACCTTTTTGACTGCATGACTTATCCCACACTTTGATGAGTCCTTTTACATAATGATAGAAGTGGCCCTTTTTGTATTTTGATATTTTGTATTTTGTTGCTACTTCTGTCCTCAGTTATATATGTAATTAGGAACTCATATATTTTATAAGAGATTTGTAATAAATTGCTCTAGTGCATACATTTAACTATTATGCACTCATAATCAATTTCTGTATCTGACACCCTTATGCCTTAATTAGCATTTAGGATATCACAAATGGTATTAGAGTAGTTACGCAGAATAATTCCTTACAATTGAGGTTATAAGTAGAAAAATCCTCTAGAATACTTAGGAAATATGTCATCTTTCAAAACCTAGACCACCAACTCGTGTCTTCATTTTCTTTTGTTGGAATGATGAAAGGAAAACATTCTGTAGGGCGTACCGAAAGACCCAAGGCCTAGGATCATCCGACCAGGGCTGAGTTTACCAAAATCTTCTGAGTTATCCAAGGTTTGACCACAACCGTAGGACAAAACCAAGCCAACCGTTGCTAATATCTTCCTATCCCTGAATGTTGACCATCTGAAAGGTTTATCTCCTATAATTAGAAAAATTTAGGAAACTTAACCCACCCCACTTTGAAGGAGGCCCCGACCTCTTAGTAGCTGAAACCTGGATCCTATAGATAGAGAAATTTTTCTCTATCTTAGACCTAACCAAAGAGCAAAAAGTTTCCTAGGAGGCTTCAGGCTAATCGGTGAAGCCAAATATTGGTGGCGACTTAAAAAGGAAGTCCTACGTACCCCTACAACTTGGAGAGGTTTTCATGGATGCATGCTTCGAGAACTTCTTCCCAATTTATGTTTGAGAGAAGAAAGAATGAATTTCAGAACCTCCAGCAAGGAAACTTGGTGGTTGCCCAATATACAACTCAATTCATCAAACTGTCTAGATTTTCCCCATTAATGGTCACCCCCGAAAGTCATAAAGGTAGGAAGTTTTTGAAGGGCTTTTGTGCTGTTATCTATAACTGGGTAGTGATGCTGAGGTGCTAGAACATGCCTAGTTGGCCGAAGATCTTATCTTGGCTAGGCACCAACGCATCGCCTAAGTCTATACCCAATAATAATATCCCAACAACTCAGAAGAAGACTACCTGACCCAGTAAATAGCCATCTTGATAAATGACCCCGAGTTACCCCTCCCTCTGCTCTACCTCTACCTACTGGACAACCTACCCAACCTTCCCAACAATGCCAGTATTGTGGTCGCGTACATGGTGATCAACCTTGTCGGCATTTGAACAATGCTTGCTATAAGTGCAAAAGCACTGAGTACTTTGTGAAAAACCACCCTCAGCGGCCGAAGGACATGGCTAGACCTGTAGCCCAAGGCCGTGTGTATCACCTTGATAAACTTGGTGCCCTAAAACACTCCAGTCCTCATCTAGGGTATGCTTTTCTATCCATGATATTTCTACTAGAGCTTTGATTGATGCAAGTGCTGCCCACTCTTTTATTTCTTGTACATTTACTTGCAAATTAGATATTAGGCCTAAACCTTTAGATAAAGTATTGGTAGTAAAAACTCCCTCTAATGATTTATTAAAAGCTCATTGTGTGTATAAAATTGTAAAATAAAGACTTTGGAAGTAAAACTATTAATAGATCTAATACTTTTAGATTTCTCAGGATTTGATGTTATTTTAGAAATGAATTGGTTAAAGAAATATAAGGCAGTCATTAACTATGGAAGTAAAATTGTAATCTTGTGATCATCGAAAATGAAATAAAAATCTACTCTAGTTATTTTCTAACCTTTGAATAAATAGGAATATCGAAGTTGATCCCGCTATGTACTCCATTCCTACTATTTGTGACTTTTTGGAAGTCTTTCTGGAAGATCTACCTCACCACGGGAGATAGAGCTTTTATCAACGTGCTTCCTGGAAGACAATAAATCTCAAAATCTGCCTATTGCATGAGTCATATTGGGCTTGCGGAATTGAAAAACTAGCTTTTTGAACTTCTTGGTCAAAAATTTATCCACCCCAATCATTCCCCTTAGGGTGCCCTGGTGTTATTCATGAAAAAAAAAAGATGGCTCCCTCAAACTATACATAGATTACTGAGAACTCAATCGGGTAATAGTGAAGAATAAGTATCCTCTACCTCATAATAAAGACCTCTTCGATCAGTTACAAGGAGCTACGGTATTCTCAAAGATCAACCTCAAATTAGGATACTACCAGTTGCGAGTCAAAGAAGAAGATATTTTGAAAATTGCCTTCTAATACCGATACGATTTCTATGAGTTCAAGGTTATGCCTTTCAGACTAGCTAATGCCCCTGCTGCCTTTATGGATCTTATGGACAGGGTTTTCTGACATGCACTTGATCAATATGTCATTGTATTCCTTGATGACATCCTAGTGTATTCTAATTGCCCAAAAGAACATGCAATCCATTTATCTAAAATATTGGGGACCCTTCGTCAGAACCAGCTATATCCTAAGTTTAGCAAGTGCTCCTTTTGGTTGGATCGAGTTTCTTCCTTGGCCATGTAATTTTGAGCGAAGGCATTTCTGTAGATTCATCCAAAGTTGAATAAGTGATTAATTGGAACCCGCCAACTAATGTAGCTGAGGTACACAGTTTCCTTGGTTTAGCAGGTTATTATCGACAATTCATCGATGGATTCTCCAAGATTGCTGCTATGTTGACCTGTCTCACCAAGAAAGGAATACATTTTATTTAGGACTGTGAGTGTGGTGAAAGTTTTGTTGAATCGAAGTATCGTCTAATCTTTGCTCCAGTGTTGATCCTCCCCTACAATACTAGAAGATTTTAGGTTTACTGTGATGCATCTCATGTAGGTTTGGATTGTGTTTTGATGCAGCACAGTCGGGTGGTTGCTTATGGATCCAGATAATTGAAGCCCCATGAATGCAACTACCCTACTCACGACCTGGAATTAATGGCCATAATCTTTGCTTTAAAAGTATGGCGCCATTATTTGTACAGTTAGACATTTAAATTTTTTACTGACCATAAAAGTTTTAAATATATATTTTCATAGAGAGAATTAAACATAAGACAGAGACGTTGGATGGACCTCCTAAAGGATTACAACTGCAAGATCATCTACTACCCCAGTAAAGGTAATGTGGTCGCAGATGCGCTGAGCCAGAAGGAGTCCACTTTATTGGCCCAAACCATGGCCTCCAATTAGAAATTAGTTGATGCTATGTAGGCACTCTGCCTCAACCACTATGTTAACAGTGCCTATCTCGCCTATATCCAAGCTTTGCCCGATCATTTTATGAAGATTTGGGAAGCTCATCCACAGACCAAGAAATTACCAAAAATTTAAGTAAGTTTACTTCTAACAAGTCTCCTAATTTCAAACTCACGGATGATGGGTTGTGCGATTTCAAGATAGTATATGGGTCTAGATGAGTGTTCTCAAGGCTGCTCATGCCTCCAAACTATCTATCCACCTTGGGAGTACCAAGATGTACCAGGACCTGAAGCATAAATATTGGTGGCCTGGAATGAAGAAGGACATTTTAGACTGTCTCCCGATTCCTTACTTGCCAAAGAGTTAAGCCAGAACACCAGTGTAACACCTACCTATCACTGTGCTAAAATGATTAGGAAACTCTATTCATTTGAGCCTTTGGTCACTTTAAACTTAAGTTAATTTACGTTGTTTAATCTTTCTCGAGATTCGTGATTTTGATCTATTTTTATTTTATTTTATTTTAAAATATTTAAATTATTTTCATTTTATTTCAAAGGGAAAAATTTAGTAAAAAATCAAAAAACAGCAAAACAGGAGAAAACTAGCTCGCGAGAAAAATCCCACGAGAAAACTGTTTGTATGTGTGCACAGTGGCCGTAGGGCATGCGCATATCACACATGTCCCCTCCACACGCACGGGACGTGTGCACAGCACGCACGACGCAAGGTCAGGCCCTGCGCGTGCTTTCTATCGTGCGCAAGTAGGCCGTCCGCGCATCACGTCATGCGAGGACTAACACCACACATTGTGCACGTGCTGTCTGCGCAGCAGGTCTACGCGGACAAGCCCTGTGCGCCTGGGGCTTGCGCGCGGCGCCCAGTACACTAAGACTCCGCACGTGCGACAATAGGTCTATGCACCTATAGGCTAGCCTGTAGCACGCCAACCGGGCACTGCCACCTCAGGCAGTGCACAGTCACTGCCACCACTGGTGGAGGAAAATTTTCTCCCTCATTTTTTGTTTTAAGAATCTTTTTCTCCTCTATCTTCACCGAATTTTGCCGCTTGGTGAGAATCCAACGGTTCTGAAATTTTATAAATTTCCCCTTCCCTTTCTCTCCACACTTCAATTTCTTCCATTTTCAAAGGTTTAGATAGAGAGAGAGAGAGAGAGATAGTAAAATAATGAGAGAAAAGAGAAAGAAAGAAAAACAGTGAAGAATAAAACATTAAGGTTTTGATAAGAATCTAGTATTACTTTTGATGTCTTAAAGAGTATTTTTAGATAAGTAAATTTAATATGATTATTATTTTGTCTGTTTTGCATGCCTCTGTGTTCAAATGAGTCGAATTATTCTAGTTTTTGAGCATGCTATGTGAATTATTAACACTTGATGAATTTGCATGTAATAAATGTAATATATAGTCCGTAATAATAAAAGTAAAAAGAAAAAAAAATGAAAAAAGTTGGCTGAAATGATGTAAGAGGACTGCTCCCAGTAAATAACGGTGTGTTCTCTGACGAGAGTGGTATCGCACTATCTGTAGAGGTCACTCGTGGCTAAGTAATGTTATGATTATAGATATCTGTTAGGACCACTATGGTTGGTACGACCATGGTCATAGATTGTACCATGGTTTGGCAGTCGGAAGTGGGCCTGAGCAAATTGTCATATTTATATTTGATCTAGTCATTCCACTTGCGTAGGTGAAAATCTGTATCTGCCCTTAGAGATGGAAGTTTGTAACGACTTCGTGAAGTATGACACAAAATATTTGTGCATTTTATGATTTATTTGATTTTTCTATTATTTGGCATGATATATATATTTGATTTTCTGTGCTAGCGTACTATTTTGATATTCAAATAAATGGTTTTCTTTTGTAATGATGAATTAGGTAAGTAAGGAAGCTAAACGGTGAGATAAAATAATAAAATTTTTAAATCTTACAATGTTAATTTAATACTTTTTTCCTTATTGAGCATATAAAACTCACTCTTTCCATCCCCCCCCCCCCCCCAGATGAGGAAGAAAATGAGGAACCGCAGGTAGACCTACTCTTGGAAGTCTATGAGGATCCCATGGATCCACAAGTCTGAGTGCATGACGTTTTTCACACTCTGATGAATTCCAGTAGTATAGTGAAAGAAGTGGCCCTCATGTTTTGTATTTTGTTGCCACTTCAGGCCTCAGTGATGTATGTATTTAAAACATTATATATATTTATAAAGAATTTGTTAAGGTTTGATTTCGCAACATAATTATTATCATGCATTCGTTATTCTGAATCTGTATCTGACACCTATTTGCCTTAATTGGCACCTGGGATGTCACAACCAAAAACCTGGTGGTTTGTTACAAGGCCTCTCTCTTCCAGAATGGAAGTGGGAGCATGTAACCATGGACTCTATCACTAGCCTGCCAAGGACTTGTTCTGGTCGTAATTCCATATGGGTCATTATTGACAAGTTGACCAAGATCACTCACTTCTTACCCATCAGATTAGCTCGCCTTTACATTGGCGAAATTGTTTGACTCCACGACATCCCCTAATCCATTTTCTCCAACCGAGATCTTCGATTCACCTCCCATTTTTGGGATATTTCTAAGAAGCACTTGGTTTTGGATTGTACTTTAGCTGATGGTTAGTCTGAATGTACTATCTAAACGTTGGAATATATGTTGCACGCTTGCGTCCTCAACTTTGGTGATAACTGGTATGAGTATCTTCCCCTGTATGAATTTGCTTATAATAATAATTATTATTCCAGCATCGGCATGGCTTTGTATGAAGCCCTGTACAGTAGGCCTTACCATTCTCCCACTTGTTGGAACAAAGTTTGGAAACAACATTATTTGAGACCTGATTTTATCTAGGAGACTATCAAGAAAGTTGCTATCATTCAAAGGAACTTAGCCACTGCCCAGAGTCGACAGAAAAGCTACGCCGACAATCATAGAATGCCCTTGGAATTTATTGTTTGTGACCAAGTCTTTCTTAATATCTTGCCTTATAAGGAAAAAATATTGTTCGATAAGAAGAAAAAGTTTAACTGCTGTTATGTGGGACCTTTTCAAATCGTGGAATGTGTTGGACCCGTGGTGTACCCTACCCAAAGAGTTTGCGAGCCTACATGATCTTTTCCATGTCTCCATGCTCGAAAAGTACCATCCTGACCCTTCTCACATCATTCCTCACCAAGAGATGCAGGTTCAAGTTGATATGATATACGAGGAGCTCCCCCCAAAAATCCTTGATTGGACTGACAAGGTTTTGCGCAATAAGAGGAGCCCCATGGTGAAGGTGCAATGGCAAAACCACACTCCAGAAGGGGCAACGTGGGAGTTGGAGAGCGAGATGAGAGAGAAATTCCAAGATCTATTCATGACAAATTTGGGGGACCAAATTTTCTGAGGTGGGGGGAATATAACACCCCAAAAACCTTTGCACTTAATTTATAATGTGAACCCCTACTTATTCGGACCCTGAGGCTGCTTAAACTCCTTACTATTTCGTAATTTTTTATTTTTCAGTTGAATATCATATTTCATATTTTAAATCTTGTATTTTATTTAATTAATAATTCTTAAAATTTATTATTTTATTTTTTCGTAAGAAAAATTATATTATATTTGTTATTTAAAATAAATTAAACTGTGCACACATCTCGTCCGCGCGGGGCGTGGGGAGCGGTCTGTGTGCCCAGCGCATGTGACAAGCTTGGTCGACACTTGGCTGGCTAGCCCGGCACGCATAGAAGGCTAGGCCTACAGTGCACGGCTGGCTGGGGCAGCAAACGACTACCTCAGGTAGTGCGCGCCACCCCTTGGGCGTTGTGCGCTGCCTTCGAGAGGTGTGCGCTACTGATTGGGCGGCGAGTTACTGCCAGCTTGAGCGACGTGCTGCCGTCAATTGGGTGGCATGCCTCTATTTTTATGTTGTTGTCATGTTGCATCGTCCATCAGTCAATCACGTCCATCAATTGTCACATCACATCTTTCCCATTAACTTTCTCCCTCTTTACCAGATTTCACCACTTGGTGAAAATCTGACAGTCCCCATTTTCTATAAATAGGAACCTTCACCATTTCCTGATCACTTCCATTCCATTATTCCATCCTCCAATAGCTTAGAGAGAGAAGGAGTGATCTAAAGAGAGAGGGAGAGGAGAAGAAGAAGAAAAGGTGTAGGAAACATCAACGTTTCGGTAAGGAATTTAGTATTTACTTCTAAACATCCTAAAGAGTATCTTTAAACAAAAATTAACAGAGTTAATTTTAATATTTGCATGATTATTTCATATGTTTAAATGAAATTATTTACGTTGTTAATTTTTTTGATTTATAAACATATGTAAATCGGTTTCTTGGATATTTAATTTAATAATTAAATGATGGAGATAAATATTTATACGTGATACATCATATGATGGTAAAGTGATCAAGCCTAAAATGATGTATAGACTTGAGAAATATATATTGGTATTGGCATGCATAATTCATAAAGTGTTTCGTTAAGTTTTTTATCTTTGAGGAGTTTTTGTTTCTCTCCCATCTGGTCTGAAAAGACATGAGAGGACAACTCCTTGTGGATGACGACATATCCTCTGACCAGAGTGGTGACGCAATATAATTTTAGGGGTCACCGTTGGCGAAGTACAGCCATGGTCGTAGTTAATATGTAGGACCACTGTGGTTTGCACAACCGTGGTCATAGATGGTGTCATAGTTTAGAAAGCAGCAAATTTACTATTAGTGTGGTAAGCCACAAATTGCTATTATAAATGAAATGAATTAGTCATTCCATATAGATAGTTGAGAATCTATATTGTCCTCGGTAGATGGAAGTCGGAACGAATTCATGAAGAATGATGCGAAAAATAGTGCATATCATGATTTGTTTGATTTTTTCAATTTTCATCATGATATATTTGATTGATAAGATACCATGACCTAGTGATTTCCTTAATAAAATAAACTGTTTTCATAATTTAATAAAGGACCCTGACATGACTCTTGATGGTAAGTAATGATGATACTTTTAATTACCTTCAAAATCTTATGATGTTATTTAAATACTATTTTTCTTGCTGATTATATGGAACTCACCTCTTTCCATGCCCCCTCCAGATGAGGAAGATAGCGAGGAACCGATCGCCAACCTACCCCTTGAAGTCTTTGAGGATCCCGTGGATCTATAAACCTTTTTGAGTGCATGACTTCTCTCACACTCTAATGAGTCCTTTTACATAATAATAGAAGTGACCCTTTTTGTATTTTGATATTTTGTATTTTATTGTCACTTTTGGCCTCAGTTATATATGTAATTAGAAACTCATATATTTTGTAAGGGATTTGTAATAAATTATTATGCTGCATACATTTAACTATTATGCACTCGTAATATGTTTTTGTATATGGCACCCTTATGACTAAATTACCATTTGGGATGTCACAATATGTAAACCTGCATATTAGATGAATGAATCAATGATAAAGGTTCCTAGAAAATAGATATCTTAAATCCTAGAACTACTACCACGACTTGAGTTTTTATTACACAAACATGTTTAATTAAGGCATAACAACATAGACATGTATGGGACTGCATCATTTATTCTTTTATTTTGATATGCTCTTTGGTCCAAGAATTTATAAATTTAGTCCTACTCTAGTCTGGTATGTTCTTTTATGTTTCAAATTTTTTTTAGGATCTTTAACTTTGCTTTCTTTTTTTATTTATGCTCCTTTAGACGAAATCTCAATAATGATTTATGTGTTTTATCTTTATTTTTATTTTGATACCCTTGTTAATTAAGTTTCTAAGAATTTTGAATAAATTTTGAGTTAAAAATCAATTCATGAACAAAATTCTTGATTTAGGTTTCTTAGGTGAAGAAAAGAGGCTAAAGATGGAAGAAGAAAAGAGGAAGAAGCCCAACAGACCTGTGAAGTCTCACCCAGACTGGCAGCTAAATACAGCATGTCTGCTTCGAAACAATGCCATTTAAAGTTAGGCACTAGAGACATGAGAAGCTCAAAACGATATCATGTATGTGGAAGAAGGAGATAAGAAAGAAGAGGAGTGTGGGATTCTGCCTACCTCTACCTATAAATGGGAACCAGAGATATGACATGAGGAGAGAGCATAGTGAGCGCAACTAGATCTAGAGGAGAGATGGAACGTGATCAGATCTGGAGGGAAATGAAGAACGAACATAGACGAGAGTAGATCTGATAGAGAGAATAAGATAGACTAGTGGAGAGCTCAAATGTGAGCAGAAGACAGAGAGACGACGAGCTTGGTGAAGGCTTAAAAGTGATCTGGTGGAGCGAGTAGCAGAATACAGAAGCTAAGCATGAATTGAGCAAAAAACTAGAAGTGATTTGGTGGAAGGCAGAAGCAGAGTGAGCTTATTGGAGAGTAGGACGAGTGAGAAAGGAGAAAGTTTTTGGGGAGAGGATTTGAGAAAAGTAACCAAGTAATATATTTATTTAGCTTTTGATTTGCGCATTTTTGGGTAGAAATTTTTAGGGATTTGTTAATAAAACCCAAGTGCTAGTGTTTGGAATTTTTCATATATTTATTCTTAATTATTACATGCTTCTCTCTTTCTCAATTATAATTATTATTTCTCAATCCACTATATGTGGCTAAATTTTATTCATTGGAGTGATTAATGTAACCTAAATCAAAGGTACGCTTGAGGTTTGGCTTCTAGCTTTCTTCTAGTTACAGTTTAATAGTATTGAACTTAATTCGATTGTGAGAATTAGCCAACTCAAAACTTTATTTGTGATTAATGGTTTTAGAGTAATAGGAGTAAAATTTCATTAATTAGACCTATATTGTTAAATGTTAGTTGTGAGTTGAACGAGTGTAATATAGTCGAATTAACATAGATAAATTAAATTATCAAATATTTAATTGAATCAAATTAATAATTGCTATAAAATGTTGGTAGTTGTTAATTTATAGATCTAGGAATACCGGGAGGAAAATTGAAAGTACTTTAAGATATTTCAATCATTGTAAACTAGATTAAATTGATTACGAAATTAAAACTCAAGTATGCCCAAGATTCAGGTGAAATCAATTACTCTGGGCATTTATATTGACAGTTTTCCTAAATTTTTTATTTTACTTTGATTATGTCATTTTAATTTCTTCTTTCATAATTATAATTTCGATTTCTAGATAATAATAAGATTTTCTAAAATGTTGTAACTTGATATATAATCCTTGTGGGAAGATGCTCTTCTTAACCCTTGCCTAAGGCTTATGCCATGGCCATATCTGCAATTTAATTTGAGGATGTTTGGTCATTTAGCGGTCATTTCCTTTTATTTTGCCCTAAAATTTTTTTATTTGACTCAATACCCAATTTTCCCCTTCTATCAAAACAAAAGCCCTTTTTCTTTGCTCTAACCTGAACCTCCTACTTCACAATTCCCACACCCTGTTCAAACCTCCATCTTCCTATTTGCAACTTCCACTCGAAACTAAGCCCCTCTATCCCAAACCTTCGACAACTAGGCTAAATGAGAATGAAGGAAGTTTTTAAAACCCCAAGTATCGCCAATTCAAAACCAAATGATCGTGAACCACTGTTGAGGCAAAAAAACAGACACAGTCGCCTCTGAAAAAAACTAAACCCCAAGTCACACGAGAGGAACAAGCTTCACCTCATGGTGCGAGCAACTCTACGATGGCCTACCGACACCACAACCCTGTAATCGATGTGCCTAATTCTCCACCCCGAGAATAAAATGTATAGAATCGTGGAATAAGTTACCAAGCGAAAAACCAAAAACACAACAGCCCATAGCCAAAGAACCTACGAGCAGAGACAAAGAGGCCACACAAGACCGAAAGAGGGCACGAGTTAAAAATGGTAAGCATATTCTCCCACTTGCCGAATTTGAGCTCCACAATCACCTCAACTTCCAGGTTCCATTGTCCCCAGGAATATGCGGGTGTACAGCAAGCGCTAGAAGGGTGTGCCACCTATGGCCACCATAGAACCTGCTGCGAACACAGATTCTGTTTCAGCCTCCATCGCACAATAATCCCTCACCTTGTAAGTGATTCTACTGTAACACAGAATATGGATGCCTGCATGACTCACATCGAGACCTTGAGCCTCCAAATGGCCACTAAGCTGCATAAAGTTGAGGAGCTAGCCCAATCAGAAGCTCAAGCTTTGAAGGTCGGCCCTTGCCCTAAGACCAGATGATGCTTCCTACTGCGCCCTACCTCCAGGTCAAGTAACCAGGGGAGTTAATATGTCCCTTTATTTTTCTTTTATTTTGGTACTCATTATTTGCATCACATTGGGGATTATGTGTAGTTTAAGTGTGGGGCAGGGACATATTATATTTTAAACATGACTTGTTTTGGGATTACCATTAAAAATTGAGTGAATGCCAATAATTAAAAAAACTCTATTACAATTTGTTTGGATTTGTGTGTCTAATAATCTTAAGGTTTATGACTAGAATGTGGAAAAAAAAAAGAGAAAGAGCACAAATAATAATCTAGTTCTCTAGTCAATTGACTATAAGTAGTGCTAGTAGCCACTTAAATTTGTGACTAGCTAAGTAACCAAGTGCATTATTCATCACAAATGTTTGCCATCGCGTTAAAAGGTTTGTGATAATTCAAGTAAGCAATAAAGGTGCTAAGGCTAAGTGTAACCAAATTTTCTATTTTAGCATAAACTAATTGCATGAAATCCTTATATCTAGACAGATTGGTGGCTATTTTTACTATGTGTTGGCCACTCCTCTCAATGAACAATAAATATGTTCAAAAATTACAAGAGCTTTCCATTTTGTGTTTGGATATTAGTCAAAGTGGTTATTCATTAGTGTGGTTCCATGAAACTCAAACCAACAAACTACTAATTGATGGTTATTTTTATAATATGGGGATTGAGATGTAACAAACAAGTTGTTAGGGAATGGTTGGGAATATATAGCTTAAAGGTGAAGAGATGAGGGTTAGTGGTTTGTATTATGAGTTCCTTGAGGAAAAGCACAAGATAAGTGTGGGGGGGTTTAATAGTGTGTATAAATGTCATTTTTACTGCTTAGATTGAGTGCACATTTGAGTAATTTACTAACTAATATAAAGGATTTTGCTAATTGTTGATGAAGGTGGGAAGATAGGACTCAATATTCGAAAAAAAGTGCAATAAAACTAATTTAGCATACAGAGTCATCATACGTGCCCAAGCCTTAGGCAAGGCTTGCACCGTAGTGACACTAACAGATATTGATGTTTCGATATTCCTTCATATTCAATGAAATTACTGTTTTTTCCTCAAAATGAGAAACTGAATCAAGCAAGGGTGATTTTGAAAAGTAGAAAAAGAGGTCGAAATCATTAAGGAAAATCCTACCTCCATAAGAGGAAACTGTGATCCACCTCCACTTTTAAATAAGAAGCAAAACATAGAAGAGCAACAGACAAAAAATAGCAAGCACACTTTGTCCTTCTTAATTATTCTTTATATAATTTCTTTAGTTGATCCCAAAAAAATTTGCTAGTGTATTAAGCTCAATATGAGCAATTAAGTGTTATAATTTTACTTAGAGATTTAATTAAAGTTACAGCTTCAAGATTGTGAGATCAAATTGTCTTACATTTATTCTTATTTAACTTCAATGTTTATATATCTTGATGCACATACAAACATTATTATTTGTTAACAGGGCCCGTTATGCATATAACATGATAACATATTGCCATTCAGGATTCCTCAACTCGTAATTGTTCAAGTTGTCTTGATGCTAGTGATAAATTAATGTCCCACTAAAAGGATGTACAATCTAATTTAAATTAACCACATGGTTGAGTTCGTTGATTAGAATTAGGTCTTTCTTAATCTCAATGCTCTTAGTAAACTAAACTCTAGGAACGTCTCTAGGGTTATTTATTTGCAAGGGTTGGTTAATGAGCACCTCTTGGTTAATATAGGATTAAGGAAAGTTTGGTTGTTAGGAGCATCTCCAACAACTAGAGCTGGTTTATTGAAAGTTAGTAGGAATTATCTTTGCATCAATGATCAATCCTGCAAATTTAAACTGATATTACTTATTTAATTGGAACTCACTTATAACTATTTTTCTACTTCTCTCTTTGTTTTATTACTTTCTATTTTAATTACTTTAAAATTTGCTGATTTATTTTAATTGCTTTAATCCAAAATGAAAACCCACAACTTTTACTTTTATCTCCAGTCATAAGAGATATTGGTTCTTAATTTCTTGTGGATTCAACCCTATTTACTACTACTGCAAATTTAAGTTATTGACAGAATATGATATATTTTTGCTGGATTCGACACCCATCATCCCAAGAATACCAATACAAGAGGAACTTCCACACCTCATGCAGATATGGGTACCTATGGGGTATGTGTACACCGGCTAGTCCATGGAAATAGGAAGGTATAAGCACTTCCAAGGCGTGCAAAAGCCCTTTCCCCACATGTTGGTTGTGCGAGGCGTCAAGCTGCACATGCGCAAGAGGCCTACACATGCGAATACCCCATCATCCACTCATAGGAGCAAGCCACACGCCTAGACAACACGTGCACATACGAGGAACCCCACGGACGCACACATAGGGCAAACACTCAATTAGGCACGTCGTGTGCACGCAGGAGACAAGCATGCGCATAGCGCATGCAAGAGCAAGCGTACAGGGATGGGTCGTGCACACTCGTGCTCACACACCCGCTGCCTGTCATGTCTGGGGGCATGCCAGCCTGCATATACTGTATGCGTGGTGTGAAAGTGCAACTAATAGCCGAATTTTGGACTCTTTTTCTTCATATTTTTCATGTGTTTTATTCAAAAATCACATAGGATAAAATCTACACTTATTTTAATATTTTATTTATTATTATTTTATTGTAAATATATCCCTTAAGATTATTTGATAAATATTTTTAGGATGGAGATTGGGATAGAGTTTTTTTATTATTTTTCAAGAGCTTGTGATTGTTTAAAACTAGTTGGGTGAACGCCAATGTAAAGGCCTCATCATAGGTTATAATTCACAATCTAATTTGAATATCAATAAAAGCTTGTGCTTTAAATTAGCTATGCTAATTTTTAAGTTCTTCAAGTGTCTTTAAGCTAAGAACTTCAGACTACTTTGTTAAGTAGGGAATCGAGATCGACTTACCAGGTAAGTCATGGCATTCTTCTTTTTCCTTTTTATTTCCCAGTTACTTCGGTAAGTTTTCACTTAGTCGACTGTGGTTCCAATAGGGAGAGTTTATTTTAGATAACTAAGTTTTTAATTGCTAAATATAATGGGTTCATGATCGAGGTATTTTTGATCTGTGGATTAAAGGCCCTCCACCCCCTATCATTTGGTATCAAAGGTTAGGCACCTACTTTGAACCTACTATTTTACCCTACTTTGCATATCATTTTGCATAATTAGCAACAAAAACACCTCGTTGCTAATTCATTTCATCTCTTTGTTGCATCCCACTTGAACCTATCTTGTTCATTGATTCAAGTTGTAGTACGTTCATATTATTGAGTAAAAAAATTCAGAAATTTACAAAATCCAAGAAAACCAGTTGCACCCCATAATACAACTTTAGTCATTTATTGCATTATAAACAAAAGAAGATTAACTGCTCTTCTGTGTGATGAAAACTTTCAATTCGTCGAAAGAAGATTACATCACCCACTAGGTGTACACGAAAACTTTTGTTTTGCATGTGCACAAGCAATGAAGATTAACCATCTTTTCAAAATGCATAAAAACTATTGTTCCATATTTAAATTTTCTTTATTGTTGAGTCTGCATTGCACATTTATTCACTCATACATGCGTTGAGTGTCTAGAGCTTGTTAGGATTTTTTTGCAAAATATTTCTAATTTGCAGGACTTGATTTAAAGAGATTCCATTCCCAACAGGTGAAGTTTAAAGTTGTAAGTGGCAAAGATACAAGTGATAGTAAGGTAAAAAGATGGGTCTTGGAATTGAGACGCTAGCTAAACTTCACATGAGAATGTGCTCTACTAGACCCTAGTATCAACCTAATTCTTTCTACTTCTTTTTAGCTTCTTTGTTGTATCCAGGTGATAGTGCACATAAATAACATCTTTATCACCTATTTTAAGTTCATAATTGATTTGCATATCACGTAAACTATGTGATTCTGCTTACTTCGATGCAAGTTGAGAGATGAGACTCAAATTTTGAAAAGCAATACTGGAGAGCATATTTTATGCAAAAGCAGTCGTCAGTTCAGGTGTAAGCCTCAGGTAAGGCTTACACCTTAGTGGGAGTAGCAGATATTAGTTCGCGTACAACCAAGCCTCAGGCAAAGCTTGCATTTTAGTGGCAACATGAAACATCTGTTCATACATAAATAACCCTGGGCCAAGGCTTGTACCTTAGCGGTGGTAATTGATATCAGTTCAACCATAGGCAAGTTTTGGGAAAGGCTTGCACCCTAGCAGCAATGATATATATTGGTCCTTTAGTGTAACTTCAAATTTAAAAAAATATGTTATTTTTAATTTGAAGTGGGAAACTGAATCAAGCATAGGCGATTTTGAAAAGTAGGAAGGGAGGCTAGAATTATCAAGGAAAACCCTATCTCTACAAGAGGAAACCTTGATCTTCTCAACCTTTAAATAAGAAGCGAAAAAGAGAAGAGTGGTGGGCAGAAAAACTAGCAGCAATTTTGGTCTTCTTCAGTCACCCTTTCTGTAGTTTCTTCAGTTGATTTTAAAACACTTTTCTGGTATATCAAGCAAAACATGAGCAGCTAAACATTACAATTTCCAGTTAGAGATTTAATTTAGGTTTAAGCTTTGGGATTGTGAGATCGAATTGTTGTACTTTCATTTTTATTTACTTTTAGTATTTATATATCTTATTGTGCATACTACATTATTATTTGTTATTTGTTCAATAGGGCCTGTTGTACACGTAACATGATAGCATATTACCATTCGAAAACTCCTGTATCTGTAATTGTTTGGGTTATCTTGATATTAGTGGTAAATTAGTGACAACTAAGGGGATATATAATTTAGTTTGAATGAACCACGTGGTTGAGTTCATTGACTAAAATTATGTAACATCCCAAATGCTAATTAAGGCATAAGGGAGTCAGATACAGAATCAGATTATGAGTGCATAGTATTTAATTGTATGCAACAAAGTAAATTATTACAAATCTTTTACAAACTATATAAGTTCTGATTACATATATAACTGATGCCAAAAGTGGCAACAAAATACAAAATATCAAAATACAAAAAGAGCCACTTCTTTCACTATGTAATAGGACTCATCAGAGTGCAGAACAAGTCATTCACTCAAGGTTTATGGATCCATGGGATCCTAAAAGACTTCAAGGGGTAGGTCAGCGATCGATTCCTCACTATCTTCCTCATCTGGAGGGGGCCATGGAAAGATGTGAGTTCTATATACTCAATAAGGAAAATAGTGTTTAAATAAGATCATAAGATTTTTAAAGTGAGTAATTATGTCATCAACACTTACCATCAGGAGTCATATCAGGGTCCTTTCTTAGATTATGAAAATAATTTATTTATTAAAAAAAATAAAATCTATCATATCATGGTTATATCAATCAAATTGTGATATGCACTATTTTTTATGTCATTCTTCACAAAGTCGGTCTGAATTTCATCCATTGAGGGCAGATACAGATTTTTAACTAGCCATGTAGAATGACCAGTTCAGTTATAACAACAATTTGCAGCTTCCTAAACAAACAGTACATTTATGGTTTGCCAATCTATGACACGATCTATGACCACGACCGTGCCAACCACAGTGGTCCTATCAGAAAACTATGGCCACAGTCGTACTTCACCAAAGGTGACTGCTATAGAAATTCACGTCACCATTCTCGTCAGAGGGTACATCGTCATCCACAGAGAGCGGTCCTCTAATATCTTTTCAGACCAAATAGGGGGACAAACAAAAACTCCTAAGAGATAAAAATCCTAACGAAACAGTTTATAAATTATGCATGTCAATGCATATGCATATTTCTCATATCTATATACATTTTCATGCTTAATCACCTTCTCACAGTTCAATATTGATTTCAAGCATTATATCATTTAAATCTTATGCAAATTATCAAGTTCATATAGGATCATAAAACATGCATTATCAAGTAAAATTTACTTTATTTAGACATTTAAACATAATCATACAAAATCATAAATTCAAGCTTCATAGTTTGGCTACAGAAATGCTCCTCAGGATGTTTAAAAGTTAATACTAAATTTCTTACCAAAACCTTGAAGTCTCCTGCACCTTTTCTTCTTTTTCTCCTCTCCCTCACTCTCTAAGCTCTTGGAGGACGGAAGAATGGAATGGAAGTGATGAGGAAATAGTGAAGGGAGGGTCCTTAGTTATAAGAAATTGGGACATCAGATTTGAACTAAGTAGCAAAATCTAGTGAAGAGAGAGAAATTCAATGGGAAAAGAAGTGATGAGACAATTGACGAATGGATGGTGTGATGTGATAGCAGTACAAAAAATAAAGGCACATCACCCAAGCCGGTGGCAGCTTGCCGCCCAATTGGCAATGCACAAAAAATAGAGGCGTTGTAGCTGTAGGCGTGCCGTCCTAGCTTGCGACGTGCAGGACCTACAATGCAGAGGAACTAGAGTGCGTAGGGCACTGCACGGAGGCGTATCGTACAAGGCGCTGTGTGCAGGCCTACCGCGCAGGCCCACTACGCGGACAATGCGTGCACAGGGTGCATGGAGCCACACTCATTTGTGCGCGATGGGATCCGCATGGACTACATTCATTTGTGTGCGATTGGACGCATGCACAGACTGGGCCTCGCGCCCTGCATGGATAGGATATGGGCACAGTGCGCACGTCCAGTACTGCACATGCGCAAATGGCCTACGATGCTTGCGCAGGTAGGACCCTTCCCGTGGGCATTTTCTCGCTGGATTTCTACCTTTTCTCCTTTTTTTCCTGAAAATTTATTTTTAAATAATAATGACAAAAAATAAAAATTTAAGAATTATTTAAATAAATTAAAAAAATGTGAACTTAAAACAGAAAATTGATATTTATCCAAAAATTAAAATCACGAAATATCTAAAGAGTTTAAGTGGCCTTAGGGCCCGAATAAATAAGGGTTCACAATTACAAATTAAGTACAAAGGTTTTCAAGGTGATACATTCTCCCTACCTTAGAAAATTTGGTCCCCCAAATTTGTCATGAATAAGTCTAGAAACTTCTCTCTGATCTCGCTCTCTAACTCCCCCGTCGCCTCTTCTAAAGTGTGGTGTTGTCACTGGACCTTCATCATAGGGGTCCTCTTGTTGCATAAAACCTTGTTAGTCCAACCGTGGATTTCATGGGGAGTTTCTCGTACGTCATAAAAGCTTGCACCTGTATCTATTCATGAGGAATAATATAAAAAAGGTCAGGGTGGTACCTTTTAAGCATGGAGATATGGAAAACATCATGTAGACCCACAAACTCTCAGGGCAAAACAAGGTGGTAGGCCACGGGACCAACACATTTCAATATCTGAAAAGGTCCCACATAGCGGGGGGTCAACTTTCTCCTTTTTTTGAACCACATTTTTCCCTTATAAGGGAAATCTTGAGGAAAATGTGGTCACCAATGGTAAATTCTAAGGGTCTTCTACAGTTATCCACGTAACATTTTTGATGACTCTTGGCGATAGCCAAGTTCCTATGGATGATAGCAACCTTCTCGATAGTCTCCTGGATGAAATCAGGTCCCAAACATTGCCTACATAGCATAAACTAATCTCCAATTGGAGGTCATGGTTTGGGCTAACACAGCGGACTCCTTCCAGCTTAGCGCATCAGTGATCACATTTCCTTTAACAGGGTGGTAGATGATCTTGCAGTTATAGTCTTTTAGGAGGTCCATCCAACGTCTCTATCTCATGTTCAATTCTCTCTGCGAGAAAATATACTTTAAACTTTTATGGTCAGTGTAGATTTCAAACGTCTGGCCAAACAAATAATGATTCCGTATCTTCAAGGCAAAGATTATGGCCACCAATTCTAGGTCATGAGTAGGGTAGTTACGCTCATGGGGCTTCAATTTTCTGGATCCATAAGTGACCACTCTACCGTGCTGCATCAAAATGCATCCCAAACCAATATGAGATGCATTATTGTAAACCTGAAATCTTCCAGTGTTGTCGAAGATGATCAACACAGGAGTAGAGGTAAGATAATACTTTAATTCTATAAAACTTTTGCCACATTCATAATACCAAATAAATGGTACACCTTTCCCAGTGAGATGGGTAAATGGAGCAGCACTCTTGGAGAATCCATCGATGAATCGTCGGTAGTAACCTGCCAAACTAAGAAAACTACCTACCTCAACTACATTGGTTAGCTGGTTCTAATTGCTCACTGTTTCAACCTTGGATGGATCCACAGAAACTCCTTCACTTGAAATTACATGGCCAAGAAAGGATATTTGATCCAACCAAAAAGTGCATTTGCTGAGCTTAACATACAACTAGTTCTAACAAAGTGTCCCCAGTACCTGATATAAGTAGATTACATCTTCTTCTGGGCTCTTAGAGTACACTAAGATGTCATTAATGAATACGATAATGTATTGATCCAATGCATGCTAGAAAACTTGTTCATAAGATCCATAAATGCAGCAGGGGCATTAGTTAATATGAAAGGCATCACTTTGAACTCGTACGGATTATATCGATACTAAAAGTAGTCTTTTGAATATCTTCTTCTTTGACTCACAATTGGTAATACCCTGATCTAAGATCGATCTTGGAGAAAACCATGGTTCCTTGTAACTGATTAAAAGGTCATCGATACGAGGTAAATGGTACTTGCTCTTTATTGTTATCTGGTTAAGTTCTCTGTAATCTATGCATAGTCTGAGGGACCTGTCTTTTTTCTTCACGAATAACACTGGGGCACCCCAAGGGAATGACTAGGGTGGATGAATTTTTGACCAAGAAGTTTGGAAAGCCAGTTTTCTAATTTCACAAGCTCGGTATGATTCATGCGATAGACAAGTTTTGAGATTGGTTGTGTTCTAGAAAGTAAGTCAATAGAAAACTCTATCTCCCATGGGGGAGGCAGACCGTGTAGTTCTTCCAGAAAGACTTCTGAAAAGTTGTAAGCAGTAGGAATGGAGCACATATCAAGATCAACATCCATAATCTTTTTTATTCAATAATTAGAAAATAAGAAAAAGTAGATTTTTATTTCATTTTTTGGGGATCGCAAGGTTACAACTTTATTTTCACAATTAATCATTGCCCTATATTTCTCTAACCAATCCATTCCTAAGATAACGTCAAATCCTCAAAAATCTAAAAGTATTATATCTATTAATAATTCTACTTTTGAAGTTTTTATTTTATATTTTTTATACATATAGTGAGCTTTTAATAAACCCCATTTTTATAGCTAGTACTTTACCTAAAGGTTTAGACCTAATATCTAATTTACAAGCAAATGCACAAGAGATAAAAGAGTGGGTAGTACTTGTATCGATTAGAGCTTTGGCAAAAATATCATGGATAGAAAGCATACATTTGATAAGGACAGGAGTGGGGAGGGCACCAGGTTCATCAAGGTGATACACACTACCCTAGGCTACAAGTTTGGCCACGTCCTTCGGCCGTTAAGGACAGTCTTTCACAAGGTGCTGAATGCTTCCGCACCTATAGCAAGTGTGATTAAAATGTCAACAAGGCATATCACCATGCGAGCGACCACAATATTGGTATGATTGGAAAGGTCGAGCAAGTTGCCCAGTAGGTGGAGGTAGAGTAGGGGGATGGACAACTCAGGGTTGTTTATTAGGGTGGCTATTTAATGGGTCGGGCGGTCTTCTTCTGGGTTATTGGGGTTGGTGTTGTTGTTGTTGGGTACAGACTCGGGCAATGCATTGGTGCTAGAAGAGATAAGATTTTTGGCCAACTGGGCATGTTTTAGCACCTCGACATATGAGCTGGGTGTCAACATCGCAACCCAGTTGTAGATATCAGCACGAAGGCCCTTTAGAAACTTCCTAGCTTTACAACTTTCGGGGGTGACCATTAGTGGGACAAACCTAGACAGCTGGACGAATCAGGCTGCATATTAAGCAATGGTCAAATTTCCCTGGTGGAAGTCCTAAAATTCTTCCTCCTTCTTCCCTCGGATATAGGTTGGAAAAAAATTATTAAAGAATGCATCCGTGAAGACTTTCCAAGTGAAGACATCTTTTTTGAGTCGCCACCAGTGTTCGACTTCACTGATTAGCATAAAGGCTACTAGGGGGACTTTTTTTTCCTTAGTTAAGTCTAAGACAGAGAAAAGTTCCTTTATCTGCAGGATCCAAGCTTCAACTATTAAGGGATCAGGGCCTCCTTTGAAGTGCGGCGGGTTAAGCTTCCTAAATTCTACTATATTGTGAGAGATAGATCTTTCAACTAGTCAATATTCTAGGGTAGGATGTTGGCAACGGTTGGCTTTGTTTTGTCCCACAACTACGGTCAGTCTCTGGATAGCTCAAAAGAGTTCGATAAACTCTGCCCTAGTCGAAAGATCCTGGGCCTCAATCTTTCGATACGTTCTATAGAAGGTCTCCATCACGTCATTCCTATAAAAGACAAGGGAGACATGAGTTGGTGGTCTAGTTTATGGAAAGATGACTCATTTTCTAAATATCCTAGAGGGTTTTCTATCTATAACCTAAGTTGTAAGGGATTGGTATGCGTAACTCCTCTGATACCATATGTGACATCCCAAATGCTAACTAAGGCATAAAGGTACTAGATACAAAAATATATTACAAGTGCATAATAGTTAATTGTATGCAACAGAGCAAGTTATTACAAATCCCTTAAAAAATATATGAGTTCCGATTACACATATAATTGAGGCCAGAAGTGGTAACAAAATACAAAATATTAAAATACAAAAAGGACCACTTCTTTAACTATGCAATAGGATTCATCAGAGTGCAAAACAAATCATGCACTCAAGGTTTATGGATCCACGGGATCCTCAAAGACTTCAAGGGGTAGGTCAGCAATTGGTTCCTCATTATCTTTCTCATTTGGAGGGGGGTATGGAAATGGGTGAGTTCCATATACTCAGTAAGAAAAATAATATTTAAATAACATCATAAGATTTTAAGAGTGAGTAATTACGTCATTAACACTAACCATCAAGAGTCACATTAGGGTCTTTTCTTAGATTATAAAATCAATTTTTATGTTAAAGAAAACATCAAATCAATCATGCTAATAATAGAGAAAATCAAACAAATCATGATATGCACTATTTTTTGTGTCATTCTTCGCAAAGTCGTTTTAAGTTTCATCTACTGAGGGCAGACACGGATTTCCAACAACCCATGTAGAATGATCAGTTCAGTTATAATACAATTTGTGGCTTGTTAAACTAACAGCACATTTACGACTTGCCAAATCATGACACGATCTATGACCATGGCATCGCCAACCACAATGGTCCTATCATAAAACTATGGCCACGATCATACTTTGCCAAAGTTGACCCCTATAGAAATATCACGTCACCACTCTCGTCAGAGGGTATGCCGTCATCCATAAAGAGCAGTCCTCTCACGTCTTTTCATACCGTATGCCATTTTCTTGCAGGATTTTCACCAATTCTCCGTCTTTTTTCTTGAAAATGTATTTTTAAATAATAACAACTAAAAATAAAAATTTTCTAGGACAAAATATAAAATACAAATATAATAATCATTTAAATAAATTTAAAAAATACAAATTTAAAATATAAAATACGATATTTATCCGAAAATTAAAATCACAGAATATCTAAAGAGTTTAAGTGGCCTTAGGGCCCAAATAAATAGGGGTTCACAATTATAAATTAAGCACAAAGGTTTTCGAGGTGTTACAAATCAGGTCTTTTAACCTTTTAAAGTTGTTAGTAAACTAAATTTTAAGAGCATCTCTGAGGTTATTTATTAACAAGGAGAATATCAATGAGCATCTCTCGGTTAATATAGGATTAAGATTGGTTGTTAGGAACATTTCCAACAAATAGAACCCGTTTATTGAAAGATTGTAAAAAATACCTTTGCATCAATGATTAATCATGCAAGTTGAAACCAATATTACTTCTTTAACTAGAGCTCTCTCATAATTAGTTTTCACTACATTACCTTGCTGAATTATTTTATATTCTACTTGCTTTGAGTTTTGCTAAATTATTTAATTATTTATTCCTAAACAAAAGCCTCTAGCCTTTACTTGTATCAATGGATTAAAACATAAAAAAAAGGTTTTTGTCTTGAGTTGAAATTAAACAACCAATGGATTAAAACAAATCAGCAGATAAAAGTCAATTAAATAAAATTGGCAAAAAATAATTCAACAAATTAAGTAAAATGAGAATCAATTATGAATAGGTTCCAATCAAAGGAAAAATATTAGTTTCAATATACAGGATTGATCATTGATGCAAAAATAATTCTTACCAATTTTCAATAGACCAGTTCTAGTTATTGGAGCTGCTCTTAATAACCAATCTGTCATTAATCTTAAATTAACCAAGAGACACTCGTTTATTAACCCTTGCTAGTGAACAACTCTGGAGATGCTTCTAGAATTTAATTCACTAATATCATTATGAAATAAGAAGACCTGACCCTAACCAATAAACTCAACCGCACAATTTATTCAGAATAGATTATGTATATTCTTAGTGCAAACACTAATTTACTCCTATTTATTAGGATATCCTAAACAATTACAGATTCAAAAATCCCAAATAGTAATTTACTATTATGCTAGATGCACAACGGGTCCTGTTGAACGAATAACAAACAATAATTTTTGTATGCACAGAAGAATATATAAATATTGAAAACAAGAAAGAACAAACATAGAGCAATTAGATCTTACAACCCTAAAATTGAAACTTCAATCAAATCCTTAATTAGAAAGTAGGAGTATCTAGCTGTTCATAGTGGGTTTATTACATCAGCAATCACATAGTACGAAAAGAAAAGATTACAAAAAAACAAAGGGAAAATCTACTCATATTCCTCTTCTCTTTTTTTGCTCTCTTTTTCTACCTCTACTTAAAGAGTGAAATCGTGTGCAACTAGGTTTTTTTATTCCCTTGATTTCGGCCTCTTTCTATTTTTAAAAGTGTCCTTTTTACTTAGTTCCCCCTTTGCTCTTTTCTTTGAATTTAAAAAAATCTTGAGAGATTAATAGGTGTTGGAGCTGTTAGGCTGCAAGCCTTGCCTTAGGCTTAACCATGTATGAAAAATTAATATCTACTATCGCCACTAAGGTGTAAGCCTTGTCCAAGGCTTAAGTGCGTATGAGGAATCTTTGTGTTGAATTAGTTTTGTTATACTGATTTTTTTATATTAAGTCTTATCTTCCCACTCGCATAAAAAATTAGCGAAATCCCTTAAGTTAGATAGTAAGTGACTCAAATATGCATTTAGTCTAAGCAATAAAAGTGAAATTTATGCATACTATCAAACTCCCCCACACTTATCTTGTGCTTGCCCTCAAGCACCACTTAATAGAAATCTCCAACTCTCAACTCTTCACCTTCAACCCATCTATTCCCAATCATTCCGTCACAAGTCGATTTATTATATCTTAATTTTCAAATTGAAAAGACAACCGTCAACTAGTAGTTCCTAGAATAAAATTTCATGTAACCACACAAATGAATAATCATTTTGACTAATATCCAAACACGACATGAGAGAGTATTGCAAATTCTAGCACACAATAATTTTCAATGAGATGAAAAATTAATACATAGCAGAACAACCACCAAACCTATCCAAACATAGAGATTTCATGCATTTGGTTCATACTAAAAAAAATAGAAAATCAATTTGTAACTAACTTGAACACTTTTATTTCTTGCTTGAAATGTCACTAACCTTTTGACGCAATGGCAAACATTTGTGATGCATGCATTTAGTTACTCAATTGGTCACAGTTTTAAGTGGCTAATAACTCTACTCAAAGTCATATGGCTATCTTGAAATGTTACTAATCTTTTGATGTGAGGGCAAACATTTGTGATGAATGCACCTGGTTACTCAGTTGGTCACAATTTCATTTAACTAGAGGAGTAGATTATTTTGTGCTCCCTTTTTCTTTTTTTTTTCTCTCTTTTCATATTTCTTAATCTTAGACATGAACCATAAAATTCTAGATACATAAATCATGATAAGTTATAGTAGAGTTCTTCTTAAGCACTAGTATTCACTCAATGATAAGAGAAAATTGATTTTTTATGAGCAATCCCCAAACAAGTCATGTTTAAGACACATAATAAAAAATAACTATTCATTGTATGAAAATATAAAAAACAAGCTATAATTCCTAGAAATAGTTGTAATTGCAATTTGATTTTCAAAATAGCACATTTAAGTACTTTTAAAATAATTGAGATAGTTGTGAATGTTGGAGCTAAAAATATGTTGAAAGTGTATTTGTGGTGCGATAAAAAATTAGGTAAAGTCAAAATAAACAGTGATAAGTATCATAGAGAAAGGGGGATGCAAGAGAAATAACTGAACAAAATACTAAAAGAGCTACCCAAAATGTAGAATGCTCCCCCCCCCCCACACTTAAACCACACATTATCTCCAATGTGTTAAAAATAATTATCAAAATAAAAAGTAAAAAGAACAGGTGAACTCCCGTCATTACTTGTCCTGGAGATGGGGTAAAGCAAGAAATCATCATTTTTTCTTGGGTTGAGGGCCGGCCCTCATAGCTATCATTACGAGTTGGGTTAGCTCCTCCACCCTGTTCAGCTTGTCTGACATCTAGAGGTTCAAATTCTTGAAGCGAATTAGGCGTGCATCCATTTTTTGAAGGTGCAACAATAATACTTCCACAATCAGGGATTCTGGTTACCTAGGGAAAACTCTTTTCTCTCTCATTTAACATTTTTTTTTATGTTTAGAGTTGAGAGGGTTTAGTCTTGGTGGAAGTTGCAAGCGGGAAGAGGAGAGTGTAACATCCCTTTCACCACTTTGCTTAATTTGTATTTGAAAATTTCTATTTATTATTTTTCGTAATTTATTTTCGTGATTTATAAAATTTACTGAATTTTATTTTATTTTATTTTATCTAATTTTATTTTGATTTGATTATTTAATCATCATTTAAAACAAAAGAAAAAATAAATAATAAATGATTTTTAGAAATACAAAAAACGGGGGGAAAATCTGATGAGAAAATCCCACGGGAGTGGGCTGCCGGCATGGGCGCTTGTGCGCTGCGCGCACAGCAGGCGCAGGACGTGCCCACAATGTGCACGTCCCGTCGTGCGCGGCGCATGATAAGCTTGCACGTGTGTCTTATCATTCATAGGCAGGACTCATCCGCGTGTGTCACATCATACACGGATTGGTAGGTGTAGCACATTGTGAGCGCGCCATCCGTACAACAAGCCTACGCGGACAGGTCTGCACGTTTGGGGCCTATGCGCAAGGCGGGTGAGACCACTACCGCCTTGGGCAGTGTGCCACCACCCACCTCGGGTGACGTATCGCTGCTTATAGCGTCGACGCTCCTGGCGCTGCAGCTAGTGGAGGAGGTCTTCTTCCTCATTTTTTTTTGCTTAGCATTTTTTTCTCTCTCTTCACTAGAATTGCCACTTGATGCAAATCCAATGGCTCCCATTTTCTATAAATAGGGGCCCTTCCTTCCAATTTTCTTCACACTTCCATTCTTCCACCTTTCAATAATTAGAGAGCGAGAGAAAGTGTTCTAGAGAGAGAAGGATAGGAAGAAAGGAAGGACGGTGTAGAAGAAATTATCAAGATTTTGGTAAGAAATTTAATATTTCTTTAAACCTCTTAAGGGGTATTTTTAGACAAAAAGAAAAGATTAAATTGATAATTTTGTGATTTTTCCTATTATTGCATGTTTTATATTTGTAGGCTTAATAAATTGAATTATTCTTGATTTCAAGCATGTTATGTAAGTGGTAGACGCTTGATGATTTGCATGCAATTATAATAAGATGAAACTAGTAAGGGTATCTGAAAAATAAACAGAACAAATTCTGAAGTATATATCCATATTGGTATGCATAACGTATCAAGTTTCTCGTTAGCCTTTTTATCTTTGAGGGGTATCTATTTTTTCCCTCCCCCATCTAGTCTGGAAAGACGTAAGAGGACCACTCCATATGGATGACAGTGTACCATCTGACGAGAGTAGTGACACGAATATCTGTTAGGGGTCACATTTGCCTAAGTACTGTTGTGACCATAGAATATCTGATAAGACCACTATGGTTGGTCCGGCTGTGGTCATAGATCGTGCCATTATTAAGTCAGAAATATTTTTGAGAAAATCACCGTTATCTGTATCTGATCTGGTCATTCCACATGGGTAGTCAAAAATCTATATCTTCCTTCAGAGATGGAAGTTGTAATGACTTCGTGAAGAATGACACAAAAATATGAGTATTTCATGATTTATTTGATTTTCTTTATTATTTTCTTATGTTGTGTGTTTTATTTAGATTGTTGGCTATAACATGATGTTTTTCTTAAATAAATAAATTATTTTCATAAGGTAAGATAGGAATACGGCGTAACCAAATGGTAAGTGTTTATGTTAAAATAATTCACCTTTTAAAACCTTATGATGTTATTTAAATACTATTTTCCTTATTGAGCATATAGAACTCACTCTTTCTATGCCCCCCCAGATGAGGAAGAGAATGAGGAACCGCCAGTTGATCTACCCATTGAAGTTTATGAGGATCCCGTGGATTCGAAAAATTTGAGTACATGATCATCTCCGTACTCTGATGAGTCCAATAGTATGATGATAGAAGTGGCCCTCTTTTGTATTTTGACAATGTATTTTACAGCCACTTCTAGCCTCAATTATATATATATATGTAATTGGAACTCATATATTTGTAAAAAATTTGTATTAATTTTCTCCGCTGCATAAAATTTTATCATGCACTCGTTATCTATTTCTATATATGACAGTCATATGACTTAATTAGCATTTGAGATATCACAGATGGTATCAGAGCAGATTACGCAGATCAAATCCCTACAATTGAGGTTGTAGGTAATAAGACCCTTAGAATACCTAGGAAGAATAAGTCTTCTTTTTCAAAATTAGACCACCAATTCGTGTCTTCCTTTTTTTGTAGGAATAACACGAGAAAGACCATCCGTAGAGCGTACCAAGTGATCTGAAGCCCCGAATCATCCAACCAGGGCTGAATTTGCCAAACTCTTCTAAGCCATCTAAGGATTCACTGTAGCTGTAGGACAATATCAAGCCAACACTTGTCCACCTCCTGCCCTAGAATACCAAAAAGTTAAGAGGTCTATTTCTCATAACATAGTAGAGTTTGGAAAGCTTAACCTGCCACATTTTGAAGGTGGCCCGGATCCCTTAGTAGCCGAAGCTTGGATCCTACAGATAGAGAAGCTTTTCTCTATCCAAGACCTGACTAAGGAATAGAAGTTCGCCTAATAGCCTTTATGCTAATCGGTAAAGTAGAACACTGGTGGCGACTTAAAAAGAAAGTCTTACCTACCCTTACCACTTGATAAGTTTTAATGGATGCATTATTTGATAACTTTTTCCTAACCTATGTCCGAGAGAAGGAGGAGAAATTTCAGGACCTTCGCCAAGAAAATCTAATAGTTGCCTAATATGCAGCGCGATTTGTACAACTGTCTAGGTTTGCTCTTCTAATGGTCAACCCCAAAAGTCGTAAAGTTAGGAAATTTCTAAAAGGCCTTTGTGCCGATATCTATGATCGGGTTGCGATGCTGAGCTACCCAGCTTGTATGCCAAGATGCTAGAACATGTCCAGTTGGCCAAAGACCTCATCTTGGCCAGGCACTAACGTATTGCCCAAGTCTGTACCCAACAACAACAACACAGAAGAAGACTTTCCCATCTAGTAAGTGATCACCTCGATAAACGAACCTGAGTTGCGCTTCCCCCTGCTCTACCTCCACCTGTTGGACAGCCTGTCTAACCTTCCCAACCATGTCAGCATTGTGGTCACTCACATGGTGAATTACCTTGTCGATGTATCAATCACGCCTGCTATTAGTGTAGAAGCACCCAACACCTTATAAAGGACTGCCCATAATGGCAAAAAGACGTGGCAAGACCTATAGCCTAAGGTCATGCGTACCACCTAGATGAAACCGGTTCCCTCCCCACTCCTATCCTTATCTAGGGTATACTTTGATTAATACAGGTGCTACCCACTCTTTTATCTCTTGTGCATTTGCTTGTAAATTAGATGTTAGGCTTGAACCTTTAAAAGTAATATTAACTATAGAGACTCCCTCTAAGGGATTATTATAAGCTCACTGTGTGTATGAAAATGGTAAGATGAAAGCTTTAAAAATAGATGTATTTATAGACTTAATACTCTTAGATTTCTCAAGTTTTGACGTTATTCTAAGAATGGATTGGTAAGAAACGTATAGGACAATTATTGATTGTAAAAGTAAATTTGTGACCTTACAAACTCCAAAAAAGCAATAAAATCTATTTTTCTCCCGAACAATTAAATAGACAGGAATATGGATGCTGATCCTGCTGTTTATTCTATCCCCATTGTTTGTAACTTTCCCGAAGTTTTTCCAATCGAATTATCTGGTCTACCTCCCCCGCGTGAGATAGAGTTTTTTATCGAATTGATTCCTGGAACATAACCAATCTCAAAACCTATCTATCGCATGAGTCGTGCTGAGCTCAAGTTTGTTTGCCCTAGTCACTCCCCTTAGGGTGCTCCGATGTTAATTGTGAAAAAGAATGACAGTTCCCTCATATGATATATTGCGCATTTGCGTCCTCGACTTTGGCGATAACTGGTATGAGTATCTTTCTCTATGTGAATTTACTTATAATAACAATTATCATTCTAGTATCGGCATAACTCCATATGAACTCCTGTACGGTAGGCCCTTCCGTTCTCCCACTTGCTAGAGCAAAATCAGAAACCAGCGTCATTTGGGACCAGACTTCATCGATGAGACTATTAAGAAGGTTGCAATCATCCGTAGGAACTTGGCTACCACCCAGAGTCACCAAAAGAGATACACTGATAATCGTAGAAGACTCCTTGAATTTATTGTTTGAAACCAAGTCTTCCTTAAGATTTTTCCCTACAAGGGAGAAATGCAGTTTGGGAAAAGAGAAAAATTTGGCCCCTGTTATTGGGACCTTTTTGGATCGCGGAGTGTATTGGGCCCATGGCATACTGGCTTATTTCGCCTCAAGAGTTTCTGAGTCTACATAATGTTTTCTACGTCTCCATGCTCAAAAGGTACCACCCTGACCCTTCTCATATCAATCCTCGCGATGAGATGCAGGTACAATACGATATGACTTACAAAGAACTTCTAGTGAAAATTCTTGATTGGACCGACAAAGTTTTATGCAACAAGATAATCCCCATAATAAAGTTCCTAGATCTATTTGAAACAAATTTTGGGGACCAAATTTTTTAAGTGAGGGGAATGTAACACCCCGCTCACCACTGCACTAAATTTGTATCTAAAAACCCCTGTTTATTCGGACTTAAGGCCATCTAAACTCATTTAAATTTTATTTTGTAACTCGTAACTCTAAATTATTTAGATTTTGTTATTTTATTTTATCTTATTTATTATTATTATTATTTTATTTTTGCTGCATTTTATTAAAAAATAATTTTCAAGAGAAAAACATAAAAATGGGGTAAAATTTTGCAGATGAAGGCATATCCTCTGACGAGAGAGGACTACTCCATGTGGATGACAGCATATCCTCTGAAAAGAGCGGTGACGCAAAGATCTGTTAGGGGTCACCTTTGGCTAAGTACTGTCGTGGCTATAGAATAGCTGATAGGACCACTATGGTTACTACAGCCATGGTCATGGATCGTACCATGGTTTGACAAGCTAGAATTGTGCTTGAGCAAATTGTCATTATATATCTGATCTGGTCATTCCACATGGATAGTCAAAAATTCGTATCTGCCCTCAGAGATGGAAGTCGAATGACTTCGTGAAGTATGACATGAAAATCTGAGTATTTCATGATTCATTTGATTTTCTCTATTGTTGAATATGATTTTACTTTGATTATCGTGACTATGATATGATGTTTTTCTTTAATAAATAAATTATTTTCATAAAGTAAGAAAAGCCCCAACGTGACATGTTGGTAAGTATCAATGACATAATTATTCACTTTTAAAATATTACGATGTTATTTAAATACTATTTTCCTTACTGAGTATATAGAACTCATCTTTTCCATGCTCCCTTAGATGAGGAAGATAGTGAGGAACTGACCACTGACCTACTCCTTGAAGTCTACGAGGATCTCGTGGATCCACAAACCTTGAGTGCATGACTTGTCCCATATTCTGATGAGTCCAATCGCATAGTGAAAGAAGTGACCCTTTTATATTTTGATATTTTGTATTTTGTCACTTCTGGCCTCAGTTATATAGATGTATAATTAGAACTCATATATTTTGGTGAGAGATTTGTAATAATTTGCTCCGCTGCATATAATTTAATCATGCACTCCTAATCTATTTTTGTATATAGCACCCTTATGCCTTAATTTGCATTGGAGATGTCACACTTTCTAATAATCCTCTTGTCCAACATCTCTGTTTGAGTATTCTTGGTAAAATGGACCTCCTTAAGATGATTTTTTTATCATGTTGAATATATGTTCACTTGGGTTTTCATAAAGACAATGGTTTCTTGTACGGTTTAATGGCTCTATTCTGTGATGAACTCTAAGTTAATATGTATATAAGCTTTATTCAAGATGCTTACACTTTAAACCTTAGTCATGTGATTTCAAATATTGTTTCCTTTACTGAGTTTACATGGAACTCACCCCTAATCTGTGCTCCTCCAAGTGTTGAGGAAGTTAAGGATTTGCTCTGTGAGTCACCTCTTGGAGTCTAGCTAGACCAAGTTTCAGACTCTTGATAGTACTCTAGTTATTTTGCACTCTGATGAGACTTCTAGTAAGGAGCCTATCTTGTATTACATTACCAACTTATGGCTTATTATAGGGAATCGAACTTAGAAGGTTGCAAGGAATCTCTAAATTCTGCGTTAATGTAAAAAATTTTATTTTGCACTCAAAATCTATTGAGTTCTCTACGTGCCTTTTTACCCACTCGGTAGTTGGGATGTCATAAAAATTGTATTAGAGCCCAATTCTAGGAGAGATCCCTCATTAATAGTTTCCTAAAATCAAATAGTAAAAGTCTTAGATTCTAGTCACTATAATCATAAAAAATCATCTGCTAATTAGACAAGTTTAGGAAACATACTAGTAGAAAACACTAAGAATTATTTTAAAAACTCTCTGATGCATACACCTTAGAAGTAAAAGTTTATTTTACAAGTGGTGTTTTATTCTAACCCTTATGGTACGTAGGAGGATGGATCCTGGACCATCACCTCAAACCATTTATATCGTTGGTAACTTTTCGAATATCCTCCCCAAGGAACAAACAAGACTACCACCCAGGCAAGATGTCGATTGCTCCATCAATCTAGTTCTTGGAACTCAACTTGTCGACATATCCTTTGGATGAATGAATAGGATCGAGCTTCAGGAACTACATCACCAACTCTTGACATTATAGAAAAAGAAGTTTATCTAGCCTAGCTCTTCTCTGTGGGGTGCTCCGATCTTATTCACAAAGAGGAATGATGGAACTCCTCGCATTTGCATCGATTATTGAGAACTAAACTAAGTGACCAACAACAAGTAGTGTCCCTTACCCCGTGTCGACAACCTATTCAATCAACTTCCAGGTGCTGCAATATTCTTTAAGATCCACCTCAAGTCGGGGTATCACCAAATGAGAGTCTGAACGGAGGATATATCTTTGACAACATTTCGTTGTCGTTACAGTCACTTCAAATTTTGAGTCAAACCCTGTGGATTCATAAATGCCCTAGCAATACTCTCAGACCTCATGAACCAGATTTTTGAACCTATCCTGGACCAGTATGTTCTTGTCCACATCAATGACATACTAGTGTACTTGAGGAACTTCTAAGACCATGCCGACCACCTCACTCATGTAATGAAAACTCTTTGTCAGCACTGTCTATACGCCAAGTTCAAAAAGTGCTCCTTCAAGATGGACAAGATCTCTTTCTTTAGACACATGGCTTCTAGTGAAGGGGGTTCCGTCCACCCGGTGGTGATTGAGAACATCTCACCTTAGACCAAATCATCAACACTGAAGATGTTTATAAATTGTTTAGAGAGTTGGGTACTACCGATGTTTCATCCAAGACTTTTCTCGTATTTTTGCTCCCCTGACAGACCTTGTCAAAAAAGGATTCTACTTTAATTGGGATCCCGAATGTGAAGAAAGCCTTTAGGAGATTAGGCATTGGTTTGCCGCTCCAATATTGGTCTTTTCTGATGACACCAACTACCTTCGAATAGAAATCAATGCATCCCATGCAGGATTGGAGAGTCTACTCATACAGTAGGGGTGAGTTATAGCCTATTGATCTAGATAATTGAAGTCGTATGAGCATGACTACACCTACCTCGACTTTGATCTTGCTACCATCATCCACCCTTTAAAAATATGGTTTCATTATCTGCAAGGTCAAACCTTTGAGATTCACATTAATCATGAGAGCCTAAAATAAATATTCTCTAAGTAGGAGTGGATGAAAAGATGGGAACATTGGACATATCTTCTGAAGGACCACAACTATACAGTTCTACAATATCCTAGTAGAAGAAGGATACTCGATGGTGCCCTCGATTGAGAAGAATGAGCCTCGTTGAAGCATCTACTGACATTCAAATATAAGATGTTGGAGATAATTCAAGAACTTCAAGTAAGTCAACATGGCCATCATCTCTACCTTGCACAGATACAAGAACAGTCCAACATCCCAAGTGGATTTTAAGAAGCTCAGGCAACGGATCCGAAGATTTTAAAAAGCAAAAAGAAGTTTTGCTCCATGGGTGATAGCAGCAGCAACGGTCACTTTATAGTGACAATCGACTATACCAATTTCGCAATCGGTTTTAGGGTACTAAACTGCCCATTCCTCTGAGCAGCTCTCCTAAGGGAGGTACATGCATCGAAGCTACCCATCCATCCTAGTAGCACCAGCTGCACCGCGACCTAAAACGCTGATGCTGGTGGGTCAGCATAAGGAGGGATATTGCCAAATACATCTTTCGATATCCCACATATTAGGGGATCAGGGTCGAGCATCTGACACCCTGTGGTCCATTGAACAATCTCCCTATCCCTGAATGGAAGTAGGAGTATGTCTCTATGGAATTCATCACAGCACTACCTAAGACTAGTGTCAACCGTATTACCATTGGATCATCATAGATCAATTGAGCAAGACAACTTACTTCCTTGTCATCAGAACAACCGAGTCAACTACGAATATAGCCCGACTATTTGTTAAGAAGTTGTCCGACTTCACAACATTCATACCTTCATGGTATCAGACAGAGACCCACCCCAATTTCGTGCCGCACTTTTGGGATAACCTTCAGAAATGATGTGAGCATGGACATGGATCAAGTTGGCCAAAATGATATCTCAATACCTAGTGGGCCCATTACAAGGGGGAGAGTTGGAGCCATTAAAGAAACTCAAGAAGAGAAGACAACAAGGTCATTAACCCAAGGGTATAATAGTATATACTATTCACTCCAAGTGTAAGAGGGACATAAGTAAGAAAAGGGAAAAATTATGCAACACATGAAGAAGGAAAATTCCCATGGGATTTTATTTCCTAATCATGTGGGAAATCTTCACAATTAAAGATCAAGCCAAGAGGGAAAATTGCTCTTTGGTATTTAAAGAGTTTTTCTCTTTCTCAAGATAGGTTGTAATTTTATTTTCTAATCATGTGGGAAATCTTCACAATTAAAGATCAAGCCAAGAGGGAAAATTACTCTTAAATTACAACCTATCTTGAGAACGAGAAAACTCTTTAAATACCAAATCTCGTGAAAAAAGAAAATACTTGAGAAAGAGGAAAATGTCTTGAAAGAATTTCTTCTCCTAAATCAGCCACAATTAATTAAAATATTCCCTATTAAAAAAATTTTCCTAATATGGAAATCATATATATCCTATTTTAGTTGTAATTTTCTTAATTTTTGCTAGTTTTTCATTCTAATCTATATTTAATTTCCTATGTAATTTCTACCACTAATTAGGATTTTGTTTTTCTTTATTATTCACATGGCCTATACTATAAATAGGCCTTCAATTCAATGTTGTAATTCAATTCAGAATTTTTAACTTATTAATAACATTTAGGTATTCTTGTTTTAAGTTTCCAAGCTTGCAAGAGTGAGAGAGTGAGTCTTCGATCAACTTATTATGCTAGGAATTGGGATCACTTATTGAGGTAAGTCTCGTATTGTCTTTTCAATTCTAGTTCTTTATTTTTTTTCCAGTTACCTTGGTTTTCACTCCCCTATTAAGTGCGGGTTAAGTAGGTTTACTTAGGGTTTTAAGTTTCTGATTGTTGATATAGATGCAGGGGTTTATATTCCGTTGTTAATACTGGATTCCACATCAGTTGGTATCAGAGCTTAGGCTTCGATAAATCTACTATCTTTCCATTTACTATTTGTATTTATTTTCTTATATGAAATTAGTAATGATCACGTAGTTCTAATTCATTTAGTTTGTTTTCAAAAATTATTTTATATTGTTATTATAATTAGAGAGAGAGAGAGATTTTGAAAAAAAAAAGAATCTGTGAAAAAAAATATAGAGAGCAAAAAAAAAAAGGAGAGGTATGTCACTACCTTATTTTCTTTTTACAATATTATATTCAAGTGAGTTATAGAGCGTAGCCGTCATTGGGGTAAAATAATTAGGTATAACATCTCGGTTATATCCATAAGGATTAATTGGATTCTTGACGTTTTAAGTCTAAAATTGTCTTTTTCTACTCCTAGTTTCATTCTTTCTTAAGTTTTTTTGTTCCATTATAGATCTAAGTGGTTAATTGCATCCTAACTACTTAGCTATAAGTATAAGAGCATCACATATTCTTCTTCTATGTGCTTACTTATGAACTTTTAGAGAACAAGATTTCTTTTTAGGATTTTTCGTAAAATCTTAAAAGACAACCTTACTTATCTTGATTTAAGAGATCCAATTCCAACACTCAACTTGATGGAAGAAGACAGAAGAGGTAAACACGAGTGAAACCAACTGACCTATGACCTTGGAAGAAAGCATGGAGGCTAGGATGGATGACATGTACAACAAATTGAGCTTAGCCAATAAAGGTATAACAACAAGGATGGAGGAAGGAACCATAGTCATCGTAGATGCCAACAGTGCTGGATGATGATGAGGCACATGATGACAATAGTGAAGTCGATATAAGAGAAATCTGGAGGGGAAGATGATGACATTAGATCCATCAAGATGCAAATACCCCCATTTAGGGGAATGAATGATATAAAGACCTATCCCGAGTGGGAACGGAAGGTAGAGTTGATCTTTGAATACCACAACTACAGTGAAGCCAAGAAAGTAAAGCTAGTAGTAGTCAAGTTCATAGATTATGCACTTATTTGATGGGATCAAAAGATCGTCCTCAAGAGAAGAGATGGAGACCAAACCTTTATCCACCTATAGAGAGATAAAGTCTATATGAGAAAGAGGTTTGTCCCATCTTATTATGACAGAGAATTGCACCAGAAGCTCCAAAGATTGACCTAAGGATCTCTCTCGGTGGAAGATTACAAAAAAGAGATGGAGATGGTAATGATCATGGCCAAAGTTTATGAGAGTCCAAAAGCCACCATGGCTAGATTTCTGAGTGATCTGAACATAGAGATTCCCAATGCTATGGAACTACATCACTACATAGATCTAGATGAGATGGTACACATAGCTATGAAGATTGAACAACATCAGAAAGACCCTAAGTCCAACTCTATTGAATATAAAGGTAACCCTAAACCACCTACTACTACTCAAAAACCAAGTTATATTAACTATTTTAGGCGCCTTAGAGTTGGACACATTGCGTCACAATGCCCCAAAAAAAATATCATGTAATTACGAGACGATGGCGAGATAGAGATTGCTAGTGATAGTAGTGATAATTATAATAGAACATCACTAGATGATTGTGAAGAAAATTTAGTAGCTCCAATGCAAGGTGAGATATCGATTGTCTAGAGAGCCCTAAATATACAATCTAAAGAGATAGACAATGACCGAAGAGAGAATGTCTTCCACACAATATGTCATGTGAATGAGAAGGTATGCAGTTTGATCATAGATAGATGCAGTTATGCCAATGTCGCCAGTACTTTTTTAGTTGACAAATTAGGATTATCTTGTATTAAATACCCTAACCCTTATAAACTACATTGGCTCAATGAGAGTGGAGATGTTAGGGTACATAAAAAAGTCAAGATTTCCTTTTCCATAAGCAAGTACAAAGATGAGGTATGTTGTGATGTCATTTCCATACTGTGACATCCCAGATGCTAATTAAGGCATGTGGGTGTCAAATACATAAACAGATTATGAGTGCATGATAAAATTATATGTAGCAGAGTAAATTAATACAAATCTCTTACAAATATATGAGTTCTAATTACATATATATAACTGAGGCCAGAAGTGGTTGCAAAATACAATGTCAAAATATAAAAGAGGGCCACTTCTTTCATTATACTATTGGACTCATCAGAGTGCGAGGACGATCATGCACTCAAGGTTTGTAGATGCACAAGATCCTCATGAACTTCAATGGATAGATCAACTGACGGTTCCTCATCATCTTCCTCATCTTGTGGGGGGCATGGAAGAGTGAGTTCCATATACCCAATAAGGAAAATAATATTTAGATAACATCGTAAGGTTTTAAAAGGTGAATAATTCTAATATAAACACTTATTATTTGGTTATGTCGTAGACTTATCTTGCCTTATGAAAATAATTTATTTATTAAAGAAAAACATCACGTTATAGTCAACAATCAAACTAAAACACACAGCATACCTAACAATATAGAAAATTAAAAAAATAATGAAATACTCAAATTTTCGTGTCAAGCTTCGTGAAGTCGTTACGACTTCCATCTCTAAAGGTAGATACAGATTTCTGACTAACCATGTGAAATGACCAAATCATATATAAATAACGACAATTTGCTCAGGCATATTTCTAGCTTGTTAAACCATGGCACGATCTACGACCATGATCATACAAAACATAGTAGTCATATTAGATATTATATGGTCACGAAAGTACTTAGCTAAAAGTGACCCTTAATAGATATTTGTGTCACCACTCTCATCAGAGAATACACCATCATACATAGGGAACGGTCCTCTTACGTCTTCTAGACTAGATGGGGGAAGAGGAAAAAGAATACCCGAGATTGGGATAGGAGAACAGATACCCCTCAGAGATAAAAAGCCTAACGAAACACTTGATGTGTCATGCATGTTAATACAGATACATACTTCGGACCATTCATGCTTCATTTCACTTTTCTTTTCTTTTTTATTTGTTCTTTTTTATTTTTCAGATAACCTTACCGGTTTCATATTTATTTTAATTACATGCAAATCATCAAGTGTCTATAACTCACATACCATGCTTGAAGTCAAGAACAATTCATGTTATTAAGCCTACTAACCCAAAGCATGTAAAACAGGCAAAATCATAGAATTATAAATTTAATTTTTTTATGTCTAAAAATACTTAATTCCTTACCGAAACTTTGATAATTTCTTCTACACTGTTCTTCTTCTCCTCTTCTCGTTCTCTCTCTCTAACTGCCGAAAGATGGAAAAACGGAAGTGAAGAGAGAATAGGAGGAAGGGCCCCTATTTATAGAAAATGAGAGTCATTGGATTTGCACCAAATGGTAAAATTTGGTGAAGAAAGAGAGTAAAAAGATGTTTGGCACGAAAAATGGAGGAAAAAGACCTCCTCCACCAGTGGCGGCACCACAAGCGATGGCAAGCCGCCTGATGTGGGCGGCAAAACACTGCTCGAGGCGGTAGTGGCCTCACCCACCCGACGCGCGCTGCAGGTCTACCCTGCAGGCACCGGGCTACCCTACCACGCAAAAGGCTTAGGGCATTGGGGTGCCATGCGCTCAGGCTTATCCACACAAGCTTGTTGCGCGAACGGCGCGTGCATAGTGTTCGGCGCTTGCCTGTCCACGTGCGATGTGATGCGCACAGACGGGTCCTGCCTGTGCGCAGGCCTATCATCTACACCGTGTGTGCACAGGCACCTGCGCGGGCAGCCTGTTCCCGTAGGATATTTCTCGTTGGATTTTCACCCATGTTTTTTGTTATTCCTAAAAATTATTTATTTAAAAAAAATAATGATTAAATAATTAAATCAAAATAAATAAAAATCGACATAATTTATGAATTACGATAATAAACTGCGAAATAAAATAAACGACTTCAGTGTGTCCTTAAGACTCGAATAATTAGGGTTTTCTAAACACAAATTAAGCACAGTCGTGAGCGGAGTGTTGCATCCTCCCACCTTAGAAAACTTTTGTCCCCAAATTTATCTCGAACAGGTCCGAAAACTTTTCCCTCATCTCGTTTTCCAACTCCCATGTTGCCTCTTCTGGTGTATGATGCTACCACTATATTTTCACCATGGGAATCATCTTGTTGCACAAGACCTTGCCAGTCCATCCAAGAATTTCCATGGAGAATTCCTCATAAGTCATATCGGCTTGTACCTGATCTCATCATGAGGAATGACATAAGAAGGGTCAAGGTGGTACTTTTTGAGCATCGAGACATAAAAAACATTGTGTAAACCCATAAACTCTTAGGGTAGAGTAAGGCAATACGCCATGGGTCCAATGTGCTCAACGATCCAAAAAAGGTCCCACATACCAAGGGCTTAACTTCCCTCTTTTCCCGAACAACATTTTTCCTTTTTAGGAAAAAATCTTGAGGAAGACCTGGTTTCCAACGGCAAATTCCAGGGGTCGACTACGATTATCAATGTAACTTTTCTGACAGCTTTGAGCGATAGCCAAGTTCTTACGAATGATCATGATCTTTTCAATAGTCTCTTGGATGAAGTCCAGTCCTAAATGACGCTGGTTTTTGACTTCACTCCAACAAGTGGGAGAACGGCATGGCCTACCGTACAAGGCATATATGGAGCCATGCCGATGCTAGAATGATAACTGTTATTATAAGTAAATTGACATACGGAAAGATACTCATATCAGTTATCGTGAAAGTCAAGGACGCAAGCACGTAATATATCTTTCAACGTCTAGATTGTATGTTCTGACTGACAATCCGTTTGGGGTGATAAATGGTGCTAAAGTACAATCCAAACCCAGAGCTTCCTAAAAGCTGTCCCAAAAATGGGAGGTAAACGGAGGATCTCGATCGAACATAATGGATGAGGGAAAACTATAAAGTCAAACAATCTCATCAAGATAAAGACGAGCTAATTTATTGGTAGAGTCAGTGGTCCTGATGGGCAAGAAATTGGCAGTCTCTGTTAATCTATCAATGATGACCCAAATAACATTTTGACCAGAATAGGTTCTAGGTAGTCTGGTGACAAAATCTATAGTTATATGCTCCAACTTCCATTCTAGAATCAAGAGGCCTTGTAATAAACTGTCAGGTCTCTGATATTCTGCCTTACTCCTCTGGCAAGTAAGGTGTCGGGATACGTAGTCAACTATATCTTTCTTCATTCCCAGCCACCAGTATTGACGATTTAAGTCTCAATACATCTTGGTACTCATGGGGTGGATAAATAGCTTGGACGCATGGGCAGTCTTGAGAACTTCTGTCCTTACAGTGACGGGAACCCAAATTCAGTTCCAAAATCTAAACAGTCCATCATCTGAAATCTTGAAATCTGAAAATTAGTTAGAAGAGAACTTACTTAGATTCTTGGTGAGTTCCTGGTCCGTGGACTGAGCTTCTTAGATTTTCATAAAGAGATATGGCAGGGCTCAAATATGAGCGAGATAGGTACCTTTACCACAGTAGCTGAGGCATAGCAACTGCATAGTATTAATTAATTTCCAACTGGAGGCCATAGTTTGGGTCAACACTGTAGACTCCTTTCGGCTTAGTGCATAGGTGATAGATGATTTTATAGCCACAGTCCTTTAGAAGATCCATCCAGCATCTTTGTCTCATATTTAACTCCCTTTGTGAGAAGATGTACTTCAAACTTTTGTGGTCAGTGTAAGTTTCAAAGGATTGACCAAATAGGTAATGACACCATTCTTCAAGGTAAAGAAAATGGCCGTCAATTTCAAGTCGTGAATAGGGTAGTTTCGTTCATGAGGTTTTAACTATCAAGATCCATAAACGACCACTCTACCATGCTGCATCAAAACACACCCCAAGCTAATATGAGATACATCACAGTAAACCTAAAATCTTCTAGTGTTGTCAGGGAGGATCAACACAGGAGCAGAGGTAAGACAACGCTTCAATTTCATAAAGCTTTCACCACATTCGTAATTTTAGACAAATGACACGCCCTTTCGAGTGAGTCGGGGTAATGGAGCAGCAATCTTAGAAAATCCATCGATGAATCATCAATATTAATCACCAAGCCATGGAAACTGCATATGCCAGCCACATTAGTGGGCGAATTCCAATTAATCACTGTTTCAACCTTAGATGCATCCACAGAAACTCCTTCAATCGAAATTACATGACTAAAGAAGGAAACTCGATCCAACCAGAAGGATCATTTGCTAAGTTTAGCATACAATTAATTCTGGTGAAAGGTCTCCAACACTTCATATAAATGTACCACATGGTCCTCTATACTTTTGGAGTACACTAAGATATCGTCAATAAGTACGATGATGTACTTATTTAGTGCATGCTGAAAAACTTTGTTCATGAGGTCCATGAAGGCTGTAGGGGCATTAGTTAACCCGAACGACATTACCCTGACCTCGTACAAACCATACCTGCACCAGAAAGCAGTCTTTGAAATATCTTCCTCTTTGACTCCCAGCTAGTGATATCCCATTCTAAGTTCGATCTAGGACAAGGTCGTGGCTCCTTGTAATTAATCAAAGGGGTCATCGATTCAACGTAAAGGGTACTTGGTTTTAACCGTTACTCAATTAAGTTTTCAGTAGTCCACGCAGAGTCTGAGGGAACCATCCTTCTTTTTCACGAATAATACTAGAGCACCCCAAGGAGAATTACTATGGCAGATAAACTTCCTTGCAATCATTTTAAAAAGCTAATATTCTAGCTCTGCGAGCTTTGTATGACTCATGTGATAGGTGGGCTTCGAGATCAGTTGGGTTTCGTGTAACAATTCAATGAGAAATTCCACCTCTTGTGAGGCAAGTAGACTAGGAAGTTTGACAGAAAAGACTTCTGAAAAGTTGCAAACAATCAGTATGGAACACACAACTGGATCAACACCCATATTCTTATTTATTCAATTGTTAGGAAAAATAATAACAATAGATTTTTATTTTTTTTCGGGGATCACAAGGTTACGACTTTACTTTCACAATCAATTATTGCTCTATATGTTTTTAACCAGTCCATTCCTAATATCACATCAAATCCTAAGAAATTTGATAATATCAAGTTCACAAATACTTATATTCCTAAAGCCTTTATCTTATAATCCTTATATACACAGTGAGCTTCTACTAATCCCCTAGAGGGAGTCTCTACCGTTAATATTTTCACTAAAAGTTCTGGCCTAATATCAAGTTTACAAGCAAATGCACAGGAGATAAAAGAGTTAGTAGTACCTGTATCAATTAAAGCTTTGGTAGAAGTATCATGAATAGAAAACATACCTTGTATAAGAACGGGAGTAGGGAGAGCACCAGGTTCATCTAGGTGATACACACGACCCTGTGCTACAGGTTTGGCCATGTCCTTTGGTCGCTGGGGATAGTCCTTTATAAGATGTTGGGGGCTTTCGCACTGATAGCAGACGTGATTGATATGCCGACAAGGTAGGTCATCATGCGAGCAACCACAATACTGACATAGCTGGGTAGGTCGGACAAGTTGTCTAGTTGGTGGAGACAAGGCAGGGGGAAGGGAAACTCTGATTCGTTAATCAAGGTGGCTACTTACTGGGTCGGATAATCTTCTTCTAGGTTATTGGGGTTGTTGTTCTTGAGTATGGACTTGGGTAATGCATTGATGTTTGGCTGAGATGATGTCTTCAGCCAACTGGACATGTTTTGGCACCTTTGTATACGAGCTGGATCTCAGCACCGCAATCCGATCATAGATGTCAGCACTAAAGCCTTTTGAAAAGTTCCTAACTTTATGACTTTCAGGGGTGACCATTAGAGGGGCAAACCTAGAAAGTTGGACAAAACGGGCTGCATACTGGGCAACCGTCAGATTTCCTTGTGGAGATCCTAAAATTCCTCCTCTTTCTTTTCTCGAACATAGGTAGGAAAAAAGTTGTCAAATAATGAATCCATGAAAATCTCTCAGGTGGTAGGGATAGATAGGACTTCCTTCTTAAGTTGCCACTAATGTTCTGCTTTACCATTTAGCATAAAAGCTGCTAAGGGAACCTTATGTTCCGCAGTCATGTCTAGGATAGAGAAAAACTTCTCTATCTGTAGAATTCAGGCTTCAACTACTAAGGAGTCAGGGCCACCTTCAAAATGTGGCGGGTTAAGCTTCTAAAATCTGCTATGCTATGAGAAATGGACCTCTATGCTATTAGGTATTCTGGGGCAGGGAGTGGACAAGGGTTGGCTTGATTTTGTCCTACGGTTGTAGATAATCCTTGGATGGCTCGGAAGAGTTCAGAAAATTCAACCCTGGTTGGAGGATCCTGGGCTTTGGGTCTCTCGGTACACTCTATAGATAGTCTTCCTCACGTCATTCCTATAAAAGAAAGGAAGACACAAGTTGATGGTCTAATTTGGAAAAAAGACACATTCTTCCTGGGTATTCTAAGGGTCTTTCTACCTACGACCTCAGTTATAAGGGATTTGGTCCGCGTAACCTGTTCTGATACTATATGTGACATCTCAAATACTAATTAAAGCATATGGGTGTTAAATATAAAAATAGATTACGAGTGCATGATAAAAATTACATGCAGCGGAGCAAATTAATACAAACCCCTTACAAATATATTAGTTCCAATTTTATACATATAACTGATGTCAGAAGTGGCTGCAAAATACAATGTCAAAATACAAAAGAGGGTCACTTCTTTCATTATACTATTGGATTTATCAGAGTGCGGGGAAGATCATGCACTAAAGGTTTACGGATCCACAGGATCCTCATAAACTTCAATGGGTAGATCAACTGACGGTCCTCATTATTTTCCTCATCTACGGGGGCATAGAAAGAGTGAATTTCATATACTCAGTAAGAAAAACAACATTTAGATAACACCGTAAGGTTTTAAAAGGTGAATAATTCTAACATAAATACTTACCATTGGGTTACATCGTAAACTTATCTTGCCTTATGAAAATAATTTATTCATTAAAGAAAAACATCATGTTATAGTCAACAATCAAAATAAAACACACAGCATACTTAATAATAGAGAAAATTAAATAAATCATGAAATGCTTGGAGTCTCGTGTCAAGCTTTGCGAAGTCGTTACGACTTCCATCTCTGAAGCAAATATAGATAACAACAATTTGTTCAGGCACATTTTTAGCTTGCCAAACCATGACACGATTTATGACCATAGTCGTACCAACCATAGTGGTCCTATCCTATATTATATGGTCACGATAATACTTAGCCAAAGGTGACCCCTAACAAATATTTGCATCACCACTCTAGTCAGAAGGTACGTCATCATCCACAGGGAGTAATACTCTTACATCTTTCCAAACCAGATGGGGGAGGGAAAAAACAGATGGCCCGAATGGGGATAGAGAAACAGATACCCCTCAGAAATAAAAATCTTAATGAGACACTTGATGCACTATGCATGTTAATACAGATACATACTTCAAACCATTCATGCTTCATTCCACTTTTTTTCTGTTCTTCTTTATTTTTCAAATAACCTTACCTATTTCATATTATTTTAATTACATGCAAATCACCAAATGTCTATAATTCACATAACATGCCTGAAATCAAGAACAATTCAACTAATTAAGCCTACTAACACAAAACATGCAAAATAGGCAAAATCACATAATTATTAATTTAATTTTTTTTTTCGAAAAATACTCCTTAAGACGTTTAAAAAAATATTAAATTCCTTACCAAAACTTGATAATTTCTTATAAACCGTTCTTCTTCTCATCCTCTCGTTCTCTCTCTAGATCTCTCTTTTTCTCTCTATCTTAAAAGGCGGAAGAATGGAAGTGAGGAGAAAATGGGAGGAAGGGCCCCTATTTATAGAAAGTGAGAGCCTTTGGATTTGCACCAAGTGGCAAAATCCGGTGAAGAGAGAGAGTAAAAAGATATTTGGCACAAAAAATAGAGGAAAAATACCTCTTCCACCAGCGACGACGCCACAAGCGGTGACACGTTGCCCGAGGTGGGTGGTAATAGACTGCCCGAGGTGGTAGTGGACTCACCTCCCAACTCACGCTACAAGCGTCGAGCTATCCTACCTCGCACTGAGGCGTCGCGCACACAAGCCTAGCCTGCTGGCCCAAGGCATGCACGCCTATCTACGTAGGTCTGCTCTATGGACTATGTTTGCCTATCTGCGCGCGGCAAGACACTCGCGTAGGCCTATCCTCTTTGCCGCGCGGGATGGGATGCGCCCAATGCGCACATGTCCTGCACCTGTCACACGCGAACATGCACGCACAGCGCACAGGCACCCACGCAGGCAACCCATTCCCGCGAGATTTTTCCTCCCTGTTTTCCCTCAAAATCGTTTATTTTAAAAAATGATGATTAAATAATTAAATCAAAATAAATAAATATTGGCATAGTTTATGAATTACGATAATAAGCTGCGGAATAAAATAAATGAGTTCAGTGTGCCTTTACAACTCGAGTAATTAGGGTTTTTCAAATACAAATTAAGCAGAGTAGTGAGTGAGGTGTTGCACATATACGATAATCATATCCTGCTCAGATGATCATGGCAGTATGATCGACAAGTACATCACGATTGGTTCAAGAATCAATACTCTTTATGTCTAAATGGCCTAAAACATATTTTGACATCTCTATCCCTAAAGAAGGTTTATACGAATCAAATCAAAACCAAGAAATATTTTGAAAAATATTCAAAACAAAAAAAAAAAGAAAAAAAAGAGGCCAAAAAGAAAAAAAATGGCCCACTGAGAGAAAAAAAAGGCTAAAAAAAATAAAAAAGGTCCACTGAGTATAAAGAGGCCCAAAAGAAAAATAAAGAAGGCCCAATGAGAGAAAGTGAGAAATAGAAAAGAAAAGAGTGTTTATATGTGAGGGAGAGAGAAGTGAGGAGAGCAATCTGTAAGAAGTAAAGCTTAGTTATACTTCGGTACGAGGAATCTTATCTAAATTTTTCTGACCTTAACACTTCGTTGCCTACTTATGTTCTCTCTCTTTTGTAGGAATATGAAGATATGTTACCATAGGAGATTTTGGATGGTCTACCACCGTACAAGGGTTTGAACATCAGATTGACTTTATCTCTGGAGCTTCAATTCCCAACCGCCCAATCTATCAAAGTAATCCTGAAGAGATAAAGGAACTTCAGCGGCAAGTGAAGGAGTTTTTAGGAAAAAAGACATGTAAGAGAAAGTTTGAGCCCTTGTACTGTTCTAGTTTTACTTGTGCCTAAGAAGGATGGCTCTTGGAGGATGTGTGTGGATTATCGAGCCATCAACAAAATTACAGTAAAGTATAGACACACTATTTTTAAGTTAAATGATATGTTGAATGAATTGAGTGGATCTACTATTTTCACTAAGATAGATCTTAAGAGTGGATACCACCAAATTAGGATGAAACTTGGAGATGAGTGGAAAACTGCCTTTAAAATGAAGTATGAGTTATATGAGTGGTTAGTATTGCCTTTTGGGTTATCAAATGCCCCTAGCACCTTCATGAGACTTATGAACTATGTTTTATGACCTTTTCTAGGTAAATTTGTGGTAGTTTACTTTGACGATATCCTGATTTACAACAAGTCTTTAGAAGATCACCTTCAACATATCAAGTCTATCCTTGAGGTCCTTAAGGAAGAACAGTTGTAGGCTAATGCTAAGACATGTACCTTTTATAGTGGAAAATTAATTTATCTAGGGTTTATAGTTAGTGCATAGGGCATTAAGGTGGATGAGGATAGGTGAAAGTAATCATAGAATAGCCTATTATGACATTAGCCAGTGAGGTAAGGAGTTTCCATGGTTTGGCAAGCTTCTACCGCAAGTTTGTTGGGGATTTCAGTTACATAGTAGCACCATTGAATGAACTGATAAAGAAAAATGTAAAATTTATATGGACTGAAAAACAAGAGCAAGCTTTTACTTTATTGAAAGACAAATTATGTTATGCACCTATTTTAGCTTTACTTGACTTTAACAAAATTTTTGAGCTAGAATGTGATACTTCAAGCAGTGGTATAGGAGCAGTTTTGATGCAGGAAGGGCATCCCGTAGCTTATTTAAGTGAGAAACTTGGTGGCACACTGTTAAACTACTCAACCTATGATAAGGAGTTATACGCCTTGGTGATAGCATTAGATGTATGGTAGTACTATTTATTGCCAAAGGAGTTCGTGATCCACACAAACCATGAATCCCTAAAACATCTGAAGGGTCAAGGTAAACTCAACCGTCATCATGGTAAGTGGGTTGACTTCATAGAATCTTTACCCTATGTAATCAAGTATAAACAAGGTAAGCATAATATTGTTGTTGATGCATTATCTCGCAAGTATGCTTCAATTTCTACACTTAACTCCAAGTTTTTAAGATTTGAACATATTAAGGAGATGTACTCTGATGATAATAATTTTTTCACTATTTATCATACATGTGAGCATTCTACATTCCATAAATTTTATAGGTATGATGGTTTTCTCCTTAAGGATGGTAAGTTATGTGTGCTTAACTATTCACTTAAGGGATTGATTGGGCACTTTGGGGCAGCTAAAACTCTAGATATATTGAATGAGCATTTTTATTGCCTAACATGAGGAAAGATGTTGAGCGCATTTATAGTAGGTGCATTGCATATAAGCAGGTCAAATCTAGAATTCTACCTCATGGATTATACACACATTTACATATGGCTACAGTACCTTGGATAGATATATCTATGGATATTGTATTAGGATTGCCTAAGACAGGAGAGGTAGTGATAGCAAGCATATTTGTTGTCATTGATAAATTTAATAAGATAGCACACTTTATTGTATGCCCTAATATTGATGATGAGATAAATATCGTAAACCTATTTTTTAGGGATGTTGTGAGACTTTCATGGCATTCCTAAGACAGTTATGAGTGATAGGGATGTAAAATTCCTTAGTCACTTTTGGAGAGTTTTGTGGGGTAAATTAAGAACTAAGTTGTTATTTTCTACTGCATGTCAGCCCCAAATTGATGGTCAGACTGAGATAGTTAATAGGAACTTAGGATCTTTGTTGAGAGCTGTAGTTGACGGAAATTTGAAAACATGGGAGGATTGTTTGCCTATGGTAGAATTTTCATATAATAGGAGCATTCATACCTCTACAAGATTTTCTTCTTTTGAGATATTTTATGGTTTTAATCCTTTAACTCTGCAGGATCTCACACCTTCACTTTTGCAAGAAATTTAGGATACTAATGGTCAGCGAAGAGTAGAACTTGTTAAAGCCATACATGAAAAGACCACACAACATATCTAGAAAAAGAATGAATCATATGCACACCACACCAATAAAGGAAGGAAACGAGTAGTTTTCCAACCTGGCGATTGGATATGAGTTCATATGTGAAAGAAAAAATTTCCTAATCAGCAAAAATCCATGTTGGACCCCCGAAAGGATGGACCTTTTCAAGTTCTAGAGTGTATCAATGACAATGCCAACAAAATTAATCTCCCAAGTGAGTACGGTATATCTACTACCTTTAATGTTTCTGACCTTTCCCTTTTTGAAGAGAGAGGGTTATGTGAGCAAGGAGAGGGAAAATAATTTCTCTAAAGGTATAATCAACCAAGAGGGAAGACTTCTTCCTAAATCATGTGATATCTTAAAGGAAGATAAAATCAAATCTCATTCTTTAAAGAATTAAATCCCACGGTTTAGGAAATATATGGGTGACCTCTTTGCTCTTTTAATATCCAGCCTTATTTAACCATATTTACTTCCCCTAATTCCTCCACAAGTAATCAAATTATTCTAATTTAAAAAGAGAATATCCTATCTAGCCTATTATAGTCAAAGTCTTCTTAATTTTCATTATTTTCTCATTCAAGACAAGACTTAATTTTCTTGTAATTTCTACCATTAATTTAGGAGATTTATTTCCTTGAATGCATATGACCTACTCTATAAATAGGTCTTCAATTCACAAATATAATCATTAAAGTTCGAGAATAATAAAACTAAGAAATTTTAGTTTTCAACTAGTTAGGTTTTTTCAACCTTTTTGTTGAATAGGAATTGATTCAACTTCTCAAGGTAAATCCTTGTGGCATTTTATCAATCTCTCTTTAATTGATTTCATTTATCAAGGTTACGTCTTGTGGTGTTCAATCAATTCAAGTCATTATCCCAATTACCTTGGTTGACATTCACGTGTTGAATGTAAGTCAAGTAGGGAGAATTTGTTTAGGTTTTTATGATTCTGAATACTTATGTTATATGCAAAGTTCTTGATCACGTTAGTTGATTTTGGGTTTCGCATTATTTGGTATCAGAGTTTAAGCTCGAGATAAGTCTTACTATCTTGCATCTTTTATCCTTACATATTTTTTTTCTTCTTCACATTAAAAAAAAACATATCTTGTATCCTTTCTTACGCATATAAAAACACAAAATATCATTTTTGTTTTGTTTTTCTTGCACTCTAGTTTTTTGTCTCTCATTGTGCTTTTGTTCCATTATATCTCTAAGTAACTAATTGTACCCTAATTACTTAACATCATACATAAAACACACATTATCTTCATCTGTGTGTTTGAACTCTTACTTTTGTTATAGTTCTACCACTTTCTTTTCGTAGGATTTCTTGAAGTGTCATAAACAAACTTGATTCAAAGAAATTCAATTCTCACATTCAACTTAAACGAAGGAGATTGAGTAAGACATAAGGAGTAAAATATATGAGAAAGTGTTATTTTTTTACTAACTATTCCTTGCAGATTTTCACAATGACCTTATACAACATTTCAGTCAATGACATTTTCTCAAAGAAAGCAGAATTGGTGAAAACCCAACATAAGAAGTGTCTAATTTGAAGACAAATCATTTTTGAAGAGGGAGGGGATGATGTGAGCAAAGAGAGGGAAAATAATTTCTTTAAAGGGAGAATCAACCAAGAGAGAAGACTTCTTCCTAAATCATGTGATATCTTAAACGAAGAGAAAATCAAATCGCATTCCATAAAGAACTAAATCCCACGGTTTATGAAAAATGTTGGTGGCCTTTTTGCTCTTTTAATGGCCAGCCTTAATTAACCATATTTACTTCTCCTAATTTCTCAATAATTAATCAAAATATTCTCATTTAAAAAGAGAATATCTTATCTAGCCTATTATATTCAAAGTCTTCTTAATTTTCTTATAATTTCTACCATTAATTTGGGATATTTATTTCCTTGTAATACATATGACCTACTCTATAAATAGGTCTTTAATTCACAATTATAATCATTGAAGTTTAAGAATAATAAAACTATGAAGTTTTAGTTTTCAACTAGTTAGGTTTTTTCAACCTTCTTGTTAAATAAGAATTGATTCAACTTATCAAGGTAAATCCTTGTGGCATTTTATCAATTTTTTTAATTGATTTCTAACTTATCAAGTTCATACATGTGGCATTTTAATCAATTCAAACTATCTAAATTAATTTGGTTGACATTCACGTGTTGAATGTAGATCAAGTAGGGAGGATTTATTTAGGGTTTAAAGATTCTATTACTGATGTTATATTCAAGGTTCTTGATCATGTTAGTTTATCCTAGGATCCGCGTCAATAGGGATGATATGAGCATGGACCTGGATCAAGTTGGCATAAAGGATATCTCACTACCTAGTGGGCCCATTACAAGGGGGAGAGATAAAAGATTACAACAAGCCTTCCAACTTTTTATCCAAACATGGATCAATGAGGAAGATGGGTTTGTACCCATTAAAGAAGCCCAAGAAAAGAAGACAATAAAGCCATTAACCCAAGGGTATAATAGTATATACTATTCACCCCAAGTGCAAGAGAGAAATAAGCAAGAAAGGGAAAATTTCTGCAAGACATGGAAAAAGAAAATTCCCATGAGATATTATTTCCTAATTAGGTGGAAAATCTTCACAATTAAAGATTAGCAAATATGAGAAATTGCTCCTAAATTACAAGCTATCTTGAGAAAGAGGAAAACTGCTTAAATACCAAATCTCGCGAAAAAGGAAAATACTTGAGAAAGAGGAAAATATCTTGGCAGAATTTTTTCTCTTAAATCAGCCACAATTAATTAAGATATTCCCTATCCAAAAAGTTTTTCTCATAAGGAAATCATATATCCCTATTTTAGTGGTAATTTTTTAATTTTTGCTAGTTTTCCATTTATCTAGATTTAATTTCCAACGTATTTTCTACCATTATTTTGAGATTATTTTCTCCTCATTATTCGTATGACCTACATTATAAATAATCCTTCAATTCAGGGTTGTAATTCAATTCAAAATTTTCAGCTTATTAATAAAATTCAGGTATTCTTGTTTTAAACTTCTAAGATTTCTAGAGTGAGTAAATGGATCTTCGACCGACTTGTTGTGCTTGGAATTGAGAACACTTGTCGAGGCAAGTCTCGTGACATCTTTTTAATTCTATTCTTTATTTATTTCACAGTTATCTTGGTTTTCACTCCCTTATTGAGTGGGGTTCAAGTAGGGAGGGTTTACTTAGGTTTTGAGTTTATGGTTGTTTATGTATATGTGAAATTTTAGATTCTGTTGTTGATCCCAAGTTCCACATCAAGAAAGCTATCAATTATAGTTTGAGTCTTAGCACTGTCGGACATTCCCACACCTCATTACAAATTGAGAAAATTATTCTGACCCTTGAGGACATGCTACACGCTTGTGTTATGGATTTCAATAGCTGTTGGGACCAACATCTGTCCCTTTATGAGTTCACTTACAACAATTATCACCAGCCTAGCCTTGGTATGGCTCCCTTCAAGCCTATCTATGGTAGACCCTATCGATCCCCAACACATCACAATGAGGTTAGAAATAGTCGCCTTTTTGAGTAGGACTATGTCCATGGAGTTATTGCAAAGTTTAACACAATTCGAAGACACCTCCTTGTGCTATGAGTCGCCAGAAGAGCTACACGAACAACTGCAGATGGCCCTTGAAATTTGCAGTCAATGACCACATCTATCTTAAGGTTTTTCCATGCAAGGCAAGATGGCATGACGGGCAGATAATAAGACTAAGTCCTTATTTCGTCGGATCCCTAAAAATTTCAGAACGGATAGGCCTCGTAGTATACCGCCACACTCTGACCACCAAGAATGCTACCTTGCACAATGTCTTCCATATCTCCATGATTTGTAAAAACATCCACAACCCATCCCATATCATTTTGTGCCCGAGAGCCCCTATTTTATCATGTTGAATATTTATGCACCTAGGTTTTATAAAGATAATTATTTTTCATACGATTTAATTGCTCCATTCCGTGATGAACTCTAAGGTAAAGGTATACGAGCTTTATTCAAAATGCTTATACTTTAAACTTTAATCGTGTGATTTCAAATACTATTTCTCTTACTGAATTTTCATGGAACTCACCCTTAATCCATGCCCCCCCCCCCCCCCCCAGGTGTTAAGGAAGTTAAGGGCTCGTTCTCTGAGTCACCTCTTGAAGTCCACCTAGACCCAGTTCCAGACTCTTGATAGTACTCTAGGACATAATTTGAGTGTAATAGTTACCCCACACTCTGATGAGGCATCCTCTAAGGAGCCTATCTTATATTACATTACCATCTTATGGCCTTATTGTAGGGAACCGAACTTATAAGGTTATAAAGGATCTCTAAATTCTGCTTCAATATAAAAAAATTTATTGTGCACTCGAAATCTATTAAGTTTTCTATGTCTCATTTTACCTTACGAGTATTTGGGATTTTTTTAATTATCACGATACCCATTCCCCCCACCTCTCCTACAGAAACAAAAACCCTTTTTCTTTACCCTAATCTGAACCTTCCCTTCCTCGTTTATAACCTCTACCCCAACCTAACTCCCTCCACTCCAAACATCAGATGACCAAACTAATTAAGACAAAGAAAGTTTTCCCCATATATGGCCAGTTAAAAAACAAATACTAATCTGGTGGTGAGACGACAACATAAACACAATCACCACTATTTACACCCCAACACTAAGCAGAATAAGAGGAACAAGCTACGACCCATAGTGCGAGTGGCTCTAAGATGGTGGGCCAACGTCGTAGCCCTATAATCGACATGCTTGACTCTCCCTCCAACGAGTGAAATCCTCTAAACCCTAAAATGAGCCACGCAAGCAACCAACCAGCAATGTAAAAGCCCAAGCCTAAAGAGACTTCAACTAAAGACATAAAAGCCAAACGATCCTAAAAGAGTCAAAAAGTGGAAGCGTGTCCTCCCACTTACTGAATCCAAGTTACGCGAGCACCTCACTTTCTAGAACAGTTTAAAAAAGGAATGGTATGGGAAGTCTATAAACTTCTCATCGTCCCAAGTAAATTTGTTCATACCCCACCTTTGAAACCCTAAAAATTAGGAAAGGTATCTTTACACTAATTCAAAGCATCGGTTCGGCATTTTCCTTCGAGGTCGATGTGCCTGCATATATGGAACTAGTCAAGGAGTTTTACATGACCTTCAAGTTTTAGAAACTTGACAACTTCACTCTTCGCACACCTAATTTGACTTCTTTTCATTTACTGGGCAAATGTTTTAATTTTTCCATTGCTTGTGGTGGGCTTCTCTGAATTCAAACTGTGACTTTTGTGTTGATTTCGATGCTACCACTGTGTATGCTCAATTATGGATAATCCACGAGATATCTTTGACCCTAGTAAATTTAAGGACCTTTATCTGCATGACCCATGCATGAAATACTTTTGTATGTTCTTAAGTTACTTTTTTTTGGTCGAAAATATGTACCCCGTGTCCTCTCAAAAACTAAGCTATACTTCTATGGTGTATGGTTAACAAGAAAAGAGTCAATCTAGGTTTTTCGTTCATCTCTCAGTTTTTTAAAGTTATTTCTTTTACAAGGCCACTAATCCTAAGATCAATCATCACCGAAATTGCCCTCTTCATCACTACTTTTGATATGGAGGAAACTGACTTGCACATTACTTGCCCTCAAACTATTTTGGACTTCGGCTTCTTGGATAACATGGGATTGCTGCACCTTAAAAACAGCATCCCATGCTTTGCCTCTCCTGGACCACTCATACTTAACAATATGCTAGTGTATAATAAAAAGAAAGAGCACATAGAACCAGCTGCCACAGAACTTACACTGGCGAGTATCCATCAATTTCTGGAAGTGGTATTACTGCATGTTCAAAAGATAGATGGACACTTGATTCACCTCGAGAATTTGACCCACTAGTTGTTAGAAAGAGTTGAGGAGCTAGCCCAATCAATAGCATAAATAGTGAAGGGTGCTCCTCGCCCCAAGACTAAAGGATGCTTTCATTGTGCCCCACCCCCAAGTCATGAAACCAAAGGAGTTACTATGTTCCTTTATATTTCTTTTATGTCACTACTCATTTTCTCTACATCACAATGGGAACAATGTGTAGTTTAAGTGTGGGGGAGGGACATACTGCATTTTTAGGTTTCCTTTTTATATTTTACTACATTATCTTTATTGCATTAAAATTTTTCTCATGACATTTACTGATGCACACCACGAAAATAGTTTTTAACAGTTTTTAACCCCATCTTTTCACTACTATCTTAGTTATTCCTAAAATAACTCAATTATGATATTTCAAGAATAAAATTGCATTTACTGTAATCTTCTAGGATTATTTGCTTGTTTTTCATCTTTTCACATCATGAGTAATCTTTGATTAAGTATCTTAACATAACTTGTTTAGGAATTGCCTTTAATTAATTTTCTCTTGTCATTAAGTGAATGTCGATACTTAGGAAACTCCACTACAACTTGTCTAGATTTGTTTGTGTAATAACCCTAAAGTTCATGGCTAGAGATTTAAAAAACCTTTGACTATGAGAACTATAAATAATAATCTACTCCTCTAGTCAATTGAATATGAGTAGTACTAGTAGTCACGTGAAATTGTGACCAACTTAGTAACCAGGTACATTCATCACAAATGTTTATCCTCACATCTAAAGGTTTATGACATTTCAAGTAAGCAATAAAAGTCCTTGAATTAGTTACAAGTAAATTTTTTGTTCTAGCATGAACTAATTGTATGAGATTCTTATATCGAGACAAGTTTGGTGTGACTATTATACTGGGTACTAGCTGTTCTTCTCTATAAAAAATAGATGTATTCAAAAATTACAAACTTTTTCATTTTATGCTCGGATACTAGTCAAAGAAGTTGTTCATTGCTGTGATTCCCTTAAACTCAAACCTAGGAATTACTAATTGACGGTTATTTTTACAATCCAAGGATTGAGATTTAACATATGAGTTATGAGGGAATGGTTGGGGACAGTTGGGTTGAGGGTGAAAGGTTGAGAATTATTGAATTGTATTGTGGGGTGCTTGAGGACAAACACAAGATAAGTGTGGGAGAGTTTGATAGTGCGCTTAAATAACAGCTTTATCATCATTTTGGAATGTGTAATTGAGCTGCTTGCTATCTAATTTAGATGATTTTGCTGATTTTGATGAAGGCTATGAGGTAAGAATCAAATTCAAAAAAGTAGTGCAATAGAGCAAATTTTGTGCAAAGGTAGTCGTAGTTCTAGTATAAGCCTCAAGTAAATCTTATTCCTTAGCAGGGGAAGCAGATCTCAGTTCGCATCGAATCGAGCCTTGGGCAAGACTTACACTCTTATGGCAATAGAAAGCATCAGTTGATGTATAGATAACCCTTCGGTAAAGCTAACAACTTAGCAGCAATAGCAAGTACCAAATCGTGCATAGGCAAGCTTTGAGGAAGGCTTCAACCCTAGCGACAACAGCAAATACTGATATCTTTGCATGATTTCAAATTTAAAAGAATATTCCATTTTTACCTGGAATCAGGATACCAAATCAAGCAAAAAAATGATTTTGGAAAGTGGAAAAAAAATTGTGATCATCGAGGAAAATCCTATCTTCACAAGAGGAAACCTTGGTCCTCTCAGCCTTTAAATATGAAGAAAATAGAGGAAAAGGGAGCTACCAATAATAGCAGCAAACTTTGCCATCCTCGATCATTCTTTTTGTATTTTCTTGAGTAAACATAGAAATAAACTGATGTGTATTGAGCTCACTATTAGCGGCTGACCAAGTAGAATTTTCAGGTAGAGATGTAGTTGAGGTTTAAGTTTGCAATGTGAGATCTAACTATTTTTATTTTCGTTCTTGCTTAAACTTAAGTATTTATATATCTCTCTACACATCCTATTATTGTTGTTTGTTGTTCGTTTAATAGGGCCCGTTGAGCATATAGCACAGCAGCATACTGTCATTTAAAACTCCTAAATTCGTAATTGTCTAGGTTGTCTTGAGGTTAGTAGTGAATTGGTTTCATACTAAGAGGATATATAATCTAGTTTGAATAAATCATGTGGTTGAATTCATTGACTAGAATCAGATCTTTCTAAATGTTAATGTTGTTAGTAAACTAAATTGTAGGAGCATTTTTGGGTTTATTTATTAACAAGAATTAACTAATAAGTGTCTCTTAGTTAATATAGCATTAAGGAAATATTAGTTGTTAAGAGCATTTCCAATAATTAGAACTAGTTTATTAAAGGTTGATGAGAATGATCATTGCATCGATGATCAGTCTTATAACTAGAATTAGAACTACTTCTTTAGTTGGAACCTATTCATAACTGTTTACAACCTTGTTTAATTACTAAAAAGAATTTTCATTTTTTTTATTTTAAGCTTCATTGATTTATTTTAATTAATTATATTATCCCAAGAACAAAAACACTCGAGCTTTTGCTTTTACTACTGGCCATAAGAAAAAATAGGTTCTCAATTTCCTAAGGATTTGATCCCATTTGCTACTATTACAAGCCTCGATTTGTTATTAGAATAGAAAATTATTTTTGGTGGATTCAGTAACTGTAAAAAGGTAATACACCAAATATTGATCTTCCTGTTTCTCACATGAAGCTTCCACCTTCTGTTTTGGAGGCACCAAAGGTGGAGCTGAAACCACTACCTAAGCAGTTGAAGTATATGTTCTTGGAAGAAGGAGAGACCCTTCTGGTAATAATCTCCAACAAGTTGAGTAGAATAGAAGAAAAGTTAATTAGAATGCTCTGGGAGCACAAGAAAGTGGTTGAATGGACTATTACTAATATTAAGGGGATATTACCTTCTATGTGTATGCACATAATACTATTAGAGGAGGATAGTAAGCCAAGTACGCAAACACAAAGGCGTCTGAACCTGTCTATGATGGAGTTTATAAAGAAAGAAGTCCTAAAGCTCCTTGATGTTGGGGTCATCTATCTAATTTTAGATAGCAAATGGGTAAGTTTGGTGCCAAAGAAAATAGGGATATTGGTGGTTAAAAATCACGATGGTGAGTTGGCATCCACTAGAGTGCAGAATGGCTAAAAGGTATGCATAGACTATAGAAAGCTGAATGCTTGCACTAGAAAATATCACTTTCTCCTTCCTTTCATTGATCAGATGCTAGAATGGTTGGTTGGCTGAACACACTATCGCTATTTAGATGGCTATTCAGGTTTCTATCAGATTTGAGTTGCACCCAAAGATCAAGAAAAGAAAACTTTCACATGTTCGTTTGGCACTTTTGCTCACAGGAGGATGTCATTTGGCCTTTACAATGCCCCATCTACATTCTAGAGATGTATGGTCAGTATCTTTTCTAATTTTATGGAGAGTGTAATAGTGGTTTTCATGGATGATTTCACGATTTAAGGTAATTTCTTTGATTAATGCCTCACCAACTTCACAAAAGTACTTAAACAATGCCTTGAGTCTAACCTTGTCTTGAACTATGAAAAGTGTCATTTTATGATAGATCAGCGATTAATATTAGGACATGTGGTGTCTTCAAAAGGGATAGAAGTGGACAAAGCAAATGTTGATATGATTAAATCCCTACCTTATCCCACGAGTGTGAGGGAGATGTAGCCTTTTCTTGGACAGGTAGGGTTCTAGTGGCGCTTCATCAAGGACTTCTCCAAGATCACCCAACCATTATGTCGGTTTCTACAAAAGAAAGTGATGTTCGAATTTGATGCATCCTGGAAGAAGGCATTTGATATACTCAAAGAGAAGCTGGTGACAACTCCAATCATGCGGCCACTAAATTAAGAGCTGCTATTTGAAATTATGTGTGATACCAGCAACCAACCCGTGGGTGTCCTTAGGCAAAGGGTAGGCAGGGACCCGCATGTGATCTATTACACCTCAAAAACTCTTGACAGCACTCAGATTAACTATTCGACTACAAAAAAAGAGCTCTTAGCTGCTATATTTACCTTGGGAAAATTTTGTTCCTACTTGCTTGGTATTAAGGATTTCAAACCATGTAGCTTTGAAGTACCTACTCAAGAAAAAAGAGGCAAAACTGAGACTAATTCGATGGATACTCCTACTACAAGAGTTTAACTTGGAAATATAGTATAAAAAGGTTGTGAAAAACCTTGTCGCTGACCACCACACGTGCTTGTCACTAAGTGAAGAGCCATTACCACTAAAAGACGACTTCCCATATGAGTATCTTTTCTCAGTCCGATAATCAACACCATGGTATGCTGATATTGTCAACTATTTAGTCACCAATATACTTTTAGACAAATTGTCCAGAACAAAGAGAGATAGGATCAAGCGGGATGTCAGATATTATATCTAGGATGACCTACTTATGGAAACACTGCACAAATCAGATCATCTGATGTAGTGTCTTTGAATTAAAAGTCCCATTTATCCTTAACTTCTAACATTTTTATGCTTGCAGAGGACATTTTGGCCTTCCTTATTTCATGATGCATATGTGTATTATAAATTCATACTTGAGAAAACAATCAATCCTAATAGGAAGGATTGGAGCTTGAGGCACGATGATGTTTTATGGGCTTAATGGACGGCTTTTGAAACTCCCATAGAAATGTCATTATTGAGCTAGAGCACACAGTTTATTGGGCAATCAAAAGCTACAACATGAAGCTTGAAGAAGTTGGGGAGCAGAGGAAGCTATATCTGCAAGAACTTGAAGAAATAATAAATGATGCTTACAAGAATTTAAGAATTTATAAAAAGAAATGACCAGGGCTTTCTATGATCGGATGATCTCCGGAAAATAATTCTCTATAGGACATAAAGTCTTGCTTTATGATTCTCACCTAAAGTTATTCCAGGGTAAAACTACGCTCAAGGTGGTTAGGTCCCTTTGTTGTCACTAATACATTTCCTCATGGTGCGGTCAAGATCCGAAGCTTTGATAACTACAAAATCTTCAAAGTGAATGGTCATTAGCTAAAGCCCTTATGTAAAGGATTCTCTGCACAACAAGTCAAATAACTCACCTTGAGCATTCTTAAAGAAGAAGACTAACAAAGCTGACAGTGTCTAGCCTAGGATAATAAACAAGGGCGCTTAATGGGAGACAACCCATTCAGTTTTCTTTTGTGTTTTTTATTTTGAATTCTGGTTATTTCCAAAAAAATTGAATTCATGAAATTTTATTTATCATAACTGAAATTTTTAATCAATCATATATCACCAATGGAAAGGCCACGCACACATCCATTGAGCTTTCTATATGGAGTGTTTGTATAAGTCTTGCCCAAGGTCTACACCAATTCCTCAAGGGTATTTGCATAACCCTTGCCCAATGCTTAATCATATATTTTATCAGAGTACTCACATAAACCTTGCCCAAGGGGCACACCAATTACTTGTGCTTTACCCAAGGCTTATGTCACATTGATACTTGGGATTTATCGTGAGGTGCTCGCATAAGCCTTGCCCAAGGTTTATGCCATGGTTATATCTGGATTTAATTTTGGGATATTTAGGTAAGCCTTGCCCAAGGCTTATGCCACGGCTATTTGACACCCATTTCAGTTTGTTTGTCCCTAACCCTTTTCTTTTTAATTATCACGATACCCACTCCCCTCCCCCCACTCTCCTACCAAAACGAAAACCCTTCTTCTTTGCCCTAATCTGACCTTCCTTTTCTCGCTTATAACTTCCACCCAATCGAAACCCCCTTCACTCTAAACATCTGATAACCAGACCAATGAGGACGAAAAAAGTTTTCCTCATATACGTCCACTTTATAAACAAACTTTGATCCGTTGGTGAGACAATGACGCAGATAAGTCGCCTTTAGTGGCACCCAAAACCCCAGTCACACTAGAAGAACAAACCCCACCTTGCATTGCAAGTTACTCTGTGAGTGCTGACCAACACAACGACCGCGTTATCAACATACCCAACTCCCCAACCCACAAGCACAATGAACCATACCCCGAAACTGGTCGCACAAGGGAACAAAAAAAACCACAACTGCCCAATATCGAAAAGCTTGAGGGTGAAGACACAGACCCCGTGCGAGCCTAGAAAAGGGTGCGAGTCAAAAAGGGTAAGCATCTCCTACCACCCACAAAATATAAGCTTATGGCTACTTGGACTTCAAAGATAGATCGAAAAAGGACCGATATGGGGAGATCTACAAACTCCCCATCATACTATGTAAGTCTATTCATCACCCCACTCTCGATATCCTGAAAATTTTCCATAATGTACTTACATTAATTTACAGAATTGGTTAGGCCTGTTACTTTGAAGTTGACTACCTTCCCTATGTATAATTAGTTAGGGAATTCTACACCCCATTCCAATTCTAGAAACGCCCCAACTTCAACCTTCATACATCAAACCTGATTTCATTTCACCGTATGAGCAAATGTTTCACCCTTTCTACCACACAGTTTAGCAAAGCCTTGGGCTTTGACTCTGATGCGCCCTATTGTGATTTCGATGATGACTTCAAAGCTGCCTCTGTCTATCGTAAATTTTATGACAACCTTCCCCTTGACACATTCAATCCTAGTAAGTCTGAGGACGTTTACTTAAGCTACCCCTGCATGAAGTGCATCCACCAGTTCATGGCTTACTCCTTTTCAAGGAGAAACGATGCACTAAACATCTTGTCCAAAATAGAGTTATCTTTATGTGGAGTATGGTCCACAAGAAAAAGGTGAACCTCAGCTTTTAGTTTGCCTCCCAACTTACATATGTTATTTCTTTTAAATGACCACTCATCCTAGGTTCCATCATCACCGAACTTGCTCTCTTTAGTACTGAATTTGATATGGAAGAAACTGATATGCACCCCATCTACCCACCAAATCCTCTATACATGGGATTACTGCACCTTAAAGACAGTATTCCCTATTTTGCCTCTCCAAGTTCCATTGTCCCCACGAACATGCAAGTGTATAGCAAAAAATAGGAACATGCGCAACCAAATATCATAGAACCCACACCAGCTGTCATCCATCAAATTCTAGAAATAGTATTATTGCACGTTCAGAAGGACATTGGATTCGTCTCAAGAATTTGACCTGCTAGTTGATGGACAGAGTTCAGGAGCTAGCCCAGTCCGTAGCCTAAGCTTCGAAGGTCAGTCTTCCCTCCAAGACATGAAACTAGGGGAGTTAACCTATCTCTTCTTTTTCTTTCATTTCATTACTCATTTTCTTTGCATCACATTAGAAACAATGTGTAGTTTATGTGTGAGGGAGAGGCATACTTCATTTTTAGATTTCTTTTTGATATTTTGTTATATTATCTTTATTGCATTCAAAATTTTTACACGATACTTACTGCTACACACTTTAGCCTTGTCCAAGGCACACCATGTGACATCCTCAATACAAATTAAGGCATAAAGGTGCCAGATAAAGAAGTAGATTACAAGTGCATGATAAAATTATATACAGCAGAGCAAATTATTACAAATCTCTTACCAAAATATATGACTTCCAATTACACATATATAACTGAGGCCAGAAATGGCAACAAAATACAAAATATCAAAATACAAAAGGCCACTTCTTTCACTATGCGATTAGACTCATCAGAGTGAAATGCACTCAAGGTTTATGGATCCACAGGATCCTCATAAACTTCAAAGAGTAGGTCAACGGTCGGTTCCTCATTATCTTTCTTATTTAGGAGGGGCATGGAAAAGGTGAGTTCCATATATGCAGTAAGGAAAACAGTATTTAAATAATATCGTAAGATTTTTAAAGTGAATAATTATGGGGTCTTTTCTTACCTTATGAAAATAATTTATTTATTAAAAAAAACATCATATCCATCACATCATAGTCACAAGAATCAAATCAAACATCATACTTAACAATAGAGAAAATCAAATAAATCATGAAATACTTATATTTTTTTGTCATGTTTTGCGAAGTAATTTTGACTTCCATATCTAAGGGTAGATACGGATTTTCATCTACCCATGTGGAATGACCAGATCAAATATATAACAGTAATTTGCTCAGGCACATTTCTGGCTTGCCAAATTATGGTATGATCTATGACCACGGTCGTACCAACCACAGTGGTCCTATTAGATATTCTATAGCCACAGCAATACTTAGCCAAAGGTGAACCCTAATAGATATTTGCATCACCACTCTCACAGAGAGTACACCGTCATCTACAAGGAGTAGTCTTCTTACGTCTTTCTAGAGCAGATGGGGGAAGGAAAAATAGATAACCCTCAAATATAAAAAGCCTAACGAAGCACTTGATGCATTATGCATGTCAATACATATAAAAATATTTTTCAGACAATTCAGGCTCATTCCCCTTCTCTTTCTTTCTTTCTCTCTTTTTTTTAATAAATATTTTAGAAAATTAATATCAAATTCAAATTATAATTTACATGCAAATTATCAAGTACCTATAAAATCACATAGCATGCGTGAAATCAAGAACAAATCACTTATTGAACATAAAACATGAAAAACACAAAACACAAACTTCATAATTTGATTTTCTAGCAATGCTCCTTAAGATGTTTAAGGAAATACTAAATTCTTTACCGAAACCTCGAAGTTTTCCTACACCTTTCTTTTTCTTCTTCTTTCCTTTTTTTAGATCACTCCCTTTCTCTCTGAGCTCTTGGAAGATGGAAGAATGAAATGGAAGTAATAAGAAAAATGGAAGAAAGCGGTCCCTATTTATAGAAAATGGGGACCGTTATATTTGTGCCAAGTGGTGAAATCCAGTGAAGAGAGAGAGTGTTGAGTGGAAGAGGAGTGATTTAACGCGATACAACGGTGGTGCAAAAAATGGAGGAAGTATTCCTCCACCGACGACAGCTCTCCAAAAGGCGACGATGGCACACTGCTTGAGGTGGCAATGCGCCTCACCTAGGCCGATCGCGCGCGTTACATGACTAGCCTACAGGCACTAGCCTACCCTGCCATGCGCAAAGCCTACTGCACGAATGACGTGCCCACAGGGTGCGACACCTGGCCCTATCCGCACACGATGCGACTCACGCAGACTGACCAGTCTGCATGCAATGTGATGCACGTGCAGACTAGCTCTATGCCCCGTGCGGATTGGACGTGCGCTCAGTGCGCTCGTCCTACACCTGGTCATGCGCACACGAACGCATACAGCGTGCTACGCCCACGCAGGCAAACCTCTCCCGCAGGCGTTTTCCAGCGGGATTTCACCCATTTCCATTTTCTCCTAAAAATTATTTTTTAAAAATAAAAATAATAATATAAAAATTCAATAAAAATAAAAAAATAAAATAAAGATAAAATAAAAAAATTGAATAATTTAAAATTATGAATTTAAATCACGATTACGATATAAGCTACAAAATAAATTTAAATGAGTTCAAGTGGCATTGAGGTCCGAATAAATAGGTTTTCAGATACAAATCTAGTACAGTGGTGAGTGGAGTGTTACATTCCCCCCACCTTAAAAACTTTAGTCCCCCAAATTTTTTTTGAATAGGTCTGGGAACTTCTCTCCCATCTCACTTTCCCACTCCCACAGCGCCTTTTCTAGAGTGTGTTACCACCACTACCCTTCACCATGGGGATCGTCTTTTTGTGTAAAACTTTTTCGGTCTAATCAAGAATTTCTCCATTTTGGTCCAATCAAGAATTTCCATGGGGAATTCCTCATAAGTCATATCGGCTTGTATCTGTATCTCATTATGAGAAATTATATGAAAAGGGTCAGGATGGTACCTTTTGAGCATGGAGATATGGAAAACAAAGGCAGTACACTACGGGTCTAATATGCTCCATGATCTGAAAAGGTCCCACATAACAGGGGCTCAACTTCCCTTTTTTCCCAAATCGCATTCTTCCCTCATAGGGGAAAATCTTAAGGAAGACTTAGTCTCCCACAGTGAATTTCAAGGGTCTTTTACAATTATCAACGTAACTCTTCTGGCGACTCTGAGTATTAGCCAAGTTCCTACAGATGATTGAAACCTTTTCAATAGTCTCCTATATGTAGTCTAATCCCAAATGACATTGGTTTCTGACTTCACTCTAGCAAGTGGGAGAACGGCAGGGCCTACCATACAAGGCTTTATATAGAGCCATGCCGATACTGGAATGATAACTGTTATTATAAAAAAATTCACACAAGGGAAGATACTCATACCAGTTATCATCGAAGTCGACGATAAAAGTGCGCAACAGGTCTTCCAACATCTGGATAGTGCATTCAGACTGACCATCAGTTAGAGGATGATAAGCAATGCTGAAGTACAATCCAAACCCAAGTACTTCTTAAAAGCTGTCCCAAAAGTGGGAGGTGAATTGAGGGTCTCGATCGAACAAAATGGATGAGGGAACACCATGGAGTCAAACAATTTCATCGACATAAAGGTGGGCTAATTTGCTGGTGGAGTCAGTTGTCCTAATGGGTAGGAAAAATGCAGTCTTGATTAGTCTATCAACGATGACCCAAATAGCATTATGATCAGAATAGGTCCTGGGTAGTTTAGTGACAAAATATATAGTTACATGCTCCCACTTCCATTCTAGAATCGAGAGGCCTTGTAACAAACTCACTGGTGTTCTGTCTTAACTCACTGGCAAGTAAGGCATTGGGAGACGTAGTCAACAATGTCTTTCTTTATTCTCAGCCACCAGTAATGATGCTTTAGGTCCCAGTACATCTTGATACTTTGAAGGCATAGGCGGCCTTGAGAATATCTATCCTAATAAGGACCCAAATTGAGTCCCAAAATCTACTCAACCCATCATCTGATAGTCTGAAATCAAGAAACTTATTAGAAGAGAATTATCAAATTTTTGGTGATTTCTTGGTCTTTGGACTAAGCTTCCCAATCTTCATAAAAAAGTCAAGCAAAGCTCGGATTTAAGCGAGATAGGTACCGTTTCCATAGTGGTTAAGGCGGAATACTTGCATAGCATCTACTAACTTCTAATTGGAGGCCATGGTTTGGGCCAATGCTGCGGACTCTTTTCGACTTAATGCATCAGCGACTATATTTCCTCCACTGGGATAGTAGATGATCTTGCAGTCATAGTCCTTCAGGAAGTCCATCTAGCATCTTCATCTTACGTTCAACTCTCTTTACGAAAAGATGTACTTTAAACTTTTGTGGTCAGTGTAAATTTCAAAGGCCTGACCAAACAGGTAATGATGCCACATCTTCAAGGCAACGATAATGTCCACTAACTCTAGGTTATGATTAGGGTAGTTCTACTCATGGGATTTCAACTGTCTAGATCCATAAACGACCACTTTATAATAATGCATCAAAACGTATCCCAAGCCAATATGAGGCGCATCGCAGTAGACCTGAAATCTTTCAATGTTGTCAGGGAGGATCAACACCGAAGCAAAGATAAGACGATGCTTTAATTCTATGAAGGTTTCACCACATTTATAATTCTTAATAAAAGGTATGCCCTTTCAAGTGAGTCGAGTCAACGTAGTAGCAATCTTAGAAAATCTATCAATGAATCATCGGCAGTAAACTGCCAAGCTAAGGAAACTACATACCTCAGCTGCATTAGTGGATAGGTTCCAGTTGATCACCATTTCAACCTTGGTTGGATCCATGGAAACTCCTTCACTTGAAATCACATAACCAAAAAAGGAAACTCAATCCAACCAAAAGGAGCATTTACTAAGTTTAGTAAATAGTTGGTTCCGATGAAGTGTCCCTAGCACTTCAAACAGGTAGATTGCATATTCTTTCAAGCTCTTAGAGTACACTAAAATGCCATCATGAACACGATGACGTACTGATCTAGTGCATGTTGGAAAATCCTTTTCATGAAATCCATGAAGGCAGCAGGGGCATTAGTTAACTCGAACGGCATCACATTGAACTTGTACATGTCGTATCTACACTGAAAAGCATTCGTCAGAATATCTTTTTCTTTGACTCTCAGCTGGTAGTATCTTGATCTGAGGTCAATCTTGGAGAAGATTGTAGCTCCTTGTAATTGGTCGAAAAGATCGTTGATTCAACATAAGGAGTACTTGCTCTTTATTGTTACGCAGTTGAGTACTTTGTAGTCTATGCATAGTTTGAGGGAGCCATCCTTCGTTTTCAAAAATAACACTAGAGCACCCCAAGAGGAGTGACTAGGGCGAACAAACTTCTAGCCAAGAAACTTAGAAAGCTAGTTTTTCAATTTTATGAGCTCAACATGACTCATGCAATAGGTAGGATCCGAGATTGGTTGTGTTTCAAGAATCAATTCGATAGAAAACTCTATCTCTCATGGGGGAGGTAGACTAGGTAATCTGACTGGAAAAACTCCCGAAAATACACAGCAGGATCAACATCCATATTCCTATTTATTTCAGTGTTAAAGAGAAAAATATATTTTATTACTTTTTCAGAGTTTGCAAGGATATAATTTTACTTTCACAACCAATAATTGCCCTATATTTTTCTAATCAATCTATTCCAAGAATAACGTCAAACCTTGAGAAATCTAAGAATATTAGGTATATAAATATTTCTATTTCTGAAACTTTTATCTTATAATTTTTATATACACAGTGAGCTTCCAATAATCCCCTAGAGGGAGTTTCTATAGGTAATATTTCTTTTAAAGGTTCACCCCTAACATCTAATTTACAAGTAAATGCACAAGAGATAAAAGAGTAGATACCACCTGTATTGATCAAAGCCTTGGCAAAAGTATCATGAATAGAAAGCATAACCTGGATAAGGACAAGAGTGGTGAGGGCACCGAGTTCATCTAGGTGATACACACGACCTTGAGCTACAGGTCTAGCCACATCCCCCAGTTGCTGAGGGTAGTCCTTTATAAGGAGTTGGGTGCTTTTGCCCCAATAGCAGGCGTGATTGATACACTAACAAGGTAATTCACCATGTGAGCCACCACAATGCTGACATGGTTGGGAAGGTCGGACAAGTTATCTAGTAAGTGAAGATAGAGCAGGGAAAAGGGAAACTCGGGTTCATTTATTAGGGTGGCTACTTACTTGGTCAGGTAATCTTCTTCTAGGTTGTTGGAGTTGTTGTTATTGGTTAAGGACTCGGGCAATACATTGGTACCTAATCGAGATGAGATCTTCGGCCAACTAGGCATGTTCTAGCACCTCAACATCATAACCCCATCATAGATATCAGCACGAAGGCCTTTTAGAAACTTCTTAACGTTACAACTTTCGGGAGTGACCATTAGAGGAGCAAACCTAAAAAGTTGGACAAATTGGGCTACATATCAGCTAGTTACCATTAAACTTTCTATTCTAACATAAACTGATTGCATGAAGTTCTTATATCTTGACAAGTTTAATGTGGTTGTTATTCTGGGTGTTGGTTGTTCTTCTTAATGAAAAATAAATATGTTCAGAAAGATCGCAAAACCTTTCCATTTTGTGTTCAGGTAGTGGTCAAAGTAGCCATTCATTAGTGTGATTTCATGAAACTCAAAATTAAAAATTACTAGTTGATGGTTATTTTTACAGTTTCATGATTGAGATATAACATACGAGTTGTGAGGGAATGATTGGGAATATATGGGTTAAAGGTGAAAGGTTGAGAGTTATTGAATTGTATTGAGAGGTGCTTGAGGACAAGCACAAGATAAGTGTGGGGAAGTTTGATAGTGTGCATAAATGACATTTGTATCACTATTTTGAGTGCATAATTGAGCTACTTACTAGCTAAACTAAGTGATTCTACTAATTTTGATGCAGGTTGAGAGATGAGACTCAAATTTAGAAAAGTAGTACAGTAAAACAGATTTTATATAGAAGCATTGTCAGTTCAAGTGTAAGTCTCGAGTAAGGCTTACACCTTAGTGGAAGCAGCAAATCTTAGTTCGTGTATAACCAAGCCTCGAGCAAAGCTTGCACTCTAGTGGTAGCAAGAAAAATTAGTTCATACATAAAAAACCATTGGCCAAGGCTTACACCTTACCGATGATAGCTGATATTAGTTCAATCACAGGCAAGTTTTGGGCAAAGCTTACACCCTTGCAACAACAGTAAATATTGGTGCTTTAATGTATCTTCAAATTTAAAAGAAGATCTCGTTTTTAACTGGAAGTGAAAAATCAAATGAAGTATGGGCTATTTTGAAAAGCAGGAAGGAAGGCCAAAATTATCTAGGAAAATCTTATCTCCACAAGAGGAAACCTCGATCTTCTCGACCTTTAAATAGGAAGTGAAAAAGAGATGGGCAGCAAGTAGAAAAATTAGCAGTAGACTTCATGTCCTTCAATCACCTTTTTTATTATTTCTTCAGGTGATTTAAAACACTTTTTTTAGTGTATCAAGCAAAACATGAACAGCTGAACATTATAATTTCCTGTTAGAGATTTAATTGAAGTTTCAGCTTTGGGATTGTGAGATCAAATTATTTTACTTTCATTCTTATTTACTTTCAATATTTATTTATCTTGCTGTGAATACTACATTGTTGTTTGTTACTTGTTTAACAGGGCCCATTGTACATGTAACATGATAGCATATTGCAATTTAAAACTCCCGAATCCATAATTATTTGGGTTGTCTTAATGTTAGTGGTAAATTAGTGTCAACTAATGGGATATATAATCTAGTTTGAATAAACTATGTAGTTGAGTTCATTGATTATAATCGAGTCTTTCTACCTTTTAAAGCCATTAGTAAACTAAATTTTAAGAGCGTCTCGGGGGTCTCTTGGTTAATATAGGATTAAGGAAAGACTAGTTGTTGGGAATGTTTCCAATAACTAGAATCCCTTTATTGAAAGATGATAAGAAATACCTTTGCATCAATGATCAATCCTACAGGTTGAAACTGATGCTACTTCTTTAACTTGAACTCTCTCATAATTGGTTTTCACTACATTACCTTGCTGAATTATTTTTTGTTCTACATGCTTTGAGTTTTGTTGGACTATTTAATCATTTATTCCAAGTCAAAAACCCCCAGCCTTTACTCATATCATTGGCCATAAGAGAAAATTAGTTATCAATTCACTGTGGACTCAACTCTATGCACCATGTGACACTCCAGAACCCTTAAATATTAATGATGTAATATTGCTCTGTTTTATCTTACAAATTTTCTTTAAATTTGGTATTTAATAATATTTTATTATATTTTTACTTTGACACTCAAAATATTTTATGCAAAAATTTAATTGCTAATTTATCAAAAAAATGAGAGAAAATAGAAATTTTAAAAAAAATAAAAATGAAGTAGAAGAATTAGAGGGGAAAACTCCCGAGCCAGCCCTTACACTGAGGTCTAGGACCTAAGTTTAGAAAACTAGAAATTTCTTAGAACTAGAAATAATATTTGCACCCTAGCGAACAACTTTGTTTCTAAACTTTTGTCTCCCTTTAGTAAGCAAGTATAACTCAGGGGAAAGCTTCTATATAAGGACCTGATGCGTAAGATGCTCCAACCTAGGTAGAGTTTACTGAGTTATTTTGTGCAATTCAAGGGTTGACTAACGCTGTGGGCCAAAACTTTTCCCATAACACCAGTAAGCCACCTTCTGTGAATGACCATCATCCCAATGATCGTGCTATTTAACATAATATGTCAAAATTTTAAAGGCTTAACCCTCCTCATTTCGATAGTGGACCTGACCCCAGGGTAGCCAAAGTATGGATCATACAGATGAAAAATATTTTCTCTGTTCTTGAGCTCAGAAAGAGCAAAAGGTTCCCCTTGCTACTTTTATATTTACAAGAGAAGGTGAAAATTGGTGGCATCTTAATAAGGAGACCCTGCCCATACCGATAACTTAGGACCAATTTATTGATGCCTTTCTTAAGACTTCCTTCTAGTCTATGTTAGTGAGAAGAAATAAGAAGAATTTCAAGACTTACGCCAAGGAAGTATGATGGTGAGCCAATATGCTTCCAAATTCATTCGGTTGTCTAGATTTGTTAGAAGATCATTTCCACAGGCAAGAAAGCCCATAAGTTTCTCAAGGGTTTAATAGTTGACATCTTCGATCGAGTGGCCATGATGAGGCCAAACACCTGCACTAAATCCCACAAGCATGCCCAATTGGTCGAAGAACTTCTTACTGCCCATTACTAGCACATCCATAACGTCCGAATCCAACACCAATAAAAAAAGAAGCAGAACGACCAGGGTAGAGTTGACAAGCGACCTAAAATGGCCTCTATTGCAGTTGCTACCTAACCTCCACCTCCTGGTAACCCATCTGCTCAAGCATTCCAACATTGTGGTAGATTATGCTAACCGACCATGTAATACCCCAAAACCTTTTATGCTTAATTTATAATGTGAACTTTTATTTATTCGAGCCTAAGGCCACTTAAACTCTTTAAATATTTTGTAATTTTTATTTTCGGACAAATAAGGCATTTCATATTTTAAATTTAGTATTTTTATTTAACTAAATAATTCTTAAAATTTATCATTTTATTTCATCGTAGAAAAATTATATTTTTTTGTTATTTAAAAATATTTTTCAGGAAAAATGAAGAAAAGGCAAAAAAAAAATCCCACGGGAAGATGCCCACCGGGGCACCGCTCGCCACCCGCATGTGTGCGCACGCAGCTAACACAGAACGTGCACACTATGCACACGTCTCATCCACGTAGGGTGAGGCCTGATCTACGTATGCGTCCCATCACGCATAGACGGGCGCAACTCTGTACGCCCTATACGCATGTCGTCTGCTCAGTAGGCCTATGTGCATGGGCCTGCGTGCAGTGCTCTACGCACTGTAGGTCCTACGCATGACAGGCTAGGCCAGTGTGCCAATAGGCTAGGCTTGCACCACGCAGTTGACTAGGGCCAGGTGCAGCTACCTCAGGCAGTGCTCGTTGCCCCCTTGGGCGTCGTGCACTGCCTTGGGCAGCAGTTAAGCGAAGAGTTACCGTCTGCTCAGGTAGTGTGCCACTATTGCTTGGGTGGTGTTCCTCTTTTTTTTTTCCATCACATTGCATCGTCCGTCCATCGATCACATCTGTTAGTCGTCACATCACTTTTTTTCCCATTAACTCTCTCTTTCCTCACCAAATTTTGCCACTTGGCACAAATCTGATGATCCTCATTTTCTATAAATAGGGACCCTCCCTTCACCATTTCCTCATCACTTTCATTTCATTTTTCCATCCTTCAAGAGCTTAAAGAGAGGGAGAGAAGAAAAGGTGTAGGAAACTTTAAAGTTTTTGTAAGGAATTTAATATTTACTTTTGAACATCCTAAGGAGTATTTCTATAATAAAACTTATGAAATTTTAATTTATGATTTATGTGGTTAAATTTTAAAGTCTAAACGAGGTAAATTTTACGTGATAATACATGTTTTATGATCACACATGAACTTATTAACTTATATGTGATTTAAATGATTTAATGCTTGAAATTAATATTAATATGTGATACAATTGATGGTGGAAAAGTAATTAAGCATAAAATAATGTATAGACATAAGAAACATGTATCGGTATTGACATGCATAATTCATAAAGTATTTCGTTAGGCTTTTTATCTCTGAGGAGTTTCTTTTTCTCTCCAATCTAATCTGAAAAGACGTGAGAGGACCGCTCCCTGTGGATGATGGTGTACCCTCTGATGAGAGTGGTGACACGATATTACTGTAGGGTCATCTTCGATGAAGTACGACCATGGCAATAGTTTTACTGTAGGACCACTGTGGTGGGCACGACCATGGTCATAGATTGTGTCATGGCTTGGCAAGCCGTAAATTGCTGTTATAAATGAATTGGTCATTCCACATGCGTAGTCAAAAATCTGTACTGCTCTCAGCAGATGAAAGTTGGAACGACTTTACGAAAAATTGTGCATATCATGATTTATTTGATTTTCTCTATTATCAGCATAATTACTTTGATTGATATGACTATGGCATGATGGATTTGATATTTTCTTTAATAAATAAATTATTTTCATAATTTAAAGAAGGAGCCTGACACAACTCTTGATGGTAAGTATTGATGACATAACTAATTACTTTTAAAATCTTATGATGTTATTTAAATACTGTTTTCTTTACTGAGTATATAGAACTCACCTATTTCCATGGCCCCCTCTTGATGAGGAAGATAGTGAGGAACCGATTACTGACCCACCCCTTGAAGTCTTTAAGGATCCCATAGATCCATAAACTTTTTTGAGTGTGTGACTTGTCCCACACTCTGATGAGTCCTTTTACATAATGATAGAAGTGGCTCTTTTTGTATTTTGATATTTTGTATTTTGTTGCCACTTCTAGCCTCAGTTATATATGTAATTGGAACTCATATATCTTTTATGGAATTTGTAATAAATTGCTCTGCTGCATATAATTAATTACTACGCACTCATAATCCGTTTCTGTATCTGGCACTCTTATGCCCTAATTAGCATTTGGTGAAGGACTATCCCCAAAAGCCTATGGATGCTGCTAGACCCATTACTAGAGAAAGAATCTTCCACCTCAACGAGTCTGGTGCCATGGTGATGTCGGCTATGCTTTCTATTCATAATTTCATGACTCATGCTTTGATTGATACTAGTGCCACCTACTCCTTTGTATCTTGTAAATTGCTAGGAATTTGATAATTGATTCTGAACCTTTAAGACAAACATTGATTGTGGAAACATCATTTAGAGGACTTTTAGAAGCCCATGTAAGTATACAAAGCTTATAAAGTGAAGGTTTCATGAAGACAATTCACTGTAGATCTTATACTCCTAAATTTTCTTGTTTTGAAGTAATATTGGGCATGGATTGGTTAGAGGCCTATCGTGCCATAATCGACTGTTGTGATAAAATTGTAACCCTTCATCCCCCTAAAAGGTAACAACCTTATAACCAAGATAAATGGGAAATTTTTCTTGTTTAAACATATATTTTCATAAAATAAATTAATTATGTTTAACATTTTATATGAAATGCATGACAAAGATTTTTAAGATATAACTTGTCTGTTTTTCTAACATCTCTGATACTTAGGCATATGGATCCTGAAAACTTAATACAAACAATCCTTATCTTTTGTGACTTCCTGGATGTTTTTCTAAGGAGCTTCCAAGTCTGCCACCCAGACGGGAGATCGAGTTCTCCATCGACCAATTTCCAAGGACATAGCCCATTTCCATAGACACTTATCGGATGGGTTGAGTAAAACTTTAGGAGTTGGGACATCAAATTGCAGCATTGAGAAAAAAGAGGTTTATCATACCAATTCATTCTCTATGGGGTGCTCAAGTCTTACTTGCCAAGAAAAAGGATAGAACTCTCAGGTTGTATATTGATTACAAGCAACTCAATATAAAATAAGTATCCTTTGTCCCATATTGACGACTTGTTCGACCAGTTATAGGGCGCATCAATCTTCTATAACATTGATCTCATATTGGGTTATCACCAGTTGAGGGTTAGAGCCGAAGACATTCCTAAGGTGGTGATCTGCTGTAGGTTTGGTCACTTTGAATTTAGGGTCATGCCCTTCAGGTTAATCAATGTTCCTGAAGTGTTCATGGACCTCATGAATCGAATCTTCAAGCCTGCACTAGATCAATACGTTATTGTTTTTATCGATAATATCCTAGTGTACTCTAGGACCATCAAGAGCATGTTGTCCATCTAACTTAGATTCTGGAAATTCTTAGACGACACAGGCTTTATACCAATTTCAGTAAGTGCTCATTTTGGTTGGACAAGATCTTTTTCCTTAGTCATGTTATTTCTGGTGATGGTGTTTCTATGGATCTCTCGAAGGCCGAGGCAATGATTAATTGGAGTCAGCCAACTAGTGTCTCTGAGGTCCATAGCTTTTTGGGCTTAGCAAGATATTATCGTTGCTTTAGCAAAGTTTTTTCCACATTTTCGTCTTTTTTACTCACCTAACCAAGAAGAATGTCATCTTCTATTGGGACCCCAGTTATGAAGAAAGTTTTATCAAATTTAAGTGTTGATTTACCACTACTCCAATGTTCATTCTTCCTGATAATAGCGATCGATTTTAGGTGTATTGTGATGCATCTAATGTTGATCTAGGATATGTTATGACATCCCCAATACTGACTACAGCATAAGGGTATCAGATACTAATACAGAATACAAGTGCATTAAATAGAATATGTGCAGCAGAAATTTTTCAATACAAAATACTTAACAAAATGTATGAGTTCTTAATTACATAAACAACTAAGGGCAAAAGTTGCAACAAAATACAAAATACAAAATATAAAATATAAAAGGAAGACCGTTTCTTCCATTATGTAAATGGACTCATCAGAGTTCGGAATAAGACATGCACTCGTCAATGATCAGGGATCCACGGGATCCAGGTAAGCTTTAAGAGGTAACTCAGCAGATAACTCATCGTAAACATCCTCTCTGACATCGTCTGGGAGGACCCAGCATAGAAATGGTGAGTTCTATGAAACTCAATAAGGTATACAATATTAAATTAACATACTAAGAATTTTATAAAATTATACCTGTTTAAGAAATACCTTTTTCCACTTACCATTGCAGCAAATCCATGGGAGTGGGATTAATGTAGGAAAAATATTTATTTTGAAATATCAAGATCATCAAGACAATGTAATATTACAGATAACAACCAATAGAGAAAATCAAATTAATCAATATAATCACTGTTATAAAGTTTTTTACCATACTCTACACGAAGCCCATTACGATTTTTTATCCACTGGCTAATTCAGACTCCCAACTATAACTATAATGACACTATCGGCAAATTACGGCTTGCTCAACCACAGCAGATTTGTGGCTCACTACACCATAACTAATTTATGGCATGCCACTCCATAGCACGATCTATGACTACAATCGTGCCAACCATTGTAGTTTTAAAGACTAGGACCACAACCGTACTTCACCACAATGGTCTGAAGATTTCTTACATACTTTCACGCAGTCATCCATAGAGAGTGATCATCTCACATCTTTTCAGACATGATGGGGACAACAGAAGTAGATAAAATAGTCTAACAGATTAATTTATACTTCATGTATCCATTCATGTTCTCATGCCATGTCAACAATTTCATATAATCCCCTTCTTGTTTCAATTGCATTTCAATTTTGTTCATGAAATAACAATCTAAGCCTTACACAATGCATGTATACTTAATAACTCATCACACCCTCAAAATCATACTACAAATTATGTAATAAAATCAATATTTACTTTTTATATTTATCTAAAAATACCTCTTAGAATGTGCAAGAAAATACTAAATCCCTTATTGATTACCGACGACTCTTTCTAAGTTAGTCCCTTTTTCTTCACTTTTTCTTTTTTTCTCTCTCTAACTTTCTCTCTCTAAAATTTGAATCTTGAGAGTGAAAATGGGTGAGGAAGAAGGGTGGAGAATGCCCTTATTTATAGAAAATGAGAACTGTGAATTTACGACAAGTATCATAAATCCATGAGGAGAACAAAAATAATGACATCATCATTGCATCATCCACGTAAATCGGCCAAGGAAGAAGCACGACTCCCAATAGGGCGACACAGGGGGCTCGAGGAACAACACGTACTGTCCTAGACTACCGTGCACAGCAGGCTAGACCTGGCACACGCACAGGCTGCTCTACACGCTTGGACAATGCACTGATGCGCGCACAGGGTGAGGTCCATTCACGCGAAGGCTGTCCTACGCTATCTCGTTGCATAGGCGCTCGTAGAGCCGTGCACCTGACCTGACATGTCTGCAGGTGGGATTCGCGTGCCTGACATGTGCGTTTGTGCATAGGATTTGGGTGTAAATTGGGCACGGCATAGGCGCCTTGGCTGACGGGACGTGTTTCTGTGGGCACATCCAACTGGCCTGGTGCTCGTGCATGCACGCGCATGGTGCGCAGGCAGTTTTGTGTAAGTGGCTGGCTGGCTTTCCCGTGGCATTCCACTACTCCTTCGTTTTCTTCTCCATTTTTTTAAAAAATAAATTAAAATAATATGACAATAAAATTTTCAATAATATTTAAAAATAGAAAAGAATAAAGAAAATTCAAAATAAAATAATGTTACCCACATACGAGTTTAATGGCCAAAAGCCGAATAAAGTGGAGTCTTAATATCACATGAAGTGCAAAGTGCAGGGTGTCACATGTGTGCTCATGCAACATGGTCAGGTAGTCACTTATAGTTCTAGGCAGCTAAAGTCGCATGAACAGAACTACTCCACTCACGATCTTGAGCTTACCGCCATAATCTTTTTCCTTAAGATATGACATTACAACCTGTACGGTTAAACTTTTTAGACCTATACCGATCATAGGAGTTTGAAGTACTTGTTTTCTTATATAGAATTGAACATGAGACGAAGACATTGGATGGACCTCCAGAAAGATTACGACTGCAGGATCCTATTCCACTTAGATAGGGGTAATATAGTTATGGATGCTCTTAGCAAGAAGAACTCAACCTTATTGGCACAGATGATGGTTTTTGGTTAGAAGATGCTTGAGACAATTCAGGACCTTCAATTAAATCATTATGGCAAGGGCACTGTGCCTTACCCAAATTCAAATCTAGCCCACTCTCCTCATCAGAATTTGGGAAACCCAGCTTATAGACCTGAGATTTTGAAGAAAATATATGATTTTGCGTCAGATGAATCTCGTGACTTTAGAATTACCGACGATGGAATCTTCTAATTCTGAAATCAAGTATGGGTTCTTAACGACCATAAACTCAGGTTGAACATTCTGAAGGAATCCCATGCATCAAGGTTGTCTATCCATCAAGGAAGCACGAAGATGTGTTAGGATTTGAGGGGTTAGTTTCAGTGACAAGGTCTTCTGCAATGTCTCCCCATCTTGGAGTGGAAATAGGAGCATATGACTATGGACTTTATAACAGGATTGCCTAGGACTAGTTCATCTCGTAATGTTGTTTCGGTTATTATCGACAAACTAACCAAATCAACTCAATTTCTTGCAGTCAAGCCTACTAATTTAAGCAGCAACTTGGCTCATTTGTACTTCGAGGAGATTGTTAGGCTCTATGGTGATCCAGTTTTTGTGATGTCTGATAGGGATTCTCATTTTACTTCTTGTTTTTAGAAAAGCTTCTAAGAAGCTCTAGGGTCTAGTCTTTACTTCCGCACTGCATACCATCCACAAACTGATAGCCAGTTTGAACGAACTATTCAGATGCTGGAGGACATGTTACGAGCTTGTGTATTAGATTTTTGCAATAGTAAGGACCAACATCTATCCTTAGTTGAATTTGCTTACAACAACAGTTGTCACTCCAGTATTGGTATGGCTCTATATGAAGCCCTCTATGAAACGTCATGTCGATCACCTACTTGTTGGAATGAAGTTGGGAACATACATCTTAAGGAACATATCTCATCAAGGAAACCATAGGCAACGTTGCCACAATTTGCAAGAATCTCATCACCACCTAGAGTTGACAGAAGGCTACAAAGAAAATCGAAGGAATGACTTAGAATTTGTTATAGGTGATCATGTTTTCCTCAAGGTATTTTCATATAAGGGGAAAATGGGGTATGGAAAGAGAGAAAAACTAAGTCCACATTTTGTGGGACCTTTTGAAATATTAGAATGTGTTGGCCCCATGGCTTACGTGTTACTTTACCACCTAGATTCATGGGTTTACATGATGTCTTTCATGTCTCCATACTAAGGAAGTACCATCGCGAGCCTTCTCAAATCATTCCAGACCAGCGACTCCCAGTCAATTTGGGGATGACCTATGCAGAGTATCCTATCAAGATCCTTGATCGAGAGCAGAAAGTTCAAAGAAACAGAAGGATTTTGAAGGTCAAGGTGTTATGGTGATATCACACTCTTGACGAGGCCACGTGGGAACTCGAAGAAGAAATACAGCATAAGCATCCCGAATTATTTTAAAATTTTATTACAAATATGGAGGATCAAATTTTTTTAAGGGAAGATGTGAAACACTGGAACCATTAAATATTATTGATGTAATATTGCTCGATTTTATCTTACAAATTTTCCTAAATTTTGGTATTTAACAATATTTTATCATATTTTTATTTTGACACTCAGAATAGTTTTATGCAAAAATTTAATTGATAATTTATGAAAAAAATGAGAGAAAAAGGAAATTTTAAAGAAAATAAAAACAAAATAGAAAATTTGGAGGGGAAAAAACCTGCGGGCTAGAATACTCATGAGTCGCGCCCCAGTGTGTCGTGTGCATGCTCGCACGCCGCACACTTATGCTATCGTGTGCCCACGCACTGCGCGTACACCCGTGCATTTCATCGCGCACGTGCACAACGTGCCTGTGACATCCCAAATACCAATGGGTCTTTGTCATTACCACTGGCAAGATAAAGAGTAAAATTCACACATATCCCGAAATAATTTCATCATGACAAACTATCAAATCAAGTCACCAAACAAACAACAAAACTCATTTCAATGAATATCTGATTCCATTAAATTAATTAACTAAAAAGAGCACTTAGAAGTGTAGATAAAAATACTAAAGAATCCCTTACCATAACTGAGTCGTCTTACCCCTTTGGAAATGAGGGAAAGGGCTTCCATAAATTCCTTGACAAGCTTGTGAAACTCTTATTCTCCTCTTTCTTTCTTATTCCTTTCTCTCTCTAATCTTGATAAATTGAAGACAAAAATGGTGAGGAAATGAAGAGGGGAGGAGGGCATTATAAAGTAGCACGGAGGGTCAGATCTGCCCCACTTGGTGGAGATTAGAGAAGTGGAGCAAAGGTGTGGGAAGTGGGGCCCACTTGACATGGCTAAATAATGCCAAGCATGGCCGATGGGACACAGTCACCCATCGACTGCTTCCTGCCAGCGCTCTGTGCGCTGTGTAGGTGGCGATACCGCACACTATACGCACAGAGGCTGTCTGCCACACGTGCAGACATAGTCATGTTGTGCACTATGCACATACCATGCAGGCTGTTGCGCGCAACTCGCTCATGCAGGCTGATTACGGGCTTGCACGCGGGCCGCTTCCCACACCATTGATTTTTTGTCATTTTTCTCTTGAAAATATTGTTAGTTCAGAAATAATTTTGGGAATTTTAATAAAATGCATAAAAATCATTTAGGTCATCGTAAAGAAAATTATTAGTAATTTAAATTACTCACAAATTTAAATAGCCAAAGACCCAAAATACTAGAGTTCAATACTTGTTAAATGCAAGGGATTTTCGGGGTGTTACAGTGCCTGTCCCATCTGTGCACACATACGCACTATGCATACGTCACTTTAGCCATCCCATCACGCGCGTGCCGCTCGTACAATCACCTTGCATGCACCTTTACATACTTGCACACGCTCACGTGCGTCGTATTACCATTGCAACCTACATGCCATCTACCGCACGTTGTGTTGAATGTCACATCATCACCTGTCGCTCCTATTGTGTCACATCCCCGACCACTGGCCACTACATGGCATGCATGCTGGCCACAACATGGCATACATGCAAGGCCCCATTTTGGCCTATTTAAGTCACTTTTCCACCTCTCCTCTCCAATTTTTCATTTTCCCTCCTCCCTTTTCACTTAAAGGAATAATAGAGAGAGAAAGTAGAGAGAGAGATGAAGCTAAACGAGACCAAGAAGATTTTCCTATCCACATAGTAAGCCTCCTTTCTCAATTTCATTTATTCACTAAAAATTTCTAAGGACTCATTCTTAGACTCTTTTTTCCTTAAACTTTTAGATATCTCTTCTAAAACCTACGGTTGCTAAATGACCTTTTCATCTCCTTCGAAAATACATAAACAACCTTGTTGCGAAAAACTAAAAGCTTGGATTTTTTTAAGGGATATTGGTACGATGTACTCTTCTAAATGTGTTTCATAAGTCGCATGATTTTGAAGTGCTTATTTTTTGTATAGTGTATAGACATGATTTGCATATTGAAATTATTTTATATCATATGCCATGTGTGCGAGTTGAACCCTCAACCTTGCGTCAGGAGTGATGGTTGAGAAGGTTACTCGTTTGGGTCTTAACCTGAAGGGTAACCCAATGGTTTAATCCGAGTATATGGGCCTTTATCATGATAGAATTTGATTGTGGACCACCATCGAGTCTGGACAATAAAAATAAATGATGATTTGAACTGACAAAGAAAGTGGAAATATTGAAAATCTGTTTACCCATTATTACTGAGGGGTTACCAAATTGATTGCTACTGACTATTATTGAACCACTCCCTGTGAATGGTACCGGTGTTCCCTCTAACAAGAGCAGAATTGTGATTGATTGTAGGGACCACAGTGGTAAAGTACGATTGTGGTCATTAGTCTTCAACTGTTACTATAGGGGCCATAGTGATGAAGCACGGCTGTGGTCATTAGTCTTCAATCGTTATTATAAAGGCCACAGTGTAAACGTACAGCCATGGTTATTAGTTTTTAACTATTATACTGTACATCAAAATGAACTATTTTTTATTCATAGTGGTAGTCGGGGATCCCTTCTGCCATCTGTTGATATGCATTAAAATGGTTTCGCAAGAAGATCTGTAAAAGTTGTAAATGAATTAAACTATTTGATGGTATAGCTAGAACTATTGATTGATTTCTCCTGCTTTAATATTTTCCTTGAATTGAATATGTTTCCCACTATTTCATCATGACATTTTCATGCTTTTTAATTTCTTCAACTGGCTTTCATTATGTTACTCACTATTCCGGCATATCATGCCATGTTTAGTTCATTCAAATAGTTTCTGTTAAATTACTCATTGTTCCATTGTATTATTAATTCTTTATGTTGCACTAATCCGTCTTTACTTCTTATAATTAAGACTAGAAATTGGATGTTTCTAATTTAATTTAAAAAGATAAACATTTTCTTAATATTTTAAATGAATATGTTCTACAACAAGTCCAGAGGTAAGTCACTAGTTTCTAAGATAATGACGTGTTTCGAAAATACATGACCTTTGAAACTTTAGTAGTGTAATTTGAATACTATTTTTCTTACTAAGTTTTATAAAATTTACCCCAATCTATTTCCCTCCAGATGATGATAATAGTGTGGAATCACTTCCCAAAGTGCCCCTTGAAGCTTGTTTGGATCCATTCATGGATCTGTATAGGATTTTAAGTGCATTTGAATAATTGTACTCTGATGAACTATTCCTTTTATAATCAAAGAAGTGACTTGAAAAATGTTGTGCATATTTTTATCAACCATCTTCTTGGCTTCAGGTGTATTTAAAAATCAAATATTTTATAAGGGATGATTTTCTTCCGCTGCATAATTTATTTTGCACATCTGTTTTATTATCAGACTCCTTTACCCACCAGGTAACGAGATTTCACACACCATTATTATAATATTATTTACTATTTTAATATAAATTTATTTTGGGTAGATTCAACACCCATCATCAGGTTCGATGAAGGACAACAAAGCAAAGTCGAGGATGAATTCTTTTGAAGAAGGAGAGGATCATGTGATATTGAGAAGGCTTGAAATCAACCTAGAAAGTGAAGACAAGCTCGTGCGCATTTACCCGGCATGTCACACGCAACTTCACATGGCGACTTGCATAGTAAATGCGTGCGGTCCAAAATCTTAAAGAAGCCACAACCTAAAAAACAAGCCCAAATCCATGAGGTGAAGCCAGACCCATCTAGGCATGATGATTCGGTCTGTAAAAGCTTGGACTAAGTGAGATGGCTCATTAAAGGCCTTAAGCTAACCCAGCTCAATGGGTCTCCATTCTAACCGACCAAAGAAGCAAGAAAAGAAGAATGGACCTTTGGAGTAATTCGAGAAGCTGAAGACGAAAGCCCAAGCCCCAGGCTCTTAGCCACAATGGGCCTCGACCTAAAGACAGCCTGTAGGCAGGAGGCCTTACATGCTGGCTAGACATGCAGATGCGCGAGAGGCCCAGCCTGTGTCTGAAAAAGGCACACACAAATGCGTATGCAAGACAAGCTACCTACACATGCAAGACAAGCTACCTACACACACAAAACAGCATGCATGCAGCGCATACGCGTGAGGCAAGCATGTGAAACTTTGCGTGGCACACGCCCCATGAGTAAGAGGCCCACACACAGGCCTTTCTACACGTGTGACCAACCCCAGTCGCGGGAACTTCACCCGTAGGGGTGAGGCGTGCAGGGATCCCTTCCCGCACAGGTTCAAGCATGTGGCGGGTTGGTGATTTTCAGCATGGACTCTTTTCTTCTTTGACATGTGATTTTTATGGGATAATTTCTACAAGGACTCTGCAACAACTCTACCTCAAAATCCAGCATATAGAAAAAAAGGTATTTATCTATTAAATTGTTTTAATATTATTTTTAATGTATTTAACTTTATATCTTATCCTTAAGATTAAATATATATTATTTTAATCTTAGGATTAGATAGAATTATTATTTATTAATTATTTTAATTGCATTTTAATCCTAGGGTTATGATAAATTAGTATCTAGTTAGAATTTGAATTAAATTTAAGTATTTGTATTCTAGGAGAATTAATCTAGTGAAAGCCCATATAATGGTCTCACTTTAGACTATAATACATAAGCAAATTTGAATGTCAATAAAAGCTTTTGCTTTAAATTTACGCTGCTAATTTTTTTAAGTTCTTCTATCATCTTCAAGTTAGGAACTTCATACTACTTCGTTGAGTAGGAAATCAGGATTGACTTATCGAGTGAGTTGTGGCATCCGTCTCTTTCCTTTTTATTTCTCAGTTATTTGGATAAGCTTTCACTTAGTTCACTGTGACTCCAATATGATGGGTTTATTTTAGGTAATTAAGTTTTGAATTGCTTAATATAATGGGTTCATGATCGAGGTGTTTTCGATCTGTGGAGTAAATACACTCCACCCCACATCAACAAGTATGGAATGCTATTGTGATAGCAACAACCATTTTGTCTAACATTTATTTTTCATATTCCAATGGAATTACATCTTTCATTAATGAAAATTTTTTAATGTAGTGAGCAATAGCTCTGGTTGTTCATTGTTCAAGAATTCTTATTTAAGCGATTCATACTATTTTAGATAGTTCAAACTCTATAACAACAATAATTAATTTAAACCTCAATGGTTTGTAGAGGAACCCTACTCTTCTCTAATCCATTCAACATGTACAATTTATTTTCCGTCGATATGCCCTGTAATTTGTACTTGAATTGTTTTTGTATTCGCCTACTCGGTTAATTCAATAGCTTTTTCATTATTTTGCGAAATGAAACTCTATTCTTTAATTATCCAGCTATAAATTTTGCATGAATATTTGGGTGCCCATAAGGATTTGCAATTCTTATAATAGCAATTGTAAGTTTCAGTTCACACAATTAAATTCTTTTTGTAAATTCAGCTGTAATTCTTTAATTCTTTACGGCTTATCCTCAATTAATAATTTTGGAAATCCCATATATATTATGACCTGGATCATATTGATTCTTTTTTGAATTTTAATACATGTGATTCCCTCGACACCCGAGGATATTCTCATTTTTTTACATAATTCTTGATAAAGTCTCGTATTTTTTATCTTCTTGTAAACCCTCATATAGTTTCCTTATGATCTAATATTCTTGCCAATATATTACCTTCATTTTGTTTCAGATTGTAATATCTAATAAAAAATATAACTCAATGAGCAAAAACCCCTATCATGATGAATCCTGTGATGTATGGTGATGGGTATATAATGCAGCTTGAGTAGTAATGTCTTGTGCTATGAACACATAAGTAGGTAAAGAATTCATGTGTTGAGCCACTAATGAAGTAATAACTCTAAGGAGACTATAGCAAGTCCTAATTGAAAATGAATCGAATTATTGATTGTGTCATAAAGACCTTTATGCTCGTGCCCCAATCATCTTCCCAGAGGAATATGTTCTTGTAAAGGATCTTTTATACTATACTCAATTTAATAATTTGTAGCATGAAGTACAATGAAGTGGAATTAGATCCCTTTTTTTAGGGGGCATGGTATTCAGATTAATATTATCAATTAGAATGATTTATTGTTCACTTGGTTGGACCAATAAATGAAGTATCCATTCTCCATTCAGCAAAAACCAAATTAGTAATATATTGATGATTAACACTTATATCATAAATAATTCTATTTGAAATAAATTCTAAATAAGAGTGATCTCAAGTGTTAATCATCCAAATAAAAATAATATGATTAATATGTTGAATATTTGATAGAAGACATAAAAAATGAATTGAAAAAAAAAAGAAGTCATAGAAAAAGATGATGTATTTAGTTGATTTGTCGTATGTATAAATCGAAATCGAGTAGATATTTACTTGGAATAGATAAATCATGGGGGAGAAATTAGAGTAGCAAAATCCATCAAAATTTTTATTTTATACATTGGAAGAATTTGGTTTGTTATTGATAGACCTGTCACATCCCAAATGCTAATTAAAGCATAAGGGTGCTAGATACAGAAACATATCACGAGTGCATAAAGATAAATGTATGTAGCAGAATAAATAATTACAATCTCCTACAAAATAACAATAGAGTTCTATATAACACTAAGGCATAAATAAAATTAATTACAAGCCTCTACAAAAGGTGGACTCATCAGAGTGCGGGACAACTATGCACTCGTAATGGTTCACGGATCCACAGGATCCTCAAAGGCTCCAATGGGCATGTAACACCCCCCTAATCTTCACACTTAATTTTTATTTAAAAACTCCTATTTATTCGAGGCCTAAGGCCACTTGAACTCTTTAAATTATCTCGTAATTTTATATCATATTTCACAAATTTAATTCGTATTTTTAATTTTTATTTTTTTTTTCTTTTTTATTTTTTTATTTTTTCACAAAAATAAATTATCAGGAAAAAAAGACAAACAAAAGGGTGGAATCCTGTAGGAAAACGCTCGCGAGAAAAATCCAATTGCAAGTGCATCGCACACTGCTGCGTGTGCACTGCCAGCACAGAATGTGCGCACTGTGTGCACGAGGTCGATCTGTGCGCACATCCCATCACGGGCAGATTGGCACAACGTCATGTGCCATGTGCCCGTTCCATCCGCGTAGTAGGCCTGCGCGCAGTGCCTTGCGCGCTGTAGGCCCTGCACGCGGTAGGATAGGCCGACGCACCTACAGGCAAGGCCTGCAGCTCGCAGTTGATTTGGGAAGGTGCGCCTCAGGCAGTATGCTGCTGCCTTTTGGGTGTCGTGCACTACCTTGGGTGATGTGCTGCTGCCATCTTGGGTAGTGTGCCACTGCCGATTAGGAGGTTCTTCCTCTGTTTTTTGTCTTGCCATCACGTCGCGTCACATCACTCTTTTTCAACTCAACTTTCTCTCTCCTCACTAGATCTTTCCACTTGGTGCAAATCTAACGATCCCTATTTTCTATAAATAGGGACCCTTCTCTTCAATTTTTCTCATGACTTCTATTTCATTCATCCATCCTCCAAGAGCTTAGAGAGAGAGGGAGTGATCTAGAGAGATAAGGAGATGAGAAGAAGAAAAAAGGTGTAGGAAAACTTCATGATTTCGATAAAAAATTTAGTATTTATTTTAAACATCTTAAGGAGCATTTCTAGAGTCAAAATTATAAAGCTTGAAATTTATGATTTTCATTATTATGTTTAATTGTCCAAATGAAGTAAATTTTACTTGATAAAGCACGTTAGAAGATCATATAGGTACATGATGATTTGCATGTGATTTAAATGATTCTTGTGATAAATTTTTGAAATACGAAAAAGAGATTAAGCATGAAATGGTATCAAAAATATGTATTTGTATTGACATACATAATGCATTAAGTGTCTCATTAGGCTTTTTATCTCTAATGAATTTCTGTTTCCCCCTCCTCCATTTAGTCTGAAAAGACATGAAAGGATCGCTCCTTGTGGAGGACGACGTACCCTTTGACGAGAGTGGTGACGCGAATAATCTATTAGGGGTCATCTTTGGCTAAGTACTGTCGTGGCTATAGGCTATCTGATAGGACGACTATGGTTGCCACTGTTGTGGTCATAAATCGTATCATGGTTTAGCAAGTCGAAAATGTGCCATAAGCAAATTGCCAATATATATCTAACTGGTTATTCCAGATGGATAGTCAGAAATTTGTATCTGCCCTTAATAGATGGAAGTCGAAATAACTTCGCGAAGCATAATACAAAAATCTGAGCATTTCATGATTTATTTTATTTTCTCTATTATCAGCATGATTGATTTGATTGTTGTGACTATTACATGATGGATCTGATGTTTTCTTTAATAAATGAATTATTTTCATAAAGTAAGAAAGGACTCCCTAATGGTAAACATTGATGACATAATTATTCACTTTTAAAATTTTATGATATTTTTTAAATATTATTTTTCATACTGAGTATATAGAACTCACCCATTTTCATGCCCCCTAGATGAAGAAGATAGTGAGGAACCGATCACTAACCTACCCCTTGAAGTCCACAAACCTTGAGTGCATGACTCGTCCCGCACTCTGATGAGTCCATTCACATAGTGAAAGAAGTGGTCTTTTTTTTATTTTGATATTTTGTATTTTGTTGTCACTTCTGGCCTCAGTTACATATGTGTAATTAGAACTCATATTTTTTGGTAAGGTATTTGTAATAATTTGATTCGCTCCATATAATTATTTATCATGTACTCGTAATTCATTTCTCTATCTGGCATCCTTATGCCTTAATTTGCATTTGGAATGTCACAAGGTAAATCAATGATCAGTTCCTCACTATCTTCCTCATCTGGAGGGGACACGAAAAGGGGTGAGTTCTATATACTCAATAAGAAAAATAGTATTTAAATAACATCACTAAGATTTCAAAGGTAATTAAAAAACTAAAATAAAGTACCATCATTACTTACCATCAGGAGTCATGTCAAGGGTTCTTTATTAATTATGAAAATAATTTATTTTATTAAAAAAAATTATCAAATCTATCATGTCAATCAAATCAATCATGCTGAAAATAGAGGAAATTAAGAAATCATGACATTAATAAAATAAAGATCATGACATGATCTTTATTTTATTTTATTCTTCATGGAAAGTCGTTTTGACCTCCATCTACTGAGGGCAATATGAATTTCTGACTACCCATGTGGACTAATTCATTTAATATTATATCAGATTTTGCAGCTTGCCAAACCATGACACAATCTATGATCATGGTCGTGCCAACCGCAATGGTCCTACATGTAAACTATGGTCACAGCCATACTTTGCCAAAAGTGACCCTTACAATCATATTGCATCACCACTCTCATTAAAGGGTACGCCATCATCCACAAAGAATGATCCTCTCACGTCTTTTCATACCAGATGGAGGAGAAATAGAATCTCCTCATAGATAGAAAACCTAACAAAAATATTTTATGAATCATGCATGCCAATACTGATACATTTTCTAACGCTTAAAATATAATATCTTGCTTACTACTTCATCATTGTTCAATATATCATGTTGATACATTTATCATAAAAGTAAATTAATCATTTAGCTAATCATGCAAATAAATCGGTTCATATACGTTCATATAAACAAGCATTAACATGTAATAATTTTATTTAAGTGTATAAAATTAAGCATGCAACAATTTAATTAAAACTTCATTGATTTAATCTAAAACTACTCCATAGTATGTTGAAAGTAAATACTAAATTCTTTACTGAAATCTTGGTGTTTCCTACATCTTTCCTTTTTCATTTTTCCTCTCATTCTCTCTCTAAAGCTCTTTGGTGGATGAAAGAACAAAGTGGAAGTAGTGAGGAAATGGTGAAGAGGGGGTCCCTATTTATAGAATAGGGACCATTAGATTTGTGCCAAGTAGTGAAATCTTATTAAGAGAGAAAAGGTCAAAGTGAATTAATGTGATGTGATGACCAACGAATGTGACTTACAGATGGAGGACGTGACGATAATGATGTGACAACAATGCAAAAATCATAGGCACACCACCCAAACGACAGCGGCACGTTGCCCCAACCTGTCGCATGTGCACAGGCCTACTATGCGCAATGCTACTATAATGCTACTGCGTTCACAGGGTGTGCGGAGTAGTGCACTCGTCCGCGCACGATGGGATGCGCGCGTAGATTGGGACGTGTACACAGGTGCACGTCCTGTGCTTGCATAAGCGCGGCGCACAGGGCCCGCACAGGAGGCATCTTTCCCGCGGTCGTTTCTCGTGGGATTTTTCATCATTTCTCCTCTATTTTGTAACACCCCTCCCATTGTTGTGCTTAATTAATTTGGAGAACCCTACTTATTCGAGCCTTAAAGCCGCATTGGACTCATTTAATTTACTCTGCAAACTATTATCGTAATTTGTGAATTATACTAATTTTTATTTATTTTAATTTTATTCAATTTTATTTAATTTTAGTTGATTTTAGTTTCTTTTATTTTATTTTAGTTTAATTAAAAACAAATTTTGGAAAAATGAAAAAAAAACAGGAGAAAATCCTGCGGGAAAGGGAGTTGCCCACACGAGCACTTGTGAACTGTGCGTGCACAGCCCGTACATCCCATCTGCGCACATGGCACGATGTAAACCCTACGCGCATCTTGTTACGTGATGTCAACTCTTGTGCGAACATGTGCCACAAACTATGCGCACGTCGTCTGTGTAGTAGGCCTTCACGGATAGGCCTCTGTGCGCCTGGGGCCTGCACGGATGGCACCCAGCGTGCCAAGAGCCTGTGCACGTCGGGCAGGCCATTACTGCCTCGGGTGATGCGCTGCCATCGCCGGTGGAGGAATTCTTCCTCCATTTTTCATGCCGAGCATCTTTTTCTCTCTCTTCACCAGATTTTTTCACTTGGCACAAATGCAATGGCTCTAAATTTCAATAAATAGGGGCCCTTCCTTCCCATTTTCTCCACATTTCAATAATTCCTCCTTTCAAGAGTTAAAGAGAGAGAGAGAGAGAAATAAAAAGTGATCTAGAGAGAGAAGGGGAGGAAGAAAAGAAGAATAGTGTAGAAGAAACTATCAGGTTTTGGTAAGGAATTTAGTATATCTTTAAACATCTTAAGGAGTATTTTTAGACCCAAAAAAAGAGATTAAATTGATAATTTGTAATTTTTCCTGTTTTGCATGCTTTTGTATTTGTAGGTTTAATAAATTTAATTGTTCTTGACTTCAAGCATGTTATGTTATTTATAGACACTTGATAATTTGCATATAATTAAAATAATATGACTAATAAGGTTACCTGGAAAATAAAAAAAACAAACAAAAAGGAAAAAGAGAAATGTGGAATGAAGCATGAATGGTCTAAGTATGTATCTGTATTGACATGCATAATACATCAAGTGTCCGTTAGGCTTTTTATCTCTGACGGATATCTGTTTTCCCCTCCCCCATCTAGTCTATAAAGATGTAAGAGGACCACTCTCTGTGGATGACGACGTACCCCTAACGAGTGTGGTGACGCGAATATCTGTTAAGGGTTACTTTTGGCTAAGTACTATCTTATTATAGAATATCTGATAGGACCATTATGGTTGGTATGATCGTGGTCATAAATCATACCATGGTTTGGCAAGCTGAAAATGTGTATGAGAAAATTGTCATTATATGTATCTGATCTGGTCATTCTACATGGGTAGTTGAAAATCTGTATCTGTCTTTAGGGATGGAAGTCGTAATGACTTTGCAAAGTATGACACGAAAATAAGAGCATTTCATGATTTAATTTAATTTTTTCTATTTCTACTACAATGTGTGTTTGTTTTGATTATACTAACGTGATTTTCTTCCTAATAAATAAATTATTTTCATAAGGTAACATAAGTCTACAAGTAATCAAATGATAAATATGTATATTAGAATAATTTACCTTTTAAATATTACAATGTTAATTAAATACTGTTTTTCTTATTGAACATATGAAACTCACTCTTTCCATGTCCCCCCCCCCCCCTCCCCCCAGGATGAGGAAGAAAATGAGGAACTGCCAGCTAACCTACTTATTGAAGTTTGTGAGGATCTCGTGGATCCACAAACCTTGAGTGCATGATTGTTTCTGCACTCTAATGAGTCCAATAGCATTGTGAAAAAAGTGGCCCTCTTTTATATTTTGACTTTTTATTTTGCAGCCATTTCTGCCTTCAGTTATATGTATATAATTTGAACTCATGTATTTATAAGGGATTTGTATTAATTTGTACTGTTGTATATAATTTTTATCATGCACTCATTATTTTGTTTCTGTATCTGACACCCACATGCCTTAATTAGCATTTGGGATGTCACAGATGGTATCAAAGTAGAATTACACGGATCAAATCCCTTATACTGAGCCTTTAGGTAAAAAGACCCTTAGAGTACCTAGGAAGAATAAGTCCTCTTTTCAAAAATTAGACCACCAACTCATGTCTTCCTTTCTTTTGTAGGAATGACGCAAGGAAGACCATCCGTAGAGCATACCAAGTGATCTGAAGCCCCGGATCACCCAACCAAGGCTGAATTTGCTGAACTTTTTTTAGTCATCCAAGGATTGATTGCAGCTATAGGAAAAAATCAAGTCAACCTTTGTCCACTTCCTGCCCTAGAATACCCAATGACCAAAAGGTCTATTTCCCACAACATAGTGGAGTTTAGGAAGCTTAACCTACCATATTTTGAAGGTGGCCTTGACCCCTTAGTAGCCGAAGCCTAGATCCTACAGATAAAGAAGCTTTTTTCTGTCCTATACCTGACTGAGGAGTAGAAGGTTCCCCTAGCAGCTTTTATGCTCAACGATGAAATCGAACACTGGTGACGACTTAAGAAAGAAGTCTTACCCTACCACCTAGGAAGTTTTCATGGATGCATTATTTGATAACTTTTTTCCCACCTATGTTTGAGAAAAAAAGGAAGAGAAATTCAAGGTTCTTTGCTAAAAAAACCTAACAATTGCCCAGTATGCAACCCATTTTATCCAACTATCTAGGGTCGCCCCTTTAATGATCACCCACGAAAGCCGAAAAGCTAGGAAGTTTCTAAAGGGCCTTTCTACCGACATTTACGATCAACTCGCGATGCTTAGACCCAGCTCGTATGCAGAGGTGCTAGAATATGCCCAAATGTCTAAAAACCTCATCTCGGCCAAGCACTAATGCATTGCCCAAGTCCGTATCCAACAGCTTAGAAGGAGATTGTCTAACCTAATAAGTAGCCACCCCGATAAACGAACCAGAGTTATTCTTCCCCCTACTTTACCTCCACCTACGGGTCAGCCTGCCTGACCTACCCAACTCTATCAGCATTGTGATTGCTCGCATGGTAACCTACTCTATCGGCGTATCAATCACACTTGCTATCGGTGCGGAAGTACCCAGCATCTTATAAAAGACTACCCCTAACGATTGAAGGACATGGCCAAGCCTGTAGCACAAGGTCGTGTGTTCCACCTAAATGAACTCGGTACTCTCCCCACCCCTATTCTTATCTAGGGTATGCTTTCTATTCATAATACTTCTGTCAAGGCTTTAATCGATACAGGTGCTACTCACTCTTTTATTTTCTGTGCATTTACTTGTAAGCTTGACATTAGGCCAGAATCTTTAGCAAAAATATTAACAGTAGAAACTCCCTCTAGGGGTTTTTTAAAAGCTCACTGTATATATAAAGATTGTAAGATAACAGCTTCAGGGATAGAAGTATTTGTGAATCTAATATTGTTAGATTTTTCAAGGTTTTATGTGATATTAAGAATTGACTAGTTAGAAAAGTATAGAGTAATAATCGATTGTGAAAGTAAAATTATAACTCTGCAATCCCTGAAAAAGGAATAAAATTTATTGTTATCAATTTTCCTAACAATTGAATAAATAGGAATATGGGTGCTAATCTTGTTGTGTGTTCCATATCGATTATTTGTAATTTTTCGGATGTCTTTCCCATCAAACTTCCTGGTCTACCTCCCCGCAAAAAATAGAGTTCCCAATTAAATTGATGTCTAAAACCCAACCAATCTTAAAGCCCACCTATCGTATGAGTCGTGCTGATCTTGTAAAACTAGAAAAATCAGCTTTCTGAACTAATTACCCAGAAGTTTATCCACCCTAGTCATTCTCCTTGGGGCACTCCCGTATTGTTTGTGAAAACGAATGATGGTTCCCTCATACTCTACGTGGATTATTGAGAACTCAACCTAGTAACAGTTAAAAGCAAGTACCCTTTATCGACGACCTCTTTGATCAATTATAAGGAGCTACGATTTTCTCCAAGATTGATCTCAGGATGAGATATTACTAGCTGAGAGTCAAAGAAGAAGATATTTCAAAGACTGCTTTCTGGTGTAGGTATGGTTTGTACAAGTTAAGGGTAATGTCGTTCGGGTTAACCAATGGCCCTATAGCCTTCATGAACCTCATGAACAGAGTTTTCTGATACGCACTATATCAGTACGTCATCGTATTTATTGATGACATCTTAATGTACTCCAAGATCCTAAAGAAACATGCAGTACACTTGACTAAAGTGTTAGAGACCCTTCATCGGAACCAACTGTATGTTAAGCTTTAAAAATACTCCTTCTAGTTGGATCGAGTTTCCTTCCTTGGTCATGTAATTTTGAGTGAAGGAGTTTTTGTGGATTCATCCAAGGTTGAAATAGTAGTCAACTTGAATCCGCCCACCAATGTGGCTAAGGTACGTAGTTTCCTTAGCTTTGCGGGTTACTATAGGAAATTCATTGACAGATTTTTTAAGATTGCTGCTCCATTGACTCGACTCACCCGAAAGGGCGTACCATTTGTTTGAAATTATAAATTCAATGAAAGGTTTGTGGAATTGAAACATCATCTTACCTCTGCTCCTAGATTAATCCTCCCTGACACTATTGGAAGATTTCAGGTCTATTGCGACACACCTCATATTGGCTTGGGGTGTGTGTTGAGGCGGCATGGTAGAGTAGTAGCTTACGGGTCTCGATAGTTGAAACCTCATGAGTGAAACTACCCTACTCACGATCTAAAGTTGGTGGCCATTATCTTTGCCCTAAAAATATGACACCATTACCTGTTTGATCATACTTTTAAGATTTATACTGACTACAAGAGTTTAAAGTACATCTTCTTGCAAAAAGAGTTAAATATGAGATAGAGACACTAGATGGATCTCCTGAAGGACTATAACTGCAAGATCATCTATCACCCTGATAGAGAAAATGTAGTCGTCGATGCACTAAACCAAAATGGGTCTGCGGAGTTGGACCAAACCATGGCCTCTAGTTGGAAACTGATGGATACTATGCAGTCGCTCTACCTTAGCTACAATGGCAAGGGCACTTATCTCGCTCAGATTTAAATCCTGCTGGATCTCTTCATGAAAATCTAGGAAGTTCAGCCTACAGACTCGGAACTCACCAAGAATATAGGTAAATTCTCTTCTAAATAATTTACTAATTTCAGGATTTTAGATGATGGACTGTTTTGATTTAAAAACTGAATTTAGGTTCTCGTCGCTGTAAGGACAGATGTTCTCAAGATCGCCCACGCTTCCAAGCTATCCATCTATGCCGAGAGCACCAAGACGTACCAAAGCTTGAAATATCAATACTAGTGGCTGGATATGAAGAAAAACATAGTCGACTACGTCTCTCGATACCTTACTACCAGAGAATTAAGACAGAACATCAGAGACCCGACGGTTTGTTACAAGGCCTCCCGATTCTAGAATGGAAGTGGGAGCGTGTAACTATGGATTTTATCACAGGATTTTCCAGCACCTATTCTGGTTGGAACACTATTTAGGTCATCATTAATAGACTAACAAAGATCGCCCATTTCTTGCCCATCAGGACCACTGACTCCACCAGCAAATTAGCCCATCTTTATGTTGATGAGATTATTCGACTTCATGGTGTTCCCTCATCCATCGTGTTCGATCGAGATCCTCAATTTACCTCCCACTTCTGGGAAAGCTTTCAGGAAACTCTGGGGTCTGAATTGTATTTCAGCACCGCTTATCATCCATAAATAAATGGTTAATTAGAACGTACGATCCAGACATTGGAGGACATGTTGTGTGCTTGCGTCCTTGAATTTAGCGATAACTAGTACGAGTATCTTTCCTAATGTGAATTTGCGTATAATAATAATTATCATCCCAGCATTGGCATGGCTCTGTACGAAGCATTGTATGGTAGGCCTTGTCACTCTCCCACTTGTTGGAGTGAAGTCAGAAACTAGCGTCATTTGGGACCGAACTTCATCCAAGAGACTATTGAGAAGGTTGCGATCATCCACGAGAACTTGACTACCACCTAGAGCCGTCAGAAGAGTTATGCTGATAATCGTAGGTGACCCCTGAAATTTGCCATTGGAGACCAATTTTTCCTTAAAGTTTTCCCTTATAAGGGGAAGATACGATTCAGGAAAAGAGGGAAGTTAGGCCCTCGTTATATGGGACCTTTTTGGATCATTAAGTACATTGGACCTATGGCGTACCGCCTTACTCTACCCAGAGAGTTTATGGGTTTACATGATATTTTCTACATCTCAATGCTCAAAAAGTACCACCCTGACCCGTATCATATCATTCCTCATAATAAAGCGCCGATACAAGCTGATATGATGAATGAGAAAATCCCCGTGGAGATTCTTAGATGGACTGACAAGGTCTTATGCAACAAGATGATTCCCATAGTGAAGGTGCAGTGGCAATATCATACCTTGGAAGAAGCAATGCGGGAGTTGGAAAGCGAGATGAGGGAGAAGTTTCCGAACCTGTTTGAGACAAATTTAGGGACAAAATTTTTCTAAGATGGGGGGGATGTAACACCGCACCCATCGCTGTGCTTAATTAATTTGGGAAATTCTATTTATTCAGGTCTTTAGGCCGTACTGAACTTATTTAATTTACTTTATAAATTATTATCGTAATTCGTAAATTATGCCGATTTTTATTTATTTTGATTTTATTCAATTTTATTTAATTTTAGTTGATATTATGTTATTTTATTTTATTTTAGTTTAATTAATAATGAATTTTAGAAAAACAGAAAAAATAGAAGAAAATCTCACGGGAAAGGAAGCTGCCCGCACGAGCATCAGCACACTGTGCGCTGGCATGCGTAAAACGTGCGCACAGCCACACGTCCCATCAACACATGCAACATAAGGTCAACCCTGCAAATATCTTATCGCGCGTAGGCTGGCCATCCGCGCGTCACCTCACACGCGGACGGGTACTGCAAACTGTGCACGCGTCGTCCACACAACAGGCCTACGCATACGACACCCAGCACGCAGGCTAGCCTGTATTGCCCCGGGCAGGCCACTAATGCCTCGGGTAGTGTGTCACCGCCCACCTCGGGCATTACACTGCCGCCACCGGTGAAGGAGACCTTCCTCCTTTGTTTTTCATGTCGAGCATCTTTTTCTCTCTCTTCACCGAATTTTGCCACTTTGTGTAAATCCAACGACTCAAAATTTTTATAAATAGGGGCCCTTCCTTCCCATTTTCCCTACACTTCCATTCTTCCACCTTTCAAGAATTAAAGAGAGAGAGAGAGAGAGAGAAAGTGAGAGAGAGAAAGTGATCTAGACAGAAGGGGAGGAAGAAAAAAAGAACGATGTAGAAGAAATTATCAAGATTTCAGTAAGGAATTTAGTATTTCTTTAAACTTCTTAACGGATATTTTTAGATAAAAACAAAGAGATTAAATTGATAATTTGTAATTTTTTCTGTTTTGTATGCTTTTGTGTTTGTAGGTTTAATAAGTTGAATTGTTTTTTATTTCAAGCATGCTATGTGATTTATAAACACTTGATAATTTGCATGAAATTAAAATAATATGAAGCCGGTAAGGTTACCTGAAAAATAAAAGAAACAAAAAAAAAGAAAAAGAGAAATGTGGAATGAAGCATGAATGGTCCGAGTATGTATTTGTATTGACATGCATAATGTATCAAGTATCTCGTTAGGCTTTTTATCTTTGAAGGGCATCTGTTCCTCTAACCCCATCCGAGATATCTGTTTCCCTTTTCCCTATCTAGTCTAGAAAAATGTAAGAGGACTGCTCTTTTTGGATTACGGCGTACTCTCTAACGAGAATGGTGACACGAATATCTGTTAGGGGTCACCTTTGGTTAAGTACTATCGTGACCATAGAATATCTTATAGGACCACTATGGTTGGTACGGCCGTGGTCATAGATTATACTATGGTTTGGCAAGCCAAAAATGTACCTGAGCAAATTGTCGTAATCTATATCTGATCTGGTCATTTCATATGGGTAGTTAGAAATTTGTATCTGCCTTCAGATATGGAAGTTATAATGAATTCGCGAAGCATGATAGGAAAATCTAAGCATTTTATGATTTATTTGATTTTTTATATTTTTGGTATGATGTGTGTTTGTTTTGATTATATTAACATGATGTTTTTCTTAATAATAAATTATTTTCATAAGGTAACATAGGTCTACAAGTAATCAAACGGTACGTATGTATGTTGGAATAATTCACCTTTTAAACTTACGATATTAATTAAATACTATTTTCCTTACTAAACATATGAAACTCACTCTTCCATGACCCCCCCTCCCCGCGATAAGGAAGAAAATGAGGAACCGCCAGCTAACCTACTTATTGAAGTTTATGAGGATCCTGTGGATCCACAAAACTTAAATGCATGATCGTTCCTGCATTCTGATGAGTCCAATAGCATAGTGAAAGAAGTGGTCCTCTTTTGTATTTTGTAGCCATTTCTGGCTTTAGTTATATGTATGTAATTGGAACTCATATATTTGTAAAGAATTTCTATTAATTTGCTCCGCTGCATATAATTTTTATCATGCACTCGTTATTCTGTTTCTATATCTGACACTCACATATCTTAACTAGCATTTGGGATATCACATATTTCCCTAAAATCTTTTTGAATAAATTTTAAAAAATAAATTCTCATAAATTAACCAATAAAAAAAATTTAATAATTATTTAAACTAACTAAATACAAAACTCAAATATTAAATTTATCCAAAAATTAAAGCACGAAATTTTAAAGAGTTTAAATGGTCTTAGGGCCCAAATAAATAGGGTTTCATAATACAAATTAAGCGCAAAGTTTCGGGGTGTTACATTCTCCTTACTTTTAGAAAATTTTGTTGTCTAAATTTATCATGCATAGGTTAGGAATCTTCTATCGCATTTCCCAATTCTCATGTTGCCTCTTCCAGAGTATGGTATTGCCACTGCACCTTCACCATTAGGATCCTCTTGTTACGTAAAACTTTATTGATCCAATCAAGGATTTCCGCAGGGAACTCCTCATAAGTCATGTCTTCTTGAACTTGCATTTCTTGGTAAGGAATGATGTGAGAAGGATCAGGATGGTACCTTTTGAGTATGGAGACATAGAAAATATCATGCAGACCCGCAAACTCTGGGTGTAGAGTGAGGTGGTAAGCAACGGGTTTGACTTGTTCTACGATCTAAAAAGATCCCATATAACAGGAGATCAGTTTGCCCTTCTTACCGAACCATATTTTTCCCTTATAAGGGAAGCTCTTAAGAAAAACTTGATTGCCAACAACAAACTCTAAGAATCTTTTACCGTTGTCAGCATAGCTTTTCTGGCGACTTTGAGCGACGACTTCGTTCTTCCGAATAATGATGACTTTCTCAATAGTCTCTTGAATGTCATTTGGTCCCAAATGATGCTAGTTCCCAACTTCGTTCCACCAAGTGGGAGAACGGCAAAGCCTACCATGCAAAACTTCATACGAAATCATGTTGATGCTGGAAATATAACTGTTATTATAAATAAATTCACACAGGAGAAGATACTCATACCAGTTATCACCAAAGTCGAGGATTCAAGTGCGCAACATATCTTCGAGTGTCCAGATGGCACATTTAGACTAACCATCGGTCTGAGGATGATAAGCAGTGCTGAAGTGCTATCCCAAACTAATTGCTTCTTAAAAACTATCCCATAAATGGGAGGTGAACGAGGTCTCTGTCTGATACAATGGATAAGGGAACATTATGGAGTCGAACAATCTCCTCAATGTATAGGTGAGCTAATCTACTTGTGGAATATGTGATTTTGATTGGTAAAAAATGGGCAGTCTTGGTCAAACTATCAACAATGACCCATATTACATTGCGACCAGAACAGGTTCTGGATAAACTAGTGAAAAAGTCTATGGTCACATGCTCCCACTTCCATTTTAGAATAGGGAGCTCTTACAATAAACTGTCGGATCTCTAGTGTTCAGCCTTAACTCGCTGGCAAGTAAGGTATCGGAAGATATGGTCAACAATGTCTTTCTTCATTATAGGCCACCAATATTGGCGCTTCAGGTCCCGGTACATCTTTGTATTTCTGGGGTGGATAGAAAAGAGGCATGGGCAGCCTTAAGAACATCCGTCCTGATAGTAGCAGGGACCCATATATAATCCCAAAATCTGCACAATCCATCATCTATGAGCTTAAAATTAGGAAATTCTTAAAAAGTATACTTAATCAGATTTTTGGTTATTTCTGGCTCAATGGATTGATCTTTCTAAATCTTCATAAAAAGATCAGATAAAACTCGAATCTGGGCGAGGCACGCACCATTGCCATAATGGTTAAGGCAGAGTGCCTACATAACATCAACAATTTCTAACTAGAGGCCATGGTTTGGGCCAACAAAGTGGACTTCTTCTGGCTTAGAGCATCAGCAACTACACTACCTCTACTAGAGTGGTAGATGATCTTACAATTGTAATCCTTCAGGAGTTCCATCCAATGTCTCTAGCTCATATTCATTTCTCTCTGTGAAAATATATACTTCAAACTTTTATGGTCAGTATAGATTTCAAATGTTTGGTCATACAAATAATGGTATCATATCTTCAAGGCAAAGACTAAGGTTGCCAACTCCAGGTCATGAGTGGGGTAGTTACTCTCAAGAGGCTTCAATTGTCTGGATCCATAAGAAACTACTCAACCATGCTGCATCAAAACACATCTCAAACTCACGTGAGATGCATCATGGTAAACTTGGAATCTTCCAATATTGTCAAAGAGGATCAACACTAGAGGAGAGGTAAGACGATACTTTAACTCAGCAAAACTTTCATCACATTCGTGATCCCAAACAAAAGGTATACCTTTCCTGGTGAGACAGGTCAACGGAGTTGCAATCTTAGAGAACCCATCAATGAATTGCCGATAATAACCAGCAAAACCAAGGAAAGTACGTACCTTAACGACATTTGTTGAGTTCCAATTTATCACTGTTTTAACTATGGATGGATCCACAAAAACTCATTCGCCAGAAATTACATGGCCAATGAAAGAGACTTGATCCAACCGAAAAAAGCATTTGCTGAACTTAGCATATAAATGATTTCAACGGAGGGTTTCCAATACTCGAGACAAGTGAGCTGCGTATTCTTCATGACTTTTAGAGTAGACCATAATATCATCAATGAGCACGATAATGTATTGATCCAGTACATCCCGAAAAACCCTGTTTATAAGATCCATAAAAGTAGTAGGGGCATTACTCAGTCCAAAAGGCATAACCTTGAACTCATACTAACTGTATCGGCATCAAAAGCCGTTTTTGGAATATCTTCTTCTTTAACTCTCAAATAGTGGTACCCAAATATGAGATCGATCTTCGATAAAATCGTAACACCTTGTAGCTAATCGAAGAGATCATCAATACGAGGTAAAAATATTTACTTTTCACTGTTACTTAGTTGAGTTCTCTATAGTCTATACACAATCGGAGGAAATCGTCTTTCTTCTTCATGAATAACACTAAGGGACCCTAAGGGGAATAACTAGGGCGAATAAATCTCTACCCAAGAAGCTCAAAGAGTTGGTGTTTGAATTTTGCGAACTTAGTGCGACTCATGCAATAAACAGACTTTAAGATAGGTTGTGTTCCGGCAAGTAAATTAATAGAAAATTCTATCTCCCATAGGGGAGGTAGTTCCTCTAGAAAGATGTCCAGAAAGTTACAAGCAGTAAGAATGGTATATACAACGGGATCGACATCCATATTCATGTTTATTTAAAGGTTAATAGCAAAATAAAATTCATAAGATTTTTATTTCATTTTTGGTGAACATAATGTTACAACCTTACTTTCACAGTCGATGATTGCCCTATACTTCTCTAACCAATACATACTTAGGATAACATCAAATCTTGAAAATCTAAAAGTATAAGGTCTACTAATAGTTCTACTCCTGAAGCTTTTATTTTATAATTTTTATACACACAATGAGCTTATAATGAACCTCTAGAGAGAGTTTCTACTGCTAATACTTCATTTAAAGGTTTAGGCCTAACATCTAACTTACAAGTAAAAGAATCGTGAATAAAATGTCATGAATAGAAAATATACCCTAGATAAGAGTAGGAGTGCTAAGGGCACCGGGTTCATCAAGGACCAATATACAACTCTAGGCTACTGGTCTGTCCATGTCCTTCCGCTGCTGGGGACAGTCTTTCATAAAGTGTTAACTGCTTCCGTACTTATAGTACGCATTGTTCAAACACTGATAGGGTTGATCATCATACAAGTATCCACAATGCTGACATGGTTGCATAAGTCGGGTAGGGTGTCCAATAGGTAGAGGCAAAGGAAAAAGAGAAACAACTTGGGGTCGTTTATCAGGATGGATACTAACTACATCAGGCAGTCTTTTCCTTGGTTGTTGGAGTTTGTGTTGTTGTTGCTGGGTACAGACTCGGACAATGCATTGGTGCCGGGCTGAGATAAGATTTTTAGCTAACTGAGCATGTTCTAGCACCTCCACATATGAGCTGGGTCTCAACATACTAGATTGTAAATATCGGCACGAAGGCCCTTTAAAAACTTCTTACCCTTACGACTGTCAGGGGTGACCATTAATGGGGCGAACCAAGACAGCTTAGACAAATCGGGCTACATATTGGGCAACTGTCAAATTTTCCTTGTGAAGGTCCCGAAATTCCTTCTCCTTCTTCTCTCAAACATAAACAGGGAAGAATTTTTTAAAGAAAGTATCCATGAAAACCTCCCAAGTGGTAAGGGTAGGCAGGACTTCTTTCTTAAGTCGCTACCAATGTTCGGCTTCACCAGTTAACATGAAGGCTGCTAGGGGAACCTTTTATTCCTCAGTTAGGTCTAAAATAGAGAAAACCTTCTCTATCTATAGGATTTAGGCTTTGGCTACTAATGGGTCGAGGCCTCCTTCAAAGTGGGGTGAGTTGAGTTTCTTAAACTGTGCTATATTATAGGAGATAGATCTCTCAGCTGAATGATAGTCAGGGACAGGGGGTGTTGGCATTAGTTTGCTTGGTTTAAAGCATACGGCTGCGATTAGACCCTGGATGGCTCAAAAGAACTCGGTAAACTCAGCCATAGTCGGATGATCCTGGGCCTCAGGTGTCTCGGTTCGCTCTACAGAAGGTCTTCCTCGCATCATTCCTACAAAAGAAAAGGAAGACACGTGTTGGTAGTCTAGTTTTTAAAAGAAGACATATCCTAAGTGTTCTAGAAAGGTTTCCTAACTACAACCTCAGTTGTAAGGGATTATTCCGTATAACTGCTCTAATACAATTTGTGACATCCCAAATATTAATTAAAGCATAAAAGTGTCAGATATATAAACAGATTACGAATACATAAAGATAAATGTATGCAGCTGAATAAATAATTAAAATCTCTTACAAATTAACAATAGAGCTCCATAAAATACTGAGACATAAATAAAATTAATTATAAACCTCTACAAAAGATGGATTCATCAAAGTGCAAGACTTATTCACAGATCTATGGGATCCTCAAAGGCTTCAAGGGGTAGATCAACAATCAGTTCCTCACTATCTTTCTCATTTGGAGGGAGGCATGGAAAGGGGTGAGTTCCATATACTTTGTAAGAAAAACGGTATTTAAATAATATCACTAAGATTTCAAAGGTAATTAAAAAATTAAAATAAAATATCATCATTACTTACTATCAGGAGTCACATTAGGGGTTATTTCTTAATTATGAAAATAATTTATTTTATTAAGAAAACATTAAATCAATCATATCATAGTCAAATCATGTCAATCAAGTCAATAATGCTGAAAATAGAGGAAATCAACATGACCTGCTCTTTATTTATTTTATTATTCGCTCAAAATTGTTTTGACTTCCATCTATTGAGGGCAATGTGGATTCCCGACTACCCATGTGGAATGACCAATTCATTTCATGTTATATCAGCAATTTGCAGCTTGCTAAACCAACACATTTATAGTTTGCCAAACCATGACACGATCAATTATCACGGTCATGTCAACCACAATGATCCTATATGTAAACTATGGTCACAGTCGTACTTTGCCAAATGTGACCCCTATAATCATATCGCATCACCACTCTCGTCAAAGGTATGCTGTCATCCACAAGGAGCAGTCCTCTCACTTTTTTTTAGACCAAATGGAGAGAAACAGAAATCCCTTATAGATAAAAGGTTTAACGAAAATATTTTATGAACCATGCATACCAATATAGATACATTTTCTCACGCTTAAAATATAACATCATGCTTATTGCTTCATCGATGGTCAATATATCATGCATCAACATTTATCATAAGTAAATTAATCATTTAATTAATCATGCAAATAAATCGGTTCATATACGTTCATATAAACATATATTAACATTTAATAATTTTATTTAAGCATATAAAATTAAGCATGCAACCATTTAATTAAAACTTCGTTGATTTAATCTAAAAATACTCCTTAGTATGTTGAAAGTAAATATTAAATTTCTTACCGAAACCTTGGTATTTCCTACGTCTTTCCTCTCCTTTTCTCTCTAGATCTCTCTCTCTCTAAAATTCTTTGGTGGATGGAAGAATGACATGGAAGTGGTGAACAAATAGTGAAGAAGAGGTCACTATTTATAGAAAATGGGGACCGTTAGATTTGCACCAAGTGACAAAATCTTGTGAGAAGAGAGAAAGTCAAAGTGAATTGATGTGATGTGGCGATCGATAGATGAGACTGATGGACGGACGACGTGACAGCAATGCAAAACTTAGAGGCATGCCATCTAACCAACGGTGGCTCACCATCAAGCCAACGACACACGCACCCAAAGGCAGCACAGCCTGCCGCGCAGACAGCATGCGCACAGGGCGTGTGGAGCTGCGCACCCGTCTATTCACAATGGTGCACATGCGCAAACTACGCCTTGTACCCCGCACGAATGGAGGTGCACACATGCGCACGTCCTGTGCTCGCCTCGCGCATGGCATTCGGGGCCCATGCAGGCAAGGTCTTTCCTGTGAGCGTTTCTCGGGGGATTTTTTCACCGTTTCTCCTCTGTTTTTCCTGAAATCTTTTTAAATAAATTTTAAAAAATAAATTCTCAACAAAGCCAATAAACAAAATTTAATAATTATTTAAACTAAATAAATATGACACTCAAATATTAAATTTATTCAGAAATTAAAGTACAAAATTTTAAAGAGTTTAAATAGCCTTAGGGCCCGAATAAATAGAAGTTCACAATATAAATTAACCGCGAAGGTTTTCGGGGTGTTACAAGACCAGTGAAGAGAAAAAGAATAATTGAAAGAAAGAATTAGTTATTCATTAAAGTTTCATTTATTGAACGACCATAATTAAATGTGGATATATGGCTTAGAGACGTAGAAAAGAAAAATCATTTATTTGCATCACATCACTTCTTGATTAATATTTAGGTCTAAATTCTATAATGGAGCCCTTAATGAAATTTGTTAATTTATTCTTGAGTCAATGTTTTCAATTTTTATTGGCTCTAGGCTCTTCATTTTGTCATAGTTCTATGAACAAATTTATATAATACGAATGCATTCCTTAAGAAGTGCATATTTTACTCGAAGCTTCTTCCATAATAGTACACAACAATAGTATCATTGGAGTTGATACATGAATCACTTTAAATATAAGAAGCCAAGTAAGCAAATTGGTCCGAGTGAAATGAAAAAAAAAATATTGAAGTTAAAATATTTTTTGCAGACATTCATTTTTTAGGAAAAACAAATAAGATATCCCAGCACAAAGACATCTTGATATTGTCAAGAAGGGAGAAAACAAACTCTAAGGAATAAAATAAATTTGAAAAATTAGATTTATGTCCAGTGGATCACACCTACAAAGAAAAAAGATTTTTCTTTGTTGCAATCCATAGCCACATATGAAATAGCACACTATAAATTTAGCAACACTTTTCCCACAATATGTATTTCAAGAAATGGGTTATATTTTTCTAAAATCTTGACTTTTCAAAAATTTATAATTCATTCAATTTCCGTTCAAATAAACGATCTAAGTATTTATGACAAACTTATAAGTATAGATTTTTCAATAAAATTATTTGGTGACAAAAGTTAAGTAGAAAAATTGAGAACGATGTTGAAACTTTTTGCTGCATGATTCAGGTTCTTTTATATGTTTCAATTTTAAAAAGTAACTTAATTCTAATCTATATAATGCAATCATGGTGTTTATGAAAAGTTAAGAAAAGTAAATATTGTAGATAAAATATTTTATGGCTAGAATTTAACAAAAATTTTAAAGAAAAATTACGAAGAACCTACTGCTCAATATAAACTATTTTATGGTCTATTTTCTTTGCCTTTTCTTTAGCTATTGTCATATCCTACTTTTTTTCAAAAGTTTTAATTAATCAAAATTTAAAAAATATTAAATTTTAATTCAATTTTATTATATTTTATTAATTAAAAATAAAAATAAAAAATGTAAAAAGCAAAAAAAATAAATAAAATGAAAATTGTTTAAGTAGTTATATTGTAAATATTTATATGTATATATGTATATATTTTAAAGCTTCGACAAAAATTTTCAAAACTTTTTGAGAAAGTTTTTAAAATATATATATATATGCACAAATGTAATTACAATGTATAATTAGATATGCATACATGAGAATAAGTAAATATAAGTCTATGTTTAATTTTATTCGAAACCCAAATTAGTCTAAGTTATTAAAAAAAGAAAAAGTCAATTAGCCAAATCCAAAAGAAACAGCCTCCTCCATTCTTCTTCATTTTGTTTTACTTTATTTTGGGCCCAGTTTTAAACTCAGAAGCATTAAAAAAAATTTTCATACAAACTAAAAGTGGGCCCCACTTTCTTTTTCTCCTTTTTTAACTCTCTCTTCCTCCTCTTCTTGCATGGGCCCAACTTCTTATTTTTCCTCGGACCAGCTTGAAAAACCCAGCCCAAGGCCCTCTTTCCCTAAAAACAGCGTCGTTTTGTGGGAATCAATTGAAACTCGCCAAAACACCACCGTTTTGGGGAAGGCATGTTTAACCCTCCATCTTCTTTTTTCTTCGACAACAGAAAGATGGAGGGTTAATCTTTTTCTCTTCTCTTCCATTTTCAGGAAGGTAGAGAGAGAGTTCAAGTTTTGAAAAAAAAATGATAAGTAGGTGGACAGCGCATGCAGAAGGCGTGAACGAAACGCAACGAAGGAATGAGCAGTATAACGAGAAAGGAAACTGTAAACGAAGAGATTGTGAAGCAGAGAAAGAGAAATTAAAAGAAAATCAAAGGAGGGGCTCCTGAGCAAAGCAAGGATGAAATTTTGAGGAGAGGCACGGGATTTCTTCCGTGATGAAAACGAAGTGAGAAGAGCAGCGTGATGAAGAAGAGAGGATTACTAAAAAAAGAAAGAAAAGGGAGAGAAGAAGATCGAACCTGGAAGGAAGGGACAGTTTTCTGGTGAATTGCTTCATCTCTGGTAATCATTTTCTTTTCCTTTTTTGCTATAGTGTCTCGAACATTTGTCTGTAAATTGAGACATTGTTGGCCTGTTTCATGTCGAAACGAAAATCTACAGAAACTCCGAATACCGAACCCTAAGATTGTTTTGAATTTGAAATTTCGTTTTGTTATCATGCTTTTTGAGTTATTATACTCATACCCAATTTGGTTAAATAAAGGATGCAATTTAAAGAAAATTTAGTTGTTAGGTATATGTCGTAGTAAAGCATATGTTCCTAATCATAGTTGATTAATTAAATGCATAGTAATTAATTCTTTTTATGTTGATGGATTAGATGATTAATCATGATTTTGATATTAACATAATAATTATTCACCAACTTCAAACATTTTTCTCATAATTGGGAGTCACCAAGATATGCATATTAACCAAATTAAAATAATGTATTATTTCACTCAGAATTTATTATGAAAATAAGTTGTATTTGATACCGCTTTCAATAAGATTAATGATAATTCTTTTATTTTTTATTTTTAGCATAGTTACCATTGTGACAATTATCTCTTCATGAAATGCTAATGAATTTTGATTCAATTTTAGAAGACTTATTTTTATTGTTGCGAACCAAACTCCTTTCTTGATTTTATTTTTTCTCTTCTCTTTTCTTAAGTTTTAGAGTTTTTATCTTAACATTAACAATTAAAACATTTATATATATATATATATTTCCATAATTACAAAAAGGTCTAATAATTTATACTAAATCATAAAATAGTTTATGGATTTTATTAAATACAAATACAATTTTATTAAATTTATAATTAAAATAACAGTTTATGTTCATTGTGCCCAGGTTCGGGGGAAAAAAAAAAAAAAAAAACAGAAACAAAAAGTATAACAAATCCAAATCCAAATCTTATGTGAACATTCCAATTCTAATATCAAATCATGCTAGGGGTTAAATTATGATTAAAATATTGTTAAGAGTGTTAATAATTTAATCATAATTTTTCAATTGATACTTAAAACTGTGAATCAAACATTTAATTTTTTAAATTCAAAAATCATTAATCTGAGTAGAATCCTAAAATTCCAACCATAGTTTATGAATCAAAATAGACTGTATATATTTCATATAAAATTTTTACAAGAATGTAAGTAATAAAGTACTTTAAAAAATATTTTGAAAACATTATAAACAACTAAAAAATGACTTACTTTGAAGGAAAATAATACAAATATCTACAATAATTCTCAACCAAACATAATTTATGTTCCAAAATAACAATAGATAATGGACTATTTCAAATCTCTTTACATGAGTGAAATTCATGAATCAAATATCCCATACCTAAAAGCGAAATTGGAAAGATTAGCAAGGAAACAGAATTAAATCATCAATTTCTCATTCTAAATGACAAAATAAAATGGATCTTCAAATATAAATTATTTCTCTCAAACAATGCCGAGGATTTGATACCTTCACCATGTGAATTTTCTTTTTTTAGCATCCGATTTGAACTGTACAAATACAATGCAATTTCTTTGAGAAACAAAAGGAAAACAACAGACAAATTTTTAAGGGAGCTCACCCATGTTTGAAGAATGCAGACGAGCTGTCATCAACTGAATCACCAGAAAACTGTAGTAGACTTCATAACTGCCACCATTTTCGATTTTCCATTGCCTTGGCAAGTTCTTTTGCCAATGACTCGAAGTTTTCAGCGCCACTCTGCAGCTCTTCAGTGCGTTTGCTTATCCTCTGGAAAAGTTACAAGAAAAGAATATAGTTTATGGGAAATCAGGATATGCTACTGACATATTTCAAATTTACAGGCACAACTGAGATGATTGTTAGAGAATTGATAACATGGTAATATCACCATGATGAAATTCTTTCAAATTCATAAACATTCAGCTGTAGTTGAACTCAGAGATAAACATCAAGTAACTTTTTTAATAGTACCTCCAGTTTTTCCCGTCTCTCCTCAAGTTTGTGCCTGGCATGTTCAGCTGCTGAAGAGGCATCCTGAAATCAATATGAACATTATAGTGACCTTAAGCAGGTGTAATTGGAAAAAACAAGGGTTAGATAATAAGATCATTGCAAAAATCACCCCAGATTTTCTATATTTAGCAATGATTTCTTCAGCTGTCCTCACTCTGGGTTCTGGATGATCTGACACCCCTAATAATTTCTCTTTATCTCCTCGCTTTCCTGCAGTCCAGAAGATTTAAAGAACAAATCCCGGAAAAGTGTAAACACAACTGAACAATATGGGAAGTCAGATTACCCTTCATTTTACTCCTCTTCCTTTGCTCACTTTCATGTGAAGAAATCACCGTGGGTGGAGTTTCATCTATTTCAATGTCATCTTTAACAAAAAAAAAAACCCCACTCTTAGAGGATCCAGACAATATAAAGAACAGTGAGATAAAAACAGACGAACCTATATTAAGCTCCAAGATTTCCTGATTATCTGTAATAATGGGAGAAATGGCTGAAAATGGACATTTCAAAAATATACTCTCCAAATGACTGAATTTGGATTCAGAAATTGCAGTTATATCCACTTTTTCTCCTTTAAATCCTTTGACAATACCACCAAGAATCCCAGGTGCAACACCCTGTGGTAATAATTTAATGTGTTGCATAAGTGATACCGTAATTCTTCATAAACTAAAAATCCTTTTGACAAGCAGCATAGTTGCTTAAATAATTCTTTATGAATTTCTTAAAATCTTATGAAAAGATGAGATCTATCTATCTCTTTGAGCAATGTTCCGATAGACAATTCATTGAACCTGATTCCTCTTGTGGTTTGGAAAGAAACTTGTGTCACCATCAGCAGCAGCTTCGAGAACCTTGTCATGGAGACAAGGCAAAAAATCGGGAATCCTAGAAACAACAGTATATTTCTTTTAGAAACTGCTGTGAACTATGGTTTCTTCATGCTTGACTCAATATTTCCAGGAAGCACTGGCTAAGTAAATAATGATCATACCTGAAATCGTTCTCCCCAACTAACAGAGATATGAATGCTACTTCACTTCCATTTGCCTATTAAATCCTCAAGTCAGGAGTATATCAAAAAGGCTAAAATTACCATTTTATTAATAGGATTTTAGACTATGTTACAAATTTGTTCAAATGTTTTTAGACCCCAAAGTTGAGATATTCATTTACTTCATGCAAAAAATTTAGTTTTGAAAAATTAGCCTCATAAACTTAAAGTGACCTGATTGAAACATTTATTGAGAAACCACTTGAAACAAGAAAAAGAAAATACTAGGTACTAATTTGTAATAAGAGATATATTTTTGGGACTACAAGCAGTTAGCCTTATTGAAGATGAAAGGAGTCGAGTGCTACACAAGAATGATTACGGGGAAGATTTTTGTTTCTTTTTTAGCTTTTTGATCTTATAATGAAATCATATTTCCTCAAAGGAACAAAAAGGATAATTTCAATTTTTTTGTTTTGAATTTTTCGAGCATAAAAGAGAGCATACCAGTGTAATATGCCCATGATCAGAAGAGCTCATTGTCTTATCCATGTTTACCTTGAAATTCCAGTTTAGAATTGACATCAAAGATGTTTCTTTCACCAATTCTAAATCTGGCAAGGATCTGTGCAGGAAATATAAGCAACAATACCAGTTATTCAACCTTCACTGAGAACTAATCTGATTAAAGTCAAGTGCAGTCATAATCAGAAGCCCCCAGGTTACCTGATCTCAATAATTCCAGTCTGAAAGAACAAGACCAGTCCACAAACTTCTCCATCTTTCTTGAAAGTTGTGGTCCAGCAGCATGGTTTTGTATGCTTTACTTTATGAATGGTTTTATTGTTCCCCTAATTGAATCATACAAACTTAGCACATAAAACATAGGATTCTAGATTAGAAAAGTGATAACGATGAGGGAGTCCGGGTAATCATATATTTAATTGACTCCATAAATAGTGGAGATTTGGTTATTTAATAATCAGATCCTCCAAGATATCCTCCCAAACTCTATCCTTATCCATAATAGTGGGGATTATGGATAGAAAGTTAGGGTTTCTTAGTGTAATCCCACTCCCAATATATCACTGTATTTTTTCTTCATCTTAATATACAACAATAATTCTGAGAAATAACCTCAGGAAACTACATGGCAGTAAAACAAATTATCTCAGAAAATTGCCGTCTCTGAAACCTGAACCAGATTCCATGACCAAGTAAGGCATGAACACTTCATTGTTCGAGGTAACCTCTAATCCTGAAGGAGTTACGATCAAGAATACTCATAGCAGACTAGAAGGACAATCTATTCTTATCACAAGCCACAAAATTAACAGCCACGACTGCCTTTAATGGTCTAAACCCATAATAATGTACATCTGCGGAAAAGGTAAAGATGAGTATCTTATAGGTTAAGTAACATGTCCAGATAAAAATATCCAAACTTTAGAGTCTGGAAAACCAAGAATCACATGATCGTGTCATGCCTAATCAACTCAATAAACAATGAGATAGGAGAAAACTTTTTCCTATTTGGGACAGCAAAGGAAATATGGGATGCTGCTGCCAAAGAAACTTACTCAAGTTTGAAAACACTTCAGAAATACTTGAAACGAAAGTCAAACTACATCAATCAAGGCAACCTCATTGTTACTCAATACCTTAACACTCTAACCCAGTACTCGAAACAATTGGACATATTCTAGACCCAGGCTGGGAAGTGTTTTAAATACACATCTGTACAAGAAGATAGTAGAGCAAAAGAGGATCTTTAAGTTCTTACTTGGTCTCAACAAGAACTTAGATGACGTGAGAGGAAGAGTGATGGGAACCAAACCTCTCCCAAGTCTTAGAGAAATATTCTCCAAAGTTCGCCAAGAAGAAAGCAAAGAAAAAAAAGATAATGATGGGAAATCAAGATCCTACACTGGTGTCAGAGGAATCAACCTTCGTGACCCAGGGATCCCACCCAAATCACCCCCAATGAAAACCAAAAGAAGGAAAATCATTTTTGGTATGATCACTGTAGAAAACCAGGATACTTGAGAGAAAACTACTAAAGAGTTCATGACAAACCCACTGATTGAAAGCATACATGCAACAATAAATACATCGAGGCCTATATTAGAAGTTTAGAAACTCCTTAGCTATAACAGCCTCCATCGGTCTCTTGCTCCCTCTCTTAAAACTAGATCAGTAGCCAAAAAGGTAACAATTCCACTTACTTGTTCGCTAACATAAAATACCCTCATACTTGGATTGTAAACTCTGGTGTTTCAGATCACATAGCTGGAGATGTCAAATTATTCCATCAATATATTCCCAGCAAGGAAAACTACAATGTTCAAATTGATAATCATTCCCCCTCCAAGGTTGAAGGTTAGGGACAGTGAGAATCCCCAAGGATTTGACTCTAAACTCGGTTTTATATGTTCTCAATTTGGATTACAATCTCCTCACTATTAATAAATTGACTAATGATCACAATGTGAAACTTAATTCTTTTCTTTTATATGTGAATTTCATGAATTGGAATCAAGAAGATTGGCAGTGTTGAAATGTGTTCTAAATTCTACCTTCTCAAAGAAGACCCTTTTCTCATAAACCAAAACCAGATTACTAGAATGTCCTCTAAGAGCTGGTTAGATTTATCTTTCAATAAAAATAGTGAGGTTCTGTTATGGTACAATCGACTAGGTCATCCAAATTTTACATACTATGAAAAATTGTATCCCTCCTTATTCATCAATAAGAATTCAAAACCTTTCAGTTGTGAATTGTGTCAACTCTATAAACACACATATGTCACTTATCTCAATTTCACATATAAACCTTCTCATTTGTTTGCATTAATTCACAATGATGTATAAGGTCCATCAAGAATGAAAAATATAATGGGTTCAAAGTGGTGTTTCTCATTTATTAATGATCATACTAGGCTAATTTAGGCATTTCTTATGAGAAGAAATTAAGATTGGCCAAATCTTCCAAAACTTAAATACTTTAATACAAACTCAATTCTAAACCAAAATTCAAGCTCGCAAAATTGATAATGCCAAAAAATCTTTTAAATATGCCATTGGAACCTATCTCCTAAATTAGAGTATAATTCACATAAGCTCATGTATTGACACTCTGCAACAAGACAGAGTTGCAAGAAAAAATTGACAGAGTTGCAAGAAAAAATTTGCAACTCTTAGAGGTAGTTCGATTTCTCATGTTCTCCTCTTATATTCCTATTAAGAATAATTTGATGTATTTTATTAAATATTACAGACTATATACAAATTTTGTAGGACAGAAAAGAAAAGAAATAATAAATTCCAATTAATTCTAAAAGGTATAATGGTAATTATACCTTTTAACTAATTTCCCTTTCTTTAACACTCCCTCTCAAGTTAGAGAATAGATATTGTCTATCCCTAACTTGCCAATAAGAGCTTGAAATGTTGGATTAGTTAAACTTTTAGTTAAGACATCTGTCAGTTGAGAATTAATAGACATGTATGAGGTACATATTAGACCACTATTAAGTTTTTCTTTAATAAAATATCTATCGATCTTGATGTACTTAGTTTATTTGTGTTACACTGGATTGTGACTGATGTTTGTGGCCTATTTGTTGTCACAGTATACACGTATAGGATTTTTCTACTTGATTCTAAGATTTTTCAAAATTCTTTATATCCATTATAAGTTCACATACCCCTTATGCCATTGTCCAGAAATTCTGATTTTGCACTTAATCTTACAACTACATTTTGCTTCTTCTCCAGATGATTAAATTACCCCCAAGAAAAGTACAATATCTAATGGTAGACCTTCTATTTACAACTTAACCTATATGAGTTGTATCAATATAAGCTTCTAGGATAATTTATAACAATTTTATTTTTAAAAAAATTGAAAATTCGGTAATTCAAGTAATCTATACACCTATAAAATCAAAGTATTAACACACTCACTAAAACCTTTCAAGAACCATCCTTGAAGAACTTAGAAGCAAGCTGTAAATGTTCAATATTTACAACCCAGCTTGAGGAGTGTAGGATTCTAGATTAAGAAAGTGATAATGATGAGGAATTCCGTGGAATCGTGTATTTAGTTGTCTCCAGAAATAATGGGGATTCAGTTATTCAATAACCAGATCCTCCAAGATTTCCTCCCAAAGTCTACCCTTATATTTCCAAATTAAGGATAGAAAGTTATGGTTTCTTGGTGTAATCCTACTCCTATATATTGCTGTATTTCTTTTATCATAATATACAACAATAATTTTAAGAAATAACCTCAGAAATTACACAACATACAGCACCATAACAATGGAGCAAATGAAAAAGAAAAAAGAAAAAGGAAAAACAAAGGCAACAGAGGTACCAGTATCACAGATTTTATAGAATGCAAGCGCAGTTGGTCCTCGCAACATATTAAAATTACTCCATCTGCTGATCTGTCACCATCCTCAGTTTCTGAAGAGAAATGATGTCCTTTTTCATGTGGATCACTTTCAAGAGAAGTATTGCCCTCTGGAATCCCAAAAAAAAGAAAGAAAAGTTCAGGTTTGACATTCTTCTTCAAAGTCAGATTAATTACCTCAATTAAAATAATGCTAACCTATAATATACATTGAAATAGCAAGCATTTCTTTCTTCTGATGCAATGGACGAGAGCTCATCATGCTACCAGAACAAGGGTCAATAATGGTAACACTAGCATCCTTAGTTAAGACAAACATTGCATCCGCTGCAGAGTTGTCTGGAAATTGTTTTCCCGAATTTTCTAAGCTTTTTGGAATGTTATTTTTCCAGGTAATCGACATGATAGGTGTACTTGTACCACAGCCAGAAAAGAATAATATTGATGATGAATTCACATCAAGCATGGCTATCTGTTGTGAAAGCATCAGATATAAGAATGAGTCTACATAGAGAAAGCTGGAAGGGACATCTTGTACTTACATATCATACCAAGAGAAGCAGATGTGAATTAAACAACTTACTAGATGTTACTTACACGACCACATTCAAATCCCACAGCAAGCTTTGCTCCATTATTTGAAAATTCTAACGCTTGAACTGGGGAATTCGTAAGACCAAAAATACTTCTATATGATGGTCCTTTATGTTGAGGCAAATGATAAACTGCAAAACAAGCTTAATATAATTAAATAAAATTTTTTATTTCAAGAAAAATAATTAAATAAAATTTTATAATGACTCTATAGAATATCTCAGGGTTTAAACTAAAGCATGTTTATGTGGTTAAGGGGTAACTCTTGTTGGAAACTAGCCTGCACTGAGATACAGCAAGCATTAGAAGCTGATGTCACTGTCACAGAAATGGGCAATTCTTGTTGCCAAAAGCTCCATTTTAACCAAAAATGTTAACCTCCTCATATTATGTACAATTCTGCTGTCTGCATGATGTTTTACGATCTTGATTTTTTTTCTTATTTATTTGTGAAAATACTAATAATTTTTCATAACTTGAAACATAATGAAGCATGAGCATCATCGAAAATCATACAAGATAGAACACGTACGAGATGACACTTGATAATTCATGCCAAAGTGAAACTCTAATACTATGTCCCAATGTTGAATCCACCTGCTAAAGAGAAGGTAACATTCTAAAATGACTGTCTAGACTCACCTTCATGTTTGCTTTCTCCAACATAGCAAAAGCATGTCTTCTCCAAACTGCAATTTAGATCGTAAATACAAACCTGCAAAGTTCAAGGGGATAGGAAACTATATATGACACTTGATCATGCATGAACAAATAATAAAATAATGATTTGAAAATAAATTCTGACCAAACCACATTCGTTGCCAATAGCCAAAATTAAACTGATGAAGCAGAAGTTCAAAGCTGTTACTGGAGTACCCAAACCAGCCACCTTTATACCTTGCACCTGACAATTTGAAGAAATCCTTCAGCATTAGTTGAAATGACATTCATTGTATGTACAAGGACAGATGACGGGTGGAAATCCAACCTCGGCTTCTACAACACAGGTAAGAAATAGAACTGGATATGTAGCATCCCACATCCGAACCGATCCATCTTGGTAACCTGCTATATACAATCTCTCTATACTGTTTTCTTTAATGGCAGAGTGATTGAGCACACCCCCAGTAAGGGGCCACTTCTTAACACCAGGCAGAGTCAATGTTGAGCGAAGTATCGTCGTCGAGGCTATCTGATTAATAACAACAATTACGAGTAAATGATATATAATTAACAGAGAACAAAACGAAGAGCATCTAATTCCTCGTGTTCAAAAGAAAACAATACCTCTGAGAGACCTTTTGATGAGTTCCCACCTGCAGGTAAGATACTGAACTTTGCCACAGTAACTGATGGATCAGCTGTTGGAATTACAGCTGGAAACTCCATAGTACAGACAGATCGTTTTCTCTCTTGCTGTGAAAGTAAGGCAGACAAGCTACTGTCATCACAAAGATGAAGTTGTCCAGGGTTTGTCAATACAAAAAGAGTAGCTTGGTGATTATCCTCAGTTGCTCCAGTGTTGGGTAACAAAATCATATCTGCAAAGGAGCCACTGAGAATAAGGTCCACACGACCAACACATTTTAAAACATCCATTCCAGATGACCATTCAAGACTTAGAATCTGCAATAATGAGCACCTTCCATGATTATTGGTCGAATATAAATGTGTATGTTCAAAATAGACAGGAACACCGCTCAATTAAATTCCATGCTTAGCAGATGACTAGTGGTAAGAACCCAACATTAGTCCTATCAGCATACAAAAAAAATATGTACATTTTATTATCGAAAAAATTCAAGAAACAGAACAAAAAAAGGAAAAACTAACAGAAACAGAAAAGAAATCAATACGGAAAACTAAACACATGAAAGTTTGGATTTGTTAATTTTATTTCATCATCAACTCTCCTTGGCAAATTATTTTTGTTTGTGGAAACACTATTCATTCTTCCAGAACAAATTAAAATATTAATGAAAATCTTACATGTTTCTGAAGCATTAGACATAAAAGGTTTATAAACTTAAAACATGTTAAACTACGCTAAACAAACAGTCAAAACATACCGTAAGAACTTCTTCAGATCCTATTTCATCACCTCCATATATAAATAGTTGACCATTGCTGCTACAGGATTTATTACTTCTTGACCAATGTAAGACGATAACAGGCAGTCTCCGCTCAGTAGTTGACAACTGTAGCTTAACTATATTCTTGCTCGACCCAGTTTTTTGTCGCTTTGTAGAGGCAGCATAGGATGTGTTCCAAAACAAGATATCTCCATCTATGTATCCTACTGCAAGAATGGATCCATCAGAAGATGCCCAACAAAGACAACTAATCTCCTTGTCTCGTAGATTATATTCAGATCCGTCTTCTAAAAAGTTAGCATTCGCTTCCCTTGGAGGATTGACTCCATCTTTCAATTGAAGATCATTGCCACCTCTGACAAAAGAAATTTGAGCTTCAGAAACATCCCATAGAAATATCAATCCATTATCGTATGCGATTAGAACTCTGCAAAAGAAATACCATAGTTTCAAAACCCAAAGAAAGAAGAGTCCAGAGAGAAATTATTTACAAGGAAAATTTTATTCATGAGAGATCAAGACACTGCCACCTAATTCAAGATAGGTACAGGTAAAAGCAATATAAAATCAACAAAAGCCTCATCATCTACACAAACATGACCAATAAATTGAAAACCATAGCATGTATTCATCTATACATGATTAAAGACATAGGAATTTCCAATTCGACAAGGTCCTCCCACTCCTTTCATCCTAGATTTCATTCTTTACAGTTTAATAAGTTTTAAGATAAACTCGTTGCCTGGACTCACATTATTAAGGATTTAGCAATATAACTTGCTTAAAAGACATTCAAGAATCAAGTACATCATGTTTAAGGTCATAACAGCAGAAATTACAGAATTCTGCATTAAACAAGGATGCATAGGAAAGCTCTTATGCTCTTAGCTTTCTTTTTTTCTCAAGAGGTTACTCATAGAATATTAAAACAAGAATAGTATATATAGGCACTAAGGCGGTGCAGCCTATACACAGCCTCAAAGTCCTCACGAGTATAAAGAGAATAACCCTTAAGCAAAAGCCTAGAATATGGGCCCAAATGTAATTCTATGAAAACTAAATTTATTCCCTCAATAGCACTTCAGTTTCCTTCCAAATGACCTATAAGGTAGCTAGAGAGATAAAACCTACATTCTTATGCTAGCACCTTATACCCATGGTTTTCTCTCCATGCACAGAGCTTCTCTTTCACATAACCAGCCATCGCCTGATTTACCTCCAGAAGATTATAGACCATAGACCAAAGCTAATAAGAGAAGATGATTGTTGAGACTTTGCAGCTTTCTTGCACAAGTAGCACTTGTTCACGATAACTCTCTTTTCTTTAATTAGGTTGTCTATAGTTAAAATACAACCTCTTGCCGCTTCCCAAGTAAAAGAAACTACTCTAGGTGAAGTATTGATCTTAAAGTATTTGTTCCTATGGGAAGTTCTAATTGATTCTTCCACTCTTTGCCAAATGAAAGTAATAAGATTTCTTTAAAAAAGCATGGAGTTGTTGATTAAGTACTTTGGTAAACCATTGGGGGTTAAATAGAAAGATGTAACACAACTTGGGACCCTCTGGTGGTGAGGTCTAAGAGAAAATTGGCAAGGATGGAAGAAAAACCTCTTATATAAAGGAGAGGAGACACATACTAATAAAAGCACAATGACCAATATCCTCATTTATTTCATCTTCCTTTTTAAAATTTCAGCGACTGTAGCCAAGAGTACAGAATCAATTCAATATAAGTTCTTATAAGGTGATTGGAAGGATAGAAAAAAGTATCACTTGGTGGCGTGTGATGAAGTTAAAAAGCTTCTGTATCATGGAGGTTTGGGTTTGAGATTTTTGGTGGATATGAATTTGGTTCTACAGTTCTTTTGGGGCGATTGGAATTATAGAAAAAAATCACCTAGTGGCATGGGATGAAATTAAAAAGCTTATGTATCAGGGAGGTTTGGGTTTGAGATCTTTGATGGACGTGAATTTGGCTCTATATAGGAAGTGGTTTTGGAGATTGATGAACGGAAATGGTAGTCTTCAATGGAGGGTGATTGAAGCGAATTGGGACCATAGTTAGAAGGTGGGTATATCATACTATGGGCTAGACCTCATGGGAAAGGGATAAGGCAAAAAATTATGCATGAGCAGGAATGAATTTCAGGATTGTATCAGCTGGTTGATTGGTACTAGAGACAAGAGTAGTTTCTCATATGACGCCTGGTTAAGAGGGAGGTCACTCAAAGAACAGTTTCTTCGATTTACGCTATTGCGCAGTACAAAAATATCTCGATTCACGTGATTTAACAGAACTATAAGGGGAAAGGGGAAAGGGGAGTACCATGTAGAAGTTATGAGAAACCTTAATGATTGGGAACTAAATGACTATGAGACTCTCCTCTAAACTCTTTCTACCACTACAATAAATGGTGTTGATATGGTTTAAATTCTGATAATTTTAATCATGAGGATACTTTTCTAATTATCCTACGGATTAATATTATATGTATTTTGGGGATATAAAAAAAATCTTAAAAACCTCCCTATATATAGATTTGTTAACCTATAGATGTTATACTATCTTTTGATTATAGCGGAATATTTTTTCTTACTGGTCTTACCACGTGGATGGAGGCACATTGCCGAATCACGTAAAATTCTATATTGTTTTCTTTTCTACTTCTACTTTGTTTGTGATTGTACATGCTTCAAGGATTAATTTTTCCAACAAATGATATCAGAGCTCGGGTTTGAGTTGGGTTAGGGAGAGAAAGCAGATTGGTTGTGAGAGAAAGTAAAAAAAAAAACAAAATTGGGAAATCAGAAAAAATAAAATAAAATAAAAATAACACTCGCCCTTCAAGAAACAGAGCGGTGGCGAACGAGACCCATAAAAACCGGTCCGTGCGCGCGGCTGCTCCTTGGACAACCAGGCAGAAGAAACCAAACATGCGTGTGCGGCTTCATGAAGGCGGAGTCATGGCAGGCCGAAGGACAAAAAAATTGTGGTTTTTCCTTCTGATTTGCACGACCGAAGAGGAAGGAAGAGTTTGCTGCCTCATCTATGCGTGAAACCAGAAGAGATGGAGAGAGAAAGCACGACAAAAGTTCGCCGAAGAAGAAGAACTCGGTAGCCAAATCATGCGATTTCACGGATCGGCGGCGTTTTTTGGTGCGTTTTCACTAGATTCATGCCAGATCCAACAAATTGCGCAGTTTTGTGTTTTTTTTTTTTATTTCCGGCGGCAGCCAGTGGTAGCGCATGAAGCTCCGGTGGCCGTGCATGTGACAACACGTGTGACGGCTCGTGGAGGTGTGTGGAAGCACGTGCGGTGCTCCGTTGGTTGCTTACAGTAGTTTTTTGTGCAGCGGTGACTTCCTATGAGTGCTTTTTTGTTTTTTCTAACAGTATTATTTCTCTATATTTGTTTGTTTTTTTGGTGCACAGTTTAAGTATTAAATATGACATCTACGAAGTATTAAGTAAAATAATTTGATAGTAAAACGAGTTTCAGTTTATAAAAATTTAGAATGAGATCATCACTAATACTATAGGGTTTGTGGAAGGAAATTGAAGAAAGATTTCCAAATGGAAGGAGAGAGCCAGAAAAGGCAGATCTGCAAAATAGAGCTTTATGTGCGATTTTTATGAGTGTAACCGATAACGTTCTGCGAGAAATTGCTGGAAAAGTTTCTCTTTCAGTTGCGTGAACAAAATTAAAAGAATTATACCCTACAAGATCGCTGACGAACAGTCTTTATTTAAAGAAAATGTTGTACTATCTGAAAATGAGTAAAGGTACGCCCATTTAACAGCACCTTGATATATTTAATTTTATCATTATGGACTTGAACAATATAGATATCAAGATTGATAATGAGGATTAGGCTCTAATCGTATTGTGTTCACTGCCACCATCATATAAAACTTTTGTTGACTCTCTATTGTACGGGAATGATAATATTTTATTGGATCATGTCAGTAATGCATTAAAATCAAACAAACTAAAAAAGAACTTCTCAAAATATAAAACAGAAGGAGAGAACTTGGTGAATAGAAGAAGAATACAAAGAAGAAATAAGTTAATTGGTAGATCAAAATCTAGAGCTAAGAAGGCAAACTATTATGAATGCGAAGAACAAAGTCACTTTAAGAGAGATTGTCCCAAGTTGAAAGAGAAAAAAAAAAAAAAGCAAAAGAACTTTGCTAATTTAGTTGACGACAACAATTAGATGATAGTAATAGCAGTAATGCTGGAGAAGTATTATCTGTGAGTTTTGATCGTGGAAAGAATTCTTAGATTCTTAATACTGGTGCTACATGTGTCCACACAAGCATTAGTATGCTACATATAAACAGATGAATGGTATTGTGTACATGGGTAATAACAGTCCATTGACTGTAGATGAAATTAGTGACATCGGATTAACAATATTTGATGGAACTATCAGAACCATCGGGTGTTGGCATGTTTCTCAGATGAAGAGAACCTTGATTTCTCTTTCTATTCTAGATTCTCAAGGATACAGGTCTCATGCAGAAAATAGTATTCTTAAAGTGTGCAAGGGCTCAATGGTATTTATGAAAGGCAGTTTGAAATCTAAATTATATACTCAGTACAATACTGTTTCAGGGAAAGCCATTGTAGCATCAGATAACAGTGATCAAAATCATACTAAGTTGTGGCACATGCATCTAGGTCATATGAGTGACAAGGGATTTTCTGTGTTGGGTAGTAACAATTATAAAGATGAAGTTATGGATTTTTGTGAATATTATGTGTTTGGGAAATAGACCAGGGAAAAGTTCAACAAGTAGGCAACGCACAAGACCAAGGATAACTATGATTGATGATTATTCTCGGATAGTTTAAGTATGCTTTCTGAAGTTTAAGGAATATGCATCTTTAACTTTTGTCAAATGGAAGACTGATGGAGAAGCAGACAAAGAATAAGATCAAGTGTCTTAAGACTGACAATAGGTTAGAATTCTGCAATCATGTATTTGACTAATTCTGCAATACGGAAGGAATAATGAGACACTGCACTTGTGTTGGGACACCGCAACAGAATAGTATTGTAGAACGCATGAATAGAACGTTTTATGATAAAGCACGAAATATATTGTCTCATTCAGGCTTGAGACAGGAATTTTGGGCAGAAACTGTGAATACCGCTTGTCTCTTAGTTAATAGATCTTCATCTATAATTATTGAATACAAAACTCCTTTTAAGGTATGGTCTGATTCACCTGCTAATTACTCTCAGTTGATGGTGTTTGGTTGCCCTGCTGATCAAGGGCGATATTTTATTATTATTATTATTATTTCAATTATTTTAATAATTTTTATTTTTATCTAATTAAAAATAGATTAATGATTGTAATTAATTTACTAAAAATATGAGAGGATATTAATTTATATGTTATTTTTAGAATTTGCTTATTTTAGTTTTTTTACTATTTTTGTAATCTACTCAAAGTTATATAAGAGGATTTCATTGTATGAATTAGGCAGAAAATAATGGAAGCTATCTTATTTTATTCAAAAATAAACTTTCTCTCAATTTTCCATTAACATCTGTTTGAAAGTTGTCAAGTTTTATCACTACTATACGGATCAAATTGGTATCAGAGCATTTTGATCCTACATGTATATGGTTAAGACTAGAAGTAGTTACAAAGAGACCGGAGAACCATTTTCTATTCTCAACATTCACCGAAGACCTTCAAGAAGAACCACAAGTGTTGAATCTGTTATAATGGTACAACACTCTACCGTAGTCGATTTAGCCAAGTAAATTGCTAGTCTATCTGAACATATGGCAAAAGTTATGTCTTGGATGGAGGATCAATTACATGATGATTCTGACAAAAACTCCACGAAGAATATTAAAAGTCCCGGTCCAAGTTTAAGAAAAAAGAAAAAGAACCAATCTCCTGAAAAAGAGGAAGAAGAGAGGCTGCCAAGACCTTTTAAGGTAGAGGCAAAAATAAACATTTCATCATATGATGGTTCAATTGATGCTGAGAAGTTAGATTCTTGGATCAACCAGCTGGAGACTTACTTTACCTTATATAGGTATAGTAGTGGAAACAAAGTCTCATTGGCAAGACAAAAAATGACAAGTCATGCCTTAGCATGGTGGAACTCATATATGCAAACCCATGAGGGTGAAGAAATTACTTGAGATAATTTTCTACATCTAATCAGAAAAGAATTTTATCCAATGGGCTACCAAGAAGATCGGTGGAGATGATGGCACAACCTACGCAAAAAGCGAGACCAATAAGTGCAAGAATATACCACTGAGTTTATACATCTAGCTGTAGTGTTAGGAGTTTTGATAGATTCACCTGAGATATTCATGACATACACCTCAAGTTGGACCATACAACATTAAAGTATCTACTAAAAAAGAAAGAAACAAAACTAAGGCTAATCTAGTGGATACTCCTACTACAGGAGTTTGATCTAGAAATACGAGATAAAAGGATATGAAAAATTTAGTTGCTGACCACCTCAGTCGACTGCCACTTGATGAAGAGGATTTTTCGTTGAAGGATGAGTTCTTTGATGAATATTTTTTCTCTATTTAGTAATCTACACCTTAAGATGCTAGTATTCTCAATTATTTGGTCACTAATACTCTTCCAAGTGAATTATCCATAGCATAAAGGGATAAGAACAAGAAAGAAGCTAAGCAGTATGTGTGGGACGATCCTTGTTTATGGAAATACTATGCCAACCAGATTATATGCCTATGTGTCCCTAAAATATAAATCCCTTCTATTCTAAGCGTCTGTCACACTCATACTTACAGAGGACATTTTGACCCTAAGTAGACAGCTCGGGAGGTGTTAGAATGCGAGTTGTTTTGGCCTTCTTTATTTTATGATGCATATACCTAAATGTTGTTTTGAAAAAAATGTGAGAATTACCAATGGACAAGAAATCTAGACCACAAGTGTGAACCCCTAAACTTTTTGCACTTAAACGTGGTGTCAAGACATACCCCAAACCAATATGAGATGCAACTCATGTAAACTTGGAATCTCCCAACATTTTCAGGGAGAATTAACACAGGAACAGAGGTGAGACAAAACTTTAGTTCCATGAAGCTTTCACTGCGCTCATAATTCCAAATGAATGATACTCTCTTTCTAGTGAGTCGAGTCATAGGGGCAGCAATCTTGGCAAATCCGTTAATAAATCATCGGCAGTAGCCTGCTAAACTAAGAAAACTACATACCTCAGCCAAATTGGTGGGCTGACTCCAACTGATCACTGATTCTACTTTGAATAGGTCTACAGAAACTCCTTCACTTGAGATTACATGACTGAGAAAAGAAACTCGATCCAACCAAAAAAAGCACTTGCTTAGTTTCGCATACAGCTAATTTTGGTGGAGAGTCTCCAACACTTTAGCTAAATGCACAATGTCTTCCTCATAGCTTTTAGAATACAACAAAATGTCATCAGGAAAAATAATGACGTATTAATCTAGTGCATGTCAAAAAACTCGATTCATTAGGTCCATGAAGGCTGCTGGGCCATTGGTCAATCCGAACAGCATCACTCTGAACTCGTACAAGCCTTATCTGCACCAAAAGACGATTTTTAGAATATCTTCTTCTTTAACTCTCAATTGGTGATATCCGGTCCTGAGATCGATCTTAGAGAAGACTATGACTCCTTGCAATTGATCGAAAAGATCGTTGATTCGAGGTAAGGGGTATTTGCTTTTAACGATCACCCGGTTGAGTTCCCTGTAGTCCATATAGAGTCGGAAGGTATCATCATTCTTCTTTACGAACAACACCGGAGCGCCCCAAGGGGAATGGCTAGGGCGAATGAATTTTCAGGTGATCAGATCAGAAAGCTGACGTTTCAGTTCTCTTAACTCAGTGCGACTCATGCGATATGCGGGCTTCGAGATTGGCTGAGTTCTAGGAAACAATTCAATCAGGAACTCTACCTCATGTGGGGGAGGTTGACCACAGAGTTCAATGGGAAAGACATTCAGAAAAGTGCAAACAATTGGTATGGAACACATTGTAAGATCAGCATCCATATTCCTGTTCATTCAATTGTTAGAAAAATGATAACAACAACTTTTATTTCTTTTTTGGGGATCATAAGGTTACAATTTTACTTTTATTAGCTCTATACTTTTTCAACTAATTTATTCTTAATATTACATCAAATCCTATAAAATCTAATAGTATCAAATTTACACATATCTCGATCCCTAAAGTTTTTATCCTACAGTCCTTATATATATAATGAGCTACTAGTAGTCTTTTAGAAATAGTTTCAACCACTAGCATTTTTCTTAAAGCTTCTGGTCTAATTCTAAGTTACAAGCAAATGCATAGGAAATAAAATAGTGAGTTGCACTAGTATCGATCAAAGCCTTGGCAGAAGTATTATGAATAGAAAGCATATCCTGGATGAGGACAGGAGCAGGAAGGACATCAGATTCATCTAAGTGGTAAACTCGACCTTGGGTTATAGGTTGGGCTACATCCTTTGGTCACTGAGGGTAGTCTTTTATAAGATGTTGAGTGTTTTCACACCGATAGTAGGTGTTATTGATACGCCAACAAGACAAGTCACCGTACAGGCGACCACAATGTTGATAGGGTTGGTTAGCTTGGGCAGGTGGAGCTATAGATTGGGGCAAGGCAGGAGGAAGGGTAATTCTTGTTCGTTTGTCTGGAGGATTACGTATTGGGTCAAGCAATCTTTTTTTAAGTTATTGGGCACAAAATTGGGCAAAGTGTTGGTGCTTGGCCGAGATAAGATCTTCAGCCAACTGGGCATGTTCAAGTACCTCTACATACGAGCTAGGTCTCAGCATTGTGACCCGGACATAAATGTCAACACGAAGCCTTTTGAGAAACTTCCTAGTTTTTCGACTTTTAGGGGTGACCATCAAAGGGGAAAACCTAGACAGTTGAATAAAACAGCCTGCATATTGGGCTATAGACAAGCTTCCTTGGCAGAGGTCCTAAAATTCCTCCTATTTCTTTTTCCTAAAATTCCTCCTCTTTCTTTTTTCGAACATAAGCAGATAATAAAAGTCTTTATGGATGACTTTACAGTTTATGGAAACTTCTTTGATAAATGTCTCACTAACCTCACAATGGTGCTAAAACAATGCCTTGAATCCAACTTGGTCTTGAAATATGAAAAATTCCATTTCATAGTCAACCGAGGATTAATTTTAGGACATGTGGTGTCCTCGAAGGGGATAGAGATAGACAAAAAAAAGTTGATGGGATTAAATCCTTGCCTTACCCCACGAACATGCGAGAAGTTCGATCCTTCTTTGGGCATGTCGGGTTCAACATGGGGTTTATTAAGGACTTCTCCAAAAGCACCCAGCCTCTATGTAGGCTACTGCAAAAAGAAAAGGCCTTTGAATTTGATGCATCCTTTGCAAGAAAACATTTGACGTTCTTAAGGAGAAGTTGGTGTTAGCACTTATCATGTAGCCAGCGAATTGGGAATTACTCTTTAAGATCATGTGCAATGCTAGCAATTAGGTCGTGGGTGTAGTCCTTGGGCAAAGGATAGGCAGAGACCCACACATGATCTATTACGCCTCAAGGACCCTCGACAGTGCCCAAGTCAATTACTCAACCACTAAAAATGATCTATTGGTAGTCGTGTTCACTCTAAAACAATTTTGCTCCTACTTACTGGACACTAAGGTCTATAAGTACTGAGATCTCACTTTACAAATCAAACGATGTGTCTAGCGCAAGTACAATCACTATGACCATCGAGAGGAAGAATAGTCGTAACGAGAAATTCTTTGAAGGCTCAGGATCAGGCTCATCAAAACAGAAAAATTCTAAGAAGGCTACTTCAGTTTTATTGTCCTCATCATCAACACCAAATGCTAGAAGGTATTGTGACTATTGTAAGACCGATGGTCACACAAAGGAGAAATGTTGGAAGTTGCACCCAAATAGAAGACCAAAGGGTAAGACCGTGGCAACAACTTGTGATAATGAACCTATAGTAGTTGATCAGGTTCAAAGAGCAGATCCAAATTTATCTCTAATGGCAATGCCAAAAATTATGGATTCAGAGTCACTTACCAAGCATGATGAACGAGAGGATGAACGAGAGGAGTTGTTTGTCCTGAAAATCCAAGTAAAACAAGAGGTGATTATTGTCGTGGTGGATAATGGAAGCCAAAGAAATCTCATTTCTGAGCAACTGGTACAAAAGTTAGGATTGTCCACGATCCTTCACCCTAAGCCATACCCATTAGGTTGGATTCACAAAGATGTGAGGCTTCAAGTTAATCGACAATGTACCTTTCGGTTTACTGTGACCAGTCAGTTTATCGATTAAGTGACTTGTGATGTAATCCCCCTTGATATATGTTAGGTGATACTTGTAAGTCCTTATTTATGGGACTGATATACCATTTATTATCGCGGAACTCAAAGAATTAATTTACTAAAAAAAGAAGTATTTCTTTTCTGGTGAAAAGATAAAAAAAAACTGTTGATTTGATCACCGCATGTCAAGCCAAGTGAATGATCAACTCGTCAAAGAAGTTTGTATTACTATTTATACGACCTTCTAAAGATGAGGGATGCACAGAGGTAATTAATATCGTTAATCCAACTCATACGGCTATTATTAGGCCATCTCAAACCAAAGAGAAAAAAGAGTTAACAAAGTTGTGCAGAGAATTCCTTGACCTATTCTCTGAAGAACGAGGTTTACTACCAAAGTGGAAAACACGAGATCTAACTCATCTCAGATTCATCACTTCCCAATTTAAGCATGTATCGGTATTCAGTAGTAGAGAATGAAGAAATAAGTCTCTGATTTGCTTGAGAATGGTATTATAAAACCAAGTAATTCACCTTATGAATCACAAATGGTTCTTGTTCCTAAAAAGGATGGTGGTTGGCGTATGTGTATTGACTACCGTGCCTTGAACAAAATCACAGTGAAGAATCGATACCCTCTTCCCAAAACAGATGACCTTCTGGATCAATAGAAGCATGTCTATTATTTCACGAAGTTGGATTTAAAATTTGGTTACCATCAAGTACGAATCCGAGAAGAAGATTCGTGGAAGATAGTTTTTAAAATAAGGCAGGGTTTATTCGAGTGGCTAGTTATGTCATTTGGACTTTGTAATGCTCCTGCTACATTTATGCGGCTGATGAATGATGTTTTGCGACCTTTCATTGATCAATTTGTCATTGTGCATCTTGATGACATTCTCATCTACAGTCATACTTAGGAGGAACACTTAAATCATTTGATAAAGGTATTTGAATTATTATATAAAAATAACTCTGTCTAAATAAAAAGTGTGAGTTTGGGCAGAGATCATTATTATACTTTGGATTTGTTGTGGGTAATGGTGAATTGCAAATCGAACCAGAAAAAGTGAAGGCTATTAAAGAGTGGCTTCGACCAACAAATGTTACTGAAGTTCGAAGTTTTATGGGAGCTTGTCAGTATGTTAGAAAATTTATTTGAAATTTTTTTATGATAGCTACTTCCTTACATGAACTAACAAAGGCAAATCAACGATTCGAATGGACTCAGAAACATGATGACACATTTGATCTTTTGAAAAAGAACATATGTGAGGCACCTATTTTAGTTTTACCAAATCTACAAAAGCTTTTTGAACTCGAGCCTGATGCATCTGGATATGCGATAGGTGCTGTTCTGATGCAAGAAGGAAGAGTTATTGCTTACTACTCTTAATTGTTTCAAGAGTCTCAAAAGAACTACCCAATTTATGATAAAGAGTTGCTTGCCCTACACCAAGCCATAAAACATTGGTGTGTGTATCTTTTGGGTAAAAAAACAATAGTTTACACTGATCCCTTCAATATCTTCAAACACAGTCTAAATTATAACAAGCTCGTCACATGAAATGGATGACCTACATTCAACAATTTAACTTGGTCATTAAGTACAAAAAGGGAATTCAGAATAAATTGGTTGATATACTATCTTGGCCACCAATAACAACACTTTGTTTGTCTGCTGTGATGGAGATTCAGCCAAGTGTACATAAAGAATATGTCAACATATACGACCATGATCCAGATTCTTTTGATATAGTGACTATGGTGAAAATGGAAAATCGTCCGAGTTTATATTACGAGATGGATTACTCTAAAATGATCACAACTATGTGTTCCAAGAAAAGCAAATCATATACAATGGATGCGAAAAGCTCATACTTCGAAAGTAGCATGACACTTTGGAGTAAACAAGACTGTACAAAATCTTCAACGTTATGTCTACTGGCCCCGGATGCAACAAGATGCAATACCTTTTGTTAAAGCGTGTGTGCTATGTAGCACTTCAAAGCCATCAAATAGAAAGATTGGACTGTACATACCATCACCAATTCCAAGTAGACTATGGGAAAGTATTTCTATGGATTTTATGGGAGGTCTACCAACTACTAAATGAGGATATAACAACCTATATGTAGTAGTAGATAGATTTTCGAAAATGATAATATTAATACCATGCAAGAAGACCATCACAGTCAGAAAAAACATCAAAAAATTTCTTCAGACATGTCTGAACACGTTTTGGGTTACCAAGCTCTATTGATTCAGATCGTGATAGTCATTTTCTTGGATGAAGATCTTTGTAGCCTATGATGGATACGAAGTTGAACAGAAGTACAGCTTTTCATTCTCAAACTGATGGTCAAACTGAAGTTATCAACCGGACCATCGTACATCTTCTACGAGATTATAATGCTCGACATCCTAAAACTTGGGATAAGAGCTTACCATATCTGCAATTTGCATTTAAGCGAGCAATTCATAGCTCTATTAATAAGTTGCCATTTGAAGTTTGTCTTGGCTACTTACCACAAAACCCATTTGACATTGAGTTTACACTTGAGTCAACATCAAAAGAAGTGCAGGATAAGAACGGTTCAGAGAAGGCTCAAAAGTTCTTACAATGAATTCGACGGGTCTATGGTGAAGTAGAAAAGCAATTGCAGAAAGCTCAACAAAAAGATAAAGCTAGACATGATCGACATAGTATAAAAGGCGAATTCCAAGTGGGAGATCTAGTATGGCTACATTTGGGAAAGGAGAGTTTAAAAGGAGAAGGTAAGAAGTTGAAGCCTATTTGTTATGGTCCTTTTAAGATTCTTAAAAAAATTGGTGATAATGTATATCAACTAAAATTACCTAGTTACATGAAAATATACTCTGTGGTCAATATTGAAAATCTAAAACTTTTCGAACCATCAATGTTGGATGACAAACCTGGAGAAGTTATGCCTTCAGTGGAGGATTTACACACCGACAACAAAGCCACGTTACTGGAAGATACTATCCTTGAAAGGAAAGTCACAGAAACTAATAGGGGAACACCAAAAACATTTCATGTTGGAAAGAAAGGACAAAAACTTAGTGCATCAAAGTGGTTCACTAAAAAAATGGGGGAATCTATGTTTCCCAATCTCAAATTTTAAGATCCAACAGGAGTTAAATTCCTCTAAAGAAAGGGGAATAATGATCAGGGGTGATATTTTATCATTATTATTATTATTTTAATTATTTTAATAATTTTTATTTTTATCATTCTCTATTTTTATCTAATTAAAAATAGATTAATAGTTTTAATTAATTTACTAAAAATATGAGAGGATATTAATTTATATGTTATTTTTAGGATTTACTTATTTTAGTTTCTTTACTATTTTTGTAATCTCCTCAAAGCTATATAAGAGGATTTCTGTAGAAAATAAGAAGAAATTAGGTTGTATATTTTCTATTTCTTTTTATTAGCTATATATAGAGGGAGTCACAAACAGATTTCCTCCTCCCCATAAAATTGTTAGGATCTTATTAGAATTTGTTAGGTTTATTAACATTTAGGGTGTATAAATACCCATCATTCATTATGGAAAGAAATAAGAAACAACATTTCCTCTCAAATATCTTCATGGTATCAGAGCTTTACCTGATCCAAGAAGAGTGATCCCTGCTGAGCTGTAATCACAAATAGCTACAGGCGAGCTTCCGTCTTCTCCAGAGGTCTCCTCTGGTTTCTATCATCACACAGCAACCAATAACATTGCGAGTGAGATGCCTTTGTCCTGCATTACAGGACACAAACTCAACGACAGTAATTACCTACAATGGTCGTCCTCTATTCGATTGTTCATCTGGGAGAAGGGTCGTTATGGACATCTTACTAGCGAAGTTGTATCTCCTCCAGCGACTGACTCAAGCGCTCGCGTATGGGAGATTGAAGACAGCATGGTGATGTCGTGGCTCATCACGTCAATGACCCCAAAAATTAGATAGATTTTCCTACTCTATGAAAATGCTCACAAAATCTTGAAAGCAACTCAGGAATTTTACTCCAGCAAAGAAAATACTTCCGCCATTTTCGAGATAGAGTTTGCGCTTCATGATCTTCAACAAGGTGAGTTAAGCGTCACTCAGTATTATAACGTCTTAACTCATAACTGGCAGCAGATGGATACCTTCGAAGAGCGTCGATGGAGCTGCCCCGAAGACGCGAAGAACTTCAAGTCGTTCGCCGAAGAGAAGTGCGTCTTCAAATTCTTGTTGGGGTTGAACAGGAACCTCGATGAGATTCGGGGACGCGTGCTGAGTACTAAACCCTTACCGAGTCTTCGGGAGGCGTTCTCTAAAGTCCGATGCAAAGAGAGCCGCAGGAAGGTCATGATGGGTGATGTTGAGCAAACCCACCTGGCCAAAAACTCTTCAGCGCTCACAACCCAAGCTGTTGACGCTCGGACGAAGAAGACGAGGCCTTGGTGTGATCACTGTAAGTAGCTAGGGCACACTCGTGAGCGCTGCTGGAAGCTCCATGGCAAGCCAAGTGACTAGAATCCTTCGGGTGAGTGGAAATCCTCCAAGGCACAAACCTCAAGCAAGCATCAGGGCAACCACGTAATTGCTAAAGAAATGCCCTCTGATGCTGTGGAGAGCAGCCCTTCAGTCCTGAACAGCTGGAAGCCCTCCAGCATATTTTGTCTAAAAATTTCTACCCGGTCAGTGCCTCTGTGGCACACAAAGGTAATATCATTGGTTTATCTGTTTTTTCATAAAAAAGACAAGTGTGGGTAGTAGACTCTGGAGCTTCTGACCATATGAGTGGAGATGCCTCAATGTTTCAGAAATACAGCAAGTGTGAAGAAGTTTTTTCAATCAGAATTGCTAATGGTTCTCTTTCAAAAGTAGCTGGAATGGTCTCTGTAAATTTATCTCCAAATTTAACTCTGTGTTCGGTTCTCCATATTCCAAATTTGAATTATACTTTACTACCAATTAGCAAGCTATGTGAAAACTTAAAATGTACTGCAAAATTTGTCTCTAATATGTGTGAATTTTAGGATTTGGACTCGGAGAGGACGATTGACAGTGGTAGGATGAGCTCAGGATTATACATGCTTCAAATCAACACTTCTACAAGACAAGCTCACAAAGTAGTATGTGCAAACTCTGTTTCTGCAGATAATGACTATGATATCATGTTATGTCACTATAGACTAAAACATCCAAATTTTATATATTTAAAAAGGATATTCCCTTCACTATTCAAAGAAAAAAATCCAGTTTCTTTTCAATGTGAAGTATGTCAAATTTCTAAATATGTTCGAAGTTCATTCCCTAGTTTACCATACAAATCCTCAAAACTATTTACATTGATTCATAGCGATGTATAGGGACCCTCCAAGGTCTCTAACATCACCGGAACTAGATGGTTTGTATCTTTTATTGATGACCACACAAAAATTATATGGGTGTTTCTCATGAAAGAAAAATCAGAAGTTGGATCTCTATTTAAAAATTTTCATACAATAATTCGAACCTAATTTCATGCTACCATCCAAGTGTCGAAATCTGACAATGCTTGTGAATATTTTGAAGCCACCCTTGAAAAATATTTTACTGAACATGGAATTATTCACCAAAACTCTTGTGTTCATACCCCACAGCAAAACAGTATAATTGAAAGGAAAAATAGACATATTCTTGAGGTAGTTAGATCAATTATGTTCACCACTCATGTACCAAAATTCTTCTGGGGAGAGGCAGTTATTTCTGCTACCTACCTGACAAATCGGATGCCCTCCCGTATCTTACAATTTCAATCACTTTACGTCATTCTTTCACAAACCTTTCCTGCATCTCATATTTTAAATACATTACCACTCAAAGTTTTTTGTTATTCAGCTTATGTCCATATTCACAAACATCTCCGTAGGAAACTTGACCCAAGAGGCATAAAATGTATTTTTTGTTAGATACTCTGTTAATCAGAAATGCTACAAGTGTCTAGTTCCGGAAACCCGCCGCTTCTATAATACAATGGATGTCACATTTTTTGAAAACCAACCTTTTTACCCCACAACTGATATTCAATGGGAGACATTTACTCAAAAATATCAGTTATGTGATGTGACTATACCTCCTCTATATCCACAGAGTCATTCCTCACCAGACAAACCTTCCCTAGAACCTGAACCAAAGCCAATCACAGAGAACACATTACCTACAGCTAGTGAGCTACACGTCTATACTAGAAGAAACAAAGAAAAAGCACCTGAATCATCCAAGCCCTGTCATGAATCCACCCTTGATCGAGATAATGTAATCTCTGCTCCTACGTCATATACTGATATTGATGTTCCTATTGTTTTGAGAAAGGGGATTCAGACATGCACTAAACATCCTATACAGGACTATATTTCTTTGGACAAACTGTTTTCGGAGCATCATGCTTTTATATGCAGGATAGACAATAGTTCACCAGAGTCCAAAACAATTTATGAAGCTTTGGAAATAGCTTAATGGAAGATAGTTGTTCAAGAGGAAATCAAGGCACTTGAAAAGAATAAGACATGGGAATTAGTAGATCTACCTCCAGGAAAGCACCAAGTGGGGTGCAAATGGGTCTTCACAACTAAGTATAATTCAGATGGGAGTGTGAATCGGTATAAGGCTCGCTTGGTAGCCAAAGGCTACACTCAGTCATATGGAGTAGACTATCAGGAGACCTTTCCTCCAGTAGCCAAACACAATACTATTCGGACACTTCTTTCACTTGCATCTAACCTTGATTGGCCATTTTGTCAACTAGATGTGAAGAATACATTTCTTAATGGTGATCTAGAGGAAGAAGTGTATATGGATATACCACCAAAGTTTGAACTAACAAACAATCCTCAGAAAGTATACAAATTGAAGAAATCACTCTATACCTTAAAACAATCTCCAAAGGCATGGTTTGATAGATTCACAAGAGCTGTAAAACATGAAGGATATGAATTATGTCAATCCGATCATACAATATTTGTCAAGCATTGCACCTCAGCGAAGAGAGCTATTTTGATTGTATACATTGATGACATCATTCTTACAGGTAATCACGTTGAGAAGATTTAGAAACTCAAGCAATTCCTAGCCCAAGAATTTGAAATTAAAGATTTAGGGATACTAAAGTACTTTCTTGGTATGAAAATGGCCATATCCAAGAAAGAAATTTCAATATCTCAATGAAAATATGTTTTGAATCTCCTTAAGGAGATTGGAATGCTAGGAAGGAAGTCTGCTGACAGTCCTATAGATTCAACCATTAAGCTTGGATCCAAAAACAGTGATAAAACAGTTGATAAAGGGAGGTACTAAAAACTCATTGGGAAGCTTATCTACCTAACACATATAAGACCTGACATCAACTTTGCAGTGAGTACAGTAAGTCAATTCATGAATAAGCCAACTGAGAAATGTATGAGAGCTGTGTATCGAATTCTGAGATATCTTAAAAAAACTTTAGGACAAGAGTTGTTCTTTCAAAAGACAAATAGAAGAGATGTTGAAATTTACATTGATGCAGATTGGGCAGGCTCTACAAGTGATAGAAGATCTACATCAGGGTATTGTACCTACATTTGGGGGAACCTGGTCACCTGGCGAAGCAAGAAACAGTCAGTTGTATCTCACAGCAGTGCAGAATCTAAATTTAGGGCCCTTACTCATGGAATATGTGAAGGTATGTGGTTAAAGAGAATACTTGTCGAATTAAAGGCTCCTAACAACATACTTATAAAGGTGTGGTGCGACAATCAATCAACCATCCGTATGGTCAAGAACCCTGTACATCATGACAGAACCAAACATGTGGAGATCGATCGTCATTTTATCAAAGAGAAATTAGAAGATGGAACTATAACACTAATGCACATTTCAACCAGTCAACAGATTGCAGACATTCTAACAAAAGTTTTACCTAAAAGAACCTTCGATGACATAATATCCAATATAGGTTTACTCAACATATATATAAACTAAATTGATGGGGAGTGTAGAAAATAAGAAGAAATTAGGTTGTATATTTTCTGTTTCTTTTTATTAGCTGTATACAGAGGGAGTCACAAATAGATTTCCTCCTCCCCATAAAATTGTTAGGATCTTGTTAGAATTTGTTGGGTTTGTTAGCATTTAGGATGTATAAATATCCATCATTCATGATGGAAAGAAATAAGAAACAACATTTCCTCTCAAATATCTTCAATTTCATTGTAAGAATTTGGCAGAGAATAATGAAAGTTATCTTATTTTCTTCAAAGATAAACCTTCTCTTAATTTTCCATTAACATCTGTTTGAGAATTATCAAGTTCTATCACTCCCATACGGATCACCTGCTTATACTCAAGTAAGATATGGTAAACTTGAGCCGATAATAAAGAAATGCATATTTCTAGGGTATGTTTATGGAGTGAAAGGTTACAGATTATGATGTAGTAATTAAAAGTTTTCAGAATTTATTATCAGAAGAGATGTGACATTTAATGAGTCTACTTCACTAGAAAATCAGAAAGAGAATGCAATAACAGAATCAGATCTCAATGTTGGAGAACAAGTGGAGGTAGAGGTTGAGACTCTAACAGCTCAGTAAAACTAAGTACAAGGTAGTACTAGTGATCAACAACAGTTTTATAGTATCGCCCAACAGACAAGGAAAGAAAACACATTAGACCGCCGCAGAGGTATAAAAATGTGGTCAGATATATAAAAATCTGGTTGCATATGCCTTAGCAGTTGTAGAGACAATTATTTTACAGGAACCTAGAAGTTATAGTGAAGCTATTTCCAGTTTAGATACAGATCAATGGATTGGTGTTATGGGTGAAGAAATTGAGTCACCTCACAAGAATCATACTTGGAAACTCGTGTCATTGCCAAAGGGACAGAAAGTAGTACGCTGTAAATGGGTTTTCAAGAAGAAGGAAGGCCCGGGGCAGAAGCACCTCGATACAAAGCTCGATTGGTAGCTAAAGGTTTTACTCAACAAGAAGGGATCGACTTTAATGAAGTTTTCTCTCTAGTTGTAAAACAAAGTTCCATCATAGTCTTACTTGCTATGGTTGCTCTTCATGATTTAGAGTTGGAGCAGTTAGATGTAAAAACTGCATTTATACATAGTGAATTGAATGAGCAAATCTATATGAGTCAGTTCGAAGGATTTATCATTTCAGGTATGGAAAAATATGTTTGTCTACTTAAGAAATTTTTGTATGGTTTGAAACAATCGCCTAAACAATGGTACAAGAGATTTGATACATTTATAAGACATAATGGTTTCATAGGTGGTGTCTGTAATAGTTATGTGTATCACACGAGACTATCAAATGATTCTTCTATTTATTTGCTACTGTATGTAGATGACACGCTTATTGCTGCTAAAAGCATATCACAGATTAATACTTTGAAAAGGCAGTTGGGTGAAGAGTTTGAGATGAAAAATTTGAGTACTGTAAGAAAGATACTGAGAATGGAGATTACTTGAAATAGAAGTGCTGGAAACTTTTCTTGTCTCAACAATCATATGTTGAGAAGATACTACAACGTTTCAATATGAGCAATGCAAAGCCCATAACTGTTCCACTTGGTACTCACTTCAAATTATTTGTAGACATGTCACGGAAGATAGATGAAGACATGGAGCATATGTCTAGTGTTCCACACTCGAGTGTTGTAGGTAGCATTATGTATGTTATAGTTTGTACTCGTCCTGATATTGCACATGCAATTAGTGTAGTGAGTACATACATAGCGTACCCTGGAAAATAACATTCGTAGGCAGTGAAATGAATTCTAAGGTACTTAAAAGGTACAGTAGTTATGGGTCTGATGTTTGACAAAGCTAAGATGAATGACTCAGCTATGGCCTATATGGATTCAGAATTTGCAGGGGATTTGAATCAGAGGAGATCTCTGACAGATTATCTGTTTACTCTATCTGAAAGTATTATCAGCTGGAAGGCAACGTTACAAGCTACAATAGTCTTGTCTACCACAGAGACTGAATATATGGCCTAACAGAGCAATAGAAGAGGCTATTTGGCTACAAGGTTTGGTGAGTGATCTTGGGTTAATACAGAAAAAGTTGACAGTGTTTTGTGACAATCAGAGTGTCATACATCTCACCAAGAACCAGATGTATCATGAGCAAACAAAGCATATCGATATTAAATATCACTTCATCCAAGACATTGTATCATAGAGTATCATAGTTGTGCATAAGGTATCCACACAAGAGAATCCCGCGGATATGATGATCAAGGCAATCTCAATTAGCAAGTTTAGGCATTGTGTAGACTTGATTGGAGTATGTAATACTCACTAGTGCCCTCGAACAGGCACTATGGAGATAGAACGATAAGAAGGTCATTTCCTTTGATGTTGAAGAGAATTCAAGCCAAATGAAAGATTTGTTGATATGGCTTAAATTCTGATAATTTTAATCATAAAGGTATTTTTGTAATTATCTTATGAATTAATATTATGTGTATTCTAGGGACCAAATAAAATCTTGAAGGCCTCTCTATATATAGATTTGCTAACGTATGGATGTTGTACTCTCTTTTGATCATAGTAGAATATTTTTCTTATCTTATCCATGGATGTAGACAAACTATCGAACCACATAAAATCATGTATTGTTTTTTTTTCTGTTTTTACTTTGTTTATGATTGTGCATACTTCAGGAATCAATTTTTCCAATAAATATAGTAGCGATTAACTAATTTGGATACTCAATACTAGAGAGTCCTTCTCGATTAGATCTTTTTACAATTATCTTACTAAAAATGATGTCACGGACATCAGTTTTTCTTTTTTGCAAATCTAGAAGGTTAATAATCTATCAAGAATTGCTTTCTTTACATGGAAAACAAGTAGATGGTGTATTCTTACTCTTGACAAGCTGATTAGGACAGGAAAATATCGGTGAATGGTTATTTTTTATGTAAAAGAAAAACGAAGTTGTGTAATCACACCCTTTTATAGTTTCTATTTGTGTATAAATTGTGGACCTTGGCTTAAGGGTTATGGTGCATCAGGTTAGTGTTGGCTAGTTCAATGAGAAAAGAGATTTGGGCAAGAAAAAGTATTAGTGAATGGAAGAAAAATCTCATTCCCCTTATTATTTTTTGAATGGGGTGGAAAGATAGAAACATGAAAACTTTGAGAGGGTAAGATGACTTTAATAGAGTTAGAGATAAATGGTTCTAGATCTCGGGTTTCTTGTTTATAGATCATCCTCTTTCTTCAATTGAGGATTTTGAAAACCTTATTAATATTATCATTTGACAAGTAAATATTTTTGTACATGAGTTGGCACTCTCTTGGTGCTTGTGAATGAATCATATCATACTTTTTATTTGTCAAAATATATATATATATATATATATATTTCATTGAAAAGGCCTCTTTCGATACTATCTGCTCCAAGTTTCGCATTGATCACTCTCCACCAAAGGCTGCTCCCACTCCCTCATGAATTCTAGTAGCGACTAATGTTTTCTTGAAATCAACAATCGATCTGAGCCCAAGACCACCACTTTAACACGAGCATTTAACCACATCCCAAACTACTAAGTGAAATCTCCTTTTCTCATTGGAATCACCACACAGGAGACAGTGCTAGATAGCTGCCAATTTTTTCACCACACTTATTGGAATGGTTTAAAGAAATAGCTAATAGATTGGTACATCCATACCAACCACTAGCATGTTGTTACATAATGCTACATGACCAATCTACCTCTTGATTTTCAGAGGCTATGCAGTATTCAAAAGGGGTCATGAATGGATGAAATTCTATCATCTGCTGCTATTAGTTGACAACTGTTAGAAAGTTGATAGTCAGAGAAATAGAAGCATTGCCGTAACAACAAAATAGAGGAAATAAACAAAATTTTCAATACCAAAGGAGAACAACAAAACATTTGAACTAACAAAAAGAAGCAACACTAACTTATTAAGTGATCATCATTTAGTCAAAAACTCTAATTTTTTATCATTATCTCTATTCTGAAACAAGGAGGTGTCAATCTATGTACAAAAAATTTATAATTCAATTAAAGTATCAATAAAGTTCCCTAAATCTTCCATTGAATAAAGAGGATCATCCAACGATAAAAAACCAGGAATTTGGAACCATCTATTTTTGAGTAAATCAAAACCGTCAACATCCTCAACCCTATCAAAAACCCTTTTGTCCCTCTCCTTCCACACAACCCAAAAGATGGTAAGTGGTATTAGTGCTCTTTTTCTCGCTCCTCCGATACTCTTCCATGCCCAAATTTCATCTCTCACTGAACTTATAACCACTGAACTTATGCCTAATAGACTATAAACTGTAGTCCATAGCTTATAGACCATACGACACCAAAGTAGAACATGGTTGCAAGCCTCCTCCGTCCTCTTGCAAGGATAACAGATGTTCACCAACATTTTACCCGGTCTCCTTAACTTGCTAATTGTCAAAATACACTTTCTGTTGGCTTCTCATGTAAAGAACAGTACATGAGGTGGAGCTCTTGCATCCAAATCTGTCTAAATGGAGGAGTAAAACTATTACCATCATATTTGACCAGCTGCTTATAGAAGGATTTAACTGTGAAAGATCCACTCGTTGTAAGACGCCACAAGGGAATGTCATCACTCCCATCCAAAGTCACAAAGGATAGAGTGCTTAGTAGCTTCCCATATTCACCAATCTCTCAGTCATCATGTTTCTTAGCACCAAAGTCTGTCATTCTTTCTCCCCTCCTCTAACCTCCACAAATGGGCCAGGGATCTTGATTTCTTTCTGTTTGGTAATGGTGTAAATCTAAGGATACTGCTCTCTAAGAGTACCATGCTGCAAACATTGGTCTTCCCAAAGTCTGATCCTATCTTCCTCACCAACCTTCCACCTATGTTCACCAGGAAATTATTTATGCCTAATACAATCTTTTTCCTTAGGCTTTTCCCATGTGGCCTCGAAACTGCTCTAGTGAACTAACCTCTCTCATTCATGCCATTTTTTGCTACTATCGTTCTTCTCCAAAGGGCGTCTTCCTCGGTCAAAAACCTCAACAACCATTTATATCAATATACCTTATATTTTTTATTTCAAAAAAAATTTAAACAATAGTATGCAAAACAGAGGCACGACCACTATAGTTCCTTACTTAACCCATACAAAAAATTATTATTTAAAAATTGCTTGCACCTCATATACATTCTGAATCAAACAAGATTCTTTCTACAGAAGGTAATGATTTCACAGCAAGGAGAGCATTTCAGCATCAGTTGGAAACAAGTTCAAAAAGAGAGAACAAGTAATCTCAAATAATTAAACACTATTATGTTACCTATTTTCTGAACAAGGTTGCGGAAGAATTCCAACTACAACTTGATAGTCAGAAGATGAAAATCCAGCTGCTTCTGTATGATGGAACATAACAAGGGCATTAAATAGTATTAAAGTATATAACTATAAGCCGGTGGTTACTAAATATGACTTACATTAGCTTTTGGGGGAAAGAGAAGAAAAAATGGGAGAAAACAAGTACCTATAGAAGTCTTTAAAGTTAAAAGGGTTTTAGCAAGAAACTATTGCTGGCCTAAGTTTTTTCTTTTTTTCCAATATTTAATATCTTTTAGTTTGTACATTGACTACCATCATAAAGATGGGAAATAGCACAGAGAACAATGATGTATGAGAACATCCTGACCATATGAAATAAAGTGCTCCTTGTGCATTCCATCAGAAAACAAAGACTCCCCAACCATCTGAAACTTTAGGATAGTAAATAGGAAAAGAGTAGCTGAGCCATTCATTTTATTAAGGAAAAAATAAAATTACCATTTAGTGAACTTGCAGGAATATTATAGGGCAACTGCAGAAGTTTCTCATTTTCAGCATCGTACTTCAGAACAGACGTCAACCCATACTCATCTCCGATGTACCTGGGTACAATGATGGACTAACACTTTTACATGGTACTCTGTAAGAAACATTTTCATGCTTAGCCTAATGGAAAATGATGTAAGAAATTAGGAAGCAAATCATACATGAAGTGTGAACCACGTATTACAGAGAAAGCAGTTATGTTGGAGTGCCATTGTAAACAACAAGCCAGACACCTTTTCTCCAGATTCCAGACCTGCCAAATTTCATAAACTATATTCAGTGCCAAAAATTTAATACTTTAACACCTAACCCTCTAGCAAAAGAACAAGAGAATCTAGCTGATATTAGGTATGACCTGCCTAGATCCAATCAATCAAAAAAGTTCCCGAGACACTATGTTGCTCCCCTAGCAAAAAGTTACAAAAACAGTAAAATACAAAAAGAATGAGAAATAAAAAGAATAACTTATTAAGATTCCACTAATTGAATCGTTTAAGAACCACGTCATGTTTGTCTCTCTTTTGGATTTTCAGTAGTGCTAAAATGGATATGAGACATAACTGCCCAAAGAGAAAGAATTAATACCTCTATATAATTTTCATTTGAGATGCTGACTAGAAAACCCTGGTTTTGAAGAAACTGCCACAAAATAACATGCGTTAATCTACCATTTAACATGTTTAGCCTCATTTTCCAAGTAAGGAAGATAAAAAAATTATAGCACATTTTTCACTGTATAAGACAGGAATGTATCAGGACTGTAATAATTATTACATAACAGCAACATATTACATCATTTGGGAGGCTGAAATAAGATTATGTTGCTGTTGTGATTATTGAAAAAGTTGTAATCCTGATTCTTGGATCAAAGATTATAAATTACAGGCCTGGCTACAATCAATAATTTTACTTTTTAAGACTGTTGACCAATTTAAGTTTCACTTAATTGATCAATTTTTTAAATTCTTTACATGTGAGTATATTTAAAATTTTATAGTTATTATATTTGATATTTGGAAATTTGGAAATTTTTCAATTAATTGAAGAATTTTTTAATTCTTTAAAATTGAATGTAAAGAAAAATTCTAATATACTATACATAATTTTGCTAATTAAAATAGTTACTTTAAACTTTGTTAATTCATCATGTGGTAATATTTCATGTGATAATATTTATAGTTTATTTATATATATAAAAATATTTATATATATATATATAAAATAACCATGAGCAACTATGATATTATAAGTTTCTTCCTCTTGACCGAATCTGTAACCTTCATTAGCAGATTCATTTTCTGTGGTTTCCCTTATCAAACTAGAAGTTACCAAGGAACCATACATAGCAGTGACCTCCTAAATTGCATTGATTTATCTTAAAAATTTCATTTCAATTGGAATTTGGTTATTCACCATGTATGAGGATCCCCACTAAGCATCCATAGCTGATATTTATATATAAATCCAATCAATAGAGTGACACGAGTAAAAAGGGGCAACTCATAGAAATCAAATTTAAAAAATCTAATTTTATCTTTTTAAGACTAGAAATTGCGGCAACATGGATGTTGGAATCAAATTAGCATTCTAGAGTTTAAGAGGATTTTCTACTTCAAGAAATTAATTAATTAAACAGAGTTAGAACCATAAAAGAGGAAAGAAACCTAAAGGAGGAAGAATTCTTATTTCTAACTAAATTCTCATCCTTAATTTTCTCATGCATAATGTTGGATTTCTACTACAATTGGGAAGCTTTTTAGATCATTTTCAACTCTATTTCTAGAATAAGAATTAATTAAATATTAACAATCAAAATCAAATCCAAGACTACAAGAGGAATTCAGAATAATTAGAGTTATTTTAGGATTTAGTTTTTAAATTCAAGTAGAACTAGTGAGGCTTATGCCTATATAAAGGCTTTACTCCATAGGTTGTAGACATCGAAGTCTATGGTCAATAAAATTAAACTGTTAGTTTTGGTTAGCCATTAGCTAAGTTGCTCTTTATGGAGGTTTCTTCAATTTTCTTGTTAACTGAGGAATTGATATATACTTATTAAGAAAACTTATAACGTTTTCATCAATTTCTTTTCTTGAATTGATTTTAACTTATCAAGATATTTATTGTGACATTCTAATCAATTCACTTATCGCAATTACTTTATTTCTCATTTACAGTCTAATTGTGGTAGGGAAGATTTGTTTAGAAATTAAGTTTTTGTGCTAAATTGTATGTTAAAGTTTTTTATCACATTGGTTGATGTTGGGTTCCGCATTACAGAGGTCTTCTAGTCATTTATAGTTTAGTACAATTTTATTCTAATATATAACTTTAGTAAAGAAGTTGTAATAAGTTACTACTGATTCCATATCAGAGATCATATAGTAAACGCAATTTCATGATAGCACTAGTCTATTCTTGTTAAGTAGCCATTGTATTCCAAACTTCATTCCATTTAGTGATAAAGCATTTTGTTACTGTCACCATATGTATGTAGTTTCTAATAGATAATTTCATCTTGGGAAGTTTCAGTGTTGAATCTATAACAATCAATCTCAAATAATCTGAAAATATCAGAAAGGACAGAACATTAGCAGCAAAAGAAAATTATGCTATTTATTTCAAAAAAAAGAAAATTATGCTATATCAACAAACCTCTAGGTTTTTATAAGCCAGTTGCTTTGAAGATATGAGAATCCCTTCGATACCATCACCACCAATTACCTTAATCCTGCCATCCCTGCAATTGATGGGAAGAAAAGTAACTTACACCAGACCGTGATGTATACACTTTATTTCTCTGATTTATAGTTTCTAATACATATTGCAATCACTGCACTGAAGCCCCAATAAAATGACAAGGAAAATCTAATGATGTTTATTATTCGTAGCAGTGTTATTTGCCAAGGATGGATATTTCATCAAATGGAAAGCCACTCAGCAGGCTGAGAACTGCAGCACTACCTTTATTCATGAATGCTAGGATCTAATGTCTATTCCATGTAATATGCTTGCAGAAGGTGCCTAAACTACTGTGTAAAATTGTTAAATTTTCTTGCCAGAAATGAAAATAAAATTGACAGATGAAACTGATCCACAGAAGCTGAACATATAAGGAATCAACTGAATCTTTAGAAAATACGGAAGAACAATACACAGGCGCACAACACATTCAAGCAAGCAACATAAAGGAACAATAACTTCGTGTTAACACCTAACCTCCTCCTCTCTTACTGAAAAATTTGTTCCGTATATAACTACTAAAGGACCCAGGCCAGCAATAAACATTTGGTAATTATCTTAATATATCCAACATTAGCATTTAATCTCAACTCACAAGCTACCAAACCAAGCTAACAAAAAATTACAATATATTGCTCTGAAAACAAAAAAAAATCAACTCACAATGTACCAATGGCCAGGAGTCGCTGAATAGGATCAAAAGCAAGAATAGATGCTGTAGATGGGATACCATAGTGGATTACGATTCGTGGGTCCAAATCAACTGGCTTCAAATCTCCCTGCTGCACAGTGTGCTGAGAACAAGAAAATAACAAAGCACACCTCTCATCAGAAGAAAAAGAATGAAGGAAAACAAAACAAAACAAAACAAATGAAGCAAAAAAAATGTATCCATTGACGAAAAGAAGAAAACATTGGAGTTGGAAGACATGCAATTAAGACAAATGGTGTGCTTGGTCAATCTTAGTACACAATTTCAGGTGCACTGATTGTCTATTTGACTTAGTTTTCCTAATTTTCTCTGCTCTCTTTCCTTCTTACTTCAAGGACTCCAAGTTTAAACGGCAACGAATATAATACTTTTGTTAAGTTAACACGCAGGTTGCATATAATCATTACGTACGACCAAAAAAAAGCAGAGAGAAAACATACGAAAAAACACTAACTTTTTTTTAGTATGGACTGCACTGATTTTTCATTGGAAGATAATCCGGTCGATAAACAATCTAGGTTATCATCAGCATCAAAAGAAATGCAGATTGCAGGCGATTCACGTTGAAACTAAAGGAGAAGAAACCTTGAATAAATTGAAAAGACATGGAAGAGATGATTGATGATTATGCAATCAAGTTAAAATACCTGATAATGATGAGCGGCTTTTTGTAAGAATCGCTTCATCTGAAAGTCGACGGATAGCGAAATTCCTTTTCTTTTTGTCGGAGTTAGGAGTTTCTACTCTGTGTTTCAATGATGGCATCGATCATTTTTGAGGAACCTGGACCAGGTCTTCTTGGTCAAAAGTCAAATAATATTTTTCAAAAAAAAAAAATTACGTTAACGGCCAAAAAAACAAAAACAAAAACCTTGTTAAATAATGGGCATAAATCCCATGTGAATACAATATATTAAATAAAAAATTTTATTATAATATTATAATTTAAAATTTGATTTAAAGTAAATATTTATTCATTATTACTTTTTCATAAAATTAAAATTTAAGCTAAGGAGATTCAATGGTACATTAAATTTATAAATCGTAATTAACTTTTTTAAATAATTAACATTCAGAAATTAAATTGAACTTGGTACATTTGAATCAAATGTCACCTTAAGGAGACAATATGACCCCAACCAACTTTCTCTAATTTTCATGTGACTTTCCTTTACTCTTGCCAATTTTCTTTCTCATTTTTTTTTCCATTTCTACATTCTCTCCTTTACCAAAACTTGGGAAAAACGTGATAAGAATTAACATGTATACTAGATGGCTTTCTCAATGACTTCATTCAGTCCAAATGAGTTTTCTTACACATTGTTTTCATAATACACTAAACTTAATTATCTAAATATATATTTTTATTGAAGTAAACATTTGATAATAATACTTACTTATTTCTTATTTAATAAATTAAAATTTTTTTTAAAATAAAAATAAAAAAGTAAAGAAATAAAAAAAAAATTATTAAATTTAATCGGATGAGTCTCCCATAATGAAATCCAACCAGGTTAGGATAACCCATTTAATTTTTAAAATTAAATTGTTTAATTACTACATACAAGAAAAGTTATCTATTTAATAATTTATAAAAAAAACATAAAAAATAATATATAGAGAAAAAACTTACTCTCTCTCTCAAAAAAATCTGTTTCTATGAAGAAGAATAATAAAGGATTTTTTGGTTGTTTTTTTCTTCAAAAGTTTAGATTTCTACATGAGGTATTTATGATGTGAAAATATACAAACTGTAGCGCCCGGGAAATTGAAGAAGAAGAGAGAAGAAGAAAAAAAAAAAAAAGGTGCGCGCCACGTCAGCAGCCACGTTAGCAGACCCAGTCAGCAGTCCTGGCCAACCAAGACCTGCCACGTGGCAAAACCACGTCGACCGGGGACGGGCCACGTTGGCGATCCGCGTGCGCGCGATCGGACGGCCCATATCAATCGCGCGCACGGAAGGCCCAGATTTAATCGCACGGACGGCCCAGATTTAATCAAAAACGGACGGCCCAGATTAAATCAAAATGGACGGCTGAGATCAAAAGGAAAAAGGGTATAAATAAGACCCCCACACCAGACCCCAAACCCTAGCCGCCTGCCACCCGCCGCCGCACCGGAGGGATTTCCGACTGCCAATCGAGGTAAATTTCATACCCCGACTCGTTTTTCCACGCTGATTTCCCAGTGGCCAAATCGGAGCCAAAATCCCGGCCAAACGGCCGGAAAACACGGCCGAAAGCCAGCGGCGCCGCCGTGCCCCTCCTCGGTTTTTGCCTCCGATGAGGCCCTTCCCAGCCTCCGTTTAATGCAATTTTTATACCACCGTGATCACCATTCTTTTCTCTACAGGTTGATCAGAGCCGAATCACCAAAACACGAACTTCACCGGAGAGCCGCCGCACCCGAGAGCACCGCCGCCGGTAAGCTTCGGTTTTCCGTAAATTTTCGGCCCCCCGAGGGTCGTAGGGTTGTTTTATCGCAGGAACCAATGCGAGTGTGGCCGAATTCTGCCGGAAACGGCCGAAAACGACCAACCCGAGGCGAACCGCCGCCGCAAGCAGCGGCACCGTCGTCGGAGCACAGCGGAGTCGCCGTGCCGGAGTTGCGATATTGGCCGAAAGGGGGCCTAGGCCTAATTTGAGATTTTTTGAAACACGTGCAGGTACCTGTAATGCGTTTCAGTTCCCCGGAAAAAATTCAGGAAAAATTAGGGACAGCCTGCAAGCGCACTGTGAAACCGTGTTCGGACCCCGAAACGAGTAAGGACCCCTCACCCTATTTCCTATCACGGTTTTAAAGTTCAATAAATGATAAAACGGTATTTCATGAATCAACGAATGTGTGAAATTGTTTAAGATCGCTAATGGAGCCCGAGTCTAGTGTGTTTGTCGGTTAACTGTTATTTGGCCTGTTTTACAGTTCTAAATGCAGCATGAGGTTCGATGTTTTTATTTTATAGTTTCGTGTGCATATTTTACTGTTTTATTGATTATAGATTGAATGACCGGGATATTGATGTTGTATGTTGTCTGTTTGGCATAAATTATCGTTTTGCTTGTTTGTATGTGATTGATAATGCTGACTGAGGGAAAAGGAGAATGAAAGATTATGTAAATGGGAATTGTATAATGTGGTCAGCCTGACTAGATATCCTGTGAGATGGTGGACGGACCGGGTCCGTAGGGAACCCTACCGGGATTGTGGTCTCCCATACCGGACGGGGTATGGAGATCTTACATGTTTTGGCACCCATACCGGACGGGGTATGGGGACGGCCCATTTCACCCTCATACCGGACGGGGTAATGAGGTCTATGGTTTGGCGCCTATACTGGACGGGGTATGGGGACGGCCCTGGAATATGGTTTCAAGTGTTAAGGGTTAACGGGTAGCGGGACCCCTATTGATCCCCATGGATACTAGTGGGCTGGTAAATGAGGAAAATATGTTGTGTAACGATTGAATTACGAAAAGTTTGATAGGTATTATGTTATACAGTTTATATATATGTTTTCATGATGATGATGATGTTATTGCTTTCGTATATTGTTTTATGAATTTCACCGAGGTAAGTGAATGGTAAAGGTTTTATTATTAATAAAAGGATTTGTTGTAAATTATGCTCCATTGGTCTTTTTGTGTTTTCTACCCACTTTTACCTCCGTGACGGTGAGATATCGTGATGTCTTTACTGGGCTAGTGTAGCTCATTCCTTATTTAATCATTTCAAATCAAGAGGACATCGTTCCCGAGCCGGTTCCGCAGGAGGACGACGAAGGGGACGCTTAAAGACTTCATAGTCGTATTCGTAGCTTTTACTTTCAAGTTTCTCCTTTAGGTAGTTTGATCTTTTATATTTTGTGGGCACGTTTTTGGTTTTAGTGTAAGGGATGTTATTCAAATTTTGACTTCGCTTCCGCATTTGATATTTTTAATATACATTTCATTATGAATTCCCGGGGCTGTTACACAAACAGTTCGTTATGCGTTAATATGATTATACGTGATGCTTGTTATAGATAAAATTGTTATGCTAATATTTAAATATTCATATAATATATTGAATACATTTTTATTTTAAATTTATTTTAACATGTGATAATAATATTTTTATTATCTTTTGTTTAATTTATATGATAAAGTTCTTAATTAAATTTAGAGATTTTACATTAAGATGGAGATCTTAATAATGAGAGTAAAACTTTTTATGATCTAATTTAAAATGTCATTGGTCGTTAGATTATCAAAATATGACATTAATGATCTGGTAGAACTAATATATATGTAACGATCTCTATAAGATAAAGTTTAGTTGATCTCATTAACTAAATCACATATATAAATGATACATATTAGATATATGATCATTGAACTAATCTAATTGAGAATTCCTAATAATTAATATTATCTTAAACTGACAATAGAATATTCTCTTAAAATGATTAGATATAAAATTTTTTTTTGATATAATATTATCATAATAATTAACAAATCATTTATTATATTTTGATTCTAAATACCTATAGTCATAGAACTATAATTAAAAGAATATTGAGTGTGATTAAATACTTATAAAATTAGTGATTTATCAAAACAAAATCTATCAACTTTTATAATATATTTAAGTTTTATTTTGTCATTTATTATGATAATTACATTAAAACTTTGGTCAAGACAATTGAATGAAGAAAAAAGTTTATTATGTCATTCATTAGTCAGTTATAATTGACATTAAATAGAATTAATTACTTATTGGGATTTGACAATTAAACCATATCTTAGAGTTAATTCAGAGCAATAATAACGGAATGAAATATTAAATAATTCTTTACCATGTTCTTAAAAGTAATTGTACACTTCATTACTCTTTAGTCGTTAAGGAGTGTTGTTACACATTAACCTTGATTAGTAAATTAGTTTGACCAATTTACTATCAATTTAGTATTGGATTTATGGGTTGTATATTTTTGACTTTTACTAAATAGATTAATTATTTTAATTATTTGATAATTAAATTAAGTAATTTAATTAAATAAAAAAATTTATCTAAATAGAATATTATTATATTCTTTGTTAATATAGAGGATATAATTAATATTTAAGATAAATTAAATTTTTTTATTTTAGAAATAAAATATTAAAATTTATATTTCTTGTTTATTATATTATTAACATAATAATATAATATGCGGAGATTATTATTAAATATAATGTATAATTGAATTGATTTATAAAATTATTTTATTATTAATAATATATATGCATGAGAGATATATCTATATAATTGGGTTATAAACCCAAATCTGTGAGATAAATATATTTGGATTATATAATTGGTTTATATATGATATATATATATATATATATATATATATAATTGGGTGAAAAAAAAAGGTAAGTCTAAATTAGTTTGAATGCGTACCAGAAGAAGTCCAAAAAGGACTTCACAATTACCCATGCCACTTATATATACGTGATATATATATATATATATATATGTGGGTGATTGCAAAAAATTATATATAGATCAGATTGAGTGAATTTCTTTTTCAATTCTGTTAAAAATTTTATTTGAAAATTTTAACCCAAATATTATTTAATTTGTTTGTATATTCTGTTGTTTAAAGAATTGATTAATAGAGATTAATTTTAGTGTGTATGCATTTTATATTTTCGAAAAATTTTAATTTAAGAATCTGCTATTAAATATATTTTAAATTTAATTTTTAACATGAATATAATTTTTGAAACATAAATAGATCAGATTGAATTATTTTATATTTTTATTTGCGTATTGTCAACACATTATAATCCTTCAATGTTATGCACAATGACATTGAAAAATTAGTTACATAATTAATTTTTAGATTATATTTTAAGTATACGAGTTTTTAACATTGGTATAAGAATATTTTAGTTAATTGCATATTTAATTATGTTTCAATTTGTATTTTTTTTTCGAATGTTTAAGTAAAAGTCATTTTTTATTTTTATGATAAAATATTATTATAATTTATTATTTAAATATGTGTAATATTAATCTTAAATGAAAGTAAAGACCAAATGTAACGGCCCCGGAAATATTAAAATGAAATGAGTATTTAAATATATCAAATGCGGAAGCGAGATCAAAATTTCAGTTAACATCCCTTACACGAAAAACCAAAAACGTACTTAAAATATAAAAGATTAAACTAACTAAGAGAGAAACTCGAAAATAAAACTATGAGTATGACTACAGAGTCTCTAGGTATCCCCTTCGTCGTCCTCCTGCGGAACGGGCTCGGGAACCATGTCTTCCTGATCTGAAATGGTTAAATAAGGAGTGAGCTACACTAGCCCAGTAAGAACATCACGATATCTCACCGTCACGGAGGTAAAGGTGGGTAGAAAAACACAAAAAGACCAATGGAGCATAATTTACAAGAAACTCGTTTATTAACATGAAAACCTTTACCATCCACTTACCTCGGTGGAATTTATGAAAACAATATAAGAAAAATAATAACATTATCACAATCATGGAATAATATAAGCTGTAAAACATAGCACTTATCACGCCTTTTGTAATTCAATCATTATACAACATATCCTTTTCTCATTTACCAGCCTACTAGTATCCATGGGGGTCCCTAGGGGTCCCGCTACCCGTTAACCTTTAACATTCATAATCAGTTTCCAGGGCCGTCCCCATACCCCGTTCGGTATGGGCGCCAAAACCATAAACCTCAATACCCCGTCCGGTATGAGGGTGAAACGGGCCGTCCCCATACCCCGTCCGGTATGGGCGCCAAAACCATAAGATCTCCATACCCCGTCCGGCATGTGAGACCACAATCCCGGTAGGGTTCCCTACGGACCCGGTCCGTCCACCATCTCCCAGGATATCTAGTCAGGCTGACCCCATCATACAATTATCAGTCTATACAATGTTTCATTTCCCTTTTCCTCAATAAGCATCATCAATTCACATTTAAACAAGCAAATCGTAATTCATGCCGAACAGACAACATACAGTATCAGTTCTTCAGTCATTCAACCCATAATTAATAAAACAGTAATATATGCATTCGAAACTATAAAATGAACACATCAAACCCCATAATGCATTTAAAGCTGTAAAACAGTGTAAAACAGGCCAAATAACAGTAAATCATCAATCACACTAGACTCGGGCTCCATTAGCAACCTTAAGCAATTTCACACATGCGTTAATTCAAGAAATACCGTTTTATCATTTTGAACTTTAATACCGTGATAGGAAATAGGGTGAGGGGTCCTTACTTGTTTTCGGGATCCGAATACGATTCACAGTGCGCCTGCAGGCCGTCCCTAATTTTCCCTGAATTTTTCCCGGGGAACTGAAACACACTAACAGTACCTGCACGTGTTCCAAAAAAATCCAAATTAGGCCCAGGGCCCCTTTCGGACCAAATCGCAACTCCGGCACGGCGGCTCCGCCGTGCTCCGGCGACGGCGCCGCCGCTGGCAGCGGCGAGTCGCCTCGGGTTGGCTGTTTTCGGCCGTTTTCGGCCGAATTCGGCCACACTCGCATTGGTCCTTGTCAGAAAACAACCCTAGGGCCCCCGGGGGGGCCAAAAATCACGGAAAGGCGGAGCTTACCGGCGGCGGCGCTCTCGGGTACGACGGCTCTCCGGCGAGGTTCATGTTTTGGTGATTCGGCTTCGGTCAACCTGTAGAGAAAAGAATGGTGATCACGGTGATATAAAAATTGCATCGAACGGAGGTCGGGAAGGACCTCGTCGGAGGCAAAAACCGAGAGGGGCGCGGCAGCGCCGCTGGGTTTCGGCCGCGTATTCCGGCCGTTTGGCCGGGATTTCGGCCTCAATTTGGCCATAGGAGGAATCAGCGGAGAAAAACGAGTCGGGGGTATGAAATTTACCTCGATCGGCGGTCGGAAATTTCCCCGGTGCGGCGGCGGGTGGCGGCGGTCGGCCTCTGGTTCGTCTTCTCCGGCGAGCGGCAGGCGGCTAGGGTTTGTGGTCTGGTGTGGGGGTTCTATTTATAACCCCTTGCCTTTTGATCACAGCAGTTCATTTCGTTTTAATCTGGGCCGTTCGTTTTTGATTGAATCTGGGCCGTCCGTGCGATTGAATCTGGGCCGTCCGATCGCGCGATTGATCTGGGCCGTCGGATCGCACCCACGCGGATCGCCAACGTGGCTCCTTTCGGAGTGACGCGGTCTTGCCACGTGGCAGGCCCCGGTTGGCCGGGACTGCTGACCGGGCCTGCTGACGTGGCTGCTGACGTGGCCCCCCCCCCCCCCCCCCCCTTTTTTTTTTTTTTTTTTTTTTTTTCCTCCTTTCCGGGCGCTACACCAAAAGCTTCATTTCACATATTATTTATAATTTTTGAATTAAAAATAAAATAATTATGTATTTTTTAAATCCCTTATATTTAAAGACAAAAGTTATGTCGATGGAGATCCTGCATTTTTTTTTACCCCGTACAGAAGTTGAAAATAAAGACATTTTAGTCTTTTTCCTTTATTTTGTTTTTGGTGTAAAATTAAAAATAAATAAACAACCACCATGGGGCTTGAATCCGCAACTACAAAGTAGAGAACCTTGTGCAGTATCAACTAGACTAGACAAGCTTTGGATATCAAAACCTCAATTGAAATTAAAATAGAATGATAGCAAAAGTAAAATTGCCAAGAATGGTAGGATTTGAACATGTGCAAGCAGAGCCAACATAATTTCTAATTATGGCTTATGACACACCCACCTTAGATACGACATTGTACGAAAATATCAATATTAGTTTTTAGATAGTATAGCAAAAGAAGTATTTTTTATAAATTAATTTTTAGTTAATTAATTTCTCAATGCATTAATTATTAGTTAGTTAATTTATTATGATAACCACTTTGAATGCATTAATTATTAGTTAATTAATTATGTCATATTTAAATAAATTAATTATTAGTTGATTAATTTATTATAATAGCTACTTTATATAAATTAATTATTATTTAATTAACTTTCAAAGATAGTTTATTAATATATTTTTTATTTTATGTGTTACAGAAAATCAATGGTGATAATAATAAGAACTCAGGTAACAATTAAAACTTTTCAACAGAAAGAAAAAGTTAATCATATAATACAAAACTTGAAAAATACTTATATAGAGAAGATTGACAGACAAACTGAAGTTGAATTTTTATTGAACTATATTATTAAAATTCATGTAAAAATTTTAAAAATTACATGGAAATGAGGTTTTTTAAAAGATAAAGAAAAGTATGATGCTCTTAAGAGAAGTTTACATATCCCTAATCATCGAGGCTTGCTCAAGATTTATTGGGACAAAAAACAAGCATATAAACTCATAGTTAATAAATTTATCGAGAAATATGTTAATTGGGGTGCTAGAAAGACAGCTGGTATTTTAATACGGGTGTCCACGCGAAGAGGACATCATAAAGTTGTTAGTATCTCTTTACCTAAAACAAACACAAATTTACTTAAGAATAACCTTAAAAATAAGTTTAGGAAATCATTTCCTAAACATAATATTACAATGAGATAACTACTTTATATTATTTTTTTTATTATTTTGTGAATTGCTTATAAATTGTGTATTTTATTCTTGTTAATGAAATATTATTCATGTTTTTCATATTTATTTATGTATATATATGATAGTATGTTTTTTTCTTTTATTTGGCATGTATGAATGTCTATAAAACTAAGAAGTTTTAATAACCTAAAGTAGCACCTTGCATGATTAATTATATTCAAAATAATCAAATATTAGAATTTTAGATGATGATTAAAAACATAATGTTCTTATGATTTTATGTCTAATATGAGATTATTATTAGAATAATTAATATTTGTTAAGGATATATATGTATGTTGTTAGGCATTGAGTAATGTACATAATACCTATATGTATAGAGAAATGGTATCCGCATCAAAAAACATTATTAATGAACTCAACAACAGAGAAAAATTGAATGGTGACAATTATGAGATATGGAATATGAAAATCCAATATGTGTTTGAAGAGCAAGAGGCTCTAGAAGCTTTGAATGAATCCATAAATGAACTTGAAGAAAGGAATACGACCCAGCATTGGAGAGACCATACAGCTTTTGAGACTTAGAAGAAAAAGAACTCTCTTGCTCGCATTATGTTGCTGAGTAATGTGAAAAATAACATCACGAGAAAGTTTAAGAAGCATGACATAATTACAAACATGTGGTCAGCATTAACTTAAAGGTTTGGTGGTATGTCTTTGACCAAACTTTGGTCACTTACCATCAAGTTTGACACTTATAAGAAACATAATGATCATATAACAAAAAAAATATTTAAGGAAAATGTCAAACATGGTAAGTGAGTTGAAAAATATTGGTCATATTTTTACTGATGAACAAGTCCAAGCTATGATTCGTTTCTTGCCCTAAAGTTGGGAACATATGAAGATCCACTTAACCCATAATGAAGGCATTAAATCTCTTGAAGATGCCATGAGACACTTGGAGCTAGAAGAAGATCGAATTGAGGCTAATAAGTCAAGTCTTAATGTGTATATGACTAGTTATAGCTCACAAAGTAATGGTGGACATAAGTGCAAGTTCTATGGTAGATCCCAATAAAAGGAAAAGGGGGATTCTAGAGCCAAAAAGAAAAGAAAGTTTCACCAACAAGGAAAAAGAAAATGTTATTTCAAGAAGAAAAATATAGGAAAAGAGAAATGCTATAATTGTGTCAACAAGAGACATTTTGTTCGCGATTGCAGTGAGCCCAAAAAGGTAAAAGACATGTTTACATAAGTGAGTGCAATTTTTATTTCTAGTTATGTCTTTCTAACTGAATCTGATCCTTTGCGGACTGTAGACTCAGCAACCACAGACCATATAGTGAAGGATAGGAATACCTTCGCGGAATTCCGATACATTCCACATGGAGCACGATGGATATACGTAGGAAACTATTCAAGAGTGGAGGTAAAAAGTATTGGTACATGCAAGTTGGTGATGCGTGAAGGCAAAACCTTATTCCTATATGAAGCGTTGTTTGCTCCAGAAATTCATTGGAATTTCATTTCTGTGTTGGTTTTACTTAAACTTGGTTTTAGTTTGAACTTTAAACCTAGTAGTTTAAGCTTATATTTAGGAACAAACTATTATGAACGTGGTTATTTCCTATATGGTTTTATTATTTTTAATGTTGGTTATAGTTCTTATAATATTAGTTACATCTTTTAATAGTGTTAGAATTGATGTGAATGTTTGGCATGCTAGACTTGGCCACATTAGTCAACAACGAATGAATAGATTAACTAAAGAGGGCTCATTAGAAAATATAGAAAAAGTATAATTGTCTACTTGTGAGCATTGATAGCTGGAAAAACAACAAGAAAACCATTTGAAAAAGCCATAAGAGCAAATACTCCATTGCAATTAATTAATTCTAACATATATGGTCCAATGAATGTGAGGGCAAGACATGGTACTCGATTCAGTTATGTTTATTTAATATCTCCAAAATCTGAAACTTTTAATTACTTTAAAAAATATAAGAATTTAGTTGAAAATCAATTAAACAATAAAATAAAAACTTTAATAACTGATAGAAGACGAGAATATTTATATGATCAATTCAAAGAATTTTGTGATGAAATAAGAATAGAACATCAGTTAATTATTCTAGCAACACTGCAACAGAATGGTGCTGCAAAAAAAAGATATAGAACCTTACTTGAAATTATTATATCTATGATGACACAAGCTAATTTATCAATTACCTTTTGGGGTGATACATTATTATCTGACATATATATCTTTAAGTGTACCATCAAAATTAGTTACCACCACATCATATGAGTTATAGGACTAATAGAAAACGAAACCTAAGTTTTCTAAGACCTTGGAGTTGTATCGCCTATGTTTATAAATCTTCCCACAAATATGAAAAATTGGGTCTAAGAAGGAATAAAAGTATCTTTATAAGATATTTCAAACAATCAAAAAGATATGTGTTCATAGACACACAAGAAAATAGTAATGTAACTGAATTATAATAACGAGATGTGACATTCTTAAAGAATGATTTTTCTAAAAATAGTGAGATAGGTTAAGACTTATCCCTATATGAAACTCAAGACCAAATTGTTTCCACCCTACAAGTATAAATAGACCCACTATATTCGAGTGGGAATGACATGAGATTCAATGAACCTATTTCAATTGAAACTCAACCACAACCAATGGTGGGCCCAAGTATGGAAGCTGGTCTTTGTGCGAGTAATTTAGAAGAATCTCAAATACATTGAATAAATAGGAAAAGTGTTCTTTGTTGCCGTTTGAAAATTGAAAGGAGAATATTTTTACTTACTCCAAAAGTTGATGAAGAACCAAAGAATATAAATGAGGCTCTTAAATGCCCTATAAAAGAAAAATAAATGAACGCAATAGAAGAGGAAATTGAATATATGAAATCTACCCAAGTCTGGGAGTTGGTCAATTTACCTAAAGGACACAAAACCATTGGGAATAAATGGGTTCTCAAAATGAAGCAAAAAGCTTATGGCAGTATTGAAAAATATAAAGCTCGCTTAGTCGTAAAGATATATACACAATAGGAATGAATAAATTATGAAGAAACTTTTTCACCTATTGTTAGATTTACTTCAATCCGACTAATTCTAGCTATAATAGTATTCATGGAGCTTGAATTACGTCAAATAGATATAAAGACTATTTTTCTCAAAGGAGAAGTAGAAAAAGAGATCTATATGAAACAACTAATAACTTTTATTGAAAACGACAAGAACATTAAGTGTGTCGACTTTTAAAGTCAATATAAGGTCTTAAGCAGTCTTCAAGATAATGGTATATTCGATTTCATAATATGATTATGCTGCATAACTTTAATATGATTGAAGAAAATCATTGTGTATATATTAAAATATCTAAAAATAAATTTATTATCTTATCATTGTATGTGGATGACATACTTATAGTTGAAATAATGAGTATGTAAAATAAATTAAAGATTAGTTATCATCTCATTTTGACATGAAAGATATGGGTGAGGCTATATATATCCTTGGAGTTAAGATTTCAAGAGATCGTTCAAAGAATTTATTATCTCTTTCATAAGAGTTATATATTAAAAAGATTCTTAAATGATTTATATACAAGATTATAGACCTATTGATACCCCTATTAGAAAGGTGAAGCTTTAAGCCAAAGGTTGTATCCTAAAAGACCACAAGAAAAAGAACAAATTAGTAATGTTCCTTATTCAAGTGCAGTTGGAAGCCTTATGTATGCTATGATGTGCACAAGGCCTGAGATATGTCATGCATTTGGAATGGTAAGTAGATATCAATCTAACTCTGGTCAAGCACATTAAAAAGCAGTGAAAAGAATCCTATGTTATCTTAAATGCACAGTTGATTACTCATTTTGTTATTAAGGGGTTGATTTATACTTGAATGGTTATATAGATGCTGATTGGGAAGAAGATTTAGATAAGATCAAAATCTACCTCTGGATATGCTTTCTTACTAAATGGTGTTGTTATATCATGGAGTAGTAAGAACAAATCATCTAGAGCACTTTCCACAATAGAAGCTGAGTTTGTAGCTTTTTTAGCTACAATGCAAGAAGCTGTTTGGTTAAAAAGGTTTATGGACCATTTCAGAGTCAATGGTATAGTTAGTGAACCAATAATCATGAATTGTAACAATAAAGTAGTAATAACATATATCAAAGATCCCAAAATTTATGGAAAAACAAAATACATAGATACTAAATACAATTTCCTGAAGGATATAGTTGCACAAAAAGAGGTAAACATGAAGTACATATCTACGCATGATATGGTAGCAAATCCATTTACAAAGCCTATACCAAGAGATGCATATTATGGGCATGTTAAATCATTAGGTTTATATAGGTGTTAAATGTATTTCCATTTTATATATTTCCCAATCATATTCACAGGTTATGTTATCAATGAAAAACTTTATTTTTTTTCTTTCTTATTGATTTATTTATATTTGTTGTAGAGCATACATATATAAACACGTATATATGTTGTATACATCTATACATTTAGAGAAAACATGTTGGACATATATAAGATTGACCTTCTCATACAAACAATTACCTTCGTTATTTAAATATTAATAATTGTCGCCACTCATTAGGGTGAAGAATTAAATCATAATAAAATTGTGAAGTTTATGACACTAAATGAATAATTTAATAATAATCACTTTATCTATCTTATTATCATATTAGAGTTTTGAAGAGTTAAAAAGTATGTAAGGGAACTCGAGTTAGATATTGAGTATATCTGGCTACAATATGTACGATATTTGTAAAAATAAAAGATATACACTCCACGGGAAATGAGAGAATACTGTAACATGTGAATCATACCACATGTGCAACTAATTTAACCAAAGGATAATAAAAGTAAGATATCAACTTTAATATTGTGTGAGACCCTAAGATTTTAAGAGAATTTCATCTAATACTCTCATGACTCTAATATGTTTCTTAAACTTTTTAGTTAAGACTCGCTATCTTAGGATATAATCAAAGGGTCATATATGATTCGGTCTAATAGAATATCTCTAGAAAAATGAATTAAATAAAAGGTGAAGGGATCAAGATAAGAGAAAGATCACAATTTAAAGAATATATTACATTATTGATATACATTCATTGGTCGACTAATTATGTTTATATGTGGAAAAACATAATTATGAATATACTTAATTTATTAGTTAAATGAGATTGTTAGAGACATAAATGTGATATGTGATCTAGGGTATGACATACAATTACATACTCCAAACTTCACTATTTGAGAAGTTATATACTCATAATAGATATATAGTTAAAGTGCTCTTGCAGTATACATGGCCACATGGCTTATTTACGTATGAGTCTTGTAAAATTGAAGACAGAGGTGGTCTCATTACGTGTGAGTGGGAGATATTGAATTTAACTTGGTGAGTCACCCATGATGGGACTTGACCTGGTTAGGATAACCCACTTAGTTAAAAGTCAAAATCAAAATTGTGATTACTTACTACATTTAAGGGAAGTTACCCATTTAGTAATATGTAAAAAGAAAAAGTAAAACAAAAGAAACAATATACAGAGAAAAAACTTACTCTTTCACTCTCTCTTTCTCAAAAAGTTATGCTTCTGTGAAAATGAAGAAAAAATTTTTTTGTTATTTTTTCTTCAAAAGTTTGGATTTCTACAATAGGTATTTATGCCGAAAAAATTTGCATAAAGTTTGTTATGCGTTAATGTGATTATATGTGATGTTGTACACAATGATATTGAAAAATTAGTTATAGAATTGATTTGTGGATTATATATTAATTTTATAAGTTTCTAACCAGAAGTAAAGACAAGGACGAAAAAGAATATAACAAATGACTAAAATGAGATGTGGGTGAACTAGCTTTAAAAAAAAAACATTCACTAACTTACAAGATGAAACCTAATCCAAGTTGAAAAAAGAACTAAATATAAAAAGAATTCTCAATATACAAAACTCTCATATGAGGTTGAGATTACACTTTTAGACAAAGAATGGGTAACTATATTATTATTCTTAGGAATCCAAGTAAAATTGATAAAATTAAACAACTAACTAAAAACTAAAATGTCATCAATAATTAAACTAACATTTGAATGAAAAAAGTCGTCGTTGTCCAGTGTAGTCATCAAGTTTTGTGAATCTCCCTCCACTTGAATAAATTACACTCCTTGTCCAATTGCTAACCGCATTGTAACCAAAATTACAAATAATATCATTAAATTAGGAAAAGTGGCAATTAATATTGAAACATTTTATATAACTAACCTCATCAAACTTTGTACAACAATTCAATTTGTTTCAATCAATCAATAACTACTTGTAATGCCCCCAGAAATCCAAAAGGAAATATATAATAATTTAAGTGCGAAGCGAAATAAAAGGTTAAAGTTTACATCCCTTACACAATAACTTAAAAGTACTAAACAAATATCACAGAATAAATTCTCTGAAAGAAACATGAGAAATGAGAAAAGTAAAGAAAAATATAAAGTATCTAGCATCTACTCGCAATTTTCTTACAGATTGGGCTCGGGAACCAGGTTTTCTTGATCTAAAATGGTTAAATAAATGATGAGTTACACTAGCCCAATAAAAACATCACATTATATCACCAGCAAAGAAGTAAAGGTTGGTAGAAAATTAAAACAGCTAATGGAGCACTAAATTTAAACTAATACATTTATTAAGAATAAAATCATTTATCCATCACTTACTATTGGAGAATTTATGAAAATAAATTATATAAACAATAATGTCATACATATCACAACTTCATGCACGATCAGTAACATAGAACATATCATAAATTCACATTCATTAACAATAAACTAAATCATAAAACTGTTTCTCATTTCACCAGTCTACTAGTATCCATGGGGATCCATAGGGGTGTCCCTACTACACGTGAGCTCTTTTCCTTAACAATCTTAATTATAGAGCTGTCCTCATACCATGTCCAGTATGAGTGCCAAGATATTAAACCTCAATACCCCGTCCGGTATAAGGGAGAAGCGGGACGTCCCCATACCCCATCCGATATGAGACAACGTTCACGGTAGGGCTCCCCATGAACCCGTTCCATCCACCATCTCCTAGGATATATGGTGAGGCTGTCATCTTATCTGTTTATTAGATCACACCCATTTCCTATTTTTCCTTAGTCTCCGTTACCAAATCAAACATAATTACATAAACAAATAAACATGCATCCGATAATGCAATCATATCTTAAATCCCAAAATCAAACAGTGGTCAAGTAAGGAAATAATACATGTATTTAAATCATAAAATAGATGAACCAGAAACCATCATGCTTTTAGACTGCAAGATCAATCAATAGAAATCAACAGAGAACAATGTCTGGTTTGGGCTCCATTAGCAATCTATAATTAATTATGCAAATCTATTTAATTTGTACAAAATATAGTATTATCATTTATTCAAACTTCAATTCTATGATAAGAAATAGGGTGAGGGGTCCTTACTTGATTTGATACCGAAAAACTAAATGGTTTACTGCACCTACGGGCAGTCCCTAGGTTCCCTAAAAATTTCTTCAGAAACTGAAATGCGCTTACGGTACCTACAATCTGGGCCATCCGTCTGCGATTTAATCTAGACCGTCCATCCGCGATTCAATCTGGGCCGTCCATGCACGATTCAATCTGAGCCGTCCGTGCGCGTGGGAACAGACCTCAGCCATTCGATCGCGCGCACGCGGATCGCCCACGCGGCGGAACAGCGCCTCTGGCACCTAGCGCGTCCTAATTGGTCGGGGCTACTGACCCGCATCCGACGTGGTGCAATTTTTCTAAATTGCGTTTTGACCTTCGATTTCTGATTTTTCTTTAAAAAATACCCCCATAACATAAATTTTTACCCATTTTTCTCAAAATAGTTTTCAATTTAATCCTTAACGAATTTTTACCTCTTTTTTTCATTAAATTAAAATAAAATAAGTTAAAGTAAATTAAATAAATAATAATTATATTAAAAAAATAAAAATAAGAAAAAATAAAATGTTGGGTGTTACAACTCTCCCCCCTTTAAAAGAAATTTGGTCCTTCAAATTTGTCTATCACTCTCAATCGAACAACTGGGGATACTGGGCTCTAAAGTCTAATTCTAGCTCCCATGTAGTTTCCCTCGGCGTGTGGTTCTGCCATATGACCTTTACAAAAGAAATTTTACGGTTGCAGAGTAATCTGCTCTTTCGATCTACAATGCCGACTATTACTTCCTCGTAGGATAGATCCTCCTGGAGTAGAAGAGGCTCGTGGGTCAAAATATGAGAGGGGTCCGGATTGTACTTGCGTAGTATGGATACATGAAACACATTGTAGATCTTATAAAGTTCTGAAGGCAGTACTAGTCTGTAGACGACGGTATCAATCCTGTCTAAGACTTCAAATGGTTCAATAAATTGGGGGTTCAAGTTTCTCCTCATGTCAAACCTACTGATTCTCTTAAAAAGAGTGACCTTAAGAAACAATTGGTCGCCTTTCTCAAATTCTAAATCTCTCATTCGGGTGTCCGCATAACTCTTCTGTCTGCTCTGAGTCGTCTGAATGTTCTTTCTGATCTTAACTATTTTGGATGTAGTCTCCTCTACCAGCTCTGGGCCGAACAGTTTTCTACTGCCTACTCTTCCCAATAAATCGGTGATCTGCATGAGCGCTCATATACGCCTCATACGGAGCCATGCCAATACTCACTTGGTAGCTATTATTGTAGGCAAACTCTATCAGGGGTAGATGGTCGTCACAATGGCCTTCGGAGTCAAAGACACAAGCTCAGAGCATATCCTTAAGTGTACGAATTGTCCTTTCCGACTGTCCATTAGTTTGAGGGTGGAATACAGTACTAAGGGACCGCTTCGTTCTCATGGCTTGCTGAAAGCTACTCTAAAATCGAGAAGTGAACGTGAGGTCCTTGTCGGACAATATTGTCACTGGGACTCCATGCAATTTGACTATTTTTTGGATATACATTCTTACTAACTTGTCTAATAGATCAGTCATCTTGATGGCCAAGAAGTGGGAAGACTTGGTAAGCCGGTCGACAATTACCCAGATGGCATCATGTCCTGAGCGTGCCTTAGGTAATTTTGTCACGAAGTCCATGGTGATATGTTCCCACTTCCATTCTTGGATTGGTAATGGCTGAAGTAGCCCACTTGGCTGCTGATGCTCTGTCTTGACCTGCTGACATACCAAACATTTAGAAATAAAGTCAACTATATTTCTTTTCATCCCGTTCCACCAAAATCAGAGTTGCATACTTTGGTACATTTTAGTACTTCTGGGATGTATGACAAACTTTGAACTATGAGCCTCTGTCATGATGTCTCTCTTCAACTCACTGTCACCTGGAACACACACCCTGTCATGGAATCGGAGCAACCCATCGACGGAGACTCGGAATTCTGAATTAACTCCCTGTTCTCCATCTTTCTTGAAGGTTACTAGGGCGGGATCGACTAACTAAGTTTTCCTTATTCTCTAGATTAACTCAAGTTGAACGATCAGATGACCCAAACATGTGACTCTCCTCAAGTCCTGAAGCTAAACTTGTTGTGTGGCCCCAATCTGCCTGCATTCTGAAACCATCAAATGGGCTAATATACTTGCATTTTTTTTACTGAATGCATCGGCTACCACGTTGTCCTTACCCGGATGATACAAGATGTCACAATTATAGTTCTTAAGAAGTTCTATCCACATTCTCTGACGCATGTTGAGATCCTTTTGAGTGAATATATGTTTCAAACTCTTGTGATCGGTACAGATCTGAAATTTCTCTCCATATAAATAATGGCGTCAAGTCTTCAAGGCGTGTATGATTGCGGCAAACGCTGAGTCATGGGTGTGATAGTTTTTTTCATGACTCTTTAACTGTCTGGACCCATAGGCTATGACATTTTCATGCTGTATTAAAACACAACCCAAGCCTAAATATGAGGCATCACTGTAAGCTGTATATCCTTTCGATCCACTCAATAAGGCCAGCACATGTGCAGTAGTTAGCCACTTCTTTAGTTTTGAAAAACTTCTTTCACAGTCTTCATTCCACTCAAACTTGACATTCTTCTTTGTGAGCCAGGTCAGGGGAGCAGCTAGACTAGAAAATTATTCAACAAACTTGCAGTATAGAAAGCTACGGATCTCTTTAACTGATGTTACTTTCTCTCAGTCGAGCATCGCTTCAACCTTTTCAGGGTTCATTGATACTTCATCCTTTGATATGATGTGTCCTAGGAAGGTGGTCTGCTCAAGCTAAAATCTACATTTACTCAACTTTGCATACAGCTTCTTTCCTATGAGAACCTACAAAACTTGAGCTAGATAGTGAGCATATTCCTCTCTGCTTTTTGATTAAACCAAGATGTCATCGATGAACATGATAACAAATTGATCCAAGAATTGTCTGAAGACCCTGTTCATCATATCAATGAAGATGGCTGGGGTGTTGGTTAGCCCAAATGGCATGACCAGGAACTCATAGTGTCCGTATCTGGTTCGAAAAGCTGTCTTGTGCATGTCTTCTATCCTGATTTTCACCTGATGTAACCTGAGCGCAGGTCTATTTTAGAGAAGACCTGCGCACCCTGCAACTGATCAAAGAGATCATCAATCCTGAGAAGGGGATACTTGTTCTTGATTGTGACTTTGTTCAATCTTCTATAATCAATACATACCCTCAAAGTTCTATCTCTCTTTCTGGCAAAAGTGACTCCGGCACTCTAAGAAAACACACTATGTCTGATAAAATCGTTGTCCTGCAATTAAATGATTTGTTTCCTCAGTTCATCTATCTCAACGCGGCTCATGCGGTAAGGAGCAACCGAAATAGGTTGGGTGCCTAGCTGTAGGTCTATGATGAATTCGACTTCCTTGTCCATTGGCAGTCTGGGTAGTTCATCTTGAAATATAACTGGGAAGTCTCGGGCTACTGGAATCTCTTGAACATCATTCTCTTTCTTGGGTTTGCCTAGTTAGAGAAAACAGTTGGGTTAAAGTACTCGACGAATAAGAAAACTTACCATCAAGGAATAAGTACTAAATGATTTTATTAATTAGTAAATGACTCCTCATTAGGAGGATTGAATACAACCTTTTTGCTAAAATAATTTATGGTAGTGTGATACGCCGCTAGCCAATTCATTCATAAAATTACATCAAAATCCCTCGTGTCTAATTCTATTAGGTCCACACTCAATTTCTTATCTGTTATCTCTACGACACAAGCCCTATAGATGACTTCTCCCAATAGTGTCATACTCCCAGTAGTAGACACAAACAACATAGAATCAAGTTTATAAGGTAATACATTAAATTTTGATGCAAAAACAGGTGAAACAAATGAATGTGGTACACTAGTGTCAATCAAAACATGAGTAAGAAATTACAGATAGTGTACATACCCTGTACCACGTCTGGGTTGGCTTTAGCATCCTGTTGGGTGTGGTTGTAACATCCCAAGTATATTATTATTTTTTATTTATTTTATTTTGTAATTATTGGAATTTTATTTGATTTTTATTTAATTTAATTTAATTTGATTTAATTTAATGAAAATAAAAATAAAAATAATGATAAAATTGGGTAAAAATATTATTTGGATTTAATTGAAATTGATTTTGAAAAAAAGGGGTGAAAATTTGGATTATGGAGGCATTTTTGAAAAGAAAATAGGAAATCGGGGGTCAAAACATGATTTAAAAAAGTTGTGTCACGTCAGCAGCCACGTCAGCGACCCAGTCAGCAGCCCTGGCCAACCAGGACGCGCCGCGTGGCAAGGAAATGCTAACCAGGGGACGGGCCACGTGGGCGATTCGCGTGCGCGCGATCAGACGGCCCAGATCCGTTCTCGCGCGCACGGACGACCCAGATCAAACGTGCGCACGGACGGCCCAGATTCACGCGCACGGATGGTCCAAATTCAATCAGGCACGCACGGCCCAGATTGCATCGCAATGGACGACCCAGATTTAATCCCAATTAAATCGCAATCGAACGATCTATATTTAATCTTGATGGACGGTTGAGATTAAAAGGCAAAGGGTATAAATAACCCCACCCACACCTGACCACAAAAACCCTAGCCGCCAGTACCTCGCCGGAGAAGAAGAACCAGATGCTGGAGGAGCCGGCCGCCGCCACCCGCCGCAGCACCAGGGAAGTTTCCGACTGCTGATCGAGGTAAATTTTCTCTCCCTTGCTCGTTTTTCGATGCTGAGTCCCCCTATGGCCAAATCGGAGCCAAACCACCGGCCAAACGGCCGGAAAACCCAGCCGAAGCTCAGCGGCGCCGCTGCGCCCCTCCTCGATTTTTGCCTCCGATGAGGCCCTTCCCGGCCTCCGTTCGATGCAATTTTTATACCATTGTGATCACCGTTCTTTTCTCTATAGGTTGATCGGAGCCAAACATCAAAACGCAACTCACGCCGGAGGAGCCGCCGCACCGGAGAGCACCACTGCCGGTAAGTTTCGGTTTTTCATGATTTTTGGCCCACCGAGGGCCCTAGGGTTGTTTTATCGTAGGGACCGAGGCAAGTGTGGCCGAATTCGGCCGAAAACGGACAACTCGAGGCGCTTGCAGCGGCGCCGTCGCCGGAGCACGGCAAAGCCGTCGTGCCGAAATTTTGATATTGGCCGAAAGGGGCCATAGGTCTGATTTGGGATTTTTTGGGACACGTGTAGGTACCGGTAGTGCGTTTTAGTTTTTCGGAAAAAATTCAAGAAAATTAGAGACAGCCTGTAGGCGCACTGTAAAGCCGTATTCAGACTCCAAAACAAATAAGGACCCCTCACTCTATTTCCTATCACGGTATTAAAGCTAAATAAATAATTAAACTGTACTGTGCGACTTTATAGATGTATAATTGATTAAGGTTGCCAGTGGAGCCCGAGTCTGATACAGTGTTGGTCTGTTATTATCTGATTTAATTTCCAGTATTAAATGCAGCATGATATTTGATGTAATTATATTATGGTCTCGTATGCATAAATCATGGTTTCTTTTATTTTGGTTGGTATTATGCTTAACCCGATACTGTGTTGTCTTGTTTGGTATCGATGACTGGTTTACATGTTTGTGTATGATTGGATTATTGAGACTAAGGAAAAGGGCAAAAAGGTTATGTGAATTGATAAGTGGAAAATGTGGACAGTCTGACTAGATATCCTGGGAGATGGTGGACGGACCGGGTCCGTAAGGAACCCTACTAGGAACGTGGTCTCTCATACCGGACGGGGTATGGAGACTTTATGTGTTTTGGCACCCATACCGGACTGGGTATGGAGACGGCCCGTTTCACCCTCATACCGGACGGGGTATGGGGACGGCCCTAGAATCAGGTTATAAATGTTAATGGTTCACGTGTAGAGGGGACCCCCCTATGGATCCCTAGGGATACTAGTAGGTTGGTAAAAGAGGGAATCTGTTTCCTGATGATTGAAATGTAAATGTATGATATATGTTATGTTATAAAGTGTGTGTGATTTCATGATATTATAAGGTTATTGTTTTCATATGTTGTTTTCATGGATCTCGTCGAGGTAAGTGGATAGTAAAAGATTCTATTATTGATAAATGAATTTGTCATAAATTATGTTCCATTGGTCATTTTTGTTTTCTACCCACCTTTACTTCCGTGGTGGTGAGATAGTGTGATGTCTTTACTGGGCTGGTGTACCTCATTCCTTATTTAACCATTTCAGATCAGGAAGACATTGTTCCCGAGCCTGTTCGGCAGGAAGACGGCGAAAGGGACGCCTAAAGACTCCATAGCTATATTTATAGTTCTTATTTCGAGTATCTCTTTTAGTTAGTTTGTTCATTCATGTTTTGAGTTCGTTTTAGTTATTGTGTAAGAGATGCTAATCAAAATTTTTATTACGCTTCCACATTTGACATTTTTAATACATATATTTCATTTAAATTTTCGGGGCCGTTATAGAGGTTATAAGCCTTGCCCTGGATAGAAGGTCTGCCTTGATTCTAGTTCCTTAGGCACTCTCTCGCATAATGTTGGGCACTACCACATATGCGACAGGTGTTATTGAGGAGGTAGCAGGGCCGATCCCCATGATCTATGCCACAATGCTGACAGATCTTACCACGTCCTGCCATTGGAGCCTGAGGCGGAGCCTGGATCACCGGCTTGGGCCTCTTGTTCTATTGGACAAGCGCAGTAGGTGCTGGTCTGCAGGGTGGAACTGAGGGTCTGTGGTTCCCTGCTGCCTGAGAGAGGGTGTGGAAGCTCCTCTCCACCAACTGTGCCTTGACTAAAACGACCGAATAAGTCCTGAGCTCCAGCACAAACAAATGCTGCCTGATTTCTAGGCGGAGGCCACACTGGAACCTCCTAGCCTTCATGCCTTCATCCAACAACGTCTCAGGGGAGTATTGGCACAACTCCAGGAAGTATGAGTATATTCTGACACAATCATGTTCCCCTGGACCAACTAGACAAACTTCATCTCCTTCAGATGTTGGAGATGCTCTGGGAGGTACTCTGCCTGAAAGGCTACTAGGAACAGTTCCCAAGTAATTGGAACATACAGGGTGGTCTGTTTGAGTTCTCACCAGCGGTTTGCTTCTCCCACTAGCATGTAAGTAGCAAGGGTAACCTTCTGCTCAGAAGTCACCCCTAGGGTCTTGAAGGTCTTCTCTGTCTCTGCCAACCAGTACTCGACATCTTCAAAAGAGGATCCTCCTATAAAAGTAGATGAGTTTAATCTCTTATACCTCTCTATGTAGCCTGCGTCAATCATGGAAAGAACTAGGTCCCGTGCAAAAGGGACTGGGCCAAGCTGAGGATAGACTGGGGGCCTTGTGGTGGTACTTGCTGATACGGTGGGGGCACTGGATTGTACTGTGGTGGTGCCAGGCGGTACTGTGGTTGGGGCACCGGATCATACTGCTGTGGTGCCGGGTGGTACTATGGAGGAGCAGGGTCGTACCGGGGTGGCTCGGGATTCTCTTGTTGCAGTGGTGGCTCAACCTGTAGCAGTGGGGGAGGGTCAGGTAGCTCTCTCATCTCTTCTCGGCCCTACTAGGCAGCAATGAGTCTCTCCAGCACCTCAAATATCCTGTCAACATCTTCCCTAAGCGAACCATCCCGGGTTGCTCGGTTTACTGGGGGTCTTCCTCTCCTCATCTCTCTATACCTGCATTTTACAAGGAAGGGTTGAGTGATGATTCATTATTTTGGTGTTTTTCTAAGTATTATTGTATAAGGGATGGATATGAGGAACCTGGCTTTGATACCAACAGTAACGGCCCCGGAAATCTAAAAGAAAATATATAATAATTTAAGTGCGGAAGCGAAATAAAAGGTTAAGGTTTACATCCCTTACATGATAACTTAAAAGTACTAAATAAACATCACGGAATAAATTCTCTGAAAGAAACACGATAAATGAGAAAAGTAAAAGAAAATATAAAGTATCTAGAATCTACTTGCAATCTTCTTGCGAATCGAGCTCGGGAACCAGGTTTTCTTGATCTGAAATGGTTAAATAAAGGATGAGGTACACTATCCCAGTAAGGACATCAACTATATCACTGGCACAAAAGCAAATGTTGGTAGAAAATCAAAACAGCTAATGGAACACTAAATTTAAACCAATACATTTATTAAGAATAAAACCATTTACCCCTCACTTGCTATTGGAGAATTTATGAAAATAAATTATAGAAGTAATAATATCATACAGATCATAACTTCATGCACAATTAGCAACATAGAACATATCATAAATTCACATTCATTAACAATAAACTAAATCATAAAACTATTTCTCGTTTCACCAACCTAATAGTATCTATGGGGATTCATAGGGGTATCCCTGCTATACGTGAACCATTTCCCTTAATAATTTTAATTACAGAGCCGTCCCCATACCTTATCCGGTATGAACACCAAAATATTAAACTTCAATACTCCGTCCAGTATGAGGGTGAAGTAGGTCGTCCCCATACCCCGTCCGGTATGAGCACCAAATGACCAAGTCTTCATACCCTATCTGGTATGAGATAACGTTCACAGTAGGGCTCCCCATGAATCCGGTCCGTCCACTATCTTCCAAGATATCTAATGAGACTGTCATCTTATCTGTTCATTAGATCACACCCATTTCCTATTTTTTCTTAGTCTCCGTTACCAAATCAAACATAATTACATAAACAAATAAATATGAATATGGTAATGCAATCATATCTTAGATCCCAAAATCAAACAGTAGTCAAGTAAGACAATAATACATACATTTAATGTAACGGCCCCGGAAATTTAAGTGAAGATGTATGTATTAAAATTGTGACGGCCCCGGAAATTTAAGTGAAGATGTATGTATTAAAAATCTTAAATGCGGAAGCGAAATAAAAATTCTGATTAACATCCCTTACACAATAACCAAAAACGTATTCAACATATGAAAGAATAAGCTAATTAAAAGAAATACTCAAAATAAAAATTATAAATAAAACTATAAAGTCTTTAGGCGTCTAACTCACCGTCTTCTTGCGGAATGGGCTCGGGAACCACGTCTTCCTGATCTGAAATGGTTAAGTAAGGAATGAGCTACACTAGCGAAGTAAAGACATCACACTATCTCACCGCTACAGAAGTAAAGGTTGGTAGAAAACAAAAACGACCAATGGAACATAATTTATAACAAACTCATTTATTAATAATAAAAACCTTTACTGTCCACTTATCTCGGTGAGATTTGTGAAAATAATATATGAAAATAATAGCATTATAACCATCATAAAATCATATACACTTTGTAACATAACACATGTCATATTTTTGCACGTCAATAATCAGACAACAAATTTCCTCTTTTACCAGCCTACTAGTATCAATAGGGATCCATAGGGGGTCTCTGCTACACGTGAACCATTAATATTAATAAACTGATTCCAGGGCTGTCTCCATACTCCGTCCGGTATGTAATTACAATGATTGAAGAAGATAACAAAGTAATTGAATAATTAACTATTAAAGTAACACAAGTTACCAATATTGATTGTACATTTTCAATTGCATGCATAAAGACGATTGTGGAGACAACATATTATATCGACCAAATATATCTAATAAATTAACCATAGAGATGAATAAATAATTAAAAAATAATTTATTATTTAAAACACATAGATCAAAAAGAGAATTTTTAAATGAATAAAAGAAAAGAATATAAACTAATTATCAAAACACTCCCGTCAATAAACTTGAATTCTGGATATGATTGCCAAGAAAATGGGATGAGGTTAAGATATTTAAATAATTCAATTTATATATAATTATGCACATATTGGCCTCAATTAATCATTAACCAGTGTCTATACGTTGTGGTTTTTATTTTAATCAATTTACTAATTAATTTATATAAATTTTAAATATAAAATTTACCTTCTCTTTTTATAAAATTTTTATATTTAATATAATAAATATAAATAATAATTATTTAATTTAAATTTTTTAGTTATACAAATATAATGTGATGATGTATAAAGTAGTTATGTATTTAGAATTTATGAATATAATTCTCAATTTTTTAATTATTTATACTTAATACATAGAATATATGTAATAGTTATATATTTTAACTTTGAATAAAAATACATTTTTCATATATTAAAATAAAATTAATATCACAACATAGATAATTTATACATAATAATTGTCATTTAAATTTTTTAAATATAAAAATAAATTTTAATTTTAAATTAATTAAAAAATATAAAAAAAATTTAATTTGTAAATGTAAAAATAAATTAATGTTTCATTACAAATTTTAGAATTATCCATTATATAAAATTTTTAATTACATTTTTTTTTCTTTCCTCTTTATTTATCTATACAATTTTTTTTAAAAAACAATTAAAGTATAATAATTTTTTGTATTTTTATTAAAATTTCACTTGCCACGAGGGCAGTTAGAATTGCGTGCCGCGATCGTCAACTCAACGCATGCTATCAGCCTTGGCCTTATCTACTTCCTCTCTTGCTTACTTCAGAAACCGAACCAGATTATCATTCATCAGCATCAGCTGCATCTCTCCACTGCCATTTTCACCTCGACAGAATCCTACCCTCAATATCATACAGTTTCTCTTCTTCCATCATGACACTTCCCTCATCTACAAATCCAGGTGATCCTTATAAACAGATATCTTTCTTTTAATCCAGTTAGTTTTCTTCTTAGCTTTCAGTTCATGGTTTGTTTTCTTTCATTTCTTAATGATTCTGTCAACTCTAAATTAATCAGATAAGAAATCGAGGTATATAGTTTAATGTTTGATACCCATGTTTGGATATACACAAGTAATTGATCCTTACTGCGATGCATTTATTACTTTGTGATTCAATTTGGATCCTTCAAAATCAGGACTCAATTAGAACTTGCTTTAGCTTTTCATAGACTATGTGTATAATATGATATCCATGTACGCCAGATTAATGAAAGCAATTGTTGATATTTTAAAACGGCCCGTTTGATTTTATAAAAGTTCTTCTGCTACGAGGTGGAAATCTAGAGACTCGCATGTTGGTCATTTGATCGACCGAGGAGAACCAAGGCCTATGCATCTATAGAACCTAATGTTATGAACTTGGTTTCTTGAACTCTCCGAACAAAGCGACTACTTGGATGTCGTGTATGTCTGTGCTCTAATACGTGGTAAAGGGGAATATTCTGACTAAATATTGTTGGCTCAAATGTAAAAATCTATTTATTGGTAGCTGAATTGAGCGTTCCTAATGCATTTTTGCTTTAGAAGTATGTAGAAGATACTTCTCCGTCAGAAAGATTTTTCGAGATTATAGTATGTAGAAGATTTTGTTAGAAGCATAAATATAATATAATTTAAATGCTGCACAGTTCTTAGACCAATGAGTTATGTAGGGCTGCGCCTATGTCTGCCTAGTTATTAACAGAGGTTTCTTTTGTTTAGTGAAATTAGTGCTTTCATACTTTGCAGATGGGAACAAAAGGGAAAGAAGTGCTTATTTTAATTCACCAGCACTGGATATTTCTGTGGCATTTCCTCAAGCAACTCCAGCATCTATATTTCCTCCTTGTGGTAAGAAAAATGATAATTGGTTTTGTTGGATTATTCCCATTCCACATGAAGACTGGGTTCCCAAAAATAATTTGCATTGTTACCTATATAAATTGTTAGAATATCATATCATGCTTCTTTGTCAACTTCGTCCTGGTAGCTGAGTTTATTGGAACTTGGCTTTTACTCCAATTTGTCACTTCACTTCTTCCGTCTACTTCCTTTTCCTATTCCCTTTTCCCATTTCCTTTTGTGTTGTGTTGTGGGTACGTTGTGGGAACTTGGCTTTTACGCCAATTTGTCACTTCACTTCTTCCGTCTACTTCCTTTTCCTATTCCCTTTTCCCATTTCCTTTTGTGTTGTGTTGTGGGTACGTTGTGGGGAGAGGATGTAGGATTGGCAATGAGCCAAGCCAAGCTGAACGCATAAGTATTCAAGTTTGATTTTTGAGTAGTGTCAGAAGATTGACTCAAAGCTTATTTTGAACTTTATTTACGCTCAAGTTGGACTCGTTTAAAGAACAACAAAGTTTGAGCTCTGTTAGAAAGAAATTTAACAGATAGCCCAGGTTAGATGAGTTTGAGCTCAAATTTTATATTTTAAGTTGGAGAATTATACAGAGTCTATCCTGAATGAGTTCAGATTTTATATATTATAATAGTGATGTGAAGTATTAATAAAATTTAAAGTACATTATATATTCTGATAACATATATACTATATATTATATTTTTACTAAAAAGATAAACAAATGCATTTTCAAGCTTATAAACCAAATATATACAAGTTCGAGTTTGTTGCATTTAGCTTGGGCAGTTAAGGGGTAAGATAGCTGAGGTCTTCTGTTATCTACTTTTTTCTTTTCTTAAATTAAGTTGAAACTATACTTATTTTGAAGTCCTGATACATCAATCTCCATTCTCATAGTCAAAGCAGCTTTAAGTACCTTATGATGTTATATATGTTTTACATCTAGTAACGTCTCTATCATAATGGTTAAACATTTTCCTCTTATAGTCTGTAGAGTAACCCTTCTCCTGTTCACTTATATTGATGTTTTGAACTTCAAATGATACAGCTTCAGATTATTATCAGTTTGATGATCTATTGACTCCTGAGGAGCAGGCTCTCCGCTTGAAAGTAAGAGAATGTATGGAAAAAGAAGTAGCTCCAGTAATGACAGAGGTATTATCATATTGTTTTTTTAAACAATTTTTTTTTTACCTATAAGATAATTTTTATATTTTATATTATATATTACCCAGAAAAATTCATAGTAAACCATGTTCTGCATATCTTTTCCAGTACTGGGAGAAGGCTGAGTTTCCATTTCACGTTGTTCCGAAGCTTGCCGCCTTGAGAATTGCTGGTGGAACAATCAAGGTAAGTTATGCATTTATTTCATTTTGCAGTTCTTGTTTTCTTAAGGAAGGACATTGATGCTTAGGATCTTTATCATTCAGGGTTATGGTTGTCCTGGTTTGTCCATCACTGCCAGTGCTATTGCTACAGCAGAGGTTGCTAGAGTTGATGCGAGCTGTTCTACTTTCATTTTGGTGCATTCATCCTTGGCAATGCTTACAATTGGTGAGATCTCAACACAACTGTCTTTTTTCTCTTTTTCTTTTTTTTTCTACATGTCTTGGAATATTTCAAATGCATGAAGATTTTAGTAGTTCATGTAACTAATATGGCTGATTAAGAATAGCATTGTGCGGTTCGGAATCACAGAAGCAGAAGTATTTACCTTCTTTGGCTCGGTTTAACACTGTGGCTTGTTGGGTAAGTTGCTTCCTTTTAGCATGTTCTGGGACCTTTAATATATATTTCACATTTGCATATGCCAAAGCAACAGAAAGAATAATGCTTTCTTCTTTTTCTTTGTTTTGATTCTTTTACGGTTCAAAAACATGCTTAGGCCTTAACAGAGCCTGACTATGGAAGTGATGCGAGTGCTTTGAGAACAACTGCAACAAAGGTCAAGCCCCTCAACTTATTACGTTACCTATTTGTTTATTTTTTTCCCAGTTCGGCCGTCAGCATTTGACTTTCTAAATCTTAGTCTGTGTTGTCGATGATCAGGTTGAAGGGGGTTGGGTACTCGAGGGTCAAAAGCGCTGGATAGGAAACAGTACATTTGCCGATTTGTTAGTTATTTTTGCTAGGAATACTTCGACAAGTCAAATAAATGGGTATGTTAAATGCCATTTGTGTGGCACTTCTTTCTATCAATGATTTTTTGCTTGGGTAGACATTATTGGATGTATGTATCTAGGATTGGTGGATATTATTTGGGATAACGTCTGTATCTAGCTAAGATTGGACAATCATGGATGAGCATATCCTCGTTGCCTTGGAAATATGCTGGGAAAATATGGTCCTTGCATGTTCTAACTTTGGCATGAATATCAGTTATCTTATATCCTGCTTTCTATTTCAGATTCATAGTAAAAAAGGACGCACCAGGATTAACAGCTACAAAAATACAAAACAAAATTGGGCTGCGTATGGTACAGAATGGAGATATTCTCTTACAAAAAGTCTTTGTCCCTGATGAGGACTGGTTACCAGGCATCAATTCGTTTCAGGATACCAATAAGGTGCAGTTTAATGGATTCCATCAAATGGATGATCCCTTTTGTTCCATTCTACTTTTTTTGCTAGGTGCAATCATTGGTTTGTTACCTTATCTACATGGAATAGAATTTTGCCTCTAGTTGTTCTGGCTCAGAATATTTATTGTTTTGATCCCAGAATATAAACAGAGACCTGGAATGTTAAGACTGTAAATGCTTTGCGGCCGTAGGACAGAATGTTGGCTGAGAATGACATTTAATACTGCTTTATAGAGGTTTACACTACAACAGTTTACTTGGAATACTTAAAGGCAGCATCACCCTCTTGGATAGTTGGTCCAGAGCCAGATAGCTTCGTTTTACTACTACAAATTCAAATGCTGAAACTGCTATGAAATGAAATTACGAGAGCATGATTTCTTCTGCTCTAGTACCGCATAAGTGTAATAATTTTTTGAACAACATGTAATAAGTTAATGCTTTAGATGTTGATGTCCACTCCATAGGAATCAAATGGAGGATGATGAAGAACTTGTGCATGATTCCTTTAGTTTATTGTCATATCTTAGGACAAGGGATGAGTATATAGCCTCTTTTTAAGAACCACTAATCTATTAGCTTTCAAAATCAAATCACTAACCTTCAAAACGCAAGCTCAAGTTATCTGTGTGTGAGTTTAACCTTTATATAGAGTTCAACAATTTAAATATCTTTCTGATGTGGAAATGGAGTATCAAACTTTATATATAGATTATACATTATTTGTTCTACCTCTCTGTGTTGTCTCATCTTCTTCCGTATTGCATGGATCTAGATTGTTGCTAGCAGCATTTTATTATGCATGTGCTGGATTAGTGCCTAGCCATTGACTCCTACGACTTACATCACCTAATTGTGACTCTTTTAAGCAAAACTGAGATGTAGATCATCTGATTGCACCTTCTATCCAATTGCCTTTAAACTTTTATATAGATAAATAGACATGTCCATGGTGCTGATTGATTTCTCATTTCTTCTTCCAAATTTTTCACTTTGATGCTTCAGGATCTTGGTTCCTGTTAATTCGAGTATATGCTGATATGTAGTGGTCTATTTTTCTAAAAGGTTCTGGCTGTCTCACGTGTGATGGTAGCCTGGCAGCCGATTGGTATATCAATGGGCATCTATGATATGTGTCACAGGTATTGTGCTACTGTTCTTTTTAGTTAACTACTTATCTTTGAATTTATCAAAATTTGAATTTTATATGATTATAAGGTACCTTAAAGAGAGAAAACAGTTTGGAGCACCGTTGGCAGCTTTTCAAATCAATCAACAGAAACTTGTTCAGATGTTGGGTAATGTTCAGGCAATGGTGCTTGTTGGCTGGCGTCTCTGCAAATTGTATGAGAAGGGTAAAATGACTCCAGGTCAAGCCAGTTTGGGAAAGGTACAGTTGCTGAATTTGAACATGTCAAGCATGCATATGAATGCTTTAATTTTTATTTTACTTTAATTTTTTTCCTTTCCTGATATCTGTACTTTGCTTCCTGAATATGATGAATCCTTTGTCTCTCCAGTCATGGATCACCTTGAGGGCAAGAGAAACAGCAGCCCTTGGGAGAGAATTACTTGGTGGAAATGGAATTTTGGCCGACTTTCTAGTTGCAAAGGTATTCATGCACATTTCTTAACTTTGATATGCTGCATTCATTTAGTAGATTTTCGTGTATTTGATCAGTTACCGTGCTTATACATTACATTCTATATTGCTTCAAGACTATTCTGTTATTAAATTTTAGAAGCTTGTATAGATAGAACATTTGGCATGACATGGTTTGATATATATAAATCCAATTGCGGCGTTGGAAATCTTTTTACAGTCAACTTAATTGCCTTACGCATTAGATAATCAAAGAAGTCAAGAAGATAGAGTTCCTGGTGTAGGTCACCGCCTTAAGGGTAGACACAGAAGATTTACCCTTGTACGACGAGTGCCACTGCCTTTAGGGTGGTGAAATGTTCTCCCAATGCAGATGCCTCTTAACCATTGAAAACAAATCTTTGACATAGTTTGCAAAGGAAATGGTCCATAAGGTATTAGGGTTAGCGAGAATGGGAAGAGTTTTCGGATTTCCATCACATTTTGGGAGGACGAAGTGGAGTGGTTGCTAGGTGTATTTAGGAGTTTTTCTGTTCTAAAGGTGGGAAGGCATGGGGCTGGAGTAGGAGAGGAAGAAGACACAATTTATGGCTGGCACTGGGTTGAAATTTGAGAGGTAGATTTTTGAATATTTCGGAGGAAAACAGGGGCGCAGTGAAACCCATCTTCGTGCCGAAAGGTGTGCAAGCGGATGGGTGGTGGAGGTTGATGTTAGCTTTACACGACGTGGCAAGGAAGAAGTGTGTTTCCCCAAGGGAGGGTAGGGGCCGCGGGCTAGCAAGGCCAACATAGTTGAGAAGCATATCAGAAGGGCATGATGAGTCTCTGGTCTCACCATGTTGGCCGATATGTAGATCATAATTGCGGGTGAAGGTGGAACTGAAGCAAAGATGGAGTTGTGCAGAGGTGGTTACGAGCTGTTTGGGGCCAGGAGGGCGGGTAAAAAAGAAGGAATCCGGACTTGAAGTTGACCGAGTCAAGTTCAAAATTCAAAATCGGCCGGCGAAAACACAATAGTGTTCCATCTTTTTGCTGGGGCCCAAAATATAGAGGGGCTTGGTCGTTTTGGGAGCAAAGTGGGCTGGAAGGTGTATCCAGAAAATGGGCCGATTAGAGAGTCCAAAGAGGCATTGGGCTGGGTAGAAGGATCACTTGGACTGAGAAGGGGAAGTGGGTCGAGGGTCATTGGCCGACAAAGCGGGTCAGGCGGTAGCGGCTCTGAGATAAGACCAGCCCGTGGCTAATGCTTTGAGTTAGGAGTGGAATGTAGTATGGCGGTGGTCCTGGTGGAGGAGTCAACAGCGGTGGTCCTGGTAGAGGAGGCAACGATGGTGACTGTTTCCAGAAGGGAGCCGGTGCCAAAAATACAGATTATAGAAGAAGTAGAGGAGGAAAAGCAAGGAGAGCAGATTGGTTATTTCATCGATGAAGAAAACTCCTGATGGGTTTTAGAAACCGTTGAGAGAATCAGTTCTTTGTTAAGGGTTACCTTCGATGGTTTAGAGGAGCAAGTCATGAAACTTTTCAAGTAAATAGAGAAAAGAAGAAAGAGGAAGACAAGGGAAGAAAGGCTGAAGGTTAAGATGAAGGGTAAGTAGGGGATGGAAGATTCCAGAGAACTAAGGATGTTGCAGACAACTATCAATTATGATATTCCGAGGAGAGGAAACAGTAGGGGTAAAGAGGGATGAGTGTCAATTAAAGGTGTTTGGTTGAATCATTGCCTGGAATGTACATGACATACACAATAATAATAAGAGATAGATGATTAGGGGTTGTATGAGCAAGTGGAACTCCGATGTGATTTGTCTGCAGAAAACAAAAATGGAGACTGTATCAGTGACGATTATTTAGAGTTTGTGGAAGTTTAAGGAGTTTAGGTGGAAAGAACTACCAGCTAGTGGAGCCTCTAGAGGTATTCCTTTGTTATGGAAGAAGGGTTCTATAGAATGCATGGAGACTCTGGCGGGTGAGTGTTCCATTTCCCGTCTGTTTAAAGATCAAAGACATGGACAAAAATGGGTTTTCACCAGGGTTTACGATAGGGTTAAAAAGAGAGAGAGAAGAACGTTATGCAAAGATTTTGAGGATTACAAAGGAAGGCCAAATTGACCATGGGTGTAGGATTTCAATATGGTTTAACACAGACATGAGGGATCTGTTGAGCAATTCTCGCAGATTTATGCTGAAAAATTAAAGGAGACTTTTGGACAGGCTAGATTTGTGGACTTTGCTGCTTTTGGGTGGCAAATGGGCTTGGTCTAGTCGAAGGCTCAAATTGGCATCCCTAGAATTGATAGATTTTTGGTATCGATATCTTCTCATTTACAAGCTACGGATCTATACCAAAAACTTCTGTTATGGACCATGTTTGACCACTTTGCTATCTATCTAGTCTCTAATGGGATTAAGTGGGGTTCTTGTCCTTTCAAATTTAAAGGCAAGTGGCTGAAAATCAATGGTCTTTATGACAAGGTCCAACAGTTTGTGGAATGGTACAAGGTTAGATAGAAAGACCAGTTTCAGAGTCGTGCAGAAGCTGAAGCTAGTGAAAGCCAAAATCAAGAAATGGTGTAAAGAGGAGGGGATGAGTATGACCTGTATATGATGTTGCTACTTCAGGAGATCGAGACTATTGATAGGAGGGAGGAAGATGAGGCTTTGTCTACTGAAGATTTGGCTGGTGGAGTGTCTTTAAAATTTGAACTAATTACCAGATTACAAATGGAGGAAACTTCTTGGAGGTAGGAATCAAGAGCTCAATGGATCAAAGAGGTGGATAGAAAAACAAAGTAATTCAATTTTATGGCAAATCATCATAGGAGGAATAACTATATGGAAACAGTGGAGATAAGTGATAGGGCAGTGAAAGGGAATGAGTAATTGAGGAAAGAGATTAGAGATTACTTTGGCAGGTTATGCCAGTAGATTTTGGCTGGACACTCAAACTGAATGGTATGAACTTCAGGGCTTTGGATGAAATAAGCAGGCTAGCTTTGGAAAGAGAGTTCTCAGAAAAAGAGATTTTTGAAGGTCTCAGTGAAGTGCAAAAAGGCAACGCTCCTGGTCCGAATGCTTTTAACATGGGTTTTCTTTAGAAAGTTTGGTACATTATGAATAATGATATCTTGGAATTCTCTAAGGGACTGCATGAATTTGAGTCATTTGTTCAATCTCTAAATTCATCTTCTCTGGTGCTCATTGCCAAGGTGGGAGGGGCACACAATATTAAGGATTTTAGGCGCATGAGGTTAGTTGTAAGCATATACAAACTCATAGCAAAGGTTCTCTCCAGAAGAATGTCCAAGGTGATGGATAAGGCGGTGAAACAAAAACTCAACCACTTGATATATATCGGAAAAAACAGAACAAGAAGTTTATTACTCAATAAATAACTTAAAATATCTCACATTAAATGTTAACCGTGAAAGATTTAAATACTAAAAGAGTTCCTAAAAAATCTTAACCGCTTGTTTACAGGAGCACCGACGTGCTGCTGCCATTATCTCAACAAAACTAACATGCTACTACTATTATCTCAACAAGCTCCTTAAAGAAAGGCAAACAAATAAATTCCTAAATAGAAGGAAAGCTAAAAACAGATTCTTGACTTTGTCAGCAACTTTTTAGCAACCATGATTTGTAAGTTGCACTAATCTTTGACACTCCTTGGTGCAAGCTTAGAGTTAACACGAAGAGCAAAGCGAAGTATTTCAAATTTAGCTCTAGGAAGTGCTTTTGTGAGGATATCAGCGGCTTGCTTTTCAGTTCATATCTTCACCAGATCAATGTCTTGAGTTAACACCTTTTCACGTAAAAAATGGTAGTGAATCTCTATGTGCTTTGTGTGTGCATGAAATACAAGATTTTTTGCAAGCTTGATAGCATTTTCATTATTACAATAAAAAGGGACTGGATAGTTGAAATCAGAAACCATTTCTTGAGTGAACCACTCCTGAGTGGCCATAGTGGTTGTCACGTACTCAGCTTCATAGGTTGAAAGAGCTACAGTTGTCTGCTTCTTATTACACCATGAGACTGCTGCTGAACCTGCATTAAAAATATATCTGATTGTGGAACGCCTATTATTCACATCGCCGGACAAATTTGCATCAACAAAACCATTCAAAGAGAACGAAACATGTTACTTGTACATCAAACCAAAATCTTGAGTGTCTTTGACATAACGAAGAATCCTCTTTACAGCACTAAAATATCCCTCACATGGATTGTCCATAAACTAAGATATGACCCCTACAGAATATGCAATATCTGGTCTTGTGATAGTTAAATAGAATAAGCTACCAACAAGATGTTGAAAAAGTGTTGCATCTTCTAATAATTTTCCTTCTTTGGTTAACTTTAGTTCAGGATCCATACGAGTAGTCATAACTTTTGACGACTCCATATCAAAACAATCTAATAAACTTGCTGCATACTTTTTCTGAGAATCAAAATAAAGCCATTTAAATTTTCAATCTCTAATCCAAGAAAACAAGTAGCTTCATCCAAACTCTTCATTTCAAAACGGATGGACAAGTCATCTTGAAAACGATTTATTTCATTACTATTGTCACCAGTAATGATCATATCATCCACATAAAAAAGCAACAAAGTGCACATTATAGGAGTCTTCTTAATAAATAAGCTTGGATCTGCATTAGAAGATTTGAAACCACAAAAATTAAGACAATGAGCAATCTTACCAAACCAAGCACGAGGTGCTTGTTTTAGACCATATAATGCCTTCTTGAGTCGGCACACATGATTTAGAAAGTCCTTGGAGATAAAATCTTGTGGTTGTTCCATAAAGATATCACGATTTAACTTCCTATAAAGAAATACATTTTTCACGTCTAACTGCCACATTTTCTAGCCATGGCATGCCGTTAAAGAAATGAGTGTTCTAATTGTCACCATTTTTGCAATTGGACTGAATGTATCTTCATAATTTAAGCCATATTGTTGAGAAAAACCACGAGTAACCAGACGAACTTTATACCTGTCAATGCTGCTATAAGCTCTTTTCTTCAACTTGTAAACCCATTTACAGGTGACTAATTCTGCATCTTTTGGCTTCAGAACCAGCTCCCATGTGCAGTTCTTGTTTAATGTTGATATTTCTTCCTTCATTGCTTCTTCCCATTCAAGAACACCTTTAGCTTCTGCAAAGGATTTTGGCTCTTCTTCACAAAAATTTGTCATAGCAAAACAAGAAAAAAAGAGCAATTATTCAGCTGCACATTAGACTCAGCTAAATATTCAGGTTGTCTTCTTTGCCTAGATGATTTTCGAATTACAGCCTCAGTAGTTCTCCTTGTTGAGTGATTTCCCTTGAAACAGAAATATTATTTCCCCTTTTACTTGATGCCACATCATTATAAAAAGATGCAAGATCAATTATGTTGCTGTCAGCATTTGAATCAACACAATAGGATGACACTTTATCAAACACAACATCGTGGGAAACAAAAACTTTCTTTGCTTGTGGATCCATGCACCTCTAACCTTTTCTGTAAGAGTCATAGCCAAAATTACATTTTTTTGTCTTTGGGTCAAGTCAGTTCGTTCATTTCTTGATATATGAACATAACAAACTGAGCTAAAAACTCAAAAATAACTCACATTGGGTTTGCGATGATATAAAGTTTCAAAAAGTTATGATTCTGTGCTTGGCCATGGAAGTAAACGATTTATGACATGACTTGCGGTCTGAACAGCTGCTGCCCATAGCTCTCTTGGAAGATTCTTTGCATGTAGCCATGACAAAGGCATGGTCATAACGTGTGCTAACTTACATTTAATAACTCCATTCTTTTGTAGGGTTTGAGGACATGTCAATTGGTGTTGAATTCCATGTTTATTGCAATACTCAAAGAATGAATCATATATATACTCCCCACCGTTATCTTTTCACAGATACTTTATCGTCAAGTCAATTCTTTCTTCGCCTGCTGTTTAAAAAGAATAAAATTTAAAGAAATTTCAGTCTTATTTTTAAGGAAGTATACTCAACAAAATCGAGAAAAGTCATTCATGAAAACCAATAGATAATGAAAACCAGTATAGCTAGGTGTTCTTGTTGGCCCTATGAGATCTGAGTGGACTGATTGTCATGTTATAGAAGCTCTATGTGTTGAATTTAGAAAATGAAGGCGATGAGATTTCCCTGACAGCTAGCACAAACAATATTATGTCTAATGTCTTTGAAGATTGCAACTCCATCAAGAAGGTTTGCAATAGAGATTTTCCGCAATCATTGGTAGCCAACATGTCCTAGTCGAGCATGCCAAAGTGTTGCGCTAGCATTCTGCGGTGTCTTTTCAACATACTTATCACTCGCAGACAATATATACAATGATTCTTTTCTTTTACCAATGAATAAAACATCAGCTACAATGTGCTTGATATTTGAAAGAATCTTTACATTATTTGGACCAAAAAGGACATACATCCCAGAATTAGTTAATTGAGAAACTGAGGCAAGATTCTTCTTTTAGCCTAGAAGATGATAAACATTCTTAAGTGAAACACCTCCATCATTTGAAATATTAGCGTTGACGTTGAAATCTCTTCTTTTAATATAGGATGGAAAGAATTATTAGTTGTCACAACAACTCTTTTTCAAAATGTGGGTGAACATCAGAGAGTAAGAAATCATTTCTTGTTGCATGATGGGAGTAACCTGAATCAACAATCCATTCCTTCTTGTAGTCTATGGAAGCATTAACACATGCATCTGTGTTGGAATTAATTTGTTGATTGATAACTTCAATGGATAAGCAATGCTCCCATTTTGGTTGTTCATATTCACCACTTTCATGTACAATGTTTGCTTATGCTTCACGGCAATTCCGTTTGATATGATCAGGTTTTCCACATCAATTACATACCATCTTCACATGACAATCGCGCTTTAAGTGTCCCTGGTTCCCGTACTTGTAACAACCTTTTGAATTTCCTCTAGACTGCCCATCTGTTTTGAATTTCCTCTAGATTGAGTGGAAAAGTTATTTTTTGCTTTATCTTTTGTATAAAGAACATCCTCCACCTGAGAGAGAGATTGCTTGTTATTGCTGGTCATTTGTTTCACCAAAGCTTCTTAATTTGAAAGAAGGTTTTCCAAATCAATGATAAAGAGCTGAATTGCCCACCCTTGTATTGAAGAAATAAATGGCATGAATTCTTTCCGCAGTCCACGAATAAGATAACGACGTGAACGGGCATCACTAATTGGCTCTTCCGCGTCCAGCTCTAAAATTTCAGCACACATGGTTTCAACTTTCAAAATATATTCTGAAATTGAAAGATTACCTTGAGTCATCCCAGCAAGTTCATTCTCCAAATACTGTAGCCGCATTGTGTTCTTTGGGGTGAACAACCTCTCAAGTGTGTCCCACACTTGCTTCGGCGACTGTAAATCTCGAACATGCTCGATGTACTCTTTGCTGATTGATGTTCGCAAAGCAAACAAGGTTTTGCCACACTTTATCTTCCATTTCCTGCGCAATTCAACATTTTGTTGCGTATCCTTCAGAATTTCAACTTCATCACCAGAGATAAGATCCCACAAATCTTGCCCTTGTAAATAATCTTCCATGCATAATTTCCTGTAACTATAATTGTTACGAACAAGCTTCTCTATAGTGGCTTGAGAGACACTGCTTCCATTATTCATATTCATTGAGGAATAAAATCAAACACTTGGCAGACAACTTGGAAAAACCAGAACTCAAAACACTTGATAAGAATAAACCCAAACTCTGAGACTATGAAACAAAAACTCAACCACTTGATATATATAAGAAAAAACAGAACAAGAAGTTTATTGCTCAATGAATAACTTAAAACATCTCACACTTAAGAATATTAACAGCAGAAGATTTAAATACTAAAAGAGTTCCTAGAAAATCTCAATTGCTTGTTTACAGGAGCACCAACGTGCTGCTGCCATTATCTCAACAAAACTAACATGCTACTACTATTATATCAACAAGCTTCTTAAAGAAAGGCAAATACAAATAAATTCACAAATAGAAGGAAAGCGAAAAACAGACTCTTGACTTTGGTAGCAACTTTTCAGCAACCATGATCTGTAAGTTGCACTAATTTTTGACAGTTGGTAGGTGGATGCCAGCATGATTTCGTGGGAGACAAACATATTCTTGATGCCACACCTATTGCTAATGAAATGGTGGACAAATGTGTACAAGAAGAGAGAGGGAGTCCTATGCAAGTTTGATATGGAGAAAGCATACAATCATGCAAACTGGAGCTTTTTGGGTTATTTGCTAATGAGAATGGAATTTAGGAAGAAATGGCGTAAATGGATTAAGACCTGCATGCCGCTTATTTTTGCAGTAATGGTCAATGAAGGTGTGTCTTCTTTTTTCAAGACTTCTAAAGGTCTTAGGGCAGGGAGACCCATTGTGCCCCTTGTTTTTTATTGTGGTTATGGAAGTTTTGAATAAGATGTTGAGAAGAGCCACGGAGTTAGAATTGTTCAGAGGTCTTAAAGTGGGAGCAGGGGAACACACTGAGGAGGTAACCCATTTACTTTTTGCAGATGATACCATACTATTTTATGAGTCTGACAAGCAAGCAATGTTCAATGTCAAGTGTGTTTTGATGAGTTCCAAGCAGTTTAGGGGTCAGCATCAATCTTACCAAGTCTGAGCTATTTAGACTGACTGATGAGAGAGATATTGATAAGCTGGAGAGGGTTATGGGTTATAAAGCAGTAAAATTGCCGATTGAATATTTAGAGTTACCATTATGGGCCAATTATAAAGAGTTGGGAATGTGGGATCCTATGTTGTCCGGGTCTGAAAAGAGGTTAGCGGGATGGAACATAGCTCTTCTTTTTAAAGGGGGAGACTTACACTCATCAAAAGCTGCTGATTTACTTACTATTTATTACATATCCCTCTTGACTATCCCGATGAGTGTTGCAAGGAGATTGGAGACTAGTCAGTGCAAATTCTTATGGTGCGATTTAGAGAAAAGAAAAAAATATTATTTGGTAGCTTGGGATGAGATTAAGAAGCCAATATCCCAAGGAGGTTTGGGTTAAGAGCTTTTGTGAAAATGAACATGGCCTTACAGGGTAAATGGCTTTGGAGGTTTATGAAAGAAGTTATATGTGGAGAATGGTGACAATAGTGAAGTTTGGAACATATAAGAGAGATTGATATACTAGAGCCTTGTCAAGACGGTATCGGAAAGGAATGTGGAAAAATAAAATGTACAGGTATGGATGGATTCCAAGTGTGCATTAAATAGAGGGTTGGCAAGGGTGATAGCATCAGTTTTTGGCAAGACCTGTGGCTGGAAGACGAAGCCCTTAGAGATCAGTATCCTCATATTATTTCCATCACATAATAAAAAAAATATTATGATTAGTGACTCTTCAGAAAATTAGGGGGAAAAGGTGTGGCATGTAAATATGCTAACAAAACCTTAACGATTGGAAGATTAATGAGTATGAAAATCTCCTAAATGCTTTATTTTTCATGTCTTTGGATAGTAGCAACGACCAACCAGTTTGGTATCTCACTAGTACAGGGTCCTTTTCGGTAAGATTTTTCTACAAGCATCTGGCTAAACATGAAATCACTGGTACCAAGTTTTGTTTTTTTAGAAAATGAAAGGTTAAAGCCCCTCATAGAGTAGTTTTCTTTGTGTGAGGAGCCGGTAGCAGGTGCATTCTGACTATTGACAAATTGATGAGAAGAGGAAAGATTATAGCAAACGGTTGTTATATGTTTAAAAGCGCTGCAGAGACTTGTAATCATGTACTTCTATGATGTTTGATAGCCGACAAGCTATGGACTATAATGACGGGTTATTGGGAATCAATTGGGTGATGGCTGACTTGGTTAGAGACGAAATTTGGGCATGAATGGGTATCAATGGTCAAAGGAAACATGGGACCTCATCCCATTCATCCTTTTTTGGATGGTTTAGAAGGAGATAGATAAAAGAACTTTTGAGAGGGTAGATGATGATGATGACTTTGATAGGGTTAGGAATAGATGGTCTAGACTTTTAGTTTTTTTATTTTGTGTCATTCTCTCTATTCAATTAAGGATTTAGAAAATCTTGTCGATATTTTGGTACATATATAAATATTTTGTACGTGGGTTAGTACCTTTCTAGTTTGTCATTAATTTATACTTTTTATTTTTTTAAAAATTATATAATATATAGAATTTGGTCAAAGTAACTCTACTTTTCAATTCTATAATAATAGATTTGTATTTTCGCTTGTTACTAGGGAAATTATAAAACGCCTAACCTGAATTAAATAGAGAATTAATTGACTAAAACTCAGAATATTATTATAATTTAAATTTTAGTCAAATTTGCGTTTTATTCTCATTCTTATTCCATATAATTCAAATCCAACCTAGCATATCTAACACTTTAAGATTTTTAGGTAGGAATTTATCATTAGAACCACACTCCTATTTATGTAAGAAGTCGGTTAGTGAGGGACTGGGAAAAGCTAGAACCCGGTTCATTTCATTAAAATTTTAAGCATGCAAATAGAAGATGATTACTTAACATTTTTCTTCCAGGACTCTGGTAGCCTTTGTAATGGTTGATTTTCTCTAGATTAACGAAGACTGAAACAGATCTGTCGTGTAAGTGGTCAAATCAGGGCTTTGATTTTTTAGGTTTGATTTATTTGTATTTTATGGCACAGGCATTTTGTGATTTGGAACCCATCTACACATATGAAGGCACTTATGACATCAACAGCTTGGTGACTGGTAGGGAAGTTACTGGACTTGCCAGTTTCAAGCCAGCAATGCTGAACAAGCGGAGCCGCCTGTAACAATGAAGTTTGTTCTTGCTGTCTGATCACGAGCGAATTTGTTCATCACCTAAATAATTGGTTTAGAGGGGTTGCCCTGTTACAGTATAATATACCGAGCAAGCTGTAATAATCACATAAAGAAAAAGTAGATTAAGCTAAATTATTTCTTGTATGGAACAGTACCCAAGTGAAATATAGAGTAAGATATCTCCTTGCTTTATCATGATCAATTGATGCTAAATTTTAGGCACTGTTGATCACTGTTTAGATTTGACACTGCCGCTGATTTGAAGCCAAGATCGACCAAAGTTTCAAAGTATTCTATTATAATTTATGCTTATTATATGTAGAGGATAGTCGTAAAGTTTCCTGTTTACAAATTGAGCAATATTCAGCTGAGGTTATTAGCTAGCTCACCGGTGCTTTTCTAAGCTTCCAACAGCAGGTGCAGAAAATTCTAATTCCCTTGGAGTTGGAGGCTGCTTGTCTCGGAGGCTATAAGAAGGAAAAGAAACATTAAAACCAATTTTTTTCAGTAGTTATAATTTTTTTCACCTAATCTAAAGGTTCAAGGCACTCCCTGCACGGTGCGCTAAATTGTATGGATTGATTTCCTGTGTTTAAAGGTTGCTTGCGGAAAATTTACATGCCTCAGCATTGTACCTCTATTTGGTCATATGCATATTAAGATATAATCTATTAATTAGTTATATTGAGTATATTTAAAGGTTAAATTTTTAATATCTTAATCTAGAAGCTGAAAATGTGCAGATGCCCACATTTTTAATAGAGCCAGAACTGATTAGGCTTGTTACCTAGAAACTAATATCAAATTGGCGGTTCAGTTTAACAAAAAAAAAATCAACATAAAATTTTTGTCACTTCCATTGATTACCATAGAATTTATATTTTTTGGAAAAGTTTAATAATTAGTAAACGTTCAATACGTAAAAAGTGTAACAATCTAGTAAAAAATATAAAAATTTAACACTAATAAAAACACTATTAAGAAGTGATATGAATGGTTTCCTTTCGGATTGTAAGTTTTGATAAATGAAGAGAATCAAACAAAACTCATCTCCCAAATGTATTAAATATCTATCAGTACGGACTGCGGTTCATGAATACGTATCAACATATAAATTTTTAAGGAGTATAGTACTTTCATATTACAATATGTATATATATATATATAAACATAATGAATATAAAATTTCAAATATCTTTTTAATCACAAGCCTAACCGTTACCAAACAGTCAAGTAACTAAAATCATCAAACCAAAAAACTAAACCGACAAAAAAGCAATGCAAATCAAATAGGAAACATGATTTGTCAAAGTATTTCTCCACTGGCGCCGATCCTCATCCATGGAGAAAAAAGAGAAAAGAAAAAAAACAAAAAACAAAGAACCGTTACTAATTCTTCAAAATTTTAAATCTTCCCACAACTAACAACTACTCTATCCTACTACTCCTAAATTCTAATAAGCCATGTCCATCACCATGGATTTTACTCATGCTTCTCTGCATCAATCTGCAAACCTCGCGTCCTAACCTTTATATGAAGCTGCATTGCCGCCGCCAACAACTTCACTCTTTGCGCCGGGATTAATATCGCCACCACGTTCAATATAGTTTCAGTCCTCAATAAGTCTGCACTTCTTACCACCGACTCCATTGACGATCTTAGTGTATTGAATGCTGCTTCTTCCTCTTCTCTCATGGTCTCCTCAGTTCCCAGTCGCCTTCCACGTTCTCTTGCCTTCTCCAGCAAGGCTGGTGCAGCCACACTCTCCTGAATCTTTGCCAGCTTGTCATCCAGCGCCCTCTCCTCCACCTTTGTCCCCTCAATTAGTCTACTCATTCGCTGCTTCTGATCTTCAGACAAGTCAGTAACAAAGACTGAGACTAGCTTGAATACTAGTGCGGGTTTGAAGCCAGCAACCCAGAGGAAAGCTCTCTCCAAGGAAGTAAACCAGGGAGGAGAGAAGACGAGGAAAATGTTGATTTGAGACATGCGGGATTTTTCTTCGTAGTATTGTTGGTAGTGAGAGAGGACTCGGGAGATGAGGTCTTCTAGATACTCCTCCCTCGACTCGCCCAAATGCTGCTGGGCGGAGAGGAGTTCGTCCAGGTAATGCTCCTGGCGCACAAGCCAACCTTCGAAAAATATATCGAATGAGGTGGGTGTTCCTCTTGTTGATGCTGATGTGCAATGAGTCATGGACGGAAAGGGTATAGAGCAAGTAAGAGCATAAGAGGCTGATGCCTTGAAAGAGAAGCAAATGACAAATGTACAGATAGATACGTCTGGAAGGTACCAATCTCTCACAAGCTGCTCTGCTGGTTCAGCCTTAACTCAGCCCATGGATTGGTGTCGGAGGAGGGAGAAAAAAAGAAGAAGACAGAGAAAATGCTTCTGAAAGGTGGTTGTGGATACAAGCCACCGAGTGGGATAGTTCTGAGGACAAGTGGGTTTTAATTGCTTGACAGGAAAGTATTCTCCATATCCTTCCAAAGAAAGCCTGATATGTTTGGAGAGAAGATAGCGTGATCACAAAGAGAGTGGAGTAGACATGCGTGTCTGGGTTTAACAATTCCTATTATCAGAAGGTAGGTGCTGCTAGACACCACCAACCTTAATTAGTCACAGAGAGAGAGAGAGAGAGAGAGAGAGAGACGGGGAAGCTAAGGTTGAAGATAGTGAATCGGTGAATTTTAATGAATATCCAAGCAGGATATTGAAATAAGAATCGTGGATGAGAAGTAAACGGGTGGACGTTTTGTTCCACTCGGTATAAGGCTTTGTCTAACCAGACCTCCACTTGTAATTGCTAGTTGAGTGACATATTTCCAAGTTGGCAGCTGGCTAACCTATAAGAAGCCAAGTCATCTCACTACCTTACATGGAAATAACCCAACTAAAGAATTCGCACTATTGTTGCTTCTGAACCTCCAAAGGTGAATATTCCACCTGATATTGCTCCCAGAGTTGATGAAAAGAGAGCTATAGATATGAACAAACAACCAAATATTAAGAATTGCTTTCTTGTTTTCGGGTTCTATGATGTCCATGGTGGTGCAGGTCGGTCAGCATCCCGCTCAAACTCCACTAATATAGCTAAGTGGCAACAGCTTTGACTCAACTTGATATTAACACTAGCTACTAGTTTTTGCTAGCGGCAAAATATGACCATAAAAAGTTATTTTAAATTACATTCAACCTAAAGGGCATCAACATTTTGTATTCCTCAAGTGCCTGATTGGTTGGACCAAAACCAATATATGAGATTAGATATGAGAATCATATTTTAGTTGAATAGTTATTACATCCATCTAATATACAGATATGTTCGAACTTTAACATGTGGGTCTTTTGTTACAGAACAATGGATAAAAAACTAAATGAGGTTAGATAGGTTAGGTACGTATCTAGTTCCAATGTCTGTCTCTGGATGTTAGATTCATTGTCGTAAGGCAGAATCAACTTGATCCGGGACTTTTGGCAAGCACAAGACGGTCCTATGGTGTCTCCGCGATTTATTCTTACAGTGCTCAGCTCTTAGATGCAGCCGTTATTTGCATTTACATGGCACCGAGTAAATATTTAGTAGATAATCGACTGGTGCAGCAGCAATCCCAAGTTGAAGGGTCCTTGGGAAATGTAATTTTGAACAGTTTTGAGTCCAAAAATAGAACTGCCAAGCAATGCTGTCAGCATCCTTTATGCAGCAGTCGGTGGTACAAGGCCCACGCTCAACTAGTTGCTGCTCCTTCACGCAAAATACAGACCGCCTATATGGGTATACACTCAGAGGAGAAGCTGCTTGTAATTAGTCCCCTTGTAAAGAAACCAATGAAGACAAGATTGCTTCTTATTATGAAAAAACAACTTTCAAACAATATTGAGATAATATATGCCATACAATTTCTGATCCCGGGTTTAGATCAGACAAACTTAGAGAAGCCTGCAGAGGCGAGGCCTAGAGCAGAACTGTCTTCCATTAGCTTTGACCACTGCCATCACTCCAGCAGTCATTCCAGCCCAAAGCACAGAAGATAGATATTGATGAGCATTTCGTCCCGCTGTAGAAAAATACGAGATAACAGAATCAAAAGAAATATAAACTTCATACTCCTTGGCCGAATTGAACTGAAAACGGGAACAATAATTTCTGATACCAAAATTTAAAAGACAACATCACCTTGCTGAAGTGTGACGGATGTCAATGTCAAACCTCCGATCAGCAAAGCTGATGCTACTGGGAGATACTGCAACATTTCAGAAAACCCGTATAGCATGTTACTAGGGGTTGTAGTAAAAAATTCCATTGAACAGTCGTCTGAAAAATTGACCCGGACTTCAACTATTTTCGGTATTTGATAATGTTGGTTTTGGACTACAAAGAGAGGAGAAAATTTGTGGAAAATTTTATATGAATTTACGCAGATCCAACACTTGAAATACAAAAATACCTCGAAGCTGTCCATGACAGTAGAAAATGAACCAGAAAAGAAATGATCCCTTGCTTGTATATGAAACATATCTAGAAGACCTAATACAAACTATAAAAGATTTTTTTAACTATCACAAGCAACTAACATCTATATAACCATTGGAAACTAAAAAACATTCCAGAAAACACAATTCTAGGAAGTTTGACCGCAAACAGTGTCAAACTGCTATAAGAAGAAACCAGATAAGCCAAAAGTAAGCTATGCCACACCCCATTTCCCCTCCCGTTTTCTTCTTAAACGCAAAAGCAAACACCTATTCGATGATGAAAAAGTCATCCAAATCAATGTCAACTAGTAAAGGATAGCTGACTCCATTAAGATGTCAAAAATAGTTCTTTTTCCTACCTTAAGTATATCCCCCTTTTGGTGACCGATAGTGGAAGGCAACGAAACAGATAACAGTAATAGTAAGTAGCAAAACATAATCTAGAATACATACAGCAAATGATTCAAATCCATTAAGCTGGAATGGAGAATTATTTCTGTTGACAGTGTAGCGGCCACTAATAAGGTCTAACGCATCCTGAAAAGATGTTTAATTTATTGTCACAAATTTCAGCTGTGTATTGAGCAGCCAATTTTGACATATTTGACAAAATAACATTTTAATAGCTGAAAGAGAAGAAGCAGCCTGCCTGTCGAACTCCATCATGGAAATTATTCAAATAATATCTTGAGACGGCACTCATTCCATCTTTGATTAGTCCACCTATTGTCTGTTTTCCGTATCTGCAACATTGGGCATCTAAATGCATCACCAAATGGGATCCAGGGGAAAAAATTATTGAAGACCGTATATTTCAAACTTCGTTACCTGACAAGATCCCCTTTTAGGGCATGGGTCCCAGCGTACTGAAGGCTTATTTCATCCCCTTGTTCAGCCCACACTAGCATGAGTAAGAGAAAAGTTCAAAATAAAGTAAAAGACAAAACAGGTAAGATTTGATTTAGAGAGGTGGTCAGAGAGAAATGTGAAAATTTAAGTACATGTTCTGAACTTGCTATAATCTTCGACAAAATTTGAAATGCACTCAATAGAAGTCAGCACCCCAACTCTTTGCAGTTGTGCATTCAGAGATTTCTGAGCCAGGTAACTCTGTTCCCATCAAGGGAGAAATGGAAAAAGAAAACCAAGTGACCTATAATAAGATATATGAATTACAGTATTTGACACCTTAAATTCAAAATATATATCAGGCTACATGAATACTTTGTCATAAGACAAGTGATACATACAGGTCTTGGAACAATCAAAACAACCCCTTTTCTACATACCTGCGTAACATTTGTACGATCAAGAGAGTCGATGCAGTTACATCTAATAATCCCTCTCTGTTCCTCTAGAATGTTTCTTTCTTCGTCTACGAGAAAGTATCTGCTAAGCTGAAACAAAAATGATTAAAAAACAGTATTATGGATAGCTAATGTCCCTAGATCATAGCATAATTATTCAACAAGAGTTATACAATAATGATCTTGCTAATTACCCCTGCTTTGCAAATTCCTCTGAGATTTGATCATAAAGAATTTGTAACTTATCAAAGTTTGAGTTGCCGCAAACATGATGAAAATCAAAAGGTACATATCTGCAATGAGTACAAAACAGTTTAGCTAAGAATACGGCCATTCTCTTACAAACATATCATTTCCATGGGAAAAAAAACGGGAAAGAAAAATTAGGAACATAGTTGTAACATGCAAGATATTAACATTCAAGCGGAGCAAGTAGTTGTCACGTCAAACGGCACTCAAGGACTAAGTTTCTTCCAGAAGTACATATTATGCACCCATATATCATTGGCAACCCATCAATTTTTCTTCGAGTTACCAAAACTTGCAACTAATAAGCACTTTATATGTTAGGGATTTAGAGAAAAATCTGAATTTTAACAACTGACATGTTGAACTTTTCAATTAAAATAATAAAAGATTCGTATATAACTAATGTATGTGATATACAAATGTATTGTACATGTGAAAAAATAAAATAAGAAATCATCATGAAGATAAACAGGAAAAATAAATGTTGTAATATTTCTTACGGGTTCATTTCTTCTTCATAAATAAAAATAATATAATGTTTATATAATTGTTAATAGAAAAAATATTTAAAATTTACCTTACTACTGGGACCTCACCAACGCACCACCAACCCTCTTTTTTGAATTACTATGTTGTTTAATATTTCCCCTCAAAAAAATTTCTGGTTATACACCTCATCACGCAACATCTTGGAATTCGAATCAACATCAACCAAAAGTTTTGCTTTTCTTTAGCGGGTGGAATCTATTAAGAGTTCCAAATTCTCTTTAAGTCTATTCATATGTGTTGATAAAGATTTTATATTAAATAAAATACTATATTATTTAGAGTTCTAATAATATAATTATATTTTATAATTAAAGTTCAAATAAAATAAAAATAACTAATCTATATATATTTTCTAAATGTAAACAAAATAAGAAATAAAAAAATTAAAAATTTATTTTCTCTAAAAATTTTCATGGTATCAGAGCGTCGGTAAAAAACACATTTGCAGGCATCAGTAAAAGTGCAGCCGTACATTCGCAGGCATCGGTAAAAAATGCAGCCGCACCTCCGAAAGCGCTAGTAATAATATACAACCGCACAACCATAAGTGCTGGTAAAAAGTTGTAGTCACACATTCTCAAGCGCCAGTAAAAAGGTGCAGCCACACATCTAGAGACGCTGGTAAAAATTTAAGCCGTACATCCAGAAATGCTAGTAAAAAATTATAGTCATACATCAATAAATGCAGGTAAAAAAAGCCACACTATTACCTTTTTCTACACACATTCAGAGATCTGTCCGGAGAAAACGAACCAAGCCAACTTTGAGCCGTTTTAGAGCTGAGTCTGAGCCATTCTAGAGCTGAGTCTAATCTGTTTTAGAACTAAACCCGAACCGTTTAGAACCGAACCAGATCTAGTTCAGTTTTTTTGGCTCCTTGGTGCAGATATGAGGTCCATCTTTCATTACTAGGTATTTGTTCTTCTTATTTTTAGCATTCTAAAATGATAGAAGCAAAAAAGTGAGCGTTACTAGCTTTGATAATCCTTCATTACAAATCAGTCCCGTAAAACTTGATGGAACTAATTATCTTACTTGGTTGAGATCTTATTTATTGTTCATCAAATTTAAAGGATTGTAGGGTTACATTATTGGTGAGATGAAGAAACCAAATGTTAGTAGTTTAGAATATAATAGATGGGACTCCAATAGCTCATTGGTAATGTTATGACTCATAAATTCCATGCAACCCTATATTGTCAGAACATATCTGTTGCTTAACACTCTCGAAAAAATATGAAATGCAGCATCTCTTACGTATTCACAGATGGGTAATGACGTCTAGATTTATGAATTCTGGAATAAAGTTCATAGCACAAATCAAGAAAAGATGACTATTTCTCAATATTTTTCTGAACTAAATGGATTATACGAGTTAGATTACTATCAAGATTTTTAAGCAGAGTGTCCTGCAGATGCAGTCAAATTTCAGAAATTAATAGAAAAAGAGCGAATTTATAATTTTTTAACTGGTTTGAACACCGAATATGATCAAATACGGGTCCAAGTGCTTGGTAAGGATCCTTTTCCTTCATTAGAACAAGCTTATGCTTATGTTCAGCAAGAAGAGAGTAGAAAAAATCCCATGCTTCACATTGCACCAGTTGAGAAAGCTGAATTAGTTGCTCAGTCTATTCAATCCAAAGATATATGTAAATGTGACTATTGTGGCAGGCCAAGACATTAGAGAAACTTGTTGGAAGTTGTATGAAAAACCAATTAGAGGTTGGGGAGGAATAAGAGGTAGAACCACAAGAGCTCAAGTAAATTTTGTTGAAGATAGGGAAACACCTGGTTCACCATCTATTTGAGCATTTTCCACAAAAAAAATTCAAAATCTGAAGTGCCTTCTGAGTCAACTTAACTCTCCATCAACTGTTGTCACATCAAATATGGTAAAATTAAGTATTGTTCATTCTATTTCCACTTCTGATAATTGGATCATAAACTCTGAAGCAAACAGACACATGACAAACTCTTCTAAAGAATTCTTAACCTATTCTTCTTTTACTGAAGGGGATAATGTCCGTATACCAGATGGGTCATATACCCTCGTGTCAGGAACAGATTCCATTAATTGTACTCCTACTATTACACTGTTTTCAGTTTTACATGCGGCTATTTTTTCTGATAATCTTTTATCTATTAGTGGCATAACTAGAGATCTCAACTGTAAAATTGAATTTTTTTCTTATTATTGCATCTTTCAGGATCTTCAAACTAGAAAGAGAATTGGCACTGGTAGACTGCAAGATGGCTTATATGTCTTGAATAGACATCTGAACTTAATTGAAAATCAAACAACCATTGGGAATAAAGAAGTCAATATGGAGATACTACAATGGCACCGACGATTGGGACATCCTTTTTTGTTTTAAAAAAATTATATCCTAAATTATTTAAAAGAACTTCTATTTAGTTTTTATTTTGTGATGCATGCGAACTTACTAAACATAAAACGAGCTCTTATTATTTAAGTAATAATACAAGTATTGATCTTTTTAAGACTATTCACTCTGATGTATGGGGACCTACTCAGAATACCTCTCTTTCTGATCATAAATGCTTTGTTACTTTTATTGACTATTGTATTAAATTAACATGAATTTATCTGTTAAAAGCAAAAAGTGATGTATTTTCATATTTTCAATCTTTCCACAAAATGATATGCACACAGTTTAGTGCTAAAGTTAAAATTCTGCGAACTGATAGTAGTACATAATATATGCATAGTGGGTTTCGTGCCTACTTGGAGTCAAATGAGATAATTCATCAAATAAGTTGTGCTTACAACAGTGAACAAAATAGGGTTGCTAAAAGAAAAAACAGACACATACTAGAGGTAACTCGGTCACTAATGTTCAGCATGAATCTATCAAAGAGTTACTGGGAAGATGCAGTTCTCTCAACTGTTTATCTTATCAATAGAATGTCTTTGCAGATCCTGAATTTTAAAAGTCCTAAGGAGGTTTTATAAGGAAAAAATTCCTACATTGTTTCCTGAAAAGTGGATATGTGTGCTTTATTCATGCTAGAATGTGAGTAAACTAGAACCTAAAGCTCTTAAGTGTATTTGTTGGATCGTCTTCTACCCAAAAAGACTATAAGTGTTATTATCCACCATCTAAAAAATACTTCGTAACTATGGATGTTACCTTTAAGAAGAATAAACCTTACTTCAATTCAAACCCAACACCTTTTCAGGGGGAGAGTAAGAATGAAGAAGTGATACCTAATTAGGTAATGATTGAGAATCATATTCAGATGAAGAATTCTATTACAGAAAGTCTTAATCAAGAAAATAATGTTGAATATCTAAATAAATCAGACTTAAAAAGGTATTCAAGGAGAGAGAAGTCTGAAAAAGTCATTATGCAGTATGTCCTAAGTCAAGAATTTTTTTTGATTTCAGAAGATACTGGTGAGTTATATTTCTCTTATGATTTATCAGATAAACCTATTGCTATTAGAAAGTGAACGAGAACTTGCACTAAGTACTCTATATCTAATTTTATTTTCTATAACTCTCTATCTCCCTCCTATAGAGTTTTTGTCTTGTCTGTTTCCTTTGTGTCTATTCGATAGGATTGGAGAGAAGCTCTAGGAGATCCGAAGTGGAGGAAAACCTTGATTGAAGAAATGAGAGTATTGACAAAAAATGAAACATAAAAACTTGTTTCACCTCCACAAGAAAAGAAGATAGTTGGTTGCAAATGGATATTCACTGTAAAACACAAAGCAGAACGATCGATCGAAATGTACAAAGCTAGATTGGTGGCTAAATGATTTACTCAGACCTATGGGATTGACTATCAGGAGACATTTGCACTTGTTGCGAAGATGAACACAATTAGCATACTTTTGTCTTGCGTAGCTAATTTTGATTGGGATTTACAGCAGTTTAATGTAAAAAATGCATTCCTCTATGGAGGAAGAGGTGTACATGAAAATTCTAACTGAATTTGAAGATGAGAGTATACAAGGAAAAGTTTATCAATTAAAAAAGGCTTTATATGGACTGAAGCAGTCTTCAAGAGCATGGTTTGAACAATTTAGAACAGTTATGATCTCTTTTAGATATCAACAAAGCAATTCAGATCACACATTGTTTATTAAACATCGTGAGGGCAAAGTCACTATTCTCATTGTTTATGTGGATGATATTGTGGTGACTGAAGATGATACAAAGGAGATGACTCGTTTGAAGGAAACTTACTCAAAAGTTTGAAATAAAAAAGTTAGAAACATTGCAATACTTCTTGGGGATTGAAGTTGCCAGATCCAATAAAGGTATCTTTATTTCGCAAAGAAAGTATATCCTAAACTTACTAGAAGAGACTGGTATGATGGGTTGCAAGCCGGCAGAATCACTTATTAAGAGCAACCACAAATTGCAAGCAGGTAGTGGTACATCAGTTGACTTGGGAAAATAGTAGAGACTAGTTGGAAAACTTATTTATCTCGCACATACCAGACCCAATATAGCATATGTAGTTAGTCTTGTGAGCCAGTACATGTATGATCCTCGTGGGACTCATTTACATGCTGTCTTCCGCATATTACGATACTTGAAGTCTACACCAAGAAAAAGTCTGTTTTTTTCTAAACATGATCATCTTAAAATAGAAGTATTTACAGATGCCGATTGGGCTAGTTCCCTAGATGATAGAAGATCAACTACAGGTTACTGCATACTTGTAGGAGGCAACTTAGTCACATGGAAAAGTAAGAAACAAAGTGTGGTTGCTCGCTCCAGTGCTGAGGCAGAATATAGAGCAATGGCTCAAGAAGTATGTGAAGTACTATGATTGCAAAAACTAATGAGGGAGTTAAAACTGCTTAAAAATGAGAAACTATCCCTACTTTCTGACAATAAAACAACAATTAATATTACTCATAATCCATTTCAACATAATAGGACAAAACACATTAAAATTGATCGATACTTCATAAAAGAGGAGGTTAGTGGCTCTTTATGCTTATATCATGTATCTTCTGGCGACTAAATAGTTGACATTTTCACTAAAGGACTATGCAACAAATATCTTCAGAACCTGTTTTGCAAGTTGGGCCTGTGTGATATTTTTGCGCCAACTTGAGAGGGAGTGTTGATAAGGATTTTATGTTAAATAGAATACTATATTATTTAGAGTTCTAATAACATAATTATAGTTCAAATAGAATAAGGATAATTAGTCTATATATATCTTCTAAATGTAAACAAAACAGGAATAAAAAAATTAAAGGTTTATTTTTTCTAAAAATCTTCAATATGCCTTTTAATTGGACCAAGAAACCCAAGCCAATTGACTCCCAAACACTAGTTCAGAACCATCTAGCAGCAAGATTAAAAAAGAAATCCAAAGAAAATATGATTTCTTAAAAGCAATTGGAAATTATAACACACATTTGGGCTGCCAATTCTTTTCCTGTTAGGACTCTTATCATTAGGTTTCGATAACATTAACTAGGCACATGAAATTGTGTCACCACCACCGCATCCACAAACTATAAGTGCTTTGATAATCAATCAACACCAAGGACTTCCCCTCCACTGACCCAGTAACTTGTATAATCTAATAAGAGGGTCCCCAATTATGACATGAAGAAAGAATTCTGATGCAACTGGATCTTGTTGGAGGCTCTTTTAGATCAAAGCCTCGTTCCTCAAACCTCCGACCATAATGATTTCTTGCATTAGTGACCCAAAACATATAGTTCACCAGAATTTGTTTTAAATCCCTCTCCTCCATGTCTGCCATGCTTAAACATTTAGCAAATGTTGACACAAACAGTGACAACGAAAATCATTTGCAATTCTCTTCACGAAAGTAAAAGCAACAGAGCACTAATTCTCTCCACCCTGTTCATACACCTAACAAGGCTCATGGCTGTTGTGAGGTCAATAGATTATATTTCTAGAGCCCAGTAAAAAGATATGCATGTCATACTCAAATGAAAGAGTACTTCCCAACCAGCTAGCTACTGCCTATTCAAACCTTCTCTAATACTCCTCCACCAAACCATTCTGATGTAACTTAGATAATTGCTTAACTTGCAAAGGTAGATTAAATGACTGCTTGTTTGCTTTTTTAAAAAAAATGTGGCTCCAAAGGGGTGCTTCATAAAGCTTGAATACTCAACCTCTTAGTAAAAGGGCAGGAGATGACCACTGAGTCACAGCTCAGTGGTTCTGCTGCTTTGCTATTTGAAAAAGTTATTTGACAGATCAGCTTGGTATCTTTCATGTTTAATGAACCACAGTTGAGTGTCTTGCTCTAGATAGAACAAGGCCAAGCCAACTTTCTTCTTGGCAGGTGTTCTGTGGTGACAGAGGAAGCACTCACAACAATTTAACCATCGAAGGGTATGTGGGTTCCATTGTAGAGGAAAGTCTAGCCTGGAATTCTTTGTTAGTACCTACTCCATCTGCTGTTGTTGCGTTACCTCCACTTCTTCTATCAGGTCTGCCTCTATTGAGTCTATCCACACTCCTTTTGGTCACATCATTTCTTTCTCCTTGTGTCACCTAAATGTCTCTTGACAATTCTTCCAATTTGTAAGCAATTCCCTACAGTTTTGCCTCAAAGACAATACTATGTTCCTCCTTTTTAACTCTATCCTTTGTCCTACTTGCCTGATACAATTTCAGGAAAGCACCAAATGATGGAAACACCCAGAATCTGCCATAACTACTTGCTTTAATACCAAAATGTTATGGTCTCTAGTCTGGGATCAAGCTATGGATGTACTTATAGACAGATTTAGGAGAGAAATAAAACAATACTTCTTAGATTTTTTTGCCTTTATGACCTACTTTAATATAAGGGTTCATCAGGAGAATCTTTGAGTATAGGAAGAATAAACTTTCTGATCAAGTTTCTGTTTAATCATTTTATTCTGAAAACAACTAATAAATACATTGGATTAGAAGAGAAAAATAGACTACACCACACAAAAAGTCTACTAACAAAGAAGGAACTATCACACCCACCATACAAATAGTAACCATCTTTATATAGCAAAACAAGAAGGAGAACATGGAAGCCAAAAAAGGAATAGGTATCTGCTTCAATTGTGTACAATGTATCGCCATGGACTGGTTAAAAATCCATGATGAAAAACAAAGCAGATAAGCTATGGGTATAGATAAGCAAAATTAGTAACACATCGACAAATGAAACTCAGTAGATTCATGAATAAAATAGTAAAAATGTCACCTCACATTTGGAAGCTTCTGTGTTTCCGCAGCAAATGCCATACTTAACAGACCTTCATCTCCTTGCTACACTTGGTAGATAGACAATTTTATAAAATATTTGTATTTCCTCTTAAAAAAAGTATGTAAAGTATTTAGAACCTGATTGAACTGTCAAATTTTTGTATGTAAAAGACAAAATCACCAACCAAATATGTGACTATGAGCAGGTGGAAAACTATGAAGCCACCATTCCATGAGAATATCGGAAATATTACAGTAAACTACATCTTAATATAAAGAATTTCCATCTGCGTGAAACTGATTGAACTAATACAAAAAGGAACCTAAAAATACAGTGCTAAGGGTGAAAGCAGAACAGAGAAAGAAGTCTTACTTTATCTGTTAGATCAACTGCTATAGTTTCTCCATATCTTTGTAAAAGATTGTGGAAATGGCGCTCTACAACTTTTGGCTGGAATAAGGGGAATACGTCCTTGGTTGTAAATGGACAGATGATATAATGCAACTCAAATTGCAAAAGAAATCGGCATTTCATGTTGAAGTAGTACCGTTTGTTCATGATTAATGATTCTAAGTTGCGGTTTATAGCTCAAATCAACAATCTGCTCCCAAAGAAGTGGAATTGATCCTCGAATCTGAAACAAAGATACCAAAATAGATAAGATGCATTGAAATGAAATTATATCTTCTCTATCAAATTGACTTACTATAAAGAATTAGAAACTGTCATGAAATCCCAATAGAATGAGAATGATGAAAAAGCAGACATGAAAATGCATAAAACTTAGGATCAAAAGAAGCTGATAATATAAAATGCCTAACAGAACACCAAAAAGATTTATGATAAAGGAAAAGTAATAATCCTCTCCTTCTTATAGTCCAAGTTATATCCTGACACTGTGGATAATGACAATAAGTGTAGTGATACAAGTACATGGGGAACACAATGAATAGAAACCTAGAGATCAGATCAATAGACAAATAAGGTCAAGTCTTAGTTGTAAAATCATGCACATATATAAAAATGATTGTGCACGCTAATACAGTACAGGTACATTATACTGCACATATCAAGCTTTTACTGCCTTTTACTGAATATTAGGTCAGGGAGTTAAGAAGCAAGTGTCCCAAAGAAGTTGTCAACTAACACAATGCATACAGGATCAAAGTCACATTGTTTTATGAGAAGTTTCATCTTCAAGCAATACTAACACAAAATAACTTGCTAGTGCAATAAGATCAAAGAAATTGATGTGTATCTGAAAACTATCGGCATGTCAATTGGCATATACCTGAAGTAATGAAAACTTGAAATTTTCAATTTCAAGCAATTGCTCAGTTTCAACAAAATTAGCAGTGTCCCCTTCAAGGTTTGCTCCTCTCCTCCACATGCGTGTTCCTGAGTCAGTAAATCATGTGGTGATTAATTTATGGAAATGAAATACTACTGGAGAAAGAATAGAGGAAGACACAAAAACAGAGAACAAAAATGTTGATCAAATGCCATACAACTATCTAGAGATAATGACAAGAATAACCACAAGAGAAGAACAAAGCATCCAAACGACATCATACCTAGACGTCTTGTGCACCTCCTTGAAATTAGTGTGATTGTTGCAGGTGAATTTTTTAGATTGAGCTGAGCAGCTTGAAAGCTTAAGTCTTGGTTAAATGGAAAAACCAACAAATTGTTGGAGTATAGCAGTATAATTCCCAGACCGTACTCATAAAAAGTAGGCATGAATTCAAATCTATACACATAGTATTCCCCAAATCCCTCCACCCCTCAGAAAAAAAGAAGCAAAGGAATGGACAAAGTGAGAGAGATATATATATAGAGATCAAACCACTGAGAAGCATAAAAAGCATCTGGAATTAGATAATAAGGATATTTCCTTGTACAATAGGAATGATAAAGCCATCAAGCTGCCACCACAGCAATAGTTTCGTAAAGCAAAATAAGCTTTTATTTGAATTAAAGGAAAATTTCCTACTCAAACACAAGGAACATCTAACCTTACACTCAATAAGTTCCTCCAAAAGATTTCTGTTAAAAACAAATTGAGGGTCAGCCTGAAACACAGAAAGGAAATTTATTCAAACATGCAGCAAGAAAAAGACAACAGCAGTAGATGGGAAAGATAACAATTAATGTGAGATATCCCCATATATGATTTGGCAATCTACCTGCTTCCACATTGGTTTACACATCCAACCTTCTGCTAATTTATATCTTCTCTGGCAGCTGTTACACAACAAAATGCACCTCATGAATATAGAATTAACTATAGTAAGATGGAACTGAATCTGAATTTGACAACAGAAAAGCCCAAGTGGAAGAGGCTAAGTATTGATCTACTTTACAAGCTTGCAGCAAGGTAAAAGAATTACTTCAATGTTATATCTGTTTCATATGAGTAGTACAATCCCGGAGTATTTTCCACCGTTTTCAACAGAGTCATGAAGTAAGCCTCATCTCTTTTCTGCACAGAACATATTGTAATTTGTGACCAAGTTTCACACAATGATAAATTAGATCATCTTCAGTATGCCTAAGTAAAAACTCAAGCGAGTAAAACAGCTTGAACCTTACTTCTTGAGAAGTTGAGAACCTCATATCTGTATTGCAAGCCAGGAATTTCATAGAAACTACCCGGAAAATAGGGAAACCTAGAAAAAACCCAACTTCTTTTCTCGATGTTATTATGAGTAAATATGTTCCTGTACCAAACAAGAAAACTTCTATATAAACCTTATATGATAATAAAATAAAGAATTTAGATAGATAGATATATAGATAGATAGATAGATAAATCAAAAATCATATTATATTCAGCTAATTACCATTTTAGTCTACAACTTGGGGAATCGTTTCAAATCACTTACAAATCTTTTTAAATTATAATTCAGTACCAAAATCATATTATATTTAGATAATTACCATTTTAGTCTACAACTTGGGGAATCGTTACAAATCACTTAAAAATCCTTTTACATTATAATTCAGTACCAAAATTAACACATCCTTAACAAGGGCAAAAGTCTAGTCCTTTTTGGTCATAAATGGGTCATAGAAAATGCCAAAACAATAACAAATTTGAACATTGTCTAATCGTTTGAGAGCCTGGTTATAACACCAAAAGAAGAAAAATGAGTTTTTTGACAGAAACTATGGTAGAAATAAAATGAATGAGCCCTATAACATTATGCATGATAGATAGGTAAAGTTAGTTAATCTTGCCATACTACCATCACTCCTGATTCTGTCTCAAAATTTAATGGATGAGATCCAAGTAATAAGCCAAGAGAAGAAAAAAAGACCTCAAGCTCACTGTAGAATGCTTGTGTGAATAGTGTAATGAATACCTGTAAGCAATCTGATTGTTCCACCCACCCCAAAGATAGTAGAGACTCTGGATGGACTCCCGGAACATGTAGTATCTGTAAGAATTAACATGAAGATGAGGATCATACTTTAAAATAGAAACTTCTAAAAGTTAGTCAATTCCTCCATTTTGACTTGAATTGTTATAACCAATTCAAGAAAATATATTTCTTTTTACTTTTTATGAATTGCGTAAATCTTATAACATAACATATAATTACCGGAAAAAAAAATAATTACCATAATAGAAGGTAAGATGGTACTGAACTTTACTATCAGCAATTAAAATTTGCTTTAACTAGAATCTTTTTTTTTTTAGTTCACAGGACGCCTAGTAGGTTAGTGCATTACCAAAAAACAAAACCCTTTTCCTTTATAGAACTGTCAAACTGCTGATTACCTGGAGTCACAGGTTAGAACCAGGTGGCGGAGCCCCATAGTCAGTATGCATGTGAAGCATGTGTAAACATTTATGTATATATATATATTAGGCTTAAAAGGGAAATGACAATGAAAAAAAGGTGTACAATTGCCTTATTTTTTCGGAGGTATAAAACCTTCCCTTTCATTTGTAAGAAGCATTCAAAATATAAAAAAGTAGAAACCCTATTAGGGTTGTCTCTCCAAAAAGTTGATCGCTCATTCTCTCTGTGTGTTTGCTACTTGATCCTTCTTCATTAATCTTCAAATATCAGTTTCCTCAACCATTATACAGTATATTATTGCATGGTATCAGACTGTAACGGAGAGCGAGAACTCAAATGAAATGAAAAACTTGGCTTCTCACCAAGATCCGTCCTTGTCGAGAGGAATCACCCTAGATCCTTCTAATCCGAGCAGCCCGTACTATATTAGTGCCAATGAAAGCTCGGGTGTGTTACTTGTTACCTAATTGTTAGATGCAAACAATTACCACAGCTGGGCAAGGTCGATCAAACGAGCACTGCGGATCAAAAACAAGCTAAGGTCTGCGGATGGCAGCTCAAAAGAACCAACAGATCTAGCAGATCTACTCATGGAACATTGGTTACGATGCAGTGACATAGTCATCATATGGATAAAGAACGTGACTGTCTGTTGATATTAAGTGCAACACGTTCTATGCAGACACGGCATATCAAATGTGAATCGAGTTGGAACTAAGACATGCATCGCAAAATGCACCAAGAATCTACAAGGCGAAGCAAGTCATAGCAAACCTCATGTAAAACCAAGACACTGTAAGTGTTTATTCTTCAAAACTAAACTTTACTCAATGAGTTAATGAACTATGAATGAGTTCCAAATTGTACTTGTGGAGGGTTGAAAACAATAGTCCAATATCAACATACGAACTGGATAATGAAGTTCCTCATGGGTTTGAATGAGTTATATAAAGCAATTAAAGCACATATAATATTGATAAAATATTTTCCTAGTTTGAATGAAGGGTATTTAATTATAGACCAAGAAGAAAAACGTACAAAGATTTCATTGCATACTTCAGTCAATAGAGCCCTGACTTTTAGCATTAAGGAAACAAACTGTTGATTTTAGGGAAAAAATAATAATTTTATTTTTCACCCTTTAAGTTATTATATTTAGGGTATTTATAAAATTTTTAACCTATTAATTAGAAAATAACTATTCTACTAAAATGCTAATTACATGAGATTTCCATTCTAATAGAATTCTAATTACATAATATCAACTAATTAAATAATAAACTAAAATAATAAATATATTCAACATCCCCCCTCAAGTTGGTACATGAATATCTCACATACCCAATCTGCAACCTGAGTTGCAAACCCGAGGCGTACGTGCTTAGAAGAGCTGAAAACGGAATAGAAAAAGTTGGTCAGAAAGGCTCGCACACAAAAGAAGCGGATCTGCGTTGGATCACAAAACTAGAGGCAGACACTCGCAAAAGAGCCAAAAAATAGAGCCAAAAAATAAGGCCAGAAAAGGCTGGTCAAAAGGGCTTGTGTGTGAAGAAGGCCTAGCCGCAAAATCAGAGGCGGTCGCACGTAGAGAAGCCAGAAAAAAGACCAGAAAAGTCTAGTTAAAGCAGCTCACGCACGGAGAAAGAAGTAGATTTGTCTAACAACACAGCGACTTGGTTCAAACTGCTCGGACTCACTTGGCTCAGGCAGCAGCTCAACTCAGGCTCGTCTTCTCCGGACATATCTCTAAATGTGCACAGAAAAATGGAATGACGCGGTCTTTTTTGTCGACACATGTGGATATGCAAGTGTAACTTTTTATCAGCACTTGCGGATGTGCGGCTGCATCTTTTACTGGCGACAGGGATGTGCATCTGTATCTTTTTATTAGTGCTTGCAGATGTGCGGCTGCACTTTTCCCGACACTTGCGGATATGCAGCTGCACCTTTTCACCGTCGCCTATAGATGTGCGGCTGGACTTTTTTACTGGCGCCTCAAGAATGCAGCTGCTTGTTTTTACCAGAGTTTGTAGATGTGCGGCTGCACTATTTAACAGCGCCTAGAGAGTACAGCTGCACTTTTTACTGGCGCCTCCAGAGCGTGGTTGCACCTTTCTATTGGCACCTCAACTGTCGCTGAAAATTACTGTAAACACCACAAAACACATCGGCAGGTTCAAATCCGTTTTGGATGGTAATGAGAGTAGATCTGGATAAAAGGATACCAATCCAGCATATTGTACTATTTTAGGGTTGGAAAGAACCTTAAAATTGATCCTTAAAATAATTTTATTTAGCTTTGATATCATGTTGATTTCGAAGAAAAAATAATAATTTTATTTCTCACCCTATATGAAATTACACCTAAAATATTTATAAAATTCTTAATCTACTAATTAGAAAATAACATTCTACTAAAATATTAATTTAATGAGATTTCTATTTTAATAGAATTCTAATTATATAATATCAACTAATTAGATAATAAATTAAAATAATAAAATATTATATTCAACACAACCAAGACAAGTAAACAACCTACCTCAAATCGTGAAAGATATTACCGCTTTTATATTCAACACAACCAAGACAAGCAAACAACCTACCTCAAATCGTGAAAGATATTACCGCTTTTAGTGCAAAATTGCAGGTCACTCTATAGACCGATGCTTCAAAGCCAATCCGAACAAGCATTCATGCTCCAACTGCAACATACTCAGGCATATTATAGAAACTTGTTTCAAACTCAATGTATATACAAAGAGACACAAGGTTCATGAAAAAAAACAAGTATTCAAGTGCCAACCAAGTCTTTTCCCTCCCAAAACAAGAACAAACTGGTACAAAAAAACAACCGATCATCACACAAGAGTAGTATGCACAACTCATGGCATTGCTCGAGCAAAATCACCCCTCAATGCATACGATACAATCATCTACTATTTCTTTTCAGAAACCCACTTTAACTGGATTCTCTAATATGTCTCTTTGTCTCAACGGCTCATTCCATAGATTAGATAGACGTTTACTATTCCTTGGATCATTGATATTGGTGCCTCGGATCACATCATATTAACACCAATTTTGTACAAGCATTTCGGTAGACACTTCCTTTGAAGTTGTTTTATCAAATGATGATAAAATGAATGTCCTCACGTTGGAATGGTCGAAATAACTAATAAACTGATTCTTCATAATGTTTTATGTGTCTCATCTTTCAATTTTAATTTGAAATCTGCTAGAAGATTAGTTGAGGACACTAAGTGTTGCCTCATCTTCTCACCACAGTTTTTTGTAATACAAGACCTTATGACTTAGAAGCAGCAATTAGGGTGGATGAAGTGAAGGATGGATTGTATCAGCTGGAACAACATAGAAGCTCTTTGACAGAGTCCCAATAAGAATTCTCTGGCACAATAGTCTCGGTTCCCGAACAAGGTGAAACATTTGATCTTTAGCATTATTGTCTTGCGCATCCTTCACAATTCAAGTCAGATTTTCTCTCACGTGTCTTGAAGAGTAAAGAATGCAATCCTTGCCACATTTTTCAATTAGCTAAACTTCATACACTTCCATTTTCTGTTAGTGAACATAAATCGAAACAGCATTTTGATTTAATATATTATGATATTTGTGGACCTTGTAAAGAAACTTCTTATGATGGATATCAATATTTTCTTTCATTTGTGGATGATTTTAATAAATATACACAAGTTTACTTGTTGAAATCAAAGGCTGAGACTAGCCTTACTCTGTCAAGCTTCTACACCCCTATTGAGACATAATTTACCAAACGGATCAGGGTCATTCACAGTGATAATTGGAGAGAGTTAGAGATGAGAAATTTCTACCTGGAGAAGGGAATCATCCATAAGAAAAGTTGTGTTTAGATGCCTAAGTAGAATGGAATGGTAGAAAGGAAGCATCAATAGATACTCAATATTGCTAGAGCTCTAAAATTCTAAAGTGGAATTGAACTGAAGTACTAGAGTAATTTTATTTTAATAGCAGTAAATCTGATGAACAGTACACTGTTATCTACCATTAATTACAGAATCCTTTTTGAATTGTTTGTTCCAGACCAAGCCAAAGTCACACATCTAGGAGCTTTTAGGTGCTTGGCATTTGCATCCACCTTAATAAATAACAAGCACAAATTTGATCCTACAGCAAAAAAATGCATTTTCCTAGGGTATCTCTTTGGTGTCAAGGATAAAAGCTGTTTGACATGGAAACAAACAGAATCTCTATCTCGAGGAATGTAATATTCTATAAGAACATATTTCCTTGTAGAATGTAGAACAACAACTCTGAAAGTTACAGTGTTCCAGGTCCAGCCAACATTCAACTAGAGAGCATGCAGATTGTTTGTCCCATGGAAGAAGTGAGCAAAGAATCTATAGTTGAGAAAACAGATATAGATGCACAGAATGACCAGACGTATGAAGAAGACAAACTTCCATCTTCCTGATACAAGGACCTGATGAAGAAGACACTGTTGAGGTTTTTGTGGAGGATGACTCCAACACCAATGATTGTCGCCCAACAAGAAGACCAACCACAGTCAGAAAGGCACCCTCCTATTTAAGGGATTTTGTTTGTGAGCGTATCAATACTTCCATTCCCCACTCGCAATAGCTTAATGAAAAGGATCCACCAATAGGTAAGGCAATTCTCATATCCTCTACTGCCTCATATACTGGAATTGTTGATAAATATAAAAAATATTTGTCGGTTGTGAGTTCATAAAATGGGTTCTGCTCATATGATGAAGCTTGTAAAGAATCTGACTGGGTAAAGGCAATGAGAAATGAGGCTAATGCATTGGAAGAGAAGAAGACATGGAGAATTATGGATCCACCACCTAGGAAGAAGCCTATTAAATGCAAATTGGCATATAAAGTTAAATTCAACGTAGATGTCACAATTGGAAGATGCAAAGTTAGGCTTGTTGGCAAAGGGTTTATTCAAAGGGAAGGTTTGAACTATCATGGAACCTTCTCACCAATGGCAAAAGTTGTATCAGTTAAGTTACTTCTCTCCTTAACGGCTATTAAAGATTGACATCTACATCAATTTGATGTCAACAATGTCTTTCCTATATAAATATTTGAATGAGTAAGTTTTTATGGAGTTGTCACCCGGATATCCAAATGAGGGAGGCCAAAAGTGTGCAAACTACTTAAAAGTATATATCGACTCAAACAAGCATCATTACAGTGGTATTTAAAGATCTTTCAGATTTCATTGTTAAGCAAGGCTTTATACAACAAAAGGACAACTACAGCCTGTTTGTGCGAAGGAAGTTACTGCACTAGTAGTATATGTTGATGATATAATTATTTCCAAAAATAATATCAAACTAATTGATGACTTAAAAGGCAGTAATGAACAGCAAGTTCAAGCTAAAGGATCTAAGGGACTTGAAATATTTTCTTGGCAACTAAGTTCCCTTATCGAAAAGAGGGATTCACATTTTCCTATGCAAATATGCTTTGGATCTGTTAATGGACACGGTGACCTTGGGTGTCTGAACTTCAAGATTGCCATTAGACCAACACCTCAAGTTATCAAAGGGCAAAAGTGAGCTCATTCCTAATTCGACCACATATAAGAGACTCATTGTTAGGCTTATGTATTTAACTCTCACAATGCCAGGCCTAGCCTTCTCGGAGCAACTTTTGAGCCAATTTATGGAGAATCATAGAGATCGACATCTCAATGCAGCTTACAAGGTCTTAAGATATATCAAACGTGCTCTTGAGTAATTTGTTTTATCCACACTCATCTAAATTGAAACTCAATGCTTACAGTGACAGTAATTGGGGAGGTTTGAAGATACCAGAAGGTCGATTATAGGATACTGCATTTTTCTGGACTCTTCTTGATCTTCTGGAAATCTAACAAGCAGCACACCATCTCTCGATCATTTGCAAAGGCCGAGTACAGAACTACAGCCAGTATTTGTTGTGAACTAGGATAAAATATCTATTATATGATTTGGGAGTCTACGTTGCATTATGACAATAAGGCTACAATGGACATAGCTGTCAACCAGTGTTTCATGAATGAAAAATGCATATACAACTGGATTGCATTTGGTCCGTGAAAAGTTCAGAATAGGAGTGTTGCAACTAAGCAAGTAAAGCAGACAACAGATAGTGTACATTTTCACCAAACACTCTCAAACATTCTTCTCAATCATCATGTACCTAAGATGAAAACAAAGAATATCTATTCTCCATCTTGAGGGAAAATGTCAAAGTGCTGATTACCAGGCCCCCGGGTTAAAAGTGGATAGTGGAGCCCTGTAGTGAATACGCAAGTGAAGCATGTGTACATGTATGTACATATATATTAGGGTTAAAAGGAAAATGATACAATGCTTAAAAAGTGTACAACTGCCTTATTCTTTTTTAAGGTATAAGCCTTCCTTTCATTTGTAAGAAGCATCCAGAATACAAAAAAGTCAAAACTTTATTAGAGTTTTCTCTCCAAAACGCCAACTCTCTCTCTCTCTCTTTCTCTCGTTCTCTCTGTGTTCTTGCTCCTCATTTCTTCTCACTGATCTTCAGAGATCAGTTTCCTCAACCAATATAGAGTATCTTTCTTGCAAAAACTGCCCCATATGTGTGTTTCGATGTGAGCAGGATTTCCAATATCCTTTTTTCACTAGCTTTAACAACTAGAATAGCTGGCACCTACTAATTGTTAAGAACTGCTAATTCTAAAGCTTTACCAAAAGATAAAGGTAATAGCACAGTTATGCTTATGATCATTTCGCACTGTCCAATAATGATAAAGACTGTGTATAATATGATTATTTCGCACTTAACAGAGCAAATAGCACAGAACATGATATATCAAAAATATTCTATCGATCTGATGCTATATGGTGTAAAATTTTTCACGACGCAAGATCGACGACTACCTAAACAGTTTTTTTTTTTTTTTCCTAATTAGAAAAAGTAACTTTTTCTATATATTTTCAGCAAACAAACGGGAGATAGAAAAAAAAAAAAGTAAATCAAAGAAACGAACCACTCAGTAGCTCAATATTGCCATCGCGACGACAAATAGAGAAACCTTGATCTGGAGATTCAACGGACTTGATGACGTACTTGTCATGGAACTCCTGCAACTCCAATTGGTCATAGAGCTTGAATCGATTAGAAATTGGCACGATTTCCATGATGAAGAATCCAATGCAGTAAATCACAGTATGAGATAATGAAAACCCTAGGAAGATGGTAGGAATGATTACGATGATTGGTTGCTTGGTTGAGGAAGAAGAAGATAGAAATAAATGTCATTAACAACTCACAGCTTTAAGAAGACACAGACGGTTATTTTATTGCGCCAGTTTTCTTTCTTTTTTTACGTAAATTAGAAAAACAAAAAATTGACTTTATCTATAAAAATATCCCCAATGTTTTTTGATCCATAAAATTTCAATTAAATTTAATGAAATTATATTTATATATTCAAAATGTAATAATGTTTTCATATGTTATTATTTGTGTTTGTTGTAATTTGTGGGATTATGATCTATGGTGCTTTAATTATTGATGTTTTTAGCTGGCTAATGTTTTATTTAAATTATTTATATTTTTTCCTAGGTAGCTTAATTAATACATTATAAAACAAAGAAAGTAATTAGATAATAAAAAGACTATATGGACCCTACTTGGAACCTTCATGATTTACATATATATATATATATATATATAGAGAGAGAGAGAGAGAACTTGATCGGATAAATTATATATATATATATAAGGTAATCGTTTAACTATTTGTTTTTGGTAACTTACATTTAATTGATAATATCAAACAGTGCATTTTGTTTCATCGTTTATTCGAGTTTCTGATTATATTAAAAGATTTAAATTTTCATTTTTATTTATATAATATTATGATATATATCATGTTGTACTTAAAAAAATATACAAAATATTTAAATATTTATATACCTTATAAACTACATGTAATGATATATTTAATTAATTATATTATAAAATTAAATTATTAGTTATTTTAGTCTTTTAAATAGTATTAAATATTTTCTGAAAAAATGTCTGATAATTTAAATTATTTTAAAAATATTTCCTTCATTATTTATTTTGTTAAATATAAATATTAATTTTAAATTATAATTACTTATTTTGGAAATAAATATTATTTAAAGAAAGAATGGGGGGAACTTATAGAATTTCTGATCAAGTTAGAACTAAATTATTAATTAAAAAAAGTAGAGTTCATTTTTTTGGGCTTTAAATAGATATTTTGACTTAATTCAATAAATTAATTATTAACGTTAGAATTATTAAAAAATTTAAAATAAGGCATAAAAAACTATTGTAAATTATAAAATTTTAAAGAAAATTAAGAGCCAATTTAGTGAATTGAATTTATAACAATTGTTTAAGTTGTCTCTGTTAAAGTTTGGTCAAAATTTTTTTAATTTTCTTCAAAATATTATTAGATTGAGTTATGATGTTTAGTCAATGATTTTGCCGTCTTATTAAACCCAAAAACCAACATCTCTTTACGTAATAAATTGAAATTTAATAATACTAAATCAATATTATGTTTTATTATAAAATTATCATTATCATAAATTACTAAAACAAAAAATAATAAACTTATTGAAAACATTATAAACTCTAAATTATATCTCATAAACATCGAATACCCATTTATTTTGTTTTTATATAATTTAATAAGATTATTATTTATAAGTTTTAATAGGATTTACAATCTTTCTTAATTAAATTAATGGTAAAAATTTTAATAAAATTTCAAAAACCCTTCAAGAAAGAGATAAAAATTATACCACAGCAAAGAGTTAAAAAATGATGTTATAATAGATTCTATGCGAATTGAGATTAATACTTCCTAGAATTTCAATAAATATAACAAAACTCAGAATTTATTTTTTTTAAAAAAAATCATTTAAGGTTCTCTATAAACTCAAATTTTATTAATTTCTAATAGAATCTCCCATTTCCTTCTAATTACAGTAAGTGTAAATTTCTAAATGTATTTAACCAAAAAAAAAAAAAAAAGAAGCTAGATTTTTTACAACCATATCCTTATACAATAACAATCCTAAACAACACCAGTTTGGATGCTAGAATTTAATTCTTCATCAATTCAATTCAACCAAAACGCTTTGGAGCAAAAAGTCTGAGTTCAAAGTATAATCAAATCACTAGAGAAAATATGAAGGGAAACAGATCATCAAACAGTTATAAGTCGGTCCATCACATTCGTTCTGCTGCTGCTCGCTCACTCTTTCCCCCCATATGGCCAAGATCCAGAATACGAATAAAGACAGTTAATCATTACAAGATCAATTTGCCCATTCATTTTTATCTTCTCATTTTCACCTCGACGTTTCTCCATATCATAAAACAGCAACTAATGGCAAAATTAAGCAACTATTTCTTGAACAAATCTGCTAGCTCACCTTTCTCATGCATAGAAGACAAGATGTCACACCCTCCGATCAGTTCTCCATTCACAAATATTTGAGGAAACGTAGGCCAATTGCTATATCTCTTTAGAGTCTCCCTCAATCCATAATTATACTCTTCATCAAGCACGTCAACACTTTCATAATCCACCCTTTCATTCTCTAGAATGCTGATTACTCTTTGTGAGAATCCACATAATGGGGCACTTCTTGATCCCTTGATAAATGCAACCACTTTATGCTCCTTTACCAACTGATCGATAAGCTCTTCCAATGGGACTGACAGCTGGACATGACGACCACGTGTAAGTCGGAGATCAGCCGTCTTCCTTGGTGGTTGCCTGACCCAAGTGGTATTACCAGATTCATTGCCAGGCGGGACCTTTCCTGTGGCTTTTATATATTCTTCCATCCATGATTTCCAAGCTTGTCTTAGAGCTGTTCTATCAGGATCATCTACTACCCCAACCTACATACCAGTTTAATACTAAATATCGCACTTGGTGAAGAACTCTAATCGTATAATAGTACAGCTTTACATAAAAACTGAAAATTAACAAAGAATGATCTTTAGATAAATTCTTAGAAGCGGAAATAGCAAATCCAGGTTTGCGATTAGCACTCTTCCTCATGAACAAACAAATTAGTAGGCTCAGGTGTAAGTTAGTAAGGGTCAATCAGGATACATTTTAACTGATTAAATCAGGCTTCGTTGGAGCAAATGATCTTCATTTCTTTTGTAAATAAATTGAAAAAAAAAATTGTCTGTAAACAAAATTTAATGTTTGCAACAAACTGCAAAATTCCAAAAACTTGTCTGAAGTTTAATTAAATTATTAAACCTATGCCACATTAGGATCATTCTCATTCAATTCCTAATCAATTTCTTGTATATAGCCTAAGTATAATTTATTGTGTTTAAATTACAACAACCCCAGCTTGAATTCTTTAACAATGGGAATTAATTCTTAACTTTTAAGAAGGAAGTTGAATTTCAATTAAGGAATTCGAAACAGGGGTGCTGTAACTCAAACACCATAATTATGTTCTAGTGGTGCATATTACAACTAAAATTAGATCTAAAACTATGAATTGATATAAATTTGACTAAGTATTAGACCAAATGCATCATCAAAGAAACACAAATAAGAGTTAGCTTTGTTTCTTCCAAACCTTTAATTATGCTCCCAAATTTCATCAAAGTTTGTAACATTTTGAAATAAATTTCATAGTTAAGAATAATTTTAAGGCTGTGTTTGGAACAATTCCAAAATTTTTCAAATTCATCTGTAAATTCTTGACCTCAAACAAAACGTTGCATCTAACTGAAGCAATGCATTCTAAATTTCATCAATTAGAGAATTTTTGTCATCTTCTAATTTAACTAATTATATATTAGCAAATAAATTCCACAAAAATTCTGAATTTGTTTCAAAAGTAGCCTAGGCATAAAATTTTGAATTTATAAATGAATTCTACATCCTTCGTTAAATTCATTTGTTCCACATATTGTGTAAAACCTCCATTATGGCCAGACAAGACTCAAAACCAACATTGCCAGCAGTTTATTAAAGACGCTAAAAAAAATATATGCAATTATAGTTTGTTCACTGACTTCCTAATTAGAAAATACGAATGCAATGGTGAACAGTAGACTTCACCATCTCACTTTTACCCCGACCAATTGACAGAACATAAACCTAGAAGCAGATCTATGTGTCCTCCATAAATCAGGCTAATAAAACCAGTAAAGTTCTCAAGTTAGAAACTCCTAACCTATAGACTTCTCACAATCTACAAAAATTGCCTCACAAGAATGTTTACATATGGTATAAGCAAGTGGAAGATGCAATGATGCAAATAGTGAATGCCAAACTTGGTAAGAATCAAAGGAACAAGCTTGGTTTTATCAATTCGATTATAGCTGCCTGGTGCATAATTAGTTCCTCAACCTGTCTAACTACAAAATTTCTCTCGATTAACAATCTAGGACCTAACAAGTTTGCAAAATCAGTAAGTATATATCCAAGTTTCTTTTCGCATACTCCTAATTTCATTTCCAAAAATCAATTGCAAAGAGCCCTCGTTCTGTCCTATTCCCAGGCTGATAAAATAGTTCACGCAACATAGTAAACAAAAAGGAAAAAAAAATACCCTGAAACTGCCGCATAGCTCCGGCACCGACTTCATATGAGAGAAGAGGCTCGCGTATACATTCCTTGATATGCCAACAAATTGAAGCTCATCGTTCTTGTCATAAATGGCGTAGACACCGGAAGTTGAAGGGAATTTCGCTGAAAATTCATCGGCCGTTGATGGAAAGGGAATCAGCTCCGAGTCTGCGAGGTTCTTCAGAGCCGAAGCAATTGAGAGAGAGCGAGGCCTGATTGTATGGGAAGGTTTGGCGGAAATGAAGGGATAAGAGAGAGAAGGTTTAGAACGAAAGTAAGAAGAGAGGTTGGGGGAATATTGGCGAATATGTGAAGAAGAGATGCTTGGTAGGGAAGAAGATGAATGCAGCGAATAGAAGTGGATTGTCGCCATTCCAGGGATGGGTGAGTGAGAAGTGCCTCTTTGGCACGCTTCTGCTTCTTTGCTGGAAAGAAGTAGAAGTTCAGACAAATTAAGAACCATACGAGTGCTTTTGTACAGTAAAAGGTAAATAGTATTTTGAATAATTTGAGAGTTTATTAATGAATAAATTTAATATATTTCCAATAAAAATGTAATTTTAAATCTATTAATGTTTTTTTATAAATTATTCAAATAATATTTTGTTTTAAAATTAAGTTATGATAATTGAAAATTAATGATTATATTTAAAATAATTTAAACTGTTAGTATTAAAATATTTAATTAATTATGTATTTGATTAATAACAAATTACACAAATTAGGTGATTGACGACAAATTCCACAAATTAGATGATTAACAACAAATTCCACAAATTAGATAATTAACAAAAAATTTCACGAGTTAGATGATTGACAGTAAATCTTACAAATTAGGTGATTGATAGAATTAGAATATTTGGTTGACCATCTCTCATTTACATGTTTATATATCTCATCTCTATTCAATAGAAATCAAACAATTATTCTCAATTCTATATGGTATCAGAGCTACCACCTCTTGATATGTTTCTTCCATTCTCCTTTTTTCTTTCTCTCACAATTCTCCAAATTCTTTTTCAACCATAAAAGCTTCCAAAAACATTTTTGCACCTTCCATTACTCATACCACCATTCAAAATACCCAATCATCATTGGCTCAATCAATAAAATGTCCCTAGCTTCCATATAGTGCTTTTCTATGTTAACCGCATGCATATTATGCATCTCTTAAGACCATCGACAGCCCCACATGGCTACTTGATAGTGAGGTGTTGCACTATGTCATTGCCAACTTAAATAATCTTTCACTTCATATTCCTTATGCAAGGTCTGATGATGTTACGATCAAGATGGCTCGGGTCTTCATACTATCCATATCAGTTCTACCACTCTTCCTACCCCTACTCACACATTTTATTTACACAATATCCTTTGTGTGCTTAATATAAAAAAAAAATCTTATTTCTATATATCAATTTTACAATCCTAATCATTTTTTAAAAAAAACAATTTGCCCCATTGTTTTTCATGTGAAGGACTTGAGCCCGAGGGTCAATCCTTTTGACAATAAACACTAAAGATGACATCTATAAGTGGGCAACTTCCTCTCCAAAATTGTCTTCTTCACTTATTGCTTTTTCGAGCATCAAGACCACTTTCTCCGAATGGTACTCTAGATTAGGTCATCCATCATCACTTTTCTTTAACATATTATGTAAACATTTTTTTACCTTATTTTATGTCACAAAACATTCATTGTAATGTGTGTTTAAGTAGTAAAAGTCATAAGCTTCTTTTTTCTATATATATAATTGTTTCATTTCACCCCTTAATCATATTTTTTTTATGTTTGGACCTCACCCCTTTATTTTGTTGATGATTTCAAGTATTATATTATTTTTGTTGATCACTTTACATGTTATGTATAATATTACACCTTAAAGAAGAAATCTCATGTTTGTGATGTTTTTGTTCGTTCCAAGCACTAGTAAAAATTACTTCAAACACTTTATTATCACTCTTTACCCTGATAATGGTGGAGAATATCATGTATTAGATCAATTTCTATCCCTTCATGGAATCTCTTTTCTCATCTCTTCTCCACATACACCTAAACACAATGGTCTCCCTGAACATCGACATCGACATATTGTTGAAATTGGTGTGTCTCTACTCACTCATGCCTCACTTCTGCTCACATATTAAAACTATGCCCTTGCAACTGCTGTGTATCTCATTAATTGCATGCTCACACCTAGACTTTCCCTTTCTTCTCCTTACAAGTCGTTGTTTCGCTCTCCACCAAATTATACAAAACTATCTATCTTTGGTTGTTTATATTATCCATGGCTTCATCCCTATTTATATCACAAACTTGAGTCTTAATCATTTCTTTGTGTGTTTGTTGGGTACTCCCTCATTCAAAATGTTTATCCCTATCTTGATCCTTTAATTTATAAAATCTACACATCTTGTCATGTTATATTTATGAAACTTGTTTTTCCATTCAAATCTATACAAAGTCATCTTAGTCGTCTAAGCTCAGAAACACTCCTAAATTGGTTTCCATCAACATCATTTTTCCTTACTAAGGTTGCACCACTCAACAAACCCTCCACAACCTTGCCCTCGGGCTCGGATCCATCTCACGGCCAATCTCCAGCTGACCATCTCACATCTCCCATACACACACCCTCAGAAACTCCATGTCCCATACTTGAATCCTCACTTCTTCTCAGTTAAATTTTGGTAAATTGAGCCCCACGATCTAATCAATCAAAACATTCTACCGACACCAACAATAACCCAAATAATTCACATTATAATTCCTTACCCTCTTTGTAGAACATCCTCCTCCAAACCCACCTAACAACACTCATACCATGATCACTCGCACTAAAAGTAAAATTCATGAACCCATCCAAAAACTTATTTTTACTGCTACTATCACCTCAAACCATCAACTTGAGCTGCACATATTAACCTAAGTCCTCAAAAACTGTAAATAGTGTCAAGCTATGTCTGAGGAGTATGATGTTCTTGTGCAGAATAGAACATGAAAAATTGTCCCACCTAATTCAACGTAAAATCTTGTCGGTTGTAAATAGATTTTTAAAGTAAAATGTTTACCTAATAATTCAATCGACAGGTATAAAGCCCAAGTAGTTGTTAAAAGATTCGATCAGCATTCTGGTATTAGTTATCATGATACATTCAGCCTGGTTGATTATCATGTTACATCAACGTCCTTGTTCTAAGTATTATAACAAAAAAAATACATTAATAAACTTAGTTAATAACTTTGTTCGTTCATGCGGAGGTATTAAGACTAAACAAACACAACCAAAGACTCTAAGATGTGAGTATTTAGATGTTTTATTGTACAAACAAAACCAAAGTGTTCTATTTTTAAGCACATATGTAGGTTGTTGGTAGATAAGGAAAACAACTGAATGAATAGCTTCCACCTAAAAACTCTGTGGGACACGAAAATCAAGTAAGGGATTACGGGCAATTCAACTATATTGGTGTTTTTATTCAACTACTTTGTTATATTCTAGAGTTTGCAGACAAGATAGTTGATGTAAAATTCTCTTTTCTTGAAAAAAATGGGTAAGTTGTGAATAACAAAATTCTCCCCCCAAATTCATACTGAAAAGTCTTAATGAGCTTGTCGAATTGTGTTTCAATCATATTGATAAAAGCTTTTATTATATTTATAAGATCATATTTAACACACAAGAAAAATACCTAAAGTAAAATGTATGTAATGATCAATAAACACTACAAAATATCTATAATCCAACCTAAGAAAAGATGGTGATGGTCCTCATAAATTAGTATGAACAAGATCAAAAGGTCCATCAACATTAGAAGAACTAGGAGAACAAAAGATAACTTTATAGTTTTACCAAGAGACCAACTTTCATAATTAAACTTCAAAAAATCACTATCAACATTTAAATAAATAGAAAGAACACTCAAGTCAAACATATCTTTAAGTCTACTTACATGAGGGTGTCCAAGGCATCGATGCCAAAGATATAACTTTTTTATTATCAGTATTATTCGAAGAAAAAAAACATAACAATAAAAAGAAGAAGACCCAAGATCTTAGACGATTGAGAAGATTGATTATCCAAGTTCAAGTGAAATAACCATCCTTGTTTATTTTCCTTCACAATCACCTTCCCATTGTGAATGTCTTGTACAAAACAACTAATAAAAGAAAAAATAACTGAACAATTTTGATCAACTAATTGACCAACAAAAATTAAGTTTGCAATTGAATTTGGGATATAAAGAGAATTAGAAAGTGGAAGAGATTTATTTAATGTAAATGTTCCTATGCCATTGATAGTAATTTTTTCTCTATTAGTAGCAATAACGAATTGATTTGGTGGATAAGGCTGAATTTTTGAAAAATTGTATTTATGGTTAGACATATGGTTAAAGACTGCAGAATTAAGTGTTGGGTTTTTTTAACAAATGGGCTTAATGTGGTCTTTACTATGCGTAATAAGCTATTGATTTATGAGCCAGTTTAAAAGTGATAAAATGGTTAAACAGTATTGGGTCTTAATGCATCGAGTTTAAATATGGGCTTGTAATGTGCAAATACTATTTTTGTAATATTCTCATTTTATGATGGACAAAATGGAAATTACAAAATTATGTCGATATAAATAGGCAGTTATGGTCTATGAATCATATGTTCTCCATTTTATTTTTCTGAAATTCCATCACAAGAAAAAACTAGTTTTTGAGGTATCGTGTTGATTCAGAAGATTCTATTGTCGGACGTGAACAATTCTTCCACGATGGATTTAGGTATGCAAAACTTACATTTCTCATTGATTTAATATGAGATTGCATGTGTAGATTTATAAATCTATTGATTCGAAAAGTGTTTTTTTTTAATCTAATAATTGGTAACAGAGCATTTCTCGTATTAGATTTTTTATATTCAAGTTTTTTTTTTTTGTAATTTTTGTGATTTTGGATTTTGAGAAATATATATATGTATATATGTATATATATATTCAGGATTAGAAATATATATATATATAAATGGATTTCAAAAATAAAAAAATAAAGCAAAATATATATATATATATATTTCAAAAAAAATAAAGCATAAAATATACGTATATATATGTGTGTGTTTATGTAACATCATCGGTTCGGGAATGATTAATTTTGAAATAGGAAAATTGATATTTTTTATTACGTTAATGATAATAAAAATATTAATCATAATCAAAACAATACTAATAATAATAATAATAACAAAAAATCTAATATTTAAAAAAAGTGCAAAATAATGAAGAAAAAATTCATTTTGGGCCTCCTTGAAAGAAAATTCAAAAATCAAGGTCAATCTGTAAATAAAATAGGGACTCGCTTGAAAGGAACTTGGAAAAAGTGGGGCCACTTCGCAAATTTAAAGAGATGTGCCACGTAGGACGACCACGTCAACAACATGGTACATCCAGATCCACCGTGTGGCAAGCATGACAGCAGACCTCTCAATGCGGGAAGCCACGTTGGTGATCTACGTACTTGAGGGATCAAATGGCTTAGATACGTTCCCACTCGCACGAATGGCCAGATCTCAATCCCGCTCGGATTCAAATGAATGACCTCAATTGTCCAAGTGATGGATCCAACGGTCGTGCGATTGACGGCTCTGATTCATGGGGCTTATCGATTGAACGGTCTGAAACGCATGAGGGAGGAAAATTTGGGTTGGCCCAAATAGGAAGGATCGAATGACTTTTGTTGATCCACGCAGGCTCGAGTGGATGACCAGATCAGAATAAAAAAGGTATTTAAACATCTCTTCAGTTGGCACCTAAAACCGTAGCCGGCAGTCCTGACCGGAGAAAAAGAAAAAGGGTCGTAGGAGGTTGCCGGAGGGATGACGTGCCACCATGCCGAAAACCTAAAACGCGCTAGTAAGTACGATTTTTCTTCCCGTTCGTCTTAGTTTTTCACCCTATGTCATTTAGACTAACCCTAATACAGAAAAAAACTAAAGAAAGACACAACTCGAGAGAGAGATATAGTGGAGCATGTCTGTGCCACCACATCAGAAGCCAAAAACTGACAAGTAAGGCCAAAATTTCCTTCATTTCTCTGTAAAACACTCTCATCTCTATGATTTAATATGATTTTCACCACATAACCGATCAGTTTGGCTTGGTCGAGAGAAAAGAATGTCGGAGAATGAGAACCAGATGGCAGAGCTTAGTGGCGCCGCTGTGCCGGAGCCCCAACCCAACCCCAATGAGTTCCTCTGCTCTTTTTCACTGGCCTTTACTTATTTCTACACCATTTTGATATGTGTTTCCTAATTTTACCAGAAAATTCAAGAAATCTGATAGGCGGGAGCCATCGTGAACTGTAGTTGAAAAAGACGATGTTTTGGTCTTCGACCCAACGTAAGAATCCCTCTACTTTTTTTCTATTGTAATTAAATAAAAGTTAATGGATAATAAAGATGATTTTAAACTGTTATGTGAATTTTTAATAACTAAATACTGGTTGCCGATGGAGCTGGTTAAATGATTATTTATGTTTTGCCACTAGCCTTACTTTACGATATCTATTCATTATTCTTGCCCCAATTCTTATCTTATTGTGTCATTTATTTTATTTTCATTTTATTCTCGTTTTTATTTGCTTATTTTCTAGTTGTCTATTTTTTTAATGTTGGTTTAATCTATTTTCATCTCGCTATATCCACCTAGGACTAGTGTATTAATTATGCACCTTGAATCATTGTATTTTGTTTTATTTCATTTCGCTCCATGCTATTTTATTTATTTCGTTTCGCTTCATTATCATATCCTGTCTTGTTAATTTCGCCCTTATTTATTTATTTCATTTTTTTTATTCATACTATTACATATGAGAGGTCTTATTCTATCATGACATTTTACTTTGCTTTTGTTTACGTTTTGTTTTTATTTTTACCTCTTAATGGGTTTGAAAATGTAAATTTCATATTCTAGTATTAGTTGAAGCACGGGTCTTATGTGGTTTAAATAAAATAGAAAATATGCATGTGTAAATCGATAAAAAGGGCCTACTAGTATTATGGGAGAGAATGTACGGACTTAGTGCATAGGGTGAACCCTATCGTGGACGTATCCTTAGTTTTGTGGGGCTGAGAAGTCCCAAATTAGACAGGTTTAGGAGCAATCAATTGTGTTCATATCGGACGATGTATTGAGATGGTTTTTAAATCGTGGTTTCCTTTACCATACGGAATATAGGGACGACCGATGAAATGTAATAGAAACATTTTATTTTCATGTGTAGCGGGGATACTTATGGGCCCCCCAACGATACCGATAAGAAAAATAAAATAGTATGCCGAGAATGGATATGGTAAGTAACATAATTTCGGACAAATAGTAAAGAACCCAACATTACATGTTATTAGAATGTATACTTATTATGTCTAAATTGCCATCTTGACTTTATTTTAGTGTGTTATGTTTGAAGGATTACTAGTTGGGGAAGGAAATAGTAACGTTTTCAATAAAATAAATTAGGGGCGCATTAGCATCCAGATTTCATTAAAAGCATGCTTCATCGGTTGTTTTATATTTTCTATAATTCTTTTATTTCCGTGTCAGTGGTAAAATGTTTATATTCTTATTGAGATAGTGTGGCTCACCCTCTTTTTGTTAACCATTTTAGATCAAGACGACCAAGACCTGGACTCCGAACAATGAGAGACTAGCTACGACATTATCTCTTTCTACTCTGCCTAATTTGAATTGAGGTTAATAATTCCTTTGTAGTGTTTTTATCATTTTAAGTTATGAACATGCATTTAATCCCTATTTGGGTATTCTAAGTAAACGTACAACGAATGTAACCTTTAAATCTAAATTCTCCTACGCTACGATAATTTCTGTTTTACTATATTATTATAATAGGGCTAAACCCTTAAAATCTTCGATATATGTTTAGGCTTCTACAGCTGAGGATGTATATATATATATATATATATAGCAAAAAAACAATTAAAAGCATCGACAGACCGCTGCTATATGAAGAAGAAAGCCTGGCAGTCACGCAACCGTTTTGGCTGTCGAATCTTGCACGTAACGGCTAGTTTTTTTAGCCGTTACATAGTAACCAAAATGCCTTCTGGTGTGAGGAAGAAGGAGAAAAAATTGGGCTTATTGGGTTTTCTTTTAAGTTTTTAAATTAAATTATATGGGCTTAGTCCACAAAAAGGAAATAAAAAAAAGAAAAGAAGGAAACGAAAGAAAAGGAGAGGCCCATTCGGTTGGGCCAAAACTTAGACAAGTTTGGGCTGGGCTAACCTGGCACGAACCCAACCCAGTATAGGATCCGATCAGATGTTAACCCAACTCGATCAACGGTTGACCAGTCAACAGTAAACCTTTTGACCAAAAAAAAATTTAAGGTATTTTTAGTCATTTTATGGTTGATTTTCTTCTTAATTCAGTTTAAATTTAGTTTTAATTTTGAATTTTAATATTGGTTTGTGCATATACATATTGAAATAAATTGATTTATATAATATGTCACCAAAGTGACATCTCTTATGGATAATTTATTTATTTTATAATGTAAACAGTTGTATGAATGTAATTTATGTGAATGTTAATCGGCCCAAATGAAAGTTAATCTTTAACATTATTACATTTTATTTTTGTGATAATGAATACGTGATAGTTATTCAATATAATAAGTGAACTTTAAATCGGCTCAAACGAGGTTTGTTATTTGATGTGTTCTTACTGTCTGTATTTAATTACTGTTACAAGTACCACTTACAAGTTAATATTATGTACAAAGATATAGTGTTAATGGAGAGATCGGTATCTTGATATGGGGATATACCTTTATTTGAAATTCATTATTAAAGTTTATGGTTTAATGTTTTTATTTTAGTATTAATTAATTTATTTTTGTATGTTCTCTATTAAGCTTATTTTTCTATTAGAAGTATCACCGCGAATGTTAATTCCATCCCAATATTGAACGACACAAACTTTAAGCAATGAAAGAATAGTGTTTGACTTATGCTTGGAGTTATGGATCTAGATTGGGGTTTACATGTTGGTTAACCTGATCAAATTACTCCTGACAGGCCATTCTAGAGGTTTTTTGGGGCACTATGTTCGATGAGATCATAACAATTAGAGATTTTCTTCATTCTCTAAAACAACGTTTTGCTAGAAGTGACCGAGGTATGTACACTTTTGTCGATTCTTGTTTTAATGAGGTATAAAAGAAATAAAAATATTAGAGAGCACATAATGAAGATGACATGTGCATGCAAAGCTTAAGACACTTAGAGTAGGATTGTCAGAAGAAGTACTTGTGTACTTTGTTTTAATTTCTCTTCCACCATAGTTCAATCATTTTAAAGTGACATATAATTGTCAGAAGGAATCCTATAATCTGAATGAGCTCATTTCACATTGTGTTCGAGAGGAGGAAAGACTTAAATTTGAGAGGAAAAGAATGCTCATTTCACAGTGATCTCAAAGGATAAGAAGAATAAGATAAATAAATAAATAAATATGTTGCAGTTCTGGTATAACAGAAGAAGGAACAAAAGGTTTAGACCGAAAATGTTTGTTTCTTCTGTAAAGTTCTAGGACACCAGAAGAAAGAATGTGCTAACTAATCATGTGTGACGTGTAAAGAAAGGTATGTTTTTTAACTTTGTTTTTTCTAAGGTTAATTTAACTTCTGTACCTACAAACACCTGGTGAATATATTCTGATATCACAACTCACATCAGTGTGTCTATGCAGGGTTACCTCCATCGTCGTAAGACAAGTGATGGTACTAAATTCATTTATGTGGGCGATGGTAAAATAGTCAACGTGGAAGCAATTGACAAATTTAAATTATTGTTAAGGACTGGATTTTTATTTGGATTTAGAAAAAAGTTTTATTGTACCGTCATTTAAATGGAATGTAATTTTTGTTTTTGTATTTGACAAATTTGGTTATTCATATTCATTTAAAATGGAAAATTTAGTCTTTTTCTTAATTCAAATATGGTTGGTTATGATTCTTTATCAGTGGGTGATAATCTTTATTTGTTTGATACAACTGCTTCTTATAATAAATTCTTACATGTTGGTACAAGAGGTGTAAAGAGAAAATTAACCAAGGAGAATTCCGCTTCATTATAGTACAAAAGATTGTCACATCTCCCAAAGGATAATTGAGAGATTTATGTCAGATGGAATTCTAGATTCCCTTAATTTTACAGATTCTGACAAATATGTCTATTATATTAAGGAAAAATAGACAAATATTAAGAGACTCGGTACTAATAAGGCTATGGACGTATTAAAACCTAATAATATAGATATTTGTGGTTCGTTCCCTACGGCTTCCTAGAATGGTCAATAATATTTCATAATATTCAAAGATGATTATTCCAGATATGGCTACTTATATTTCATTCATGAGAACTCGTAGTCCCTAGATGTGTTCAAAAATTTCAAAGCAGAAGTTGAAAACCAACTCAACAAAAGGATTAAGGTTGTTAGATTTGACCATGATGATGAATACTATGGTAGATTTGACAAATTAGGTGATCAACATCTAGGGTCATTTGCTTGATTCTTAGAGAAATGCGGTATCGTCCTATAGTACACCATGTCAGGTTCTCTTAACATGAATGGTGTTGTTGAAAGGAGAAACATAATGCTTAAGAATATGGTGATAAGTATGATTAGTTATTATACCTTACTTGAATCAATCTGGGGAGAAACATATTTATTCAACAGAGTTTTAACTAAAGCAACTACAAAGACCCTTTATGAGTCTTGGATGGGAAAAAAGCCTAGTTTGAGACATTTGTATATTTAGAGATGTCCAGTTGAGACCATACCTTATAGACCACAGAAAAAGAAATTAAAATCCAGAACTGTTAGTTGCTATTTTGTTGGTTATTCTGAGAGATCTAGGGGTTATAAGTTTTATGATCCCTTTGTTAAGATAATTTTTGAGACGAGAAATGTCTAGTTCTTTGAGGATGTTGATTTTACGAGAGGAGAAAGAATTAGAGACCTTGTCTTCAAAGAGAAATGAGTCGATATCCCTATTCTCTCAGTTACTCTTGATAATGATCAAGATCAGGTTATTATACCTAGCATTATTCTAAAAATAAATCCAGATAAGACATTGTCATAGTATCTCCCGTTTTTGTTCAGGAAACTATTCCTAAATTACAAACTTCACACCTTCAAGAACTTATGTCATTCAGGAGATCCACTAGAGAGAAGAGAAGTGCAATTCTATATGATTATATTATATATCTCCAAGAACATAAGTTTGACATTGGTACGGTGGAAGATGATCCTATCAGTCTCTATCAAGCCATAAAAAGTCCTAACTCTCAAAAGTGGATTAATGTTATGAATGAAGAGATAAAGTCCATGAAGGATAATGACGTTTGGGATATTGTCTCATTGCCTAAGGATGCGAAATCCATCGGTTGTAAATAGATATCTAAAACTAAGAGGAAGTAATGTGGAGAGGTATAAGATTCATCTTGTCGCTAAGAGCTTTACATAGAAAGAAGATATTAATTATAAAGAGACTTTCTTTTTGGTTTCCTCGAAAGAATCTTTTAGGACTATATTGGCTTTAATGGCACATTTTGATCTTGAATTACATTAGATGGATGTTAAGACAACATTTTTCAATAGTGACATTGATGAGACAATTTATATGGTGTAGCTAGAAAATTTTAGATCTGGAGATGTAAAGCAAATGGTTTGCAAACTAAAAAAATTCATCTATAGACTTAAGCAGTTTTTTCGTCAATGGTATCACAAATTTTATCAAGTCATCATCTCGTTTGGTTTTGAGATAATTTAGTGGAAGATTATATATACCACAAGTTTAGTGAAAGTAAATATATTTTTTCTAATTTTATTTGTCAATGACATACTGCTTGTCAGCAATAATATAGGTTTATTGCACAAAACCAATAGCTTTTTGACAAAAAAATTTGAGATGAAAGATATTAGGGACGCTTCTTTTGTATTAGGGATCCAGATATACCGAGATCGCTCTCAGGGTATTCTTAGATTATCACAAAAGAGGTATATCGAAAAGGTTCTTAAAAAGTTTGACATGTAGGATTGTAAACCAAGTGACTCCCCTATGTCTAAAAGAGACAAGATTACTCTAAGTCAATACCCCAAGAATGACCTAAAGACTACGAAGATACAAAAGATTCATCATACTTTAGCTGTAGGGAGTCTTATGTATACACAGATTTGTACGTGTCCGGATATTACATACATTGTTGGGATGTTTGGTATATATTTAAGCAAGCCAGGTATAAGTCATTGGAAAGCATCTAAATGTGTCATGCGGTATCTACAGAGAATAAAAGGTTATATGCTCAAATACAGAGGTCAGATCCGTTGGAGATAATTGGTTATTCTGATTCTGATTTTGTCGGATGGTAAGAAAGTAGAAAATCTACATCATGCTATATTTACTTGCTTGCTAGGGGAATGTTTTCCTAGAAGAGTGCTAAGTAAATATTTGTAGCCTTTTCTACTATGCAGCAGAGTTTGTAGCTTGTTGTGAGACATCTAATCATGGAATATGGCTGCGAAACTTTGTCACTGGGCTACGTTTTATTGATGGCATAGAAAGACTATTAAAGTTATTTTGTGACAATAAGTCAACAGTTATATATTCCAATAACAACAGGAGCTCGTCGAAGTTAAAACATATAGATATCAAGTTCTTTATTGTTAAAGAAAGAGTTCAGAGTAAATATAGATCGATAGAGCACATTAAAATAAACTTTATGATTACGGGTCCACTCACTAAGAGATTACCACTTAAGTTCTTTCATGAGCACACTGCTCATATAGGTATTGTATCCTTAAATGATGTATGGGTTCAGTGGGAGTTTTGTACCATAATTGCATTTATTTTATAAGACATGTCATAAACTTTATACTTTGGTTTTGGCTTTGGTTTATATGTGTATGGTTTTATTTTAGTTTTTTGTCTTTTATTTTTGTTTTTATATATTATCTCTGAGTTTTCTTACAGTTGATCTCACTAAGGTTAAGTCAAGATTAGTAGGAAATAGGCATGCTTAGATCACATAGCATGTAATTTCCATGATACACATCTATACTTGATCCATGTCGTTCAGTTATATTCATATATGTGACCATTGATGGGTTTAGCTACGTTAGCTGTAGCGAAGGCTACTTTGATCATATATCATTATGATCAATGGATGAAATTATTTGGTGATGCATTCAAGTATTGATAGCACAGTTTTGAGTACTCATACGGTTATTTAACGTATAATTAAGGTGTCACATAAAGTTCAAGTGGGAGATTGTTGAGTTTTTTCAACAAATGGGTTTAATGTGGGCTTTAATATGCATAACAAGCTATTGATTTATGGACCCGTTTAAAAGTGATCAAGTATCGCTAAACAGTATTGAACCTTAATGCATCGAGCTTAAGTATAGGCTATAATGTAACACTTGGTCCAAAAATTTAGGCCCGAGATATTTTAATAAATAATAAAGAAATAAATTAAAAAAATTTAATTTTAATTTTTTGATTGAATTTTTGAAGAAAATTGTGTTTTGGATGAAGTTGAAAATATTTTCCAAAATTAGAGCTAACGTAGAAATAAGCGAGGACTTATTTAAAAAAAAATCTGAAAAACTGGGGTAAAAGTACAAATAATGAAAATTTGGCCACGTGGACCGCCACGTCAACAACGAGGCCGATCGCCTTGCGCCGCGTGACCGACACATGGGCATGCATCCACCTGAGAAGCCACGCGAGAGATCAGTATGCCAGTAGATCCAACGGCCCAGATCTCCTCCTATGCGTATAGACAACCCAGAATCGTTTTCTATTCAGGTGCGATTGAACGGCTAGATTTGATAAGATCGTGCGACCCAGATTTATTTTCCAAATAAGAAACATCCAACGGCGGTGAGTGGGCCACGTGTCCGTACAAGAATAACCCAGATCGACATGGGGGGTATTTAAGCATCGTATCCTAGGGAAACCTAACCCTAGCCGCGCCTGCCCTCGCCGGAGAAGAAGAAGAAGGGCAGCCAGAAAGAGACCGACCGTCGCTGCCGCTGCACCAAAGCCACCACTGATGCTGGAGAGGTAAATGTTTTCCTTTTTTTCGTTCAAAATTTGATTTTCAGTCTTCCCACACCCATATTGGAGCCAAAAGGCCAAAGAGAAGCTGGAAACTAAGAGTGGAGCTTGGCCGAGCCACCGCGGCCGCGACCCAAAAATCGCTATGGTGAGCTTTTTTTTTTTCTTCCCGTTCCCTTCAATTTTTCTATCGTTGTACTCCTAATCCTTTTTTAGTGCAGGTCGACCGAAGAATCCCCAACTGCGAGAGAGGAACGGCGGAGCCACCGCACCAGAAGGCTCCTCCGCCAGTAATGCCTTAGGTCTTCACTTTTTCTACTAATAGAGGCTGCCTAACCCCAGTGTTTGAAGGCTTTCGTGTAAAATCGATCAAAATCAACCAAAACCAACTAAAAATGGCTAAGTCGAGAGGAGACACCGTTGTTGGCGGCGATGTGCCGAAACCCTAAACCGGCCAGAAAAAATTAAAATGCTTATTTTTGACCTTTTTGGGGTATTTTAGAATACGTGACACGTATTTTTTATTTCTGCAAAAAAGCTTAGGGAATCCGAAAATTGCCAAGAAGCTTAATAAAAGAGGCGGTGTTTCGAACATCAATCTAGAGTGAGAAGATCTCACCCTTTTCTCCCGTTAGGATAAATTAAAGCTTAATAATTAATAGCGATATGTTTTGTAAAAATTAAAAATTCCTAAATTAATTACAGATCACCAGTGAAGCCGAAACCGGTCATGTATAATTGTCCTACCTGTGTTGTCTATTTATTCCTATACTACCTAAATTGCTATTGTTTATTGATTTTAACCGTTTCCTCGTTTATTGATTGTTTGGCTGTTATTCTCACCTATTGATTGATTTGAAGTAAATGTCATAGTCATGTTTTCTTGATTGTTTGTATTGTCTATTTACATGTCATATTGTTGATCTGTAAATATGAAATGGTTGTGTGTAATTGGTGGCTGATTAATGATGTGGATATGTATAAAAGGGTTATTGGGTACTCTAGGGCGTATACGGACCTAATACATAGAAAAAACCCTACCGTTGATATTATCTTAGTCAAACAGAACTTAGAAATCTCATACCGGAAGGGGTTAACGGACGGGATATTGAGGTGGTGGTATGTTTGGCGTCCATTACCGGATGGGGTGTGAGGACGGCCGATTAATTTATAAATTATATATTAGGTCTACGCATAGGGGGAACCCCTATGACCTCCCAAAGGTACTAGTAAGTTGGTGAAAAGGTAAGTTTACTGTTATTGTTCCTTTAAAAGTGTGATAAATTGTTATCTTGATTATTGCCTTCATGAGCCAATTTTGGAAACTTAAAAATGGTAGGTATGAAACTTACTTTTTTGTATTAAATGAATTTATTTAAGAAAGAAAATGACTCTATTGATTGGTTCATAATTTTTACCAACTTTTGATTTTCCATATCAGTGTTAAGTGTTAACATTCTTAGTGGAGTAGTGTAGCTCATCTTATTTATTTTAACCATTTCAGATCAGAAAGATCAAGATCTTAATCTTGAACAGTAAGAAGGTTGCAACTAAAAATTACCTCCCACATTCCACCAGAATTGCCCAGCGGAGGTTAACCCTATAGGATTTTAGTTATGTTTTATTTTTATTTTCGTTATTCTAACTTCGCTAAAGGGACATTCCCCTAGCCTTATTAGACATCTTGATTTACTGTACATGGAATGTAAACCCTAAACTCTTAATTGCTTCCGCTATTTTTCACTGATTCAATATGTTCATTTTCATTAAGTTTTGGGCATTTACACTTGGCATTAGAGTCGCGTTCCTCGAAACCATTCATTGTATAAAGGTTAGAATCATTCAATACAACCTGATGCTCAACCCTTACTTGTGAAATGCAGGTGCAAAGACATGAGAAAAAGAAGACCCCCACTGAACAGAGCAGCTCAGGATGGGTCGCTTCGAGAGCATGTTAATCGACTTTTTAAAATACTGGAGAGACTCATCTTTACCCAACAGGCCAGGTAAGAGAGGAGGGACCTACCTGACCCTTCACTCCTGCCATAGTATGAGCCACCCCTGCAACGGAAAGATCTAGCGCCCCCTTAGTACAACCCTACTCCTCCACTGTATCATCTGGCACTGCGACAGTACAATCTGGTGCCCCCACCATACAATCAGGTGCCGCCACAGGTTCACCCGATCCCTTCCCAGCATAATCCAATTCATCTTCAACAGGACCCAGTTCAACTCTTGATGGACCCAAGATATATTAAGAGGTACAAGAGACTCAACCCATCTACCTTTGCGGGCATCCACTTTCAAAGAAGCTGAATACTAGCTAGCAGAGACAGAGAAGGCCTTCGCAACTCTTGGGGTAATTCCTGAATAGAAGGTCATACTTGCTACTTACATGCTCGTAGGTGAGGCAGGTCGTTGGTGGCAACTGATGCAGGCCACCCTACCCATTTCGACCACCTAAGAACAGTTTCTGGCAGCTTTTAATGCAGAGTATCTCCTAAAACACCTTCAGCAATTGAAGGAGATAAAGTTTGTATACCTAGTCCAAGATGATATGACAATGTCTGAGTATGACTAAAAATTCCTAGAGTTGGGCCGATGCTCTCTTGAGAGCATGATGGACGAAGGCAGAAAGATAAGGAAGTCTGAGTGAGGCCTCCGTCCTGAGATCAGACAGCAACTGTATGTATTCGAGCTCAGCACCTACTTAGAATTTCTGGCCAGGGCACAACTAATAGAAAGGGACCTTCACATCTTTCCTCCAGTGGTGGAAAATTCCAAGGCCCTAGTTTCATATTGCAGCCCAGCACCCACTACACCGATTCAGTAGAACAAGAGACCTAGGCCTGCGACTCAAGCTCCTCATCAGGCCTCGGTAACAGGACGTAACAGGACTTACTAACATTATGGCAAGGATCATGGGAACCGACCTTGCTATCTTCTCAATAATACATGTTACATATATAGAAGTGTCCAGCACTACGTGATAGAGTGTTCGCAGAAAAAGAATCAGGTTAGACTTCCAATCCAGGAAAAGGCTTATACCCTCACCCAGCAAGATGCTAAAGCTAACTCAAAAGTGATACAGGATTCATACACTATCTATAATCACCTTGCACATGTTTTAATTGATATTGGTGCTTCATATTCTTTCGTTTCACATGCTTTTACAAAAAAAATTAATGTGTTACCTGAAAGTCTTAATTCTGTGCTGTTTGTGTCCACACTTGGGAATGAGACACTATTAGGGAATGTCATATACAAAGGTTGTATCGTAGAAATAACAGGTAGAAAATTAAGTGTAGACCTGATAATACTAGACATGAGAGATTTTCATGTAATTCTAGGAATGAACTGGTTAGCGGCATATCATGACATCGTAAATTATTTTCATAAGAAGCTTGTATTCAACCTTCCTAATGAAGAGCCTTTTTACAAATTAATAAAAGTTTTAGATATTATTCCCTGATAGTAACTGCATTGTTTATCTGATGCTTTAACCCAATTTTTCATTTTTAAGTTAAGCAAGCTTAAGAAAAAAAAATTACATTCAAGAGATTTATGTGGTCCGAGATTTTCTAGACGTATTTCCTAATGAAATACCAGGACTACAGATTGACAAAGAAGTTGAATTCACCATATATCTTCAGACTGGCACCCAGCCCATTTCAGTTGCCCCTTATCGAATGAGTCATGTTGGGCTGAAAGAGCTGAAGAAACAGATCAAAGAATTGTAAGATATTGGGTTCATCCGACACAGTATATCTTCTTGGGGTACTGTAGTCACATTTGTAAGGAAAGGTGATGGGTCTTTAACATTGTTTATTGACTATAAGGGATTGAATATGGTCACAATTAAGAACAAATACCCCCCTCTCCATGATCGATGATCTTTTTGATAAGTTACAGGGTGCTTAGGTTTTCTCCAAGATTGATTTGCATTCAGGTTACAATCAGGTAGAAATAAAAACAGAGGACATCTCCAAGACAACTTTCAGAACCTGGTATGGGCACTGTGAGTTCCTGGTCATGCCATTCGGGTTAACCAATGCACCTATCATTTTTACGGACTTGATGAACAGGTCCTTCAGATAGTTTTTGGATCGGTTCGTTGTAGTATTTATTAACGATATCCTGGTCTATTCAAATAGGAGAGAGAAACACGTTCAGGACCTGACTCAGGTTTTACAAGTTTTCAGAAAAAAGAAACTATAAGCAAAACTGAGCAAGTGTGAGTTTTGACTTAAACAGACTACCTTCGTAGGGCACATAATATCAAAGAATGGGGTGTTAGTGAATCTCGAGAAGGTTGAGGTAGTAATGGGTTGGGAGAAATTGACTTCGGTTAAGGAAGTTCGGAGCTTTTTAAATATGACAGATTATTACCGCAAGTTCGTGGAAGAGTTTTCAAGCCTAGCCGCCCCCCTGACCCGACTTACGAAGAAGAACATTAAGTTTGAGTGGAGATAAATATGAAATGAGCTTTACAGAGCTCAAGAACCGATTAACTACCGCGCCAGTTTTAGCTTTGCCAAGTGGAACAGGTGGATATACAGTATACAGTGATGCTTCCTACCTAGGATTGGGTTGTATTCTAATACAGCACAGAAAGGTCACAGCCTATGGGTTTAGGCAGCTGAAAGCTCATGAAAAAAATTATTTCACCTATGACTTAGAACTTGTCGCCATTATCCACGCCTTGAACACTTGGTGCCACTACTTGTATGAGGAGACTTTTTATATTTATATAGACTATAAGAGCTTAAAGCATATATTCATCAAGAAGGATCTCAATATATGTCAGAGGCATTAGATAGAGCTCCTCAAGGACTACGATTGTAAGATCTTGTATCACCTAATAAGGGTAATGTAGTAGCTGACGCTCTCAGCAGGAAAAGTGTAGGTATGTTAGCTCACGTAATAATTTCTGAATGCAGGGTAATAAAGGCTGCGCAATAGATACAGCTTCAGGATTTAAAAAGGGCCGCATGTCTTGCCTATCTAATTGTTTAACACGAATTGAATTAGAGAATAAAGAAAGCCCAACTGACTGATCCCACTCTAGCAGCTCTAAAAAAGGATACAAAATAGAGTGTAAATCTAGAATTCTGAATCTCTGTCGATGGGTTGCTCAGGTTCTAGGACATGGTATGTGTTCCAAATAACAGTGAACTAAAACGGGATATCATGATAGAGACTCACAGTTCAAAGTTCACCATGCATCCCGAAAGTATTAAGATGTATCAGAGCATGCGATCCTGATTCTGGTGGAGCGGGATGAAAAAAGAGATTGCTGATTTTATCTATAAGTGCCTTATATGTCAACAGGCTAAGGCAGAACATCAATGCCCAAGCAGGCTACTTTAGCCATTATCAATTCTGAAATGAAAATGGAAACATATCACTATGGATTTTGTAATAGGGTTGTCTAAAGCACGCTCGAGGCATGATGCAATCTGGGTAATTATTGACCTACTCATCAAGTTCTCGCACTTCTTGGCTATCAGAATGATCGAACCCTTAGATAAGATAGCAAGAATCTATATTTGGGAGATAGTCAGACTATATGGAGTTTCGGTGATAGTGGTATCAAATAGAGACCCCAGGTTCACCTCTCAATTTTAATCAAGTTTTCAGCAAGCAATGAGAACGAAACTATTCCTTAGCATAGCCTTTCACCCTTAAACAGATGGAAAATCAGAACGAACCATTCGTACACTAGAGGATATGCTCAAGGCTTGTATTCTAGACTTCAGAGGATATTGGGACAATCATCCACCTATGATAGAGTTCGCCTATAATAACAGTTATCAAGCAAGTATTGGCATGACTCCATATGAGGTATTGTATGACCGACTCTGTAGATTGACGATCTATTGGGAAGAGGTGGGGGATAAAAAATTGATTGGCCCAGACCTTATAGATGAGACCACAACGAACGTAGTTAAAATTAGAAAGAACATTCAGACAGCCTAGAGTAGGTAGAAGAGTTATGCAGACACCTGAATGAGAGATTTAAAATTTAAGAAGGACAATCGAGTGTTTTTGAAGGTTACCCCCTTTAAGGATATCAACAGGTTTGGAAAAAGGAGAAAGTTAAACCCCTGGTTCATCAGATTGTTTTAGATCTTGAACAGGGTTGGTACATCCGCCTATAAACTAACACTATCTCAAGAGCTATTCGGAGTCCATAATGTATTCCATGTGTCTATGCTGCGCAAGTACAACCCGGACCCCTCACATGTTTTGTCTTATGAGCTACTTCCATCCAAGAGAATCTATACTACAAGGAGATACCGGTAGATATTTTGGACCGAAAGAGTATAGTGGTTCGCAACAGAAAAATTTCCTTCGTCAAGGTCTTATGGCAGAATCACTCGAAGAATGAACCCACTTGGGAGCTAGAATTAGATTTCAGGGTTTAGTACCCTCAACTGTTTGGCTAATAAGAGAGTAGTAAATTTGAGGGACTAAAGTTTCCTTAAGGGAGGAGAGTTGTAACACCCGATCCCAAAATTTAGGCCCAATATATTTTGATAATAATAAAGAAATAAATTTTAAAAAATGAATTTAATTTTTTTGTTGAATTTTTGAAGAAAATTATGTTTTGGATGCATTTAAAAATATTTTCACAGACTAAAATAGAAATAAGGGAGGACTTATTTGAAAAGAAATCTAAAAAATTAGGATAAAAGTACAAATAATGAAACTTTGGCCACGTGGATCGCCATGTCAGCAGCACGACCGGTCACTGTGTGCCACATGGGCGACACATGGGCACTCGTCCACACAGGCAATCTGCGTGCTAGCAGATCCAACGACCCAGATCTCCTCCCACGCGCACGGATGGCCCAGATTCGTTCCCTTTTTAGGCACGATCTAAAGACTAGATTTGATTAAATCGTGCGGCCCAAATTTATTCTCCAAATAAGAGAAATCCAACGACGATGAGTGGGTCACGTGTCCCTGCACGGACAGCCCAAATCGATACAGATGGGGGGAGAGGTATTTAAGCGTTGCATCCCAGGGAACCCTAACCCTAGCCGTACCTGCCCTCGCTGGAGAAGAAGAAAAAAGGCAGCAGGAAAGAGGCCGATAATCGCCGCCACCGCACCGGAGCCACTGCCAACATCGTGGAGGTAAATTTTTTCCCCTTTTTGTTCAAAATTTGATTTTCAACCTCCGCACACCTATATCAGAGCCAAAAGGCCAAAAGGGAAGCTAAAAATTGAGAGCAGAGCCTGGTTGACCTGCCGCGGTCGCAACCCAAAAACGACTCCAGTGAGCCGTTTATCACTTCTTGTTCCCTTTGATTTTTCTACCGTTGTGCTCCTAATCTTTTTCTAGTGTAGGTCGACTAAAGGGAACCCCAGCTACAAGAGAGGAACGACGGAGCCGCCGTACCAGAAAGCTCCTCCGCTGGTAATATGTTGGGTTTTTCCTTTTCCGACCAACAGAGACTGTATAACCCCATTTTTTGTAGTTTTTGTGCAAAACTGGCCAAAACTGACCGAAAATGGCTAGACCGAGAGGAGATGCTATCGTGGGCGGTGGAGCCAGCACCGGAGCACGGCAACGCCACCGTGCCGGAACTCTAAACTGGCCAGAAAAATTTAAAATGCTTATTTTTGGCCTTTTTAGGGTATTCTAGAATATGTGATGCATATTTTTTATTTCTGCAAAAAAAAAAAACCTTGAAAATCCAAGAACCGCCAGGAAGGGCAGTGAAAGAGGCGATGTTTCAAACACCGATCCGGGATAAGAATCCCTTAATGTTTTCTCCCGTTGCGGTAAATTAAAATTTAATAATTAATAACGATATATTTTGTAAAAATTAGAAATTCGTAAATTAATTACAGGTCACCAATGGAGCCAGAACCGGTCAGTGTATAATTTTCCTATTTATATTGTCTATTTTTTCCTATACTACCTAAATTGCTATTGTTTATTGATTTTAATTTCGTTTATTGATTGTTTGGTTGTTATTCTCACCTGTTGACTGATTTTGAGTAAATACCTTAATTACGTTTTATTGATTGTTTGTATTGTCTATTTACATATCGTACTATTGATATGTAAATATGAAATGGTTGTGTGTAATTGGTTGTTGGTTAATAATATGGATATGTATAAAAGGCTTATTGGGTATCCTGGGGAAGGATATACGAACCCAGTGCATAGAAAAAATCCTACTGTAAACATTATCTCAGTCGAATAGGGCTGAGAAGTCCCATACTAAAAGGGATTGGGAGGTATAGTTCACCCTCATGCCGAATGGAGTATTGAGGCGGTGGTATGTTTGGCACCGATGACCGGACGGGGTATGGGGCGACCAGTTAATTAATAAATTGGATGTTGGATCCACGCATAAGGGGTACCCGTATGGCCCCCCAAAGGTACTGGTAAGTGGGTAAAAAGGCAAGTTTACTGTTATTGTTCCTTTAAAAGTGTGATAAATTGTTATCCTGATTATTGCCTTCATGAGCCGGTTTTAAAAACTTAAAAAAGGTAAGTATGAAACTTACATTTTTGTATTAAATGAATTTATTTAAGAAAGAAAATGGTTTCATTGGTTGTTTCATGATTTTTACCAACATTTAGTTTTTTGTATTGGTCTTAAGTGTTGACATTCTTACTGAAATAGTGTAGCTCATCTCCCTTATTTAACCATTTCAGATCAGGAAGACCAAGATCCAGATCCTGAACAGTAAGAAGGTTGCGACTAAAAGTTGCCTCCTATATTCCACCAGAATTGCCTAGCGGAGCTTAACCCTATAAGATTTTAGTTATGTTTTTGCTTATTTATGTTATTTTAACTTCACTAAAGGGACATTTTCGTAACCCTATTGGGTATCCTAATTTACTGTGTAAGGAATGTAAATCCTAAACTATTAATCACTTCCGCTATTATTTCATTGAATCAATATATTTATTTCTATTAAGTTTTGGGCCTCTACATGTAATGTGCAGATATCATTTTTGTAATATTCTCGTTTTATAATAGACAAAATAGAAATTACAAAATCCTATCGATATAAATAGGTGGTTATGGTCCCCAAATCATATGTTCACCATTTTATTTTGCTAAAATCCCGTCACCAGAAAAAACTAGCTTTTGAGGCATCGTATTGATTCAGAAGATTCTACCGTCAGACACAAACAATTCTTCTGCGATGGATCCAGATACGCTTCCGCTTATATTTCTCATTGATTCATAATGACATTGCATGTTTATATTTACAGATCTATTGATTTTAAAAAAATATATTTTTTTTAATCTAACATTAAGGAACCAATGAGATAAATGACTGATTTTTCCTAGTAAATAAGTAGCATAAAGGCAAAGGAAAAAGCATCTAATAGAGTTGTTTGTAAGGTAGTTTGAATCATATGTTATATAGTTTCTTGAGTGATGTTCAAATTGCTACTAGAGGAACCACCAATCTTATCATGTTCTTCACCCAAACCATTAGGGAAAAATGCAGATTGATTTTGTTTGTTTTTTTGCAAGAGTCGATGATCAAGAATCATGTCCCTTTTTTTTATAATAGTTACATTTATTCCTCTTCTTGCAATGGGATTATATGCGCCCAATGCTGTTATAAAATCAAATTTGAACTTTACTATAATCTCCACCTGATTGCTTCATTTGAGGCCTATCACGAGAAATTAAAAAGAAGTATAAAGAGAATTAGTTTTAGTATCCAAAACAGGTTGAGTGCATAGTCTGATTTTCTCACGAAGAAGATCACCTAAAACTGAATCAATATCTGTTATTCATTGAACTATTATATTCGCTCTAGCATTCTCACACTTAGCCTTGAGTTTCATGAGAAATTGTAGTACTCTACTCTTATCTCTTTCTTTTTTTAGCTTTTAAAAGGTTGACTTTTCAACAAAGTTCAAAACATCATATCTAACTCAGTCCATAATCCTAACACTTCAGCATAAAAAGTTCTTATATCCCGATCATCTTGATTGAGTTTAGCAATAGCACATTCAATTTCAAATTATCTAGTTTGGTTTGTTTAGGAATACACTTTCTAGGTAGTCATATATTGAATTAGCAGTACAAAAGGATCTCAAACTCAAAGTAATATCTTTTTCAAAAGAATTCAAAATCCAAGTAATAATTTTAGCATTATTTACTTTCCAATTTGTCTTTTCTTTATTGTCAACAAGTTTTGTCAATGATCCATCTAAAATTCCAGATAATTCTTTCCCTTCTATGAACATTTGAAAATAAAACTCTCAATGATGATAGTTTTTTTCCATTAAACTTAATAAAGATAATATCATATTTTTTAAAAATTCATGAGGTGGCAAAAAACAAAGGATAGATTGCACCTAAAAAATGGTTAAAGTCGAAGACAAACATTGAAGAACACTGTATGATTGCCTGTAATAGCCGAGAAACCAAACAAAAAAATATTTCTGACAAAATAAAGAAATTTCATAGTATCATAGCTCTTATACATAATAGTAAAAGACATAAATTAATGGTACAACAAAAGTGATCTACCTTTATTGATACAATCTCTTTATATATACAAAGAATGAAACTATACAAAGAGACTAACTAGTAAATAAGACTAACTAAAAAATATACAAATTAAGTACATGATTACAAGAGCTTATTAAGTAATATAATCTGCCAAAATTATAGAATTAACATCACCACAATTATAGCTAATTATGTTGACATTTACAAGGTCATATCTCTAAAGATATTTTCATAATACAACCACCAGGTTTTCTTGATCACGATGATCCTACACATGTCTGTAACAAGGCTATATATGGCCTTAAACAAGCACCACATGCTTGGTACAATGAGCTAAGATAATTTTTTATAGCTTTGAGGTTTACAAACTCTCATGCAGACACATCACTCTTTATCCTCAACACCAATCATGCTCTACTCTATTTTCTTGTGTATGTTGACGACATAATCATTACTGGAAGCAATACCATTGTAGTTCAACAATTTATTGATCTTTTTGGCAAAAGATTTTCCATCAAACTTGTATTTAGTGACACTTAATTATCATCATAATTTTCTAACACGATATACATAATAACCAGTTACAAATAGATTTTTTTTAAAAATACTAAATTTACATAGAATATTTTCAATATGAAGGGAAAAATCATGAAATCGAAATTTAGATTATAAATCTATTATATCAAATTAATGAGTACTAAAGGTTGTCTTTAGTAAAAGTTAGAGTCAAGTTCAACAAATTACACCAACTAAACTATATTCTTTCAACAACCACATAAGTACTCAATTGTCCAATAGAAAAGAGTTTTGAATAATTTGATGATGAGAACTGAATTTGTTTTGAACAAACTGTTTTTAACAATTCGATGATGAAAATAAAAAATTCAATGGTCAAAGTTAAGAGTTAAATGTCTACTACAATTCTATAAAAATCAACTCAATCCAACAATAGGTGACTTCAGAATCATTTCTACAAAATTAAAACTTCAAATTATCTTTCATTTTTTTTCCTCTTTTCTCAATAAAATGGTTGTTGTAGACTCAGTTTTTAAAATTACATAGAGGTGTCTTTTAAACTCTAAAGTCAAATCTTGATAATTACCAAAATTTCATTAATGAAATTGTATTTAGCTTCTAACTTTAAACTATAATAAAAAAAAAACTAAAAAAAAAAATCACATACTAAAACACATAAATCATCATCCATACAGGAGTGATATCCCCCAACAAAGTGTACCTAATACTTTTGATCTTTTTATTTTATAATTTTTTAATAAAAATTAAATTAAGCCAAACAAATTTTTTAAAAAAAATTAACTCATTTTTACTCCAAAACATCTAAGAATTACTATGCCTACATGGAGCTTAGCTCAAATATTTACTATGAACAAGTTATCTGGTAGAAATCTTTAATAATGTCCTTCTTTGAGACACCAAAAGGAAATGATTTTGTATTAAATATGTTATCTACTATTTTAAAATAAGAGAATAAATAAATGTTATCAATTCAAAATGATCACAGTAGCAAGTTGTCTGCTAACATGTTCCTATCCACTACGTTCGAAGGAGATAATTGGATAAGATTAAAATGTTGTACGCAAGTATGAGTCAAAAAACTACATATGCAACATGTATAAATTAGTTATAGGTAAATACTATGTTTGTCAAATATTCGTTTTGTAGCTACATTTATTCTATTTCGTTTAGATACATTTTTTAATATTTAGTAGCAGGTTGTCTGCTAACATGTTCCTATCCATTACGTTTGGATAAGATTAAAATGTTGTACCGCAAGTATGAGTCAAAAAACTACATATGCAACATGTATAAATTAGGTATAGGTAAATACTATGTTTGTCAAATATTCATTTTGTAGCTACATTTATTCTGTTTTGTTTAGATACATTTTTTAATATATATATATATATATATATTAGAGTGCTAGGATTAAATGATGACTTAAATATTTTTTTATTAAATTTTCTTTGACTTTTAAATTTATGCCATTATTTTACTTTATGTTAATTTAGTTTATTTATTAAATATTAAATGAATAGTCCTTAATTTTTTCTGAATAAACTTGTAAATGAGGTAAGTAATAGGGATAAATAGAGACGGATATAAATTGGGTGTCTTTGCTCTGTTTGAAAATGTATGTACCCTTTTCCACCTCGTATTAGGAGGGGTTAACAAATTCTGTAACCATTACCTACCTTATGGGTACTTATTTTTATTTGCTATCTGCCCCAATTACACGCAGTCACTTATTTATCATTTCTTCAACCCACCTGCTATTAACATATTTTTTTATTTCAAATGATATTATAAAAATATCAAATAAATAATTAAAGCTAAATAAAAATATTAAACATTAATAAAAATAAAATATAATTTACAATAATATTCCGACATAGTGAAAATTAAAAGAACAAACGTAAAACAACATTGTAAAAATAAAATATTTATATATTTAAACTAATTATTATTTATATAAAATAAAAGTTAATAATATAAATTTAACATTACTATGTAACTACATGTAGATAAGGATGGAAACAGAGAGTATACCATTTAAACTTGTATTCGTTTTGTATTTATTTTAGATTTTTGACTTTTTTTTTTATTTTTTTATTTTATGTTACCTATTAAATGTAAATTTTTATTCACTGTATCCAAAATTAGCAGGTAACTCAATCTCGTGCCAAATTTACCCGCATATGGAGTGGAGTACTCACTATAGAAGGGATACAAATATCAATTTTATTAGACTATAAAAGTGAGGTGGATATAAACATAAATTTTTATTGAAGGAGACAAATATGAGGTAGGCTTGACCGCGGGTTGGCTGTAACTAACATACACCATTATTAAATTCTAAATTAATTTTTTCAAGTGTAAGCATCCCTCAACCTGCACTTCCATTTCTCAAGCTACGTCTCACTCTAATCTCTTCTTTCTCATTCGTTAGTTGTTGATAGGAGATTATTAATCAATCATTCGTTATGAAACCACCTCATAGAATCATTCTCATCAAGTCGGTTGGTTATTTTCAATTATTTTTATAATAAAATTAGTTCAATTTAAACTATACTCTAAATAATATACGAAAAAAATAAATAAATAAATAAAATTTATCTCTTAAAATAAATATCATAAATTCAAATCTCTTTTTGTGCATGAATATATATTATATATTATATTTATATCAATTCTATTAATATATTAATAAATTAAATTTTTATTTATATTAAATGAAATATTATATTTCAGTATTGTCAATTTATAAAATAAATTTTACATATTTAGTGAGATTTAAATTCTTGATCTTGACCTTAAAGTAGAATACGAGAATCTTAACAATTAAGAAAAGAAAAAAATTATTCCTTTGTTTGTTTTTTCACAAATTATATTAACTTCTGCCCTACTTTGTAATCTTTACAACATTCCCATAATGGATGAATTTCTGCATGTGGATAAGCGTAGTGTACCGAAATTGTGTAGTCTCTTTCCCCCTTTTTTAACCTAAACAACAATATTTAACTATATGATCCAATGACCATTAATCCCTGCTAATTTAGTGCCCTAGTATGTTAATTAAGCTGTGACCCTTCGCCATTACAAGTCAATATCCATCATCTATAAATGCAAAAAAAATAAACTACCTCGTTTAAGAGATTTTTCTTTTATTATAATTAATTCCAGCTAAAAATTACTCCTACATATGTATACACTTGGTGGATCAATTAATAGCAAGTACAAGTCCATAGAATCATATCCATACAAATTGAAAATTTACCTTGTCAACACATTTTGGTTGGTTGATTTATACAATATATGCTTAAGACTACTAGATTTACCTGTTAGAGAATTAAAAGAAAGATTTTGTACATACTCAGGAATTAAAGCAACAAGAAGAGGGACCTTAATTCTCATACATATTTATCTACTCCAAGAACTGCAAGTTTGCTTAAGCAAGATTAGGTTATTATGGCTAAACATATATTCGTTATGACCCAGAATGAATGTCTTGATCTATTTCCTGATTTAGCTCATGATTACATTGTCGGTTTGATGGCTAAACATGGTTACATTTACACAATGATGTAGAGAAAGTATTTTATATAATAGATACATAAATGCTAATGTTCAAAATTGTTAGCAATATGATTGCAACAGCAGAAAGATAATTAATTGATCATAGGGATTTAGGCAGAGACACGAGGAGCCCAAGATGTTAGCCTTCCAACTTACCCATCCTAACTTCAATTTATATACTTATTAAAAATATATATATGTAAAAGAAACACAAGCATACATGGCTTTAACTTTACTCCTACTCAATCATCCATAAAAAAATCACTCAACATCTCACATACTTCTCTCATAATTCTTAGTCTTTAATCCTAAGGTCATCAAGCTGATCATCCTCTTCTACCTCCAACCATGAGCTTAGCACCATCTGCTTTACCCTCCATGAAACCTTACAGAGCAAAGCTACCCCTCTCTATCATGACTCTTCTCATCTGCAGCTTTGCATTCGTTGCTCTCTTTTATACAGAGAGAATTAGCCCGCTTTCTTCCAACTCCATTTTCAAGATCAAATCCTGTTCTAAAAAAGATGCTTTCGCAAAATCTACCAAACGTATGTATACATTCTTTTCCTATTTCAATCTAATTAGCAATATATATGTATATATATGATTTTAATGATGAATATTGGTTAGTTGTCATTCTCTCACAAAAGATTATTAAAAACTTGCAGAGGATAACATGGAAAACTCCAAAGTAGTAGACGATAGGTTCGATTTTGACCCTGAAGAGTGCAATGTTGCTAATGGGAAGTGGGTCTTTAATAGGTCCATTAAGCCTCTGTACTCAGACAGAAGTTGTCCTTATCTAGATAGGCAAGTTGCTTGTGTCAAAAATGGAAGGCAAGATTCTGATTACCGTCACTGGGAATGGCAGCCAGAGGACTGCACCTTACCAAGGTTTTGATACAAATGCATGTTCTAAAATAGTATAGGTGTATATATATGTATAAATATTTATCAAACAGTTCCATGCAATATACGTTTCATATGCAGATTTAATCTAGAAATTGCTTTTTAGAGGGAAATTACTACAGTACAAGCGTATGTGTAAAGTATTTATCAAAAAGTTGCATGTAATGTATGTTTCTATGCAGATTTAATCCAGAAGTTGCTTTGAAGAAACTTAGGGGGAAGAGACTAATGTTTGTGGGTGATTCGCTACAAAGAGGTCAATGGCAATCTTTTGTTTGTTTAGTTGAATTCATTATACCTAAAGAAGGGAAATCTATGAAAAGAGGACGCTTCCATTCAGTCTTCAAAGCCAAGGTATAAAGACTGAACTTCCGAATAACTTATTTAGGCAAAAGAGAGCTAGTTATACCTTACAACTTTACCTTGAAAAGACTTGTTGAATTACCAAGAGAGCTAATTGTTTAATATTTTAGAGTAGTAATTACCAAAACATTGTGTTATCGAATTGCTAAAATATATCCTATGGTCCCTAACATTATCCTGTTATTTATTTAGTACTGATTACTATACAAGTTACTAATAAATTACTGCAAAGTGTATGCAATATTAGTAAATTACCATGTCTCTAAAACTAGCATACCGGTGATTTTTGTGCTCATCATTCTTTGCTGTGCCTCCTGTAGAAAACAATATAACACACAGTAAGATTTACTACAAAGAAAGTTAATTCACAAAATGGAATGCAAAAATATAACAGCATAAATAAGAGAAATAAATAAACTAGAATTAGTGATCAATCATCATCATCATCATCTTCTTCTTCCTCAGGAATACAATACGAGTATTGAATTTTACTGGGCTCCATTTCTAGTGGAATCAAATTCTGATCAACCCATAATAGCAGATCCAAAGAAGAGAATATTGAAAGTGGATTCAGTAGCCAGGCATGCCAAAAACTGGATAGGAGTGGATATTCTTATCTTCAATACTTATGTCTGGTGGATGAGTGGCCTTAGAATCAACTCACTGTAAGTTCCCTATTCTAATACTTCAAACAAAACACATCTTCACTTGTATATATAATTAAGGATTAATCGGTAACAATTATTTAAAATTAAGAGCAGATGGGGTTCTTTTGCAAATGGGAACGAAGGGTTCGAGGAACTAGATACACCTGTAGCTTATAGAATAGGATTGAAGACGTGGGCCAACTGGGTCGACTCAACTATAAATCCCAACAAAACCAGAGTCTTGTTCACTACCATGTCCCCTACACACACAAGGTTCATCTCTCTCTCTCTCTCTCTCATTATTCTCATTTTCTCAGAGGAAAAAACACAAACAGTTGGTGGGCAACCATTAGTAACTCAACTTTGGTACCAAATTGCAGAAGCCAGGATTGGGGGAACAAGGAAGGAATCAAATGTTTCAATGAAACAATACCAGTGATGAAGAAGAAGCACTGGGGAAGCGGTTCAAATAAGCAAATGATGAGCGTAGTGGCAAGTGTAGTTGGGAAGATGAAAGTTCCCGTTACGTTTATCAACATAACACAGATTTCAGAGTACCGAATTGATGCTCACACATCGGTTTATACAGAGACTGGGGGAGAACTGTTGACGGAAGAGCAAAAGAATGATCCATTGAGGCATGCAGATTGTATTCATTGGTGTTTGCCGGGAGTACCAGACACCTGGAACCAGATATTCTTTGCTCATTTGTAGCCATCAAGAAAAACAATCCAACTCCGTCATCAATTTTTTTGGAGAAAACTCTGTCATCAACTATACATAGTTTTGTTTTTGTTTTCGTTTCTGTTTTTTGTTTTTTTTTTATTGCAAGGTAATTTTTTTTTTTGGTTCATTTTATATATGTAAACTTGACTTGAAATCATAAAGCAAAAAAAGAAATTCATTTGTTAACAATTTTTTCAAATATTTATTGCTTTATTTTATAAAATAAGAGTTAAAATGTCAATTAAATAGGGTGTATATATATAAAGCAAAGACAAGGACAAAATTGAATTGGGTTCAAATAAGTAAATTTGGATTTTTAGATCAAACTATTGGAATAATCAGAAGATAATACTGAGTTCTTGTTGAATTAGTTATAGATAAATTGATATGTAGGAATTCAAATTAATATAATTGTAGTTAATTACAATGTAATTAAATGATTGATATGCTCATTTTTTTATAAAAGATTATAAATTTAAATTAGATTGTATCCTTATGTATCTTTTTGTTTGAAATTATTTTAATTGTATTAAGATTAATATTTATATATGTGAAGGCCCAAAACTTTAAGAAAATAAATATATATTGTAATGGCAGAAGTGATTAAGAGTTTAAAGTTTATATTTCTTACACAGTAAATCACGATATCCAATAGGGTTTAGGGAGTTCAAATAACTTAAATAAAAAAATATAACTAAAAATCTTATGGTTTAACTTTCGCTAGACAACTCTGATGGAATGCGGGAGCCAACTTTTACTCACAACCTTCTTGCAGTTCACGATCTAAATTTTAGTTTTCTTAATTTGAAATTGTTAAATATGGGTGATGAGCTACATTAGTTCAATAAGAATATCAATGTTTAACACTGATATGAAAAATCAAAAGTTAGTAAAAAATCTTAAAACAACCAATGAAGTTATTATCTTTTTTTAATAAATTTATTTAACATAAACTTTATTTTTATACTCATCTTTATGAATTTTCAAAGTCGATATATGAAAATAATAATCAGGATAACACTTTATTACACATTTAAACGAACAACAATAATAAACTTACTTTCTTACTAACTTCCTAATACCTTTGGGGGTCTATAAGAGTTCTCCTTACACATGGACCTAATATCTAATTTTTCAATTAATTGGTCGTCCCATACCCTATCCGATAATGGACACCAAATATACCACCGCCTTAATATCATGTCCGGTATGAGGTGACCTAATACTTCTCAACCCCTTCTGGTATGGGACTTCTCAGCTCCGTCCGATTGATGTAATATCCACAGTAGGGTTTGCCCTATGTACCGGGTCCGTACACACCTTTTCATGATACCTGGTAAGTCCTTTTCTTATACGCATATTTATACCATCAACCAACCACCAATTACACACAAATATTTAATATTTGTAGATCTATGGAACGTCATCTAAACAGATAATAGGAATTGACACTATAACAATTAAGGAAAACGTAAGTAGGGCCTTTATTTCAATCAATCAACAAATGAGAAAAATAGTTAAGCAATCAATAACGGGAGGATAATAAATCTCAAAATAAAAGTACACGCGGCAAGCAAACAAATATATCATAGCAATAGATAAATAGTAAAAGTAAAATAAATAATTTGTACTGACCGATTACCGGCTCCATTGGTGATTTGTATTTAATCAATTAGGGATTTCTAATATTTATAAATTATACCATTATTAATTATTAAAATTTAATTTACCATAATGAAAAAAAGGTAGAGAATTCTTACCCTAAGTCAGTGTTCAAGACATTGTTTTTTTCACTGCGTTTTTTGGCTGTTCTCAAGTTTTTTGAATTTTTTCTGAAATAAAAAACACTCGTTATGTAATCCAAAATTCTCCCAAAACACAAAAATTAGCATTTTTAGATTTTTTTTCAGCCGATTTAGGGTTCTGGCACGCCGCCGCCACTACTATGCTTCAACGCCGGCTCCATCGCCCACGGTGGCGTCTCTTCTCGACCTAGTCATTTTCGGTAAGTTTTGGCCGATTTAAATTGATTTTGCATGAAAACCTACAAAAAACGGGGTTAGGCAGCCCCTATCAGCTAGAAAAGGGAAAAACTGAGGCCTTACAAGTGGAGGAGTTTCCAATGCAGCGGCTCCATCATTCCTCTCTCGCGGTTGGGGCTTCTCTTCGGCGAACCTACACCAGAAGGAGATGAGCAACACAAAGGTCAAAGAACCGAAGGAAACGAGAAACGAGAAAGGGCTTATCAGAGGGGTTTTGGGCCACAACCGCGGTGGCTTGGACGAGCTCTGCTCACGATTTTCGGCTTACCCTTTGGTCTTTTGGCTTCGATATAAGTGTGGGATGTTTGAAATTCAATTTCAATTAGAAGGGGGGAAAAATTTTACCTTTTCGGCGTCGGCAGTGCCTGCAATACAGCGGCGCCAGCAATCGGTTTTCTTTTTGACTGCTCCTCTTTTTCTTATTAAGTGAGCTCAGGTGCGGCTAAGGTTAAGATTTTAGGGATACGATGCTTTTATACCTTCTCTGCATTGATCTGGGGTATCTGTGCAGGGACACGTGGCCTACTCTCCACCGTTGGATCGCTCTCATTTGGAGAATTAATTTGGACCGCATGATCTGATCAAATCTAGTCATTTGATTGCATCTGAAGTGAAAATGGATCTAGGTCGTCCGTGCGTAGGGGAGGCAATCTAGACCGTTGGATCCGCTGACACGCAGATCACCCGTATGGCTTCCTGCGTGGATGCGTATCCACGTGTCTGTCAAACGGCGCACGAAGACTGGTCACGTTGCTGATGTGAAGGTCCACGTGGCTAAAGTTTTATAAATTTTATTTTTACCCTAGTTTTTCAGATTTCTTTTTAAATAGGTCATCCATTATTTCTATTTTGACTCTGATTTTTGAAAAGATTTTCAAATGCATTCAGAATACAATTTTCTTCAAAAAATTCAACAAAAATTAAAATTAAATATTTTTAATTTATTTTTTTATTATTATTAAATTATCTTAGACTAAATTTTTAGGCTCGGGCATTACAACTCTCTCCCCCTTAAGAAAAAATTTGGTCCCTCAAATTTGTCGCTCTCTCACTAGTCAAACAGTTGGGGGGTACTAGGCCCTGAAATCTGATTCTAGCTCCCAAGTGGTCTCGTCGTTCGAGTGATTCTGCCATAAGACATTGACGAATGAAATTTCTCTATTGCGAAACACTCTATTCTTCCGGTCTAAAATACCTACTGGTACCTCATCGTATAATAGATCCTCCTGGAGTGGAAGTGACTCATAAGATAAGATATGTGAGGGGTCCGGGTTGTACTTGTGTAATATAGACACATGGAATACATTATGGACTCTAGATAGCTCTAGAGATAGTTTTAGTCTATAGGCGGATGTACCAACCCTGTCCAATATCTCAAACGGTTCGAAGAATTGGGGGGTTTAACTCTCCCTTCTTTTTAAACATGTTGATACCCTTAAAAATGGTGACCTTAAGGAACACTCGATCTCCCTTCTTAAATTCTAAATCTCTCATTCGAGTGTCCGCATAGCTCTTCTGCCTACTCTGAGCTATCTAGATGTTCTTCTTTATTTTAACTATCTTCGCTGTAGTCTCATCTATAAAGTTTGGACCAATCAATTTTCTATCACCCATCTCTTCTCAATAGATCGACGATCTACAAGGTTAGCTGTACAATACCTCATACGGAGTTATATCGATACTTACTTGATAACTGTTATTGTATGCGAACTCTGGTAGATGATCGTTCCCATGTTCTCTGAAGTCTAGAACACAAGCCCTGAGCATATCCTCCAGTATACGAATGGTTAGTTCTTATTGTCAATCTATTTAAGGGTGGAATGCTGTGCTAAGGGATAGTTTCGTTTCCATTGCTTGTTGAAAACTTGACCAAAATCGAGAGGTAAACTTGGGGTCCCTGTCTAATACCATTATCACCGTAACTCTATGTAGTTTGACTATCTCTCGGATATAAATTCTTGCTAGATTGTCTAAGGGATCGGCCATTCTAATGGCTAAGAAGTGAGAGAACTTAATAAGTTGGTCAATAATTACCTAAATTGCATCATGCCCTGAGCATGTCTTAGGCAACCTTGTTATAAAATCCATAGTGATATGTTCCCATTTCCACTGTAGAATTGGTAATAGCTGAAGTAGTCTACCTGAGCATTGATGTTCTACCTTAACCTGCTGACATACAAAGCACTTGGAGATGAAATCGATAATGTTTCTTTTCATCCTGCTCCACCAGAATCGAGGTCGCATGCTTTGATACATCTTAATAATTTCGGGATGCATGGTGAATTTTAAACTATGAGCCTCTGTCATGATAATCCTTTTTGGTTCTCTGTCATTTGGAACACACTCTATCCTAGGACCTAAGCAACCCATTGACAGAGACTTAGAATTCTAGATTTACGTCTTGTTTTGTATCTTTTCTAAGAGTTGCTAGAGTGGAATCAGTTATTTGAGCTTCTTTTATTCTCTGAACCAATTCGGGTTGAACAACTGAATAGGCTAGAGATGTGACCTTTTTTAAATCCTAAAGTTGTCTTTATTGCGCAGCCTTCATTACCTTACATTCAGAAACTATTATGTGAGCCAATATGCCTGCACTTTTCCTGCTGAGTGTGTCAGCTACCACATTTCCCTTGCCTAAGTGGTATAAGATCTTATAGTCGTAGTTCTTGAGGAGCTTCATCCAATGCCTCTTATACATGTTGAGATCCTTCTGAGTAAATATATGCTTTAAGCTCTTATGATGTATATAAATCTCAAAAATGTCCCCATACAAGTAGTGGTGCCAAATCTTCAAGGCATGGATACTAGCGGCAAGTTCCAAATCGTAGCTGGGGTAATTCCTTTCATGACTTTTCAACTGTCTGCACCTATTGGCTATGACATTTTCGTGCTGTATCAGAATACAGCGCAACCCTAGGTAGAAAGCATCACTGTACATTGTATATCCACCTATCCCACTCGGCAGAACTGAAACTGGCACGGTAATCAATCACTCCTTGAGTTCTGTAAAGCTTCTTTCACAGTCATCATTCCACTCAAACTTGACATTTTTCTTTATAAGCTGATCAAGGAGTGAATAGGCTTGAAAACTCTTCTATAAACCTTTGGTAATAATCTGTCATACCCAAAAAGCTACAAATTTTCTTAACAGAAGTCAATTTCTCCCAACCCATTCCTACCTCGACCTTCTTGGGATTCACTGACATTCCATCCTCTGATATTATGTGTCTTATAAATGTAGTCAGCTCAAGCCAAAACTCATATTTGCTCAATTTTGCATATGGCTTCTTTTTCCTAAGAACCTATAAAACCTAAGTTAGGTGTTGAACGTATTCCTCTATGCTCTTAGAATAGGCTATGATGTCATCAATAAACACTAGTATGAACTTATCTAAGAACTGCCTGAAGAGCATGTTCATCAAATCCATAAAGATAGCAGATGCATTGGTTAACCCAAATGGCATAATCAGGAACTCATAGTGCCCGTACCGGGTTCTGAAGGTCGTCTTGGGGATGTCCTTTACCATAATCTTTACTTGATGTTAACCCGAACGTAAGTCAATCTTGGAGAAAACTTTAGCACCCTGTAATGATCGAAAAGATCATCAATCCTGGGGAAGGAGTATTTGTTCATAATTGTGACCCTGTTAAATCCTCTGTAGTCAATATACAACCTCAGGGACCCATCTCTTTTTCTTACAAACGTGACTCTAGCACCCCAAGGAGATATACTGTGTTGGATGAACCCACTATCCTGTAATTCTTTTATCTATCTTGTCAGTTATTCTATCTCAATATGACTCATATAGTAAGGGGCAAGAAAAATGAGTGGGGTGTCAGGCTAAAAATCTATGGTAAATTCAACTTTCTTATCCACCGACAGTTCTGGTAGTTCATCAGGAAATATATTCAAAAATTCTCGAACTATGAGAATCTCTTGAATGCAAATTTCTTTCTTAGACTTGCCTAATGTAGAAAAGAACAACTGAGCTAAAACATCATATAAACAATGCAGGTACTATAAGGGAATAATATCTAGAACTTTTATTAATTCATGAAGGACTCTTCATTAGGAAGATTGACTACAAGTTTCTTATGAAAACAATCCATAATGACGTGATACGCCGCTAACTAGTTCATTCCCATAATTACATCAAAATCCCTCGTGTCTACCGCTATCAAGTCTACATTTAATTTTTTATCTGTTATTTCTACAATACAAGCTTTTTATATGACACTCCCTAATAGTGTCCCATTCCCAAGTGTAGATACAAACAGCACAGATTTAAGACTTTCAAGTAACACATTCAAATTTTTTGTGAAAGTATATGAAATGAAAGAATGTGAAGCACTAGTATCAATTAAAACATGTGCAAGGTGATTATGGATAGTTTACATACCCTGTATCACTTCTGAGTTAGCTTCAGCATCCTGTTGGGTGAGGGTATAGGTTCTATCCTATATTGGAGGTCTGGCTTGATTCTGATTCCACAGGCATTCTTTCACATAGTGATGGGCACTTCCACATATGTGGCAGGTATTATTGAGGTGCTAACAAAGTCAGTCCCCATGATCCCTGCCACAGTGCTAGTAAGCCCTGTTGCATCCTATTGTCGGGGCTTGAGGAGGAGTTTGAGTTTTGAGTTGCAAGCCTAAGCCTCTTGTTCTTCTGAATTGGTGCAGTGGGTGCTAGCCTCAATGTGAAACTGGGGCCTTGGGATTTTCCACTGTTGGAAGAAAGATGCGGAGGTTCCTCCCTATCAACTGTGCATTGGTCAGAATTATTGAGTAAGTGCTGAGCTCGAATCCATACAGTTGCTGTCTAATCTCCAGACGGAGGCTCCACTCAAACTTCCTTGCCTTTCTACCTTCATCCATCATGCTATCAGAAGAGTATCATCCCAACTCCATGAATTTTTGAGCGTACTCAGGCACTAACATATCACCTTAAACCAGATGTGCAAACTCCATCTCCTTCAGATGCCGAGGGTGCTCTCTGAGGTACTCTGCATTAAAAGCTACCATGAACTATTTTCAGGTGACTGAAATTGGCAAGGTGGCCTGCTTCAGTTTCCACTAACGACCTGTCTCACCTATGAGTATGTAGGTAGCAAGTATGACCTTCTGTTCAAAAATCACCCCAAGAGTCGCGAAGGTCTTCTCCGTCTCTGTCAACCAGTACTCTACTTCTTTGAAAGTGGATGCCCCTGCAAAAGTAAATGGGTTAGGTCTCTTGTACCTTTCAATGTAGCCTGGGTCCATCACGGGTGAAATTGGGTCCTGTGGAAGAAGGACTGAATTACACTAGGGAGGGACGGGGTGACCCTATGGCGGCACCTGGTTGTATAGTGGGGGCACCAGATTGTACTGTGGCAGTGTTGGATGATACTATAGGGGAGCATGGTTATACCAAGGTGGCACTAGATCTTCCCATTGTAGGGGTAAGTCATACTGTGGCAGTGGTGGAGGGTCAGACAACTCCATCTTTTCTTCTCTGGCCTGCTGGTTAGAGATGAGTTTCTCCAACATCTCGAAGAGTCAGTCGACATCCTCTCTAAGTGACCCATCCCGGGCTGCTCTATTCAGTGGGGGCCTTCCTCTTCTCATGTCTTTGTACCTACATTTCACAAGGAAGGATTGAGTGTCGGGTTGGATTAAATGATTTTAATCTTTTATGCAATAAATAGTTACTAGGAACGTAGCTCTGATACCAACTGTGAAGATCCAAAATTTTAAGAAAATGAAGATATATTGTAATGGCAAAAGTGATTAAGAGTTTAGAGTTTACATTCCGTACATAGTAAATAAAGATGCCCAATAGAGATACATGAATATTCCTTTAGGGAGTTCAAATAATGAAAATAAAAAAAAAACATAACTAAAAGTCTTATAGGTTTAACCTCCACTGAATAACTCTGATGGGATGTGAGAGACAGCCTCTACTAACAACTTTCTTACTGTTCAGAATCTAGATCTTGATCTTCCTTATCTGAAATGATTAAATAAGGGGATGAGCTACATTAACCCAGTAAAAATATCAATGCTTGACACTGATACAGAAAACTAAATGTTAATAAAAAATTATAAAACAACCAATGAAGCCATTATCTTTTATTTAATAAATTCATTTAACATAAAAATACTCACTTTTATAAGTTTCCAAAACCGACCTATGAAGACAATAATCAGGATAACACTTTATTACATATTTAAACGAAAAATAACAGTAAACTTACCTTCTTACCCACTTACTAGTACATTTGGGGATCTATAGGGGTTCTCCCTATGCGTGGATCCAATATCCAATTTCTCAATGAACCGACCGTCCCTATAACCCGTCCAGTAATGGGCACCAAATATACCACCACCTCAATACCATATCCGGTATGAGGGTGAATCAATACTTTCCAACCCCTTATGGTATAGGACTTCTTAGTCCCGCCCGACTACGATAATGTCCACAGTAGGGTTTGCCCTATGTACCAGGTCCATACACAATTTCCCATGATACCCGATAGGCCCTTTTCTTATACACACATTTACACCATCAACTAACCACCATTACACACAAATATTTAATATTTACATATCTATGGAACATCATCTGAACAGATAATACGAATTGGCACTATAACAATTAAGCAAAACGTGATTAGGGCCTTTATTTCAATAAATCAACAAATGAGAAAAATGATTAAGCAATCAATAACAGGAGGGCCACGCAGCAAGCAAACAAATAAATCCTAGCAATAGATAAACAGTAAAGGTAAAATAAACAATTTGTACTGACTAATTATCAACTCCATTGGTGACTTGTATTTAATCAATTAGGGATTTCTAATATTTATAAATTACACCGTTATTAATTATTAAACTTTAATTTACCGTAACGGAAAAAATGGTGAGGGATTCTTATCCCAGGTCGGTGTTTGAGACACTGTCATTTTCACTATGTTTTCTAGTAATTTTCAGATTTCTTGAATTTTTTCTACAGAAATTAAAAATACACGTTACATATTTTAAAATACTCCAAAAAGGCCAAAAGGAGCATTTTTAGATTTTTTCAGCCAGTTAAGGGTTCCGGCATTGCAATATCGTCGTGCTCCAATGCTGGCTCCGCCTCCCACAGTGACATGTCCTCTCAGCCTTGCTATTTTCAGCTAGTTTTGGTCGGTTCAGTTTTGGCCGGTTTTGGCCGGTTTTGCATGAAAACCTTAAACAAATAGGGTTAGGCAACCTATGTCGACTGAAAAAGGGAAAAACTGAGGCCTTACCGGTGGAGGAATTTTTCAGTGTGGCTTCTTCGCTGTTCCTCTCTCGCGGTCGGGGCTTCTCTTTGGCTAACCCGCACCATAAGGAGATGAAGAACACAAAGGTCAATGAATCGAAGGAAACAGGAAACAGAAAAGGGCTCATCGGAGGGATTTTGGATTGTGGCCGCGGTGGCTCAGCCGAGCTCCACTCATGGTTTTTGGCTTACCCTCTGGCCTTTTGGCTCCAATATGAGTGTGGGGAGGTTTGAAATTCAATTTCGAATAGAATGAGGGAAAAATTTTTCCTTTCCAGCATCGGCGGTGGCTGCAGTGCGGCGGCGACGGCTGTCGGTTTTCTTTCCGACCATCTCTCTTCTTCTTCTCTAGCAAGCTCAGGCGCGGCTAGGGGTAAGCTTTTGGGGATGTGATGCTTTTATACGTTCTCCGCATCAATCTGGGTTGTCCGTGCAGGGATACGTGGTCCAGTCTCCACCATTGGATCGCTCTTATTTGAAAAATTAATTTAGGTCGTACGATATGATCAAATCTAGCTGTTCGATGCAGCTCAATTAGGTTATATATATATATATATAACACCTAATTGTTCAGCTGCCTTTTATTATTATTATTATTATTATTTTATTTTTTTAATTAATAAAATATTTTATAAATTAATCCAATTCCAGATTAAATTTTATAATTATCTTCATTATTATAATATCCACACATATTATATTACTATACTAATAATATAATAACAAAAAAATATAAATATTAATTTTTTATTTATAAAATAAAAAATTCAATTTATCTCTAATATTAATTATATTATATGTACTAGTAAGGATTAAAATAATATTTTATTTAGATAAAAAAAAAATTATTTATTTAATTAAATTAAATTTTTTAATTTAATTATTAAATAATTAAAACAATTAATCTATTTAGCAAAAGACATAACACTTGTTATTATGCGACTCCATAGGTTTAATACTAAACTGCTAGCAAATTGATAAAATCAATTTACTAATCAAGATTAGTGTTTAGTAACACTTCTTAATGAGCGGATATCATGATGTGTATAATTATTTTAAAAACTTGCTAATTAATAATATAATATTTTTTTATGTCATTATTTCATCATATTAACCCTAAGATATGATTTAACTATTAAATTTCAATAGGTAACCAAATATGTTTCATGTCAATTATAACTAACTAATGAATAACATACGAAACTCTTTTTTTCTTTCATTTAATTACTCTGACCAAGTTTTTAATGTAGTTGTTATAATAAATGACAACATAAAGATTAAATTTATTATTAAAGTTGACAGATTCTATCTTGATCAATCACTAAGTCTATAAGTATTTAATTACACCCAATATCTTTTCAACTATAGTTCTATAATTATAAATATTCAAAATTAAAATATGATAAATAACTTATTAATTATTATGATGATCTCATATCAAAGAAAATTTTTACATATCATTCTTTTAAGAGAATATCCTATTGACAGTTTAAGGTAATATTAACTATTAAAAATTCTCAATTGGGATGGTTCAATGATCATATCTCCATATGCATCATTTATATATGTAATTTAGTTAATGAGATCAACTAGTCTTTATCTTATAGAGATCATCACATATATATTGGTCTTACTGAATCATTAATATCATATTTTGATGATCCAACGACCAATAACATTTTAGATTAAATTATAAAAGATTTTACCCTCATTATCAAGATCATCATCTTAATGTAACGTTTTTAAATTTAATCAAGAATATTATCATATAAATTAAACAATAAGATAATAAATATGATAATAAAAATATTATTGACATATATTAAAATAAATTATCAAACAAAAAAGTATTCAGTATATTACATGAATAATTGGATCTTTGGCATAACAATTATATCCATAACATATTAAGTATCAAAACTCACTTCTCAAGCATTTTTCTTGATATTTAATCAATAAGAAGAATATTTACTCATCTTTTGACAATACCTACAAGAAAATAAGATGAAATTTGTATATTTTTTTCTCTTAAAAGTGATTTGACAATTCAATTAGGGCTTAATTAAGGCTTAAGAGAGAATGATAAAGATTTTGGTTAACAACTCATACTCTAGATAGAGTCACGAGTGTATATGCAAACCAACCCTACTAGATATTATGTCAAATTTTTATAAAAGTGCAGATAATTAAGTTTGATTAAAATCTCAACCTTGTAACATTAGTGGAATTTAAAAATGAAACAAATAGTTACCCAACAATGGGAAACTTAAAAAATCCTGAAAATTTAGAAAGAAGTTCAACGTTCGAAAAACTAAATCAATTCTAACTGAAGCTAATTCAAGTCATGTACATTTCATTGGTCTTCTCACTATTATGGCTAGTCTTGGGCTTGTTCTTTGTTTTAATGGAGAGGAATGAGCCACACATGTTCAGTAACAATAATTTAGTAACCTAACTTCCAAGAAATGGAAATAGTACACCAACATCCCTTTTAGTTCTATTATCCATTTTAGTCACTAATTATTTTATCATTATTATCATTATTACTATTATTATTATTATTATTATTATTATTATTTTATACTTACACTTATTTGCACGTTCACTTACACTATTACGATTTACATTCATACTTATGTAATTTCACTTATAATTTAACGATTACATTTATATATTTACAATTACACTTGTACTTTATCAATTACACTTATACTTCAATGATTATACTTACACTTTATCGATTACACTTACACTTTATCGATCATACTTATACTTAACACTTAGACTCTGCTATTTCATTGTAGGATATTGTTTTCATCAATATCAAAGAGAGTAATAGAGTTTCTCATTATTAACATGGACACAGTCACAATAATAGTGAATGCATCTATACTAGATACACAATAGGTACAATGCACACTAATAATAATCGTAACTATACTAAATCACACAATAAGTACAATATGTAGTAATAGTAATCGTAACTCCAAACCACACAACAGGTACATTATATAATAACAGTAATTGCCTTTGTATCGGATTACACAATAGATACAATGGTCAGTAGACAATAATCACATTTGCACTATATAACATAATAGGTATAGTGTGTAATATTATATTTTCTGTCCACGTGATACCCATACATGCACCTCCTAGATATATGACCAAACATGTTTAATGGTTTTAACACATCACATAGACTCTTGACATTTACATCTCCCTTGTTACATTACTTCATTTACTCGTTAATTTATTTTTATGATTTTCTCTAAATTTATTGTCATATATTGCCTTTGTGAATGTGACTTACTTACTCTTCAAATTTATTTCTAATGATTTACATTCGTTGTGTCTTTTCATATTACTTAACCATTTACTAACAAATTTATTTAATTCAATTTATATTAATATTTTACATTTTCATATTTTAGCGTGTAAATTTTTGCTCTTACTAAGACCTTTATGCTCGTACTCTTATTCCATTATATTTTGCTCTTATAATTTTCTTAACATTTTTGCTTATCATTATTTCGATTATTAATAACTCGAGTAGTTTGTGCTTTCTATATAATGTACTTTAACTTAATAAGTTTATAAATACTTTTAAATAAACTTATTAGATTTATAAAGTACTATTTAATTTAATCATGCATGATCGTAACATCTTTCTCCTCTTTACTTCTTTGAATCTCTTAATAATCTTATGAATCCCATTCCTAATTTTATACCTAATTTGTGGTTTAAATTTAATTATTATTAAGCTCATCTTTTATTTGGAGCAGTGGCCCAACATTCTTCATAAGCCCATTTCCTAATTTGTTTTTATTCTATTTAGACCCATTTAGTAATTTCTCTTAAAAATAATTAATTCATACCATTTTTCTCCTTTTAATCATTTTAAGTTGGGTTCCTAAAAATTTAAATAAAGTGGTTTCAGCCAATAAGTGATTCTGGTTTGACCCATAAAGGATTTTGGGTTTAGCCCACTAACCATTCTATTTTTTTTTGCCTCATTTAAGGATATGGGATTTTTGCCCCGTTTCTAATAAGATCTCGGCCGATTATCGAAATTGGGCTTTCCTCATTAACACATATTATACGTGTGTGCGTGTGAGTAAGTTTCAATCAGGACTCAGCCCATCTAGTAGTGGTGGGGTCGACCCACTCCAAGGTTTGAGTTCAACCCATTACAAGCATAAACCACCAACATCCTAAGTAATCTTTCTAACCCAATTTTTTTCAAGTTATTTTTTTCTTTTGAGTATTCATCAACTTCATCACTACATAAACCTTAATTAAAAACTACACATATATTAACTCTTATATGAAATTTTTGTGTTAATAAATGAATTAATATGTTTAATATTTTTAAATCTAAATAGTAAATGTAGTGAAATGGAAAAGATCTAAATGTATTACTGCAGATTTGGGATTAACAAATTAAATCTTTCTTACCCCCGACGATTTCATGGCAGCTTCGAAGACTCTTTCACCTAACATGCAAAACCCACCACCATACACGTCTACTCTTACGAAAACTGTAGAAGAAAAGGAATAGTGATGGGAGTGTGGTTTGGTTTACCTTCGAAGGGCAAAAACTCACAGCAAGCTTATCTTAGTCGCTAGAGTGCGTGCGATGTTCAGAACATGTTCTCCTTCTTCCTCTTTTGCAAGCTCGGGCCACCCTCCCATTTCTCTTGCTCTTCTGACTGCTATGACTGTAGGGTTTTTACTTACTTTTTTTGAACCGAATGGTCGTCGAATGAGATGGTGCAATCCAAGCCATTCAAATCTGGGTATTCCCTCTCAACCATTCGATTTGCCACGTGATGTTCATATGGTACGATCAGGTTCATCCAATGAGATTTTTACGTGGTTCACCGCATGTCTTCCTTTGGTTGGCTCCTCAGGACACCTTAACTACTGAGGTATCGAAAGTTTTAAAATTTATGATTTTACCCCAAATTGCAAGTTCCTTTCATTTTGGTCCTTTTTAATTTACAATATTTTCCTATTTTTCTCAAAATGTTCTTAGGTTAACCCTTATGAGATGCTTTTCTTAATTTTTATAATTTTTATTTATTTATTTATTCATATTATATTTATTATAGATATGCCTTATTTTTAATTATATGTATTATTCTTACAAAATAAAATTTGTGTATATATAAAAAATTACAATTTACTACTTTTTTAATCTTGGTTGTTATAACTTTTCTCCCTTAAAAAAAATTTGGTCCTCAAATTTATTAGACCTTCTCAAATAATTGAGGATACTTGAGCCTCATCATTTTCTCTAGCTCCCATTTGCCTCCTCTTGAGAGTGATGTTGCTACAAGACTTTAACTAAGGGTATTACTTTATTTCTTAGTGTTTTCTCCCTTCGATGCGGTATATATATAGGTCTTTCTTCATATGTTAGTTTCTTTTCAAGTGGAAGTGATTCATATTGTAGAATATGGGTGGGATCAGGATGGTACTTACATAGTATTGATACATGAAATATATTATGAACTCCTAATAATTCTGATGGAAGCATTATCTTGTGAGCAATTGCACCAATTTGTTTGAGCACTTCGAAAGACCTAATAAAATTGGGGCCTATTTTTTGTTTTTTTTTTCAAATCTCAGGAGGCCCTTTATTAGTGATACCTTTAAAAACACATGGTCACTTATCTCGAAAGTGAGGTCCTTCCTCCAATTGTCTGTGTAACTCTTATGTTTATTCTATATAGTATAGAGGTTTTTCCTAATCACGAATACTTTTGAAGTGATCACTTCTATTAAGTTATGCCCAATTATTTTCTTTTCTCCAACCTTATCCCAACAAGTCATCAAGCTGTATGGTCTGCTGTAAAGTGCCTCATAGAGGATTATTCCAATGCTAGCTTGATAACTATTGTTATAAAAAAATTCCATTAATGGTAAGTGGTCATCTTAGTTTCCCCTAATCTCTAATGTGCATGCCCGTAGCATGTCTTCTGATATCTAAATGGTCATTTATGATTGTCCATTTGTCTATGGTTGGAAGGTTATACTGAAAAATAGTTTCGTGTCTAATGTCTGTTGGAAACTTTCCCAAAATCTGAATATAAATTGATGGTCTATGTGAGACACAATTGAGACTAGAATTCCATGGAGTCTGACTATTTTTTTCATATAAAGTCCTACAAGTTTATCTAAAGGGTTCGAAATCTTAATTATAAGGAAGTGGGAGGACTTTGTCAGTCTGTCTACTATCACCCAAATGGTATCATGATTCGACTGGGTCCTTGGTAGACCTACTATAAAATTCGTAAAAATATGCGCTCTTATTTAAAGGTTGAAGTAGTCCACTTGATCGTTGGTGTTTCGCCTTAACTTATTGGCACATAAGACATCCGACTACAAACTCTATAATATTTCACTTCATTTCATCCCACCAATAATAGGGTCGCATATTTTAGTAGATCTTAGTATTACTCAGATGCATGGTGAACGAAGTTGTGTGCTTCCTCTAGGATTTCTCTTTTTAAGTCACTGTCAATGAGGACACATAATATGTTCCTGAGTAGGCCATCGCTATGTACTTTAAAATATGGCTTCAGATTTTGTTCAGTATCCTTTCTGATAGACTATAGTGTAGGGTTGGATATGTAGGCTTCTTTAATTTTTGAATCAAAATCAACTCAGCCTTTACACTAGCTAGATACATTCCCTTTTTTTTTATCCCTGATTTCCAACTTCTGGGTAGATTCTAACAGTTGCCATTCAAAGACCATTATGTGTGTCAGTAATTCTATGTTTTTTCCTATTGAGAGGATCCACCACCATTTTTCCCTTACCTAGATGGTATCAAATTTTATAATTATAATTCTTTAGTAAATCCATCCACCTCCTCTAGTGCATATTAAATTATTTATGAGAGAATAGATATTATAAACTCTTATGGTCTATGTAAATTTTGAAGGTTTCACTATATAAATAGTGACACTAAATCTTGAGAGTGAACACCACCACCACTATTTCCAGATCATAGGTTAGGTAGTTTTTCTCAGGAGTTTTCAACTGTTGGGATCCATAAGCTATCACTTTTCTATGTTACATTAATAAACAACTCAACCTTGGTGAGAAACATCAGTATATATTGCATAACCACCAATGCCACAGGGAATTGTTAACACTAGGGCAGTGGTGAGCCAATGTTTAAACTTGATAAAGCTCTTCTTACAGTCATTGCCCACTCAAATTTCATGTTCTTAGTTAGTCGGGTGAGTGGGGTCGCGATGCTTGAAAACTTTCCACAATTTGGTGATAATATCCTACTAGTATTAGGAATTTCAGTGACAATTGTTGGTTTCTTCCAACTCATTACAGCTTTGATCTTTGAGGGATCTATGAATACACCATCTTTGGATATAATATGATCTACAAAAAAAAATTTAAGCCAAAACTCGCTCTAAGTCAATTTGTTATACAACTATGATTTTATGAGAATTTCTAACACATGAGTCAAATGTTCACATGTTCTTCATGACCAGAAATTCATAGTGACCATATCAAGTTCGAAATACTATTTTAACGATATCTGCTCTGATCTTCAACTAATGATACCTAGAACGCATATATATTTTCAAGAACACTCATTCTCCTTGTAATTGATTAAAAAGATTGCCTATTTTTGGAAGTGGGTATTTATTTTTAATGGTTACCTACTTCAAATCTCTATAGTCTATCTATAATCACATTGTTCATCATTTTTTTAACAAATAAAACTAGTGCACCCCATGGCGATACACTCGTCTGATTGAAACTTTTATCTAACAGTTTTGTAGTTATTTTTTTTCATTCTTTTAATTTGATCCTTGCCATTTTGTACGGGGCCTTATAAATTGGTTAGATTCTGAGTTAGAGTTCGATGGAGAATTCAACCTCTCTATTAGGCAGTAGTCTTAAAAGGTCTTGAGGTAATACATTAGGAAAATTTTTTACTACTGGTATCTCCTGAAGTGTTACCTTTTATTTTGGTTCCCTAACACATAAGTTACAACAATTTATGTAAAAGAAGAGAGTACTTATAGTAAATTTATTTTTTTGAAACTCTTCTATTATCATATTTAATGTTCTTGTAATATTGGATGAGCATTTGCTTAATTTCTTTATCAGGGATTTTGACGCGAGTCCAAGCACACAAAATACTCAAACTAATGAAGATTACGCACCATCTCACATAAGGAAGGATGATAGTGTTCAAGACGAGGTAGGACTAACAGAGAAACAAGTACAATTGCCTCTAGGATCAATTATGTGAAGTGGGCTAGGAATTCTAAGATATTTTTAACCTTTTAATGTAGAGATGGTTAAGTGACGAGATCACCAATGAAGCCTAAGAAAAGGCTCAAAGGATACATTTTAGCTTAAGGAGCCAATGGACGTCACGAGTGGCACGCATGACTTGCCTTCAGCACGTGTGCAAAGCTTCTCAAGTGCAGATGAGATCACTCGCACATGCAGATACACTGCCTGCGTGACACAGCACATCGAGTGTGTGGACGGACAGCTCTTCATGCCCCACACCTGCGCTAGCATGCGTGCAAATAGTGGATCCATGCACGCAACATGTGTGAATACGCAGCAAGTCAGGCGACTAATGCCCCACACTCGCCTGAGCCATCCAGCACAGTCGTGCGCTCAGCACATCCCTGCACTAGTGCACGCCTAGGCCCCACAGGCCCAGCGCATGCTCGTACCTACGTATGCCTAAGCTTGGCAGGCCAAGTGCATGCCAGCGCCCAGCTCGTGCAGTAAACCTACTTGTGCGACCTGCACGGGTGCTTGATGATAAATTAATATTTTATTATTATTTTAGGATAGAATTTTATCTTTCAATAATTTTGTTAATTTCTTAAATATTTGTAACCATTTAGAACTAACATGAGAAAAGTTTATACAAAGGTCTTTGCCCATAGCTTGTAAACATACATTAAGAAGAATAAAATTGAAAGTTTTGCTTTCTTCAAGAATTAGCTTTACTAATTTCTTTAGCATCTTCAAGTTCTTCAGAAATTAGGGAGCTTTCAGAAGTCTTGTTGAGCTAAGGAGTGGAGATTGATTTATCGGGTTAAGTCCATGGTGTCTTTCTCTTTCTTGTTTTAATTCCCTAGTTATTATTTTTGTACGCCTTTTGGTGTTGTGGATTCACATAGAGGGATGGATAATTTAGGCGGTTAAATTTTTATATTGCATGCCTTAGTGAAGGTTATAGGAGTTGATTTGATTATACCCATACTCTCTCGTATCATTTGGTATCAGAGTTTAGTCTCCTAATGATATAGTTGAGTTTTTTAGATATTTTTCTATTTCATTTAAGTTCATGTTGATTGATTTTTGCCACATGGATTGTCTTTGGCACTTTTCAGGAGTGATTTTGGGACTTGAAAGCAAATTAGAGTGGATTGGAGGTAGATTTGGATAAAAAAAGTTGAAACATGGAGATATGGAAGACATTTCCATAACACACGATAATGTGTTAAGAAGCTAACATTTCTATTTTTGAGGAGGAGTGAGACACAGTCATGTGCCTAGAAGACACATTTCTGTGTTTTATTCTGAGTTAACATACAACCATTTGTTAAGAAACTAGTGTTTCTATTTTGTTCAGTAAAAAAGATACGGTTGTGTGCCTGGGAGACACGATTGAGTCATGTCTACAAGATGGAAACTGATGTGATTTCGAGGAAGACATAGTTGTTTGTCAATTCAACACGGCCGTGGGATTTGTTAGATCAGATTTGGACTCTGTCAAAATATTAGGGTTTTAAATAGATAAAGGGGGAGAGAGCAGAGAAAAAAAAAAGAAAAAATAGCTGTAGATATCAAGAGCTTCTTCTAGTGGGTTTGTTTTAAATTGTTTTTTGTTTTTTTTAGATTTGTTTCTTGCAATTTTCTTTAGGATGAGTAGTTAAACTCTTCTGTTAGGATCTTTGATGAAACTCTAAGGGATACTTTGCTATTTCTTTATTTAATCTATAACAGTTTTTTTTCCAATTCTTATGTGTTATATTATGGCTTAATGCATAAATTGATTGATCACTTATTTATTGATTTATGATGAATGATTGAATAAAGAGATTAATTATTCATTAAAATATCAAGTTAGCTCAATACATTGAATTTGAATTGAGATACTTGGCATGATCTATATATTTAATGATTGAATATTAATGCACCAATTCATAGTAATCCATAGGGATATGTGTTATTATAAATTAGGTAGGGTAATTGATCTTGAGAAAGAGATTACTACATGATTGAATGAAAATGGGTAAAAGTTTCTTGTTTTAGATTGAATTAAGAAAATTTGCGATTGAACTTAGAGTGGTGGATTCTAAGATCTTAGCAGTTATTATATCTCGATTGTTAATCAGTTTTAATTCATTGCTTTCTTAGTTAATCATTAGTTTATATTTATTCTCTTAATCGTTAACCAAATAATATAAATAAGTTAGGATTCTAAGTTGTTATATCAGTCTTCATCGGACGATATATGAATTCACTACTATAGTACATGTTTGAACTAGTGCACTTGTTAGATGAGTTCATATCATAACAAGTTTTTGGCACTGTTATCGGGGACATGGTCGTGTCTCTTTCATTAAATGAAATATAAACGTCGATTTCTTAACACATGGTCATATGCTAACCTAGTATAAGGCACACGACCATGTCTTCCAGGCACGTGGCCGTGTCTCACTCCTCCTCAGAAACAAAAATGCTAGCTTCTTAACACATGGTCATATGTTATGGTAGTGTCTTCCATATCTTTATGTTTTAACTCTTTTTCGCCCAAAGCTTGCTACAATCCACTCTAATTTGATTCAAAATCTCAAAATTATTCCTGAAAAGTGTCAAAAACAATCCAATAATATATGTGGTAAAAATCAATCAAAATCAACTCAAATAAAATAGGAAAATATTTATAAAATCCAATTATATCACCTAATAACCCATTATCTTTATTGTTTTAGCATTATTGTTCATAAATTAATATTCAAATAATTTTGAATTGTTAATCGTTCAGCATATTGATTGAATTTATTTTATCAGTTTGATTCAAGTAATTTTGTGTTTATTTCATTATTAAAATAAATCAAAACTCAAATATATCTCAATTGTACCCTAAAAGATGATTGACACGTTTTACATTTTTGCATGACAAAAGTAGAGTAACCACTTATTAGTATGATTGGAAAACCTTTGAGGTGTCCAAAACAAAGTACATCACCTAACAGGTGTAGTGAAAACTTTTGTTATAGCCTTCCATTAACGTTTAAATTTTGAATTGTATGCTATAGCCTTCCATTAATGTTGCACGAAGAAACTTGACCGTTCGTAGAGCATAGTCGACATTGGAGGTAGTATAATTCAATACACTTTCCGGTTATATCCATCAGGATTGATCGAATCCCTATGCATCAATCTGCATTGTCATTCTTTATGATCTATGTTTCTAACATTTTATTGTGTTTTTGTTCTAATTTAAAATCAAGTGACTAATCGTTACTAGCTACTTAATACGTAAGTCAAGACACACCATCTCTTCTTCTATGTGTTTACTATATGAGCTTTAGTAGAAATCAGATTTATTTTGGGTTCCTTGTTATATTGTAAAGACTAATGTGCAGACCCCGATCTAAATGATTTCGATTTCGATTGTTCAACTCAATAGAAGAAACTATAGATTGAGAGACTGTGAGATAAATACTAGTGAAGGTAAGGGACCCCGTTAATTGCTTTCACTAACCTTTTCTTGCAAGTACTTCAATATGCCTCAGATTATTGTAGGAACTTTTAGCTGAAGCAGTACTCTTGTTCTGCGAAGAGCCCTCAACTTACAAATCAAGGTCGAGAACCACAGAAAATAAGAGAACATATTCTATACCTGATGTCTAGTCAATAACAAGGTGTGTAGTATGATCATCGATCGAGGTAGTTGCACCAATTTCACAAGTCCCTTGCTCATGGAAAGATTGGGATTGACATGCACGATCCATCCTAACCCCTACCGATTGCAATGGTTGAACTGTGTGGTGAAGTGAAGGTAATAGAGCAGGCCGTGGTACCCTTCTCTATCAGTACGTACAAAGAAGAGGTATGTTGTGATGTTGTACCCATGCACGCCAACTATGTTATACTTGGCAGGCCTTAGCAATTAGATAGGTAAGTCCAACACCATGGCTGGACCAACCGCTATTCATTACAAAAGGACAACCTCACTCATGTCCTTACACCTCTCTCACTACGAGAGGTACACAAGGATCAAGTAAAAGTCAAAAGGGCTTTTGAGGAATACTTAGAGAGGGAGAAAAAAAAAGGAGAGTCAAGAGGCCTCTGAAGAAAGTAAACTAGGCCCAGTAAAGGCTAGAGAGAGAGAGGAAAAAATAAAGAAAGCTTTTATGTGAGAGGAAGGCAGGTGAAACAAACAATTTATGAGAAGAAAAGCCTTACAATATTGCAGTATAAAGAGGTTTATTTAAATTTATCTAACCTTGACCCATCCCTGCCTAGTAGTATTGTATCCCTCTTACAAGAGTCCGAAGACATCTTATTGGAGAAAATTCTGGACGGATTTACCACGTGGAGGGATCAAACACCATATTGATTTTTCCCCTAACCGACCTGCTTATAGGAGTAACCCGGAGGAAACCAACAAACTCCAATGCCAAGTAAAAGAGTTATTGGAGAAGAGATATATAAGGGAAAGTTTGAGCCTTTTCACTATCCCAATCCTATTAGTTCCAAAAAAAGATGATTCCTGGAGAATGTGTGTCGATTGTCGAGCAGTCAACAATATCAAGGTAAAGCATGGACACCCTATTCTCTAATTAGATGACATGCTAGATGAGTTTAATGGGGCAACTATTTTCACCAAAATTGATCTCAAAAGTGGGTATCACTAAATGAGAATGAATCTCGTAGATGAGTGAAAAACAGCTTTCAAAACCAAGTAGGGCCTGTACGAATGGCTCGTAATGTCCTTTGGCCTTTTAAATGCCCCAAATACTTTCATGAGACTTATGAACCATGTCCTGATCTATAGTAAAAGTTTAGATGACCACGTCTAACATATTCGTTTAGTCCTTGAGGTCCTTAAAAGGAACGGTTATATGCTAATACTAAAGAGTGCACCTTCTGCAGTAATAAGCTGATCTTCTTAGGATTTGCAATAAGTGCTCATGGCATTGAGGTTGATGAGGAGAAGGTAAAAGCCATTAGGGAATGGCCTACATTGATAACTATGAGCGAGGTGAGAAGCTTTCATGGGTTAGCCAGCTTCTACCGCAGGTTTGTCAAGGATTTTAATTCCATTGCAACACCCTTGAATGTGTTGGTTAAAAAAGATGTCAACTTCGTATGGACTAAGAAACAAGAATTTGCCTTTATCTTATTAAAAGAAAAATATTGTTCTGCATCTATATTTGTTTTACCTAATTTTAGCAAAATGTTTAAGCTTACATTTGATGCTTCAGGAATATGTATAGGAGCTGTGCTAGTGCAAGAAGGGTGCCCAATAGCCTATTTAAGTGAAAAGCTATGATGTACCACTTAATTACTTAACCTATAATAAAGAGTTATACGTCTTGGTAAGGTCCTTGGAAGTATAACAACACTACCTACTGCCAAAGAAATTTGTGATTCACACCGAACATGAGTCCCTTAAGCACCTAAAGGATCAAGATAAGCTCAACTATAGACACGGTAAGTGGGTAGATCATAGAATCATTCCCATATGTGATGAAGTAATAAGGGAAATATAATATCGTTGTTGATGCATTATCTTGAATGTATGTTTTACTCTCTATCTTAAGCTTTAAGTTCTTAAATCTTGAACACATTAAAGAGATGTATGCAAATGATAAGGATTTTTCCTCTGTTTACCATGCTTGTGAACATTATACGTTCTAAAAGTACCATAGGAGCGATGAGTCCCTTCTCAAAGAAAACATGCTATGTGTACCAAGTTGTTCCATTAAGGATTTACTAGTATGAAAAACACATAGTGGGGGACTCAGTGGATATTTCAGGGTAGCTAAAACCTTAAACATGTTACAAGCACATTTCTACTGCCCCAATGTGAAAAGGGATGTCAAGCACATATGTGCTCACTATATTATATGTAGGTATGCCAATTCTATAGTGTTGCATCATGGCCTTTATACCCCTTTACCTATACCTACGGGTTCGTGGGTAGATATCTATTGGATTTTGTGCTAGGATTACCTAGAAGTAGAGGGGTCATGATAACATATTTGTGTAGTGGATCGATTTAGCAAGATGACCCATTTCATTACACGTCATAAGATAGATGATGCAATAAATATTGCGAACCTATTTTTTAGAGGTCTTAAAACTTCACAGCACCTAAAGATTATCATGAGCGATAGGCATGTCAAGTTTTTTAGCTATTTTTTTGTGAGTTTTTGGGTTATGTTAGAGACAAAGTTATTATTCTCTACTACATGTCACCCCCAGACCGGTGGTCAAATTGAGATGGTATATATGACCTCTGGGTCCCTATTAAGAGCAGTGATTGGTTGAAACTTGGAAGACTTGGGAGGATTTTTTACTTATGGTCGAAATTGCTTAGAACCGTAGTATTCATACTTCCACTGGGTTATCACCCTTCGAGTTAGTTTATGGTTTTAATCATTCGAATATGTTAGATCTAAAACCTAATCCTATGCAGAAAATTAAGAGTATAGATGGTCAGCAGTGAGCTGAGCTTATCAAAACCATACATGAGAAGACATGACAACACATAAAAAAGTGAAATGAATCGTACGCTCACAATAAAGGGAGGAAACGAGTTGTATTCCAACCAGGAGATTGGGTATGGGTTCATCTAAAAAAAAAGGTTTTCCAAGTAATGAAAATCTTAGCTGGATCCCTGAGGAGATGACAACGCATACAAAATCGACTTGTCAAGTGAGTATGAAGTGTTTACCACCTTTAATGTTTCTGATCTCTCTCCTTTTGATGTAGGTGAAGATTTGATGATGAATATTTTCTAATAAGGGGGGATGATGCAAGTCCAAACACATAAAATACTCAAATAGATGAAGATGACACACTGTCTCACATTAGGAAGGATGATAGTGTTCAAGATGAGCTAGGACCAATGGGGAAACAAGTACAATTACACTTAGGACCAATTACGTGAAGCCAGACCAAAAAATTCCAAGCAACATTTTAATGTAGAGATGGGTAAGTGATGAGATCACCAATAAAGCTGTGATATCTCAAATGCTAATTAAAGCAGAAGAGTGTTAGATACAGATACAGATTATTAGTGTATATAAGATAAATATATGCAGTGGAATAAATAATTACAATCCCTCACAAAATATTAATAGAGTTTCATACGACACTGAGGTAGAAACAAAATTAATTACAAGCCTCTACAAAAGATGGACTTATTAGAGTGCGAAACAACTATGCACTAATTACGGTTCATGGATCCATAGGATCCTCAAAGGCTTCAAGGGGTAGATCAGCGATCGGTTCTTCACTATCTTCCTCATCTAGAGGGGGGCATAGAAATAGGTGAGTTCTATATATTCAGTAAAAAAATATTATTTAAATAACATCTCTAAGATTTCAAAGATAATTAAAAGTATCATCATTACTTACCATCAGGAATCATGTCAGGAGTTCTTTATTAATTGAAAACATTTTATTTTTAAAGGAAACATCAAATTTATTATATCAAAGACATATTATATCAATTAATTTAATTATATTGAAAATAAAGAAAATCAAATAAATAATGTCATGCTCTTTATTTCATTTTATTTTTCATGCAAAGTCGTTCCGACTTCTATCTACTGAGGGCAATATGAATTTTCAACTAACCATGTGGAATTATCAGTTCAATTCATACAGCTTCCTAAATCAACAGAATATTTACAATTTACCAAATCATAACACAATCAATGATCAAGGCCATGCAAACCATAGTGGTCCTACATGTTAACTATGACTATAGTCGTACTTCGCTAAAGGTGACCCCTACAATCATATCGAGTCACCACTCTCATTAAAGGATATGTCTTCATCCACAGGGAGCGATCTTTTCGCATCTTTTCAAATTAGATGGGGGAGAAATAAAAATTCCTCATAGATAAAAAGCCTAACAAAATATTTTATGAATCATATATTCTAATACCAATACATATTTCTCATGTTTAAACATCACTTCTTACTTTATTACTTGACCATCGTGCAATGTATCATGCATCGACATTTATCCCAAGCATTTAATCATTTTAAAATCAAACATGCAAATAATCAGTTTATATAGGTTCATAAAAACATGCATTAACACGAATTTGTTTTATTCAAGCATATAAGATTAAGCATGCAACCATCAAATTTAAAACTTTGTTAATCTAATTTAAAAATATTTCTTAAAATGTTTAAAAGTAAATATTATATTTCTTACCGAAACCTTGGTATTTCCTACACATTTTCTTCTTCTTTTCCTCTCATTCTCTCTCTAGATCACTCTCTCTCTAAAACCCTTTAGTGGATGGAAGAATAAAGTGGAAGTGGTGAGGAAATGGTGAAGTGGGGGTCCCTATTTATAAAAAAATGAGGATCGTTTGATTTGCACCAAGTGGTAAAATCTGGTGAAGAGATAGAAAGACAATGTGAAATGATGAGATGAGATGACCAACGGATGGATGACATGATGTGATGGCAGTGCAAAAACCAAAGGCATGCCACCCAAACGACGGTGGCACACTGCCTAAGTCGGTTGTGGCCTATCATCAGTGCATGCTGCCCCAGCCTACTGTGCATTGCAGACCTAGTCTACCACGCACGTAAACCTATCCTACTATGTGGATAGTGCGCACAGACTGCGCCTCGCACCCTGCGCGGATGGGACGTGCACACAGGTGCACATCTTGTGCTAGTCATGTGCACGCATGCGCGGGCGAGGTCTTTACCCGCAGGATTTTCTGCCATTTCTCCTTTGTTTTTTCCTGAAATATTTTTAATTAAGTTTAAATACTAATTATCTACAAATAAATTAAATAAAATAATTTTAATAATTATTTAACTAAATAAATACGAAATTAAAATATAAAATTGATTTAAAAATTCAAAATACGAAATTCAAAGAGTTTAAACGACCTTAGGGTCTGAATAAATAGGGATTCATATTACAAATTAAGCACAAAAGTTTTCGGGGTGTTATATTCCTCCAACCTTAGAAAATTTGGTCCCCCAAATTTTTCATGAATAGGTCAGGAAACTTCTCTCCCATTTCACTCTCCAATTCCCATGTCACATCCTCCGAAGTATGGTATTGCCACTAAACTTTTACCATAGGGATCCTCTTGTTACGTAAAACTTTGTCGGTTCAATCAAGAATTTTTTCAGGCAGCTCTTCATAAGTCATATCTGCTTGAACCTGCATTTCTTAGTGAGGAATGATGTGAGAAGGGTCAAGGTAGTACCTTTTGAGTATGAAGACATAGAAAACATCATACAGACCCACAAACTCTAAGGGTAGAACAAAGTGGTACGCCATGGGTCTGACACGTTTCACGATTTAAAAAGGTCCTACGTAACGGCGGCTTAACTTACCCTTCTTACCAAACTGCATTTTTTTCTTGTAAGGAAGATCTTAAGGAAGACTTGATCGCTAACAGCAAACTCTAGAGGTCTTCTACGGTGGGGTTGTTTTTTTGCTGACTCTGGGCAGTGTCTAAGTTTTTTGGAATGATGATGACTTTCTCGATAGTCTCTTGAATGAAATTTAATCCTAAATGATGCTGGTTCCTAACTTCATTTCAGTAAGTGAGAGAATGCCAGGGCCTGCCATACAGAGCTTCATACAGAGTCATGTTGATTTTGGAATAATAACTGTTATTATAAGCAAATTCATACAAAGGAATGTACTCATACCATTTATCTATAAAGTTGAGAACATAAGTGTGTAACATGTCTTTTAGTGTCTGAATAGTACATTCAATCTTGAACCAATTACTTCTTGAAAGTTATCCCATAAATGGGAGGTGAATTGAGGATCTTTGTCTGATACAATGGATGAAGGGACACCATGTGGTCAAACAATCTCATCGATGTACAGGCAGACTAATTTGCTGGTAGAATATGTGGTTCTGATTGGTAGAAAATGGACGGTCTTAGTCAATTTGTCAATGATGACCCATATTATATTGCGACTGGAATAGGTTCTGGGCAAACTGGTGACAAAGTTCATGGCCACATGCTCCCACTTCCATTCCAGAATAGGGTGGCCTTGCAACAAACCGTCGGGTCCCTAGTGTTCAGCCTTAACTCATTGACACGTAAAGCACTGGGAGACATAGTCGAATATGTCTTTCTTCATTCCAAGCCACCAATATTGATGCCTCAGGTTCTGATAAATCTTAGTACTTCCGGAGTGGATGGACAATTTGGAGACATGGGTAGCCTTGAGAACATCCGTCCTAACAATGGTGAGGACCCAAATACAATCTCCAAATCTGTATAATCCATCATCTGTGAGCTTTAAATTAAGAAATTTATCAGAAGTAAACTTACTCAAATTTTTTATTATTTTTGGGTTAATTGATTGAGCTTCTCAAATCTTCATGAAAAAATCAAGCAAAACTCATATTTGGGCGAGGTAGGCACCATTACTATAATGGTTAAGGCAGAGTGCCTGCATAGCATCAACCAATTTCCAACTAGAAGTCATAGTTCGGGCCAACAAAGTAAATTCCTTTTGGCTTAGAGCATCAACAACCACATTACCTCTATTGGGGTGGTAGATAATCTTGCAGTCGTAGTCCTTTAGGAGGTCCATCTAATATCTCTATCTCATCTTCAATTCTCTCTGTGAAAATATATATTTCAAACTTTTATAGTTAGTATAGATTTCAAATGTCTAACCATACAAATAATGGCGTAATATCTTCAAGGCAAATACTATGGCCACCAACTTTAGGTCATGAGTGGGGTAGTTACGCTCATGGAGCTTTAATTGTCTGGATCTATAAGCAACTACCCAAATGTATTACATTAAAACACATCTCAAACATATGTGAGATGCATCATAATAAACTTAAAATCTTCCACTATTGTCGGGGAAGATCAATACTGGAGCAAAGGTGGGACGATACTTTAACTTAACAAAACTTTCATCACATTCATAGTCCCAAATAAAAGGTACACATTTCCTAGTGAAACAAGACAACGAAGCTGAAATCTTAAATAATCCATCAATGAATCGCCGGTAATAACTTGTCAAACCAAGGAAACTATATACCCCCGCAACATTTGTTAGTGGGTTCTAATTTATCACTATTTCAATCTTGGATGGATCCATCGACACTCCTTCATCAGAAATTATGTGGCCAAGAAAGGACATTCGGTCAAACTAAAAAGAGCATTTGTTGAACTTTGTATATAGATGGTTTCGACAGAGGATTTTCAATACCTGAGACAAGTGAGCTGCATGTTCTTCATGGCTCTTAGAATACATTAGAATGTCATCAATGAAAATGATAATGTATTGATCTAATGCATGCTGAAAAACTATGTTCATAAGATCTATGAAAGCAACAGGAGTATTAGTCAGTCCAAAAGGCATAACATTTGAACTTGTACTGACCGTATCGACATCAAAAGGCCATTTTTGGAATATCTTCTTCTTTAACTCTCAATTATTAGTACCCCGATCAAAGATCAATCTTTGAAAAAATTGTAACACCTTGCAACTAATTGAAGAGATTACCAATAAGAGGTAAAGGATACTTACTTTTTAACTGTTACATGGTTGAGCTCTTTGTAGTCTATGCACAATCGGAGGGAGTCGTCGTTCTTCTTCACGAATAACACCGGGGCACCCAAAGAGGAATGACTGGGGCGGATGAATTTTGGTTCAAGAAGTTGAGAGAGCTAGTTTTCAAGTTCTGTGAGTTCAGTGCGACCATGCGATAAGCGGGTTTTGAGATAGGTTGTGTTCTGGGAAGCAAATTGATAGAAAATTCTATCTCACGTAGGTCATTCCTGCAAAAGAAAATAAAGACACAAGCTGGTGATCTAGTTTTTGAAAGAAGACATATCCTAAGTATCTTAGAAGGTTTTCCTAACTGCAACCTCAGTTGTAAGGGATTATTCTACGTAACTGCTCTGATACCATTTGTGACATCCCAAATGCTAATTAAAGCATAATATGCTAGATATGAAAATAGAGTACGAGTGCATATAAGATAAATGTATCCAACAGAATAAATAATTACAATCCCTTATAAAATATCAATAGAGTTCCGTACGACACTAAGGCATAAACAAAATTAATTATAAACCTCTACAAAAGATGGACTCATCAGAGTGCAGAACAACTATGCATTCATAACGGTTCATAGATCCACGAGATCCTCAAAGGCTTCAAATGATAGATCGGCGATTGATTCCTCACTATTTTCCTCATTTAGAGGGAGCATGGAAAGGGGTGAGTTCCATATACTCAGTAAGAAAAATAATATTTAAATAATATCTCTAAGATTTTAAAAGTAATTAAAAGTATGATCATTACTTACCATCATGAGTTATGTCAAAGGTTCTTTATTAATTATGAAAACATTTTATTTTTAAAGGAAACATTAAATCTATCATGTTAATGGCTTATCATATGAATTAATTTAATCATACTGAAAATAGAAAAAATCAAACGAATCATGTCATGCTCTTTATTTCATTTTATTTTTTGAGTGAAATCATTCCAACTTCCATCTACTAAAGGCAATACAAATTTTTGACTACCCATATGAAATGACCAATTCAATTCATATTATAACAGTAATTTGTGGCTTGCTAAACCAACAACACATTTACAACTTGTCAAACCATGACATGATTATGACCACGGTCGTGCCAACCACAGTAGTTCTATATGTAAACTATGATCATGTTGTATTTCGCTAGAGGTGACCCCTAAAATCATATTGCGTCAGCACTCTCGTCAAAGGGTATGTCGTCATCCACAGGGAGTGATCTTCTCATGTCTTTTCAGATTAAATGTGGGAGAAACAGAAACTATTCAGGGATAAAAAACCTAATGAAACATTTTATGAATTATATATACTGATTGGTACGAATACATATTTCTCATGTTTAAACATCACTTCTTGCTTTATTACTTGACCATCATACAATGTATCATGAATCAACATTTATACCAAGCATTTAATCATTTTAAAATCAAACATTTAAATAATCAGTTTATATACGTTCATAAAAACATGCATTAACATGAGTTTACCAAGCTCTTCCAAGCTATCTAGGGTCTAACCATAGTCGTAGGACAAAACCATACCAACCCTTGCCAATGTCCTCATGCCCCTGATTACCGACCAGCCGAGAGGTCTATCTTCTACAATATAGCAGAATTTAGCAAACGTAACCCATCCCACTTAGAAGGAGACCCCGACCACTTAGTAGCTGAAGCCTAGATCCTGTAGCTAGAGAAACTTTTAGATAGAGAAACTTTTCTCTATCTTAAATCTCAAAGTCTCCCTAACAGACTTATACTAACCAGTGACGTTGAACATTGGTGGTGGCTTAAAAAGAAAGTCTTACCTACCCCTACCACTTGAGAGATTTTCATGGATGCATTCTTTGAAAACTTCTTTCCAGTCTATGTCTGAGAGAAGAAGGAGGAATTTTAGGACCTCTCTGCGAGGGAAACTGGACAGTTTCCCAATATGTAGCCCGATTCGTCCAACTGTCTAGGTTTGTCCCATTAAAGGTCACCCCTGAGAATTGTAAAATTAGGAAATTTCTAAAAGGCATTTGTCCTTATATCTACGATTGGATAGTGATGCTGAGGCTCAGTTCGTATGCCGAGGTGCTAGAACATGCTTAATTGACCGAAGACCTTATCTCAGCCAGACACCAACACATCACCCGAGTCCGTACCCAACAACAACAACACCAACCCTAACAACACAAAAAAAGATTTTTTGACCCAGTTAGTAGCCATCCTGATAAACAACCTCAAGTTGCCCCTCCCCCTGCTCTACCTCAAAGCTACCCACTATTTCATTTCTTGTTCATTTACTTATAAATTAGATATTAGGCTCGAACACTTAGGTGAAATATTAGCAGTAGAAACTCCTTTTAAGAGTTTATTAGATGCTCATTGTGTGTACAAAAATTATAAAATAAAGGCTTCAAGAGTAGAGTTATTAGTAGATCTAATACTTTTAGATTTTTTAGGATTTAACATTATTTTAAGAATAGATTAGTTAGAGAAATATAGGACAATTATTAATTAAGAAAGTAAAGTTGTAACCTTGTGATCACTGAAAATAAAATAAAATTATACTTTTGTTATTTTCTAACCTTTGAATAAACAGGAATATGGATGTTGATCCCACTGTGTACACCATTCCTACTGTTTGTAAATTTCTAAAAGTATTTCTGGAAGATCTACCTAGTCGACTTCCCTACAGGAGGTGGAGTTTTTTATTGACCTATTTTTTGGAACACAACCTATCTCAAAATCTATCTATCGCATAGGTCAAAACTAAGCTCACAGAATTAGAGAACCAGCTTTCTGAACTTCTTGGTCAAAAATTCATCTGCCCCAGTCATTCCCCTTGGGGTGCCTTGGTGTTATTCGTGAAGAAAAAAAGACGGCTTCCTCAGACTATATATAGATTATAGAGAACTCAACTGAATAACAGTAAATAGTAAATATCCTTTACCTCAGATCGATGACCTTTTTGATTAGTTGCAAAGAGTTACAGTCTTCTCAAAAATCAATCTCAAATCAGGATACTACCAGTTGTGAGTCAAAAAAGAAGATATTTTGAAAATCATCTTCCGATGCCGATATGGTCTATATGAGTTCAAGGTTATGTTTTTCAGACTAACTAATGCTCATGCTACTTTCATGGATCTTATGAATAGGGTTTTCCGACATGCACTTGATAAATATGTCATCGTATTCATTGATGACATCCTGGTATATTCTAAGAGTTCGAAGGAGCATGCAGTCCACTTATCTTAGGTATTAAACCCTTCATCGAAAACAGCTGTATGCTAAGTTGGCAAGTGCTCTTTTTAGTTGGATCAAGTCTCATTCTTTGGCCATGTAATTTTAAGCGAAGGAGTTTCTGTGGATCCCTCCAAAGTTGAATCATTAATTAACTGGAACCCCCCAACCAACGTGGTCGAGGTACGTAGTTTCCTTGATTTAATAGGTTATTACCGAAGATTCATTGATAGATTCTCCAAGATTGCTACTCAGATGACCCGACTCACTAGAAAATGTGTACCTTTTATTTGGGACTATGAATGTAGTGAAATTTTTGCTGAATTGAAGTATCGTCTCACCTCTATCCTGGTGTTGATCCTCCCCGACAATATTGGAAGATTTCAAGTTTACTGTGATGTATCTCACGTAGGTTTGGGTTATGTTTTGATGCAGGGTTGCTTATAGATCCAGACAATTGAAGTCCCTATAAGCACAACTACCCTACTCACGATCTGAAGTTGGCGGCCATAATCTTTGCCTTGAAAATATGGCGTCATTACTTGTATTGTCATATATTTGAAATCTATACTGACCATAAAAATTTGAAATATATATATTTTTGCATAGGGAACTAAATATGAGAAAAAGATGTTGGATGGACCTCTTGAAGGACTATGACTACAAGATCATTTACCACCTTGGTAAAGGTAATGTAGTCGCCGATGGGCTGAGCCAGAAGGAGTGCGCATTGTTGGCTCAAACGATGGCCTCCAGTTAGAAATTTGTTGATGCTATGCAGGCACTCTACCTTAACAACTATGGCAATGGTGTATACCTCGCCTAGATCTAAGCTTTGCTTGATCTTTTCATGAAGATTTGGGAAGCTCAGTCTACAGATCCAAAAATTACCAAAAATTTGAGTAAGTTTACTTCTGACGAGTTTCCTAATTTCAGGCTCACAGATGGTGGATTGGGCAAATTTTGGGATCATATTTGAGTCCTTGTCACTGTCCAAACGAATTTTCTCAAGGCTGTCCACGCCTTCAAACTGTCTATCCACTCAATAAGTACCAAGATGTACCAAGACCTAAAACGTCAAGATTGGTGACCTGGAATGAAGAAGGACATTGCTGACTATGTCTCTTAGTACCTTACTTACCAATTAGTTAAGATAGAATACTAGAGACTAGTGATTTGTTCCAAGACCTCTCTATTCTGGAATGGAAATGGGAGCATATAACCATAGACTTTGTCATCAGACTGCCTAGGACTTGTTCCAGTCGTAATGCTAGATGGGTCATCATTGAAAGAGTGACCAAAACTGCTCACTTCTTACCCATTAAAACCACAGATTCTATCAACGAATTAGCCTGCCTGTACATCAATGAAATTATTTGACTCCATGGTGTCCCCTTGTCCATTGTGTCTGATCGAGATCCTTGATTTACCTCTCATTTTTTGGATAGTTTTTAAAAGCACTTGGTTATGGATTGTACTTCAGCACTGCATATCATTCCTAGACTGATGGTCAGTCTGAATGTACTATCCAAACATTGGAAGACATGTTATGCGTTTTCATCCTTGACTTTGGTGATAACTAGTATGAGTATCTTCATCTGTGTGAATTTGTTTAATAATATCAGTCATCATTGCAGCATCGACATGGCTCCGTATGAAGCCCTGTACAATAGGCGCTGTCGTTCTCCAACTTGTAAGAATGAAGTCAGGAACCAACATCGTTTAGGACCTAATTCCATCCAGGACACTATCAAAAAAGTTGTTATCGCTCAAAAGAACTTGGCCACCACCCAAAGTCACTAGAAAAGTTTCACTAACAACCACAGAAAACCCGTGAAATTTATAGTTAGCGATCAAGTCTTCTGTGACATCTCAAATACTAATTAAGGCATGTGGGTATCAGATACAAAAATAGAGTTATGAGTGCATAATAAAAATTATATGCAGCAAAGCAAATTAATACAAATCTCTTACAAATATATGAGTTCTAATTACATACATATAATTAAGGACAGAAGTGGCTACAAAATCTAAAGTCAAAATACAAAAGAAGACCACTTCTTTCACTATGCTATTGGACTCATCACAGTGCAAGAACGATCTTGCACTCAAGTTTTACGGATCCATGAGATCCTCATAAACTTCAATGGGTACGTCAGCAAACGATTCCTCATTTTCTTCCTCATCTTGGGGGAGCATGGAAAGAGTGGGTTCTATATACTCAGTAAGAAAAATAGTATTTAAATAACATCATAAGATTTTAAATGTAAATTATTCTAACATACATACTTACCATTTGGTTACTTCATAGACTTATATTACCTTATGAAAATAATTTATTTATTAAAGAAAACATCACTTTAATATAATCAAACAATCACACATCATATCAGTAATAGAGAAAATTAAATAAATCATGAAGTACTCAGATTTTTGTATCATGCTTTGCGAAGTCGTTACGACTTTCACTTCTGAAGGCAAATACAGATTTCTGACAATCCATGTCGAATGACTAGATCAGATACAGATAACAATAATTTACTCAGACACATTTTTGGATTGTTAAACCATGATACATATATGACTACGGTCGCACCAACTATAGTGGTCCTATCAGATATTCTATAATCACGACAGTACTTAGCCAAAGGTGACCCCTAATAGATATTTGCATCACCACTCTCATTAGAGGGTACACCGTCATCCATAGGGAACTGTCATCTTACGTTTTTCTAGACTAAATGAGGGAAAGAAAAATAGATACCTTGGATGGGGTTAGGGGAATAGATACCTCTCAGAGACAAAAAACCTAACGAGACACTTGATGCATTATGCATGTCAATACAGATACATATTTGGACCATTCATGCTTCATTCCACATTTCTCTTTTTTTTTTTCTTTGTTTCTTTTATTTTTCAATTGATCTTACTGGTTTCATATTATTTTAATTATATAAAAATAATCAAGTGTTTATAAATCACATAACATGCCTGAAATCAAGAAAAAATCAACTTATTAAACCTATAAACATAAAAGTATGCAAAAAAGGCAAAATTACAAATTATCAATTTAATTTTTTTTTTGTCTAAAAATATCTCTTAAGACGTTTAAAGAAATAGTAGATTCTTACCGAAACCTTGATAATTTTTTTTACACCATTCTTCTTTTCTTCCTTTCCTTCTCTCTCTATATAACTTTTTCTCTCTCTCTCTCTAATTCTTGAAATGTAGAAGAATAGAAGTGTGGAAAAAATGGGAAGCAATGGCCCCTATTTATAGAAATTGGGAGCACTTGGATTTGTGTCAAGTGGTGAAATTCGGTGAAGAGAGAGAAAAAGATGTTCAGCACAAAAAATGGAGGAGGAAGATCTCCTCCACTGATGGCAGTGATGCCCTGCCCGAGGTGGCAGTGGCCTGCCTGGTGTACTGCAGGCACATGGCCCACCATGTCCCGTGTGCAAGGGTTTTTTCGCGTGCGAGGTGACATGCAGACAGCCCGCCTGCGCGATAAGACTCAACCAGGGTTGTGACGTACGCGCAAATGGGATGTGTGCGTTGTGCACACGTCCCGTGCCTGCGCAGGCAACCCTTTCATGCGAGATTTTCTCATGTTTTTCTATTTTACCAAAATTCGTTTTAAAAAATAATTTCACTAAAATAAAATAAAATAAATTAAAATTAACTAAAATTAAATAAAATCAAAATAAATAAAAATTGGCACAATTCACAAATTACGATAATAATTTACAAAGTAAATTAAATGAGTTTAAGATGGCCTAAAGGCCCGAATAAATGGGGTTTTCCAAATAAATTAAGCACAATGATGGGTAGGGTGTTACATCCCCCCCACACCAGAGAAAACTTTGGTCCCCAAATTTGTCTCGAACAGGTCCAGAAACTTCTCCCTCATTTTGTTTTCCAACTCCCACGTTGCTTCTTCTGGAGTATGATGTTGCCATTGTACCTTCACTATGGGAATCGTCTTATTGCGTAAGATCTTGTCGGTCCATCCAAGAATCTCCACGAAAATTTTTTCATACGTCATATCAGCTTGTATCTGTGTTTCATTGTGAGGAATGATATGAAAAGGGTTAGGGTGGTAAACTTTCGGGGTAGAGTAAGGCGGTAGGCCATGTGTCCAATTCACTCAATAATCCGAAAAGGTCCCATATAACAAGGGTTTAACTTTTCTCTTTTCCCTTGTAGGGGAAACCTTAAGGAAAACCTGGTCTCCAATGATGAACTTCAAGGGTCACCTATGATTATCGGCATAACTCTTCTGACGACTCTAGGCAGTAGCCAAGTTCTTGCGGATGATCGCGATATTCTCAATAGTCTCTTGGATGAAGTCCAGCCCCAAATGATGCTGGTTTTTGACTTCACTCCAACAAGTGGGAGAACAGTAAGGCCTATCGTACAATGCTTCATGTGGAGTCATGTTGATGCTAGAGTGATAATTGTTATTATAAGTAAATTCATATAGGAGAAGATACTCATACCAGTTATCGCAAAGTCAATGACGCAAGAACGCAACATATCCTCCAATATTTGGATCGTACATTTTGACTGACCATATATTTGGAGATGATAAGCGGTGCTAAAATATAATCCAAACACCAGAGCTTCCTGAAAGCTATTCCAAAAGTGGGAGGTAAATTGAGGATCTCGATTAGACACAATGGATGAGGGAACACCATGAAGTCGAATAATCTCATCAACATAAAGGTGGGCTAATTTACTAGTAGAGTCAGTGGTCTTGATAGGCAAGAAATAAGAGGTCTTGGTTAATCTATCAACGATGACCTAAATAGTGTTCTGACCAGAATAGGTCCTGGACAATCTTGTGATAAAATTCATGATTATATCTCCTACTTCCATTTAGGAATCGGAAGACCTTATAACAAATTATTGGGTCTCTGATGTTCTGTCTTAATTCTCTGAAAGATAAGGCATCGGGAGACGTAGTTGACTATGTCATTCTTCATACACGGCTACCAGTATTGACCCTTCAAGTTTCGGTATATCTTGGTGCTCTCGGGATGAACGGATAGCTTAAAAACACGGGCAGTCTTGAGAACATCTGCCCTTCCAGTGACGAGAACCCAAATTAGGTTATGAAATCTAAACTGTCCATCATCTGAAATCCTGAAATTAGGAAATTTATCAGAAGAGAACTTACCAATTCTTGGTGAGTTCTGGGTTCGTAGACTGAGCTTCCTAAATTTTCATAAAAAGATTCGATAGGGCTCATATCTGAGTGAGATAGGTGCCTTTGCCATAGTAGCTAAGGCAGAGCGACTGCATAGTATCCATCAGATTCCAATTAAAGGCCATGGTTTGGGCTAACACTGCAGACTTCTTTCGGCTTAGTGCATCGACGACTATATTTCCTCTACTGGGGTGGTAGATAATCTTGCAGTCGTAGTCTTTTAGGAGATCCATCCAGCATCTCTATCTCATATTTAACTCCCTTTGCGAGAAGATATAATTCAAACTCTTGTGATCAGCATAAATCTCAAAAATCTGATCAAACAGGTAATAACGCTGTATCTTCAAGGCAAAGATAATGGCCGCCAACTCCAGATCAGGGTAGGAAAGTTTCACTCATGAGGTTTTAACTATTGGGACCCATAAGTGACTACTCTACCATGTTGCATCAAAACATACCCCAAAGCCAATATGAGATGCATCGCAGTAGATCTAAAATCTTCTAATAGTATAAGGGAGGATCAACACAGGAGCAGAGGTAAAACGACACTTCAATTCCATGAAGCTCTTATTGCAATCGTAATTCCAAATAAATAGTATGCCCTTTCAGATGAGTCAGGTCAATGGAGCAGCAATCTTAGCAAATCTGTTGACGAATCGCCGATAGTAACTTGCCAAGCTAAAAAAACAACGTACCTTGGCCATATTGGTGGGCAGATTCCAATTGACTATTGTTTCAACCTTAGATGGATCCATAAAAACTCCTTTACTCGAAATTACATGACCGATAAAGGAAACTCGATCCAACTAGAAGGAGCATTTGCTAAGTTTAGCATACAATTAGTTTCGGTGAAGGGTCTCCAACACTTCAGTCAAGTGTACTACATGTTCCTCCAAGCTCTTGGAGTACACTAAAATGTCATCAATAAATACAATAATATACTAATCTAGTGCGTGCTAGAAAACTCTGTTCATGAGGTCTATGAAGGTTGTTGGGGCATTGGTTAATCTGAACTCATACAAACCATACCCGCACCGAAAAGTGGTTTTTGAAATATCTTCTTCTTTGACTCTCAGTTGGTGATATCCCATCCTGAGGTCCATCTTAGAGAAGACCATGACTCCTTGCAATTGAACAAAGAGGTCGTCGATCTGAGCTAAGGGATACTTACTTTTAACTGTTACTAAGTTGAGTTCTTGGTAATCCTCGCAGAGTCTGAAGGAACCATCCTTCTTTTTCATAAATAATATTAGAGCGCCCCAAGGAGAATGACTATGGTAGATAAACTTCTAGGTAATTAGTTAATAAAATTAATTTTCTAGCTCTGTAAGCTCAGCATGACTCATACCATAGGCGGGCTTCAAGATTGGTTGGGTTCCAAACAGCAATTCAATTAGGAACTCTACTTTTCGCGGGGGAGGCAGACCAGGAAGTTCGATGGAAAAGACATTCGAAAAGTTGTAAATAATCGGTATGGAACACACAGTAGGATCAGCACCAACATTTCTGTTTATTCAATTGTTAGGAAAAAACAATAACAATAGATTTTATTCCTTTTTCGAGGATCGCAAGGTTATAATTTTACTTTCACAATCAATTATTGCTCTATAGTTTTCTAACCAGTCCATTTCTAATATCACATCAAATCCTGAAAAATCTAAAAATATTGATTCACAAATACTTCTATCCCCGAAGCCTTTATCTTACAATCTTTATATACACAGTGAGTTTCTAATAATCTCATAGAGGGAGTTTTTACCGTTAATATTTTTACTAAATGTTCTGGCCTAATGTCAAACTTATAAGTAAATGCACATAAAATAAAAGAGTGAGTAGTACCTGTATCAATCAAAGTATTGGCAGAAGTATCATGAATAGAAAGCATATCCTAAATGAGAACAATAGTGAGGAGCGTACTGGATTCATCTAGGTGGTACACACGACCCTGTGCTACAGGCCCAGCCACGTCCTTCGGCCATTGGGGGCAGTGTTTGAGAAGATGTTGGGTGCTTCCGCACCGATAACAGGCATGATTGATACGCCGACAGGGTAGGTCCCCATGCGAGCGATCACAATGCTGACAGGGTTGGGTAGGTCGAGCAGGCTAACCTATAGGTGGAGGTAAAGCATGGATAAGGGCAACTCTGGTTCGTTTATCAGGGTGGCTACCTACTAGGTCAAGCAATCCCCTTCTAAGCTGCTGGGGTTATTATTGTTGCGTACAGACTCGAGCAATGCGTTGGTGCTCGGCCGAGATGAGGTCTTTGGCTAACTGGGCATGTTCTAGCACCTCTACTTATGAGCTGGGTCTCAGCATCATAACCCGATCATAGATATCGGCATGAAGACCCTTTAGAAACTTTCTACTTTTTCGACTTTCGGGGGTGACCATTAATGGGGTGAACCTAGATAGTTGGATAAAACGGGCTGCATATTGGGCGACCATTAGATTTTCTTAGTGCAGGTCCTGAAACTCCTCTTCCTTCTTTTCTCGGACATATGCAGGAAAAAATTTATCAAAGAATGCATCCATGAAAACTTCCCAAGTGGTAGGGGTTGGTAGAACTTTCTTCTTAAGTTGCCACCAATGTTCAACTTTACCGTTTAGCATAAAGGCTGCTAGAGGAACCTTTTGTTCCTCTATCAAGTCTAGGACAAAAAAAAGGTTCTCTATCTATAGGGTCCAAGCTTCGGCTACTAAGGGGTCAGGGCCACCTTCAAAATATGGTGAGTTAAGCTTCCTAAACTCTGCTATGTTATGAGAAATAGACCTCTCACATGTTCGGTATTTTGGGGTGGAGGTGGGTAAGGGTTGACTTGATTTTATCTTACGGCTGCAGTCAATCCTTGGATGGCTCGGAAGAGTTCAATAAATCCAGCCCTGGTCGGGTGATTCAGGGCTTCATATCACTCGGTACGCTCTATGAATGGTCTTCCTCGTGTCATTCCTATAAAAGAAAGGAAGATACAAGTTAGTGCTCTAATTTTTGAAAAATAGGACTTACTCTTGCTAGGTACTCTAAAGGTCTTTTTATCTAAGGCTTCAGTGTAAGGGATTTTATTTGCGTAATTCTACTCTGATACCATCTGTGACATCCCAAATGCTAATTAAGACATGTGGGTATCAAATACAGAAATAGACTTACTAGTGCATGATAAAAATTATATACAGTTGAGCAAATTAATACAAATCCATTACAAATATATGAGTTCCAATTACATACATATATTTGAGGCCAAAAGTGGCTGCAAAATACAAAGTCAAAATACAAAAGAGGGCTACTTCTTTCACTATGCTATTGGACTCATCAGAGTGCAGGAACGATCATGCACCCAAGTTTTGTAGATCTATGAGATCCTCATAAATTTCAATGGGTAGGTCAACTGGCGGTTCCTCATTTTCTTCATCATATGGGGAGCATTAAAAGAGTGAGTTCCATGTACTCAATAAGAAAAATAATATTTAAATAACATCGCAAGGTTTTAAAGGTAAATTATTCTAATATACATTGTAACATCCCACTCATCACTGCGCTTAATTAATTTAAAAAATCTTATTTATTTGGATCTTTAAGCTACATTGAACTCATTTAATTTACTCCATATATTATTTATCGTAATTCATAAATTTTGTTAATTTTTAATTATTTCTATTTAATTCTAATTTAATTGCGTTAATTTTGTTTATTTTATTTCAATACAAAAAAATAAAATTTCAAAAAAATGGCAAAACGAAAAAAATCCTGTGGAAAAATCTTGTGGGGAAGGGGAGCTGCCCAGACAGGATGCCTGTGCACAGTGCGCACGTTCCATCCTCGTGTGCGGCACAGGGTCAAACCCTACACACATCATGTCGCGCGCAGGCAGGTCATCTACGTGTCACCTTGCACATGGATAGGTGCCGCGCATTATGCGTGCGCCATCCGTGCAGCAAGCCTACGTGGATCAGCCCCTGTGCACTTGGGGCTTGCGCGCGGCAGGAAGCCTATGCGCCTGTAGGCTGCTAGCTTGCAATACGTCGGGCGAGCCACTGTCGCTTCGGGCAGTGCGCCTTTGCTGCATCGGGCAGTGCGCCGCCATCATCAGTGGAGGAGACTTTCCTCCCTCATTTTTTTGTGTCGAGCATCTTTTTCCTCTCTTTTAACCAGATTTTGCCACTTGGCGCGAATCTGACAGTTCTCAATTTCTATAAACAGGTTTTCCCTTCCCATTCTTTTCCACACTTCAATTCTTCTATTTTTCAAGAATTAGAGAGAGAAAGAGAGAGTGAGTGATCTAGAGAAAGAATGAGGGAAAGAAAAGAAGAACAGTGAAGGAGAAAATATTAAGGTTTCGGTAAGAAATTTAGTATTTCTTTCGACGTCTTGAGTATTTTTAGATTAAAAAAATATTAAATATGATAATTGTGATTTTAGTTGTTTTGCATGTTTTTGTGTTTGTAGATATAATAAGCTGAATTGTTCTTGTTTTCAAGCATGTTATGTGATTTACAAACACTTGATAATTTGCATGTAATAAAAATAATATCAAACCGGTATTGTTACCTAGAAAAATAAAAGAACACAAAAAAAAGATAAAAGTAAAATGAGGCATGAACGGTTCAAAATATGTATCTATATTGACATGCATAATACATCAAGTGTCTTGTTAGGTTTTTTATCTCTGAGGGTTATATATTCCCCTAACCCCATCCGGGGTATTTGTTTTCTCGTCTCCCATTTGATCTAGAAAGACGTGAGTGGACCGCTTCATGTAAATGACGGCGTACTTTCTGACGAGAGTGGTGACGTAAATATCTATTAGGGGTCACATTTGGTTAAATACTGTCGTGATTGTAGATATATGATAGGACCACTATGATTGGTACGACCATGGTCATAGGTCGTACAATGGTTTGGCTAGCCAGAATTGTGTTTGAGCAAATTGTCGTTATTTGTATCTGATATGGTCATTCCACATGGGTAGTTGGAAATCTGTATCTGCCTTCAGAGATAGAAGTTGTAACGACTTCATGAAGTATGACACAAAAATCTGAGTATTTCATGATTTATTTAATTTTCTTTATTATCTAGCATGATGTATGTTTGTTTGATTATATTAACGAACTATTTTTTTAATAAATAAATTATTTTCATAATGTAAGATAGGACTACAAAGTAGCCAAATAGTAAGTATTCATGTTAGAATAATTCACCTTTAAAACTTTATAATGTTATTTAAATACTGTTTTCCTTACTGAGTATATGAAACTCACTCTTTCCATGACTCTTCCCCCCTCCCCCCCCTAGATGAAGAAGAGAATGAGGAACTACTAACTGACCTACCCATTGAAGTCTATGAAGATCCCGTGGATTCACAAAACTTGAGTGCATAAATGTCTCCGCACTCTGATGAGTCCAATAGCATAGTGAAAGAAGTGGTCTTCTTTTATATTTTGATTTTTTATTTTATAGCCACTTTTGGCCTCAATTATATATATGTAATTGGAACTCATGTATATTTGTAAGGGATTTGTATTAATTTATTCTGCTTCATAAAATTTTATCATGCACTCATTATGTTGTTTCTATATCTGACACTAATTTGCCTTAATTAGTATTTGCGATGTCACATACATACTTACCATTTGGTTACTTTATAAACTTATCTTACCTTATAAAAATAATTTATTTATTAGAGAAAATATCCCGTTAATATAATCAAACAATCACACATCATACCAGATAATAGAGAAAATTAAATAAATCATTAAATGCTCAGATTTTCGTATCATGCTTCGCAAAGTCATTATGATTTCCATCTCTAAAGGTAGATACAGATTTTCAACTACTCATGTAGAATGACTAGATCAGATACAGATAACGACAATTTACCCATGCACGTTTTCGGCTTATTAAATCATGGTATGATCTATAACCACGGTTGTACCAATAATAGTGGTCCTATTAGATATTCTATATTCACGATAGTACTTAGCCAAAGGTGACCCCTGAAAAATATTTGCATCACTACTCTCGTCAGAGGATACACCATCATCCACAGAGAGTGGTCCTCTTACGTCTTTCCAGACCATATGGGAGAAGGAAAAATAGATACCTGGATGGAGTTAGGGGAACAGATACCCCTCAGAGATAAAAATCCTAACAATACACTTGATGCATTATGCATGTCAATACAAATACATACTCAGATCATTCATGCTTCATTCCATATTTCTCTTTTTTTTTGTTTATTTTATTTTTCAGGTGATCTTATTGGTTTCATATTATTTTAATTACATGCACATCATCAAGTGCCTACAAATCACATAGCATGCCTGAAATCAAGAACAATTCAACTTATTAAACCTATAAACACAAAAGCATGCAAAACAGACGAAATCACAAATTATCAATTTAATCTTTTTTTTTGTCTAAAAATTTAATCTTTTTTTTGTCTTTTATTTTGTCTGTAAACACATAGTGGTCCTATCATATATTCTATAGTCACGACAGTACTTAGTCAAAGGTGACCCCTAACAGATATTTGCATCACCACTTTCGTCAGAGGGTACACTGTCATCCACAAGGAGCGGTGCTCTTATGTCTTTCCAGACCAGATGGGGGATGATGAAACAAATACCCTGGATGGGGTTAGGAGAACAGATACCCCTTAGAGATAAAAAATCTAACGAGACACTTGATGCATTATACATGTCAATACATATGCATACTCGGATCATTCATGCTTTATTCCACATTTCTCTTTTTTTTTTCTTTGTTTCTTTTATTTTCCAGGTGACCTTACCGGTTTCATATTATTTTAATTAAATGTAAATCATCAAGTATCTATAAATCACATAATATGTAAGAAATCAAGAACAATTCAATTTATTAAACCTATAAACATAAAAGCATACAAAATAGACAAAATCACAAATTATCAATTTAATCTTTTTTTTGTCTGAAAATATCCCTTAAGAAGTTTAAAGAAATACTAGATTCAGTATCGAAACTTTGATAATTTCTTCTACAATGTTATCCTTTTCTTTATTTTCTTTTCTCTCTATAACACTTTCTCACTCTCTCTCTCTAATTCTTGAAAGGTAGAAGAATTAAAGTGTGGGAAAAAGGGGAAGGAATGGCCCCTATTTATAAAAATTGTTAGCAGTTGGATTTGCGCCAAGTGGCAAAATCCAGTGAAGAGATGAAAAAAATTCTCGATACGAAAGACAAAGGAGAAAGATCTCCTCCACTGGCGACAGTGGAGCGTTGCCCAAGGTGGCGGCGACACACTGCCCAAGGTGGCAGTGGCCCGCCCGGTGCACTAGGCGTCGTGTGTGCAGGTCTACTGCGCACGGGCCCTAGGTGCACAGGGGCCTGTCCGCAGGCGAGGTGACGTGCGGACGACCCGCCTGCATGCGACAAGATGCGTGCATAATTAACCCCGTGCCGCGCTCGCGAAGGGGACATGCACGCATGTGTGTGCACAGTGCACGGGCGCCCGTGCGAACAGCCTTTTTACCCTGGGATTTTCTCCTATTTTTCTGTTTTTTTAAAAATTCGTTTTACAAAAAATAATAATTAGACTAAAATTAAATAAAATTGACTAAAATCAAATAAAATTAAATAAATAAAAATCGACATAATTCATAAATTACGATAATAATTCGCAGAGTAAATTAAATGAGTTCAAGATGGTCTAAAGGCTCGAATAAATAGAGTTTTTCAAGTAAATTAAGCACAATAATGGATGGAGTGTTACATATTCCTTAAGATCTTCCTTTACAGGAAAAAAACATGATTCGATACGAAGAAAAAGTTGAGCCCCTGTTATGTGGGACCTTTTTAGATCGTGGAACGTGTTGAAACCATGATGTACTGTCTCTACCCCAAGAGTTTGCAGGTATACATGATGTTATCCATGTCTCCATGTTCAAAAGGTACCACTCTGGCCCTTCTCACATCATTCATCACCAAGAGATGCATGTTCAAGCCGATATGTCGCACGATGAGCTCCTCGTGGAAATCCTTTGTTGAACCGACAAGATTTTGCACAATAAGAGGATCCCCATAGTGAAGGTACAGTGGCAACACCACACTTCAAAAAGGCGACATGGGAGTTGGAGAACGAGATGGAAGAGAAGTTTCCAAATCTATTCATGACAAATTTAGGGGACCAAATTTTCTAAGGTGAGGAGAATGTAACACCCCGAAAATCTTCGTGTTTAATTTGTAATGTGAACCTCTATTTATTCGGGCCCTAAGGCCATTTAAAACTCCTAACACCTTGTTTAAATAAATTTTAGTGAAGGATAATTAATGTATAGCAATGACAGTGATTTGATGACAATGACACAGGATGAGAACGACAAAATTTTTTTTATGTTTGAATGATTGTGTATTAATGTATGTTAATAACAACTTTTGTTTGGATGATAGAATTATATGATTGTATTTTCAGTCAAATTACAAATTTATCTATACTTATTATATGTAATAGTAAATAGTATACGAGAAGTATGTAATGAAAAATAAATAAATTATATATGAATATTATTAAATTTGTATTTAAATAAATAATTATTACACATAATTAAATTAAATTTTTAAATTTGATAAAATAAATAATTATTATTTATATTATCACATTAATTTAATTTTAATAAAAATAAAATTATTTATATATTAGAAATAAATAGTTGTAATTATATATTATTGTATTAAATCTAAAATTATTTCAACAAATAAAAAATTAAAATGTGTTTGAAATAATCACATACTATGAGTTAATTTATTAATTAATATTGTCCAAAAAATTAATCATCAATGGAATTCTATATATGCAATTATATTTTTTTTTTTAGTTTCAAACTTTTAAATTTATTTTTTTAATGAAAATGTACAGTATATATATACATATGTAGATATCTCATATTTATATTCAATAATTGAAAAATATTTATATTTTACTACCAAATTACTTGATAATTAAATAAATACCATATTAAACCAAAACTGCTTCAAAAATATAAATAGTAAAAAATATTGTGCATAAACAAGCAAAGAAAGATAGAATAAATTAGTCCATTTAATATAAATTAATCAATCCAAAATAACAAATTAGTCCATCTGAATAATAAAATTCATCCATTTTCCTAGTTATATATTAAACATCCAATATAGTTTGACAAATGTTCCTAAAACCATAATATAGTCTTGTATTTTGGCAAGAACAACCTTTATTTTTAATTATCTGAAAATTCAAAGAAAGTAAAAAATCAAAACCAGCAAAATAACAAATAGAAAATATTCGAAATTGAGATGTAATATTAGTCATTACCTGGTAAATTAAGCAGATTGGTCATGAAAAAACTACGCCGATCAGGAGGGCAAGTCATTAAAGCTTTAGTCATGTTTGGTTTATCCATAAGTAGCATAAAAGCTTTTGTTTTTATAAGGGGATGTAATCTCATACAAGAAACCTCTTGATATAGCTCTTCTGCTAAAACATACACTTTTAAATTGTTAATATTTCCTTCACTAAATTTGAAATAGTTTGAACTTCAGCCAGATATTCTCTTCATAGACCGTTGTCAAACATCTCGCTTTCTTTCGCATGGAAGACTCTTGCACCTCAGGTTTGAATTTTGAAGTAGGAGTTTCAAGCATTGGAGCCTCACATAAAGTATCCAGACCACTTAAAATTACCACTTAAATCTTGGGTAAGTGGTGTCTCACTTGCAGCATAAAAGCTTTAGCCATGTTTGATTTATCTATAAGTAGCATAAAAACTTTTATTTCTAGAAGGGGATCTAATTTTATACGAGAAACCTCTTGATGTAGTTCTTCTGCTGAAACAGGAACTTTTAAAATTGTTAATATTTTCTTCACTGAATTTGAAGTAGTTCGAACTTCAGCCAGATATTCTTCTTCATAGATTGTTGTCAAATGTCTCACTTTCTTCTGTATGGAAGACTCTCGCACCTCAGGCTCAAATTTCGAAGTAGGACTTGTAGGCGTTAGAGCCTCACATGAAGTATCCAAACCATGAAAATTAAAATTACCACTTAAATCTTGTGTAATGTGAATGTCTCACCCAATCTATGACCACACAAATGTTGATCGTAAAATGAGTTTCTTAGGACATCATCCATAAAATCTGACCACTGAATAATTTTACTTCCTTCATCTGCATGTCTGTTCCTCTTAGCCATTTTCTAAAACTCATATAAAAACACAAAATATAATCATATGCAAAAAAAATATAATATGATCACAACAAAATAAATTTCAAATTATAGCATTCAATTAAAATATTTAAGTTACATAAACATCAAAAGTCATACAAATGTTATACACCATACAAACATCATAAACTATACAAATGTCATAAATTACACAAAATGTAATCAACCCACATATCAGCTGTTATTGTATCTCTAATTGTTTCGCCTTTTCTCATTTCCTTAATACTGTCCCTAAAGTTACATGCACTTCGTTCATCTAGAGAAATGTTTCGAAGTTCTTCATTAACCTCTAGAAGAAGTTCATCAGTTTGATCCTCTCCCTGTAAATAATTATGTAAAATGCAACAAGCAAATATAATGGTATTAATAGTCTTAATTTGATAATGAGGTTTAGTTGATGTTTGGATAATTGAAAATATTTCTTTAGAACTCCGAAGGCATGTTCAATTGCATTACACAAAGAAGCATGTCGTAGATTAAATAGGTCACAAGCATTGCGTGGTGGATTCCTAGAGTATTCACTCAAATGGTAACGTTCTCCTCTATATGGTGTAATTAGTTCACCCCACAACATGAATCCAACATCCACAAGGTAAAACTTACCTATAAGCAATAAATAAATTAAATTATAACATTTTTCTTCAAATGTATACATTACATATTGAAGTTAAATATATTTTAATTACCTTCGGGAATTACTAGAGGATCATCAACTCTGTTTAACACATATTTTATTATTCTTGAATCTGATGTGGTCCTCTCCCACCCAGCTAAGACGTATGAAAATTTCAAATCAAATGTACAAGTTGCCAACAGGTTTTGGGTGGGGAAATTTTTTTTCCCACGAAACCGTGGAACATCTTTTCTAAACACTTTAACACGTATATGTGTTCTGTTAATCGCACAAACACAATCCTAAAATTAATTGTTTACTAATTAATTAAACATACACTTATGTTAAAAGAATTAATTAAACATATATAACTTATATATACACCTTAAAAAATGAAAAGAATATAAGATTGTTGGCTATTTTCGAAGGCATTTGTGATCCATTTGACTGACTAATAAATTATCGGCCATATGTACTATACATCGTAGCACATTATGAAAATGGTGACTTGTTGTCTCTCTGGATCATCGAAAAATTCAAGATATGACTCGATTTCTCTCATTGTGTCTTAATAGGTAAAGTGTCTTAAGTATTTGTTCCTCTACAGTTATACGAATGGTATGTCTAAGTCCACCATTTATAACTAGTAAACAACATAAATTCATAAAAGCTGAAGCTCTCATCCTAATTATATGCCGACAAAACTCACTTGATACCAAATTTTGTATAAACACAACTCAAGCTTTCTCTCCCTCTAATCTTAATTCATGAGTAAGCCTATTACTTATCTCACACCTTCTACGAACTGCTAGCCCATGAAGTATGATAAACTAGTATACTAAAATAACTACACGTCTCAAAATATCCATCTTTCTTACCTAATGTGTAACGGCCCCGGAAATTAAAAAGGAAATGTATATGAAAATTTTGAGTGCGGAAGTGAAATAAAAAGTTCTGATTAATATCCCTTACACAATAACAGAAACGTACTAACAATATGAAAGAATAAGTTAACTAAAGAAAATACTAGAAATGAAATACTATTAGGAAAACTATAAAATATTTAGGCATTTACTCGCCGTCTTCCTGCGGAATGGGCTCGGGAACCAAGTTCTCCTGATATGAAATTGTTAAGTAAGGAATGAGCTACACTAGCCCAGTAAAGACGTCACATTATATCACTGTCACAGAAGTAAAGGTTGATAGAAAAACAAAAAGACCAATGGAGCACAATTTTTAACAAATTCATTAATCAATAATAAAACTCTTTACTGTCCACTTACCTCGGTGAGATTTATAAAAACGAACTATAGAAACAATAACATCAAAAATATCATGAATTCATACATACTCTGTAACATAGCACATGTCATACTTTTATATTTCAATCATCAAACAATAATTTTCCTCTTTTATTAGCCTACCAGTATCCATGGGGATCCATAGGGGTCCCCGCTACACGTGACTCATTAACTTTAACAACTTAATTCCAGGGCCGTCTCCATATCCCGTCTGGTATGGGCGCAAAAACAATAAACCTCAATACCCCGTCCGGTATGAGGGTGAAGCAGGCCGTCCCCATACCCTATCCAGTATGAGATAACGTTCCCGGTTGGGTTTCCTATGGACCCGGTCCGTCCATCATCTCCCAGGATATCTAATGAGGCTGTCAACTTATCCATTTATCAATTCACATATCTTTTCTATTTTTCCTTAGTTTTCTGTTTCTTACATACTCATGAATACTTAAACAAGTAACGAGCATCCAACAAGGCAAGCAAATCATCGGGTTCACAAAATCAAGTCGTAATGAAGTAAACAGTGATTCATGCATTCAAAATCATAGAATAAATAATTCAGATACTATACTACATTTAGACTGTAAAATAAATCAAATAGAAACTAACAGAGGAATATATCCGATTCGGGGCTCCATTAGCAACCGTAATAATTATGTATATCTATTTAATTCATAAAATACAGTTTTATCATTTATTAAACTTTAATCCCGTGATAGGAAATAAGGTGAGGGGTCCTTACCTGATTCGAAATCTAAAATCAATTTTTTTTTTCACTGCGCCTACGGGCAGTCCCTAAATTCCCTGAATTTTTTTTCTTGGGAACTGAAATGCACTCACGGTACCTGCACATGTCCCTAAATAACTCAAAATCAGACCCAGGGCCTACTCGACCAATTTCAAAATTCTGGCACGGCGACTCTGCCGTGATCCAGCGACGACGTCGCCGCCCACGGCAGCGATCCACCTCGGGTTGGCTATTTTCGGCCGTTTCCCGCTGAATTCAGCCAAACTAGCACCAGTTCCTGCGAGAAAATACATGTAAGGCCCTCGGTGCGCTAAAAAAACACAAAAAATCAAGACTTACGGGCGGCGGGGCTCTCCAGTGCGGCGACTCCTCCGGCTCGAGTCGCGATTTGGTGTTTTACTCCGGTCAACCTGTAGAGGAAGGAACGATGGTCACAATGGTGAAAAAATTACATCGAACGGGAATCGAGAAGGGCCTCAACGGAGGCAAAAATTGGAAAGACTTGCGGCGGCACTGCTGTGCTTCGACGGCATTTTCTGGCCAATTGACCGATGTTTTGGCTCTGATTTGGCCACAGGTGGCTCTGACGTTGTGTAATTTTTCTAAATTACATTTTGATCTCCGATTTTTTATTTTCTTTTCAAAAACACCCCCAGAACCCAAATTTTCACCCCTTTTTCCCAAAATTATTTTCAATTAAATCCTAAAAATAATTTTATCCTTTTTTTTATTATTATTATTTTTATTTCTCTTTAATTAAATTAAACTAAATTAAAACCATATATTATTACATAATAAATCATTATATTCATATAAAAATTACAAAAAATTAAAATAAAATAAAATAATATTAATAAAAATAATAATAATTTGGGGTGTTACATAATGTGTGAATAGAACTAATACCAAATACCTGAAACAAAACCAAACAATGAGTATAATCATTCCAAATCAAAGCAAGTCAACGAATATATTTTTATTAACATACAGGATAACCCTACTCAAACCCCTGTTTAGGGCTACTTTAAACCAACAACGATGTGAGGAGTTAAAAAACTTGGCAGATTATCACCCTTATATCCAACAACCATAGCCTCCTACTATGACAAGTATTTCCTTATCATCATCCTTCTAACATTAAGAGGGAGACTAATTCAAGGTTCAACAGCATGTTTTTCAAGCAGCTAGATTTTATACTTAACAAAGGAAAGTGATCGAAACATACTATTCTAAAAGAACAGACGGAACTAGATTATAACAGGCCAGAAATTCCATCAAGGTGGGCACCCTGGCAGAATATTCATAAGCAGGTTCTCTCAGCCAATTGTCATCATTCTCGCATTTGGAAGTTTAAAAGAAATCGACTACCAATCATTGTTAATCCATGTCATTAACAAAAACCGACCCCTGCGTGCATTAGTAATTCACTCTATAACATTCAACAGGGCCATATACATTTCACTTTCCTCTTCAGTGGCATGAGCAGATTATAGGCCAAAGAGAGAAAAAAAAATCTCTAAAACATAAATACTAGTTTTATCATTGAACATCAGATTTAATATATTGATATGAAGCTGAATAGGCAAAATACTATAAGTGAAGCAGACTCATCCCGCCCTTCACATTTTATTTCAATAATCCAAAGACGCACAATATGAAGACACTAATTAAAGTATCATCGTGTTAATTTAAAACTCTCATTTAACTCAAATCCATAAAAAATTCGATCAGAAACATTCTATTCAACACCCGTTTCAAAATTCACTCCCTAGTTACTTCATTTTCCACACAAATAACAAAATATTGATAACAAAATATGATTACTTCCCATTTACTTATGTTCTATGCATTTGCATAACTCAAAGGGCTTAGTTGTATTTATATGCTAAGTTCCCCACTATAATGCCAATGTTAAACATATACCAAACTTTTGGTAATAGAAAAAATTTACTCTCAAATTCAAAAGAACACAATGCATATCACAAAGATAATGAAAAGAACCATGTAATCCTTTTAAACACCAGCTCAAGGAAATGAAAAAATTCATAAAATTGCCTCCATATAATAAGGGACTTGGTGAGCTATACCAATTTGAAAAACAAAAATGCACATCTCAATAGCAGAACCCAACAATTTGCCATTTTAAATGAAACTAGGCTAATGCCCACGTTGGAGAGACAAACAAGCATAACACAAATTCAATAGAATTTCTGAAAGTAAACACCATAATATTGTCTGGAGAAAATAAAAAAGAAACACCTAAATAAGCACAAAATCAAACTTCAAACTCACCAAAATTATACAACCCAACTAAATACTCAATGATACCCAATCAAATAATGAAAAATAAATAAGTTAACCCAAGTGAAAATGAGTAGAACAGCCTAAATTAGTCACTAGAAACACTGAAAATAGAAGCGAATACAACATATACACTTGAAAACCAAACAAGTACGTAAAAAAGGCATAAATCAAATAAAAGGAAACACCATAATATTGACTGGAGAAAATAAAAAGGAAACACCTGAATAAGCACAAAACTGAACTTCTAGCTCACCAAAATTACATAACCCAACTGAATACAAGCAAGTAAAAACCCAAAAACTTAAGGATACCCAATCAGATAATGAAAAAAAAAATAAGTTAACACCAAGTAGAAAGGAGTAGAACAGCCTAAAAATCATTCACTGTTGTACACTGAAAATGGAAGTGAATACAACATAAAAAAGGCAAAAATCAAACAAAAGCTAGTAGAAAAAATAAAACACAAAATAAAACACATAAAAATAAAACAAAAAATTACTCTTTAATAAATTATGAGGCAAAAAAATCAAGTCATAGTGCTCACAAACATAAGTTTAAAGAGTATCAAATAGCCTTTGTTACCTTCTCTCCCCTCTTACTTCTCCCTCTTCAAATGAGTGAAAAGAGAGTTTGGCTACTATATTAGCCAAATATCATTTGATAAAAGTATAGCAGCAGCCAGCAGTAATAGCTCAATGGAAAGCATACACAACCTTAATGAACTTTATTGTTTGTCTCCATGAGATTTTATGGAAAAAGAGAGGAAAAGGAATTCAAGTGTTTTTCAGAAAATATTAATGTTTAAATGAAGGGAGTATGATATTCATTTATAGCTATGATTCATAAAGAAGTAAAAAAAAAAGAAATATTCCTAATTGAAATATTCGAATGAACTAACATCTTATCTAGTTGGGTCTCCCATTATCTTTACCCGCGTAATTCAGAAGAGTAATTGGCAGATATGCACAATGCCCTATGGAGATCAAAGCTCGACCTCATCATTTATTAGGTTTCACAAAGGATGGAGGAATGAGGATCGCATTTAAATAAGGTAATAGATATTGCTGGCAAGTAGAAAGATAAAAAATGTAGGACATCACCATCACTATCCTACTATTTTAGCAAAAAAAAAGAAAGAAGAACTTAAGAAAAGGATAAGGAAAGCTTGGGATTTAGCTTCCTCCAGTGAAATTACACTTAGAAACTAGATCCTCATTCCATTGGGGAAATCGCAAAGTGAAAGCAAAAGAAATAAAGCTGTTATTTGTCCTTTCTGGTAACTTCGTTAATAAAAGATGCTTTCCCAGAAAAAAAACTATGTCGAAAAACTCATTTTTTACCGCAACTTCCAAAGGAAAAAGAAAAAAACATTGTTTTTCAAGCCAAGTCACTCTTTATATCTTTCTAATTGCCCTACAAAAGATAACGCACAAGTTAACAACTCAACTTTCTTAAATTGATAAAGCAAGTGAACTTACATTTCCACTCATATTATAGAAAAATCGATCGAAAATGTGAAGAACACAAATTAAAGAAAAAACGATTAAACTTGATCCTGGAAAAATAAAAAAAAATACAAAAATATTTACTGATCGAGAAGGTGAAGAACGCAAATCAAAAGTAGAAGCAAGGACCTAATGTTTAAAAGCAATCGAAGAAGAAGAACAAATAAAGATCAATCGAACAAGAAGAAGATGCGAGTAGTCCGGTCCTTCTCCCTACGTGCAGCATGAATAAGGAAATGAAAAGAGAAATAGGGTATTTATTTGAGGGTATAACTGGACTTAAACATATTTTATGAGGGTATAACGAGAAAAAAATTACCTACCAGTCACATATCATAGATTCAGTGGTTTTAAAATTCATTCCAAATTTATTAGTTGAATACCATTTGCTGCCATATCATCATGTTTGAAGTTGAAACAAACATGATTTTCTCTCTAAACAATGTTTAAATATGTTATATTTTTAATTTTTCAGATGAATATCATATTTCGTATTTTTAAATTTCGTACTTTATTTGATTTAATAATTTTTAAAATTAATTTTATCATAGGAAGGAATCATATTTTTATATATTTAAATAAATTTCAGAAAAAATGGAGAAAAATACAGAAAATCCCACAGGAAGTGTCCCACTCGCAGGGGCTCCGCACGTCGCTCGCGCATGTGCGCGCGCGACCAGCGTAGGACATGCGCACTATGCGCACGTCCCGTCTATGCAAGGCACGAGGCACGGTCTACGCGTGTCCCCTATCACGCACAGATGGGCACGACTTCGTGTGCCTTATGTGAGCGTCGTCCACACAGTAGGCTTGTGTACACGAGCCTACGCACTTTGAGGCTAGGCCTGCAGTGTGCGACGCCCCCTTGGGCGCCTTATGCCGCTGCTAGTTTGGGCAGCGTGCCGTTGTCGCTTGGGCAATGTGCTACCGTCATTTGGGTGGCATGCCTTTATCTTTCGTGCTGCTGTCACATCGTGTCATCTATCCACCAGTCATCACATCACACCTTTCCCATTAACTTTCTCTCTCCTCACCATATTTTGCCACTTGACGCAAATCTAACGATCCCTATTTTTTATAAATAGGGACCCTCCCTTCACCATTTCCTCATCACTTTCATTTTCATTCTTCTATCCTCCAAGAGCTTTAAAGAGAGGGAGTGATCTAGAGAGAGAGGGAAAGGAGAAGAAGAAGAAAAGACGTAGGAAACATCGAGTTTTCGGTAAAAAATCTAGTATTTATTTTTAAACATCCTACGAAATATTTCTAGAGTAAAATTAATAAAGTTTAAATTAATGATTTCATGGTTGAGTTTTATGTTTAAACGAAGTAATTTCATGTGTTGATGCATGTCTTATGATCGTTTATGAACTTGTTAATTTGCATGTGTAATTCAAATGATTTAATGCTTGAAATAAATATTGATATGTGATGTAATTTACAGTGGAAAATGATTAAGCATGAAATGATGTATAGACATAAGAAATATGTATTAGCATTGGCTTGCATAGCTCATAAAGTATTTCGTTAGGTTTTTTATCTCTAAGGAATTTCTGTTTCTCCCTCATCTAGTCTGAAAAGATATGAGAGGACCGCTCCCTATGGATGACGGTGTACCCTCTGATGAGAGTGGTGACGTAATATGATTGTAGGAGTCACCTTTGGCGAAGTACGGATGTGGTCATAGTTAACATGTAAGACCACTGTAGTTGGGACGATCGTGGTCATATATCATGTCATTGTTTGGCAAGCTGTAAATGTGTTGGTTTGGCAAGCTGTAAATGTGATGGTGGTTTAGTAAGTCGCAAATTGTTGTTATAAATAAAATAAATTGGTCATTCTACATGAGTAGTCGGGAATCTATATTGCCCTTAGTATATGGAAGTCAGAATGACTTCGCGAAGAATGATACGAAAAATAGTGCATATCATGATTTGCTTATTTTTTTTCTATTTTTAGCATGATATATTTGATTGATATGATATGATGGGTTCAATGATTTCTTTAATAGAATAAATTATTTTTATAATTTAATGAAGGACTCTGATATGACTCTTGATGATAAGTAATGATGATACCTTTAATTACCTTTAAAATCTTATGATGTTATTTAAATATTATTTTTTACTGAGTATATGGAACTCACTCTTTTTCATGCCCCCTCTAGATGAGGAAGATAGTGAGGAACCGATCGCTAACCTACTCCTTGAAGTCTTTAAGGATCCCGTAGATCCCTAAACTTTTATGAGTGCATGATTTGTCCAACACTTTAATTAGTTCTTTTATATAATTATAGAAGTTACCTTTTTTGTATTTTGATCTTTTATATTTTGTTGCCACTTCTGGCCTCAAATATATATATGTAATTAGGAACTCATATATTTTGTAAGAGATTTGTAATAAATTATTCCGCTGCATACATTTAACTATTATGCACTCGTAATATGTTTCTGTATCTGACCCACTTATATCTTAATTAGTATCTAGGATGTCACATAAAACACACAGAATAATTTTCTAGCTTTTTTTAATATTATTTTAATATAAAATCCATCCCCTAAGATTATTTAATTATTTATTCGAATTCTAAATATGGATAGATTAATACTTTATTATTATTTTAGGCTATAATTTTATCTTTTAATTATTTAATTAATTTTTTAAGTATTTATAATTATTTAGAACTAACCTGAAAAAATTCTATATAAAGACTTTTGCCCATAAGTTATAAACACACATTAAGAAGAATAAAATTGAAGCTTTTGCTTTCTTTAAGACTTAGCTTTGTTAATTTCTTTACCATCTTTAAGTTCTTCAGAAGGTATGGAGCTTTCAGAATTCTTGTTGAGCCAAGGAACGGGGATCGACTTATCAGATAAGTCCGTAACTTTTTTTTTCCTTATTTTAATTCCATAGTTCTTGTTTTTGCATGTTTTTAGGTGTTATAGATTCAAACAGAGAGATGGGTAATTTAGGCGGTTAACTTTCTATATTACATGCATTTGTGAAAGTTATAAAAATTGATTTGATCCTTCCCTTACCCTCCCACATTAAATTTTAAATACACTTTTTTTATTAAAGTAATCTACGTTTGCATGATAGGTCGACTACCAGACCATCCTTAATTTTACACCAAAATCTCGAATGTTCACTAATATTAAGTCTAACCCTAATTCTCTTCTTATAATTTCATGAGACAAGATTTATATACCACATCAGCATATAATACATGATTTGCTAAGGTGGACACCATTAAAATACAATTCAAAGGAATTAGCTTGATTTTCAAACATTGTGTAAACATGTATAATATAAACGAGTGTATGGATCTTGGGTCAATTAAAACTTTAATAGAATGTTTAGAGATATAAAATATACCTTGGATCATGTCTAGTGTCGCCTCTGAATCTTGAGCGAGAATGGTGAATACTATACTCTACACCAATAATTTGCCTTGTTCTTTAAGTTCTAAGCACTCATGAATAATATATTGAGTACTGTCACACTTAAACAGTTGCGAGTCAAGAAGTGATAGGGTTAGTTACCATGATTTTTACCATAACATAAATCATTTTGCACATTCACTGCTGTTAAGTGTCCTTGGAGCTAAAACCTGAACTATTTTTAATTTCTTGTCCTGCTGGCTAGATCTTGGTAGTGGCCTATTGTTAGTGGTAAATCCCCTAGAGTTATGAGCTAGTTCTCTATGTAGTATCTCGATTAGTTGGGTTTTTCCTAAGACCCATTGAATGGTTGGTAGGGCGAATGCAACCATTTGAGTGTAAAGGTCAGACCTTAATTATTTCTCAAATCTTTAGGCTTTCTTCAGCTCATTCATTATTACATATGGTGCAAATCGACCTAATTCTATACATTTTTTTCACATATTCTACCACCAAAAGTTTACCTTCATGTAGTTTTAAAAATTCCATCTCCTTCTATTGTTTGATAAAGTTAGGAAAAAACTCGACTTTAAATGCCTCCAAGAAGGTTTCCCAAGTAATGGAAGAAATTAAGGCTCCCTTCTTCAGATTCCACCAACGTTCAATTGTTCCTTTGAATATGAAGGTGGGTAGTTGTACCTTCTACTCTGGGGTGGCCTCCATCACATCGAAGAGCTTTTCAATCTCTTTGACCCAAATCTTTTGCTACTAGGGGATCAGATCTGCCTGCGAATATGGGGAACCTAATCGCTTGAACTTCTTGATGTTGTTAGTGTCAACACACGTGTGGATAACATGTCGATACTGACAATGGGGTAGTTCAGGGTGCAGTTCCCTTTCTCGAATCACTATGGTGAGGCTCTCACTCGAAATAGTCTAGTGAAGTCTTTTTGGTTAGGGCCCTATTAAAGTGGCAATAAGTCTTGTGGGGCAAGGGGTAATCCTTGATGAACTATTATGGGAACCTCTTGAAGTAGGGACGAGCCTTGTTACTCTGGGGTGGCCCTCATTGAGGTCGACCTCTCCCTCTTCCTATTCCCCTTTCATTTTCTATCACTATTCCTGCATTTTAAAAATATCATAGTCTTAGATAATAGTGAATTCAATTTCCTCTACTTAATGTAATTTACTAAGCCTCAACATATGAGGAATGGCTCTATAAACGTTTGTTTTGATACCAATTATAACAATCTGTATTTTAGATAAAGTCATGAGTGTCTACACATGCCAACCCTGTTAGATATTATGTCAAATTTTTATAAAAATGCATATAATTAAGTTTTATTACAAACTCAAACTTGTAACATTAGTGGAATTTAGAAATGAAACAAATAGTTACTGAGCAGTAAAAAATATCACAAATCTAAAAAAATTAGATAGAAGTTTAAAGTTTGAAAAACTAAATCGATTCTAACTGAAGTTAATACAAGTCCCAGACACTTTATAGGTCTTCTAACTGTTCTAGTTGGTCTTAGGCTTGTTCTTGATTCTTTTATTCTGAAAAATAGAGAGGAATGAGCCATACATGTTCAATAAAAACAATTGAGTAACCTAATTTCCAAGAACTAGAAAATAGTACACCAACATTCCTTTTGTTTTTATTATCCTTTTTAATCGCTGATTATTATTATTATTGTTATTATTATTATTATTGTTGTTGTTGTTGTTGTTACCGTTGTTGTTATTATTATATACTTACACTTATGTGCATGTTCCCTTACCTATTATGATATGCATTCATACTTAAGTAATTTCACTTATACTTTAATGTAATCATTTACATGTTTATAATTATACTTGTACTTTAACGATTACACTTATACTTTAATGATTATACTTATACTTTAACAAGTATACTTACACTTTATCGATTACACTTATACTTTAGCGATCATACTTACATTGAACACTTAGACTTTGGTATTTCATCGTACAATGCCTTTTTAGTCACTATTTAAGAGGGAAATAGAATTTTCCACTATCAGCATGGACAAAATCACAATAACAATGAATGCATCTATATTAGATTACTTAATAGGTACAACGCATCGTAACAGTAATCACAACTGTACCATATCACAAAACAAATAGTACAGTAACAATAATCACAATTATACCAGATCATACAATTAAGTATAATGCATCATAACAGTAGTTGTATATGTACCAAATCACATGACATGTACAATGCATAGAAACAATAATTGCATCTGCACCGGATCATACAACAAGTATAGTGCATAACATTATATGCTCTATCCACGTGATACACATACATGCACCTCCTAGATATATGACCAAACAGGTTTATCAATTTTGACACATCGCAGAGACTCTTGACATTTACACTTCCCTCCTTACATTGCTTCCTTTCCTCATTAATTAATTTTCATAATTTCTCTAAATTTCTTGTCATATATTGCCTTTGCGAATGTGGCTTATTTACTCTTCAAATTTATTCCCAATGATTTACCTTCGTTGTGTCTTTTCATATTCCCTAATCATTTACTAGCGAATTTACTTAATTCCGTCCATATTAATATTTTACATTTTCGTGTTTTAATGTATAAATTTTTGCCTTCATTAAAATTTTTATGTTCGTACTCTTATTCTATTACATTTTACTCATATAATTTCTTTAACATTTTTGCTCATCACTATTTTGATTATCCGTAACTCATGTAGTCTATGCTTTCTTTATAACGTACTTTAACTTAATAAATTTATAAAGTACTTTTTAATTTAATCACGCATGATCATAATATCTTTCCCCTCTTTACTTCTTTGATCTCTTAATAATCATATGAAGCCCATTCCCAATTTTATACCCAATTTCCGGTTTAAATTTAATTATTACTCAGCTCATCTTTTATTTGGGGCAATGGCCCAACACTCCTCAAACGCCCATTTCCGAATTTGCTTTTATTATATTCCGGCCCAAGTAATTTCTAATAAAAATAATTGATTCATACCATTTTTCTCCTCTTAATCATTTTAAGTTGGGCCGCTCTTCAACCCTTTCCGTCATCTTCGTTCTCCTCGACGCTCCTTTTTATTTCAAGCTTCCTTCCCGCATTCTATCATACTGCCCGTCTTCCTTCTGCGAAGAAACACCCGAAAGCTGCGGCATCTCACGAGTCTGACCACTATTCAGCGAGTCCAGGAAACAGAATCTCGCCGAAATCACAATCGTATCGCAAGTTCATCTCTCCTTGAAGTTAGGGATTTTAGTTCCTTCCAGCAGGTAACGCCTTAATCATTCATTTATCCTTGTTTGTCTTCCTATTTCTGTTTATGCAAGGCTGTTTGAGGTGTATTTTCGAAAAAAAAAAAAGAAAAGGTAAAAGAGGCTTAGAACAGGACCCGTTTATGAATTTCCTCGTGTTATTTTTCCCTTTTTTCTTTTTTCTGTTTCCTTTTCATTATTCTTCTTATGATTGTTTGTTATCGGTTTGGATGTGTCGAGAATAGCACAGGGTTTATTTTTTATAAAAGATGGGCTCTGACGGGCCGGCAGATCAACTATTTCATAAATTGACATGAGATAACTTCATGGTTTTATTTGTGCATTTGATAAAAGGACATGATTAGATCAGTTTGGGTTAACTTACTTGGTTCTTTGTACAAGACACCATTTAATTTCTGTTTTAGCTGAAGCTCTTGATTAAAGATATAACTTCATGGTTTGTGATTGTAACTAAATGAAAGTTATAAACAATCAAGTTTGGTCATTTTTTGTTACTTTAAACTTTCATTACAATCTGATTCATCGGTATCATCTAGAGCATTTTCTTGAAACTTTTTCAGTTGCATAAAAGAAAAACACTGTTCACCTTTAAAAATTTGTGAAGTCAGTATAATTTCCAAAGAGAAAAACTCGTTTTATTCCCATTTCTAACCTTTATTGTCTCTTATTTTTCTCTTTAAATGTATTGTTTAGTAGAGCAATCAGTTGTTATTGAGAAGAGGGTATCATTTTTTAATTTAGTTTTTTTGGAGTTTGAGGCTTAGGGTTTTGTTGAATCTCTTCCATATTTTCCTTGATTTGCATACATTTGATTGTTTTCTCGTTTACCCAGGAATTTAGTGAAGGTACATCATGGCAGGAGGGAATTTCATGCACAGAGTTGTATCTTATCTCGTAAATGAGGTTCTTGTCAACAGCCTTTCTAATAGGTAACTGTTTTTCTTATCTCATCCCGTATATACATACTCAAACACACACATATATATATATATATAGATAAATATTTTAATTTAGCTGATGGAAGCTTCTTTCTTTGGCTGTTTAACAATTCATTTGTAATTGGCTCATTTCCTTTAAGCAAAAGTATCTCAAATCTTCAAACAGACTCTGGTTTGTGGCATAAATTGTATACCATGGCAATGGAAATTTTGAGAAGATGTTTCTCTTGCAAAAGGTTTTTTTTTTTTCATCTTTCTTTTTTATTTCTACTTTATTTTTATATGACTGTCGAGAATAGTATTCGGTCAAATCCATTTAGTGGCCACGTCTCTTTATAGGCAACTTAAAGGGCAGCTCTTGCAACTGTAGCAGCCAGAGCTTAATTGTTCAGTTGTAGTTGGATCCTCTTGATACGTGTTTAGAAATGTATCAAATTGTTGTTGAAGAGTGAGAAAATCTTCCATGCATAACGATTGGCTCTGCTGCCAAATTGTTAGAGGCTGTAGTAGGGATCAAGTTATGATCCGTCAACATATAACTCAAAAATTGGAAGTGAATGTTTACTTGCTTTTCTTCCTGTATATGACCTAGCTTGACCAGTTAGTAAGGGCTAATTGGAGAATTCTTTTATCTCTAAGTTTAGCAAGAAACTCACACTTTTTCTGGATAAAAACTCTCTTACTTTCATTCATCATGGGAAATGTCTTTAAGTACAGAATGTACAACAGCACTTTTCCTAGAAAGCGGATAACTGCCACCTAAAGAAACAGAACATAAAAATATCACATGATATCAAAGTAGGAACTGAAATAATATAAAATAACTGAACAGAAATTCAAAAACAATAAATATAGGTCAAACGGGCAGATTACCCAAATCAGTTGGGTAAAGCTGCTCCTCTTTTCTTGCAGCAGTTATAGACATGGCCACTAAACGGCCTTAGGTTGACTGAGTCCATGGCCATATTATTCTTGGCAGTAATAATAATTTTCTTCTTATACATGGATACTTTTGGTAGGATATGTATTTTTGAAATAAGTCTACTGGATTTTATAATGGTTTGGAAAAAATCATGGTTAATATTTTTATTACGATGGAGATGGACTATAAGTGACTAACAAATTATAAATTTGTGTTTATATGGATTACCCTTGATGGTTTTGAAGTTTTCTATTCTTTTCTTGAAACAGTATTAGTTGTTTTGACTATCCATTTAAGGTGGTTGAAACTGAAATCATGGAAAATAACTTTTTGAGATAAGAAATCATAGAAAATAACTGAGCAGAAATTAAAAGAAAACATGTTAATAAAGCTGTCAAATTTCCCAAATCAGTTTGTTAAAGCTGCTCTGCTTTTCTTGTGGCGGTAGTAGACATGGCAACTAATGGCTTTAGGTTGACTGAGTCTGTTGGCATGCTATTCTTGGCAGTAATAACAATTTTCTTCCTATATATGGATATCCATGTTTGATATGATATATTCGAAAAAAAATATGGATACGTTATATGATATACGTTTTCTGAAATTAGTCTGCTTGATTTTATGATGCTCTGGAACAATTGAGGTTAATATTTTACTAATAATTGGTGATGGAAAGTCAGTTGCAAGTTAATAATTTATATTTGTGGCTTACTACTTGATGGTTTTGAAGTTGAGCTATTCTTTTGTTGAAATGAGGATTAGTTGTTTTGAGCATCCTTTAAGGTGGTGGGAACTAAACAAATCATTTTGGTTTGCTATCCAAATCCAAAAATCTCAATTATGATTTTTTTTAACTTTTGGAAGAATATTCTTCAACTCTTGGATATTTTTGTTTGTGTTTTCTCTTCTCTCTGAAGAACAGTTATGTTTGTTACCTTAACAATTTATCCACCTGTTTCTTTGCAATCTATGTATGATTCCCTCAATAATTGTTTGCCTATTGCTGCTGTTACTTTGTTGTTATTTGATCAAGTAGGAGATCTCATGCTTTCTAGACGTGTTTCATGCCGACTTCAAATGAGTTATGAACTTGGATGATAGATTTTACATGTAGTCATTGTGAATAATTTATTTGTTAATGAATTGCTTGATGAAGAAAAATAAGCTCCAGATACCAACATTTTCAGGTCCAGTGTGTGTTTACCATTTATAGATGGCTCTCTCTAAAAATTCTCTTTAATCTTCACTCACCCTAACTTTCCAAAACAGATCCTTTCTTTCTATCAGATTTCCAACTTCTTTTAATTCATTATAAACACACAAGAACAAGCTTAGGGCAGTTTGGGTCAGTTATTATGGCCGACCAATCCTTATCTGTTTAGCGAGGTGCGTAGGGTTTAATGCGAAGACTAGAGGTCAACATGGGAGCCTAGAATGACTGGAGATTCTTGGTTATTGAGAATAAATCTTTTGATTTGGTCAGCGAGGGAAGGAAAATGGATGGACTGCGAATTTGTGAGAATGGTAGAGGCTTCCGAACTTCGATATCTTTGGGAAAGGTGGAAGTTGAATGGCTGTTGAAGGTTCTCGAAGAGTTTTACTGGTACAACATTGAGATGCCATGGGCGAGACATTTTCGAGGCCACAACCGAGACTTTTGGATTTCTTTTGGAAATAATAGGAGGGGTGTGTATCTACTTATCTCGGAATCTTGGGAAAGGAAGACGAGGCACATTTTTATACCAAATGGGTATCAGGGAAGAGGTTTGTGGCTTTTCATGGTGGCTGCCTTTGAATTGGCAAACCGAAAGGTTGTCAATCTGGACTCTAAAAATTGTTCAGAGAGGAAGGTGGTTTTGTCAAGTGAGAGGACCTTGGTTCGGGATGAACATCGTTTGGCTTACTTTAGCTGTCCATATTGCGGAGCATCGATCCAATATTCCAAAGCGATAGGGGAAGGCCGAAGCTACGCAGCGGCGCTCAACTTTGTGAGAAAAGGTGATTCACGGGTAGGGCAAACTGGATCCATGAATTATGTGGATAGGTGTAGACAGATAACCCGACCTGGCCTGCATAAACTATTGGAGGGTGGCCCAAAGCATTATGGTTTTAATGGACCTGGCCCAACTTTTTTTGGGTTGAGGGGCATGAGACGATATACACGTAAATAGAAAGGCAAAAGTATTAAGGTTACGGGTTTGATGGAGGATGGGCCGAGAAGGAAAAATGGAGTTCTTATGCCTGTTTGGAGGCCCGTTGGTAGCAAAACTGTGTGTGGTGAGCCCTTGAGTGCAAAAAGGGAGAAAACTTCAAAAGATCTTATATTGGGGAATATGCTGTGTAAGGAAGATGTAGCTGGGATGGCTGGCGAAGATGAAATCAACAATGAGGAGTTGATGCTTGCTCGACTGTTCAATGAACATGATGCAAATTTACTTGACGGGATGGCAGACGAGTTGTCAGAAAATAAGGTTGAAAACATGGATGATATGGAGGAAGAGAAAAACCCTAGCGGCAACGAACAGACAATTGTTGTGGTAGAATGAGAAAGCGATCAGTGTGTTCTTCCAGTCCGAGGCCCCTGTATGGCAAGCAGATGAAAGCAATTCGAGTTGGGTTTTACAAAATATTCGAAAGTTCAGAAAGATGATGGGTGTATCACTAGATGGGATGGAAGATAAGGTATTTGTTTTCTTTTCTGAAATATATAAAAGGCGTGTTGAGAGAAAAAAGATGGAAGAAAGCGGGGACAAAAGGGAAGAAAAAAGCCGAGAGCGGAATTCCGAGAGAGCTGAAAAGATTAGAATTTGCTGTGAATTATGATGAGAGAAAGAAGGAAGTGGAGGAAGCCGGAATCTATAACAGAATTTAGTTTGATGTTTGACAAAATTGTGTCTTTGAATGTTAGGGGACATTAAGAAGAGGACAGTGATCAAGAGTTGTCTGGGGAGATGGAAGGCATCTGTTATCTGTTTCAGGAAACGAAAATGAAATCACTTGACCGTAATTTATTAAAAAGTTTCTGGAAACTAGGGAGTATTGGCAGCCATTGTGTGCCGGCCTAAGGAGCTACGGGGGGATTGTGGTGATGTGGAATGATGATCGTGTTTGATGCACAGATGTTCTGATTGGGGTGGTCTCTCTGTCTGTTTTGTTTAAGAGTTGCAGGGGAGGAGTGGATTGGGTGTTCTCTGGGATTTACCGTAAAGGCAATAAGGAGGAGAGGGAACTTTTATGGAAAAAGTTAAAAATTTGTAAAATGAAATGGGGGTGTCACTGGGTAGTTGGTGGTGATTTCAACATGATTATGAAAAGAGAGGAGAGGAACAGTGGTAACTTTGAGACTCATACCGCTATAGAGTTTGTTGAAGCTATGGAGGAGCTTGGTTTGGCTGATATTCCGCTTGTGGGAGGGCCATGGACTTGGACAAATCAGAGGATCAATCCTTCTTGTTCCAGAATTGATAGATTTTTCATTTCTTCTTTTATTCTCCTTCAGTTTCCTGGTGTTACACAGACTCTGCTTCAACGTGCTATTTCCGATCACTACCCCATTTGTCTCTCCACTGATGGTATCCAGTGGGGTCCGGTTCCCTTCAAGCTGGACAATAGGTGGGTGCATGAGTCAAAATTCAGGGCATTGGTGGAGGAGAAGTGGAATGGTTATGAGGTAGCTGGTACTGCTTTCAGAATTGCGCACAAATTGAAAATGCTTAAAAATGACATTAAGAGTGGACTAAGGTGGAACTGAGAAAGGAAGAGGAATATATGGGCAGCTTGCTGAAGGAATTAGGGGATTTGGATGATAAAGAAAGCAGTGAAAGTCTGGTTGTAAAGATTTGCGCAGGCAGGATGAAACTAAATTGTTGGTGGCTAGACAGGCCAAAATTGAAAAACAGACATGGAGACAGAAATCTGGGGAGAAATGGTTAAAAGAGGGTGATAGGAACACTAAATACTTTCATGCTTTAGCAAGCCACTGAAGACGATGCAATTATATTGATGAGTTGTGGGTGAAGGGAGTGAAATACAGTGGGAATGAAAAGATGAGAGAGGCTGCCACGGCACACTTTAAAAAGTTATATGAAGAAGAGTTCAAGATTCGACCGAGACTTGATGGTTTAGCCTTCAAGAATATTAGCATGGAATACAAGAAAAATATTGAGGCTGTTTTCACTGAAGAGGAGGTGCTTGCTGCCCTAAAATGCTGCAATGGTGACAAGGCCCCAGGTCCGGATGGATTCAATATGAATTTCATCCAAGTTTATTGGGATGTGATTAAAGATGATGTTATGGATGTATTTAAAGAATTCCACCTGAATGAGAAATTTGTTAGGTCCCTTAATGCCTCTTTTTTGGTATTGATTGCGAAAAAGAAGGGGGCGAAGCATGTCAATGATTTTCGACCTATAAGTTTGATGGGGTGCATTTATAAAATTATTGCAAAAGTCTTAGCAGCTAGGTTTGCAAGAGTTTTGGGTGAGGTAATTAATGAATGCCAACATGCATTCGTAGAAGGGAGACAAATTCCAGATGCAATACTTGTGGCAAATGAAGTGGTTGATGAGCTGGTTATGAATAAAATTGATGGCCTGATTTGCAAATTAGATATGGAAAAGGCATATGATCATATTTGCTGGGAATTTGTTGACTACATGTTGGGAAGGTTGGATTTTGGGCATAAGTGGAGGATGTGGATGAAAGCGTATTTGTCTACCTCATCTTTTGCGGTCTTAATTAATGGAGGGCTTTCCAAATTCTGTACAGGTTCTAGGGGCTTAGGGCAATGGGATCCACTCTCTCCATTATTGTTTATCGTAGTCATGGAGACTTTAAATGGACTGATGTACAGAGCTAGAGATCTTGGACGGACTGGACTGATAAGAGGGGTGACTGTTGGCAGAGGGGACAACAAAATAGAGATTTCACACTTGTTTTTTGCAGATGATACACTGCTGTTTTGCCAACCTGAAAAGAGGGGTCTGCTGTATCTCAAGAGTTTTTTTTTGTGCTTTCAAGGTGTGTCAGGTCTCAATATTAATCTCCAAAAATCTGAACTTGTTAGGGTGGGGAACAACGATGATGGCGACTGTTTTGCTAAAATATTGGATTGCAAGTCTGCCCAAGTTACCTATCAAATGTCTCGGTGTCCCATTGGGGGCAAAATTCAAAGATAAGACAACTTGGGATCCTACAGTGAATGTTTGAGTCGAAATTAGGGGGATGGAAAAGACAGTTTCTATCAAAAGGTGGTAGCTTTACACTCATAAAGAGCACTTTTGCTAACCTTCCCATCTACTATCTTTCCATTCTTATCATCCCATGTAGCATTGCTAAAAGGTTGGAGAACATTCAAAGTCGCATCTTTTGGGGTGATGGAGAAGGAAAGAAAAAATATCACTTGGTAAGCTGGTCTAAAATTAAGAAATCGAAAACAGAGGGAGGTTTGAGATTCGATCTCTTGTTGAAATGAATATGGCACTAAAAGGCAAGTGGTTATGGAAGTACATGAAGGAAGATGGAAAGCTATGGAAAAAGGTTATTGATGCTAGATGGAGTGGGGCTGCACTTGAAGGTGTTAGGGGTTTAGACAGAAGGGGCCATGGACTAGGCCTGTGGAAGAACATGAAGAAGGGGTGGCCTTGTTTCAAAGAATGTATAAGTGGCAGTTAGGCAGAGGCAATATCATCAGGTTTTGGCAAGATAAATGAATGGATGGGGATTGCTTAAAAGACAGATTTCCAAGTCTGTATGCAATTGCACAGGATAAAAATATGCGGGTTGAGGGTGCTTATTCTTTGGTGAATGGCAGTTGCTCTTGGTAGGCTAATGTAACACGCAATCTGAATGACTGGGAAGTTGGGGATTATCTGGAGTTGTTGGAATTGATTGCACATTGTCAAATTAATGATAAATCGGATCATGTTATCTGGAGGCTGAATAAAAAAGGTGAGTTTACTGTGTCATCATATTATAAATGGATTATTGATAAGGATTCCAACAGCGGGTATACATTTCGTCACAATCAGATTTGGAAAGCCAATCTCCCTCCGAGAATTGCTTTTTTCGGCTGGGAGGCATGCAGGGAACACATGCTGACTTTAGACAGACTACAAAAGAGGGGTTTAATCCTAATTGCTGCTTCATGTGCAGAGAGGCCGAGGAAACCTGTTGCCACCTACTTCTAAGCTGCTCAGTGGTGTATGAGCTGTGGTGCATGATTTATAACTTATTGGGTATTCTGTGGGTCTCTTCGGGCTCGGTGCTGGCTGACGTTTGGGTTTGGGATGAGATTCACTCTACAAAGAATATTGTAAAGATTATTCCTTTGACTAATTTTTGGGTCATTTGGAAAGAAATGAATTATAGAGCCTTTGAGGGAGTAGAAATAGATAGATACAAATTTAGTGATAGGTAGTTTAAATATTTTGGGTCTTGTGTATTGGGGTATGACATCATTAGAGATGAAGATTTTGGGGATGTCGTTGATACACTGACGTCTTTGTAAATTCCTGTATATGAGCGGTACCCCCTTTGGTGCCATAAATGCACTTGTAGTCAATGAGGTTTAAGAAAAGTTTGAAGTAGTACAACTTCAATCTCCTTTTTGTTTTTCGCTTTTGTTTCTCCCTTGTGCTCTTTACCTTCCATGTGGAATTGAAAGTTCATTATACTGATCTTAACAATTTTACATGGCAATCTGTTTTTATTTTCAAGTTCTTAGCCAATTATGACTCTCTGTAGGCTTTTACTGATCACAGAATGATTGCAACAATTATCACATGAGGGACTGAGTTGTTGTGTTCTTTTTCTTACTATGTCCAATGTCATTTTGTCAACAATAATACATCATATATGGTGGGTATTCCCATTTTTTCTTTTTTGGCCAATGATGACTCTTCGTAGGCTTGTAGTGATGATGGAAATGACCGCAACTACACAAGGACTGAAGCTTTTACTTTTTCCTTACTGTTTTTGTTTTATGTTCCTATCCCTTATCTCTCTGTACACAATCTCTTGGTTAATGATGATATATGTTTTCTCGATATTAGCAGTTGTATGTAATCTTACTATTAAACACATTTTTCTTTTTATATCAAAGATAATATAGTATTTTGATAATATAGTATTTCTTCAAAAATCAAGTTTCTACAATAATGCCTCGTTTGGGCTTGTACTGCCTCTGGAAATGAACCCTTCAATATACATGATCGGTTAAGAAGTTTGCTCTTTCAGTCCTTTTTGAAAAGAAAAATCAATCACTTGTGTTCAGTCTTTTGGTTCAGGAGATTGGTTGTCTCAAACGTTCTGTACATCGTGATTGTTGGCCATTTTTGTTCAAAATTCTTTTTTGCTATTGATGATTCTTAGTGTTTGTCCAAGTGACTGCTAAAATAACATACATAAACCTGATTTTTTTCCTTTTATTTTCCTTTTTTGTTTTTAGATGCAATGTTCTGGTTCATGATATTTATATCCTGAACTTAAACATACCATATATGGTGATTTTTCAAATTCTTTTGCCAATGATTCTTCGTAGGCTTGTAATAACCAGAAAATGATTTTGCAGTTACCATATAAGCTTGAGAAGTTTCTTCTTTTTGGCTTGATTCTTTTAATGTGTTGTTGTATGGAGCCTCTTGATTGAAAACTTGTCAGTATTAATTGAATAGTTGTAACTGTAATAATTCTCTGGGCTTTTTTCCTTAATATAGTTACAATACTTTTCTTTTTTGGTTGTCAGTATTTGTTATAGTATAGTTTTTAAGTTGACTATTTTGATTTGTTAGGAATCAGTTTCTTATCACAATGACCAGTATTATCCCAGTTTGTTTGGAAATAAAGCTTTTCATGGAGATCTTGGTGATTTATTTGTTACCAGTTTTTTTGTTGATTAATAACTTGTACGGGTGAACATCAAAAGTATCAGCTTATTGACAGTCGAAAATGGTTTCAAAAGCTCACTATGTGAATTTTGTTATCAGTCCTGCATTCCAGAGATTTGCTGTGAGGACTTCGAAGAAGATTGAAGATGTTTCAAGTTTAGGTAAGTTTCTGTAATGGTGTGATTACTACTGTACCTTTTGCTGCATTCTTTGAGGTGCTTATTATCTGATATTTTGCTTGGTCTTATATGCTGGTGGGTCTGGTGCAGCTGCTCGGAAAAGGCAAGAACTTGCTGAGCAGGTGAAAGATTTTTCAAAGAATCTTGAGGTTTGTTACCATAACTAACCTACTAACTTTTCAGCTAATGCTTACTTGGTGGTTTTTAATTGTGCACGCCAATTGCTCTTGTTGCAGTCTTTCAAAAATCAGTGATCCATCTGATGGCCGATATGATTGCTGCAACAGACGCAGACAGTGTTCTAGTAATTATTTTTTCACCTCTCAAGCATAGATGAAAATAATTTTATGCAATCTCAGAGTGGAGTGCAAATGATAAAGATATAGGATAAATATGTTGTTTTTCTGCTTGTACCTATGTGCACAGTGATCCTCAATAGCTATTCAACGATGTATACAATACATATGATTATGAACAGGTTGTGACTTCTTAGCTTTCCCATGATTTTATATTGTGTTACTGTTCAAAGAAAATGTCTTATTATACACTGGATGAGTATACGGCAGGCGGAGGCTAGCTTGCACTCTGGAGAGCTTCAAGGAAGCTATCTGCATGATCTGTGTGTATATTTGGAAGTTGAAAGGGAAGAGGGAAGCAGTTAATATAATGGGTAAAGGAAGCTTGATAAATATGAGAGATAAAATAAAGGAAAATCAATTTAAGAATGTTCTTTAGGTGAAGTCAACATTGTTCGGATGCTTCTTTTTATGTTGACAAGAATGTTTTATTTTAATTTTGAGACAATTCATGTAGTTGCTAAACAAGTTTTAAAGTGATTTATTTATTACCTGTAAATTTGTATATTTACTAGATTGTCTTAATAATTTGTATGGTAGATTATTTAGAAAATAATAATTTGAATAGTAAATTAGAACAAAATTATCTATACATAGTTGGTAATATATTTTTCTTTTTCCATGAATGGATGGTAAAATAAAAAAATAAAAAACTAAAGGCAGACTTGTTTTGTATATAACATTTTTCAATGAAGTACTTTTAATATGTCAGGTTGCCTATCTTTTCTCTTCTAAAGTTTTAAACATGTTGAAGTGGGATGGAGTCCCATCACAACATTAAGGACCCGGCCTCTATCAAATTTAAGAAGGAAAAAAAAAAAAGGAAGCACTTGGGGTTACTTAAAAAATGTGTTTGAAATTTTAAATCGATATAAAGAGAATAGGTAATAAATTTATTAAATAAAAAAGTTAAGAATAAAATATTTATTTTATAGATTTTTCAAATCACTTTTAACAACTTTATATTTTTTATGAAAAAATTAAAAGTCATATTTGTTTACGAGAATATTAAAACAAAATACTTAAAACAACTTTAAAAAGTTCAAATAAGCAATCTCAAAAAAAATTTTAAATTAGTAAATTTATGTTAAAATATAATAAGAAAAAAATACCGATGCATCTATAGAAAAATTTATTATTTATGAACTTAAAAGGTGACATAAGTTTTCAAATGCCACAAAAAAAATTAAAAACACCATGAAAGCTTTCTTGTCTCAAAATAGAAACTATTTTAGAAGCATTCCCCAAAAGGAATTGATAAGACGGAGAAAGAGTTTGAAAAAGGTCCAGGCTGAAGGTTATAATAGAAAATATGAAAGAAGAAGTAGCTGGAGTTATAGCAAATGCACAAGAGAGAAGAGAAAGCAGGAATCCAAAGTTGCATGGATTGAGAAAGGGAACTTGAATATAAACTTCTTCCACCTCTCCACAATCATGAGGAGGAAGAAAAACATCATCAATCTCATTGAAAATGAGGATAGAAATAAGCTTAGCTCGAGGAAATTGCAAAGCAATTTTTCGACTTCTATAGTTAATTACTTTAATATGAAAATCCCTCGTTTCTTGCTAATCTCAACAAACTCTTTTAGCTCATCATCACTTAAATAGAAAATGAAGACTTGCCCAAAATCCTAGATGAAGAGGAACTTTACCTAGCTTTTAAAAGTATTGGAGCCTCCAAAGCCCAATGCTTTTGGAACACAATCAAATAAGTGGTGATTGAAGTTTTCCAAACCTTCATTCATATTTGATTTATTTATTAAGCAATTAAATCATACCAACATAGTTTTTATTCCCAAAGGTGATGGTGCAAAGCCGGTTAAACAGTTTCGGCTTGTATCATTATGCACAGTTTCATATAAAACCATATTTAACATCATTGTTGGAAGTTTATTATGCATAAGATCATTTCTCCATATTAGACAATCTTTGCCAATGGGATGAATATACAAGAGAATGCAATTTATGTGCATGAAATCACTCACTCAATAAGGAGAAAGAAGGGCCTAAAAAGATGGTAAGCTATGAAATGTGATATAAAAAAACCATTAATATAAATGAATGAAGTTTTCTTAAGCAAATTATGGTAAATCTATCCTTCTCTAACAAAGTACTCTAACTCTCTTTTTAGTATATAACCACTGTATCCTATTGAAGATTATAGACATGACATAATCTTTTCCTTGACTTTAGGTGTAAGCAAATATTGTTTTATTATGTGAGTCTTGATGCCAAACAGGGCACCAACGTCCAAAAAAAACAGACATTAAGGAAATATATACATAACAGTGGAACTACACATCCCAATATAAAATACAAAAACAGTAGATTGAAGGATCAAACTATCTGTATTTATATATAAATAAGGAGATAACTTATATAAAAAATATATTAGCCTTTAAAAGTTCAACAAAATACACAGTCTACTGCCACACTTAATCTCCTTGAAATGAATTTAAGCAAGGTTCCTCAACATATTCGTCAGAATCTGCATATGTGGGGAATTAGATTGGTAAGTTCTAATACTTAGTAAGATAAGCAATATTATAGTCACACAAATATGCTTTGAAAATATTTCTTTAATACAAAATTAAAGAAAAACAATGATATATCAATAAAATCATAATTTCGTACTATATAATTTTCACAATAATAATGTAACCGTCACTAAGCACTCAATACTGTATTCAACGTGGTTACATAACACACACACACACACAAAATTAGACATATCTTTGAAGTTTTATTACTAGTTATTAAATATAATTGATTTTTTTTAATTATAAACCTACGTGCATAGCTGCTTATATATTTCCATGGAGGGCACCAAGTCACCAATTAATCAATCAATTACAATATACTATTATAAAAGAATACATACAATCACTCAATACTCGTCGTCATCCCACAATTTTTACTTCGATCGCAATCATTCATGTTCTTGAACCCCAGGACCATGAATAACAATCGATTTAGAGTTCTCAGACCACTAAATCCAGTCCCAAAATTAGAACTCAATATCACACCAAGAATCTATTGGCTCCTTTATTAACCTCCATACCCTTTCAAGAAAATTATTGAACCAAATTTGACTAGACATTTGGTTATTTATATTTTAAACTCTTAAATATTTTTTTTTATTTTATTTTTAATTTAACCTTATTTAGTTATTAAAATTTAAATTATTATTATTATTTGGCTTAAATTTTAAGTAGAAAATTTCTATTTTAATAATTTATTTTATTTAAATTTTATTGTTGTTGATTTTAATATTTGTCATTTAGTCTTGATCTAATTATCATTTCAGTTATTTTATTTTTGTTATATTATTTTTTTAAGTTTATAATTTCTCGATTAATTACATGTAGTTTCAATCCACAATTACATTTTTATTATTATTATTTTATTAATTTTTTTCATTTTTTCCATTACAATTTATATCTTTCAATTTCTAGATTTATTAAAATTCAGTTTTTATTTTTCCCAAAGGCCCAACTTGTTCAAATATTTAACCCAGGAGCAATTCCTTTTGCTGGGCCTATAGCCCAATGGGCTTCCCCTAAGACCCCTTCGTATGATTTCATGCTTGTCGGGCCAGCAAGGCCCGCTAGCATGTTGCCCAAGGCAATCGGCCCAGGGAAGCATGGCACTCTACTATGTCCCATTTTTGGCATCTGCAGATGCCCAAAGTTGCTCTTCACACACCGGCAAGGCACTGCAGAAACGCATTGTGGCATAGGTGGTTCCAGGCTGTTTTGGGTGCCCGGAAAACACCTCCCCTACGAACCAACACAGCAAAGCCGTGAGGTACTGCTGCAGCGACACTTTGGGTGCCCGTTTGCTTGACAAGCAAATATGTGCCTGTCTTTGTCCCTTTTTGTCATTTTTGCAAAACATAATTTCTTCATCTGTTAAAATCAAGCATCAAAATTCAATATTAAAATCATTCAAAAATAATTCATATAATCATCAAATACCACGATGAACTCACTCACCTTTTCCATTTAAAACACCACTTCATTTTGCATTTTAAAGAGAATTACCACATGTATTGCTATCTAAAAATGCCATATTTGTATCAGCTAGAATATCACCCATCTTACCTGTTAAACGCACGAATTACAAGCCTAAACGCACGAGAAAACTTCAAAAAACTTGAAAATTTGCCTCTGCAACTCACAAGAATTGTGTTTGCAGAACTGGGTAAAGATTTCAAATTAGATTTTTTATTTAGGAATTGTTTTACTTCTGGAAATTGATTCCTAATATCTTTAACACTTAACTCTAACTATTGGTTGTTTGTGTTTGAAAGGAAATAAAAAGTAAAACGGAAAATGGCAGAAAAACCGAGAGCTTAGTTGTGTAAGTCTCGGGTTACAGTGCAGCAGATGAAGAGCTTCGGGTTTGAAGCTTTGCTGCAGTGTTCTAAGCTTGAGGAGTTGTGAAACATACTCTTAGATGCTTAAAAATGGAAGAATGATGAACTAAAAAAACGAAAGGAAGCTCACCTCACTGGACACACAGACCTTTGCCACCCTGCACTCTCGCTCTGTTTTGCTGTGTTTTTGTTTTCAAATGAAGTGGAGAAGAAGAAACAGATAAGGAGCCGGTTTGGAAAGAGAAGGAAACAGAGAGGAAGCTAATTTATAAGGAATTGATGGCCAAATCTTGGCCGTTCATTATCAAGCAAACACTCATGGCCATTGATGCCATGGTAGGCAACAGCCCAAGAAGGGATGGCCGAAGTTTGCCATCTGCTCAGCCAGCTGGGTTCCCTCCGCTAGGTGGCCGAAAATGCCTTTTTTTAAAGGCTGGGTGAGTGAGTGGTGTTTGCTTGATATTTATTCATATATATACACACATATATATATACATATATATATCCATATGCAGAGTTTAATTCAGTTTCTATTTATTATTATTTATTTATAATATATTTTTTCTTAAATTAAATTAAGGTAAAAAATAATTAAGAAAAAAAAATTCTAACAAAATAAAAATACCTTATTAATTAACATTTTACATAAATTTTTAGAACTTGTGTTTACATTCTCCTCCCTTTAAATAAAATTTGTCCTCAAATTTTGAAATTTTATCAAAATAATCCTAAGTACAAATCTTTCATAGCACTCTCAGTCTACCAAGTTACTTCTTAAAGAGAATAATATTGCCATTTTATTGTGATCATAAGAATCCTACTAGATCGCAGTATTATTTCCTGTTTGTCGATAATATGAATTGAGTATTCCTCATCCAACAAGTTAGTTTGTAGTGCTTAAGACTCATAGGAGTGACATAAGCTAGATCACGATGATATTTATGAAGCATGAACATATGAAAGATGTCATGAATACCGAAAAGCTGAAGAGGAAGGGTTAAGCAATAAACAACAGAGCCAACCCATTCCAAGATCTAAAAAGGTCCAATGAACTTAGGACTCAGCTTCCACGTCTCCCATACCTCATGATTTCCCTGACCAGAGAAACTCTGAGAAATACGTGATCTCCCACTGCAAACTCTAAATCTTTTCTCCTATTGTCAGCGTAGCTCTTTTACCGACTCTAGGTAGAAAGAATATTTCGTCTGATGATTGAAATCTTGCTAATAGTTTCCTAAACTAGGTCGGGTCCTAACAAATGTCTCTTCCCAACTTCGTTTCAACAGGAAGGAGAATGACAGGGTCTACCATACAACACCTCATAGGGTGTCATCTCTATGTTGGAGCAATAACTGTTGTTATATACAAACTCTACCAAAGGCAATTACCTATCTCAACTACCTCCAAAATCCAAAATATATGCCCTCAACATGTCATCTAGCGTTTGTATTGTTCTTTTAGATTGTCCATCAATCTGAAAGTGAAGACAGTATCAAAAGAAAGATGAGAACTAAGAGCATCCTGAAAACTAAACCAAAATCTGAAGGTAAACCGAGAGTCTCGGTTAGAAACAATAAATACTAAAATGCTGTGAAAATGGATGATCTCCCGAATATACAACTCGCTAATTGACTAAGGGGGTCAGTGGTCTTCATAGCCAAGAAGTGTGCAGACTTAGTCAACCTGTCGATTACAACCCATATAACATTATGTCCAGAACTGGTCCTGGGTAATCCAACAATAAAGTCCATGGTTACGTGTTCCCATTTCCAATTAGGAATAAGAAGAGGCTGAAACAAACCACTAGGTCGTTGATGCTCAGTTTTGACTTGTTGACAGGTAAGACACTTGGAGATAAAGTACATGATATATCACTTCATACCTTGCCACCAAAAATAGAATTTTAAATCATGATACATCTTGGTGCTATTAGGATGAACAAATAATCTAGAGGAATGAGCCTCCCTCAAGATATCATGTCTTAATTCTGAGTTCTCTGGTATCCATAACTGATTTTCGAATCGAACAACATCATCATCAGAACCCTAAAGTCAATTTTAGCCCCGAGAGAGATATTTTCTTTTTGTTTCAGGACCTGGGGATATTTGGATTAAGAATCTCTAATTCTCTCTACAAAGTAAGGCTGACACTACATGTGGGCAATATAGGCACCATCATTAGTGGTGTCCAAGGACGGATCCTCAACAGTTGTGAGTAAATGTAACTCAGAGACCATCAACTGAGCAAGAAAACTAGAACTCTTCCTCCTAAGGACGTCAGCTACGACATTTCCCTTTATAGGATGATATGAAATGGTATAATCATAATTCTTTAGTAGGTCTAGCCAATGTTTCTATCTCATATTTAATTCTTTTTGAGTGAAGAGATATTCTGAGCTCTTGTGATAAGTGAATATCTCAAAGGTTTCGCCGTAAAGATAATATCGCTAAATCTTTAAAGTGAAAATAATACCCGCAAGCTCAAAGTCATACGTAAGGTAGTTGAGCTCACGTATTTTCAATTGACTAGAGTCATAAGCAACTACTCTACTGTGCTATATAAGTACACAATCTAAACCTAGACATAATGAGTCATAGTAAACTATGAAATTACCAGAGCAATCAGGAATGGTCAACAAAGAAGCCGTGGTCAATTGGCGCTTCAACTCCAAGAAGCTCTCTTCACAATTAGAGTTTCAATCAAATTTAGATTCTTTCCGGGTCAGTCGAGTTAGTGGAGTAGCTAGTTTAGAGAAATGCTCCAAAAAACATCAATAATAACCAGCAAGACCCAAAAAAATCCGAACCTGTGACATAGTAGTTGGCCGTTTCCAACCAAGAATTGCCTCTATCTTGAAGGGATCAACAGAAATATCCTTACTAGAGATAATATGTCCTAGAAAAGCAACATTGTCCAGCCATGACTCACACTTGCTAAATTTAGTACATAGTTTGTTCTGCTATAGTGTTTCCAAGACATGTGCCAGATGGACTAAATGATCTGCCAGATTTTGAGAGTAGACATGTCATCAGTGAAGAATCTAACATACTAATTAAAATTGGACTGAACACCCAGTTCATGAGTCCATAAAGACTTTTAGAACATTAGTCAATCTAAATTACATAACCAAGAATTCATAATGTCCATAACGGGATCAAAAAGTCGTCTTAAGAATATCCTCAGTTTTAACCTATACTTGATGATAACCGGATCGTAGGTCAATTTTGGAAAAGACTTACGCATCATGCAATTGATCGAGCAAGTCATTAATATGAGGTAATGGATATTTGTTTTTGACCGTCACCCGATTCAGATCACAATAGTGGATGTACAATCTCATAGATCCATTTTTTTTTACAAATAGAATCGAAGCATCCCAAGGTGAAGTACTCGATTGAATAAACCCCTTAAACTGAAGTTCTTGCAACTGACTAGCCAATTCTAGCAACTCAGCTCGACCCATTCGGTATGGAGTCTTTGAAATAGGCAGTGTACCAGGTAATAGATCGATAGAGAATTCAACTTCTCTTTCTGGAGGCATGCCCAACAATTCATCAGGATATCCGAAAAATCTCTCACAATTAGGATATTGCGAATGTCTGGTTCAAAATTCATTTAGCCTAATTCCAAAAGAAATCTCTAATTAGTAATTTGAATTTCATTTGGGAAAACCTTTAATTATTAATTTATAACATAAAATATACATAACAAAATATCTTTATTATTTATTAATTATATCGATTTATTTACAATGAGTAAGGTGCACTATTAAGAGGATAAAACGATAATATTTGATGAAAACAATCAAGGGTAGCTTGATAGGTAGCTAACCAATCCATACCGAAGATTACGTCAAATCCTTAAAAATCTAAGAGTAGAAGGTCAACTGACAATTCCCTACCTGCCACCTTAACTCTACAAGATTTATACATAAGACTATATACAAGTAAATCCCTAACTGATATTTCTATCACTATAATTTTATCTAAAGGTACAAAAGTAATATATAAATATTTAGCAAATTTAATAGATATAAAGGAATGAGTAGCACCATGATCAATAAGAGCACACACAAAAGAGTCAGAGATAGAAAGTGTACTCTCAATGACGACTGATGCAGCCTTTGCATATGGCTCAACCATATGGAAAACAAGACTCCTTGACACTGGCTTGCGAACTGATTGGGGACAATTTTTTATATAATGACTAGTCTGACCACAATTATAACAAGCATTAGTGGCCTTATAACAGGGACGATCATCGTGCATATTACTGCACTACTTACAAATAGGACTAGTAGCTGCTGGAGTTGGAGCACTAATAGGGGTAACTTTGGGTCGCTTGTCAACTGGACCCTAATATGGTTGTTTCCTCTTCAGCTGATCAGGAAGCAAGAACCACTAACTTGTTTGAATCGAGCAGCAAGTAACTCTACTAATTGATCATTGTCAAGAACCTCAGCATAAGTGGTTGGCCTAAAAATGGCCACACGGTCATAGATGTCTACTCTTAGACCTTTTAGAAATAGTCGGACCCTCTTGGTCTTAGTGGAGACCAACTCTAGTGCAAACCTGGACAGTTGTACAAACTTGACAACATAATTACTGACTAACATGCCGCCTTGCTTAAGTTCCTGAAACTCATCTTCTTTCTTCTCACAGACTCATATATGAAATAAGTTATGATAGAAAGCATCAAAGAACATGTCCTAAGTGATAAGAACAGGTATCGTATCATGCTTGAGGCATAACCAATGTTTAGCCTCACTAGCAAGAATAAAAACAATAAGAGAAACTTTTTATTCATCAGTCAAATCAAGGATAGAGAATATCTTCTCTATCTGCATGAGCCATCTTTCTGCCAATATAGGATCAGGACAACCATCAAATTTCGGTGGATTAAGCTTCCGGAACTCAGAAATACTACTGGCAATAGTCTTATTATGAGCAATCTGATCATCATTAGGACGCTAACGATCAACATTCTATTATAGACGCACTTGCTGATCCATAACATGAGCCAAATCCTAAATAGCCTTAATTGCCTTAAAAAACTCTGCCCTAGTGGGGGCATGGCAGGTCTCTCTACAAGTGGTCTTCCCCGTAGCATATTTATAGGAAAAAAGGACTTAGAAATAAGTAGAATATTTATAATGAATCTAGGGTTTCAAATTTATCTAATAAGATCGTATTCTATTATAAGGAAACCTAATCCTAGGCCTTAATTGCATGTGATATCCCTAGAATCGGCTCTAATACTACCTATGACGTCTTGATATCAAATAGGACACTAACATCCAAAAGAGCATACATAAAAAAAATATATACATAGCAGTGGAACCATATATCCTAATATAAAATATAAAAACTATACTGAGGCATCAAGATATTTACACTTATATATAAATAAAGAGACAATCTATACAAAAAAATATACTAGCCTCTAAAAATTCAATAAAATACATACCTTGCTCCCATAACTAATCTTCTTGAAAGGAATCTTAGCAAGGTTCCTCAACATACTCGTTAGAATCTACATCTGTAGCCAGTTGGATTTGGGTAAGTTCCAATACTCAGTAAGATAAATAATATTATAATCACACAAATATGTTTTGAAAACATTTCCTTAATGCAAAATTAAATAACACAGTGATATATCAATAAAACCATAATTCCATACCATACAACTTTAACAACAACAATACAACTATCACTAGACGGTCAATACCGTATTCAATGTATTTACATAACACACACACACACACGACTAGATTTGTCGTTGAAGTTTTATTACTGGTTATTAAATTTAATATATGTGTCTCTAATTACAAAACCATACGCACAACTGTTTACACTATTTCCATGAAGGGTACTAGGTCACTAACTAGTTAAGGATAGAAACATAATCAATAAATTACAATGCAATATCATAAAAAAATACATACAATTACTCAGTATTCTCATATTGTCATCCCATAAATTTACTCTAGTCACCATAAATTATGTCCTTGAACCCCATGACTATGAATAACAATCGATCCAGTCACAAAATTGGAACCTAAAATAACACCCATAGCTTATTTGCTCCCTTACTAACCTCAATATTCCTTCAAAAAAATCAATAAACTAGATTTAACTAGACACTTTATTATTTATATTTTAGACCATTAAATATTTTCTTTCTTAAATTTTTTTTTTAATTTAACCCTATTTAGTTACTAAAATTTGAATTATTATTATTATTTCACTTAAATTTTAAGTAGAACATTTATATTTTAATCATTTATTTTATTTAGATTTTATTATTGTTGAATTTAATATTTCAATTATTTAGTCTTAATCTACTTATCATTTTAGTTATTTTATTTTTGTTCAGTTGTTTTTTTTTAGTTTATAATTTCTTGATTAATACATTTAGTTTCAATCCGCATTTACATTATTAATATTATTATTTTATTATTTTTTTACATTTTCCATTACAATTTATATCTTTTAATTTCCAGGTTTATTAAAATTCATTTTTTATTTTTCCCAAAGGCTCAACTTGTCCAAATATCCAGCCCAAGAGGAATTCCTCTTGCTGGGCCCGTGGCCCAGTGGGCATTTGCGAAGGCCTCTCAGCATAATTTCATGCCTGTCGGGCCGCCACGACCCACTGGCCTGTTGCCCAAGGCAACCGGCCCAGGGAAGCATGCCAATCATGCAATGGCACTCCGCCATGTCCCATTTTTGGCATCTGCAGATGCCCGAAGTTCCTCTGCACTACTGCAGAAATGCATTGTGCCATAGGTGGTTCCAGGTTATTTTGGGTGCCCGAAAAACACCTCCTTCGCGAACCAGCACAGCAAAGCCGTGAGGTACTGCTGTAGCGCCACTTTGGGTGCCCGGTTGCTTGACAAAAACAAATATGCCCGTCTCCGTTCCTTTTTCCCATTTTTTTAAAACATCATTTCTTCATCTGTTAAAATTAAGAATCAAATTTCAACATTAAAATCACTCAAAACAATTCATATAATCATCAAATATCATAATGAACTCATTCACCCTTTCCATTTAAAACACCACTTCATTTTGCATATTAAAGAGAATTACCACATGAATTGCTATCTAAAAATGCCATATTTGTATCAGCTAGAATATCACTCATCTTACCTGTTAAACACACAAATCGGAAGCCTAAATGCACGAGGAAACTTTGGAAAATTTGAAAATTTGACTCTGCAACTCACGGGAACTGTGTTTGCAGAACTGGGTAAGGATTTCGAATTAGATTTCGGATTAGGAGTTGTTTTACTTTTGGGAATTGATTCATAATGTCTTTAACACTTAATTCTAACTGTAGGTTGTTCGTATTTGAAAGGAAATAAAAAACAAAACGAAAAATTTTAGGAAAATCGAGAGCTTACCTGTTCAAGTAGATGGAGAGCTTCCGGTTGAAGCTTTGTTACAGTGTTCTAAGCCTGAGGAGTTGTGAAACATACTATTGGATGCTAAAACATGGAAGAATGATGAACTAAAAAATGAAAGGAAGCTTACCTAGACCAAAAGGAAGAAGAATCCTTCCTTCTGCACTCATGGCACCTCACTACAGACACAGGCTTTTCCTACTCTGCACTCTCGCTCTGTTTTGCTGTGTTTTTGTTTTTGAATGAAGTGGAGAAGAAGAAACAGAGAAGGAGCCAGTTTTGAAGGAGAAGGAAACAAAGAAGAACCTAATTGTATGAGGAATTGATGGCCAGATCTTGGCCGTTTATTATCAGGCAAACACTTATGGCCATTGATGCCATGAGTGGCTGACAGTCCAAGGAAAAGGGCTGACCGGAGTTTGCCATCTGCCCAGCTAGCTGGGTTCCCTCCGCCAGGTGGCCCAAAGCGCCTCTTTTTAAAGCCTGGGTGAGTGGGTGGTGTTTGGTCTATATTTATTCATATATATATATATATATATATACATATACATATATATCCACATACAAAGTTTAATTCAGTTTATATTCATTATTATTTATTTATTTATCATATTTTTTCTTAAATTAAATTAAGGTAAAAAATAATTAAGGAACTAGAAATATAAAATTCTTACAAAATACAATTATTGAAAATACCTCATTCATTAAAATTTTACATAAATTTTTACAACTGATGATTACATATTAGCTGTAAATATTTTCTTTTCTTGGAAGATATTCTATGTGTAGTTTTGGTAGGTTTAATGGTTTACCTTATTTAGGAGTTTTGGTGTATTTTTTCTCTGTATATATTTCCAACTATGGGAATAAAAGAGCTAAAAAATTTTGGCCCCAAATTACTTTAGATTTTTTCATGGTATCAGAATCAATGTGAGCTAAATGTAAATCATCGTGGCTAGTGATGGGAAAAAAGGAGATGAAGGAGGCATTGATTCTTACAAGAAAATGCCAACCTCCTATACTTGACTTCGAATGACAATCAAGGTAAAAATATTACCCAAGTTAAGTTGAAATGTGAGAATTATGGTGAATGGGTACGTGCTATATGTACTTAACGCGTGACCTTCTTGGATCAAAATATCTTAATTATGAACTCCCATAAACACTACCATACAGAAACTTAATTCCCTAATTAAACTTTTCCTACTTGAATTGCATTCAACAATTTGAATGCAAACCAAAATAATTGAGAATTAAAATAAGGAATAAAAAAGATGTCACAACTTATCCGATAAGTCGATTCAGATTTTCTATGTCAAGATGGTTGAGGCAACCTATCTTGAAGAACACTCACTCTCACAAATTAGCAAAACTAATTGTAAAGAATCAGACTGAAATTTTTATTAACTAAATTGAACTTGTTGAATTGTTGTAACAGCCTAAGGTGAGACCTTCATATAGGTTTTCACTTGTATATTTCTAAACAAAATGAAAGACTTGAATTCTATCTAAAGCCTAGTCTACCTTAATCTTAATCTTAAAATAAAATAAAATAATAACATATTAATCTAGATATGTTTTTCTTCCCTGGCCGATTATGGATAACTCATCGCTTGAATTATCTAACATGTTAAATGCTTTGTTTAGCTGTAAAAAGGAATATAAACATGTGATAAACAAAGATCCCTCGACTACACTTCTTCCCATACGGGTGGAAGCTTCCTCACAGGTGATTAAGGCCTTTAACATGGGAGAGAGTCTCGCAGTTGCGGCTATCCCTCTCGCACATGTGATGGCCCACACATGTGAACAAGGGTGTTCACATGCGTGCCATGTGCTATCCTCATCCTCCCATGGCTGTTTGGGTCAAGTGCACACTCTCTTTAGGCCTGCACGAGGCCTAATTTAATGCCAAACACTTTCTCAGGCCCGTAAGCTACTTTATACCTTTTAATCACGTGGCCTTAAGTTCCTTTCAGCCATTTTTTGAGCTTGAAATCTCATTGCCTTTGGGCTGAGCTGGTGAGCCTCTTTTTTTTTTATGAGAAACCAAGTCCATCATGGAGTGGGAATTACGAGAATCTTGCTTGGAGAAGGAATCCCCTTTCTCGTAGCAACTTCCCTTTCTTGCTTGTCCTATGCACACGTTTTTGTGCTGCTGTGTTGGGCACGCGTGGATGCACTTGCATGTTGGTCCATACGTGCAGGGCTTCCTAGTTATGTGCGTGCACATTGTGTACGTGGTTCTCCCTTCCTTGTGCTTTGTTGCATGCAAACAACTTCCCCGTGGGCTGCCACTTACTCGTGGGTTCTTTGCACTTTGTGGAATTCTCCCAATTTATGGTATTGCTCCTTCTCGCACGGGGACTTCATCTCTCGGGACTCTACTTGGACTTCTAGGATTGCTTCTGGCTTGGCTAGGATCACATCATCTTCCCCTTTTTCAAAAAGATTCATCCTTAAATCTTGCCTTTCTTGAATAGAGATTGTCTTCCAGAATCCTACAAGATATCATCATTGGAAACAAAAAAAATTAGTAACTAAACACAACTCCTCCTGGCTATCGGTTTCCTCTCCTTCTTTTGAACTTTTCATGATAAGGTATTCGATCTTTGTGGGAGCTCTTGACTAGAAGGGCTTTCCAACTCAACATTGCATGACCAGGACATCTCTTCCTGATGTGATCCCAGATGGCCCAAGTTTAGTTTCGGGGATGCAATCTCGCATCAAGGAAGAATCCCATAGAAATCAGGATTCCTGCATGTTCCGATCTAAACGAGCCAACAGTTATAGATTTTTTGTGTTCCTTAAATGGGATCATCTAGAAGTGGAAAGTATCTACATCTCTAACCACTTTCCTATTTAAGATTATTCTAAAGAATAAGTTAAGTTTATTCAAAGAAGACTTAAGGCCCAATAGACACTTCATGGACTTGAAGGATCACAAGGCAAGTAGAAAGACCAACTTTTGGCCAAACCCAAGAAGGTATCAAGGACTCTCGCCCAAAAGAGGCCGACAACCAAGGATGGGTCGTGTTATTGGGCAACATGCACACATTCGGGGCAGCCACATGTGTGGGAAAGAACATCTACACCCACAAGAACCTTTCTTGTATGAAAAAGCAAGTTGTACACGTAGGAGTCCCTTGCTCGCACGCAGGAAAACATGTTTATGCAGAAGAAATAGGACACACACAAGAAGCTGTGCACATGGGAGCAATGCATGCAAACAAGGTTGTGCGCATGGGAAGCCACACACGCAGATACCCTTACACATGCAGTAATACATGGTCGTGCAGGTGGGGCATATGGATGGGAGTTTAATGTCGAGAAGGATTCCACATTTGCCAACTTTTCCATGTGTTTTTTATGACTAATTTTCCAAGAAGGACTCTACTAAAAATTGAGGTCTATATGAAGAATTAAAGCATATGAAAAATATGGTAAAACGAAGGAGAATTATCTATTAAATATTATATTAATATTTAATTAATATTTTATTGTTAATTCCTATTCGTAGGATTATGTATTATTATTATTATTTTAGAATTTAGATTAGGATAGATTATTTTAATTAATATTTTGTGTTGTTTTATAGTCTAATAAAGTTTAAGAATTCAAGTAGGAATATGTAATCCTACTTCTAGTAGTATTAGAAAATTGAAGTCTAGAAAAAGGCTTCACCGTTACGCTTGTATTTAAAACTTACAATTTTTCGATTAATAAAATTTGAAGCTTTGTGCTTCTAAGTTAGCTTTGCTTCTAAGTTAGCTTTGCTAGTTTTGAGAGTGTTTTTCAAGCATTTTCAAGTTAAGAAGCTTCAGACCGCTTTTCTGAGCCAAGGATTCAAAATTGACTTATTAGATAAGCCATGACGTCTTTTCTATTCCTTTTATTTTTTTCCAATTACCTTGATTTGCAATCAAATTTATTAATTGTGGTTCAAGTATGGAGAGTAAATTAGGTGGTTAATCTTTATGATTATTACATTGTGTGAGGTTCCAGGAGTCAAAGCGATTCTTCCCTATCACTCCTACATTATTTGGTATCAAAGTATAGGCTCCTAATAAACCTACTATCTTCAACTGCTTTAGCATCTTTGAGTTGCATAAATTAATAATTCAAAAATTTTGATTGCTAGTTCGTTATTGCATATCACTTAAATTCATCCTATCCGCTCAATTCAAGTGATCACTTGTTTGTTCAATTAGTTAAAAAAAAATTAGAAAATACAAAAATATATCGATTGCACAGCATAAGGCAATCTGACATTCTATTGTTGCATTAAACTAAAACAAATGAAGAATAATCGCCTACCAGTGTGATAAAAACCTTTAAAGTGTTAAAGAAAGAATACCTCACCTACCCGGTGCACACGAAAACCTTTGTTTCATTCTGTTGCATAAAGCAAAAGAAGACTACCTCACCATTATGAGCGAAAATCGTTTGCTTTATATTTAATTTTTAATATTACAACTGCATTGTTTCAAGCATCACAATTCTTCATCTATGAGCTTAAATTTTTAGTTTTAGAGTCAGTATTCCTTTAGGAATCTTTGCCAGTGTCTTTGAGGCTAACATGTAGGTCTTGATTAAGGATATTCAATTCCAAATGCTTAACTTAATGAAAGAAACATACGTGTTAAGGGATTGTGAGATAAGCACGAGTGAAGGTGAGATAGAGATTTTCCTGATTGACCTTTACCTTGTAGGAAATTCATTACGTTTCAGCAAATTAATTGTCATTTCTTTGTTGTCCGAAAGGTCCTAAACATGAAAGCCCAAGGAGAGGACAACGAACAAAGGGAGAACATCTTCCACACACAATTTCTTATCAATGGCAAGGTATGTGGAACAATCATTGATAGTGGTAATTGTGCTAATGTGGCAAGCACTCTATTTGTAGAAAGGTCGGGGTTAACATACACCAAACATCCTAATCCTATCGATTATGTTGGTTAAACAAGTGTGGAGAAGTTGAAGTTACCAAACAAGTCATGGTACCGTTCTTCATCGAAAATTACAACGACTAGATATATTATGATATTGTACTTATGCATGCCAATCATCTGATACTTGGGAGATCTTGATAGTTTGATAAGCAAGTACAACATAACTGCCCTACCAACTATTATTCATTACGAAAGGATAATCTAAACCATGTCCTCATACCCCTATCACCAAAAGATGCACATAAAGATCAAATCAAAATTAAGAGGTCATTTGATGAATATTCAAAAAGGAAAAAAATGAGAGAGAAGAGGATGAAAGGAAAAATAATGACCCATTGAGGCTAAAAAAGACTAAGAAAAATTAAAATAGCCCAGTGAGGGAAAAAAAAGCCAAAAACAAAAATAAATATGGTCCATTGAGTGAGAGTAAGAGAGAGAAAAGAAAAAGATTTTTTGATGAAAGGGAGAAAATATTGAAGAATGCTTTTTGTGAAAGGACAAATTTAATTGTACTCAGGTATAAGGAGGCCTATTTTAACCTTAACCCCTCTTTGTCAAGTTTTGTTGTCTTTCTCTTACAGGTAACAAGTATGGAGGTTGCGTCACGAAAGCTTGATCTGGATATTGGAGGAATAGTAATTCAAGTCATGAAAGACGTCAACAATAAAGTAAACATATCAGGTAAGTATCATGTGTGTTCTATTGTTATCACTAATCATTTTCCTTTTGATGAAAACTAAGATTCAAGGGTGAATCTTTTTAAAAAAGAGAGAGATGATGTGATCCCAAATAGCTCAAGTTTAGTTTCAGAGATGCAATCTCGTATTAAGGAGGAATTATGCAAATATTAGTATTTTCGCAGGTTTTATTCTAAACAAGCAAGTAGTTCTATATTTTTTGTTTCCTAAACGAGATCATCTCAAAAAGGAAAATATCTACATCTCTAACCACTTTTCTAATTATGATTATTCTAAAGAATGAATCAAGTTTATTCAGAGAAGACTTAAGGCCCAAGAGACACGTCATGGGCTTGAAGGATCATAAAGCAAACAGAAAAACTAACTTTTGACCCAACTCGAGAAGGCATCAAGGACTCTCGGCTAAATGAGGCTGATAACCATGGATGGGTCATGTTATTGGGCAACATGAACACATGTGAGGTAGCCGCATGTGCGGGAAAGAATATCCACCCCTGCAGGAACCTTTCCTGCGTGAGAAAACAAGTTGCATGCACTGGAGGCCCTTGCCCGCACACGGGAAAACATGTTTGTACCAAAGAAGCAGGATACACACGCATAGCCACACATATGGGAGTTGTGCTTTCACAGAAGGCCGCACGTATGGGAAGCCACACATGCAGATACCCACACGTATATAGGAATACACGGCCACACAGGTGGGGTGTGCATATGGGAGTTTGATGCCAAGAAGGATTCCACCTTTGCCTATTTTCCCATTTATTTTTAATAGCTTATTTTTCAAGGAAGATTCTACTACAAATTGAAGTCTACATGAAGAATTAAAGCACATGGAAAATATGTTAAAAGGAATGAGAATTATCTATTAAATATTATATTAATATCTAATTAATATTTTACTGTTAATTCTTCTCCTTAGGATCATTTTATTATTATTTTGGGATTTAAATTAAGATAAATTATTTTAATTAATATTGTTGTTGTTTCCTAGTCTAATTAAGTTTAAGAATTCAAGTAGGAATATGTAATCCTACTTCTAATCATATTAGAAAATTAAAATCTATAAAAATGCTTCACCATTAAGTTTGTAATAACAACTTACAATCTTCTTAATAATAAAATTGAAAGCTTTGTGTTTCTAAATTAGCTTTGCTAATTTTGAGAGTGTTGTTCAAGCGTTAAGCTATGGACCTTTAGACAACTTTATTGAGCCAAGGAGTTAGTGACTTATCAGGTAAGTCGTAACATCTTTTCTATTTCTTTTGTTTTTTTTTCTAGTTACCTTGGTTTGCAATCAAATTTATTGATTTTGGTTCAAGTAGAGGGTAAATTCGGGGGTTAAGCTTTTTGGTTGTTACATTGTGTGAGGTTTCGAAAGTCAAAATGATCCTTTTTTGTCTCTCCCACTCTACTTCCTTTAGTGTCTCTCACATTACTTCCCTCTGGTCGTCAAGTAGATATTAGAGTTTTTGCACACTATATTGTAGTTCGGCGAATTCTTCAAAAATCTACAAAAAGGTTAGTGGGAAATAACAGTCTCTCGCAAGCTCTTGTATTTTGCCTTACAACCTCTCAACACTCAACTTTTTTCCCTCAAATTGAGTGTTCAAAATAAAATCTTCTTAAATTAAGACTTACGCATTAGTCTTAAAGACACTTGCAAGGAATACTAAAAGAATCTTGATTCTAGAAGCTCAAAATTAAACACATGATTGGAAAAGGTGTGCTATTTTTCCTAAGCCTAAATATGCAATGCTATGAATTAAATATGAAGCAAATGGTTTATGTGCACCTTTTATGGTGCGGTAATCTTCCTTCACTGGATGCAATGCAAAATAAAGGTTTTTGCGCACACCTGGTAGGTGAGGTAATATTTCTTTGAAAACGAAGGTTTTCATCACACTGGTGGGCAGTTAATCTTCCTTTACTTAGTTAATGTAAACAGAATGCCAAGTTTCCTTATGATATGTAATCGATTTTTGTTTTGATTTTAAATTTTTTTGACTAACTAGATGAACAAACTGCCATTTGAAAGAACAATTGGATAATTTCAAGTGGAATACAACACAATAGATTAACAAGTGTTTTGATTGCTAATTATGCAAACACAAGATGTAAAGCAATTTAGAGATAACAAGCTCAAATAGGTGCCTAAACTCTGATATCAATTGACGCGAGAATGCTCTAGGATCAAAACACTTTAATCATAAACCCACATATACACTAGCATGTATAAACTTAATTCCCTAACTAAATCTTCTCTATTTAAACCACATTCAGCAATTTTAATGCAAATTAAGGTAATTGAAAATTAAAATAAGGAATAAAAAAGATGTGAGACTTATCTGATAAGAATATTCAGAGTCCTCGACTCAAAAAGATGGTTGAAGCAACCTCCTTTGAAGAATACCCACACTCACAAATTAGTAAAGGTAATTATAAAGAATCAAACTTAAACTTTTATTAACTAAATTGAACTTGTTGAATTGTTGTTATAACCTAGGGTGAGGCCTTTATATAAGCTTTCACTTGGATAGTTCTAAACAAAATCAAAGACTTAAATTCTATCTAAATCCTAGTCTACCTTAATCTGAATCTTAAAATAATAATTAAATACACTTAAAGATAATATCTAAAAAATAAAAAAATAATTTAAAATAATAAAATATTAATCTAGATATACTTCTCTTCCTTGACCAATTATGGATAACTCCTCGCTTGAATTATCCAATGTGTTAATGTTTTCTTTGGCTGCAAAAAGGAATATAAATATGTGATAAACAAGGATAAAAAGTCTCCTCCCCTGGCTATACTTCTTTTTGCATGGGTAGGAGCTTCTCCACACGCGATCAAGGCCTTTCACGTCGTAGAGAGTCACGCTAGTGCGGGTTGTCCCTCCCGCATATATGATGGCCCGCACATGTGAACAAGGGCATTCACATGCATGCCACGTGCTGTCCTCGCCTCTCATGGCCACTTGGGTCAAGTGTGCATTCTCTTTGGGCCTACCCTAAGCCTACTTTCATGTCATGCACTTTCTCAAGCCTGAGGACTTCATTCCTTTTAATCCCATGACCTTGAGTTCCTTTTGGTTGTTTTATTGGGCCTCAAATCTCAAGCTCAAGGCTTGCTTCATACCTTTTAATCCCATGACCTTAAGTTTCTTTTGGCTGTTTGTTGGGCCTAAAATCTCCTTGCCTTTGGGCTGATTTAAAGATCCTTCTTTTTATAAGAAACAAAGTCCATCATGGAGTGAGAATTGCGGGAATCCTTCATAGATAAGGAATATGCTTTCTCGCAGGCCCTGAGCACGTGCTGTACCGGTGTGCTGGGTGTGCAGATGCACTTGCATGCTAGCCTGCGGGCATGTGGCTCCTTGGCTACATGTATGTACATTGTGTGTGCAACACTCCTCTTTCGCAGGTTACCACTTGCTCGCAGGTTGTTAACACTTCACGGTATTCTCTCAATTTATAGGATTCCTCCTTCCTATATGGTGGCTTCATCTCTCAGCACTCTTTTTAGACTTTCGAGATTGTTTTTAGCTTGGCTAGGATAACATCAGTACTACATGATGAGCCAAGAAGAAATATGGTTTCATTAATGAAACCATCAAAAAACCATATGATGATTCACCAGAACTTGAAGATTGGTGGACCATTAATTTTATTCTTGTCATGGGTTTTTAACACCATTGAACCCACACTTCGTAAATGTAATACCCTAAAACCTTTGCGCTTAATTGTTGTGTAAAACCTCTAATTATTCTGGCCCTAAGACCACTTACTCTTTAAATTTTATATTTTGATATTTGAATGAAATAAGATTTAAATTTAATTTTTATATTTTTACAAACTAATATATTGGTTATTTATTTAATTAAATAATTGCTTATTTATTTTAATTGTTTAATTATTTAATAAATTTTAAAAGATTTCAATAAAAATGGAAAAGGAAGACGGCGAAAAAATCTCACGAAAAGGTTGCAGAAAATTTTCCTCGTCTACGCAGGCTGCCCCATGAGCTGTACGTACATGCACGCGCGTGGACTGCCAATACAGGACATGCGCCTGTGCGCATGTCTCATCTATGTGGGGTGCAAGCCACACAGATAGGTGTGCGGCTCCATGTGGCGAGTGCCACCTGTGCGCAATAGGCTTGGGCATCGCACACTGCCCTCAAGCAACGGGTGCTGCCCCTTGGGCAATATGTGTCGCCTCTTGGGGGGGGTGCACCACTAGATGGATGACATGTCACTGCTATTTTGGCGGCATGTCCATCCCTCGTCCAACATGTTTTTATTTTTTGTAATGTTATCGTGTTGTCATTGTCGCATCGGCCATCTATCAGTCACGTCCGTCAGATATCGCCTCACATCAAGTCACTTTTTTTCCTCCCTCTCTTCTCACAGGATTTCACCACTTGGTGAAAATCTAACAGTCTCCATTTTCTATAAGTAGGGACCCATCTCCACTATTTCTTCACCACTCTAACTTTATTCTTCTATCCCCCAAAGAAATTCTAGAGAGAGAGAGCTAGAGAGAGAAGAGGAAGGAATAGAATAAAGAAAGATAGAGTGAAAAACTTCAAGCTTTTGGTAAATAATTTGGTATTTATCTTTATATTCTAAGGTGTATTCTAGATTAATTAAATGGAAAAGAACTGGTTGGTTGCATGTTTAACTATTGTTATGATTATTTATGTATATGTTATATGTTAACGCATACTTATATTATACGTATCGTTAAACCAATAATGTGTATACGATGACATGACAAAGTGATAAAGCATGATGTCGTATTATGAACATGAGAAATAGTTAAATGACATGACTCATTAGACTTTTTATCTATGAGGAACTTCTGTTTCTCTCCCTTCTGGTATGAAAAGACATTAGATAACCACTTCCTGTGGATGACAGCGTACCATCTGACGAGAGTGGTGATGCAATATGATTGTAGGGGTCACCTATAACGACATACATCTGTGATTATAGTTTACATATAGGACCACTATGGTTGATATAATTGTGGTCATAAATTATGTCATGGTTTGGCAAATAGTAAATGTGCTGATGGTTTAATAAGCAGTAAATTGCTAATATGATATGGAATGAATTGATCATTCTACATGGGCAGTCGAAAATCTGTATTGCCCTCAGTAGATGGAAGTCGAAATGACTTCGCACGAAGAATAAAATGAGTCAAAAGCATGATATGATTTGTTTGATTTTCTCTATTTAATTACGAAATGATTGATATTATTGACATGATATGATTAATAAGATTTGATATGATTATGACATGATTGATTTGATATTGATATTTTTTTTAAATAAAGTAAACTATTTTCATAATTATTGAAATGGACATTCGACACAATTCTTGATGGAAAGTAATGAAGTACTCTTATCAATTTTAAGTACTTCCCTCATGGGCAGAAGTTCTTCTTCTCCTTTAAGTCTTCTTTCCACAGTTCTCTTCATCTAGGAGTCTTGTTGTCGATTCCTAGTTGCATTATTCCTCTTACCGTGTGATTCTTGAAGCTTCATTAGGAGATCAAGCTTCCCAAAGAGAGGAGGACTCGACTTGTCTATGGGGAGAAGGATCCCGTCTCGGTGGGTCTCTCTCTTCTTCCCTCCTCTAAGCCTTGTGGGCCAAGGGCCACTCCCGCATAAGGTATGGCCTTAGCTTCTTGTGGCAGTTCTTATAATTTTTTGGACCTCCAAGACTACCCCTTTATAAACCCAATCTTGGACATCAAGTTTGGAAATTTGTCAAAGCCTTTGGGTCGGGTACTTAGACTTGGGTCTAAGGGCTTTTGCCTCTTTCTTTTAAGAACCTTGGATCAACTTTCTTAGAAAATCTTGGATTGGTTTTAGTGCTGGGCCTGTAGAGGAACGGATCTTGGGCTGACAACTTTGGCCTTCTTCATGGCGAACTCGTGAGAGTCCATACAAGAAGAGGATTCATTCTTCCCGTAGGAGTCTTCCCCTTTCATGTGCCTTTTTCATGTGCCTCAACGCATTGGTGTGCATGCGAGCAGCTTTTCTATTGCTTGCATGTGTGTTGTATCTCCCTTCCGTGCGAGTGGATGTCTGTGAATAGTAATCCCATGGGTTCCTGACTGTCTGGGGGAATCTTGTGTCTTGCAGGATTCTTGAGTCTCTAAAAATGTCTTCCTTGCCTATCCATGCTCACATCAGACAATATGTTTTAATATTCTGAGCATCAAACCTCTGCTAAATCTGAATTGAGTTTATGCTATGGTTATGCAACAAGAACGAGTGGGGATCGTGACACGACAAGAGAAAAAAGAGATAACCTTGTGAGTTTTGCAGTACAGGTTGACAATCAAAACTCGAGAGGGGATGAAAAAGATAAGAGCATGGTTTGCTTAAATTGCAAGCAGAAATGACATGGTGTTGATAACTACTTTCAATGGATTTGTTATTTAGATGGTGGGGCGACAAGCCATGTGCAACCATTGGTAGCTATGGTGGTACAGAGGACATGGTGTCCAGTAGAGTACTTATAGAGGACATGGATGCGGAGGGACTATTCAAACCAACACAATTCAAACACCAAGGGATGATGGTGGGAGAATTATTGTGACTAATTCTGATAAAGCAGGAGTTAACGGGTTGAGTAACGAATAATCGCCCATATTGATCAGCATGTTAAACTAACACAAAGGTTGTGCTAATGAGAGGCTAAGGAGTAAACAAAATTTTTTGCCTTAGATTATTGACACAGGGGCTTCGCATTACATGACACAACATATGTATGTTTCAGTGATTTACGCAATATTGCATTATGTCTGGTTGGGTTGCTAGATGGAGCAAAGACCATAGCTTTGAAAGAAGGAATAGTGACTTTTGGAGAAAAATTGAAACTACAACATGTTCTGTTTGTGCCTAAGTTGAAAAGTAATTTGAAAATTACATCGCAAATTCTTGATGATTCTAACTTTGTTATCCATTTCACTAATAAAATCTATACTATACAAGATTGCAGTTTGAGGATGTACATTGGAATAGGTGAACAAGGAAAGGGGCTTTATTTTCTCAAAAGAGTGACTTTTATTTGTGTTTATATGATAATTGGTATTGCGTCTTCTGAACTCTGGCATAAAAGAATGGGGCATTACTCCTCTAGGATAACATATTTAACTTCTAAAGTTGGTAGTGCTAGTAGAAGCGATAGTGTTAAGAATAAGTTCTAAGACATTTGTTTTAGAGCTAAGCAAACAAAAGAAGTGTTCTTTCCTAGTGATAATAAAGCTAATGAAACTTTTAACTTGATCCATCATGATTTATAAGTACCTTATAGTGTTCATGCTTCTTGTGGAGGTGTTTACTTTTTGACAATCATTGATGACTATTCTCATGCGATGTGAATATATTTATTGAATAAAAAAGATGAGGTTGTTTGTTTCTTAAAAATTTTAACGTAATAGTTAGATGACAATTTAAGAAAGATATGAATTTAAAAAAATACTTTGTTGAACATGGAATTTTGAATCAAACTTTTTGTGTTGAGACACTCGAACAAAATGAAGGTATAGAAAGAAAGCATCGCCACATTCTCAATATGAAAAGAGCTTTATGTTTCAAGCACATTTACTTATCGAGTTTTGGGTCAGAGTGTATTATTACAAGTGGATATTTTATTAATAGAACACCATAATTATATTGGATGGTAAAACACCATATGAGATCCTATGCAGACATGCATCTTCCTATAAGCACATTCAAACTTTTGGGTGTTTGTGCTACGCACAGGATTATAGTCGTGGTAAAGATAAATTTGCTATTCCGAGCCAAAAGTGCATTTTGGTGGGTATTCATTTAGAAGAAAGGCTAAAGGTTTTACGATCTGGAAAATAGAGAATATTTTACTTCAAGGGATGTCATCCTCATTAAAATGGAGTTTTCATACGCCAACAATATTATAATTCCTCCTTGACCAAAAATGGGGTTGCAAATAACTCCACAAATGATGAGGACCCATATATGTAGGATGACATGGAGAAGCAGCAAGCTCCATCCTCGGGTGTGGAACACGAGATGAATATTAAGAGGGTCATGATGAGGAGACCTCTATTGATGTGAATGTTGGAGTAGGAAACAAGGGGTACTAACATGGGAGGACCCATGGTGTCTAATGAACAACTTGGTAAAGGAAATAGGGGTAAGCAACCTTCTATTCGGTTGAAGGACTATGTGACGAATACCATTTGAGTAAGTCCCTTGATAAGTTCTTCACTTAATCAAATTCCTTAGTTACACCCTCTCTTATAACACATTATGTGAATTGTGATAAATTTTCTATACAGCACTGGTCATTTCTAATAGTTGTTACTATAGGGTATGAACCTAGTACTTATGCTAAAGTAGTAAAGGATGAACATTAGAGAGAGGTAATGAGAAAGAAGATACAAACTCTTGATGATAATAGAACGTGGATAATGGAAGATTTGCCTCCCAAAAAGAAAGCAATTAGGAGCAAATAGGTTTACAGAATTAAATATAATTCAGAAGGAAGCATCAACAGATGCAAAGCAAACTTAGTGATCTTTGGAAACAATCAAGTCGAAAGCATAGATTATGATGAGACTTCACCCCGACAGTAAAGATGATCACTATGCTAATGTTTTTTTATCATTAAAACAACAAGGAATTGGGAATTGCATTAGATTAATGTATATAATACATTTTTTCACGGTGAATTAGATGGAGATATGTATATGAAAATGTCATCTGGTTTTGCTTCCCCAATGCAAGGTAAAGTATGCAGACTTCAAAAGTCATTGTATGGTCTGCAGAATTGCACCAGGTATTGGTTTGCCAGTTGGTAGTAGTGTTGAGAACTTATAGATTTAAGCAGTCATATTCTGATTTCTCACTTTTTACTTATAGAGATTGACACATTTTACTCAATGTTCTTATTTATATTGACGATATGATTATATATGAGAATAATGGAACAACTATTTAAAATTTTAAAGATCATTTGAGGAGGTGTTTTCATATGAAAAATATGAGAAAACTTAAATATTTCTTGGGGATTGAAGTAGTGCGAAACTCAAAAAAATATCTTTTTATTTCAATGTAAGTATGTGTTAGACATTATTTTTAAGACTGGTTTATCGGGAACTAAGTTAATTAACACTCGTCTTGAACAAAATCATAAATTAAAACTTTTTTAGAATGTTGATTTACACGATCTTGGATAGTATAGACACCTGGTAGGGATATAGATTTACTTGACGATTACTCGGTCCGACTTATCTTATTATGTGTATGTGTTTGCTCAATTCATGCAGTAGCCGAAGGGCAAACATTAGAAATAACTTTGAGATTTGTTCGATATTTGAAAGGAAATTCGAGTCAAGGTATCTTCATACATGCTGATTGCAACCAAAAACTGTGCGAATTGTGACTCCAATTAGGCAAGTTGTCCTTTAGCACGACGATCATTGACTTGTTTTTTTTTTCTTTTAGGCAATTCTCAATCTCTTGGAAGACCAAAAAGTAACAGATAGTGTCTAGTCTCTGCATAAAGCAAAACATAGGTCCATGACAACCATGACTTGTGAATTAAAGTGGTTGAAAAGATAATTATCTACTCTTAGTGTGATGCATCAGGACCTACGCGTCTGTATTGTGATAGTCAAATGATTTTACATATAACTGTTAATCTAGTTTTTCATGAACGAATAAAACATATTGAAGTTAATTTCCACTTTATACGTGATGAGATACAAAATGGTAATATTCGAAACAAATACGTCCATACTTCTATAAAACTTATAAATATCTTTATGAATGCTTCAGACAAGTAAAAATTAAAATTTCTTCTTTGCAAGTTAGGCATTCAAGATCCTTATGCTTCAACTTGAGGGGGGGTATTAGAGATTCTAGAAATGATCATAATATTTTTCTTGATTTTAGATAGAAGCAAATATTGTTTTATTAAGTGTAAATATTTTCTTTTCTTAAAAGATATTCCTTATGTAGTTTTGGTAGATTTAGGAGTTTACCTTATTTAGAAGTCTTGGTGTATTTCTTCTATGTATATATCTACAACTCGTGGAAATAAAAAGGTAGAAAATTTTGGCATCTCCCTTTAATTTTAATCAATATCACTCCCATAAAGGAAGGTTGTTCTAAGCGAGGCCTAAAGTAAGGAGACCCAATCTCCCCATTTTTATTTATCATATACACCATAGCTCTATTTAAGATTCTCTTTTAAGCTGAAGAGAGAAGAATTATCCAACGAATTAAAGTGTGCAAAAGTGCTCCTACTTTTAATAATCTATAATTTTCAGATGATTTACTTTGTTTGGTAACGCGAAGGAAAACCAAATTAGAGCTATTATAGACAACATTTAATTTTTTTTTTTGTAATTGATCAGGACAACAAGTCCACAAGCATAAATGAGTGATCTCTTTCAACAAAAATATATAAAAAGGACTTCGATAAGAATTGAAATCAATTGTTGGCCTTAGCTCAATGCAACACAAGACAAAATATTTAGGTTGACCACTTCTGACGGGCAAATTTACAGGATAACAATTTCACGATTTACTTGAAAAGTACAGAATAAGCTCCCTGGCTGGAAGACAAGGGTATTATCTTATGTGAGTAGAGCTACCTTGATCAAGTTAATATTTAATTCCATCCCCTATTATATTATGTCTATTTTTATGTTACTAAAAAATATATGTGAAATTTTGGATAAATTGAATAGAAGGTTTTGGTGGAATTACAAACAACTTCTATCATGTGTTAACTCCAATTAACTTGGGAACCCTATAAGATGAAAGCAGAAGGGAGTCTAGCTTTAAGAGGCTTAAAAGTTTTAATAGAAACCTAGTGGCCAAGCTATCTTGACAAATTTTATTTGAAGAGACAAATCAAACTAATAAAGGCAAAATATCTTAATAGCTCTAATATGTAAATGATAAACCCAAGCAGCCAAAACTTATTCTTCTGGAAAATGAGTACTAAAAACTCATTGGCTTGGTTAAAAGAGGTGCATGCATAATGTTTAGGGATAACAGCTCCATTAGCATATAATTTGATCTTTTGATACCTAGTATTCTTGAATTTATCCCTCAATCAAGGAGCACTTCAAAATATATACTAGTAAACCAACTCATCTCCCATGATTCCATCCAATGGGATTTTCAGAAGTTGCACAACTATTTTTGCCATGAAGTTGTTAGAGAGATACAGAAAAAAAAATTTAAAAATAAATCCATTGGACCAATGGATATGGACTCCTAGCGCTTGTGGAGTTTATAATGTCAAATATGCTCAGAAAGCTCTTAATTATGACCCTCCAAAGCCAAATAACACTAGAAGATCTATTGATGGGAGAACCTTATAAAGGAAAACTAAAATGCATGAAAGATACAAAGTTTTATGGTGGACAATCATTCATCATTGCTTGTTAAGAATCATGAAGAAAAATAATTAAATTTTCATATGCCTATTATGTGAACAAAAGGGAGAATCTTAAATACATCTTTTCCTAAAGTAACAAGCTACATGTATGATGTGGTTTAGCTCTCAATAGGAGCTTAGAGCATATCTCATAAATTCCCCCTCTATAGAAGACCTCATTCAAAACTTACTAAGTAATTTAAAGTCAGATTGCAGTAGAAACACTTGTAAAAAATTGACCCTTTAACTAATTTTCTCTTAATGCAACAATTGGTAAACATCACTCCACTATAGCATTTATTTAGAGAAAATAGAGTTGTCAAGAAGGTATCTATAGCATATTTAAACAACTAATCCATTTGATGTGGAATCTAGGATCAATAATGTGATCAAAGACTCATATAATAATAATTAGCACCAAAAAGTTAATCCCTAAATAAACCCTTCCTACTTAACCCACAATCAACATGTGATTGGAACTAAGGTAATAAGAATAAATAAATTTATTAAAACACCAAAAGAAAACTTTGATAAGTTAAAATCAATTCAAGAAAAGAGAATGACGAAAATACCACAAGTTACCTTAATAAGTAAACATCAATTCCCCACTCAAAACCTTACTAGTTAAAAATTAAACTTTGTAATTTTATAATTCTCAAAACTTGAATGAATACATTTGTGGATCGATGGACTATTTATAATGTAGGCATGTGAATAGTAAGAAAAACAATTTTTTAAATTAATGATAAAATTACATAAGAAAATAAATTTATAATAAAATAGGAAACTTACAACAATTAAAAGACTTGCTTTCTAAAATAGGATAGATATAATCTCCTTTTTAAAAAAATAGAGAAGTTAATGGTGGCTAATTTAAGGGGAATAAAAAAGGAAATTAGGGTCGATCAATAAAGAGGAATTATGGTCACCCGTGAGTTTCCAAAACCATGAGATTTGCCCCTTAATTGTGTTTTCCTCTTCTTCTAGGATTAATTGCGGCTCATAAGGAATTTTTTCTCTTTGGCCAATTCTCCCCTTTAAGGGAAAGATTTCTTGTAGAAATAGGAAATTAAATCTCATGGGGAATCTCCCTCTTTCCATCTTGGCTGATTTCTCCCTTGTGAAGAAATTCTTTTCCCTTTCCTTACTTATTTTTCTCTTCTACTTGGATTGAGGTGTAAGTACCACTATGTTATTAAATTGTTGGGCTTACCTTCTTTCTTTCTTGGGCTTCTTTAATGGATCCAAGTTCATCTTCCTCATTGATCCATGCTTGGAGAAAGAGTTGAAAGGCTTGTTGTAGTCTTTTTCCTCTCTCTTTTGTAATGGGACCACTTAGCATTGTGATATTTTTTTCAATTGACCTAAATTCATCCAAGTTGTGTAAATCTCCCATGTTTCTTCCTTGACCGATTTCATCTCTTGTAGATTGGGCTTTGTCGTAGGTTGGATCCTCATGGTAGTTATCTTCCTGAAACTTCCCCTCTTGACAGCTAACTTCTCCATTCTTTTGGGCTTGGCTGTCACTCATCTTCTCTTTGTTGTCCCTTTCATGATCTATATCTATGCTCACATTATCCTATCCTGTTTAAAAAATGATGTGTCCTCGAATCGGAGTTTCACCAATTTTGTTTTCCTTGAAAAAATGTTTTTGGCTAGGACATTGTATGAGATCATTGTGAAAATATGCAAGGAATGATTAGTAAAGAACATAACACTCTCTCACAGGTTTCACTACTGGTGTTTTACTCAACCTCCTTCCTTCAAGTTGAATGTCAGAATTGAATTTTCTTGAATCAAGATAATTAAGTTTTGTTTATGACACTTCAAAAAATCCTAGGAAAAGAAGTGGTAAAACGATTCTAGAAGTAATAGTTCAAACACAAGGATGAAAATAGTGTGTGTTTTATGTATGATTCTAGGTAATTAGGGTGCAATTAGCTACTTATAGACGTAACAAAACAAGAACACAATGAAAGAAAGAAACTTAAAATATAAGAACAAAATATGGATATGATTTTTTTTTGTTTTTATTTTTTATGTGTATAAAAGGATGCAAAGTGTGTTTGTTTAACTATGAAAAATAAAAAATATGTAATGATAAAAGATGTAAGATGATAAGATTTATCTTGAGGCTAAGCTCTGATAATAAATTATGTGGAACCTAGGATCAATAATGTGATCAAAAACTTACACAATAACAATTAGTACTAAAACTTAATCCTTAAATAAACTCTCATTACTTAACCTACAATCAACCTGTTATTGGAACTAAGATAATAGGAATAAATAAATTTATTAGAATGCCACAATAAGAATCTTGATAAGTTAAAATCAATTCAAGAAAAGATAATGATAAAAATATCATAAGTTACCTTGATAAGTAGACACTAATTCTCAACTCAACAAGAAGGTTGAAGAAAACCTCACTAGTTGAAAACTAAAATTTATAATTTTATTATTTTTAAAACTTGAATGAATACAACTGTGAATTGATGACCTATTTATAATGTAGGTCATGTGAATAATAAGAAAAATAGTCTCTTAAATTAATAAAAAATTATATAATAAAATAAATGTATAATAAAATAAAAAACTTACAACAATTAAAAGGATTACTTTCTAAAATAGGATAGATATAATCTTTTTTTTTTCAAATAGAGAATATCTTAATTAATGGTGGTCAATTTAAGGAGAATAAAAAGGGAAAATTAGGGTCGACCAATAATGAGGAATTATGGTCGCCCATGAGTTTCCAAAACTGTGAGATTTGCCCCCTTAATTGTGTTTTCCTCTTCTTCCAGGATTAATTATAGCTTGGGAGGAATTTTTCGTCCTTGGCCGATTCTCCCTTTAAGGGGAAGATTTCCCACAGGAATAGGAAAGGAATTCTTGTGGGGAATCTCCCTTTTTCCATCTTGACTGATTTCTCCTTGGTGAAGAAATTATTTTCCCGCTCCTTATTTTCCTCTTATACTTGGATTGAGTTATAAGTACCACTATGTCCTTAGATTGTTGGGCTTGTCTTCCTTCTTCCTTGGGCTTCTTTAGTGGATCCAAGCTCATATTCATTATTGATCCATGCTTGGACAAAGAGTTAAAAGGCTTATTGTAATCTTTTTGTTCTCCCTTTTGTAATAAGCCCACTTGGCATTGTGATATCCTTTTCAAATGTCCCAGATTCATCCAAGTTGTGAAAATCTCCCATACTTCTACCTGGGTCAATGTCAGCTCCATTAGATTGGGCCTTATCATGAGTTAGATCCTCATGTTCGTTATCTTTTTCACACTTTCCCTCTTAGCTGCCAACTTATCCATTTTTTTGGGCTTTGCCACTACTCATCTTCTTTGGGTTGTCCCTTCTATAATCCTTGTCTATGCTCATATCACCCTTGATGGATGAAAGTACAACAGCTCAGCTTTGTTTAAGAAAAGCTTGAGACCTAGATTTTTTAAATAAAAAAATGGTGTAGAATGATTCTCAACTAGCAACTTAAGTCCTCATCTCATCAAGTTGGGCTCCTAATGGTTTATTAAGAAAATAACCCAAGAATCCAAAGACTTAATGTGTAAGTTTAATGAATGTATAATGTACTAGTCTAAGAGGGAGAACAATAAGTTGGGTCATGACCTCACCTAAATGGGCCTATGTTCCTATTAGTGGCATATACTTAATAGTGTAGTGACCTCTTTTTTATCAATACAATTGTGTTTTTTTTTTTAAAATGGTAATAATGGTGACACACATTTTTAAAACAATTTGAGGATAAAATGATTGATAAAAAATTAAAAAATTATGTTTTACATAAATTTATTTTAAAAGCTTACTCTATCCTCATATTGGGGAAAGTAAAAGAAAATAAAATGAAATATTTACCCTTATTTTTCTTTTGTGAATAAAAGAGAAAGATTAATTTGGACTTTATTCACTGAAAGTTCGATTCAGGCCCTACCAAACTTGAATTTGAATTAAATTTAATCATAAGTGTTACAATGGTGACCTGGAGCGGAATTCCATAAAAAAATAAGAAATCTTATTTTTGAAAAGAATAAATTATTTGAGATTTTAAATTAAAGAGTCACAATTAACCATATTAAAACAAAATTATGCGTTAATCATTATGCTAATCTTTTTATTAGAAATTCTAGATGAAATTATACAAAGTTCAAAGGTATGAAACACTTATTCGGTGGTGTAAACTAATTATTGTAATTGTAGTTTGCATGTATATGTTAGGACTTTGATTACTGTAGCTATGTGTGATTATGATATTCATACAAAAAAATAAGTAATTAATATTTACAAACCGACTATAGAGAAATGAGATATCAAATACACTAGAAGAAAAAGCAAAATAAATAAAAGAGAGCAAAACAAAACTAAAACTTCAAGTTTTGAATTCTCCAACTTTGATCCTTGAGGTTTCTTCATCTAGGAGGAAAAGTACTTTCCATTAAGAACACAAATTTTATAATTGTTAAAATGATAAACATATAACAATATTTAAGAATGGATAAATCTCAAGTCTTGTTAGAAGAATTTTTTCAAGATGGAGGCAAATGGTCTCAATCCTTATGAAAATATAATATTTGCTTCGGCAAGAACATTAACCTTTTTTTAATATTCACCTTTCATTCAATTAACCATTAATCCTTATTTTTTTTTATAAAATGAATAGTTTAGAGCTCATTGTTAAAAATAATGTTTAAAAAGTTCTAATTTTTATACGATTAAACTTAATTTTTTTAACAAGAACAACACGTCATACTTCATTTGCTTAATTGTTGTTCATTAAGGTGAGCTAAAATACCAAACCCTCATTAGAAATCAAAATCATAACTAAAGTGTGAAATACTGATATCTTTTTGCTCCCAAATTATAGCAAACAAAAATCCAATAATTAGTCTCTGAAATCAAGAATATTAAACAAAATTCGTTCTTGCATTATAAAACTATGATTCAAACTTATTTAGAGAATTCTAACATTAAACCCAAAAAAATGTTTCATTATGTAATCCAACAATCATTAATAATTAAAACAAGTTATCAGTGTCATGTATATTATATTTTGTCAATGAAACAGATAATAAGGCCAGATGACATGTTTTAAACAATAAAATTCATGTTAAAAAAAAAAATTCACCTTCTTCATTCTTATTTGAACAATGTTGATGTGATATTCAAAAACATCAAAGCCCATTCAGAAGAGGGGTCCCAAGACACGAGGGAAACCTGCAGAAAGCAACCAAATTGCAGGTCACCTACCGCACATCAGCAGACCCACCTGTGCGGGTACCCGCCTGCATGGCCCACACCATGCCAGCCAAAGCCTAAGGTTGAGGCCTTATGGGCTCGAAGACGAGCAGCCCAGGCCTTCCCAAGGCCCAACCCATGTGCAACCTAAAGAAAAATCTCGAAGGCCAAATGGGCCAACTCGAGAAACCCAAGAAGGCAACCTGAGCGGCCATGGGCCGAATAGCCCCAAACTGGCCCCGTGCGGCCATGAACAGCCCAACCCGAGAATGGAAGAGGTCCTTGAGCCCAAAATACATCCTAGGAGGCCTTAAGATGCATTAACCGTAGCCCAAGGAGGCCAAAGAAGGTCAACCATGTATGGCTTCTCATCTTGAATGCCCTAGCTATACGCCACCATGTCGTGAGCGGCTATACCGCGAGACTAAGGAGATTTATTATTTTTAAATTCAATGAGGAAGAGGAGAGTGGGTGTTTTATTTCTAAAAAGAAAAAAAGAGAAGAAAAATTCAAGTAGGAAATAGACATAAAGATTTCAATCCTGGTTGAAGTGAAATATCACGAAGGAAGAGAGGAGAAAAACAAAAATCTTAGAATCCATGAAAAAGTCCACCTCCTACACTCATTGAAAATCCAAAAACAAGAAGAATTAGACTTAAATAATGAAGAACCCTTGCTGGAAACTTTAGAATACAAATTGGAAGAGGACACTCAAGAAAAGAGTGATGGAATCCAACCTGGAGAAGAATTCCAAAGTCCTTTGAAATTCAACCAAGAAGAAAACCTCAAGAACAATTGTTCCACTCAATTTCCAGCCCAAGAAGTATGTTTTATAGTAATTCTAATTCAAGGAGATTCATTAAAGAAAGAGGAGCATGAAGCCAAAATCAACTAGAAGTCCAAAACCGAAGAGGAGTGCAAAATCAGCCATGAAGAGGACTTTATTATTTTAATTGATTATTTGTTGATTTTAATTCTTAGTCTATTTAGTATTAGATTAATTTATGTATTTAAATTCAAATTAGGATAGATTTTTATTATTTAATTAATTAAGTATTTGTTTTCTAGTCAGAATAAATCCTAGAGTTTTGATAGGATTTCTAAATATTATTCTAACTAGAAGTAATACTTAAGAGCTTATATAAAGGTCTCAGCTCAAGCATTATAAACACAACATCTTGAGAATTAATAAAGTTTAAGATTTGAGCTTTCTATTAACCTTGTGCTAAGTTTTCTCTTCAAGTTCTTCCAAGTTAGGTGAACTCACCGAAGTCTTAATTGAGGGGAGTTTAGATCGACTTATCGAGTAACTCTATGGCATCTTTTTTTTCCTCATTTTTGTTCCCTAGGTTTTGTTATTTCTTTCTTAATTTTAGGATTGTAATTTTAATTTGAGGGAGGGGTTTTAATTAGGTTATTTGATTTTTAATATTGCATGCGATTGGTTGAGGTTTCATGAGTCAAATAATCCTTCCCATACCCTTCCGCGTCAAATGTGAATATCTATCGAAGAAAATTCCAATTTATAATGAAAAGTTGAATGAGATTATGGAAGAACAAAACAAATAAAAGAAAAGGAATTATATATGGCACCTATAACAATCCGTAAAGCTTCATTTCTTAGTTTGTTCTTGGATTTAGAATTTCTCTTTTCATTGTTTTTGAAATCAATTTCTCCTCTTTACTTTTCCCTTACCCGAACCCATCTAGAAATGAAAATCCTAACAAAACCTCTTTCTCACTCTTGACACGGGAGGGTATATGAATGATCGTTTTGACACCCGGAACCTCAACCTCAATGCATGCAATATCAGAACTCAACCACTTAACTAAAGCATCCCTTTAATTGATCTACAATCCTAAAAAGAATGCAATAACAAAAACTAAGGAAACAAAAATGAAAAAAGAAAGATGCCACAGACTTATCCAATAAGTCGATCTCATCTCCTCGGGTCAATTAAGACTTGGGAAGTTCACCTAGCTTCGAAGAACTTGAGAGAAAAATTAGTACAAAACTAATTTAAAGAAAAGCTCAAAACTTTAATTTATTAATTCTAAAAATTGTCTCCATAATGCTTTAGTTAAAACATTTATATAAGCTTTTATTTACTACTTCTACTTGGAATAGGATTTAGGACTCCTGTCCAAACTCTAGGAATTAAATTAATTAGAAAACAAATACTTAAATAATAAAATAATTAAATTCTATCCTAATTTAAATTTAAATACATAAAATAATCTAATAAAATATTAAAATACTAACTTATCCTTATACAAATCTCCAAGGGCCTTTATCTTCTTTGTTTTTCCAATTTTGAATAGAATTCCTCTCTCATATTTTCACATTAATCACATGGGATTTATTTTAAAGGTAAGTTGGAAAAAGGTAAGAAATTAAATCCGAAAGGATTTAAGAGAGGTAAGCTGCACAGGTTGCATTTGGGCTGTTCGGATTATGCCTAGATCGTGCGACTGCTACTGCGTGGGCTCAGGTCCCACGCATGCGCCCCTACTAGGCGTGGGCCTTGCTGCCTACATGCATGTGGGATATTGTGCGGATGTGGGGCACCTCCTGCACACCTCTATGTGCGCGCTGGGCCGGGATTGTTTATCCCCACACCTCACGTACAGGTTCATGCGGGTGAGAAACCCGCATGTGCGAGTTCTCTCGCACATGCAACTGAGTGCACATATGCCACTTCCTGCCTTCCCCATTCAGATTGTTTATTATCAGCCTTTTCTTGGGCTTCGATGGTGAGCTTATTGTTCACCCATTTTTAAACCAAAAGGTTAAAAATATTCTGAAATTGCTTGGCTCAGTTTTAGGTAATTGTCCCTGTGGGTAAATGAATCTCATTTTCTATTAGTCCCAGTTCATCACGGACTTTATGAAATGAATTATCTTCTACTTGAGTGTCAAATATAACATCACTCTTAGTCCTTTTCGAAAAATTCTCATAATATTACAACAACATAAGGAATCCTCACCAAAAATCCCATTTACTTCTATCTAAGCCCCTTTTCTCTTTTCTTTGGTTTTGGCTCCATTTTATAACTAAGACAATTCACCAACAATGCTCTGGATTAACGACTCTCCTTTCTTCATGTTGTTTTTCATGTTCGGTTATTAAATTGCCAACTTTACTTGCTTGATGCGGACTTTCGGATCAACAATATAATAAAAAACTCACACATATACAATTAGCACAAAAACTTATTTCATAGATAAACCCTTCCTACTTAACTCGTAATCAGTGGATGATTGAAAGTAAGATAATTAAGAAATTAAAGAATTGATAAAACACCACAAGAGTTACCTTAATAAGTTGAACTAGTTCCTTAGTCAACAAGAAGGATGAAGAACACTAGAAACTAGAAACTTTTTATTATATTGCTTGAAACATAAATTATTAAAACCAATTCTTGGATGCCTATTTATAGATGTAGGCTAAGAGAAACATTAGGAGAAAAATCTCCTAAAAGAATCTCTAACACCTTATTAGGAACCAAATCTTATATAAAAATTAATAAATTACATATAAGGAAGATTTAAACCTAAATAATGTATATATGGTCACCCCAAGAGGAAACCTTTTAATTTAATGAAGTTCCTTGAGTGGAATAAGGAAAATTGGGGCCAACCAAGCTTGAGAAAAGAAGGATGCCAAGAGTACGTGTGTGATCTCTCTTAATTGTCCATGATCTCCCTTAATTTTGCCCACATACTGAATTTTCTTCTTTTGAAAGATATGATTAGCTAAGAATGATTCTACCTTGATTGATTGTTAAAATTTCTTAATCTTGTGGAGTTTGGTTGTTCTCTTAAGAAGATTTAGAGAAAAAAAAATCTTTTTATTTGAGAGAAAAATCTCTCATATTCAGGAAAATCTCTCACGGGATGGAGAGTTTTCCCCGTGTGTTTGAATCCTTTCTCTCAATTTTCTTACTTCTTTAGTGGCTGATTCTTTCATTACCATCATAGACTTGGCTCCCCCTTTCTAAGCCTTCAATGTTTGGTCTAAAGCTTTCTTTTTTTATGGATTCATCCCATGACATAAACTTGAAAGTCTCCCTTAAGTTTATTGATCCATGCTTTTAGGCTTGGTCTTCTTTACATTAGGTTATTTCTTTCAAGTGGTAGAAGTCTATCATATAAGGCATCCAAGCTTTGTTTTCTTCCTTATAGGCATTGTTTATAGCCTAAACCCCTTTGATTTATAATAGCATAACCCATATCGTGACCTTTTAAGTGTGCGATCCAAGCTACTAAAGATTGGGTCTTGATACCCTATTGTATAGAACTTGTGATGTGAGTACGACCAAGCTAGAAGAAATACCAAAAGTCTAAGTAGAATCCTGAGAGGGATTCCCACACACGAGAGATAGGAGATTCCCACAAAGTGTCAAGAATCTACTAGCAAGCTGTGGGAAGGTTGTCCATGTTCATGAAACCACTTAAGAAGTAGATATCATGCGCACAATGCATACCCACATAGCCAAGAAGCCAAGTGCACAGGCCAACTCGCAAGTGCATCTACACATGCACAACACACATGTGCAAGATCCGCAGAAAGAAGAAGCTACCGCGGGAAAAGGGATTCCTCCTTTCGCAAGGAATCTTGTGAATTTCATTTTGTAACAATTTTGGTTTTTGGTCCAAGGGGCTTTCCTAGGCTAATCCAACAGCAAGAGAAGTCCAAACCCAATCGAAAGACCAAAGATGTCCAAAGCCAAGGGCTTATGGTAAATAAGGCCACCTGCGAGTTTGATGGGTTTAAGAAGGACCAAGTTTTGGCCCAAGGAGGAAAAAAGGTCGAGCCATTTGATTAAGAAGGCCCAAATCACTGTCCAAGTATGCTGCCATGTGTAAACTCTCCCTCCTGCACAAGTGGCATAGTGAATATGAGGGAAAGAAGTCCTGTCCATGGAAGATTCACTTATTCGTGAGGAGAGTCCTCACTCAAACTCTCCTCTTTTGGATTAGCTTCAAGAGTACCTTTTGGACTTAAATGAGCATCATGAAGAGTTCTAAAATAAGAAGTCATCGACGAAAGCAAAAATAGAGTCCTAGTACAAGAAGAGCTTGCAGTAAAGAGAGCCATGAGGGAGAAGATTCCCACCTATGTGAAAGCATCCCACTCGAGCAAGAACTTTTTTCTGCAACCTTTTTCACATGTTTTATTGTTTTATGATTTGATTTCTTTTAGGGAATTGCTACTACAAGGAATCTACCTCATATTGAATACAAATTCCAAGAGAAGAAAAAGACAAATGTTGAAATTTAGCAAAGGGTTCAAAGATTCTTAGTCGATCTCTCTTACTTCAACATCAAAGAATTTTTAGCTTTCTTCAATTCATATTCTTTAAAATAATTAATTAATTTGTGAAAAGGACAATTCAAGATCACCAAGGCAAACTCAAAACGACTCAAAGATTCAGCCAAGAGTAGGAGACACTATCCTTGTTGATTTTGATTTCTTTTAATTATTATTTTAATGTAATTTGGTTTGTAATTAAACTAAGAGTTTGATTAGGAATTTAGTCTTTACTTTCAGTTAGAATTAAATAAGTGAAATCTATATTAAAGCAACACCTTAGTTTGTAACTCAGTTCACTTTTTAATATTCATAAAATTAAAGTTTGCTTTAGCTTAGGCTATTGTGATTACCCTTTGAGAGGGTTTTTCAACCATCTTGTTGAGTCGATGACTGATTCAACTTATCAAGATAATCTGATGCGAGACCCAAGATCAACAATTGTAATAAAAAACTTGCATATATATCAACATGTAGAAATCTTAAATCTCTATATAAACCCTCTCTATTTAACCCAACAGTTCTCTTTGGAATTATAAGTTAAAGAAACTAAAAAAATATAAAAAATAGAAAATATTTCATGGCTTACCTAATAAGTAAATTAAGGCCCATTAGAGACCTTTAGTGATGTGAACAAGGAAAGGAAAAACTCCCATGAGTTTTTCTCTCCTAATCCCACGAAAAATCTTTATTACTAAGAAGGAAAATCCGCCAAGGAAGGAAATTGATCGTAAATCGAGAACTATTTTGAGAAACATAAAAATTTCTTAAATATCAAATCTTACAGAAAAGAAAAACACTTGACAAAGAGAAAAATAAATTGTCAAAATTTCTTTCCTTAAATCTCCTTAATTAATTAAGATTTTAGCTATTTAAAAAGGGAGATCATATCTATCTTATTTTAGTTGTAATTCTCTTAATTTTGCTAGTTTTCCTATTCTATTATATATTTAATTTTCTATGCAAATTTTCCATTAAATTAGGGTATTATTTTGCTTATTATTCACATGGTTTATACTATAAATAGGTTACCAATTTCTACTTGTAATAATTCAAGTTTTAATTAATAAAATTATGAAGTTTTAGTTTTCAACTAGTGAGAGTTTTTTTCAAATTTCTTATTAAGTGAAGAATTGATGTTTACTTATCAAGGTAACTTGTGGTGTCTTCATCATTCTCTTTTCTCAAATTGATTTAACTCATCAAAATTCTTCTTGTGGTGTTCTAATCAATTTATTATCCCTATTATTTGATTTTCACTCCCTGATGAGTGCGGGCTAAGTAGAGAGGATTTATTTAGGGATACGTTTCTGCATGTTAATGTTATATGTGGGCTTTTGGGTTGCATGTTTTGATTTTGAGTTTCGCATCATTATATGTGAGGTTTTTAATTACGTTAGTTGATTCTGGGTTTTGCATCAGTTGAGCTTGAAAAATTACTAAGAGAGATAGAAGATCGACCTTTGGCCCGAGAAGAGATGAATTCAATGCCTTTTCGGTTAAGGCAATCATGGTCCAAAAAGAGTCACATATGTATCCCTTTACTCATATGTGCAGAAACACACATGCGTGGAAAGAGAGCACGGGCACCTGTGGGACCCTTTTCTCGCGTGAAAAAGCAAGATGCGCACGTGGGACAACATGTTTGTGTGGGCTGCACAATCGCACATGCATACCCACAAGGTCGCGTATGGGAGGCCACACATGCAGATACCCACATTCATTTGGGAAGACATGGCCATGCGAGTGGTGCGTGTAGATGGGAGTTTGATGCCGAGAAGGATTCCACCTTTGCCTATTTTCCCATGTGTTTTTTATGGCTGATTTTTCAAGAAGGATTCTACTACAAATTAGAGTCTACATGAAGAATTAAAGCACATGAAAAATATGGTAAAAGGAATGAGAATTAATTATTAAGTATTATATTAATATTTAATTTTTTCATTATTAATCCTTATCCTTAGGATTATTTTATTATTTTTTTGGAATTTAGATTCGGATCAGAATGTTTTATTATTTATTATTATTTTATTAATATTTAATTTTTTTATTGTAAATCCTTATCCTTAGGATTATTTTACTATTATTTTGGAATTTAGATTAGGATCAAAATGTTTTATTATTTAATTTAAGTTTCCTACTCTAATTATGCTTAAGTGTTCAAGTAAAAATATATAATCCTATTTCTATTCGTATTAAAAAGTTAGAGTCTATAGAAAGATTCCATCATTAGCTTTATAACGACAACTTTCAAAATTCAGATTAATAAAGTTTCAAGCTTTTACTTACTTCTTGAGATTAGCTTTTGCTAATTTTCTTTGAGTGTTTTTTAAGATTGTTCAAACTAAGGAGCTTTAAAAGACTTGTTGAGCTAAGAAATCAGGATTGATTAATTGAGTAAGTCATGGTATCCTTCCATATTCTTTTATTTTCCAAGTTACCTTGAATTTGCATTCATATTGTTGGGTGTAGTTCAAGTATGGAGGTAAATTAAGTGGTTAAGCTCTCAGGTATTACATTGAGTGAGGTTCTGGCAATCAAAAAGATTCATCCTCGTTCCTTGTTATGTCACCTATTCTTTAAAACGATTTATTCTCGAACTGGAAACTTCTTAAGTAGGGGTTTCACAAACTCAGCTCCCTTCGCAAAGATACCCTTAAACTCCTACAAAATAACACTACTAAACAAAGGAGGTCTAAGATGAGTTAATAAATTCTCCTTATAAAGGACACCCCCTAACTCTTTTTTTTTGCATAGTAATACTTCCTCTCGTTTCGCTTATTTCTTCATTTCTCATTGACTTCTCCTCCATAGAATTCTTTATCGTCTATATAGTAAAATCCTAGCCATTCATGATAAAAGAGTAGTAATTCCTAAAGTCATCATGAGTTACATGCTTGTCATATTACTAGGGTCTTCTTAGTACGATGTGACTAGTACGCATGGGCATAAAACCGTAATGGACTTCATTAATGTATCATCTAATAAAGAAAGAAAATAATACCTCCTTAACTACCTTCACTTTTCCACACTCATTTAACTCCTATAACTTGTAAGGATTAGGATGACACATACATGTCAAACTGAGTTTATCAAGTAAGATAGTATTGGCAATGTTGATGCAGTTACCTCCATCTATAATGAGATTATATACCTTTCTATTCAGAAGGTAACAAGTATGGAAGATATTCTTTTTGGTTATTTTCTTCTAGCTTTACTCGAACATTTAGAGCTCTCCTAATAACCAAAACTTCTACTTGTGTTAGGTGTTCAACATCTTCCTCAACATCCTCCAATGGTGGCATGTTATCGTTATCGTCACTATTACATTCACTTGCATTCTTAATACGTCCATTATCTTTTAGTAGCATAATTTTCTAATTGGGACATTTTGATACAATGTGTCTAGTACTATGTTTTTGAGTAGAAATACGTGCTTTATGATTATCCATAGTGTCAACTTGCTTCAATTTAGCCCCCTTGTTCTTAAATCTCTTATCCTTACTTGGGATTTTTGGATTATGATTAGGGAGTAAACTTGAAATCCCCTTTGTTGACCCCTTATATTTAAATTTTTCTCAATCTTCATGGTCATATGCACAATGTCTTCCAATTCAATATAGTGTTGTAATTCAACTATGTCGACAATCTTGCGATTCAAGCCACTCAAAAACCTTACCATAGTAGATTCTAAATCCTCCTTTATGTTGGATTAAATCATGGTTGTCTCAATCTCTTTATGATAATCCTCCATGGACATAGATTTGTGTGTTAAATGTTGTAATTTTTGGTGTATTTGATGATAATAATAAGAAGGCACAAAACTTTTTCTTATAGTTGTTTTCATCTCCCATCAGGTTGAGATAAGTCATTCTCCATTACGCCTTCTGTTGAGTAATAATTGGTCCCATCAAACTAGAGTACAGTTAGTAACTTCAACTATTACTAATTTAATCTTCTTCTCTTTGCTATAATTGTGACAATAGAAAACAAGTTCTACCTTTCTCTCCCATCCAAATAGGCTTCAGCATCATTCATTCATTTAAAATGTGGGATCTTTATTTTTATAAAGCTTAAGTTATTATCTTTTCTATATTCCGTCCGATCAATTCGACTTCCTCTTATTCATTATTACAAGACCCACCTCTTCATCTTGGGTTCGGGTTTTAGGGGTCCCGTGCCTCACTTCATCATGACCCATCCTCAAGACTTCTATCATTCTACTAAGTCTTGTAATTTCTTGATGTATAACCTCTATGTAGAATCTTATACCAGATAGCCTCTATGTAGAGTATACTAAGTCTTGTAATTTCTTTGTGCATAGCCTCCATGTGGGAGATTATTCTCACTTGGCTGAGATATTGTAAAAATATCCTATAAGTAAAAAGGTTAGTAGAAAAAAATCACTCCCTCATGGATTTTCTTGTGGTTTACTGAGAATGGGCTTTTACCCTCTTTTAAGCTCACATACTCAGCCTTTTACCTCTCAATCTTCCTCCCTCAAGTTGAATGTCAGAATAAGATTCTCTTGAATCAAAATACTCAAGTTTTGTCTAGTGACACATTAAGGAACCCCAGAGAAAAAAATTATAGGACAATTTCTAGAAGCAACGAGTTCAACACACTAGTGAAGAGTATTTGTTTTTATATGTTATGTTAAGTATGATATAATTAGCTACTTAGTAGTATAATGGAACAAAAACAAAATGAAAGAAAGTACAAGATAATTATGAACATATATGACAATGGATTTGATTTGGGCTGGGCCTAAGGAGAAAATCGAAGGTTCACTATAAAATTTTAAACCCAATGAAAGCTATGCTATAACATGATTACTTTAATTTAAGGTTTATGTTATGTGTTTGAATGAATGAAAAGGTCACACCTTGATATGGTGAAAAAATTTTAACCTTACAATAAATTGACGAAAGTGATGTGATCCCAAATGACTCAAATTTAGTTTCAAAGGTGCATTCCTGCATCAAGGAGGAATCTTGCAGTAATCAAGATTCCCATAGGATGCTTAACTACAAGTCTGCAGTCTTACGAGAAGAAAGACATGAAGCACACATAAACAAGCACAAAGACGCCGCGTATACATGTTTATAGCATACAGACGTAGACCCACACGTGCATTAAAGGGAAAATCCTTTTCCTGCAAAGATTCCCCCAGGTCCTATTCCAAACAGGTAAGCAATTCTAAAGTCTTTTTGTTTCCAAAATAGGATCAGATCAAATAGGAAAGTAAATTCCAATTTTCTAAACTGGAACGCCTTGAAAAGGAAAGTAAATACATCCCGAAATACTTTTTTATATGAAATTATTCCGAGGAATGGGCTAAATTTATCCAAGCAAGAAGGCTTAAGGCCCAAGTAGTCTTCATAGGCTTGGAGAATCTCAAGGCAAGAAAAAAGACAAAGTTTTTGCCCAACCTAAGGTGACTTTAAGGCCTCACGGCCAAGGTGGGTCATGACCCAATGAGGCAATGCCAAAAAGAGATCGAACTAGGTGGTGTCATGACCTTAGAGGCCCTTGCTGGTGTACAAAAAGAAGAGTACGTGTGGGAAGGGCAGCCACATGTACAGGAGGGAGTACCTGCACCCGTGGGGTCCTTTCCCACGTGAGTAAATAAGTTGGTGTAGGAGAGAGAGCAAGCTGCACGCGTAAATGCGTGTTGATGCAAGCATGCTAGCACAGATGAAACATGTGGACGAGAGTTGTAGCCCGTGAAGGAGACTCCTTTTTCCTAATTCAACATGTGATTTTCATGTACATTTTTTAAGAAGAAGTCTTCATCAACTTCAAGTCTACAAGAAGTTTAAAGGCACATGAAAAATATGGAGATAAAGAGAAGATTTATCTAGTATTATTTTGTTAGTACTTTTAAAATATTTTAATGTTAAATTCTATCCATAGGATTAATTAATTATTATCTAACGAAGAAAATTAAGATGAAGTATTATTTTATTAAGGTCTTTTAGTCCTAAGGATAGATTTTTATTAGAGTTTCAATTAAATACAAGTGTTTGTAATTAAGTATAATTTATCCTCTGAAAGCCCATAAAAGGGTCTCACCTTAGATTGTAAAACAAGATTTAGTTTATTCAATAAAGTTAAAGTTATTACTTTTTTAAAATTAATTTGGCTAATTTTCTCGAGTGCTCTTCAAGTTCTTCGAAGTTATGGAGCTTTTAGAAGTTCTATTGAGCGAAGGACTTAAGGTTAACTTATCGGGTAAGCCATGGCATCTTTCATTCTTCTTTTATTTTCCCTATTATCTTGTTTTTGCATGCCATATAGGCGGTGTAGATTCAAGTAGGGAGGGTGAGTTAGGTAGTTAAGTCTTTTGATTACATGCATTGGTTGAGGTTCCGGGAGTCAAAACGATCTTCCTTATTTCCTCCCGTGCCAGTTGATATCAGAGTGTTATGCTGCTCGTATCAAAAAGTTAGCTTGATCAGTCAAAGAATGGTGATGAAAACAATCACTTGAATCAGGCAACAATGGGTGAATCGATTATTAATTATGAACAATCAGTTTTGCTTATTTTCTTTTCTGATTTTTTTACTAAGAAAGTAAATGGATCACTTGAAACAATGATGACAAGAACTTAAAGTGAATATAAACTTGATGATGATGATGTTAACTGAAATAACAAGGAGAACCAATTGGGTTTGCTTCTTACTTGGTTCTTTTTTTGGACTATGAAGGATAACAAAGATACAATGATAAAACATGTAAAGAGAGTAAGATTTATCTCAAGTTTAAGCTCTTATAAAAAAATGATGTGGAACCTAAGATCAAGAATACAATCCAAAACTTAAATATACACAATTAACACTAAAACTTATTTTTTTAAATAAACTCTTCCTGCTTAAACTGCAATCAATGGATGAGTGAAACTAAGTTAATTAAAAAATTAAAGAATTGACAGAATGTCACAAGAGTTATATTAATGAAATGAACTAATTCCTCACTCAACAAGAAGGATGAAGAGAACCTCACAAGTTGAAAAGCTAGAAACCTTTTATTGTATTGCTTGAAACTTGAATGATTCCAACCAATTCTTAGAGGCTTATTTATAGATGTAGGGCAAGAGAAACACAAAGAAAGAAATCTCTTACAAGAATCTCTAAAATTTATGATACAGAATTTGGGATCAACAATGTAATTCAAAACTCATATATAATATTAGCATGCAGAATTCTTAAATTCCTAAGTAAACCCTTCATACCTAACCCAATAATACTCTTAAAATTATAAGATAAGATAACTAAGAAACAAAAAAAGTAGAAAAGACATTAGAACTTACTGCATAAGTATATTCAATTCCATTGTTTAATAAGACAGTTGAAGAACCTCTCTTGAATATACACTTAACTCAATTAGCTAAGCTAAAAACAAATCCAATTGAATTTTATTTGATTTCTTAAAGTTGTTGTTTACAAGCTAAGAGTGACGCCTTATATAAGCTTTCACTTGATTAATTCGAATTAAAAAAAAAGACTAAAAATCTATCCAACTTCTAGTCTATCTTAATCCAAAACTTAAAATAATAATTAAAAAAATACTAAAAAATTAAATTGATAACTCTTCCTCCCCCTCTTTGCCGATTTAGATAAAGCTTGTTTCTTGAATTATCGCATATGGTGTAGTATTTTCTTTAGCTACAAAAACATAAATAACATGTGAAAAATAAGGAAAACAAGTTCCCTTCTTGGATCACACTCCCTCCCGCATGGATAAGGCTTTCTTCTTTAGGATAAGGGTTATCGCGTGATTACCTTTCCTTAGGACTCTTATTCTCGATTTTTCCTCTCATGTTTTTGTCATTTAGCTGTTGCTTTAAGTCCTAGAAGGACTCTCCAATTGGTCCTTTGAGAAGAGAAGACTTATGGTTGAGTAGGACTCCTTATGCGATGTTGGGCTCCTTTACTTGGTCGTACATGCAGGTCATATAACTCTCATGTGCAGCATGTGTTTATTGTAGGCTTCCAAGGTTGCTTGGGCCTTCTTTTGAAAACTTTTGGGCCTCCAAGGTCATCTCCTTCTTGACCCAAACTTGGGCACATAGTTTGGATCCTTTTGGAAGAACATTGGGTCGGGTTATTGGGCCCATGTTCAATGACATGAGTTTTTTTTTTTAGGCCTTTGGGTTGTCTCTCTGAACCTTTTTGGGGAGGTTTTGGACCTGTGTCATTGCTGGACTCCTCTTTGGGCTTGGAGTCTTGCCCCTTTCAAAGGTGATGATGCGGGAGGGACTTTAAAAGATTATGATACTCTCGGAATCTCACACCATGTATGATAAGATACCTTAATAACCTAACTCACTTTCCCTATTTGGTTCTCTACCCACCCAAGATGGAATGCAAACATAAGATAATTAAAAAAATAAACAAGAAAAAGAAAGATGCCATAGCTTACTCGATAAGTCAATCCCAACTCGTTGGCTTGATAAGACTTCAAAAGCTCCCTAGCTTGAAGAACTTGAAGAGTTCTCTCAAAGAATTAGTAAAAACTATTATTAAACAAAGCAAAAGCTTTAATTTTAGTAATTCTAGAAGTTGTGTTTATATACTAGGATCTAAAGCACTTACATTGGCTTTTATTCTCTTATTCTACTGAGAGTGGGATTAGATATTCCTACTTGGAATCTTAAAGCTTTAAATAATATAATGGATTAATCCTAATGCAAATAGGAAAAGAAAAGCAATAAAAAGGATAAATGTCCTCTTCTTGGCCGAATGCCTTCTTCCTCTTGGGGTTGGTCTTCTTTTTGTATTCGGCCTCCTTTTCCTGAGTTGTTTTCTTCTTCTATAATTCTAGGAATTCCAGCATGTCATCTTCTATGATGCAAGGATCTTCTACTCGGTTTTGGACTTATGAAGAAAGTCAGAAAAGCTTCTCCAAGTTGGTGTTAGTTTCTTTCACTTCGGTTCTCCTTCCGCTCAGATTCTTCGTCCTTTAAGGCCAAGAACTCCCTTGGCCACTTGTGGTCCAAGTCAGCTTCTTTGTTCTACCTTCTTAACGGACATAGAAGCGTTTTCTTCCTTTGCACTATCGAACTCCTCCATCATAAGCCTCTTTACGCCTACAAACTGATTTTTCTTTCTTTCTTCTTGGTCGTGAGGGCTATAGGTTGAAAATGACTTGGATTGAGCCTTGAATCTCTTTTTGGGGCGTCTTTACTTTTTTTTGGGCTCGGCCACGACGAATAATGGCTTGACACAACTAGCTTGGACTCAGGTTGGGCTTCGACAGCCCATTTTGGGTTGTGTTTTACAGATAAGGCCTATGGGCCTTCGGTTTATTTGCTTTAGCCTATTGGGTTGGTCCTCTTGGTGATTCTTAAATAGGGCTTGGCAGAACAACTTCAGTACTTCAGGAAGGCCCAAGCTTGCTGCAACTTGGCCCAACATCTTGTGGGTTTCCTCTCGTGGGTAGGAAACCTTTTTCCGTGCAGGATTCAGTTTTCGCAGGATTGCGGGCAATATTTCTGTGGGTGTCAAGAACCCTGTGGGCATCTTGCTTCCCTTGGGACACTTTTTTATATATGAAATTTGGGTTGGGGGATGATGTGAAAATAGTTAAACTGATACCTTGGGATGTTAAAGCCCATTCACATGTGTAGCTGCTTCACTGTCTCTGCCTTTGGTGCCATGAAGATCTCTTTATGTTGTATTGAGCCTTGGAATCGGGATGAACTTATTCAGGACCTACACATTAGTCTCAACGAAACAAACAAAGCTTCATAGAGTTAAGTGAACCTAAAGTTCAAGGGTGACATAAGAATAAAGAGTCAGAATACTTGATCAACACAAATGCAGGGCTAAAAATAAATGTAAAGCAAACGGTTTTAGCTCATTGATGTGAGTTATTCTTCCTTTGCTTATGCACCAGAAACAAATGTTTTCGCACATAATTGATGTATGATTAGTATTCCTTTGATGAACTAAATGTTTTTATCACACGGATAAGTGGTTAATCTTCTTTTGTTTATGTTTGAATACAAAGAGAGTATTAATTTCCTTATGATGTCCAATTGAGATATTTTTGGATTTGTGAATGTGTTTTTTTTTTACTAACAAAAGAACAAAAAGTCAATTGAATGGAACACATAGTATGTGTTCAAGTGAGATGCAAGACATAAATTAGCAATAGGATGATTTACTGCTAATTCATGCAAAAACAGAGTATGCTAAAGCAAATTTTACATAAAGGCTCACTAGGAGCTTAGCTCTTATACTAGCTAACACGGTAGGAAATTGGAAGGATCGTAATACTCCCAAAATCTCGCACCACATATGATCAGATAGCTTAACAGCCTAACTCAACCTCCCTACTTGGTTCTACACCCACCTAAGATGGAATACAAAAACAAGATAATCAGAAAAATAAACGAAAAAAAGAAAGATACCAGGCTTACTTGATAAGTCGATCCCAACTCTTTAACTTGACAAGATTTTAAAAATTTTCAACTTGAAGAACTTGAAGAGTTTTCTCAAAGAATTAGCAAAAGCTAATCTTAAACAAAGAAAAAGCTTTAATTTTATTAATTCTAAAAGTTGTGTTTACATCCTAAGATATGAAATCTTTATATAGGCTTTTATTTTCTCATTCTATTGATAATAGGATCATCTAATCCTATTGTAAATAGGAAAACCAAAGTAATAAAAAAGGATAAATGTCTTCTTCTTGGCCGAATTCCTTCTTCACTTAAGTTTGGTATTCTTCTTGTATTCAGCCTCCTCTTCTTGAGTTATTTTCTTCTTATAGAATTCTGGGAATTCTAGCATGTCATCTTCTATGATACAAGGATCTTCTACTCGAATTTGGACATGTGAAGAAAGCCAAAAAAGTTTCTCCAATTTAGCATCAGTTTCTTTCACTTTGGTTCCTCCTTCTACTCATATTCTTGATCCTTCCAGGCCAAGAACTCCCTTGGCCATTTACTATCCAACTCAGTTTCTTTGTTCTACCTCCTTGCTAAATATGAAAGCTTTTTCTTCCTCTTCACTATTGGATTCCTCCATCACAAGCCTCCTTATGCGTGCAGGCTGCTTTTTCTCTCCTTCTTCTTGGCCATGTGGGCTACAGGTTAAAAGTAGCTTGGATCGGGCCTTGAATATCTTTTTACGGCACGACCACTCTTCTTTGATCTCAGACAGGACAAACAATGGGCTGAGACAACTGACCTGGACTCAAGTTGGGCTTGAACAGCCCCTCATGGGTTGCACCTTGTGGATAAGACCCATGGGCCTTCGGTATGTGTGCTTTGGCCTTTTAGATTAGGACTCTTGGTGATTCTCAGATGGGGCTTGGCCTTAGAACAACTTCTACACTTCAAGAAGTCCCAAGCTTGCCGCAACTCGACCCAACATCTTGCGGGTTTCCTGTCACTAGTAGAAAACCTTTTTCTGTGTGGGATTCAGTTTTTGTGGGTTCATGGCAATATGTCTATGGGTGCCATGAACCCTTTGGACATCTTACTTCCCTCAAGACACTTTTCTAGATATGAAATTTTGGCTACGGGATATCGTATTAGGTAAGTTAGCAGGAATCCTTACGAGAGAAGGATTTTTTCTTCTCATGTGAGAAATCCTCTAACCTGTGAGCATGCAGTTTATGGTGCTTGCGTGCATGCATGCAACTCTCCTATTGTGTGCGTGCATGCCACCTATTTCTCCCATGTGGGTGTTTGGCCGCAAGTTGCATTCCCCAAGGATTTTTTGCTATATGCGAGAATCCAACATCTTGTCGGATTCTTCTACCTTTAGATCATGTCCTCTTTGCTTACCCGTTGCTTACATAAACTTGACTACGAAACCAAATCACATATAAAAATTAATAAATTACATATAAGGAAGATTTAAAACTAAATAGTAGACGTCATGAGAAAACCTCTTAATTTGATGAAAATCTTTGATTAGAATAAGGAAGTTACGGCCAACCAAGCTTGAAAATGAAGGATGCCTAGAATTTGTCCATGATCTCTCTTAATTGTCAATGATCTTCGTTGTTATGTCCATGTTCTCTCTTAATTTTTCCCACATGTTGAATTTTCTCCGTTGGAAGGATATGATCGACTAGGAATGATTCTACCTTGATTGACTACCGAAATTTCTTGATCTTATAGAATTTAGTTGTTGTTTTTAGAAGATTTAGAGAAATAAGGAAAGTTTAATACTTGAGAGAAAATTTTCTCGTAGGTGAGAAAATCTCTCACGAGTGGGAGAGATTTTTCCATGTGTTTAAATCCTTATTCTTGGGTTTCTTACTTCTTTAGTGGCCGATTCTTTTCTTGACTTGGGGGACTCCATCTCCCCATTTCTAGGCCTTTAAAGTTAGGCCCAAAACTTCATTCTTTATGGATTCTATCTCTTAATATAAATTTGAAAGTGTCCCTTAAGTTTATTAGCCCATGTTTTTTTGCTTGGTCCTCTTGACATTAGGATACTTCTTTCAAGTGGTCCAAATCCATTATATGAGTTGTCCAAACTTTACTTTCCTTTAAATGGGCATTGTTCATGGCCCAAACCACTTTGATCTATAATAAACCCATAACATGACCTCTTAAGTGTGTTTGGTTCAAGCTGCTAAGGATTGTGTCTTAATGTCCTCTTATATAGACCTTGTTGTAAGGGTCTCCTTTAGAATAGACTTAACTTATTCATGAGGCCTAATCCATGGCCTGTTAAGTCCATAGGGTTGTGAGCTTCTTTGGATCTTCACATGAAGTCGTGAGCTTCTTTATTTCCTCTATTGAAGCTGTGAGTTTCCATGTAATTCTCCATCTGAGTTTGCTTTATGTATGGGTCATGGGATCTCATGCAACTCCGTGTGAGTTGCCTTCCCCCATCCTTTGCATACATCATTGCTTCTAGTTTTTTCTTTCTTCGAGTCGCATCAAGTCGCCATTTTATCATTATCACATTGTGCCTCCCATTCTCTGAATGATTGCTCTTGAAGTTTCTTTCTTTTGCTTTGAATTATCTCTATCATCATCAATCAACATTATCATCATCATGCCAACCACTTGCACTTGTTTCACCATTATCATGTTAGGGCTACCTACTCTCTAATTTTCCTGGAAAAAAAAGGAAGAAGAAAAACTTAAACCCCCTTCCCTCTTTCACTTTGTTGACGAAAAGGAAGGAATAAACTTTAAAAGCCTTTCCAAAAACAACACGTCTTGGGCGAGGTTTACTTTCCCCAACACGCTGTTGTTTTAGGGAAAAAAGGGCCATGGGCTTGGCTTTTTTTTAAGCCAGAGTGTAGAAGAATATAAAGGAATAGGTGTTGGGCTTTATTCTTGATTTGGACTTAAAAAAATTTGAAAATGGTTTAATTTTGTGTTAATTGTAAGTGGCTTAGGGTTTTTAGAGGATTTGGATTTTAAATATAAAACTGATTTTAAAGTTTTAATTGGAGGTTTTAATAATTGTGGTCTTTGTACATAGAGTAATTTGAGTTTTAAATAAAACTAGGATATACATTTATTCATTTGTACATGTTTAATTATATATTATAATATTATATGCATGTATGCATATATATTATATATTATATATATATATATATATATAAATTGAAAGCTTTCTCTGGAAGTGTTGGAAACAAAGATTTCTGTTGAAGCCTTTATATATATATACACACACACACACACACACATATAATATATATATATATATATATATTATTTTTTAATTTTTTGTTTTTTTTCTTTTGGCATATTTCTTAATTATAATATAATAGATTAAAAAAAAAAAAACGTGAGAAGTTAAGAATTCTTTTAGATATTTTCTTTTGTCAATTTTAATTAATAAAATTCCTTAATATAATTAAAGTATGTACAATTGGAAAAGAACGTTTATTTAACTAAACAAGTCAAACTTAAAGCTTAACATCATTAGGATTAAAAGTTGATATATTTTAAATATATCAGTTTTTATATTAATATTACAGATTTTTAATGTATACTTATAATAAATATTCATGTATCCGTCCTCTAATGCTTTAAACCTCGTGGTGAGTATCCAGTTGCATTTTCAATTAAAGTAATTTTTTATGAACTTACTCGTGTCAGAAATTAAATTATCTTTTGATTCAACTAATATTACAGGCTAGGATTGATTCAATTTCTATTCAATTTATAGTCGATTATTAATTTTAATTTGTTTTCAGTTTTTAATTAATTCTAATATATAACTAAATTATAATTTATTATGTTTAAATTAAATAATCACTTTTTAAAATTTTTTAATTATAAAAATTTAATTTCTATCTTAGCAATTTTATCAAACGATAGTTTGATTCAGTCATCTGGAATTCTTAGGGAAAAAGATCAAATTGGCTACTGAGAATAACTTGATGCACATATGTCTCTTCAACCCCATTTGAGTGAAATCCAACAAAAAGAAAGAAAATTTTACTATCCTAAATACCGAAAGTGTCATTGGGTCATGATCTCATGGTTCCCACTGGGTAGAAACATATTTATTAATTGGAATACATTAGCTGTCCCTCAGGGCCATCATTCATCCGGAACACAAAATATATTTTGTTAATATAAACATTAAAAGTAAGAATGAGATCAAAGAAACCTGAAAAAAGCAGCGACAAAAATGTAATTTTGGTACCACCGTAAAATATTTTCCCAGATGTAAATCGATATTCAATTAATTTCTAGGGTTTCATTTGCATTGCAGAGCCTTCTGTAGCCGACAATAGCTGCGCCTTCTCCATCTTGTGAAAACTCTTTTCGTGACTTTTCCCTCTCTTCGAAGCGTGAGTGGCGGCTGGATTTGGTGTTTCTGTTCCCATTGCTTATTAGAACAAGTAGAAGTTGAAGTCCCCTTCTCTGGTATCTGGATCTCAAATCAAGGTACTAATTTCTCTTGCTCTATTTTCTCATTAATTATATATATATATATATATATATATTTGTTTAATTTTAAAGAAGAGATAGCAACTGTCTTCTGGGTTTGAGTGACTGGAGCTTTTACATATTTCAATATTAACCTTTTTCCTAAAAAATTAGTTTGATGCTTTATGTTTCTGTTTTTATTTTGGATGCTAGGTACGTGATTGAAAGGAAAACCAGAACTGACAATTTTTACTTTGAGCATGATGTTTGTTTGGTATTTCAAGAAATTAAACTCTGAAGTTTATGTGAGCTAATGAGCGTTGGTTTGGTCATGACATTTTTGTTTCTATTTAAGTTTCAAGCTTTGTTATTTTTCCGTAGTTTATCGTTCCTTCTTGCTTGCGGAGTGTACTTTTTGACATAATTTTTTGTTTCTTCCTGCTGTTGAGTACATCTGGTAGATGTTGAATCTTTAAATTCGCAACTGTTTTTTACATGCGGAGGATACAGGTGTCTAATATATCACTTTTCCTTTAATTTCGGTATTTTTGTTTTGGGAAGTTGAAGAGTGACAAAAGAAAGTGGTGTACATCTATCTAGTCAGGAAGGCGTTGAAACTTGAAGAAGCATAGGACTATCAAAAGACTAAACTGAGGGTGCATATGTTAGGAATTGTTATGCTCGCGAGGATGATGAGTAGTAATTTTTTATGTGCAAGTGCACGGTTGGTGTTCTATTTTTAGATATAGTTGAAATGTGATGGATCTTAAATTTATTGGTTATTGTATATATCTTTATGTATGCATAACGAATTTTCAGTTTTTTGGATGCGTTTTATAATTTTATGTTTACATATACGAATGTTGTAAAAAATTACTATAAAATTTGGTTAGAAAAGAATGTAGGAATCAAGCTCAGTTGAACTTGATTATGTTATTTTTTATCATTTTCTATCTCAAACACGAGTTCAAGCTTGAGTTTGTTGTGGCTTGGCTCTTTTCTGAGCATTTTTTTAACCGGCCCTAAACTTTGTATTTTTTCAAATGAGCAGAGCTTGATCCCTAGATAAAGCTCAATTTTAGCTTTGAGTCAAACTTTGAGGTTGACATTGTTGCCTCTGCTATCAAACTTTGAGCTTGATTTCAAATATCCAAGCCATTTCAAGAGGAGCAATCTGCTCTTCAAGTATTGCAATGTCTTGGATTGTTATTTACCTTATGAGTGTATTGTTCAGTAGATCAATCAGTTATTATAAAGGGGATATCATTTTAGTTTTAGTTTATAGAATTTTGGGTGTTAAGGTGTTGTTGGTTTTTAGATAAGTCCGGAAAATTTTCCAGAAACCTGCAACTATAACATAATGTATTGGATTGTTATTGTCTCTTATGTGTCTATTTGGATGTATTATTTACTAGATTGTTCATTTATGGTGTAATTCGTGGTTGGGTTTTAGAGTCTGGGGGTTAGAGTTTTGTTGAATCTCTTTTATATTTTCTTGGCTTGTGTGATTGCATTCTCATTTACCAGGAATTAAGCAGAGATACGATCATGACGGGAGGGAATTTCATGTGCAGAGTTGTATCTTATCTCATAAATGAGGTTCTTGTCAACAGTCTTGCTAATAGGTGACTATTTTCTAACATCTCATATATGTACGTTTGTTAATATAGCTGGTGGAAGCTTCTTTCTCTGGCTGGTTGGGATCAATTTGTTTTTAATTGGCTCGTTCTCTTGAAGCAAAAGTATCTCAAATCTTTCAAAGACAATCTTGTCTGTGGTGTAAAATTGTATGCCACGGCAAAGGAAGTTATGAGAAGATTTTTTTCTTGACAAATGCGATCTGTTCCTTATTTTTTTCTGCATTTTTTTCATTATATATGTTAATCTTGGGTAGGATATATATATATATATATATATATATTCTTTCAAATAACACTAGTAGGTTTTATGATGCTCCGAAGAAATCAAGACTGCTGTTTTTGTAGAATGATGATAGACTGTAAGTGAAAAATAAGTTATGAGTGAAAAATAAGTTATAAATTTGTGTCTATGCAGGCTAATGCTTGCCAGAGTTTGAAATTGTGTTATTCTTTCATCAAAATGGGGATTAGTTGTTCTAAGGATCCATTTGAGACGATCTTCTCAACTTTGTGTCCTCTACTTAGGAAAGTTATCATTTGTGGCCTCTACTTTTCTAAGTTAATATACTGATCTTCTCAACATCAAAATATTTTTTTGTGGCAATGTGTTTTGTCTTCTCAAATTCTTGGCCAATGATGCCGCTCCATAGGCTTGTACCGATCATGGGAATGATTGCAACAATTATCACATGATGGACTGAGGCTTTCTTTCAATCTTTTCGATCCTTTTTTCCTGAAGAAAGTTGTTATGTTTCTCTTTCTTTCTATGTGCATTTTTAGTGCTTGTGAGGTTGATTTTTTAGGAGAAAAACATAAATATTCCTATATGGTGTTATTATTCCCTCTTCTCTTTTTTGGCCAATGATGACTCTTTGTAGGCTTGTAGTGATCATGGAAATGACCGCAACAATTAGCACATAAGGGCTGAGGCTTTTTACCTTTTCCTTCCAGTTCTAATTTCTGTTTGTGATCTCATATATTAATGTTCATTCCTCTCCTTTCATCAAAGATGTTGTGGTTTTTTCAATAAATTTTTTTTTTGGTGACGATTGCTCTTTTTATGCTTGTAAAGATCCTGGGGATAACAACATCAATAAACATGAGTGACAATTTGCTTTTCTGATCTCCTGTTCAAAAGAAAAATCTACTTTTCATTCAGGATATTGATTGTTTGGACCATTATGTTCGTTTAATATGGTTGGCCAATTTTGTCAAAATATTTTTCACCAATAATAATTTTTTATAGACCTTAGTCAAGTGACTGTTTATGTGAGTCACGCAGGTAGAGTAACAGGGAGTTGTTGGTTTTTGTTTTCTTTTCTTTTTATTCCTTATGGTTTTTGCGGGTTACAACCATCTTGTGGTTCATTCTATTTTTTACATTCCTAACTTCAACATGCTGTACATGGCGATCCTTAGTTTTTCAAATAATTTTTGCCAATGAATCACCTGGAAAATGCTTCTGCAGTTAACATATAAGGGCCTAAGGACTTTCTTCATTTGATTTATCAGTATTAAATTGAGTAGTCCTTGTCTTCATTTGATTTATCAGTATTAAAAATCTTTAGGATTTTTCTTAACATAGTTGCAGTCCTTATCTTCTTTGATTTGCAGTGTTTGTTATCCTGGAGCTGTAACTTTATGATTTGATTTATTAAGAATCAGTTTCTTACTATTATGCGTCTTTGGAAATAAAGTCTTTCATGGGGTTCTTGGTGATTTGGTTGTTACTAGTTCTTTTATTGATTAAGAGCTAATGCGGGTGAACATCAAAAGTATCAGCTTTTCAAGGGCTGAAAATTGTTCCGAAATCTCATTGTTTGAAATTTGTTAATCAGTCCTGCATTCCAAAGATTTGCGGTCGGACTTCGAAGAAGATGGAAGATATTTCAAGTTTAGGTAAGATTCAGTAACTCTCTGGTTCTGACTGTCCCTTTTGTCTTATGTGGTGGTTGTGATGCAGCTGTTCGGAAGAGGCAAGAACTTGCTGAGCAGATGAAAGACTTCTCAAAGGATCTTGAAGTTAGTTATCATGACAAACCTACAAACTTTTTGGCTAATGTTAGTTGGCTTTTCAATTGTGCATGCAAATTGCTTAGCTTGCAGTCTGTCAAAAATCAGTGATGCATCTGGTCGCCGAGGTGATCAAGTGACTGAAGTAGACAATATGCTGGTCGTTCTTTTTCTTGTCCTACCTCTCAATTGCAGATGGAAAATTTTGTGTAATTTAAGAGTTAGTGGTAATGACAAGGAGATAAAGGTTATCTTGCTTTCTGCTTGTAATACTTGTATAGCAGCTATTCATCTATGGTGTATATATATGAACAAGTCGTAACCTTTTTTTTAGTATATATATGTTATGCTACTTGTTTAGTTGAAGTAAAAATTTCATATTACAATTTAAGTTGGTGCAGGGCTGAGCCAAGGCTCGCTTGCATTTGTCAAAGATATTATCTCCCTTCTCTATAAATGTATTTGGTAATTGGGAGTTAAGTGAAAATGTATGTACAGAAATAATTGATTTCTTGACTGCTTTCTTGGTCAAGGAGAGAATGGGATATATATATATATATATATATACATATACATATATATTATTTGGAGTGTAATTGAAACTGTATTGCATTATTATTAGATTGATGCAGTAGGAACTGTTATTGAACTCATGTAAATTTTTCCCTATGTGATAAATTGTGTAAATTTATGATAACATTAATAAATCATTGATTTAATATTGAAAAAAGTAATATTTACATTTCGAATTAAATAGAGAAAAATAATTATCAATTTAATCAATCCATCAAAAAAAGATTTTATATTGACTTCTGTTTGTGCCACCTTCTCCTAATTTAGAAGAGAAAATGAATAGATAAGTTTGTGATAAAAATAAATATTTAACTCTTCATCCCACAAAATTTCTAATTTTCCTCGAAACGCCAGCGTTTTAACTTTTTCAACTGACCCTCTTACATAACTTCGTCAAAATCTCTTCTTAATGATTCATTGTTAAGCCTTCTCATATTCTACCTTTGTTCAGTCAAATATCTAAAAAAAATGTCCTGCAATTTTCAGTATTTTACAATCTTGATTTTAAAATTAAAAATTTGATTCTTTTATTAATCTCACTAATTTATTATTACCAATCTAAAGAAAAAAATACATACAGATTTTAGATTAAAGAAAATTAAAAAACAAGAGAGAGAGAGAGAAATAACGATTTGAAGTACAAACCCAAAGTCCAAATTTTGCCCATTTTACAAACTAAGCCCAACCTAAAATCAATTGTTCTAGCCCTCTTCCCTCAAACCCTACCATACCAAAATTCTTTCAGCTCCAATTTCTCTTCCTCTCTTGGTCTCCAGCGGTGAATAATCTTCCTGTTCATCAATTTCCCTCTACGCTACACCCACTTCTTCCCTTCCATTCTAACGGGAACCTGATCCCTCTATCTTCGTTCCCCCTCGTTGCCCCACCTGGTCGCCGGGTGTTATCTCGCACCACTGCAGATTCGGCCAGCTTGAAGCAAAAGGAAAAAGCTCAAGTTTGGTATCCACCTCTTCCTTTTCTTGTTACTCTTAGCATATGAGCTTACGGGTTCCTATGTTTGATTGAATTTCTGGACAAAATGACACAAATGATCGAGTAAAGCTTGGATCTTTTATGCTTCAGTCTCTGTTGTATTGATAGTTTTTCCTTTACTGCTCAAATATGGTTCACCGGCTAAATATTCCGCGTCTAAAATTGCTTCAAGAAGATAGTAATTGCTTGTTATCTACGTGTTTTTTGTTTCTCATTCTCTTTATTTGGCTTTGGTGGTTTTATTCTCTTTTCCTCTTTCGTTATCTCTTGTTTGAACCTACTTGGGAACTTTCATGAGGTTTTGAGGGTGTTTGGAGTTGAAGCAAGATTGAAACACAAAGGAATTTCTAATTTCTTTAATAGATTGGAATATCCCTATTTACTTCTATTTTCTTCCTTTAACGTATTTAATCCCCACAACTAACCGTTGTAAATATTAGTTCCTTTTACTCCTTTATGATTTTAATGATTGGAACAATTAGGCAGGCCCTAGTTAGTTAGCTGCCAATGATTGATGCATGCCTAACACCTTCTCTTTTGTTTTTATATTGATCAGTGTAATCTGGTGTTCTAACCTTTCCCTGACCTGGGTCATTGGTGACTTCGTATATAACAAGATTTGTGTTCTATATGCAGATTGTATTTATTTTAATTCTAGTGAGGTTATTGCATATATGGCTACCCTTGTATCTAGAAGTTCAAATCATCTTCGAAACATCCGTCAATATCTCCAATTCCGCGCATTGAGCCACTGCAGATCCTTGGTTCCTGCATCTTCTACAGTTGGCACCCTTCATCATCAAGCTATTCTTCCTATTCAATCAGTTTGTGTTCTTCCCTACTTCTTGCTTATCTGTATAATACTCCGTTTCATCCAAAACAATTACATTTGTTTCTAATATTTTATTTCTAGGTTATACCAGTTGATGGTGGGATCCAACATTGGGTTATTAATCGACGATGTTTATTTAGCACTACTACCAGTAGCTCTACTGGTAATACTGAAAATGCAGAATCGAAAAGTTCTGGTGGAGGCGATCACTCTGGGGGTTCACATCAAAGTAGCAGTGACACGGGGAAGCCTGTCCGGGGAGGGGTGAGTTTGTTTTTTTTTTCTCAAAGGTTTTATTGATGATATATTTATTGTCAAATAGTATTTTTTTTATGTTTCTCCTTTGCGTATTAATATCTTAGTTTATTGAAATGTAATTTGCAGCCTGTTTCGTGGATGAGTTTTCTGTTGCTGGTCGCCACTGGAGCTGGACTTATCTACTACTATGATAAAGAAAAGAAACGCCATATTGAAGGTACACTTCTATGGTGAGTTAGATCTATTTCAATTTTACTGCTAAATAGGATTTAATTTTATAATATTCTGCAAACAAATAACTTTCACAAAACATTTCTATTTTAGTTTCTACATCTAATAAACCTTAACAGGATTTTGAATTGAACTTAATAATTTTGTAAAAATGATATAGTTGTGGCTTTTATACTATTTTAATTACCTTTAGATATGATATTTGAATTTTTTTTTTCATAAAGTATTATCTATGGTTCTCCATATTTGTTTCAACCATAAAACTTCATTTCTAAACAAACATTTTCAACTTTCCTAGAAATGAAAAAGAGTTTCACACTTATTCTAATCGAAGCCTCATATCTGAAAAAGTAGCCATTTTTTATGGATGTTACTGTATGATGCTAGTACAGGGAAGCTCATTAAGTCTTATGTCAATGCCCTTAATTAGTATTTATGCATTTAACTAAAAATTATTAGAAGTATAATGGCAAGTGTAGGCTTCCTTGAGATGCTTCAGTTGCTACCTCACACTGTTATGCAACCACCTCAGTGAAAATAACTTCACATTTTAAAAGTCCTCAAAGCTGAAATGAGAGACTCTGAAGGAATACTTCTTGTTCATTTGTTAGTCTCTAGTTTTTGTTTTCACTTCCATCATTTGGTTTGCACTAATTTTTTGTTTATTTTTTAGAGATTAATAGGACTAAACCAAAACTCTTGCAAATGTTGGTTAACCTCTATTGTAGTGTAAGCTTTTAGTTTACAGTGCCTGTTTATCACTCCTTTCCCTAAGTGTTATATTGCGTTTTTTGTTTCACATGTAGTGATAACATCCTTTTGTACCAGATATAAGTAATGCTTCAAAGGTAGTTAAAGAGGGACCATCTGCAGGAAGAGCAGCGATTGGCGGCCCATTCAATCTCATAAACCATGAAGGAAAACGTGTAGCAGAGAAAGACTTTTTGGGAAAATGGAGTATAATATATTTTGGCTTCACTCACTGTCCTGATATTTGTCCAGATGAGTTACAAAAGCTAACTGCTGCAGTTGATAAAATAAGTGAGTCATCAATGTCTTTGTTTGATAGGGAAAGTGAATTTAGAGCTACCAAGATTGAGACAACTGTCTTTTTTCAAACAGAATTTATTCCTGAATTTTACATTAGAAAATGAGGCATGAAACAAAGTTAGTTTCTCAAATCATGACATACAAAAGTAGGGACAAAGTTTGATTGATATTTGATCTTTTCCACATGTATCACAATCAGAGTGGATACTGAATACAAGGACTAGACCAATTATTTTGATGATATTCCTTTCATGACATATACACATTCTTGATCATTGAGAATTGTTAATACGATAATGTTATTGTTACTCTAAAAAATTATTATAATATTTGCAGAGGACAAGGCTGGAATTGAAATTGTGCCTGTGTTCATCTCTGTGGATCCTGAGAGAGATACTGTTGAGCAAGTGAGCGAATATGTAAAGGGTACTGCATGATATGTTCCCCTTGATCTAAATCGTGTATTTGTAACTATTTATACTTTTAATGCGACTGATGCTAATCATTCCTATTATACTTTGTAATTTTTTTGTCCCCACCCCCAGAATTTCATCCAAAACTAATCGGATTAACCGGAAGCCCTGACGAAATCAAGTCAGTTGCTCGTGCTTACCGAGTTTATTATATGAAGACAGCCGAGGAAGATTCGGATTATCTTGTTGATCACTCCATAGTCATGTATGTTTAGCCTTACATTATACTTTAATTAATCAATATTTATGTGTCTGCTCCTCTGTTGTACTCTTTAGGAAGTTGGTTGTTTCAGTGGGTAGGCTTAGTTGATTTGTCTATCATTCTTGGGTAATTCAAGTTTTCTTTTGGTGTCTCTCTTTTCTTTTCTTTGGCACCTTGTTCTGTGGAGTAAAAATTAAAAATAATAAATTTTCAAGTAGTTATTGATAAATCCTAGCTGTCTTGAGGTTTTTTCTCAAGAAAATAAAAGAAATTCCTTCTCTGCTGGGGTCTGTTGAAATGGATATATAAGGTGGATGTATTGATCCTGATTTGATTCAGCCACTTATTGAGAGGAATAGATTACATTTTTCTACGTGCATCACAAAAGAATACGCAGAATAGTAGATAATGAAGACATTTCAGTTGAAAATAAGATGATTTGTATTCATGAATTGTGAAATGTGTTTCTATCTTTTTGACAGTCATGCTACTGTTGGGTAATAAACCTTGTCATTGATTTGGTCGTGGCTTTATATCTTGTGTAGGTATTTGATGAGCCCTAAGATGGAATTCATCAAGTTCTTTGGGAAAAATAATGATGTTGATTCACTTACTGATGGAGTAATCAAAGAGATAAAGCAGCACAAGAAATAAAAGTAAACCCATTCGTTATCCGCAAGTGCCTTAGGTTAGTGCAAGAAGAATTATGAGATCAAAATTTAAAGCTTATTGTTTGACATGCTGTTGGCAAAATACAACCAGAATTTTGTTTTTTCCTGAGCAGCAATAGATGGAAAGTTTACATATTGATGAAATTGGTTTTTTTTTTTTTTTTTTTTTTTTTTTTTTTTTAAATCAAATTGGGCTACATCTATTTAATAATAATGGTTGAAATCCAACTCCTTCCAGCTATCTCCGTTTTGTCTTTTTCAGACATTGGTCTTTTGGTTCTTTTAATAGTTAATTATTGTTTATGGTCCATCTTGAAAAAATCTTCCTTCACTAGAAAGTTAAAGCTTTGATTTCCACTTCATGCAAAGTAAATTGTATGTTGTATGTTGCTGGTTGCTGGTTGCTGGAAATGAACAAAGAGACTTGAGATATTTTGAGATAGAAGAGGACAATCAAAAGACTACATGAAAGAGAAAACTGAGAAGGCAGAAAGGAGAGTAAGAAGAAGAAAATTTAGAAAGGGTTTTGTTTCTTCATTGCTTTATAATTTATATATGTTATCTCTATTTATAGACTACATGTTGTTATTTCCGTCTTTTTTTATTGAAGTGCCTCTTTCTGTCAAACAAGAACAAAATATCATCTCTTGTTATTGCTCTCTTTTTGTCCTATTATATACAAGGACAATATATATACTAGGTCCATAGAGTTATTTTCTTTTTAATGTTTACTTTTGTTAGTCAAAGAGGTAAGTGTAGGACATGCTAAATTATGAGGCTTTTTCTCTTTTTGTTGTTTGTTTTGTAATTTTCGATTGTCAAATATGTTTGACAATCGGGTTAAAAATGAGTGTAACATGATGTATAAAAAAAGAATATGAAGTTAATTAATTCAACTAAAACAATAAAGTAATATGATAAAAATATAAAAAGAAAATTGTACTTTTTATACAAAGCAATCACGACAACCATCTTAAATTCAATTTGTGAACTCTACTAATATGAAGAAAAACATATTTTTCTCCCTTGGCATTTAGCTTTTTTTCTCCTTTGATTAGGAATATTGGTATATGTTATATACTCAAAAACTTCAAAATAATATATAACTCAGTAGTTGCCCACTCCATGCTTCTTTTGGAGTTATATTTTAAACTGCAAATGTGAGACTTCTATTCGAAATATAAGTACTCTAATTGATTGTTTCAGACTAAAAAATCTTTGAAATATCGTTGCTTCTCCACAAATTTTATACTATATTTGTAATAGTGCAATTTTTCTTCATATAAATTCCTTCTTATTGGAGTGAGTGGGCTGTTGCAAGTTGCTTTTTTATTCCATGAAGTTTACAAAAATTTGCAAATTCTTATGAGTTATATTCTTTCTTATTATTCAAGTGAAGAGCTTTTATTGAATTGCTAACCTCTTTTCCAACATGTGCTTTAAAGCTTTTACAAGCTTCAAAGGGTTTAAATTTCTTCTACAATAAATATAGTTTCGACTATAATCATCAATGAAGATAAGGTATAATAACAGACTGAGAGGCTTGACCTAACATAGGATTCCTTTCTTCAAGAAGGTTTAGATGGGAAAGACAATGACGGAGACTAGACACGCAGACCTTCACTTAAGTTTTTCTATGTGCTTCACTCTAACGTAACGACATTGATGACAGATTGTCTTTTTTGATTGCATGGAACTTGATGTATGGCTTCTAAGGGTTAGGTAAGTAGCAGAAAACAAGGTATCTTCTACTAGGGTAATAGACTTTAGTTTTGACAATGGCGGCTCCTAAAGGATACAATTTAATTTTATCCTAACCAATCGACTTTATCGAGAAAGATTGCTTTTTTTAGGCCAAGAGGTTGATAGCTAAATCTGATTCCCGAATATCCAATTGAGTAATTAATTCTTTATAACGTACTCGACTTTTCTTTGACAAATAAGACAGCAGTCGGTAATGTTTTCCCTTCGATTTGCCTAGATGTGATCCAAGTGGGTTCAAGTGCTTGCAGAGCATATCGGTCGAAACAAATACGATTAACTCGATAAGATATTCCTTTCAGTCTTCCTTTATGTTGTTTACAGAATTTGGTTCTTTTTGGGTTATAGTTGATGGTTGTTTCAAAATTCCATCTCTACTACAGAACAGGACGTGAGAGTTTCTTCTCATCCAGCTCCTCGCAGAGTTTTTTTGTGTGTATATTATATGGATGATCTGATCCCCAAGGGCCATGATTGGGAATTGTTTAATCGTCTTTCCCATATCAATAAATGAATTTAGGCATCTTTAGTATTCGCGAAATGCTTTAAGCATCTTTTGAGCATGTTCAGCTTCAAAAATTCCTGGAGTCCTACAGCATTCTCATAGAAAGAAAAGATGGCTAGTATATATCTATTTTGTTATTGTAGAAAGTGATCAGTTCTTTTGATCTTGTTTGGGTTTGGAAAGGTTTTCTTTTTCAATTCCAGAAGTGGAGGAATCTATGTAAAAGAAGCTGTAGAAGAGCACCACCGCTGTTCAGGTCCCAACACATGGGGGATTAATTCAGCTCCAAGGATTGTGAATCAAGAGAAGGGAAAAATGAGACTAGAATTATGAAGTCACCCTTGACCAAGACCTAGACGGCAAGCTAACCTAGTACGTCATAACTGAGAAAGGGAAGATATCCCCCCCCCCAGAGCCAGAACTTTGAAAGCCCTCACGAATGGAGAGGAACATCGTGTAAAAACTTGAGCCGTCCAATCCAGAAAAAAATATGTTATTTGAATTCTCCATTGATATGACATGCTATTTTTTTCATTCTTCCTTGAAAGTCGTGGTCTTACAAACTCTACAGCTGATATGGACAAATCCTTTGCTTCATATAAATGTGTAAAAGATACTAGTCACACTTAAAAGCCGAAGCCTTTGGGAGGAACCAATGAAAAGCAAGGGTAGAGCCTTGGAGCCAACCCAAGCGAAGATCGGCACTCGAAGGCTTGAGAAGCAGCTCTCAAAAAGGAAAGCCATGAAGACGACAGATTCGCCAGTCAGGCACACTGTGAGGTTGACTACAGCAGATGGGGAGGTTACAATTCCTGTTTTCCTCTGTCTATTTTCGGGAATAAATGTAGGAAGTGCAGACGGTGGATTAGGTGTGAACATTCAACGACGGTTTTGAATGAGAGAAAGAAGTGAGGAATTCTCTTTTCGAGCCACAGGATTATATGGTCTTGGAATATGGTATTCAACCCTTGTGGACAAACCGGAAAGGTACAACCTGTAAAGCTAGCATGGGGCGTAGAAGGTTTTGATCCTTTTGTTCCAGGAGAAATAGTCTCTCATCATATTGTAGTAGGAACATTGGGCATATTAGCGGGCTTATTCCATCTTATTGTTCGTCCGCCCCAACATCTATACAAAGGATTACATATGAGAAATATTGAAACCGTCCTTTCTAGTAGTATTGCTACTGTCTTTTTTGCAACTTTTGTTATTGCTGGAACTATGTGGTATGGTTCAGCAACTACCCCAATCGAATTATTTGGTCTTACTCATCATCAATGGGAAGGTGAAATAGTATTTCTCTCCAAAAAAACATGTTTTTACCACCGCATAAAGAAAATATTTTGTTGCGAATGAACAAGATATTGAGGAATTGTCCATACGTAAA